>NC_052325.1:42430107-43657607 GCF_016432855.1 Salvelinus namaycush
ACAGAAGAACTATATTGCGGTCTATAATTCACATGTCATTTTATGTGAATTGGAACCGTAGGGACGCATTCGTCTCCATGTGTTTATCACAAGAACCTTCCTCTTCTGATTCCGTTTACATGACTGAGGCTTGTGACCAAATGCACATGAACAGGAATGTTAGAAATGACCTTTAGATGATTCCACATGGCACTTGTGTCATTCAGAACTCATTGCTGAATGAGCACACCGTCCCTTGTTTAGAATACATGCACAGCTCTAGTATTCCTAGGGCAGTAAAATACCATTACTAAGCTATTGGATGAAATAACTGAACTTAACATATAAGCAAGCACCTTTATTTGATTAACAGGTATATAGTCGCATTTGTACTGTTTTCTTGCTAGTTTGTGGTCTTATACATTTACTAACAGTGGTTTAGAAAGGCAACTGCTAATGGAAACAATGGCATATGTATACAATACAAATTAGCAAACATATCAAAATCAGTTTTTACAACTTTTGTAGCAACCAATTCTTTCTATTGGTTTGCCATAGTGCAAACTGTGTTATTTGTAAGACAGAGTTTAAACGTGGTTTTAACATTCATACTTTTCAAAATATATTTATCTGTCTTAAACACATCTCAATGTGTAGACTGCATTCATTGTGCCTCCGGTTCAAGTCCTCCTGTCCAGTAATGTTGATTTACAATAAGAATAATTCAAGTGAGTAGGGCCGTACAGGCAGTTGAATGGTGGAAAAGCTATGATTAAAAGTTGAATAAGAATGCACTGTTGCTGTGTGTGTGCATGGCGTGTATGGCATTATGCATAAAGGCCAGTTCAGACTGAGACCTCAGCTATAGTTTTCCAAGCCCTTTCAAAAGTCGTTGAGGATTCCCGGTTTCACTCTCAAACATTGCTTATATGATTATCACACTGATAGGTAAGCGTAGCTGTAAAATCTTGGGGGGAAATTAGTCTGTGTGTGTGCACCTATGTTTCTGACCTGGGTTGAAATATGATTTGTTGTCTTTCCAGTACTTAAGCTGTGCTTGCCTGGTGCAATGGAACCAATGGATTATTCCCCAAAGTGCAAACCCCACCTGTCTCCATCAAACAGTCAAAGTATTTGAAAGAAAACAAATACTATTGAACCCAGGTCTGGTGTATGTGTGTCCATCCATGTCTGTATGTTTGAATAACTGGACGGAGCGTGTCACATTTAAACGTTTTGTGGGAAAATGTGGCGTACTTTGGGCTACTACGTCCACTCCCAAGTCCAACAGGCGTGTGTTCCTACATCCATGTGATTTTAGGCCATTGTGGCTGCGAACATGTGATTGGAGGAGGGAAAAAAAAAAAAAACTGAACGAGACATGTCCGTGGTGGAAGCGCTGCTCAGCGAATGGACGGGCATTTCTTTAGCCGCTATTCTGGCTCTATTGCACCGTGTTCTGCAGAAAGCACTGGTAGTGGTGGATGGATCTGTCCCAAAGTCCAGGGTGGAGACCCTGGCTGAGCCCCTCCCCCTCACCGGCAGAGCTCTCGCTCACGAGCAGCCGCAGCGGTCCACCACCATGGAGGGGATCTTGCCGTAGATGATCTGCTCTTTGCGGTTGAAGTAGAGCATGTTGATGGGGGACATCTTGGTGGGGGTGCAGCAGGGCCCGGCGGTGCCGCGAGGGTTAGCCTTGTTCACCAGGTGGGTGTGGGGGTACTTCTGCAGGTGCATGTACTCGCACTCACCAGAGCAGTAGTTGGCCTTGTAGCGCTTGGGGGCAATAATCCAGTCCCAGCCAAAGTCTTCAAAGTCTACCGTGAGGGGGTAGCGGCAACAGCGGGACTCAGGGGAGTTCTCGTCACAGTCCAGGCCCGAGTCTCTCCTGGAGCGCTTCGGGCCCTCTGAAATCGTCACCTCCATGAAGGGTTGCTGTAAAGGCACAATACGGAATGGTTGAAAACATGAAACAGGCATTGCTTGATACATTGGGAAACATTTGATTTTGCTTTTCCAATAAAACATTGCTGATCAAGGTTTCAAACCTGGTGTTGTGATACTTTGAGCCACTGAAAATGTGTGTGTGTGTGTGTGTGTGGTGTGTGTGGGTGGGTACTTATATCCTTGTGGGGACCTAAAATCCCCAAAAGTCCCCACAAGGATAGTAAAACAAGGAAAGTTCTCCCTCGTCATGAGGACATAGGCTATTTTAAGCTTAGGGGTTAGGTTTAGGGGTTAGAGTGACAATTAGGGTAAGGATTTAGGGTTAGGAGTTAGGTTTGGGTTACAGGTAAGGGTTAAGGTTAGGGGAAATAGGATTTTGAATGGAAAATAGTTATAGGTCCCCACGAGGATAGATGAACATAAAATGTGTGTGTGTGTGTGTGTGTGTGTGTGTGTGTGTGGTGTGTGTGTGTGTGTGTGTGTGTGTGTGTGTGTGGGTGTGTGTGTGTGTGTGTGTGGTGTGTGTGTGTGTGAGGCTGTAGGCAATTACTCTGATTAGCACAGTCACACAGAGGACTTCAGGAATTTCTGGCCATGTAAATAATGTGAACTTTTATGTAATCAGGTGATAGGACATGATATTATTGGTGGCCAGGGCAACTATTCTGTCATACATATACTCCTTTAATGAGGTATGTGTGTTTATACTAAAGATTCTAAAGTACTTTGAAAATGTGATTGTTAGCTAAACATAAAAGCACATGAGAGCAAATCTTAGGATGCCAAGACCCTCTGATCAACAACTGGTATTTGAAGCCAAATGAGTCTTGCCACACAATTTGCCACAAACAAATGTATTTGCACTCTTGACAAGGGTGGTACGTGTTGATATTGCATCATTACGCATTAATACATGGGTTATGGATTATTTCACATAGATCCCACGGGGATAAATAAATTACAAAACTATTTGTAAATTGCTTCGATGGGAGATCAATCTAAACTCACCAGTCCTTCTCCCGCTTCTGCTGAGGTAACGGCCAGATCATTTCCCTTCGAGTCGAACGCATTAATCTCGATTCCCCAATTCGTCTCCGGCTGCCGCAGCCACACGGACAGCACTTGTTTCACGTCGATACTTTGCCAAGAGCTGACTCCTGCATTCACGTCGATCTTTAGAGACCGGATACCTATGTGCCTGCCCCCGTCCGTGACAGGCATCAGGCGGGAGATTTGCAGGAACACGGTGGTGACTTCGTCAGCTGGCAAAAGGTGCACCCATAACTGCGCATGAACTATGCGGTTCACCTGGATCTTCGAACTAAAGGAGAATAAGCAACACTTGGGTTTCCGATCGACTTGGACGATGGATTGGGCTGGAGGAGAGAAATTATAACATTAATTACAATATGGAAATGTCATCTCTATTTCCACAATACAATTTGATTTATAAACTAAATTAAATGACTGCAAAAAACGTTTGCAGTTGTATTTAACACAAAACACAATTGTGTTTTCGTTACAGAACCCCCTTGGTAAACCAATTTCAAAATATATATTTAAAGTTACAATGTCATGACAAGTATTGATAAACTATAAAACACAACAATGTGTCTTCTCCAGGGTATCCTCCAATATAGCCTAGCCTATCTAGTTTTAGAACCTCCACACTCAACACCAGAGAGTGACACTGGCACATTATAAGATGGAACTTGGCTCGTACGTATTGTTCGTAAATTTACTGCGTAAAATTCTATAGTGGTTTCAATTTAACATGACATTACAGATCAAAACGAATTCATTATTCGTATGAAATTCCAACCTATTCTCAACATAGTGGTGCAAGTAATACGGGATCAGATATGCAAGTGCGCTCTGTGCCCAATGCGTAAAAACAGCTGCGGTCTGGTGCCTTTTTAACGTTATTAAACACTGAGTGTACAGAACTTTAGGAACAAACTTCCTAATATTGAGAACAGCCTCAATTTGTCGGGGCATGGACTCTACAAGGTGTCGAAAGCGTCCCAAAGTGATACTGGCCCATGTTGACTCCAATGCTTCCCACAGTTGTGTCAAGTTGGCTGGATGTCCTTTGGGTGATCGACCATTCTTGTACACATTGGAAACTGTTGACCGTGAAAACCCAGCAGCGTACACTCAAACCGGTGCGCCTGGCACCTACTACCATACCACGTTCAAAGGCACTTACGTATTTGTCTTTCCCATTCACCCTCTGAAAGGCACACATACGCAACCCATGTCTCAATGTCTCAAGGCTTAAAAATCATTATTTAACCTGTCCTCCCCTTCATCTACACGGGTTGAAGTTGATTCAACAAGTGACATCAATAAGGGATCATAGCTTTCGCCTGGATTCACCTGGTCAGTCTATTTCATGGAAATAGCAGGTTGTCCTAATGTTTTGTACACTCAGTGTATAGTTGCATTGAATAATAGTCTGTCAAACTTACGTTCAGTGGCCATTGTCATGATTGTTTCTGTGGTGGCATGTTCATCATCTTCTTCCATAACTTCATCCTTATTGTCATCTCCAAGAACATCGTACTGGTCAAGAAGTTGCTGCAAAGGTGGTGCCTTAGGCAGGAGCTGCTTGACAACATCTCGGCTGATATTGGGAGCTTGCTTGAGTCGTAGTTTGCTAAGAATTTGGGACTTGATGGCGTGTAATCTCATGTTTTTGATCTGCTGTCGGACCTCGCATGTTGAGCACTGCTCGCCGTCATCCGTGGCAGGGGGCTGGTGGTGCGCGGTTTGATCACCAAGACCCACTGGACCGAAAGCAACCATGAAACTGAGATAAATCAGAACCTGCGTCAGATGCATTATCTAAGGTGCGGAGTTAGCTATAAAATTGGAATCCCCAAATGTAATATGTATTGGCGTGAAGACGGACTACAGAGTTGCCTCCTTGTGTTTGAAATCAGGCTCTACACTGATAGGTGTCATACTTTAATTCGGCAGCCCTTTTTATATTGCAACTTTGGCCTCTCTTTTGTGTCGTCAAAATCTATGATTGGTTGGGCTGGCAACAATGAATTTAACAGACAGACATTAACTGTATTTTTCTGTCAAACCTTAAAGAGGTACGCAATGGCAAGGTTTGGAATAGTTTTGAGACAACTACACTATCAATCAGACAAGACAGTACTGCAAATGGTCAAAATAAACATTTCGGATATAGTTCTTGATTATTTGCATAAACTTAAGTCAGCCACAGCCTGTCAACATCTGAATGCCACTGAGAAACCTGTTTTATTTAGCCTGTCCCATCACACCAGCGGTAGACTGGAACAGAAATCGGTTCTGAGATTTATAACACAATGGCCCATTTTTCCCCTTGAGGCCCCCCACAACTAAAAATGTTTCCTCAAGGCCTCTACAGCAGCCCATTTTATCATTGAGGCCATCCATTATTAGCCAGATAATTATCATTTTGGGCAAAAAAAAAGAAGTTAGACAGGCCCTCTAGGCAAAACATTTACCAGCCCTTCTGACATTTGCCAGAAATGCCAGATAGTCAGTCCGCCCCTGCACCCCATCAAAGCTACAGGGATCAAATTAATCGGAGTTATGACTTCACTTCTTTACGTTAGTTATATGATTCATTTTACCTATCTTTCTGAATCTCTCTTGAAAATGTAAGGTAAATTATTTACAAATATGACAGGAACCAATATTTAGTCTATGTAGACCTATAGGCTACAAGGAGTAGACCTACTTGTCTCCAAACCTACTTTCCAAAGGCAAAATGTATTAATCAATAGGCTATAGGATAGATACCATTGCATAGAAAATATATGGCGAAATGGGCTGTTACTGTAGGCCTACTATACTGTACTAAACTATAGGCTACTGGGTATTGTTGCCTTGGGGTGTCTGATTTACGAAAGCTTTTTCGTTAAGACGTTTAGTGCCATCGTGCGGCTTATCGACAACTACAGTTGCAACATTACGCCACAGGTTATGAAATATTATTTTCATTTACAGATGAAAGTAACATATAGGTTCTAATGAAAGTCAATCAAATCGTCAAAATTATGTTAAATTTTACGCAGCAATATGGATGGCATGACACAATGACTTGGTCACGAGTCATGTCAATGGTTTATAGCCTATTATCATTATGGAATTTGAGACTATATCCCTTATGTGAAAGAAAACATACTGAACGACTTTAACTAATGTACACTTATGGACTATACAGTTTTACGCACACTCCTCCAATGAGTTTTTACAGATTTACGCATTCGTCAAGAACGAATTCGTCATATATATATATTTTTTAAATGACAACAATTGGTTTTAAATATATATGAGCACATATAGCTTGCTATCAATACTCATAAAACCTTACACAGTTCCCCTGTGGCTTAAGCGAAAGCGCACTACGGTACCTCCTGTGCCATAATGGTCCAGACCTCTTGGCAGACTCAGTAGTAGCCTAAAACCTAGATACAGGGAAGCTGCACGGGGGGTACACTTCCAGCAAAGGCCTGGGAGACAGGATTATAATCTATGGCATTAGTTTTATAGCAACAACTGAATATATTCCTTACTTTAAACATTGTAATAAATCACTGAGAAGTCAAGCATGCCACAAGAGGGTGATATTGTACAAGTATCAGTAGCCTGATTGTGTGCGCCCCAATTTACCTCCACACCTAGTCGACACAGCTACTAATTGCTGTTGAGTGTGTATTCAAAATATAATTACGTCCTACAAGCTACAGCCGCCATTAGAAAGTGAAGTCAAACAGGCAACAATTTCAACGATGACCTATGGGTAATCTCGAGTAGAATGATGGCAAGAAGTTGTCGTCATCCAGGTCCAGGACTATTCATGGGTTTGAGACCTTAAACCGATTTAGCATTTAGTTAAATTACTGCACAATGTGGTATGGTGCAACATTGGTATGCCCAGTTTGGTAACGTAGTGCACATTTCGTGCAGAGAGAGAAACTGACCAATAATGTCCGCTGCCTTCCAAGCTTCAAGTTCAAATCATTGGACGCATATGCAGCGGTTTGAAGCCGATAAGAGATTGAATAGAAAGGAGAGGCGGCACATATAGTAATTTCGGTTCACAATCCGTGTGGATGTATGACACTTCTTTATTGAAATCGACGGTAGGGGAATGTGTCGTTAAAGAGAAAACGAGGATGTGATTTCCCACTGGGTGAATTTGATATTCATGGGGGTAAACTCACCCAGTCCTACTTTTCCAAGAGCCCTCTTGAAGGTATGTATCCCACGCATCAACAATTATTTTATGATATGTATTTTTCAGGAATTGTGTGGAATTGGACTATAGGCGCAGGCTACGTCTAAATAATGTGTATAAGCAGAAATGCGCTCATGAGTAGGGAATTTTCAGAATCCTATTTCCAAGGGTGACAACTATTTCGCCCTCTATTTCCCCATCCCGCGGTTAGCATTTCTCCTTGACCTTTTATGTTTCAACATTTCAATTAGTGAGATTATTTCATATATTGCCCCCCTTACTAATTTCAAGAAAGGTGGGGTTTTATAGTAGAATAGGGGGATAACACTTCCCTTGATTAATGGCCAACTTCACCCTCACATTTCCCAAGGACCGGAAATTAAATGGACACATTTTTATTTAGGAATAACTTTTTGTCAAATAATAACCTATACGGACTATATTACAACATAATCCAGGTTATTTCCCAAATGTAAAATATAACAACAAAATGTAAAGTAAGAATTGTTGCTTGTGTGGTTGGTTCCCCCCCCCCCCCCTCCCCCCCTCCCCCCCCCCCCACCCCCCCCCCCCCCCCCCCCCCCCCCCCCCCCCCCCCCCCCCCCCCCCCCCCCCCCCCCCCCCCCCCCCCCCTCCCCCCTCCCTTCTAACCCCGCTGGGGGAGGAAGGTAGGTTTACAGGCGTTCGTAGTCCATATGATATCCTGGGCTAGAGCGACATGCTTGCCACGTTCCATGCTTGAGCTAAATGCTACATTGCCACGTTCCTTATAGGCTACCTGGGCTAGAGCGACATGCTTGACATAAGGTAACAGGCATCACCTTTCCCCACTTTGTCTTAAAATATGAAAAGATGTGTCATAAAGATCTGATTGAAGTTTTAGGAATCAGCACTGTACTTATATAAGCGGAAGCCACTGTCAAAAAGCATAAGCTACAATGCTAGCATTTTGCAGCATCTGTATAAAGCAAATTGTATGTGAGAGATGAACAGGATGATATAATAGTGTGCTGCTCTATCAGAGAAATAATCACATGCCACCTTGAATCTGGATCAGGCAGGACTGAGGTAGCACACACACGCACAGGACAGATGGAGATGTGGACTACAGCAAATAACATCAGTCCTTTGTGCATTCAACCTAGAGCCACATAGTCTATTTATACAATGCCTAGTCAAAGTCTACACACCCCTTGCAGTCTTCACATTTTGCTACCTTATAATTAAACAAAAACCTACTCCACATTTTCAAAGTGAAAAAAATTATAGAGCATTTTCCAAATTACTTATATCTACACAGAACAAAAATATAAATGCAACATACAACAATTTCAAAGATTTTACTGAGTTAGTTCATATAAATAAATTAGTCAATTTAAATAAATTCATTAGGCCCTAATCTATGGATTTCACATGACTGGTAATACAGATATGCATCTGTTTGTCACAGATACCTTAAAAAAAAGGTAGGTGTCGTGGATCAGAAAACCAGTCACTATCTAGTGTGACCACCGTTTGCCTCATGCAGCGCAACACATCTCCTTTGCATAGTTATTCAGGCTATTGCTTGTGGTTTGCAGAATGTTGTCCCACTCCTCTTCAATGGCTGTGCGAAGTTGCTGGATATTGGCGGGAACTGGAACACTCGGTTGTACTCGTCGATCTAGAGCATCCCAAGCGTGCTCAATGGGTGACGTGTCTGGTGAATACGCAGGCCATGGAAGAACGGTACATTTTCAGCTTCCATGAATTGTGTACAGATCCTTGCGACTTGGGGCCGTGCATGAGGTGATGGCGCCGGATGAATTGCACGACAATGGGCCTCAGGATCTCGTCACGGTATCTCTGTGCATTCAAATTGTCATCGATAAAATGCAATTGTGTTCGTTGTCTGTAGCTTATGCCTGCCCATACCATAACCCCACCATGGGGCACTCTGTTCACAACGTTGACATCAACAAACCGCTAGCTCACACAACGCCATACACACTATGCTGTCTGCCATCTGCCCAGTACATTTGAAACCAGGATTCATCTGTGAAGAACACACTTCTCCAGTGTGCCAGTGGTGGATATGGAGGTCCTGGGCTGGCATGGTTACACGTGGTCTGCGGTTGTGAGGCCGGTTGGACGTACTGCCAAATTCTCTAAAAGAATGGCTTATGGTAGAGAAATGAACATTCTCTGGCAACAGCCCTGGTGGACATTCCTGCAGTCAGCATGCTTTTTATTTCAGCTCATGAAGCATGAGACGAACACTTTACATCTTGCGTTTGTATCTTTTGTGCCATTAACTTCATCTGGCTTTAATTCCAGTTCTCTACAACTATACTGAACAAAGATATGTATTTCCTTCAAATGTTGATATTTGCTTCCATACACAATTCAATATTACTTTTGCAATACATTAAATAGCCTTATAAATTTGACAAGTCAACAAATTAGATATTCGATTCACGTCTCCAAGTAAACCAAAATAAAAGTTAAAGATTAGGATTAACCTCTTTTAAATGTTGATACTTGGTTGCATTATCAACCAAACACAATTCAATATGACTTTTGTAATGTAATACAGTAAATAGCCAAAAGTTAAGGCAATCTTAGAAACTAATGTAACAGTATCTATTCAACCTTAAAATGAGTAACACATCCATGGCCACATTGAGGTTTTTCTAACCATAAATGTATTTTTTTGTAATCATAGAAAGCGTGCATGTTCAACATAGCATGTAAAGGTCGCACGTCTGTGGAAATCTTCACAATTGCTGTAATAATCTGTGCAGAATCTTGAACAGCATTGATCACTTGCACTATGTACTTTTAATGCAGTCTAATCTCAACTGCAATCCAGGTCATTTGGTTGTGCTATTAGATTAATGGTTGAAAGCGCAGTGATAACACATTCAGATGACTTAACTTAACCAAAAATCAGACATTGTTTTTCCATTGGAATTTGGTTGTGCTTTAGATGTTTGAAAGCGTAGTGATAACACATTGGGAATTCAACAAACTTCTGGCTGTCCTTTTTGAATGGGTGAATAAAAGGTTGAAATCTCATTGATCAACGTCTCAACCAAATATGACCCAAAGGTCCATGTTGAAATCACCTGGTGTGTCCAGTGTGTAGCTACTGCTGCATAGGTGGTAACAGAGGGAAAAATGCTAAGTCACTGTGAAAATAGTAGGCCTCTCAGTTCTTTCCTTTGCCATCTGGTATTTTTAGGCTGCCTCTGATGGAAAATAAAACACTGAAATCCTCTCCCTATTTTCTCTCCTACAGCACATGGAAAAGATCTGTGTAGGGGAGTACAGGAGCATGGCTGACCGTCTGGACTATTTCAGCGAAGCTCGGTCCAGACAAGAATCGGCTTCCTAGCCATCACTTCTCGACCAAAGCCTAAGCCCCTCTCAGACACACTCCTGCTTCACCAGCTCCCTGAAATCAATGCTACACTATTTATATCATGGGATGCGTCAAATCCAAGAAGAGCGATCCGACCCAGTACGCCAACTCTGTGGAGAAGGTGGACGGCAAGCTTGGGAAGCGATGGGGCGAGAATGCGCTGCTGGTCCACTCGGAGACGGGGTCAGGGAAAGACTCTGCCCGGGTGGACCCCATCCTGCTGGAGTATGCCCAGCGGCTGTCGGAGGAGATTGTGGCCCGGGCAGTGCAGCAGTGGCTGGAGGTGGACAGCCGCTACAGTGACATCCCCTACATTGAGTGTGACGTGCCATGAGGGGGGGGCAGAGGCAGTGCAAGAGGCATTTCTGTTCTGGGATTCACCTTGACCCTTTGGGGAGAGGAGGACAAATGGATGCCCAGAAGACAGGAGACCGGACAGCACTCAGATTCAGGGTGAAACAAAACACTACGAACATGTACCAGCTGGAGATGACAAGATGTTGATCCCAATCTATGGTCCAAAGCCATTTTTCTGTTTAATTAATACATACTTGGATGTTGTAACTCATCTGGTGACATTTTGACCTTGACTAACAGACAAAGACCTTGGCTACTCCTCTCATATTCAATCTAGACCATGTGCTTCCCTCTATCGTTAGCTAGAGGATGAGAGTTGGGGTGTGTTTGGTTAAACCGGCTTGGGAGCCAATAAAGCAGGAGAGTATCATTGAATCCTGCTTTGAAAATTACCGGTTCTGCCTTTCAGTAAAAGTATACCGTTTTTTTTTTTTTTGCTTGACGCGTGCCACATCATGGGGCCAAATTTCAGGTCCTATGTAGGAAATTATTAATTGGCCCCTCAAGTGTTTTTCACTTGAAATGTTTGCTGGGGTCAGCAGGTACACACCTCCCTCTCTATCTGTCTTCTCAGGCAGAAGCTCCCAGGTTAGGGATATTGGATAATGGTGTCCCAGGGGGCCTGTGGTCCACATCCACCAACAAAGGAAACTCATTCTTCAAACTACCCATGAAGTAGGTCCGGGACGATACCAGTATCGCGATATTCGTTAGTATCGTGGCAAGGAAACAAAACATGAAGCGAATTTAACTTCAGCCCTGATGTTGGAAACAAAAATCATTATGTTGTTATCCAGAGTCCCGTTCATTTATTTTCCAAGCTATAGCACACAATATTTTACATACAGCAGGTTTTTAAAGGACCAAAGAGCTTCGTGTTTTCATTTTTGCCATGGAAAGAATATCGCGATACTGGTATCGTCCTGGCCCTACCATTAAGCAGGTCTGCCCACGAGCTGCAGCATCCTAGGACCTGACTACGGTCACTTTGACAAAATGATGCTCGAGGAATGTTTTACAGAGGTTCAGCGTCCTCCCATTTTGTGAATTTGAATGCCAATGACAATAGGACATTCCTGAGGGCTGGCTAGGTCCGCATGCCATGAGTAAATCAGGACGGATTCACACACTTTTACCGTGACTTTTCTTCTGGGCACAAAAAGTGTGCTGGGTTCACAAATACCTTTTGTTTTGGCCAAAATGTCTAGGGCCAAGCACCCTGGTTTTTACGTACTGTCTTCTATCCAATGATGAACTACTGCCATCTGCCCCATAGAATTTACAGCACAAATATGCAACTCTAAAAGGCCATGCTATTTTTATTAAGAGCAAATGGCTTCTTAATAGTACGATGCTATTTTAACAGGCCAAAGACACACATACTCACAATAGAGAGTTGAGTTGTTTGGAATAGGGGACCACAACTGCCAAAGTCCTTAATGAATGCTAATACAAGCACAATATGTTTGATGGGCTTTCTTATGACGTTTATTTGATAGAAGGCGATATTAGTGAGTTTTAGTCATAGCACGTCAGTTCCCACCCTACCACAAACGATGTTCAAGAAGCTTTAAAAGGTGCATTAGTCTAGGCTGGGCAACATGGTACATTTCCAGAGCGTTAATTAGGGTGCTATTGTATACACCACAAAGAACAAGTGGACATTATTTGACTGGAAAATCAAGTTTTGCTGAAGTTTGGAATGTGTATCTCAAGTGAGAATTCAGCTGGCAGGGCATTAGGTTTGCTCAGCAAAAAATGTGGTGGTGTGCTTTAAATGCGACACCAAACATCCATTATAGTTAAAAGCAACAAATACTGTTTATAATGACATTTGCACTAATCTGGGTTGAGAGATGAATCTCTTGAACCATCCCAAAAATTCTGTAAACAAATTTAAAAGCCTGTCGAATGCCTCCGTCGAAACAGTTTGCGCGTATATTACAACAACATTTTGTGACGTTATTCTTTGTTTTGTGTTTTTTTTTTTTTTGTCTGTTCGCGCACACAAACATTTTTCTTGAGGCAAGTTTAAGTTCGGTAGCCCAAGTATATGCCCCTTTGTCGGTGATTGGTGCTACTCCTAGTAGCAGTGGGAACTATAGACAGGATTCTTGAATGAGAGACGACAAATTTTCATGCACATTTTCTCACTTGAGAAATACTGCACCAAACATCTTAGTTAGATGTAAAATTACTAAGACCTCCTCAGCAAAAATGCCAACATTAATTACTAATAATTCTTGATTTATCTTCGATTAATTCTGACTCTTTTGAGGAAGTGTTATTGGCTAAGTTGTTGCTACGGCATCTCAAGAGGGTCAAACTATAATATTGCTGCTGCTTTCTTGTTTTTCAAGCAAAGGTCTTTTAAGGGAGTTTGCTAGTAGCAAACCAAACCTAGTTTGTGGGCCCATTTAGCGGTGACCCAATTTTTTCCCCATACTGAATTCCTTAATCTAAGAACTGGGAGGTGGAGGGTTTAGAAACAGATCACTGTTATCACTGCTTCAGCTAAATGTTTTAACAACTTATAGATAAAGCTGTAAAAAACAATACATTCAAAAGTTGTTTTCCATTAAGCTTGATTTTGACTCCAATAAATTGGTTGATAAAAGTAATGTTTTAGTATGCAGAAGACAGCTGGCACTACAGTATATACTGTATACAATGCATTCGGAAACTATTCAGACCCCTTGACTTTTTCCACATTTTGTTACGTTACAGCCTTATTCTAAAATGGATTCAATTGTTTTTTCCCCCTCAATCTACACACAATACCCCATAATGACAAGGCAAAAACAGGGTTTTGGTCTCAAGTCTTCTTGGGTATGACGCTACAGGCTTGTATGTGGGGAGTTTCTCCCATTTCTTCTCTGCAGATCCTCACAAGCTCTCATGTTGGATGGGGAGCGTCGATGCACAGCTATGTTCAGGTCTCTCTCCAGAGTTCGATCTGGTTCAAGGCCACTCAAGGCCATTCAGAGACTTGTTCCGAAGCCACTCCTGCGTTGTCCTGTTGGAAGGTGAACCTTCTCCCCAGTCTGAGGTCCTGAGTGCTCTGGAGCAGGTTTTCATCAAGGATTTCTCTGTACTTTGCTCCATTCATCTTTCCCTCAATTCTGACTAGTCTCCCAGTCCCTGCCCCTGAAAAACATCCCCACAGCATGATACTGCCACCCCCATGCTTCACCTTATGGATAGTGCCAGGTTTCCTTCAGATGTGATGCTTGGCATTCAGGCCAAAGAGTTCAATCTTGGTTTTCATCAGACCAGAGAATCTTGTTTCTGAGTCCTTTAGGTGCCTTTAGGCAAACATGTGCCTTTTACTGAGGAGTGGCTTTGCCTGGCCACTCTACCATAAAGGCCTGATTGGAGGAGTGCTGCAGAGATGGTTGTGCTTCTGGAAGGTTCTCCTATCTCCACAGAGGAACTCTGGAGCTCTGTCAGAGTGACCATCGGGTTCTTGGTCACCGCCCTTCTCCCCCGATTGCTCATTTTGGCCGGGCGGCCAGCGCTAGGAAGATTCTTGGTGGTTGCAAACTTCTTCCATTTAAGAATTATGGAGGCCACTGTGTTCTTGGGGACCTTCAATGCTGCAGACATTTTTTGGTACCCTTCCCCTTGACACAATCCTGTCTCGGAGCTCTACTGACAATTCCTTCGACATCATGGCCTGGTTTTTGCTCTGACACGCACTGTCAACTGTGGGACCTTATATAGACAGGGGTGTGCCTTACCAAATCATGTCCAATCAATTGAATATATCACAGGTGGACGCCAATCAAGTTGTAGAAACATCAAGGATGATCAATGGAAACAGGATGCTCCTGAGCTCAATTTGAGTCTCATAGCAAAGGGTCTGAATACAGTATTTTGTTTGTTTTATACATTTGATAAACCTGTTTTTGCTTTGTCATTGTGGGGTATTGCGTGTAAATTGATGAGGGGAGATAATGTATTTATCCATTTTAGAGTAAGGCTGTAACGTAACAAAATGTGGAAAAAGTCAAGGGGTCTGAATACTTTCCGAGTGCACTGTATTTCATAACAATAAAACTGCGATAGCCTTCTAAGTTACGTCGAACACAGAAATCCAATGCCTTGGATATGGTCAATGTTGCAGTTCACAATGCTTCCAGCTTGAAAGAAATACAAGGAATACCAACGTATGTACAAACTAGGTGTACCTGGATTCTTTCCTTTGAAATATGATGTCAGTATCGGTAACAATGGCGAAATTTCACTTGAGTTACAGTAACATCTTGTAACATCAGTCTTTCAGTCAACCCTTTGGTTTGATTATGAACAAAATGTGTTTTCTGTTGGGAGATCCTAATGCTTCTTTTGCATCATCTGAATCTATATATTTATGTAATATTCATTTCACCTGCAGCACTGTACAGGTCTGTAAATAACTAATTGAAAAAAAATGTGAATACCAATAAAGCTGAAATCTATGCCTTCTACCATTGATTAAGTGACTTCATCTCTTTTTTGAGAAAGGGCATCGGCAAGATTAGGACCTGTGACCCTCTATCTCAGTGCATAGTCAACTGCTGTTGAGGCACTTAGAATGTTAATAAATTAGAAATGTGATTAGTGAAGTATGTTGGGTAATGTTGGCGGGAAAAAAGTTGAAACTTTGGTTCGAACTGGAAACCTTGCGGGTCGCAACCCGCGTCTGACGTCCCCCATCCACCTCAGACCCCACTAACCTTTACTAAGCTCTGACCAATGAGCTTTAATCCAACCAATCAATTTGTCCAACTACTTCTGAAATACTTGGGAAGGTCTGATTGCAATCAATTATTTTAATCGTCGACACTTTTAAAGATATGGGCACAATCAGAATATGGGCAAGATCAGGAGAGAGGACACGTTAGCACCTGGTATAAATGGGGCCATTGATCATGAGCATCATCAAAGGTTAATCATCTGATAATGACCCTAACCCTTACTTACCCCTTACTGTAGTCTCACGGTACCACATCTCAACACTGTATTCTCATTTGAGAATGGCTTGAGAAAAATCGTCTGGAATCAAAGCTACCCTTACTCTAACCTTAAGCAATTTCAATTTCCCTATTGCCTAACCTTAACCTTTGGATCTGCTGTCTTCCGTCTGAATTAAATCAAATTATATTTGTCACATGCGCCGAATACAACATGTGTACTTCAGGATACAGCAGCGGGAGCACCCCCCTATCTACATCGACGGGACAGTAATGAAGGTGGAAAGTTTTAAGTTCCTCGGCATACACATCACGGACAAACTGAAATGGTCCACCCACACAGACAGCATCGTGAAGAAGGCGCAACAGGTGACAAGTGATGTCAGTACAGTGCATCAAAGCTGGGACCGAGAGACTGAAAAACAGCTTCAATATCAAGGCCATCAAACTGTTAAAACAGCCATCACTAACATAGAGAGGCTGCTGCCTATATACAGACTCAAATCACTGGCCACTTTAATAAAGTGATTTAATAATGGTCTCACTAGTCACTTTAAATAATGACACTTTAATAATGTTTACATATCTTACATTACTCATCTCATATGTATATACAGTATTTTATACCATCTATTCCATCTTGCCTATGCCGCACGGCCATCGCACATCCATATATATATATACACTGCTCAAAAAAATAAAGGGAACACTAAAATAACACATCCTAGATCTGAATGAATGAACTATTCTTATTAAATACTTTTTTCTTTACATAGTTGAATGTGCTGACAACAAAATCACACAAAAATTATCAATGGAAATCAAATTTATCAACCCATGGAGGTCTGGATTTGGAGTCACACAAAATTAAAGTGGAAAACCACACTACAGGCTGATCCAACTTTGATGTAATGTCCTTAAAACAAGTCAAAATGAGGCTCAGTAGTGTGTGTGGCCTCCACGTGCCTGTATGACCTCCCTACAACGCCTGGGCATGCTCCTGATGAGGTGGCGGATGGTCTCCTGAAGGATCTCCTCCCAGACCTGGACTAAAGCATCCGCCAACTCCTGGACAGTCTGTGGTGCAACGTGGCGTTGGTGGATGGAGCGAGACATGATGTCCCAGATGTGCTCAATTGGATTCAGGTCTGGGGAACGGGCGGGCCAGTCCATAGCATCAATGCCTTCCTCTTGCAGGAACTGCTGACACACTCCAGCCACATGAGGTCTAGCATTGTCTTGCATTAGGAGGAACCCAGGGCCAACCGCACCAGCATATGGTCTCACAAGGGGTCTGAGGATCTCATCTCGGTACCTAATGGCAGTCAGGCTACCTCTGGCGAGCCCATGGAGGGCTGTGCGGCCCCCCAAAGAAATGCCACCCCACACCATGACTGACCCACCGCCAAACCGGTCATGCTGGAGGATGATGCAGGCAGCAGAACGTTCTCCACGGCGTCTCCAGACTGTCACGTCTGTCACATGTGCTCAGTGTGAACCTGCTTTCATCTGTGAAGAGCACAGGGCGCCAGTGGCGAATTTGCCAATCTTGGTGTTCTCTGGCAAATGCCAAACGTCCTGCACGGTGTTGGGCTGTAAGCACAACCCCCACCTGTGGACGTCGGGCCCTCATACCACCCTCATGGAGTCTGTTTCTGACCGTTTGAGCAGACACATGCACATTTGTGGCCTGCTGGAGGTCATTTTGCAGGGCTCTGGCAGTGCTCCTCCTGCTCCTTCTTGCACAAAGGCGGAGGTAGCGGTCCTGCTGCTGGGTTGTTGCCCTCCTACGGCCTCCTCCACGTCTCCTGATGTACTGGCCTGTCTCCTGGTAGCGCCTCCATGCTCTGAACACTACGCTGACAGACACAGCAAACCTTCTTGCCATAGCTCGCATTAATGTGCCATCCTGGATGAGCTGCACTACCTGAGCCACTTGTGTGGGTTGTAGACTCCGTCTCATGCTACCACTAGAGTGAAAGCACCGCCAGCATTCAAAAGTGACCAAAACATCAGCCAGGAAGCATAGGAACTGAGAAGTGGTCTGTGGTCACCACCTGCAGAACCACTCCTTTATTGGGGGTGTCTTGCTAATTGCCTATAATTTCCACCTTTTGTCTATTCCATTTGCACAACAGCATGTTAAATTTATTGTCAATCAGTGTTGCTTCCTAAGTGGACAGTTTGATTTCACAGAAGTGTGATTGACTTGGAGTTACATTGTGTTGTTTAAGTGTTCCCTTTATTTTTTTGAGCAGTGTATATATATATATATATAATATGTACATATTCTTATTCCATCCCCTTACATTGTGTGTATAAGGTAGTTGTTGTGAATTTGTTAGATTACTTGTTAGATATTACTGCACTGTCGGAACTAGAAGTACAAGCATTTCGCTACACTCGCATTAACATCTGCTAACCATGTGTATGTGACCAATAATATTTAATTTGATTTGTGTAGACCTTACCGTGAAATGATTACTTACAAGTTAACCAACAATGCAGTTTTAAGAAAATAAGAGTTAAGAGAATATTTACTAAATAAATGAAAGTAAAAAAAGTTACAATAAAATAACAATAACGAGGCTATGTACAGGGGAGACCGGTACCGAGACAATGTGCAGGTGTACAGTTTAGTCAAGGTAATTGAGGTAATATGTACTTGTAGGTAGGGGTAAAGTGATTATGCATAGATAATAAACAGTGAGTAGCATCAGTGGCAGTGCAAATAGTCCGGGTAGCCATTTGATTAATTGTTCAGCAGTCTTATGGCTTGGGAGTAGAAGCTGTTAAGGAGCCTTGGCGCTCTGGTACCGCTTGCCATGCGGGAGCAAGGAGGACAGTCTACTACTTGGGTGGCTGGAGTCTTCGACCATTTTTTGGGCCTTCCTCTGACACGCCTAGTATAGAGGTCCTGGATGGCAGAAAGCTTGGCCCCAGTGATGTACTGGGCTATACGCGCTACCCTCTGTAGCGCCTTACGGTCGGATGCCGAGCAGTTGCCATACCAGGCGGTGATGCAACTGGTCAGAATGCTTTTGATGGTGCAGCTGTAGAACTTTTTGAGGAATATCCACTACCTAGAGTTGAAACAGATTTGATCATGTGCTCAACCCATTCTTGCCTATCCAGGGCCAACAGCTCCCTCTGCGCCTGTGTTATGTCCCTGTAACATGAACTGAATCATTAGATTAGCTGATAGACTGTCAGGTCCAGGAGATTTCTAATCGGCCAAATGGATTAATGGATCACACAAATTACCTTTGATATAGTGACTCAGAAGCTTTAGCAGCTGAACAATACAGGCTTGTACACAAAGCCAATGTTTAACATTCCACTTTATAAATGGAATATACAACTAAGTGTTAAATATATAGTTACATAGGCAGGTACAGTGCAATTATGCTTTTGTCAACAACTTCAAACAAAACATCAAATTATATATATATATTTTTTCATACACATCTTTATCAACATAATTATTATACAACATACGTTTGAAGCTACTAGTTGGGAAATTGTAGTCATTGAATTGTACACCAGGGTGCACAGTGAATTGAGAACTGGCCTTTAGCATACAGTAATACAATGGCAAATGCAACACTGAGTGATCACTCCAGATACATGACAAGGGCAAAAGACATTAAGAAGAATGACACCCGGCTGGTGCGTTTTGAAGGGCAAATTCTAAACCATAAAATCTCTGACACCAAGAGAATTACTGAGCCTGTGTTCTCCAGAGAGAGAGTTTATGCTGGTTCATTGTTTACTTAGCAAAACTCCATGGCGGGTCATTTAGCTTCTCTGGCCTCATTTCTCTCTGGGAGCCTGTAAGTGCTCTTAACTGTGTGCTGAGGGTTTGAGTGCTGCAAATGGGATTTAATATAACCAATGATTTGAGCTGCGTACAGAGAAATTCAATCAAAGCCACACTGCAGGAAAAATAATATAACAGCTAAAGTGCTGCAAAATCGCCATTTTCATTAAAATGCAAATTAGGTAGAAATTACAGTAGGTTGTACATTTTGACATGGTGTTTTCCCAGTGTAGGCTTCCTGCATTGTGTATTTGATTGAATGTATTGGGACGTGTATTGGACAGACTGACATGCACTAGTAAACAGGAAAGTATGACTCAACAAGGGCCATAAAAACCACCTGACAGTACCATCCCAAGTTATGTGATACTTCAAACAGGATAGAACCTCTTCCTTACCCAGCTACTCCACCTACTCACCAAAACAAACATTTGATTCTTTGCACCACCAACTGTAATGAGAAATATTGCCCTTTGCCAATAATTCTGTACATCAGCACAACAGAGATATTGACTTGCCCAGTTAAATAAAGGTTAAATAAATGTAAAAAAATAAATATATATAATGCATCAGGGATCCCCAACTAATTCAGCCACGTGTCAATTTTTTCTGGAGCGTATGGACAAAAACCTAATCATTTTGAACCTTGATTACATCTCTTTATTTAAGCATGGGAACAGATTTCCTAAATTAAAATCACTTTATGGTTATTTCCTGGTGACTTTAGTCTTTTTTTGTTTATTTGTGGGGCCAGATATAACCACCCGTGGACCGAAGTTGGCCCCCGGACTGCCTGTTGAAGACCCCTGCTGTACATATTGTCTGACTGACTATATAACTGGTTTTGTATCCCACTTTAGCCTTTTAGCTTGATGCTAGGAGTTGTCTTACAAACACTTGTGCAGCTTTTGAGAAGTCATGCTTGAAGAGTCAATTTAATAAAATAAAAAATGCAAGCCCCCTGTTTGCGAGTAACCTAATAGACAGCACTAGAAAGGTTTGGTATGTAGCCCAATTCCTTTTCTAAATGTAGTGTCTTCATATTTATTGACTAATAAATCTGCCGTATCAGTTTGAATTCACATACCCTAATGCCTCATCGTTCACTTTTGCAGAGGATTTCTGATGCCTAGATCATTGCTTGATCCATAGTCCTACGATTTGCAATTCAGCACTACAAACTTTGAGACCAGCTAGCTAGATAATGTAGTTGTATATTAGGAAACATCAATTTAGTAAATCTAGTAGAAACAAACCAAAAAGAGTCACTGTGTTATCAACCATCATTGTAGAAAGTCCATGTCCATACTTTGAATCCATGTTGATAGATGTCATGTAACAATCATTGACACAGTAATGTTATACATTTTTTATTTCACCTTTATTTAACCAGGTAGGCAAGTTGAGAACAAGTTCTCATTTACACCTGCGACCTGGCCAAGATAAAGCAAAGCAGTTCGACACATAGAGCAACACAGAGTTACACATGGAGTAAAACAAACATACAGTTAATAATACAGTAGAAAAATAAGTCTATATACAATGTGAGCAAATGAGGTGAGATAAGGGAGGTGAAGGCAAAAAAAAAGGCCATGGTGGCAAAGTAAATACAATATAGCAAGTAAAACACTGGAATGGTAGATTTGCAGTGGAAGAATGTGCAAAGTAGAGATAGAAATAATGGGGTGCAAAGGAGCAAAATAAATAAATACAGTAGGGAAAGAGGTAGTTGTTTGGGCTAAATTATAGATGGGCTATGTACAGGTGCAGTAATCTGTGAGCTGCTCTGACAGCTGGTGCTTAAAGCTAGTGAGGGAGATAAGTGTTTCCAGTTTCAGAGATTTTTGTAGTTCGTTCCAGTCATTGGCAGCAGAGAACTGGAAGGAGAGGCGGCCAAAGGAAGAATTGGTTTTGGGTGTGACCAGAGAGATATACCTGCTGGAGCGCGTGCTACAGGTGGGTGCTGCTATGGTCACCAGCGAGCTGAGATAAGGGGGGACTTTACCTAGCAGGGTCTTGTAGATGACCTGGAGCCAGTGGGTTTGGCGACGAGTATGAAGCGAGGGCTAGCCAACGAGAGCGTATAGGTCGCAGTGGTGGGTAGTATATGGGGCTTTGGTGACAAAACGGATGGCACTGTGATAGACTGCATCCAATTTATTGAGTAGGGTATTGGAGGCTATTTTGTAAATGACATCACCGAAGTCGAGGATTGGTAGGATGGTCAGTTTTACAAGGGTATGTTTGGCAGCATGAGTGAAGGATGCTTGTTGCGGAATAGGAAGCCAATTCTGGATTTAACTTTGGATTGGAGATGTTTGATGTGAGTCTGGAAGGAGAGTTTACAGTCTAACCAGACACCTAGGTATTTGTAGTTGTCCACATATTCTAAGTCAGAGCCGTCCAGAGTAGTGATGTTGGACAGGCGGGCAGGTGCAGGCAGCGATCGGTTGAAGAGCATGCATTTAGTTTTACTTGTATTTAAGAGCAATTGGAGGCCACGGAAGGAGAGTTGTATGGCATTGAAGCTCGCCTGGAAGGTTGTTAACACAGTGTCCAAAGAAGGGCCAGAAGTATACAGAATGGTGTCGTCTGCGTAGAGGTGGATCAGAGACTCACCAGCAGCAAGAACGACAATAATGCGCTGGTGAGGTCATAGTCTCTCTGCCCCCACAGAAATGGGCACGGCACTGGGGTGTGGTCTTACCAAAGTCCTGCTGTTGTGAGAGGCCACTGAGTGACTGGCATGCCATGTCTGATGGTCCTTTCCCTGTCTCCTTTCCAACTGTATGACCACTAATAGGTGAATATGGTGGCTTATTTCAACCATAAAACTCAAGGAGAACATGGATTATATTGAGTTGACATGAAAGAAAGGATACGAGGGACGGAAACTAATTTAGGCAACTTGGACACCTATGAAAAGAGGAGGTAGTATTAAGGGCCTGGGGACTTTTGGCACGTACCACCATGCAGGCTTGATTGAGTCTGCACTCCATCACCAGAACCTCCTACAAACTCTTGGCGCTTCCCTCCTGAAGCTGCTTGAAGGTTATCTTCAGCGATGTGGGAGACATCTTGGCTAGGGTCTGTGAAATTTACAAACACAAAAAACCTGGTTAGCTGTAGCCTAGTTTGTTATGACCATAAAGTATTGATCATTAACTTTATGGTCAATACACTGGAAATGATTTCATGTGATAGTGTGAATAGCCTATATCATTATAGTCACCCACAATTACTAGCTTTGCATTGATATGTGCAAATCACATTTTATTTGTTACATGCTTCGTAAACAACAGGTGTAGACTAACAGTGAAACCTTTACATACGGGCCCTTCCCAACAATGCAGAGAGAAAGAAAATACACACACCATATATATATATATATATATATATATATATATATATATATATATATATATATATATACATATATATACATATACATATACATATATATACATATATATACATATATATACACATATATATACATATATATACACATATATATACATATACATATATACATATACATATATATACATATATATATACATATATATATACATATATACATATATATATATATATATATACATATATATATATACATATATACATATATATATACATATACACATATATATATATACATATGTATATATACATACATACACACACACACACACACACACACACACACACACACACACACACACACACACACACACACACACACACACACACACACACACACACACACACACACACACACACACACAACTTGGAGTTGTGAGGGGCTGCACATTCACAGCCCTAACCCTCTATCTATAACTTCCCTTTCCCTAATTTCCCACACACCAAAATCTGAACTCATCACTTAGTGTATGTCGGCAACTGAATGTGTTACTCTCACATCATTTTATTATGTGAAAAATTATTATTATTATTTTTGTATTTTACCCCATTTTTCTCCCCAATTTCGTGATATCCAATTGCAATCTAATTACGATCTTGTCTTATCGCTGCATCTCCCCAACAGGCTCGGGAGAGGTGAAGGTCGAGTCATGCGTCCTCTGAAACATGACCCGCCAAACCACGCTTCTTAACACCCGCCCACTTAACCCAGAAGCCAGCCGCACCGATGTGTCGGAGGAAACACAGTTCAACTGACGACCAAGGTCAGCCTGCAGGCGCCCGGCCCGCCACAAGGAGTCACTAGAGCGTGATGAGCCAAGTAAAGCCCTCCCCCTGGCCAAACCCTCCCCTAACCCGGACGACGCTTTGCCAATTGTGCACCGCCCTATGGGACTCCCGGTCACAGCCGGTTGTGACACATCCTGGGATCAAACCAGGGTCTGTAGTGTTGCCTCAAGCACTGCGATGTTTCATTTAACATATACATTCTTGGCACGGGACCAATGTTATAATCCCCAGTGTGCAGGTGGGATTTCCATCCACTAAGAATATGTGTGTTAGTGAAACAACCAAGGACAAGTGTAAAAAATAGCCCACATTACACAACAGCTTTTCATAAAAAAACACATACGGTAGACAGGTCCATGTGTACTCGATGATAAGAGTGTATATAAATAGCGACTAGCGGTGATCTCTCTCTCTGCTCAAAAGTACCTTGTGCTGCAGGCCCTGACTATTAGCAGTGCACCAATGCTAAATATAACAGAACACTTGGTAGTGCAGTGTGCTTCAATGCTGGTTCTGGAAACACACATGGTGTGCTGGCTTTCGTTCCAGCCCAGTACTAAAACATCTGACAACTGTAATCATCAAGCCCTTGATTAGTTGAATCAGGTGTGATATTATTTAGAGCTGGGCTGGAACAACAGCCTGCACACCCTGTGGATACCTAGACTACTGCCTTCAGGCTACCAAGAGGCAACTAACAGAGAGAATCTAATAACAGTTGACCTACTATGACTCAGGCTTGTTTACTGCTTCAAGGACTGTGGTAACGCCACGGTTCAATGCCTTCTAGGCCAGAGAGGCTGCGACTCTGTCACGCATGGACACATATTATTGTAGTCACAGAGGAAAGTCATCAGTGCTGGAGAAATGTACTGTAACTGGTTGTATGGGAGGGAAGGAACTCAACTTGCCCTGCCAGTGTGTTATTACAGTAAATATGGCTATGCTCTCTAAGAGCCAGGGTTCAATTGGTGTGTGTGTATGCAAACACAAACAAGCGTGCAGGTGCATAAGCCAGCATTGAAACAAGTGTTGGCAGGAATCAATCAGTTTGGGTGTGCAAGAGACACCACACTGGTTTTTAACAGTCATGAAAAGTCAAAATCATGTTTTTCATGATGTATTAACCAAAGTATTTAAAATGACTGTTGCTTCTACATTGAAACAGTTTGATCATAAAGTTGTCAAACACCTGGATTCAGGAGGTTGGATTATTAAGGGGATAGAGTGACATCACCCTAACTCATTTTAATACACCAATGGTAACATGATATTATATTACCTAATTTAAATAAGTACTGCCTTGTAAACCAACATCGGAGAAAGCGTGTTTGCGGAGGGGCGTGGTTTATATATCTAGATACCTACTCCACAGGTGCCAAAATTATAATTAAAAGTGTACACTATTCATCTATGGCAAAGATACTTACACTACATGACCAAAAGTATGTGGGACACCTGCTCGTCGAAGATCTCATTCCAAAATCATGGGCATTAAATGGAGTTGGTCCCCCTTTGCTGCCACAACTGCCTCAACTCTTCTGGGAAGGCTTTCCACTAAATGTTGGAACATTGCTGCGGGGACTTGCTTCCATTCAGCCACAAGAACATTATTGAGGTCAGGCACTGATGTTGGGCGATTAGGCCTGGCTCACAGTCGGCGTTCCAATTCATCCCAAAGGTGTTTGATGGGGTTGAGGTCAGGGCTCTCTGCAAGCCAGTCAAATTCATGACAAACCATTTCTGTATGGACTTCGCTTTGTGCACGGGGGCATTGTCATGCTGAAACAGGAAAGGGCCTTCCCCAAACTGTTGCCACAAAGTTGGAAGCACAGAATCGTCTAGAATGTCATTGTATGCTGTAGCATTAAGATTTCCCTTCACTGGAACTAATGGGCCCGAACCATGAAAAACAGCCCCAGACCATTATTCCTCCTCCACCAAAGTTTACAGTTCGCACTACGCAGGTTGCGTTCTCCTGGCATCCGCCAAACCCAGATTCATCCGTCGGACTGCCAGATGGTGAAGCGTGATTCATCACTCCAGAGAATGCGTTTCCACAGCTCCAGAGTTCAATGGTGGCGAGCTTTACACCACTCCAGCCGACACTTGGCATTGCTCATGGTGATCTTAGGCTTGTGTGCAGCTGCTTGGCCATGGAAACCCATTTCATGAAGCTCCCGACAAACAGTTCTTGTGCTGACGTTGCTTCGAGAGGCAGTTTGGAATTTAGTAGTGAGCGTTGCAACCGAGGACAAATTATTTTAACATGCTATACACTTCAGCACTCAGCGGTCTCGTTCTGTGAGCTTGTGTGGCCTACCACGTCGTGGTGGAGCAATTGTTGCTCCTAGACGTTTCCACTTCACAATAACAGCACTTACAGTTGACTGGGGCAGCTCTAGAAGGGCAGAAATTTGACAAACTAACTTGTTGGAAAGGTGGCATCCTATGACGTGCCACGTTGAAAGTCACTGAGCTCTTCAGTGAGGCCATTCTACTGCCAATGTTTGTCTATGGAGATTGCATGGCTGTGTGCTTGATTTTATATACCCGTCAGCAATGGGTGTGGCTGAAATAGTCGAATCCACAAATTTGAAGGGGTGTCCACATACTTTTGTATATATCTGTGTCTGGTGTTAGCTAGTTACTGGCTAGCTAGGTCTTCTGCCAGCATGGAACAAAAGGGGGTGAAGGGTTGTTCAGAACTGACACAGTAGTCATGTCAACACATCTGTCAGTACTGCTGTGAACCACATGACAAGAGACATGCCAAACATGTTTGAGTTTCATTGTGTATCACCAAATTTGTTAGAGATGATTTTACTGCAACACTGCATCTAAGTTTCTTGACATAGGCATTTCGAAGAGCTGCCAGTCAAGGCTAGCTCATGATTATAAGCTCCCCGCCCACTCAGCCAGTCTTTTCAAACTTCCTGGTAGTTAGCCATGAGAGAAAAAATACTTTCAAAATGTTTTTGTATGTCTATCCCCAAAACATATTATGGGTGATACTTTAGTCAATCAAAAGGGACCTTTAATACTATCTGTTCCTGGAGTCTGCTCACAACGGTTTACAAAGGGACTGTGGTCTCCAATATATTATAGATAATAGCAGGGGGGGAAAAAGAAAACAAGCTCAAAATGCCTTTATGCTTTCCTAGCTGTATACACTTCTCTGACGCTCCCCCAACTAGTTTATAAATACATTCTGAACCAAACCTCCCTAACAGTGCCTAACACTATTGTGTGGCCTAAACCACCTGGGAAGAAAAGAACGGAGGCCGGGAGAGAATGGTATTCAGAGAGCATCCCTATCAATCACGTCTATGTGCTGCTCAAGGACAAACGGCTCCTCTGCATCCAGACTGGGAATCCACGGATACTAATTAAACACACATGCACACACACTTTTATTGTTTCCATGTTCTTCCTCTTGGGAGTGTATTACAATTAGTGCTGTCATGATACCAGCATTTTGACTTGGATACCGATACCAGGTTTAGTATCACGATTCTCAATACCAAAACGATACCATGACAAAAAAAAGAATGCATATTAACCAAAGTCACAGAATAGCACTTGATCCAGACAAATAAACTCTGCTACTGCTCTGTTCAATCGTTGGGTATCTTTTGAGTTCGATATCATTATAGACATCATCATTAGACAGCCATGTATGCGTTAATAAATCCATTATACAATACATTTCACTTAGTTTTTACCAATCTAACTACATAACATAATAGTAATAATTTAGTTGAATGGTAAATCTCTATTGATAAACTGTCACCTTAACTGTATTCATTCACTTAATCAGTCTTTCTCACATTTCTCCCAAAACTTGATTTACCCAATCAGTTTTGAAATCAGCATCTTCTGCATTATGGATTGCATATTACCACAAATAAAGTACTATGGTAGTGAATTTATGTTTGCTTCAGCTATACGCTCGCAAGAAAGGTTAGCCTACAAAGCTAGAAGCTACAGGTATCTTCTTCCATTTTAAAGTTTTCGAGCCTGTATGGACATTGTTTTGCGAACAGTAATTAACAGTTTAAACATGCCATGCTGCATTATTCAAGTGTGTTAACCTCTGTGAAGCATGAGTGGGGAGTTAACATGATGGAGCCCAGACTCCAAGCACAGGCTAAGTGGAGCAGGCACAGTGCTTTTGTGCTATAAGGGGGACATTGGCTGCGCTAAAACAGACCTGACCTGGGGAAACATTTGACAGAAGTACCGAAAGTAACAATAATTCTAGTACAGGACCGTTTCTCATGATCTACACTGAACAAAAATATAAATGCAACATGCAACTATTTCAACGATTTTACTGAATTACAGTTCATATAAGGAAATCAGTCAATTGAAATGAATTCATTAGGCCCTAATCTATGGATTTCAGATGACTGGGCAGGGGTGCAGTCATGGGTGGGCCAGGGAGGGCATAGGCCCAAACACTTTGGAGCCAGGCCCTCCCACTGTGGGCTTTGTTACAGACAGAAATAGTCTTCAACAATCAACAATCCAGCAGATGAAGAAGCCGGGTGTTGAGGTCCTGAGCTTGCATGGTTACACGTGGTCTGCGGTTGTGAGGCCTGTTGGACGTACTGCCAAATTCTCTAAAACAAAACTGGAGGTGGCTTATGGTAGAGAAATGAACATAAAATAATCTGGTAACAGCTCTGGTGGACATTCCTGCAGTCAGCATGCCAATTGCACGCTCCCTCAAAACTTGAGACATCTGTGGCTTTGTCTTGTGAGACTAAACTGCACATTTTAGATTGCCCTTTTATTGTCCACAGCACAAGGTGCACCTGTGTAATGATCATGCGGTTTAATCAGCTTTTTGATATGCCACACCTGTCAGGTGGATGGATTATCTTGGCAAAGGATAAATGCTCACCAACAGGGATGTAAACAAATTTGTGCACAAAATTTGAGAGAAATAAGCTTTTTGTGCGTATGGAACATTTCTGGGATCTTTACATGTTGCGTTTATATTTTTGTTCAGTATGGTATCTAAAAAGTACAGAAGTTTCGGTATACTGTGCAACACTAATTACAATGTTTAGGACTGGCAATGCAGACAGTGTTGGCACTTCCAATTATTTCCATTTCCACTATGGAAAATCTCAGGCCGATTGACATAATATTATGCACCATATTGTTGTGTTCACCTCCATCTCTACTGGTTTACTGTAGGTCCCAAAGTCATTTATATTTTATATTACCCCTGTATAAACCCACATACTGTAGGAGGCTATAAAAAGCCTATCCCTGAACACACCAACCCAAGGCACAAGATTTCTGGACAGCTGTTTGATGAAAGGCCTGTTTGAGTCTCTTGGGTTGCGTCCCAAATGGGCTGCGGCCCTATGGTCCCTGGTCAAAAGAAATGCACTATAAAGGGTTTAGGATGCCATTTGGGATGCAGCCTTGGTCATCTTCATTTGAGGCCCCTACAGTCAACTTTATAGAGGGGCCATAAATCCGCTAGGAGAAATGATCTGACGCACCAATGCTCAATAAAACAAGGCGGAGTAGGGTACTTCCAGCCTTGGGTCAAGCAGACGTTACTGATGAGGAACCACACACGGACATCCAATCACACAGTACATCATACAGTACCAGTCCAAAGTTTGGACACACCTACTCACTCCAGTTTTTATTTTTATTTTTACATTGTCCAATAATAGTGAAGACGTCAAAACTATGAAATAACACATGGAATCATGTAGTAAACAAAAAAAAGTGTTAAACAAATCAAAATATATTTTCAATTCTTCAAAATAGCCACCTTTTGCCTTGATCAAATCAAATCAAATGTATTTATATAGCCCTTCTTACATCAGCTGATATCTCAAAGTGCTGTACAGAAACCCAGCCTAAAACCCCAAACAGCAAGCAATGCAGGTGTAGAAGCACGGTGGCTAGGAAAAACTCCCTAGAAAGGCAAAAACCTAGGAAGAAACCTAGAGAGGAACCAGGCTATGAGAGGTGGCCAGTCCTCTTCTGGCTGTGCTGGGTGGAGATTATAAGAGAACATGGCCGAGATGTTCAAATGTTCATAAATGACCAGCATGGTCAAATAATAATAATCACAGTAGTTGTCGAGGGTGCAACAAGTCAGCACCTCAGGAGTAAATGTCAGTTGGCTTTTCATAGCCGATCATTAAGAGTATCTCTATCGCTCCTGCTGTGTCTAGAGAGTTGAAAACAGCAGGTCTGGGACAGGTAGCACGTCCGGTGAACAGGTCAGGGTTCCATAGCCGCAGGCAGAACAGTTGATGACAGCTTTGCACACTCTTGGCATTATCTCAACCAGCTTCACCTGGAATGCTTTTCCAATAGTCTTGAAGGAGTTCCCACATATGCTGAGCACTTTTTGGCTGCTTTTCCTTCACTCTGCGGTCCAACTCATCCCAAACCATCCCGATTGGGTTGAGGTCGGGTGATTGTGGAGGCCAGGTCATCTGATGCAGCACTCCATCACTCTCCTTCTTGGTCAAATAGCCCTTACACTGCAGATCCAGCCCTCAGAAGCCCCGCCTTCCTGGCTATTATATCAGGTCTCGCATCCATTTTATAAATTCTTCGCTCTTCAGCTCGCCTGAAGGAAGAACATGTCAGGCTATGAGATTCAGCTCTGACTTCGTTGTCTGTTAGTGGGGAGAGAGTACTCGTCCCACTAGATGTTGCGAGTTTTGGGTCTTGGTACTGTTTTTTGTGTTTGCTTGGGTAGGAGTTGTGTTGGCTAAAAACCCACTACTTTTTGCTCTGCTTGTGTAGCTAGTGCTTCCTTGCTTGAGTAAGATGGGCAGTGGTAAGAGTAAGTTCAAAAAGGCTAACCAGTTTGAACCTCTGATCATGCCCTACGGGCATGTGGTTTCACAATGAAAATTAGAGATACTCACGAGTGCTGTCCTGTTGTCTCCCGGTCGGTTCAACTTCTATTGAGAGTCTGGCTGACTTTGTGAGGAATATTGGTGGTCGGAGTTGAATGAGCCAAATGAGGCTCATTCCATTTTCTCTGGCAGTGTTCAGAGTCCGGATTCCGCGGGATGATATACACTCCCTGATTAGCTCTGGATGATTTTCAGAGTGTGAATCGGATGACATCAGTCCGGGCAAGCCTGAATTCCTGGTTTTGGATTCGGCGTGGGGGAGAACCATTGGGGGTGAATGCGCCTTTGATGGTGTTTTCTCCTCCGCAGCGAAGTTCCTCCAGGTTTGGGGGAAGGTATTTACCTCCTGTCCCTGCAACGGTGATGCGTTGCTTTCTCCCCGTTGAAAGATTTATACTGAGGCTAACAAGGTGGCTAATCCTAGCACAAATAAACAGCGCCGGTTCTCTGGATTCCTGAGGGGGACAGTCGGATGTATTTGGATGAGACCGTTTGGCTCGGGGCCCTCCTCCCCAACTATTACTGTGGCAATAGTGCTCTCAAGTGGCTCGGTGAATGGTGGGCAAGGTAATGGTTGCCGAGGTCCCCGACCCCGTTGTTGGCCGGGTATCAGAATGCACAGTCTTCCACGTTCAGACACACGGTTGTCAAGAGTGGTGGATATGAAAACAAGCATGACAAAAACATTTATTATCCCAGTCCTCAGGGTGGTGCTCTGCCCCTTCAGGAGATAATGTATGGGAGACTGGCAGCGCCGTTCAGTGGCGGTCATGCGCAGTTTCACGATGGGTGATGAGGACGGTGACGAGGAGTTACAGTCTGTAGTTCGCTGTGGGTCCTCCACCTTTTCGTGGTGTCATTATGTCTGAGTTCTTGGGAGAGGACATTTCCTCTCTCCTTCAAAAGCAGGCTGTTCAGGTGGTCCCCGTGTCAGAAGTATAGAGCGGTTGTTCCAGCTGCTACTTATTAGCTCCCAAGAGTGATGGAATGTTGCATCCCAACCTGGACTCAAGGTTGCAAGTTTAAAATGCTCACACTTGGAGTCACGTGGGACCACCGAAAAAGATATCAGCACTTTAGAGAGCTCCTAATAACCGCATGTAAATCCTGAAATTCAACGGCATACACTTACATTTTTTGTCTTAATATATTTCCTTGAAGTACAGTTTAATATAAAGATCATTTACATTTTGAAACATCTCGCTAAAGTGGCATTATTGGAATGTCGACACAAGCTAAAAACGCCGTGTTCACAGAAGGCCACTTCGACTAGCAAACAAACAGTCTTCCAGAATCCCCCATCAAAACATGGATAAACACGTAAGCCCGGAGAAATCGGTAAATCTGAAGGATCTATTTGAGCAAATGGGAAATATGAATCCGACTTTGTTGGATGTTGCATCCAATGTCTCCACGATAAAAACAACAACTACTGAGCTAAAGGAAAAAGCTGATGCGATACAAGAGAGGATGGATGGGGAAGAGGGATGGATTTCGACAGTGGAGGATGCCATCTGCCGTCTGGAGAAGGCTAATGAGAATCATGAGACAAAACTGCACATATTGTGGAATTGTGTCGAAGAACTTGAGAACAGAAGTAGGAGAAATACGGTGAGAATGGTTCATCTGAAAGAGGGGAGTGAAACTGGCAGTGGACTGATCTTGTGTGTGCAGAAAATTATCTCAGAAGGATTTGGATTTGACAACAGGCAAGAATTCTAAATTGAACGAATCCATCTCAGCGTAACCATTCCTGACGAAAATGTGCCCCCGAGAACGGTTCTCTTCTGAGAGATTCTTGCTAGAGCAAGGTGTTAAGCCTAGATAAAGAAGACAAGACAAGGTAAAATACAGGTTGAATTGTATGCCGTTTATAATACAAATGAAGGTAGCCTATGTGCTTGTGGGAGTCTAGGGAGTGTTGCCAATTTAGCCTTTCAAGTGCCTCACGGAACATAAGGAATTTTGAGTTGAGACTGCAGCGTCGAAGACAGTTCTGTGATGATTGACTCATCGTGAAGCAAAGTTACGTTCCTAGTTGCTTTGTTTTATTTTGAGATTGGTTTTATACATTTATTTACACTGTTTTATTGTACAAGAGGAGCATACAGTTGAAGTCGGAAGTTTACATACACTTAGGTTGGAGTCATTAAAACTAGTTTTTTAACCACTCCCCAAATTTCTTGTTAACAAACTATAGTGTTGGCAAGTTGGCTAGGACATCTAATTTGTGCATGACACAAGTCATTTTTCCAACAATTGTTTACAGACAGATTATTTCACTTATAGATCACTGTCACAATTCCAGTGGGTCAGAAGTTTACATACACTAAGTTGACTGCCTTTAAACAGCTTGGAAAATTCCAGAAAATGATGTCATGGCTTTAGAAGCTTCTGATAGGCGAATTAACATAATTTGAGTCAATTGGAGGTTTACCTGTGGATGTATTTCAAGGCCTACCTTCAAACTCAGTGCCTATTTACTTGACACGATGGGAAAATCAAAAGAAATCAGCCAAGACATCAGAAAAAATTGTGGACCTCCACAAGTCTGGTTTATCCTTGGGAGCAATTTCCAAATGCCTGACGGTACCACGTTCATCTGTACAAACAATAGTACGCAAGTAAAAACACCATGGGACCACGCAGCCGTTATACTGCTCAGGAAGGAGACGCGTTCTGTCTCCTTGAGATTAATGTACTTTGGTGTGAAAAGTGCAAATCAATCCCAGAACAACAGCAAAGGACCTTGTGAAGATGCTGGAGGAAACAAAAGTATCTATATCCACAGTAAAACGAGTCCTATATCGACATAACCTGAAAGGCCACTCAGCAAGGAAGAAGCCACTGCTCCAAAACTGCTATAAAAAAGCCAGACTACGGTTTGCAACTGCACATGGGGACAAAGATCGTACTTTTTGGACAAATGTCCTCTGATGAAACAAAAATAGAACTGTTTGGCCATAATGACCATCGGTATGTTTGGAGGAAAAAGGGGGAGGCTTGCAAGCCGAAGAACACCATCCCAATCGTGAAGTACGGGGGTGGCAGCATCATGTTGTGGGGGTGCTTTGCTGCAGGAGGGACTGGTGCACTTCACAAAATAGATGGCATCATGAGGCAGGAAAATTATGTGGATATATTGAAGCAACATCTCAAGACATCAGTCAGGAAGTTAAAGCTTGGTCGCAAATGGGTCTTCCAAATGGACATTGACCCCAAGCATACTTCCAAAGTTGTGGCAAAATGGCTTAAGGACACCAAAGTCAAGGTATTGGAGTGGCCATCACAAAGCCCTGACCTCAATCCTGTAGAACATTTGTGGGCAGAACAGAAAAAGCGTGTGCGAGCAAGGAGGCCTACAAACCTGACTCAGTTACACACGCTCTACCAGGAGGAATGGGCCAGAATTCCCCCAACTTGTTGTGGGAAGCTTGTGGAAGGCAACCCGAAACATTTAACCCCAAATTAAACTATTTAAAGGCAATGCTACCAAATACTAATTGAGTGTATGTAAACTTCTGACCCACTGGGAATGTGATGAAAGAAATAAAAGCTGAAATAAATCATTCTCTCTACTATTATTCTGACATTTCACATTCTTAAAATAAAGTGGTGATCCTAACTGACTTAAAACAGGGAATTCTTACTAGAATTAAATGTCAGGAATTGTGCATTTTAAATGTATTTGGCTAAGGTGTATGTAAACTTCCAACTTCAACTGTATATTGTGACATTTTATATAATGTTCAGTAGAGTTGTCACATGTTAAATGGGACACTTCACGCTCACAGGCTATAACTACTCGGAGTAAATATGGCTAATGGTTATGTATGGTTGTCAAATGACATCAAATGTTATACACATATTTAGGAGATATTATTGCGGGTGTGGTGAAATGCTTGTGTTCCTAGTAGTACTTCACTTGTGGTAATCCTAGGTTTTACTTTACATATATTTAAAATCAAAACTGGCAGATATTGTGTTCATACAGGAATCACATTTAACAGATACAGAGGCACTGAAATGTAGAGGAGGCTTGGTTGCAGAAGTTTATCATAGCTAATTTAATTCCAAACAAAATGGGGTGTTATCCTGATAAGCAAAATACTTCATTTTGTCATGTTGAAGCATTGCATTGAGGCTCTTAGAAACGGTATTAAGGTAGTGTTATGCAACATACAGTGCATTCGGAAAGTATTCAAACCCCTTGACTTTTTCCTCATTTTGTTACGTTACAGCCTTATTCAAAAATGGCTTAAAAATGTTTTCTTCCCCCCTCATCAATCTACACACATTAACCCATAATGATGAAGAAAAAAAAGGTTTTTGCAAATGTATTAAAAATAAAACCCGGAAATAACACATTTACATAAGTATTAAAACCCTTTACTTAGCACTTAGTACTCTGCAGATCCTCTCAAGCTCTGTCAGGTTGGATGGGGAGCATTGCTGCACAGCTATTTTCAGGTCTCTCCAGAGATGTTCGATCGGGTTCAAGTCCGGGCTCTGGCTGGGCCACTCAAGGACATTCAGAGACTTGTCCCGAAGCCACTCCTGAGTTGTCTTTGCTGTGTGCTTAGGGTCATTGTCCTGTTGGAAGGGGAACATTCGCCCCAGTCTGAAGTCCTGAGTGCTCAGGAGCAGGTTTTCATCAAGGATCTCTCTGTACTTTGCTCCGTTCATCTTTCCCTTGATCCTGACTAGTCTCCCAGTCCCTGCCGCTGATAAACATGATGCTTGATATTACAATTTTTTTTGCGTGATATCCAATTGGTAGTTACAGTCTTGTCCCATTGCTGCAACTCCCCTATGGACTCGGGAGAGGCGAAGGTCGAGAGCCATGCATCCTCCAAAACACGACCCTGCCAGGCCGCACTGCTTCTTGACACACTGCTCGCTTAACCCGGAAGTCAGCCTCATCAATGTGTCGGAGGAAACACCGTCCAGCTGGCGATCGAAGTCAGCTTGCAGGCGCCTGGCCTGTTTTAAAATTTTTATGACAATTTACATACTATTTTTACATCCTGTTCAGCGAGCCCCATAGATATGGATACTTTTTTGTCTGGTATAGAATTACCTAGATTATCAGATAATCAGGGGACCTGGACTGTACTATATCATAAGAAGAGGTTTGAGCCGCCATTTTATCTATGAAAGCAGTCACCTGGTCTGGATGGCCTTCCTGTAGAATATTATTTAAAAAAGTATATCGACTTTCTTGTACCTGTATTGACAGTGGTTTTCCAGGAGGCATTTAAAAATGTCTCCCTTTCGGACACCTTTAATAAGGCTTTGATATCGTTGATCACTAAAAAGGATAGATACTACAGAGCTATTAGCATCAATGTAGATTGTAAGATTTGTACTAAGACTCTTGCGATACACTTAGAGAAGGCACTACCTAATATCATACACTGTGACCAAGTAGGATTTATTAAGAACAGGACCTCAACTGATAATATGAGGAGGCTCTTACATCTCATGTGGTTAAACCGCTCAAATATAGTTCCTACCGCTGCTGTCTCCTTAGATGCCGAGAAGGCATTTGATAGGGTATAGTGGGCTTTTCTCTTAAGAACCCTAGGAAAATTTGGTTTTTGACCAGACTTTTGTAAATGAATAGGTGTCCTTTAGTCCAATCCTAAAGCAACCATACTTACGAATGGAATTATGCTTCCTTTTTTTGTCTTTCTAGAGGCAAAAGGCAGGGTTGCTCACTCTCCCCTCTCCTGTTTTAGAGTCTCTTGCGACAATGATAAGAACAGATCCAGAAATTATAGGTGTCCATGGAGGAGGAAAAGAACGCAAGCTGCTTATGTATGCAGGCAATATTCTACTGCTGGTCTCTGATCCTCTTCAGTCTGTACCACGATTACTTACTTGTATTGAATCATATTCTAGTTGTCAGGCTACAAAATGTATTGGAATAAGTCGGAAACAATGCCAATTAATGCCCAATGTTACTCTGGAACCGTTACCCCATTTAATTTAAAATGGGTTCCTACTGGGATGAAATATTTGGGTATCAAATTGAGTTCAAATTTGGAGGAAGTGATAGGTAAACAAATTGATCCACTACTTATCAAGATTAAGACCAATTTAGAAAAATGGGAAAAGATACAACTTTCTTTATGTGGAAAGATCAACGGGATTAAAATGGTTGTGGTCCCAAAATTTAATTGTATCTCTACAATGTTACCTATGACTATTCCAGACCGGTATTTTAAACAATATGACAAAATAACTAAACACTTTTGGCGATATAGGAAAAAACACAGGATTAATATGAAGAAGATGTGCTCACCAAGGAGTGTAGGAGGCGTGGCTTTACCAGATGTAAAATTGTACAATTTATTATTTGAAATGGCTAAATTGGCGATGCATTGGGGTAAGGGAATGCTGGCATGGATTAGATAATAATAGAACGGGAACAAAGTTATCCTTTCCCCCCTGTTGATATTCTATCACATAGTCTTATAGGGGAGAGGTCTGTTGCAACTCCCAACCCAATTTTGTTAAAAAAGGTGTGGAGAACAGTACACAAGATATGTGGAATTTTACATCTTAAACAAGAATACTCATCATTGTGGCACAATCCTAGGCTACGGATAGGAAAGAAGTCTGTGTGTGGCTAATGAAAGAAATTCATATTATTAGGTGAAGATGTTTTGTCATACTCAGACAAAAATATGATGTGGGAGACAAACGACATTTCTAGAAATATTTACAATTGAGGGAATGTTTGTTAAAACCGGCTATCAACAAAATCCAGGAAAGAATCCAATAGCAGAGTATTTGGAATTACCCCAACATAAAGCAGCCAATTTTTACTCAATATTTAGTCACCTGTAGAGTAAAAACTTTACAAACCTCAGAACAATATGGCAAATTTCCCTTGAGTGTGAAATTGAGGAGGATACCTGGTTGAAGATCTTGTCCAGCTTAGGGAGGAACCTAAGGGAAGCCAGGGGGAAACTTACTCAATAGAAGATACTACATAGGTTTTATTGGACCCCAACAAAGCTTCATCAGATGGGGCTGACCAACAATTCTCTGTTTTGGAAATGCCAACATTAGTGTACATTAGTGCTACCTTTCTGGAAGGATGTGTTGAAATATCTGGAGGAGTGGTTGGGGTTAACAATTCCAGTTTCACAGAGAATATGTCTCTTGGGTGATAAAACAGAGTTACCTAATGTAACAAATGAGGAATTTGCACTGATCACTGTTGGTATCGTTACAGCAGCTAGAGTAATCCTTTGAATTTGGAAGGGCCATGCCACTCCTACTCTGAAACAGTGGATAGAATCAATGTTGGAGGTAGCATCTTATGAACAAATGCTTGCTAAGATCACTGGTAGAAAAGACAATTCTAGAAGCTGGACGTGTTTTATTTGTCATGTTGTTTCTAAGACTGAGAGGTGATGACTTATGTTTGTGTCCCCATTGAGTTCTGTATTCTAGCTTGTGAGATACTATTTAACTGTTTATGTGTGCTATGTTGGAGGCTATGTCTGAATGTCATGTTCATTGTTTTCATGTACAATTTTTGGTTTATTTGTTCGTTTTTTGAAAAAATGAAAAAAGAAATACATATTTAATAACAAAAAAAACCACTTGTAGTCGGTGCGTCCCAGAGATAGGTTCGCGTCCATAGATCTGAAGGATGCATATTTTCATGTGTTATACAGCCTCCCCATCTCCCGCATCTTTTCTGTGGTGGTGGAGTCGGCTTTGTTGATGGAACAGGTGGCACGATGGTTTCCCATATTCAGTCTCTGGGGTTTATAGTGATTCACAAGAAAAGTTGATTGACTCCGGCTTCTGGACTCGGTTCTGAATCGTGCGTTTTTTGTCCCAACAGAGGAGGGTCGCATTCCGGCTCTGTCTGGCATGGTTTCAGCTGGGACAAACGGTGCCTTTTCGCTTGTGCCTGCGGTTATTTTGTCTGATGGCCTCTATGATAGCTGTGGTGCCTCTGGAACTTCTGTTGATACGTCTGTTTCAGCGCTGGGTGATTGCCGACAACAGGACGGTGGTGGCGTACATCAACAGGCAGGGAGGGACACGGTCTCGCTTTCTCCTAAACCTGGCCAGTTATCATCTCGTATGGAGCAGTGTGCATTTCCTGTCGCTCAGGGCGACGTATCTTCCCAGATCTCTCAACATGGGTGCAGATCTACTTTCCAGGGGGGGTCCCATCTCTACGGAGTGAAGACTGCACCCCTCTGTAGTGGCCCAGATAGGGGACCGGTTAGGCAGGGCCGACGTAGATCTTATGCATAGCGAGAAAACGGGCATTGTTGTCTGTTCTTCTCAATAAGGAATCTGGGCACTCCGTTGGGAACGGATTCTTTGGCGTATCAGTGGCCTAAGACCCTGCTTTATGTGTTCCTCCGGTGGACCTGATTCAGGCCACCGTGGATAGGGTCTGTTGATTTGGTAGGGCCCCGGTGGCCCAGACAACACTGATTGCCGGAGATCATCCGCCTGCTAGGCGGGGATCCGTGCGGGGTTCCGTGTAGTCGGGATCTATTGTCCCAGGCGCATGGGAGAATTTGGCATCCACGATCGCAGATATGGGATCTGTGGGTTTGGCCCCTGAAAGGTTGAACCCTCGAATGTGATTACGACTGTCCAGTCAGCGCATGTGCTTTCTACAAGACGGCTGTATACATATACAGTGCATTCAGAAAGTATTCAGACCCCTTCGCTTTTTCCACATTGTTTCGTTACAGCCTTATTCTAAAATGTATTAAATACATTTTTTTACTCATCAATCGACACACAATACCCCATAATGACAATGGGAAAACAGTTTATACATTTAAAAAAAAATGTATTACAAATAAAAAACTGGAACTTATTATAAAAAAAAAGAAACTTTTTACCACCTTTTCTCCCCAATTGGTAGTTACAGTCTTGTCCCATTGCTGAAACTCCCGTACGGACCCCGCCAAGCTGCACTGGTTCTTGACACACTGCTCGCTTAACCCGGAAGCCAGCTGCACCAATGTGTCGGGGGAAACACCGACCAGCTGGCGACCAAAGTCAGCGTGCATGCGCCCGGCCGCCACAAGGAGTCGCTAGAGCGTGATAGGACAAGGACATCCCAGCCGGCCAAACCCTCCCCTAACCCAGACGACACTGGCCCAATTGTGCGCCACCTCATGGGTCTCCCGGACGCAGCCCGGAATCGAACCCGATGCAGTGCCTTAGAGCGCTGTGCCACTCGAGGCCTGAATACTTTACATAAAAAGGCACATGACAGCCTGCTTGGAGTTTGCCAAAAGGAACCTAAAGGACTCTCAGACCATGAGAAACACGTTTCTCTGGTCTGATGAAACCAAGATTGAACTCTTTGGCCTGAATGCCAAGTGTCACGTCTGAGAGGAAACCAGGCACCGCTCATCACCTGGCCAATACCATCCCTACGGTGAAGCATGGTGGTGGCATTATCATGCTGTGGGAATGTTTTTCAGGGGCAGGGACTGGGAGACTAGTCAGGATCAAAGGAAAGATGAACGGAGTAAAGTACAGAGAGATCCTTGATGAAAACCTACTCCAGAGCGCTCAGGACCTCAGACTGAGGCGAAGGTTCACCTTCCAACAGGACAACAACCCTAAGCACACAGCCAGGAGTGGCTTCGGGACAAGTCTCTGACTGTCCTTGAGTGGCCCAGCCAGAGCCCGGACTTGAACCTGATCGAAGATCTCTGGAGAAACCTAAAAATTGTTGTGCAGCGACGCTCCCCATCCAACCTGACAGAGCTTGAGAGGATCTGCAGAAAGAATGGGAGAAACTCCCCAAATACAGGTGTGCCAAGCTTATAGTGTCATACCCAAGAAGACTTGAGACTGTAATCACTGCCAAAGGAAATTCAACAAAGTACTGAATAAAGGGTCTGAATTGCTTATGTAATTGTGATATTTCTGTTTTTATTTTTAATACATTTGCAAAACAAATTGCTTTGTCATTATGGGGTATTGTATGTACATTGATTTAATTTTGTGTATGGTGTGTACAACAATTTAATCAATTTTAGCATAAAGCTGTAATGTAACAAAACGTGGAAAAAGTGAAGGGGTCTGAATACTTTCCGAATGCACTGTAAGTGGCGCGAGTTTGAGGGTTGGTGTCAGGTTAAAGGTGTTTCTCCTTCATCAGAGAGCTTTGGTGGACATTTTCATATTCTTGCATGAGGATTTTGAGCAGGGCCTTTCTTTTTCCACATTGAAGGTTTATATGGCAGCCATCTCGGCTTGTCATGTAGGGATTGACGGCTCTACCCCGGGGTCTCATCTTCTGGTTGTGCAGTTCCTGAAATACGTGTGTCAGCTCAGACCAGTGTCTAAGCCTACATCACCGATCTGGGACCTGCCTTTGGTCCTGGACACTGTGTGAGCCTCTGTTTGAACCATTGGAACCTGTGGACCTAAAAGTCCTTTCCTACAAGACTGCCCTGCTCATGGCCTTGGCCAAGGGCGTTGGGGATCTCCACGCACTATCAATCTGGAAAATTTCAAGAGCTTTCGAAGTTTCTTCAAGTGCAGTCTCAAAAACCATCAAACGCTATGATGAAACTGGCTCTCATGAGGACTGCCTGTAACGATCTTCATTGGGAGAAAGAGAGGAGGACCAAAGCGCAGCGTGGTAAGTGTTCATGATGAATCTTTAATAGAACAAACTGAACACTGAGATACAAAACAATAAAGTGAACTACTGAAAACCGAAACAGTTCCGTGTGGAACACACAGACACGGAAGACAACCACCCACGAAACCCAGGTGAAAAAAGGCTACCTAAGTATGATTCTCAATCAGAGACAACTAACGACACCTGCCTCTGATTGAGAATCATACCAGGCCAAACGAAAAAACCAACATAGAAACACAAACATAGATAACCCAACCAACTCACGCCCTGACCATACTAAAACAAAGAAATAACAAAAGAACTAAGGTCAGAACGTGACACCGCCACAGGAAAGGAAGACCCAGAGTTACTTCTGCTGCAGAGGATAAGTTCATTAGAGTTACCAGCCTCAGAAATTACAGCCCAAATAAATGCTTCACAGAGTTCAAGTAACAGACACATCTCAACAGCATCTGTTCATACAAAAATCCCTGTTCAGATCACTGTCAAAATCTGTATCTAATTATGCAATGCGTCAATCCCATTGGACAAAGGAGCAGCTATAAAGGTTCCAATAGTTTTGTCCATGGTATGACAACGATAGTGGAACATAGAAAGAGAGAGAGAGTAGGCTCAGGGATTAGAATCTCTGACCTGATTCTGGGCTGAACATGTAATATCATAAATGCCAGATTATGAGTCCTGTTGGAGCCTGAGGCAGGGAGGGTTAAAGATGAACACAATCTCTTAATCCTATGATAAAGGGGGTTAAGGGACTGGGGCTGAACGATGGGGGAGGGCAATCCAAATGAAATCCCAGATGGAGAGTACATACAGTGTGCAGAGAGCACCGTTCGACTGGGCGTGTTTCAAAACCATGTGCCAGTGTGTTTTTCTGATCAACATGCAGAAAGACTGTTCGTCATCTTTCTCAGAGGTTGAAGCAAAACCACTGATTCATTTGCGCGTCTCTTCATTTCCGGTCAACGTACAGAAAGGCTGGTGGGATTTCACTTGCTCTTACACCCACTGAACATGAAGCGTTCAGAGAAGCATGATTGGACATTGGATCTGAACTTTTTCATAGAACGTCTAGGACTGCGGAAGAAATTAAGGACAAAATGCTTCACGATCCGAATATATCAACTTGCAAGACCATTTGTCATTATGTGAAGTCCAGACCACAGTAAAACCATGATTAAGAGGAAGACTTTGTGTGGGTGCAAACGTTTGTGTGAGGAGATGGTGGGTGTCTGAGACAAACCGTTTGTCTTTCCTTGTGTCACAGTTTTTGGGGTAATTGGAGAAGAGATTACAAAGACACCAGCCAAGTGGACTGCAGTGATGGGATAAAGGCCAGAGGGTGGTGGGGAGAAAAAGGGATATACTACTAGGCCAATCGTCTCATCTGAGTCATTGATGGCCGGGGACAATTCCTAAATGCTCCTTCACCATGACCTCAAAAAGCCTTTCAAGAGGATGGAAGCAGTGTTGGCGTACACCTGGCGTTAGCATTCAAATGCAAGAGAAAGTGTAACAACTGAATTGAGATCTGAGAATTGAAGCCTGAGCTGTAGCTTTGAGCTTTGGCCTGTCCATTGTAGGGTCAGAGAGGCAGAAGGGAAGAGAAGTGTACTGCAACTTGTGGCTCTAGGCACTTTGAGAAGTGTGGCCAAGCAGCAGGGTAGAAAAGCCAGCCAGCGCCAAATAGGATTAGTCCCTCAGCACTAGCTGAAGTTTCAGTCTAACGCCACCCAAGACGATCTCTGCTAATAAGATTACTAGAGCCCGAACAATAAATCGGTTGACCGATATTATTGACCGATATTATCATTTCACAGAAATATTTGTATCGGTCTTTATTCCACAGATAAAGCGCCAATATTATATACATAGAATAAACAAATACGTCTGCTCATTTGCGGTAATTTTTCTTTTCTTTTTAATGGTTGCCTGAAGAGGGTGCTCTCTACGAGCTGCTCATTGAACATCACTCAGCCCAAGGTCACAACGTGAGAGATAGTAGGCATGGTGGTTTGACACTGAGTAGCTTGCCACAGCCTGCATATTTGAATAAGTAAATAATCAAAAGTACACTTCACCAAGCAAGCGGCCCTGTCCTCATCACATTCTCACCTAGTTAACGTTAACTGGCTAGCTAGCCAGCAAGGTAGTTAGCTTAGCTACCTAGCCAACAAGGTAGTTAGCTTAGCTAGCTAGCAATCTATGCTAATTATGTGCCAATACTGAACTGGTGCCAAAGTGAACACTCGTCCTTGAGACAAAAAGAACACGTTACTGTATGGGCCTATTATGTTAGCTAGTCATTCAAAAATCATGTTAAACACTATTATTTCACACAGTGAGTCCATGCAACTTATTATGCAACTTTTACTCCTGAAATTATTTAGGCTTGCCATAAGAAAGGGGTTGGAAACTTATTGACTCAAGACATTTCAGCTTTTCTTTTTTTATTAATTTGTACAAATTTCTAAAACATAATTCCACTTTGACATTATCTGGTATCGTGTAGGCCAGTTACACAAAATATAAATTTAATACATTTTTAAATTTAGGCTGTAACACAACAAAATGTGGAAAAAGTTAAAGGGTGTGACTACTTTCTGAAGTTAATCAGTGGACTTTTTGCCTCCATAAAATTGGTAACAGACTCAAAAATCCCATTACGGTCGGGCTCTAAACATTTCTGCATGCTGCCCTGCCAGCTACCCTGGCCTGTACTGGCTAGCTACGTACGCACACACAGAGATTTACACTCTGAAACAGATGGGTCTCGGTTTGTGCAATTGAATGATTATCCTGATTATGTTCTTTTTCCTCTGCTGCCTTGCCAGTCCAGGGGCACATGCTCTGTGTTCAAAAACGACAAACTGTTGTTGTTTTTTTCTCTATGAAAAACTTCAGGCAAACAATGAGACCCTTGGAAACATTACATTATTTCTTATCCCGAATCATAACTGACAATGACAGCTCCATCTCTAAGAAAAATATAGATGAACTGACCTTGACAGTTGGCTGCATGCACCCACAGACAGACACAATCACAGATCAGAAGAACTTCCCGACAGTCACGTCTCAGTGGGAGACAGCATCTGCAGCTCAGGTGGAGCACAGTCAGGAATGTAATTATTTAGACACAGCACACGGAAGTCTCATTTTGTGTGTGTGTGTGTGTGTGTGTGTGTGTGTGTATGTGTGAGAGAGACTTAACTTAGTGTGCGTGTGAGAAACAGGGAGAGAGGAAGAAAGAGAGAGGCTGTGTGTGCCTGAGGATGTGTATTTGTATGCAAGTGTCAATGAAAAAGTGTGTGTGTGTGCGCGCGTGTGCATCCGGATTGATAGACTTAGAACACAGCGTCTATCAGAAGAATTATTGACATTGTACAAACAAACTTTCACAGTCCAAGATAAAGATATTTCAATCTGATTTTGGAACATATGCTTCTAGAATAAATGTCGCTTTAAAGGGCTCAATGGCTCGCTTCAAATGACTCTAACAGGCCGTGAGGGTTCCTGAAACAATAAATCATTCTAACTTCAATATTCATACATATACTGAGTGCACCAGACATTAGGAGCACCTTCCTAACATAGAGTTGCAGCCTCCCTTTTGCCCTCAGAACAGCCTCAATTCATCGAGGCATGGACTCTACAAGGCATCGAAAGGGTTCCACAGGGATGCTGGCCCATGTTGACTCCAATGCTTCCCACAGTTGTGTCAAGTTGGCTGGATGTCCTTTGGATGTTGGACACTTCTTGATACACACGGGAAACTGTTGAGTGTGAAATACCCAGCAGCGTTACAGTTCTTGACACAAACTGGTGCGCCTGGCACCTACAACCATACCCCGTTCAAAGGCACCCACATTTTTTGTCTTGACAACTTCACCCTCCGAATGGCACACATACACAATCCATGTCTCAATTGTCTCACGGCTTAAAAATCCTTCATTAACCTGTCTCCTCTCAGTCATCTACACTGATTGAAGTGGATTTAACAAGTGACATCAATAAGGGATCATAGCTATCACCTGGATTCACCTGGTCAGTCTATTTCATGGAAAGAGCAGGTGTTCTTAATGTTTTGATATACTGTACGTACACAAGCCGGGCTACATAAAAGGATGTTTAACATACATACATACGTTCTCACCCAGATGGAGGGTTTCCCACCGCATTTGATAGTTTTGGTGGGCCATCAAGGCAAAAAGACTGTAAATCAGCTCCCTCTTGCTTGCCAGGACAACCACCGGTACTAACTTCATCGCTGTGAGAAACCCTGAGGTGAAATGATCAAACGTATGAGGAGGGGAGCCTCATCTATAATATTAGAAGCGACCATGATAGACCCCATTACGTATCTTTATGGTAGGGCTGGGTGATATCTCTCATTAATTAGAGGAATTCAAATGTATGTTTTCGCGCGATATTACAAATATATATATTTTACATTTTTTAAGCGTTTATGTCTGCTTGTTCTCATGTTGTCTTTCTGGTCTCGTTTCCTTCGCTCCTTCTGTGTTGTGTGCACCTTCCCATTTGCGCGCGCGCACACACACACACACACACACACACACACACACACACACACACACACACACACACACACACACACACACACACACACACACACACACACACACACACATAGGGTTGCCAGGGGCCCAATGACTACTCAAAACCCACCCACAAAGCCTGAAAACTAGCCCACATTATTTTTCCTGCAGCAAGAGAGGAGTTGCCACATTTAGCCAATAAACCCATTTTCCACAGTGGTGTAAAGTACTTAAGTAAAAATACTTGAAAGTACTACTTAAGTCATTTTTGGGGGTATCTGTACTTTACTATACTATTTATATTTTTGACAACTTTTACTTCACTACATTCCTAAAGAAAATGATGTACTTTTTACTCCATAGATTTTCCCTGACACCCAAAAGAACTTGTTACGTTTTGAATGCTTAGCAGGACAGGAAATGCGCCTAATTCACACACTTATCAAGAGAACATCCCTGGTCATCACTACTGTCTCTGATCTAGCGGACTCACTAAACCCATGCTTTGTTTGTAAATGATGTCTGAGTGTTGGAGCATGTCCCTTGCTATCCGTAAATTAAAAAATAAAATAAAAATGGTGCCGTCTGGTTTGCTTAATATAAGGAATTTCCGTCAAAATAATAATTATTGCAAGCTAACGTGACTAATGAAGGAATTTGATTATGTTGCAAGAGAAAAGATCATTCGCCCTCATTAAACTAGCCAGATCATTTTCCATCAATGAATGTCGATTTAACTTGTTTGACTGCTAGGATTGTGAATAATCCCTTATGCGCATAACTGTAGATAAATCCAACAGGAGAGTTTGAGGGATGAAAGTTGGACAGAGGATCTCAAAATCACTGTGCAAGAAACACTTGAACAAACTTCAAAAGAATGTTTGGCTATTTTCTGGCAATTATGCCTTTATTATGTGCCAGATGTTAAGACTACAAACCATTATAAAATGGCCTATTTGCGAGATTGACTTGTCATTTCAATAGGCATAGGCTTACTAAAATCATGGTTTGGTTAGCTAGATGCAAGTAGCCCATAGTTACTGATAGCCTACAGTAGCCTAGGCAAGATGTAAGATGAACATGAATAGCGAGGCGATTTTGCGGTAAGAAGTGCTTCTGTTGCCAAACAGCTTGCTGGAATAGGCTACTGAGGATGGTGTTATAATTTCAATCACTGAATAATATATTAATAATATGGATATGAACTGAATAGGCCTATACTTGTCAACAACAGCCAGTGTTTTTTTCTTCATTTTTTTTAACCTTATTTCTTTTTATCTGATTGACTGTTATCTTTAATCTAATGCATTCTAACAACAGCTGATCAGCAATTTTGATAGAATTGACCATGATCACAATTGATAACTTTGGATTTCATTACCTAAACATGGCCATTAATAATTGCATAATAACACAAGGCTACAACAACAATAAACTGAAGTAATAGACTATTTATTAAATCCGTTTTCCAGCTTCAGGTAGGCTACACAAGTAACACAAAATGATTTGCAATGACTCCATTGATAACATAATTTCAACATATTTATTGTATCAAATGGTAGGCTACAATAGCCTACATAGGCATATACATAAATAGGCTACTTAATGGCCAACAGATTGTGATGGAAAATGTTATGTGATGGAACATTTTATGTTTGTGCTTTTCTAGAAACCAATTTCTATGTTCTATGTTTGTGCTTTTCTAATAACCAATTTCTGTGTTCATGCAAGTGACTAGTTAAACGAATCCTCACTATCAGTTTCTGCAATTTGGCCGTACATCCAGATCCTTGTTTTGAGAACAAAAGATATCTCTGTTTCAAGGTCTCAGCTTAGAGAGAAGAAGCCTCGTGAGGTATTGGTCTGTCACATGCATGAAGCAAATGTTAATGATACATTAATTATGAATGATGAATAAGCTAAATCATGCAAATATAACTTGTCTGCAATATATAAGAGAACTAACGGGACTGCTCCGGTAGAGCTCCTGATTGACATGTGTACTTGGTGCATTGAGTTGGTTGGAACCTCTCCAGCATGCTGATAATAAAGAATGATTCATTTAAGATTGACTTTGAATGTCCCTGTGTAGAATTTCCAAGATAAAATGTATCACTGTCCACATTCAATTTCAGTTTCATTGTGGACTTTTCCCCATCTCAGAAGCAAGTGAGGGAGATCCATAACTTCCATTTGAAATTTCCACTCGCGCAGCACTCGAGACCCAAGAACTGAGCATGCGTAAGACCTTTCATTTTACATGGTTTTCCATAAGCAAAGTTGACATTAGAATGCAGTTTAAACCACCTTAATAATTTATCTAATGCGCTCTAGAGCGCCTTAAGTCGTTTTCATGTGCATTGTCATCTTAGAACTGATGGTGTGCATCAGTTCTAGCGCTTTAATATTTTTTGAGGAAAGAAGGTTGGAAATGGGTGTCTCTATAATGACAATCTAAATAGTCTACCTACAACTGGTCAAAAGTTGTCATGATGTGCACATTTGCTGCTCTGTATCCTCTCACTCATGTGACCCAGCTGCCTGCTGCAGGGCTCAGCCTCAATGGACACCCCTCCGACCCTCCCCACCACTCACGTGTTCACTCACTCAGCAACAGCCTTCTCACTGCCTGATAGTCAGCAGCAGCAGGTCACAGTAATATATATATATATGTAATAAAAATGCCATGGCAGCCGTGCTATTTAGAAATAGCCCAAAACCCCGCAACCAATATATTTTCACCCAAGACCTCATTTTCAAAAGCACGGACATGGCAACCCTGCCCACCAAGCCCCCCCCCCCCCCCCCGAAACGCATTGAGACATTATTTTATTGCATTGTGGTATCACGTACCGTTAGCAGCATTTTAGCCAAAGACTGTTACAAGCAGTTGGAGACTGTTTGAACAGAAGGGTGTGTTCATAACAATGTAACTGTTCTACCTTGTTAGCTAGCAAATAGATCCAAGTTGGCTAAACCTGAAATATAAAGATTAGCTGGCTACTCACTAGCACGTGGGCTTGTGCTTGATAGATTGTTTATGAGACCTGTGTTAAATTTCTATAATGCCTGCTTCAAGTTAGTCATTATTAGTGAATGTGCATTTTGCATGGTTCTGGTTACATTTGTAACAAAAAGTGCATTTTCATAGACAGATTTCAAAGCCATCTCAGTGATTATTGCAAAAAAGCAGGTTAAAATATTTTGATTATTAGTGAGTCGTATGGTTGTGAAAGGCTTATATTTAACCTAGGTATAATTTCAGAATCCCTGAATTCATTAGATATTGCTGAATGTCTGAAATGCAATGTAGTTGATATTTAATTGTACAACAAAGCTTATTTAGATATATTTTAATTTTTTATTAAATTGCCTTCATAAAGTATTCAGACCCCTTGACATTTTCCAAATTTTTTTAATGTTACAGCCTTATTCTAAAATGGATGAAATAAAATAAAAATCCTCAGCAATCTACACACAATACCCCATAATGATAAAGCAAACAGGTTTTCAACTAAAAAATATTATTAAAAAAACAGAAATACCTTATTTACATAAATACTCAGACAGGATTGTGTCGAGGCACAGAGAGATCCTTGATGAAAACCTGCTCCAGACCTCAGACTGGGGCGAATGTTCACCTTCCAACAGGACAAGGACCCTAAGCACAGCCAAGACAACACAGACTCTGAATGTCCTTTAGTGGCCCAGCCAGAACCCGGACTTGAACCCGATCGAACATCTCTGAAGAGACCTGAAAATAGCTGTGCAGCAACGCCCCCATCCAACCTGACAGAGCTCGAGAGGATCTGCAGGAAAGAATGGGAGAAACTCCCCAAATACAGGTGTGCCAAGCTTGTAGCGTCATACCGAAGAAGAATCGAGGCTGTAATCGCTCCCAGAGGTGCTTCAACAAAGTACTGAGTAACGGGTCTGAATCCGTATGTAAATGTAATATTTCCATTTCTCATTTTTAATACATTAGCATAAATGGCTAAAAACCTGTTTTTGCTTTGTCATTATGGGGTATTGTGTTGATTAGGGGGAAAAAGCTATTTAATACATTTTAGAATAAGCCTGAAACTTAACAAAATGTGGAAAAAGTCAAGGGGTCTGAATACTTTCCGAAGGCACTTTATATCATGAATCGCCCATAAGTTTGAAAAAAATCGAGATATGACTTCTACGCCATAATCACCCAGCCCTACGTTATGGCCAATTACTACTGGGTCGATATACAAGACCTTGCAAACCACACATAATTACAGGTTGGTCTAAAACCTGCCAAAAACACAGAAGGTTCTGGATCGATTCAGAGGCAGCTCCTCCCCCTTGATGACTGTGCTGTTCATCTTTGTACAGTACAAGAGGGGAGTCACTACAGCAGCAGCCAGTAAGATGCGATCAGTAAAGTCAATCACAACATAACAGAGAAGCAAAGAAACTCCCAAAATGATCTGGGACACATTACAGCATCATGCGGTGCCATGAAAGCTTTCCATTGTTCATTACAATCGATCGTCTCAGGAAAAGTGGCCCATCTTCAATAGACGAGACGAGTAAGGTGTTCATCATGCCCAGTGGAACATGATGTTGGCAAACCCCACACCTGGCAACTTGGTAAAAAGTGCACATGGGAATGAGTGACGGTCCGAGACCAAGGATTGACACTTTGAGACTCTGCGTGAGACCGGCCTCAAGCATTTTAACGACTGTTTGATTTGCAGTCGGCCGCGTGGCGAGCATTCCTTCCTTCCATAGCGGGTAGTGCCCACCAGGTGATCATCTGCATACCTTCTGTTCACGCAGCATAACTGGTTGTCAGTTTCCATATAAAACTGTATTTTCCCATGGTTCCCATGGTCCCCATAACAGTCAACAATCAAAGTAATATGAATAACATATAGCCAAATAAATTTGTGCACCTAGGTTCATATTCTCATTTTAAATACCCATACTTACTGTAGTTTGAACAAATCAGACATATATTGACCTAAACCGGTAACAGGCTATTGCGTAATTAGCTAGGTGTTCAGATTTTTAAAAACAAATGACTCTGTCCCCTGAAAGAAGTGTGACCATCTGTTCAGGCTAGGCGGTCGGCAAATTATTTTTTAAATGTTTACATAAAACATTTAAGGTTTAATTGTCACATCATGCCACGTGAAGCCTTTGTAAAACATTAGGCAACCGCAGAGAAACAGCCACAGAAACAGCTGTGTGTGTTTCTGTGTATGTGTGTAACCCTGCTCGGCCTGTTCATATCCGGCTGAGGAGGATGCTCTTCTTGCGTCGCTATGTCTGCATGGCCCATTTATTATTAATGCACTGGAGTGACTGTGCCAAGCAAGGTGAAAATACACACAATCACAATAACATGAGCCAAACATGGACCTCAGGGGAGGGCAGGGGTCGATGCCGGCACAGTGTCTTACCGATTGCCGTCTCCGGCATGGCGAACAGTCTTCTCAGTGGCCCACATCCTGAGAAGGAGAGAGGGAAAGAAAAGGTTAGTGTGAGAAAGATAGGGGAAGATAATGAGGGGGAAATTATTAATGAGGGAATTGGGACAGAGAGAGATGGGCAAGAGAGAGAGAGAGAGAAAAGATGAGATAGAAAGAAGATGAGAAAGACACTAGAGCAAGAGAAAGAAAGGTAAAGAGAGGGGCATGCAAAGATCCATCGCTAGATATGAGTGATGTGATTGACGGAAAGGTATGTAACAGATTGTAAATGCGGACTGAGGCAGAGGCCATGTTAAGCCCTTTGTGTGTGTGTGTGTGTTTATGTGTGTGTGTGTGTTTCTGTGTGTGTTTCTGTGTGTGTGTGTGTGTGTGTGTGTGTGTGTGTGTGTTTAACGAGCCACACAGGGTATTAGGAAGAAGGGTGAAGGTTAACAAGGAGGAAAGGCTGAGCATCCCTTCGCTGCCATAGCAGCACACCAAACGGTGTGTCCAGGACAAGGCAAGGACTGCATCGTTACCATGGAAACAGCCTCTGCCTCTCCCTCTCTCACACACACACAGTGCGAAAAATATTAAAACTCAAGTACACCCAAAGTCAAGCACCAATGGCAGGGCGGCATAGTACAGTGGAGAATCTGATATGATCAGACTAGACATTGTAGACAAGGCGTTCCACACACTAACATTATCACACCCTGTCCTGATCTGCAGCGGCCATGTCCCTTCAAGGAGCCCTGTGGCACAGGGGAAGCAGAATATTAGCGTCTGACTGCTGAAAAAAAACACTAGGCCTGATATATCAAAAAGCTCTGTAGACTTATCAAGCAAACTGCTTTGACTTACATAGAAGTAAACCCGTCTGATTGAAAATGGTTGCAAAGGGCCTTTTCCATATGGTAAGACACTGCCGTCAACACAAGCTCATTTTATAGAAGTTTCCCCTCGATAAGAGATCAGTGTAAAAGAGCAGCACTTTGTTTTCATACAGTGCCTTCGGAAAGTATTCAGACCCCTTGACTTTTTTTTTTTTTTTTACGTTACAGCCTTATTCTAAAATGGAGTAAATAAAAAAAATCCTCAGTAGTCTACACACAATACCCTATAATGACAAAGCGAAAACAGGTTTTTAGAAATGTTTGCAAATGTATAAAAAAAAAAGAAAAAGGAAAATACTTATTTACATAAGTATTCAGACCCTTTGCTATGAGACTCGAACTTTAGCTCAGGTACATCCTGTTTCCATTGATCATCCTTGAGATGTTTCTACAACTTGATTGGAGTCCCCCCGTGGTAAATTCAATTGATTGGACATGATTTGGAAAGGTGCACACCTGTCTATATAAGGTCCCACAGTTGACCGTGCATGTCAGAGCAAAAACCAAGCCATGAGGTCGAAGGAATTGTCCAAGCAATTGTCCAAGACAGGATTGTGTCGAGGCACAGATCTGGGGAAGGGTACCAAAAAATGTCTGCAGTATTGAAGGTCCCCAAGAACACATTGGCCTCAATCATTCTTAACTAGAAGAAGTTTGGAACCACCAAGACTCTTCCTAGAGTCTTCCTAGAGTCTCTTCCTCTTCCTCTTCCTAAAATAGGCAAATTGGGGGAGAAGGGCCTTGGTCAGGGAGGTGACCAAGAACCCGATGGTCCCTCTGACAGAGCTCTAGAGTTCATCTGTGGTGATGGTAGAACCTTCCAGAAGGACAACCATCTCTGCGGCATTCCACCAATCTGGTCTTCATGGTAGAGTGCCAGACGGAAGCCAATCCTTAGTAAAAAGGCACATGCCACCTGCTTGGAGTTTGCCAAAAAGGCACCTAAAGACTCTCAGACCATGAGAAACAAGATTCTCTGGTCTGATGAAACCAAGATTGAATTCTTTGGCATGAATGCCAAGCATCACGTCTGAAGGAAACCTGTGGGGATGTTTTTCAGCGGGAGGGACTGGGAGACTAGTCAGGATCGAGGTAAAGTTGAACGGAGCAAATTACAGATACAGTTGATACATCCAAATACATTTAAACTCAGTTTTTCACAATTCCTGACATTAAATCCTAGTAAAAATTCCCTGTCTTAGGTCAGTTAGGATCACCACTTTATTTTAAGAATGTGAAATGTCAGAATAATAGTAGAGAGAATAATTTATTTCAGCTTTTATTTCTTTCATCACATTCCCAGTGGGTCAGAAGTTTACATACACTCAATTAGTATTTGGTAGCATTGCCTTTAAATTGTTTAATTTGGGTCAGACGTTTCGGGTTGCCTTCCACAAGCTTCCCATAATAAGTTGGGTGAATTTTGGCCCAGTCCTCCTGACAGAGCTGGTGTAACTGAGTCAGGTTTGTAGACCTCCTTGCTCGCACACACTTTTTCAGTTCTGCCCACACATTTTCTATAGGACTGAGGTCAGGGCTTTGTGATGGCCACACCAATACCTTGACTTTGCTGTCCTTAAGCCATTTTGCCACAATTTTGGAAGTATGCTTGGGGTCATTGTCCATTTGGAAGACACATTTGTGACCAAGCTTTAACTTTCTGACTGATATATTGAGATGTTGCTTCAATATATCCAAAATATATCTATTTTGTGAAGTGCACCAGTCCCTCCTGCAGCAAAGCACCCCCACAACATGATGCTGCCACCCCCGTACTTCAGTTGGGTTGGTGTTCTTCGGCTTGCAAGCCTATCCGTTTTTCCTCCAAACATAACAATGGTCATTATGGCCAAACAGTTCTACTTTTGTTTCATCAGACCAGAGGACAATTCTCCAAAAAGTACAATCTTTGTCCCCATGTGCAGTTGCAAACGGTAGTCTGGCAGTTGCAAACGGTAGTGGCTTCTTCCTTGCTGAGCTGCCTTTCAGGTTATGTTGATATAGGACTTGTTTTACTGTGGATATAGATACTTTTATACCTGTTTCCTCCAGCATATTCACAAGGTCCTTTGCTGTTGTGAACATGGTACCTTCAGGCATTTGGAAATTGCTCCCAAGGATGAACCAGACTTGTGGAGGTCCACCATTTTTTTTCTGATGTCTTGGCTGATTTCTTTTGATTTTCCCATGATCTCAAGCAAAGATGTACCGAGTCTGAAGGTAGGCCTTGAAATACATCCACAAGTACACCTCCAATTGACTCAAATTATGTTAATTAGCCTATCATATCCTTCTAAAGCCATGACATCATTTTCTGGAATTTTCCAAACTGTTTAAAGGCACAGTCAACTTAGTGTATGTAAACTTCTGACCCACTGGAATTGTGACAGTGAATTATAAGTGAAATAATCTGTCTGTAAACAATTGTTGGAAAAATTACTTGTATCACGCACAAAGTAGATGTCCTAACCGACTTGCCAAAAAAATAGTTTGTTAACAAGAAATATTGGAGTGGTTGAAAAACTAGTTGTAATGACTCCAACCTAAGTGTATGTAAACTTCCGACTTCAACTGTAGACAGTTGATGAAAACCTGCTCCAGAGCGCTCAGGACCTTAGACTGGGGTGAAGGTTCACCTTCCAACAGGACAACGACCCTAAGCACACAGCCAAGATAATGCAGGAGTGGCTTCGGGACAAGTCTCTGAATGTCCTTCAGTGCCCCAGCCATAGCCCAGACTTGAACCCAATCAAACATCTCTGGAGAGACCTGAAAATAGCTGTGCAGCAACGCTCCCCATCCAACCTGACAGAGCTTGAGAGGATCTGCAGAAAGAATGGGAGAAACTCCCCAAATACAGGTGTGCCAAGCTTATTTCGTCATACCCAAGAAGACTTGAGGCTGTAATCGCTGTCAAAGGCGCTTCAATAAAGTACTGAGTAAAGGGTCTGAATACTTATGTAAATGTAATATTTCCGTTTTTTATTTTAAATAAATTAGTAACATTTTCTTAAAACCAGTTTTTGTTTGTCATTATGGGGAATTGTGTGTAGATTGATGAGTGAAAAAAATGATTTAATCAATTTTATAATAAGGCTGTAATGTAACAAAATGTGGAAAAGGTTACATAATGTGGATAGCCTTATCAAATTATTAGTTGTGCTCTTTGGCGAGAAAGGTGATTTATACGTCTGTGGATGTGCACACAGCACAGCAGCACCTGCTCTGCGTTGATGTCTGTGAAGGAGAGTCTGGTCTGCAGTACCTCCGTGACTACAGACAGACAGGCAGCTGGCAGTAACAACAATAAACATGAAGCCAAAACAAACCAAAGACGACCCCAACCACCCGGGGTTCAACTGGGGGTTGTGTGACAAACAGCCATGCAGACTAAACATCAACGGAATGAACAGACGTCTCTGCAGTGTTAACTGGAAGTTATGTAGCACTGATGTGACTTAGTGAGAGCCCCTCATTGACACGCATTGGCTGCAACAGACAACTACCCCAGAGCTTAGGCGCGGGGTGTGAAAGGTCACATCGGGGACAAGTACAAGGAGGGCGGTTGCCCATTAATTTTTTAAATTAAATTAGGACATGCTGTTCTCTGACCTTTCTAGAGAAATAAAGGAATAGAATAACAATGTTTTTGAGGAAATAAAGAGAGGGGTGAGGGACCTTGGTAAGGAAAACAGAGCTATAACTAGTTGATTAAACTGCCCTGGACAGGTCACCTCAGATAAGGGTCATTGGTGCCCGGCAGATGGAAATGGTGACTGTGTCCTTTGCCGTAGGTGTGTAGGGCTGTCAGCGGTGATGAGTGTCATGGTTGTGTCAATACCTTCACTCCTCCCAATACATTCCAATTTGCATCCTTGCAGCAAGTCAAATCAATCACATTCTGCTCAAGGTCTGAGCCGTCGAGTGATTCCTGTCGAACTGAAGGTTGATTTATATAGAAAAATGTGCTTTTGGTTAGGGACTTCAACATATTTGACTAACTTGCATGAAACTGAATGAATCAATATTTCATGAAGTTCTGATTACATTTTGATTGAATCTGAAGGGTAAGACTTTGTGAAGTGTTCTGTGTGTAAATGGCCGTCAAAGGACATTCTGTTCATGTTCGGTTCTGTGAGACATTCCTATCAGATCAGGGCACCAGAGATATAGAGAAGCCATTAAACATCTCAAATGGATGGAATATGAGTTGTCTATCTAGCTGGCACTAAGCAGCCTTTTCTCCAAAGTGGAAAATACCACCCATTGACATGGCTGTGCAGGCTCTGGAGACTGGAGTGGAAAAGCAGATTCCCCGCACATAGGTTTTCAGAGAATTATTCTCAGGATGGAATCTGAGGCTGTATATCTCTCACCTTTTTATAGCGATGGGAGCTGCTGGTCGGAATGAAGGAGCATGAAAGGGGAGCACTTAATTTAGCATTTCATAAGATGAAATCATACCCATAAAAGTAAAGGAACAATATGATCTACGGGTACCACCGACCACATAAGTACACGTTCAGGGTATCTGGATTCCCGGAACATAGGACTTGTCAAACAACTAGTCAAATATACAGTATTGCCCAGGCATAGCACATTTCATACTTAACATTTTACAGCTTCATCAGGGGTCTCTGGGTTATTCTCAATTATATCACTGGAGGCTCCTCAGAACAGGAAGGGGAGAACCATCCTCAGTGAATTTCATAATAAAAAAATGTGGGGAACATTTAAAAAGTTATCCTTTTTAGATAAAACTATACTAAATATATTCATGTCACCAAACAATTGATTAAAAACACACTTTTTCAATTAAGGTCTACAGTAGCCTCAACAGCACTCTGTAGGGGAACACCATGTTGTAGCCAGAGGACAGCTAGTTTCCGTCCTCCTCTGGGTACATTGGCATCAATACAAAACCTAAGAGGCTCACGGTTCTCACCCTTTTCCATAGACTTACACAGTAATTATGACAACTTCCGGAGGACGTCCTCAAACCTATCAGAGCTCTTTCAGCATGAACTGACATGTCCACCCAATCAAAGGATCAGAGAATGAATCAGGTACTGAAAGCATAAGCTATAGCTGGCTTGCACTGCAGTTGATAAATGTGTTTGACTCAAATAGAAAGACAATAGTTGAACAAATTAATTTCCTTAAAAATGAATGAGAAGCAAGAGAGAGAGAGCCAGCTATATTTCGTTGTATTTTTTCACTTTCACTGAGCTAGCGAATGCAGTTTAGCCTACACAAACAACAGGCTCAAACAGAGAAGGACACTATGTTAGGTAGCTGGCTGGTTATGGCTATCCAACACTGGAACTCTTCCAAGGTAAGCTTTTGGTTTTATTAATTTATTGCCACCGGGGCCCGCCGGTGTAACTGCTAAACTGCTTGCTGACTGTACACTGTACTGCATGATTGTAGCGGGTTTACTAGCGTGTTAGCTCTAGTAGCTATGTTGACTATGACATTACCTAATAGGGTGACAACAATGTAGGCTGTATGTAGCGGTTAGCGGTTATGATATTTTGAGGTAGTGCGCACACGCGGATATTCTGTGTTGAGCAGTTAACAAAGAAATAGGTACACCTATATGCTTCATTTAGAGTTATTAATGTAACTTTAGTTGTTCTACAAACGTTGGGCTATATGTTTCGATTTTTAATATATTGTAAGGCTGCATGGTGCAACTCTAATGATGATTTGGGAAAAAGGCATGAACTCTGCTTTGTTTTTTGCGCAGGCTTTACACACTTCATCAGTCTCTCATTCACAATTTAACAAGCACTTGATAATGCCTCAAATTTCCCAGCGGCATCCCCTTTGTGTGGACGTAATGCCCCCTAAAAAAATTCTGGCCTTTTGCGGCCAATGGCAATTGTGCCCTTGGATTAAATATAGTAATGATAATTCCCTTCTCCCTGAGTGCTGCTTGCTCCGAAGCACCTCTCACCTCACATGGATCTCCATCACATATTATCAGGTATGAAGGTAAGACCCAGAAGCAAACAATGTCGAATTAACAATGGTTTAATAATCCAACAGGGGCAGGCAATAGACAGGTCAAGGCAGGCAGGGGTCAGTAAACCAGAGATGGGGCAATGGTACCGGACGGCAGGCAGGCTCAGGGTAGGCAGAGGTCAACAATCCAGAGGTGGGGCAAAGGTACAGGTTGGCAGAAAGGCTCAGGGTCAGGGGCAGGCAGAGTGGTCAGGCAGGCGGGCTCAGAGTCAGGACAGGCAAGGGTCAAAACCAGGATGGCGAGAAAAAGAGAGACTGTGAAAAGCAGGAGCTGAGACAAAAACGCTGGATGACTTGAACAAACAAGACGAACTGGCAACAGACAAACGGAGAACACAGGTATAAATACCCAGGGGATAATGAGGAAGGTGGGCGACACCTGGAGGGGGGTGGAGACAATCACAAGACAGGTGAAACAGATCAGGATGTGACACGGATAGCCTATAGAAATGTTGCGCAACATGAGCTCACATGAAGTGTTTGATTCGATTTTCAATTACATTTGCATTGATGTCAGAGTGATTAGAGGGACAATAGAGTGCTGACTACCAGGCAGTTAGCAAGTTTTTTTTTTTAATTGAATATCCGAAACATACAATATACTTGCAGTGAAGTTGCTCAACAACTACACCACACCAGTCATCCAACAGACTATCATTCAGAGCGACACACAGAAGCATCCAGGGTCAATGCCCTGCTCAAGGGCAATGTTGACAGATCTCCCACCAGGCCAAAAAACGTGAACCCGAACCCTCCAAGATCCCCCCACAGTTCCCCAATAGCTGTCCCTCAACCATTCGAGACCACTCCCACAGTCCCCCCCCCCCCAAGAAGAAAAAATAAATAAAAAATACAATTAATTTCATCCCCACCCCCAAGAACCCCAAAAACCAACAACCAAGAAAATGAACTAAAGAGAAAAAAGAACAAGACAGAAGAAAACAGCAAACAACAATGCAAAAAAACAAACAAAAGGACATCAAGGACAACTAAAATCATAACAGCAATGCCAACTGTATATGTTTGTGTGCATGTCTGGCACTATTACATGTATGTGTGTGTTCCTGTATGTATTTATTTGAATGAGAGTGTGTGTATATGCATGTGTACAAACACCTGCACAGTATCAGCCTCAGGCAAACCGGCATTAGCTGTAAAAACAAAGTGTCATTCAAACTTACTTTTTATTATGTTTTATTTTGACTTTATTTTGTACTTTTATCTTTGACCATCATTCTATCTCCCGCACAGCAACTCCACTCCCACTTGTCTCCAATTCCACACCCCAACCCTCAGCTTCTCTCAGCCCATCCCACCTATCTCTGCTGGCCACCCTCTTCGGATTTCTACGCAACACATATCTTTCAACTATGCTGTGATGATTAACGTACAATTTCAATCTATCTAATCGAATAGAATAAACAGATTGCGAGTTGAAGATAAATACTTTTACTAAGAGTATTAGTATATTAGTAATTGACTGACCCGCTCTCTCCAGATCTCCTAACAATACTATTTCTAGGGTGAACCTAACAGTACTGTTTCCAGGGTCAATTTTCGATCAATGCTATGCATTTTCAGCCATTCCTGAACCTGAGACCAGAAACAGGATACCTGAGGGCAATACCAAAATAAATGGTCTATTGATCTGTATGACACAGTTGTCAACATCCTGGTCCTCAAATGAAACTGGTATACTTTCCTATTTATGGTATTTTTATTCCTCATCTAGTTTTGATCCTTTATATTGGGCAGACAGACCAGTTCCCTACCCCCTCCCGCTGCCACCTGGGGTGGAACAAAATACCCTTTTCAAACATCTTTCCCATAAATACAGGTATTTTATCAACCAGCGCATTTGAGTTCAGCCATAATATTTGTTCTATCTTTTCAGGGGGATGAAATTGAAATTGTACCCAGCTCTGCAATGCTTGTTTGAAAAGAGTGATACTTTGATTAATTTTTCAATGAATCAAAAATGAAACATGGCAATCTGCACAAAGGCAAAAAGGCCATTTTCAAACAATGGATGAGCTTTTCTTAGTAATCTACTTGAGAACCATTTAGGGTTCAAGTACAACTTTTGAATGAGTGAAGCTTTTAGAGAGAGGTTTAGTGCTTTTATATTTAATCATCTCAACCCACCCAATTCATATTCATTATTTAGATAGGCGTGCTTTATTTTGTCTGGTTTAGCGTCTCAGATAAAGCAAAATATTTTTTGCTCATATGATTTGAAAAACGAATCATCAGGAGTAGGCAGCGCCATAAGTAAGTGAATAAAATGAGATATGACTAAGGTGTTAATCAGGGCAATTTTACCATAAATAGACAGGTATTTAGCTATCAATGGTTGCAGGATCTTGTCTATTTTTACAAGTTTTCTATTGAAATTCATTGTGGAAAGATTATTTATATATTTTGTGATATGAATACCAAGTAGGTCTATTTCACCATCAGACCATTTTATAGGTAAACCTCAGGGTAATGTAAAAGTTGTATTGTACACTTCTCATAATTAGGTTTTAGTCCAGAGAGTACAGAAAAGTCAGAAAAATCTTCATTGAGACATTGCAGGAATCTAGCTTGCAGACTTAATATAAAACTTGAGTCATCAACATACATGGACACCTTTGTTTTTTAGCCTTGGATTTCTAATCCTCTAATGTTATTGAATCTGATTTTAATAGCTAGCATTTCAATGGCCATAACGAATAGATATGGTGACGGCGGACACCCTTGTTTAACTCCAACAATTCAAAACTCTCTGAGAAGTAGCCGTTATTTACTATTTTACACCTGGGGTTGCTATACATTATTTTTACCCATTTTATAAGAGAATCACCTAAATTGAAAAAATACAGGCATTTAAAAATAAAGTACAGTCTTACTTTATTAAATGCCTTTTCAAAATCTGCTATAAATACCAAGCCTGGTTTCTTAGATGTTTCATGATGTACTATTATTTCTAGTAGTTGTCGTATATTATCTCCAATGTATTGTCCATGTAAAAAACCTGTCTGATCAGGATGAACAAAACCTTGTAGTGCTATGCATTTCGGTAGAATTTTTGCATCACAACATTGAAGTGTAAGGGGCCTCCAGTTTTTTTTAGATAGACTGGATCTTTATATTTGCAACCTGGGTCTTGTTTTAATAATAGAGAAATCAGACCTTCCTGCTGAGTACCTGACAGACTACCATTTCTATAGGAGTAGTTAAAACAATCTAGCAATGGAGCTTTATGTATATCAAAAAAGGCTTGATATACCTCTACCGGTATGCCATCAAGCCCTGGGGTTTTTCCAGACTGAAAGGATTTAATAGCCTCAAAATATTCTTCCTCTAATTTGGCCTTCGAACTGATCTTTCTGTACATTTGTTAATTTTCCATTTTCTATATAATATGGAAAGAATTCCTTACCGTAATCTTCCCTCAGTGGGAGAGGATGAGACGGAAAAGAGAACATCTGCCTAAAATATTCAGCTTCCTTTTTAAAAATATAATTTGGAGAATCATAGATGTCTTCAGTAATGAGTTTCTGCTAGTTATTTTTGTTAGCCTTCCTGTATTGGAGATTCAGGAAGAATTTTGTGAATTTTTCTCCATATTCCATCCAGTTTGCTTTATTTTTGTAATAGATTACATTAGATCGTTCTTGAATAAGTTCCTCAAGTTCTTTTTGTTTCTCCTCTAACTTATTTTGTATCTCTGTAGTAACGTTTTTATTGCCATCTACCTGTACTATTAGTTCATGGATTTCCCTTGTTTGTCTGGTCTCTTTAGCCAGAAACTGCTTTTCTATTATTGATGAATATTGAATTGAATGACCTCTGGAGGTACATTTAAAGGTATCCCAAACAATAAGGGGATTTTCTGAACCTATATTACACTGGAAAAATTCAGTTAGTTAAAAATAAGACAAAATCATTTCTAAGTTGTCCTCCAGTAAACTTTGATAAAATGTCCAATATCCCTGTCCAAGTGGAAATTCTATAAGAGTTATGTGAAGGCCAATTAGATGATAATCCGATCGCATTCTGTCTCCTATTAAAACTTTTTTAACCTTTGATGCAAGAGAGAAAGAGACAAGAAAGTAGTCAAGATGACTAGCTTGATTAAGTCTCCTCCCTGTATATCTCACTAAGTTGGATTTTTTAGTTTTCAAATATCCACTATTTCTAATGTGTCCATAATATTTGTGATTTCCTTAAGGGCACGGTGATGATAGTTTGTAGAGTGATTACCTTTACAGTCCATTGAGGTACTTAACACCGTGTTATAGTCTCCTACCATAATGATTTGATCATTTGTTGCCTGTAAGTTTAATAAATTGGTATAAATATTTTCGAAGAAGTATGGATCATCCTGATTTGGACCAAATCGATTAATGAGCCAAATACATTTTTTGTCCATTTTCATATTCAAAAGGATCCACCTTCCTTGTGAATCATTCCTGACTTTTTGCATATTCAGATACATTTTTTAAAATTGTATTTTGTATTTTTTTATTGAATATTCAAAACATACAATATACTTGCAGTGAAGCCGCTCAACAACTACATCATACCAGTCATCCAACAGATTCCCATTCAGAGCGACACACAGAAGCATCCACACATCCCAGCATTTCCATAGCAACTGACGTTTCACATGATTATGAAAGAGGCCTTGCATTACCCTAGAGTTAGCAAGTTTGGTAAGCTACTAATGGCCATCAGCAGCATCAGAGCTTGGAGAAGACTAATTACTGTGACTAAACGGTCACGTGGAATTTGACTGCCTTCATGACTTGTGACTGCCAGTGTGGAAATAATACAGTCACTGTAACAGCCCTAGTCATAGACACCTCATGTGTTGTGCACTGAAGTCCACAAGCTAAGGGAAAGATGAGAGAAGGAGAGCGCAAAGAGGCAAATTGTACAAAGCACAAGATGATCATGCTGTTTGTATGTGGCTGCTATGAAAGTGAACTGTATTTGCTTATGATCAGGGGTGTATTCATTCCGCGGATTCTGTTGAAAAACATTTCTTAAAACGGAAGCAAACAGAACGGGGATAAACATACCTGAATTTGTCCAATATAAACTTGTTTGCAACTGTTGGACTAATGATTACATTATCAAATATATTAACACATGAAACAATTTCAAAGATATTTCTGAGTTACAATTCATATAAAGAAATCAGTCAATAGAAATAAATTCATTAGGCCCTAATATATAGATTTCACATGACTGGGAATACAGATATGCATCTGTCGGTCACAGATACCTTTAAAAAAAAGTAGGGGCGTGGATCAGAAAACCAGTTGTTGTGACCACCCTTTGCCTCATGCAGCCCAACATCTCCTCCGCATAGAGTTGATCAGGCTGTTGCTTGTGGCCTGTAGAATGTTGTCCCACTCCTCTTCAATGGCTGTGTGAAGTTGCTGTATATTGAGGGGGGGGGGGGGGGGACTGGAACACTCTGTCGTACAAGTCGATCCAGAGCATCCCAAACATGCTCAATGGGTGACATGTCTGGTAAGTATGCAGGCCATGGAAGAACTGGGACATTTTCAACTTCCAGGAATTGTGTGCAGATCCTTGCGACATGGGGCTGTGCAGTATTATGCTGAAACATGAGGTGATGGCGGCGGATGAATGGCACGACAATGGGCCTTATACTGTGACGAGATCCTCTCTGTGCATTCAAATTGCCATCGACAAAATGCAATTGTGTTAATTGTCCGTAGCTTATGCCTGCCCATACAATAACCCCACCGCCACCATGGGACACTCTTTTCACAACGTTGACATCAGCGAACCACTTGCCCACACAACGCCATCCTACCGGTACAGTTGAAACAGGGATTCATCCTTGAAGAGCACAATTCTTCAGCTTGCCAGTGGCCATCAAAGGTGAGCATTTGCCCACTGAAGTCGGTTACAACGCCGGACTGCAGTAAGGTCAAGACCCTGGAGAGGACGACGAGCATGCAGATGCTTCCCCAAGACGGTTTCGGACAGTTTGTGCAGAAAATATTCAGTTGAGCAAACCCACAGTTTCATCAGCTGTCCAGGTGGCTGGTCTCACACGATCCTGCAGGTGAAGAAGCCAGATGCGGAGGTACTGGACTGGTATGGTTACACGTGGTCTGCGGTTGTGAGGCCGGTTGGACGTACTGCCAAATAAACTAAAACAACGTTGGAGGCGGCTTATGGTAGAGGAATTAACATTACATTCTCTGGCAAAAGCTCTGGTGGACATTCCTGCAGTCAGCATGCCAATTGCACGCTCCCTCAAAACTTGAGACGTAAATATATTATTTTAAATGTATAGTTTTTTAAATGTATTTTCCTTCTTTATTATTTTCCCCTAACCCTACTACCCCTCCCCTAATTGGAGTAAACTAATGGACAACAATACTTAGGCTTCCACTTCCAGCTAATACAGTGCATTCGGAAAGTATTTAGACCCCTTGACTTTTTCCACATTTTGTTACGTTACAGCCTCATTCTAAAATGGATGAAATAATCCCCCCCCCCTCCATATACACACACAATACTCCATAATCACAAAGCGAAAGCAGGTTAAGATTTTCTTTTGCAAATGTATAAAAAATGTAAAACAGAAATATCTTATTTACATAAGTATTGATAGCCTTTGCTATGAGACTCGAAATTGAGCTCCAGTGCATCCTGTTTCCATTGATCATCCTTGAGATGTTTCTACAACTTGATTGGAGTCCACCTGTGGTGAATTCAATTGATTGGACATGATTTGGAAAGGCACACACCTGTCTATATAAGATCCCACAGTTGCCAGTGCATGTCAGAAAAAAACCAAGCCATGGAGGTCAAAGGAATTGTGCGTAGAGCTCCGAGACAGGATTGTGTCGAGGCACAGATCTGGGGAAGGGTACCAAAAAATGTCTGCAGCATTGAAGGTCCCCAAGAACACAGTGGCCTCCATCATTCTTAAATGGAAGAAGATTGGAACCACCAAGACTCTACCTAGAGCTGGTCGCCTGGCAAAACTGAGCAATCGGGGAGAAGGGTCTTGGTCAGGGAGGTGACCAAGAACCCAATGGTCACTCTGACAGAGCTACAGAGTTCCTCTGTGGACATGGGAGAACCTTCCAGGAGGACAAACATCTCTGCAGCAATCCACCAATCAGGCCTTTATGGTAGAGTGCCAGACGGAAGCCACTCCTTAGTAAAAGGCACATGACACCTGCTTGTAGTTTGCCAAAAGGCACCTAAAGACTCTTAGACCATGAGAAACAAGATTCTCTGGTCTGATGAAACCAAGATTGAATTCTTTGGCCTGAATGCCAAGACTCACGCATGGAGGAAACCTGGCACAATCCCTACGGTGAAGCATGGTGGTGGCAGCATTATGTTGTGGGGATGTTTTTCAGCAGGAGGTACAGGGAAAGATGAATGGAGCAAAGTACAGAGAGATCTTTGATGAAAACCTGCTCCTGAGCACTCAGGACTTCAGACTGGGGCAAAGGTTCACCTTGCAACAGGACAACGACCCTAAGCACACAGCCAAGACAACGCAGGAGTGTCTTCGGAAACAAGTCTCTGAATGTCCTTGAGTGGCCCAACCAGAGCCCGGACTTGAACCTGATTGAACATCTCTGGGGAGACCTGAAAATAGCTGTGCAGCAATGCTCCCCATCCAACCTGACAGAGCTTGAGAGGATCTGCGGAGAAGAATGGGAGAAACTCTCCAAATACAGATGTGCCAAGCTTGTAGCGTCACACCCAAGAAGACTCAAGGCTGTAATCGCTGCCAAAGGTGCTTCAACAAAGTACTGAGTAAAGGGTCTTATGTAAATCTGATATTTCAGATTTGTATAAATTTGCCAAATTATTTAAAAAACCCTGCTATGTCATTCTGGGGTATTGTGTGTAGATTGATGAATTAAATAGTTTTTTCCCCTAATTTTAGAATAACGCTGTAATGTAACAAAATGTGGAAAAAGTGAAGGGGTCTGAATACTTTCCTAATGCACTGTAAGTATTGGCTAATACGCATATTCAGCTGTCGTTGACTTACTCCACATTTTGTTGTGTTACAGCCTTCAGAAAATTCCCAGAATATACACTGAGTGAACAAAACATTAGGAACACCTTCGTAATATTGATTTGCACACACTTTTGCCCTCAGAACAGCCTCAATTCGTCGGAGCATGGACTCTACAAGGTGTCGAAAGCGTTCCACAGGGATGCTGGCCCATGTTGACTCCAATGCTTCCCACAGTTGTGTAAAGTTGGCTGAACGAAAGTAACCCGGACGACGCTAGGCCAATTCTGCGTCGCCCCATGGACCTCCTGGTCGCGGCCGGCTGCGACAGAGCCTGGGCTCGAACCCAGAGTCTCTGCGATGCACTGCTATGCAATGCCTTAGACCACTGCGCCACCCAGGAGGCCCAGCTTTTCCAGTTTGACAACAGATGCAGCTACGGCGGGAGAAGTCAATATGCGAATATCACAGCCAATCACAACACAGTAAGTAATACTGTGAAACACTATTATTCCACTATTGGCGGCAGAAATATTATGGACATTTTCTGAAATTACAAAGCAAAAATTCTCACCCATCTACACAAAATACCTCATAATGACAAAGTAAAAACATAAATAAATAAATAAAGGGGGATACCTAGTACAACCTGTACAACTGAAGGCATTCAACTGAAATGTGGCTTCCGCATTTAACCCAACCCCTCTGAATCAGAGAGGAGCGGGAGGCTGCCATAATTGACATCCATGTTAAGACATTTATGCACATTTAAAAAAAAAAAAATTAAATACAGACATATCTAATTGACATAAATATTCACACCCCTGACTCAATACTTTGCAGAAGTACCTTTGGGTAAGTCTCTAAGAGCTTTCCACACCTGGATTGTGCAACATTTGCCCATTATTCTTTAAGCTCTGTCAAATTCGTCATTGATCATTGCTAGCCAACCATTTTCAGGTCTTGTCATATATTTTCAATAAATATAACTGTTTTAAAGACCATAGGCCTCTTGGTGAAATCCCTGAGTGGTTTCCTTCCTCTCTGCAACTGAGTTAGGAAGGAAGTCTGGATCTTTGTAGAGACTGGGTGTACTGATACACCATCCTAACTTTACCATGCTCAAAGGGATATTCAATGTCTACTTTTTTCATTTTTACGCACCTACCAATCGGTGCCCTTCTTTGCGATGCATGTGGTCGAATCTGTATTTGAAATTGAATGCTCGACTGAGAGCCATGCAGATAATTGCATGTGTGGGGTGCAGAGATGAGGTAGTCATTGAAAAATCATGTTAACCACTATTATTGCACACACGGGGAGTCCATACAACTTGTTAATCAAATTGTTACTCCTGAACATATTTAGGCATGCGATAATAAAGTGGTTAAATACTTAGTGACTCAACACATATCAGCTTTTCATTTTTAATTTGTAAAAATGTCTAAAAGCATAATTCCACTTTGACATTATGGGGTATTGTGTGTAGGCCAGTGAGGAAAAAAATCTCAATTTAATCTACTATAAATTCAGACTGTAACACAACAAAATGTCAAAAAAGTCCAGGGGTGTAAATACTTTCTGTAGGCACTGTACAGTATGTAAGCCCTTCTACGACACATGCTACTGTGCTAACGCTGATAGAAAGGTCCTGATAAAGGACTGTCTCAGGTAGCAGCTGTTTGCACGGGACTTTATTTGGTCTCACTGGAAGGGTGCAGGTGAAATCCTCATTCTGAAACCTCACCATCATCAGACAGACATATAAAGTGGGTTGCTTTCATGAGAAACGTTAATTTTCATTTTTCGCTGGAAAACCATTTTCCGTTGTGTGCCCTAATGTACATGACCCAGAAGTGGGAACTGTTTTTGATCTCACTAATGGATTAATTGAACATCCAGATGCGAGCCGTCCCAGAGTGTCTGGTCGTCTTGAAAGAACGGCATCTATGGTGGCTAATTTGATAGACTACAATGTCTGGCAGCCACCAGTAGCCCATACACATCCTAATTAAAATGTAAATGAACAAATGTCCAGAGAACTGTTGAAAACCTTTCAGATGTACTGAAAACATTCAAGGCCAGAAATACTATGCTTCTTCTATCCAAAATCAAGTATAAATTCAGATCAACTCTAAAATGCTGTAGCGCATCAACCTAAGACGCCGTTGGTGTATCATCATCATCATCAACAGGAGACCACACAAGTTGCTGCTCAATTTCATTTACATTTTTAGCTTCCTCTATCCTCTGACTCTTTAATGCTAGATTATGAAATGCCATATGACTAATGTAGACATAATTTGAGTGACAGTTGTTGGAATGCGGATATTACTGGCAATTGAGGGTGATCATTGCAGACAAGTCCATGATTAAAACTGGGTCTCTTTTTTGGTTTCTTGAGTAAGGCAACTCCAAAATGCAGGTGTTTCAGCCTAGCTTACTGCTTTCTGTGGTGGTGGGGCAGCCAGTGGAAAATACGGAGCGTAGGGGTTGGTAATGTTCTCTAGTTCCGCCGTGATTGGCTCAGTGTTCTGTCACTCATGGGGACACTACGTCACTGCCCAATCTAAGGGTAGAGCTAGAAAATTCAGGCCCCTTGGGTGCTGCCATAGAGTTACATTAGACGTGCCCAACCAAGAAGGCTAAAGGTCAATGGCCACAGATAAAATGATGTCAAATCACGTTATATCTACAGTAGCTTTGATTGGACTGATCATGTCAACCTCATCCTTTCAAAATCTTAGCTAGCAAGCTAGCAGTCATCATCATGGATCAAGTCGACAATCTACTGGCAAATTATTTTTAATCCTTGTCATATGAAGACAAATAATAAATAGAAATTATAGATAAAACGTATCGGTGCTCATCGGACATTGGACAAACATTACGCAACAAGTTGGAAATATCAAATTCAACAATGAGTGGTTTGGAAGGAATCAGTGGCTAACTGCAAGCATTGCAAAGCAATCACTAGCCTGCTATTCAGTGGAGTGGGTGTGTGGTCCCAAGTCTGGGTTTAAGTGTCTCTTTTCCAAGCTTAAAAGGACAAACATTAAACATTGGCCATGCTGTCAATCCAGCAGGGCTTCTGCTGCGCTCAAAACAACTTGAAACTCGTAACTGGGAAATCTGTGAGTACAAGACAACTGGGAACTCAGGAAAAAAACGAGCTCCGACTGGGAAAATACTTTTGAACAGTCATCCAACTCAGAATTGTAAGTCAGGAACTCGGGCCTCATTCTAGAGCTCAGACCTGAAGATCACTGACGTCATCATGATTGGACCTTGTTTTTTTTTTTTTTCCAGAGTTCCCAGTTGTCTTGAATGTACCATAAATCCAGAGAATGCCAGACTTTGATGACAGGGATATATGTATACTGTAGCTAAGAAAGTAATACTAAGTGTATGTTGTGTAGTAGCCCAAGTGCCTCACCCTAATAATTTGGTCCCTTTTCCCCTCTTAATTTCACCTACTGTTCTCACTTGGTGGTTCACATGTAGCCTATAACTTGTTTTAGAGAAATGTCATCATTGAATATTTTAAGAGCTTTTACTGTCTTCTTATATGCCCCCTTTATTTATCCTACGGTTATGACTTGGTATTACAGGGAGAAAACTGTAAGAACGGCCAATGTTCTGAATTCTGTCGATGTACATTTCAAAAGTGCTGAACAAATAGTTATACTGACTACGTCCTAGTTCGCTCATTAATGTCTTAAATCAAAATTACGGATTGCCTCTTATCAGCTAATCGTCCCCTTATGCCATAGTTTGTAAATCTCAATTCTCAGTAGAAACCACATTTGTTTAAGCAAGTCAGCCATATCAGCTATGTTTTTAAAAAAGGCAGTAAATGAGGTTGAATGAACTATTTTTCTGCCAGACAAGGCTCCGCTGATAGCCAGGTGTAGCAGTGGTAAGGTGTTGGGACTGCTGGTGGGCACCATTTGTCACCATATAGTGCAATTAATGTATTCTTTAGTGCTCTGGCTTTGCTGGCATGCATATATTTTTTTAATTGTTTGCTGTAAATACTAAATCCTAATTCTCCATTAGCCAGTGTGCTTCAATAAGACACAGTGCTGTCACTACGAGTGTTGCACGGTATACCGAAACATCTGTACTTTTTCCTATACTAAAACATGAAAAACAGTCCGGTACTAGAATTGTTGTTACTTTCCGTACTTCTGTCAAATGTGCCTCATGGAAGTCTGTTTATCAGTGCAGCCGATGTCCCCTTACAGCGCGAGTGCACCATGCCTGCTCCACTTATCCTGCACCGGGAGTCTGGGCTGTATCACGTTAGCTCCCCACTCATGCCTCCCAGGAGTTAACACACTTGAATAATGCGACATGGCATGTAGAAATGTTGAAACTGTTATTTACTGTTCACAGAACAATGTCCATACAGGCAAGAACACTTTACAATGCAAGATGATACTGGTAGCTTCCAGCTTTGTAGGTACACTTTGATCAGTCCCAAATGGAAGGGAAACTGATTGTTTGTCATCTGCAGCCCCATGAAATCAACCAAAACAAGCTCAATAACACAATGCATGCATACACTCCTATTGAATATGCATTGACCAGTATATTGTGAACTGGCCTAGGCTACATCTTGATTTACCCAGTTTATCAAGAGATTTACCATTCAAATAAATGACTACTATCAGGAATCAAGGTAAGACCCAGATGCAGTCTCATCGAATTGACAATGGTTTAATATTCCAACAGGGGCAGGCAATAGACAGGTCAAGGCAGAGGTGGGGCAACGGTACCGGAAAGCAGGCATGCTCAGGGTCAGGGTAGGCAGAGGAGACAAAGGGCTGTGAGACATAGGTTTGACTCTGGACACATGAAAGGTGGTATATGAAGGGTACGGGGCAACAGAAGACGAACAGCAGAGGGGCTAATAATCTTGGAGATGGGAAATGGGCCGATAAACCGGAGGGGAGAGTTTGCGGGATTCCACCCGGAGTGGCAGATCCCAGATGGATAGCCATACCTTCTGCCCGAATCGATGCCGGGGTCCGATGGCGATCCGCTTGTCGTCGATACCTGGAGGTGGTCTTGAGGAGGGCCGACAGGGCTCCCCTGCAGGTACAACGACAGTGGCGGACAAACATCTGGGCAGAAGGTATGCCGACCTCTTCCTCCTGCTCGGGGAAGAGCAGGGGCTGATACCCCAGGGAACACTCAAACAGAGTGCAGGGAAGGGTGTTGCGGGCGTACTCGACCCACACCAGCTGCTGGCTCCAGGAAGTGGGGTTGGCGGAGACCAGGCAGCGCAGAGTAGTCTCAAGATTCTGGTTGGCTCGCTCCAACTGGCCATTGGACTGGGGGTGGAACCCAGAGATTAGGCTGGCCGACGACCCAATGAGGGCGCAGAATGCCTTTCAGAACCGAGACCTGCGCTCCCCGATTGGAGATCATGTCCACGGGCAGTCCATGGAACCAGAAGACGTGCTGCACCATGAGCTGGGCCATCTCCTTGGCCGAGGGTAGTTTGGGTAGAGGAATGAAGTGAGCGGCCTTGGAAAACCGGTCGAGTACAGTCAGGATGGCAGTGTTGCCTTCAGACGGGGGGAGATCCGTAATGGAATTCAGGCGGAGACAAATGTGGTGACATCCGGAACCATCGTAGACCACCAAAAGCGTTGTCGCACGAAGGCCAAGGGTCCGATGGGAGCCCAGGTGGCAGGAAAGCCTGGAGGAATGGGCCCACTCCAGGACTGCAGAGCAGACAACATCAGTCAGGACAGGCAAGGGTCAAAACCAGGAGGGCGAGAAAGAGAGAGACTGGGAATAGCAGGAGCTGATAACAAAAACGCTGGTTGACTTGACAAACAATACGAACTGGCAACGGACAAACAGAGAACACAGGTATAAATACACAGGTGATAATGGGGAAGATGGGCGACACCTAGAGGGGGGTGGAGACAATCACAAAGACAGGTGAAACAGATCAGGATGTGACAGACTGCCATTATGTTATGCAGTTAGATTGTTTTTTCCAAAGTCAAACTGATTGTATGATTGATTCACTAATGCATACATGTCTCTGAAAATTTTTCCAGTAGAAAAAGTCTAATGTAATGATATTGAACTCAAAAGATGCCCAACGATTGAACAGAGCAGTAGCTGAATTTGGGTCTGGATCAGTGCCATTCTGTGACTTGGACTAATATGTCTTCTTGTCAAATACTGTATAGAAAAGGATATTTACCATCTACTATTCTTTCTAACCAGGACTAAAGAAATAAAAAATTAAATTAAATTGTTTTGAAAAGTGAATCTTGTATTTCTTGCAATTGGATTAAATGGTAGTTAAAATTACTAAATGGTGAGCCTATCATCTGATGTAAGATAGGGGGCATTACAAGTTATCAGTTTAGAGTTTTGAACTTAAGAGTAAAAAAAATATACAACTTACATCTGAAAAATGTGGCAGGGTGATTGAAAAAACACATTTAGAAATTGTGTCAATATAGCCCATTGGCTCTGTCGTGTTTGATCAGGCCAACAGGTAGGCTCGTCATTGTTTTCAGTGTTAGACCGGGATGTGGGCACACCATAAAAAAACGGACAGGCCAATAAATCAAGCCCTCACTCAGGGGAGATAGTTGTGATTGGACCGGGGCAAAATGCTTCCATAACACTTGCTTTCACCATCCAACCACTGAATTTATGATTTTTCCCAGTTGTCTATCGCTAAGACATCCACACTTTCCCCCCATGGAAATATGCAGAGAACAAACTTGAAGCCCAAATGTATAAACAATAGTGATAAAGATGTTTGGTGTAAAACATACTTTAGAGGACTCCTGAGATTCTCAGGAGGCCCCCAGGTAGTAGACTATATTACCCCTTACTGGTGAGTAATTAAGGTAAGTCAAATCAAACTTTATTTGTCACATGCGCCGAATACAAGTGTAGTGTAGACCATAGTGTGAAATGCTTACTTACAAGCCCTTAACCAACAGTGCAGTTCAAGAAGAGTTAAGAAAATAATTACCAAATAAACTAAAGTAAAAGCTGTTAAGGAGCATTTTGGTCCTAGACTTGGCACTCCGGTACCACTTGCCGTGCGGTAGCAGAGAAGACAGTCTATGACTTGGGTGACTGGAGTCTGACAATTTTATGGGCTTTCCTCTGACACTGCCTATTATATAGGTCCTGGATGGCAGGAAGCTTGGCCCCAGTGATGTACTGGGCTGTACGCCTGTAGCGCCTTACGGTCAGATGCCGGGCAGTTCCCATACCAGGCGGTGATGCAACCAGTCAGGATGCTCTCGATGGTGCAGCTGTAAAACCTTTTGAGGATCTGGGGATCTTTTCCTGTAGTCCACAATCAGCTCCTTTGTCTTGCTCACATTGAGGGAGAGGTTGTTGTCTTGGCACCACACTGCCAGTTCTCTGACCTCCCTATAGGCTGTCTTATCGTTGTCTGTGATCTGGCCTACCACTGTTGTGTCGTCAGCAAACTTAATGATGGAGTTAGAGTCGTGTTTGGCCACGCAGTCGTAGGTGAACAGGGAGTACAGGAGGGGACTAAGTACACACCCCTGAGGGGCCCCAGTGTTGAGGATCAGCGTGACAGACGTGTTGTTGCCTACCCTTCCCACACAGCGTTCTCACATAGGTGTTCCTTTTGTACAGGTGGGAAAGGGCAGTGTGGAGTGCGATTCAGATTGCGTCATATGTGGATCTGTTGGGGCAGTATGCAAATTGGAGTGGGTCTAGGGTTTTCGGGAGGATGCTGTTGATGTGAGCCATGACCAGCCTTTCAAAGCACTTCATGGCTACCAACATGAGTGCTACGGGGCGGTAATCATTTAGGCAGGTTACCTTCGCTTCCTTGGGCACAGGGACTATGGTGGTCTGCCTGAAACATGTAGGTATTACAGACTCGGTCAGGGAGAGGTTGAAAATGTCAGTGAAGACACTTGCCAGTTGGTCCGTGCATGCTTTGAGTACACATCCTGGTAATCTGTCTGGCCCTGCAGCTTTGTGAATGTTGACCTGTTTAAAGGTCTTGCTCACATCAGCTACCGAGAGCATTACCACACAGTCATCCAGAACAGCTCTCCGTGACCCTATTTTTTTTATTTAACTAGGCAAGTCAGTTAAGAACAAATTCTTATTTACAATGACGGCCTAGGAACAGGGGCAGAACAACAGATTTTTACCTTGTCAGCTCGGGGATTCGGTGTAGCAACCTTTCAGTTACTGGCCCAACGCTCTAACCACTAGGCTACCTGCCACCCCATACAAGAAGATTTCTCTGAATGTAGCCTGCCTGAGTCAAACCCTTTCATATGCCATAGAGAAATTGACATATCTTTGTGTGCTGTGTGTGCACTCGATCTAAATCACTCACACCTCTCCGTGACTCCACCCTGCCAGGGGGATACCGACAAAAGCACACAAACACATTGAACCTGATGGACACACACGCAGCTCGTCTGTGCTCAGTGACCTTGGTGGGCGCCCGGAAGAGGAAGGGAGGGGACACACAGCTGACAGACTGACAGCTGGGTGAAACTATTGCCACAGTGTCTCATCCAGCATACACATGTCACATACTACTTCTCATTACGGCCTGGGCAGAATAATACATCGCTAACATAGAATGACTGCATAAGGAGTGAGTGGATCGAAATGTGTACGTATAAGTGAGATATTCTATAACCCTTTATTCCAAAACAATCTAGGCTACTCATATTAAAACATGTCAGACATACCACTTCCACACATTCCTATCACAATGTATGATGGTGCGCTCTCCATGGTTCTATTGACTGTCTTCGGCAGCAGCTCTCGATATGTCTACTGTCTGAGTAACTGTAGCTCGTGTCTCTCCACTTCTAACCATCTGCAGGACAACAAGGTATCAATTCACATACTGGGCAAGTCTGACAGGAGGATGGGAAAAAACAGTGGCAGCAACATGCTCTGGTCTATGTCGCTTCTCATCGCGACCAATGAGAGCACACCTAGGTATCAATTCAAAATAAAAGGGAGCTGGTCGGGACTACAGGATGTTAAGCACATGGCTGCCACCTGCAGGAAGGTCTGTAAATTATACGGCGAACTGACACATTTTATTGTCAGTTATAAAAGGGTGTCATCATAGGACGTGAACAGTGTGTGAACTCATAGGGGCAAATGATACTCTAGATAGAGAGGCCTTTGTGTAAATGAGTTGTGTACAGTTTAACTATGATCAAAACCTTCAGAGTAAATTCTGTTTGAAGTGAATGAAATACACAAATACTTCCTTGAGAGTGAATGAGGGGCGATACATCAAAACAACAAAAGTCCATCAGTATTTCCTCCATATCAGACCCATAACTTTGCAAATGAAAGCATTTTCATACTGCTGTGGACGGTAGTCTAATGCACGTAGTACAATGTTAGTACAAATGTTTTCCACCAAAGGCAAAATCAGTCCTTGTTTTTGGAACATTAGTCATTTCAAAGAACCTGAAATTGGGACACTGGTGATGACTCAAAGGCTAAACATTCCAAATGTAGTATTTCTGCACACGAAAAGGGACATGATATTCACAAAATGACCAACATATTCAAATACCCATTCTAGTTTGTGACCCAACTGGCTACCTACAGTGGTGTGTATTTATAGTGGCCAAGGGTGATGGAGTGATGTCAAATCCTTGTATTCAAAGTATACAAAATTAGCCAATCAGCATTGAGCTAAACTGAGCGAGGTCAACTGAGAATGGTCCTGGCGCACAAAAAAATAAAGTGTCAAGGGAAGCTAGCTTGGATTTGGCATCACTCCTTTCAAATCCCATAGAGATCATACATAATTGACAGAAAAACTTGAATTGTTACATCTCGTTGTCCTCTGGTGGATAGTTACCCAGCTAGCAAAAATTGTCCCTTTCCTAAATTAGCCATGGATGGAGAGGTATTACTTAATTCTACATACTGGCCAATGATTATCATGGTGATTCTGATCTAACCATTAATGCATACATTGTTGTGCCCCTGGCTTGAGAGGATGGAAGTTCAATATGTAGCCAGATGTAGAAGGATAATGTTAACTAAATAATGTAGCCCATGAATGGAAATTAGGCTAGCGAGCAAGCATTTTAGCCAGGTATTCTAGGACAACAAAAAATACAAGCATGTACTGTATGACAGAGTGATTGTTTCGTCAACATGAAAGAGAGGAGGATGGCATTGGTGTAGGGTGAGTCAACATGTTTTTGTACTTGCACGAACGCGCGCACACACACATACACACAGAAATCAGAACCATTGACAGCCACATCATATTTAGTTTACGTTGATTAGACTAAATTGTTTTTGGTATCTTTTAGTTGTCACTGTATTAGACTAAGCAGAGGTGATTTGATGATGTTGAAATGGTGCTGGAATAGTGGAGGCAGCTCCTGTTTCCTTTTCGACTTGTGGTAACTCTCTGTGGTTCTAAATCAATAGTAGTTTAGTGGTCCGAAAATGTCGGAAACATTAACTTGCTTGACCATGCTGTAGGTCATGTAAAAGAAAGGCGTGGTTGAATGTATTCTGCCACTGTCTTCTTATTGTCTCAGCCTTTATGCCTATATATCACGGTTGCAAGGCATATGATCTAACAGGTTATAGAGCAAACAATGCAATTATCACAACACATAGGTTGTAATATGGCTTTTGGTGTGTGTGGGGGGGGGGCTTCCCCAGTGATTTTACCCACGCACCGCTACTGGCTACTTATCTGCCATCTTGTTGGGTTTTGGCAAACCATGTTTGTGTTTAGAGGCCCTTCCCTCCTACCTGTTTTTATTTCCCTCTAACCTTTTTTCCTTCAAGGGAGATTACTGAGACAAGCTACAGTGACAGGATGACCGCCAGGACCACAATCCATCTCTGCTCCTCTGATCCAAGGAAATCATGCTAATCATGCCCTCTCATGTCGCCATCTGGTGGTCAAAACATGCACCGCAGCAATAACTTGCAAAGTCATCTATCTGTATGCTCGGAGGTCTGGGCAAAAAAATATATTTTTATACTCACCCCTCCCATTGTTATCCCATCAATAAGGGCCACATATGGTTTCTGATATGTTCCTTAAAATATGAAATCAAATGTAAGTCAAAGCAAGTGTGGTAGAAAAAGTCACTGATAGCCAAAGGAGGGAAACAGGTGCTCCTAAGATACAAAAAATAACTGGTCTCATCAGAGAAAATGGATGTACAGTACGGTCTGTCCTTGTAGGTTCATAATGAAAACCAAACATTATGTAATACACAGGCATACTTTTGTTGTAAAACTCTCCCCTCTCTTACATAATCATGGATGAAGAGTAATTGGGACACGTACCAATAGTATTGTTCAGGATGTATTCTTCAGAAGTCTCCTACCTTCCCCGCTTCAGTCACAGCTAGGAGGAAATGACATCACAAAATGCGCTCAGTAAAGCACAGAGATGATAAGATGCCCGTTTGAAAATGTAGATGCAAACATTCAGTACAAATCAAGATCCTGTGTGTGTGTTCGTGGATCTCAACAGTCTGTTGTTTACCTCTGATGTCTCCACCAGCACAGAAGGCTTTCCCACCGGCTCCTTTGATAATCACAATATCAGTCTCCTTGTCCGTCTCCCATTTCTACGATGAAACATGCAATAGATTCAAAACAGTTTAGTACATTATGTGGATCAGTGTAAGTCAATGCTGACTGCCATCTTAGGTTTACAGATAATACACGACAAGCTACTACATTTGCCCATTGGAATGCCAATGTAAAATGCCAATGTACCTCTCATTGCATTCAAGCTATAGAATAGTTGTTGCATATTGCACAATATATTTGTGTTTAAACAAGTACTTCCACGTTCTATGGCCATTAAAACAAGTTTTTCAACATTTAAGATTTTGAATGAAACCTTAACTCGCCCAATTCCCTACTGTGAATAGAGGCCTTAACAGTAAGCGGTTTAGCTAAAATGTTGCCACATTTAATTAACTACTCCTACAGTTCGCTGCTGTTGTTTGCAGTAGGGGAACTGATATGGTTTCCTGTCCTTGACCCATGGCCCTAGTGACAGGTGGCCTAGATAGTGAGAGAGTCGGATCAAGTTCAGGGCTTTGGATCGATTCAAGGTGATCACCCGAGCATTCCCCACTTTCTCCACCAGCACCTCGGCCTGACTTGACATCTTCCCCCAAACACACACAGAGGCAATGTAAACACAAGCTGAAACATTTTAGGTACAGCAATGCAGGTGTTAAGTAGTAGTAGCAGAACGAGCTTCATTGGTTTCATTTGTTAGCTCCTAAACCCAAGGATGAGGATTTCTATCACTCTCCTACACCACATTTCTACGATGTGGTGCTGTTAATGTAGCTAATGCTTTTAACGTGCATGTCTGCCTCTCCCCCCCTTAATTTCTGTGGAGGGAGTATTACAACATGTGAGCCTGCATACTGTAGCTAGCTAACTGTCTCAAAGCTCAATTGATCACAGATCAATCAATTGCAAGTGCTTACCACTTGTCCTTAGACCTTAAAGAGAACACAAGACAGATGTACATTTATTTACAGAGATTAAATGTGGCAATGAACTGTGGACAGTGTAAACTTGGACATATTGACCTATTTTACATTGGCTCACAAATGTAAGAGGTGAGGTAGATAAGGCTTGACTAACTAAAAATGCTGTTTAATTCTGCCTTGCATTGCAGTATGGAAAAGAAAGTCCACAAATTATCGTTCATTGGCTAGGTTATTGTTAGTCACTTTGGAGAAACATATCATTTGCAGTTGGAAGACTAAGTGGCTTGACTAATGCAATGTCAAGATATCGGGCGTGTTTGAAGGGTAAGGCAAAAGCGACTGACTGTAAACGAAAGTCGAAGAGTGAAGTCGGGGGACGTGCATCTGTGACAGCCGAAAGTCAGACACTAATGTAGTTTTCCAACAGCAAGGATCAGATCAACATAGCAGCGTTGCCATTGTTAATATAAGGTTTTCTTTATAATGTCGAAAAAACTTCTCCAACAGCAATATCACACACACATTCACGAACCAAAATCATGGGCGTTAATCAATATGCTTACTACCGTGCTTCAAGTGCATTCCCCCGAGGACGTTCTCTTGAGTATGTTCTTGTGAGGACGAGTGTGGAGAAGGCATGAAATATTACATTTGAGAAGCACTTGCACTCCCCCTACTGTCCACGATGCATATGCCCATTCAACGAACCTTCTTCCAGCCAGGACAATGGCAACAATAATGACGAAACAAGATCAACACAAAGCAAACATTTTACTTCATAATAATCAGCTAGATATACAGCTCTGGAAAAAATGAAGAGACCACTGCAAAATTATCAGTTTCTCTGGTTTTACTATTTATAGGTATGTGTTTGGGTAAAATTAACATTTTGGTTTTATTCTATAAACTACTGACAACATTTCTCCCAAATAAAAATATTGTCATTTTGAGCAGTTATTTGCAGAAAATGACAACTGGTCAAATAACAAAAAAGATGCAGTGTTGTCAGACCTCGAATATTGCAAAGAAAATAAGTTCATATTCATTTTTAAACAACACAATACTAATGTTTTAACTTAGGAAGAGTTCAGAAATCAATATTTGGTGGAATAACCCTGATTTTCAATCACAGCTTTCATGAGTCTTGGCATGCTCTCCACCAGTCTTTCACATTGATGTTGGGTGACTTTATGCCACTCCTGGTGCAATTCAAGTAGTTCAGCTTTGTTTGATGGCTTGTGACCATCCATCTTCCTCTTGATCACATTCCAGAGGTTTTCAATGGGGTTCAGGTCTGGAGATTGGGCTGGCCATGATAGGGTCTTGATCTGGTGGACCTCCATCCACACCTTGATTGTCCTGCTGGAAAAAACAATCCTCAGAGTTGGGGAACATTTTCAGAGCAGAAGGAAGCAAGTTCTTCGAGGACAACCTCGTACGTGGCTTGATTTATGCGTACTTCACAAAGACAAATCTGCCCGATTCCAGACTTGCTGAAGCACCCCCAGATCATCACCGATCTTCCACCAAATTTCACAGTGGGTGCGAGACCTGGAGAGGCCTACAAAGCCAGTGTCTTGCACCCACTGTGAAATTTGGTGGAGGATCGGTGGTGATCGGTTCAGAAAATAATAATAATAAGTAAATACCTGGGGATTTACTGTTCATTAGATGTTTGATAGACCCGATAATCTCTTCAACTATGATGGGTTCATCACACTGTTTAAATTCTAGATCACTGATAGAGTGAACATTATTCAGTGAGTCAAAAAACATCTGTGGATTCCTGAGCGTTACGTAGAGCCAAACAATTTCCTGTAAAAATTGCTACAGTAGTTAGCGATACATTTTCGGTCATCTGTAATAACACCAACAATGTTTAAATTATTGATAGTGTTATTTGTAGAGTGACATTTCTCAAGTCTAAAGAAATAGGATGAATTCTGTTTTACCTACTCAAGCCATTTTTTCTAGATCTAAAAAAGGCTCCTTCTGCTTTTAATCTATATATTTTATCCAGTTTATTTTGTAACTCAATCAGTTCCATGTCCTCTTCCCCAGAGAGGCTGGCTGGCGAACTCCGAGTAAGGGAAGTTATCTTAATGATCACCTTTTCCTCCTCAGCTCTTCTGGTCTTAGCAAGATTACTACCATATTTTCTAAGGAATTTGGCCAATTCAAAGAGCTCCCAGTTCTTGCAATACAATTTTTCTTCACAAGCTCTTTCCCAAAAGTGTGAGAGCAGACCTTTAACCTCAAACTTAACTATATCATTATTTAATAAGGAGCTATTTCGCTTCCAGTAGGATGCTCTACCAAGGTTAGTATCAGGGGTAAAAATGTTGACATCAATGTAAATGTCCCTATGGTCTGTGAGGGGAGTAGTACAAATATTTGTATTAACACACTCACTATCAATACATTTCGATATAAGCCAAAAATCTATTCTGGACTGTTTGTATGTCACGACTTCTTCCGAAATCGGCCCCTCACCTTGTTCGGGCTGCGTTCAGTGATCGCCGTCACCGGCTTTCTAGCCATCGCCGCTCCATTTTTCATATATCCATTTGTCTTGTCTTGTTAGACCTACTATTTTAAGTGCATATGAAAAGTGATCATAAAAATCAAGAGTACAAAGAACAAAATCATATATATTTTTACACACACACACACACACACACACACACACACACACACACACACCCCCCTAAGACCTTTCTCACTTGGAAATAAGTATGAATAAATCAATAGAAAAATAACAGTGTAAATTAAGTCAAAAACAGACCTGTATGCCCCTTTAAAACCTCTATCTTGGTTACTGTATGCATACTAGAGATCAACCGATTAATCGGAATGGCCGATTAATCGGGCGATTTCAAGTTTTCATAACAATCGGAAATCGGTATTTTTGGGCGCCGATTTGCCGTTTTTTTTTTTTTTTTACACCTTTATTTAATCTTTATTTAACTAGGCAAGTCAGTTAAAAACACATTCTTATTTTCAATGACGGCCTAGACGAGGCAGAACGACAGATTTTTAACCTTTTTAACCTCAGCTCGGGGATCCAATCTTGCATTGATTACATTGCACTCCACGAGGAGCCTGCCTGTTAGCGAATGCAGTAAGCTAAGGTAAGTTGCTAGCTAGCATTAAACTTATCTTATAAAAAGCAATCAATCAATGACTGTCATTGCTCCGATGTGTACTTAACCATAAACATCAATGCCTTTCTTAAAATCAAAGGTTTTTAAACCTGCATATTTAGCTAAAAGAAATCCAGTTTAGCAGGCAATATTAACCAGGTGAAACTGTGTCATTTCTCTTGCGTTCATTGCACGCAGAGTCAGGGTATATGCAACAGTTTGGGCAGTCTCTTTGCGAACTAATTTGCCAGAACTTTACGTAATTATGACAACATTGAAGGTTGTGCAATGTAACAGGAATATTTAGACTCATGGATGCCACCCGTTAGATAAAATACGGAACGGAATAAACGTTTTGTTTGTTTTCGAGGTGATAGTTTCCTGATTAGTCAAAGGTATATGGTTTAGAGAGAAATAGTCGACGCGTTATAATTCCTGTAATAACTTTCGGCTGAATTTGAAAGGGGTTCCGTCGTTATTTTACCGTTCATGTCTTCCATAGAGAATGTCTTGATCTACTTCAAATAAGGTCTGTGTTTCGTGCAGGCTTAAACCGCCTCGACGTTTTGATACCCGTGTAAATCTCACTAGGATAAGGTAACGTTTGTCAACATATTTTCATAAATCCACTCTACAATTTTTTTTTATCTTCGCTTATATTTAGCCAATATTGATCAGAGTTACCTTGTCCTATGGATATCTACACAGTTATAAAATTGGCACGGTGTCATGGGAATTATGACTCGCACTTTGGTTGTCAATTCTTACCATGCCCATTATTAAAATAGGATTTCCTGCATATAGAAATTAAAGTTTTTGTTTTCAACATTCATCACAGGTAACTTAAACTCTATTTTTATTCAAACAGTTGAGAGTATTTGTCTCCTAAGCAGACTCTTCAGTATCATTGTCACTTCAGAGCTGTGTGCGTGTGTATTTATGTATTATATATTTATGTATTATATTAAGTTAAAATAAAAGTGTTCATTGTTCATTCAGTATTGTTGCAATTGTCATTATTACAAAAATATGTGTGTGTGTATGAGATATATATTTATTTTATTTTTTATTTTTTTACATAAATCGGCCGATTAATCGGTATCGGCTTTTTTTGTCCTCCAATAATCGGTATCGGCATTGAAAAATCATAATCGGTCGACCTCTAATGCATACAAAATAAATAAATCCAACTTTGTCTTCTTCGTGAGTTTGTAAACAAAATAGGCCTTCTCCTGGCCTGGTCATGCAAGAAAAAACTAAGAAATGATTGAGGTACCTGAGTAGTCCGAAAAATAGTCACCCGAGGCTTGTTAGTTAGTCAGTCCAAGGAAAATGAGAATAGGGAGGAATATGGATTTCCGAACCGTTGATGAAGTATGCAGCCTTCCCCTCATTTTGTACTTTCTTGATCGTTGGCCACAACTTGTTCCTCCTTTCTATGTCCCCCGGGCTGAGATGCTTGGCGAAACGCAGACCATGGCTCTGAAGGAACGTGTTCTTCCTAGCAGCTTTCCAGATAGCATCTCTGTAGAATCTGGCAGTGAAGAGGATGATGATACCCCTTGGTCTTGAATCCTTTTGCTGTTTCTTCTTCCCGAGGTGATGCACAACATCGACGGTATCACCAACTTTGTTCTACACTGCAGGCATAACTTCTTGGCAGATGCGGATAGCCTTGTGCTGCACATCCTCCACCTCGGGCACGCCGTAGAGTCTCAGGATCCATCTACTTCTACTGTATTGTTCCAGATCAGTGAGACGTCTATGGTTCCCTCTAGTGGTGTGGGGGCTGTGCTTTGGCAAAGTGGGTGGGGTTATTTCCTTCCTGTTTGGCCCTGTCCGGGGGTATCATCGGATGGGGCCACAGTGTCTCCTGACCCCTCCTGTCTCAGCCCCCAGTATTTATGCTGCAGTAGTTAATGTGTCGGGGGGCTGGGGTCAGTTGGTTATATCTGGAGTACTTCTCCTGTCTTATCCAGTGTCCTGTGTGAATTTAAGTATGCTCTCTCTAATTCTCTCCTTCTCTCTTTCTTTCTCTCTCTCGGAGGACCTGAGCCCTAGGACCATGCGTCAGGACTACCGGGCATGATGACTCCTTGCTGTCCCCAGTCCACCTGGCCTTGCTGCTGGTCCAGTTTCAACTGTTCTGCCTGCGGCTATGGAACCCTGACCTGTCCACCGGACGTGCTACCTGTCCCAGACCTGCTGTTTTCAACTCTCTAGAGACCGCAGGAGCGGTAGAGATACTCTTAATGATCGGCTGTGAAAAGCCAACTGACATTTACTCCTGATTATTATTTGACCATGCTGGTCATTTATGAACATTTGAACATCTTGGCCATGTTCTGTTATAATCTCCACCCGGCACAGCCAGAAGAGGACTGGCCACCCCTCATAGCCTGGTTCCTCTCTAGGTTTCTTCCTAGGTTTTGGTCTTTCTAGGGAGTTTTTCCTAGCCACCGTGCTTCTACACCTGCATTGCTTGCTGTTTGGGGTTTTAGGCTGGGTTTCTGTACAGCACTTCGAGATATTAGCTGATGTACGAAGGGCTATATAAAATAAACTTGATTTGATTTTGATTTGATTTAGACATTGTTATTCTGTTCCACCTTTTCCACACTCTTTTTAACTTTAGCCATTCTCATTTTCACATCTTTGATTTTACCACATGCAAACGGCAGTCTTTTTTTAAGCATTTGATTGCCATGGTGTTTGCACCTACTATTTTCTCAATGGCGTCAGACCTAGAGTTGATGAGTAAGGATAGGGTAGCCATGATGTCAGAGTCCATTTTGTTTTTTTTGGAGGGTGGAGGTTTGCACGGAGTAACCGGTAAAGAGGGGAACTCTTTAACAGCCGTCGAAAGCGTGGGATTATCCATAGGGCAAGCGTAGTTATGCCAGTTGTCTATAAGCACGTTCATCTCTTGTTGATTAGCAATAGAACGGCTAGCTTCTTCCTTTCTCTTTTTGTTACGATTTTGCATGGCAATGCCAAAATAAATTATCCACTTATCATTCCAGTCACAGGGAAGTTCTAATATCTTGAGCAAATAAAAACAATAATAGGAATTACTGGAAACTCGTTTTTTAAACAATCTTTCTGAGGTTTGGTACACTGCTCGGTAAAAAGCGTATCAAAATCTGTACATACGCAGTACGCATTCGAGAAGTGCCCTCCGTGCTCCGTTTCGCATACTTTGATTTGGACTCATATTCCGACCCTCCCGTGGGTGCTCGGAGCACAGTAGTATGCATTTTGAGAAACACGTCATGTGTGTACATTATACGATCAATTAGTGAGAGAGAGCCTCAGTCACATTTACTTATTCACTGTGCACATGCATTGAGGCAAATTAGCTCCTGTTTCAGTAACATCTTTGGTCACAAACAAAAACACCCTAATGATTGGTTGACAATAGAGCATCCCACAATGCAGGTGATGGCTGCTGGATGACGTTGGTGAAGAGCAACTGCAGAAACTGACCTTTGATCACATGACTTTGTCATGTTCATGTAGTCGACATGAATGCAACACACTTTGAAAGGCGGTGACCTACTTGATAAAAGTGATCCACTCGAACACGTCCATTAACTTCTCTTGGGTATGTGGGACGCTAGCGTCCCACCTCGTCAACAGCCAGTGAAACTGCAGGGCGCCAAATTCAAAACAACAGAAATACCATAATTTAAATTCCTCAAACATACAAGTATTTTACACCATTTTAAAGATACACTTGTTGTAAATCCAGCCACAGTGTCCGATTTCAAAAAGGTTTTACGACGAAAGCACACCAAACGATTATGTTAGGTCAGAGCCAAGTCACAGAAAAAGACAGCCATTTTTCCAGCCAAAGAGAGGAGTAACAAAAAGCAGAAAGAGATAAAATTAATCACTAACCTTTGATGATCTTCATCAGATGACACTCATAGGACTTCATGTTACACAATACATGTATGTTTTGTTCGGTAAAGTTCATATTTATATCCAAAAATCGGAGTTTAGGCGGGACGCTGCTGTCTCACTTGGCCAAAATCCAGAGAAAATGCAGAGCGCCAAATTCAAATAAATTACTATAAAAAATCTAACTTTCATTAAATCACAAATGAAAGATACCAAATTAAAGCTACACTGGTTGCGAATCCAGCCAACATGTCTGAATTCAAATAGGCTTTTCGGCGAAAGCAAACAATGCTATTATCTGAGGATAGCACCATAGTAAACAAAGAGAGAGAAGCATATTTCAACCCTGCAGGCGTGACACAAAACGCAGAAATAAAAATATAATTCATGCCTTAATATGTCCCATAAACATCACAAATGGTCCTTTTGTTCGATTAATTCCATCGATATATATCCAAAATGTCCGTTTATTTGGCGCGTTTGATCCAGAAAAACACCGGTTCCAACTTGTGAAACGTGACTAGAAAATATCTCAAAGGTTACCTGTAAACTTTGCCAAAACATTTCAAACTACTTTTGTAATACAACTTTAGGTATTTTTTTACGTAAATAATCGATAAAATTGAAGACGGGATGATCTGTGTTCAATACAGGATTAAAACAAACTGTAGCTAGCTTTCTGGTCACGCGCCTCTAACAAACAGGACACTTCGAGTGACCCTCGTTCAAGATGGCCGTACTTCTGCATTACACAAAGGAATAACCTCAACCAATTTCTAAAGACTGTTGACATCCAGTGGAAGCGGTAGGAACTGCAAGAAGGTCCCTTAGAAATCTGGATTCCCAATGAAAATCCATTGAAAAGAGAGTGACCTCAAAAAAAAAAATCTGAATGGTTTGTCCTCGGGGTTTCGCCTGCTAAATAAGTTCTGTTATACTCACAAACATGATTCAAACAGTTTTAGAAACTTCAGAGTGTTTTCTATCCAAATCTAAATGCATATCTATGGATATTATTATCATATTTACGGGTCTTACGTCATGAGTTAGGCCCGTCACAACACCGCACACACGTTTGTAGTCTCTGCAGACTAGTAGACTGGAGGGGAATGTGTAAATGAGGTCTGTATTGGGTGATGTGAACTGCAGAACAGAGGAGAACAACAGTGCAGTGTGTCTGACTCGGTCCAACTCCAGACGACGCCTTTTTTATAATCTTTTTAATCTTTTCCATACTGTAATAAAGGCTGTCCACTTCTATTTTTAATATTTTGTCTTTCGACACACCCAATCTCCGACCACCATTTTGGGCTGTAGTTACCCACTTCCAGAGAGGATCAGACCAGACAGGAAGAGGCAAAGTGAGACGATTTACTCCGCCCAAAATCTTTCCACGAAAATAAGCCCACATGAAGTGAGGAATTTTTGTATGGAGGTTAATGAGCGAGTCGAATTTGGTCAATTTGGTCAGAAACCTAGAGAGGAACCAGGCTCTGAGGTGTAGCCAGTCCTCTTCTGGCTGTGCCGGGTAGAGATAATAAGAGTACATGGCCATTAAGGCCAGATTGTGTTTCAAGATTTTCAAATGTTCATAGATGACCAGCAGGGTTAAATAATAATCACAGTGGTTGAGGGTGCAACAGGTCAGTACCTCAGGAGTAAATGTCAGTTGGCTTTTCATAGCCGAGCATTCAGAGGTCAAGACAGCAGGTGCGGTAGAGAGAGAGAGGGAGGTTGTCGAAACGGCAGGTCTGGGACAGGTAGCACGTCCGGTGAACAGGTCAGGGTTCCATAGCCGCAGGCAGAACAGTTGAAACTGGAGCAGCAGCACGGCCAGGTGGACTGGGGACAGCAAGGAGTCATCATGCCAGGTATTCCTGAGGCATGGTCCTAGGGCTCAGGTCCTCCGAGAGAGAGAAAGAAAGAAAGAGAGAAAGAGAATTAGAGAGAGCATACTTAAATTCACACAGGACACCGGATAAGACAGGAGAAGTACTTCAGATATAACAGACTGACCCTAGCCCCCCGACACATAAACTACTGCAGCATAAACACTGGAGGCTGAGACAGGAAGGGTCAGGAGACACTGTGGCCCCATCCGATGATACCCCCGGACAGGGCCAAACAGGCAGGATATAACCCCACCCACTTTGCCAAAGCACAGCCCCCACACCACTAGAGGGATATCTTCAACCACCAACTTACCATCCTGAGACAAGGCCGAGTATAGCCCACAAAGATCTCCGCCCCGGCACAACCCAAGGGGGGGCGCCAACCCAGACAGGAAGACCACGTCAGTGACTCAACCCACTCAAGTGACGCACCCCTCCTAGGGACGGCATGGAAGAGCACCAGTAAGCCAGTGACTCAGCCCCTGTAATAGGGTTAGAGGCAGAGAATCCCAGTGGAGAGAGGGGAACCGGCCAGGCAGAGACAGCAAGGGCGGTTCGTTGCTCCAGAGCTTTTCCGTTCACCTTCACAGTCCTGGTCCAGACTACACTCAATCATATGACCCACTGAAGAGATAAGTCTTCAGTAAAGACTTAAAGGTTGAGATCGAGTCTGCGTCTCTCACATGGGTAGGCAGACCATTCCATAAAAATGGAGTTCTATAGGAGAAAGCCCTGCCTCCAGCTGTTTGCTTAGAAATTCTAGGGACAATTAGGAGGCCTGCGTCTTGTGACCATAGCGTACGTGTAGGTATGTACGGCAGGACCAAATCGGAAAGATAAGTAGGAGCAAGCCCATGTAATGCTTTGTAGGTTAGCAGTAAAGCCTTGAAATCAGCCCTTGCCTTAACAGGAAGCCAGTGTAGGGAGGCTAGCACTGGAGTAATATGATCACATTTTTGGGTTCTAGTCAGGATTCTAGCAGCCGTATTTAGCACTAACTGAAGTTTATTTAGTGCTTTATCCGGGTAGCCGGAAAGTTGAGCATTGCAGTAGTCTAACCTAGACGTAACAAAAGCATGGATTAATTGTTCTGCATAATTTTTGGACAGAAAGTTTCTGATTTTTGCAATGTTACGTAGATGGAAAAAAGCTGTCCTTGAAACAGTCTTGATATGTTCGTCAAAAGAGAGATCAGGGTCCAGAATGACGCCGAGGTCCTTCACAGTTTTATTTGAGACGACTGTACAACCATCAAGATTAATTGTCAGATTCAACAGAAGATCTCTTTGTTTCTTGGGACCTAGAACAAGCATCTCTGTTTTGTCAGAGTTTAAAAGTAGAAAGTTTGCAGCCATCCACTTCCTTATGTCTGAAACACAGGCTTCTAGCGAGGGCAATTTTGGGGCTTCACCATGTTTCATTGAAATGTACAGCTGTGTGTCATCCGCATAGCATTGAAAGTTAACATTATGTTTTTGAATGACATCCCCAAGAGGTAAAATATATAGTGAAAACAATAGTGGTCCTAAAACGGAACCTTGAGGAACACCGAAATTTACAGTTGATTTTTCAGAGGACAAACCATTCACAGAGACTATTGCGCTTTCAAGACAACTGGTGCCCCGTTCAAAACAACTGGGAACTCGGGAAATCTCCGACTTCCGACCTTAGTGGTTTCAAAACAACTGGGAACTCAGTAAAAAAAAAAATCGATTTGAACAGTCATCCAACTCAGGAACTCTGGCCTCTTTCTAGAGCTCCGACTTTCCGACATGAAGATTACTGACGTCATGATTTGACCTCGTTTTTTTCAGAGTTCCCAGTTGTCTTGATAGCACCATATGCCACATTCAAGTCCTAGTCTGAACTAGGAAACTCGGAAATGTCCGACTTGCTAATTGGTTGTAGTTATACATCTGCTGCTTTCCCCCTGTTAGCCAGTCGGACATTTCAGAATTTCCTAGTTCCAACTAGCAAGTGAATGTGGCAATAAGGCGCGTTCCTTTGACCAGGCGTTGCTGACACATGCCAGATCTTACAATGCCTGGATAGGTATTTTATAAATCAACAGAGATACTGGATATAATGACGAGACGCTTGTGTCTCCACCCTAACACTTGAGATTCGTTGTCCACAGACCGGAATAGCAGGGTGTTAACCTAATGTAGCAGGTAAAATAAACTTTCAAGCTCCTGCCCATTCCTTGCTTTGGATTGGTGGATACAGCTCGTTATTTGAATAAATTTTTGAATATTCGATGAGGGGTGTTGTCAACCGCCTTTATTCAATGGTGAGTGAGATCCTAAGCTAACCTCATGAATATGCATAGACGGTTTAGAATTTCAATAACTTCTAAAGTGTTTGTTCTCAATTGCTGGGCTGTCACCTGCATCACAATTATATCAGTACACTCTTAACAACCTAAGCATTATGAAACTTCTATTAAATCAAATAAGCCTCATGCATCAAAATAGCGAATCATTTTTTATCTTGACTAAATTCGACACTCACTCATTGCCCCCATACAAAAACTCCTCGCTTGCTTAATAATTCATGATCTCCTTAACGTGGGCCAATGTTGGGAGGAGTAAACCCTCTCGATTTGCTTCTACCTCTCTGCCTATACTTGAAAATGTGAGATCCCACTGATTTCGCCGTGGTTCCGGTGAATCCTTCGACACCAAATTGCTTTCAAACACCGACCTCTACTGGAGACCTACTTACAAAGTTAGACCTGAACGGTAGCTCAGCAGGTAGGGTCGGGACTGATAGAGCACTCAAACTATAAGGCGTCGGGTCATTTATATGTTATAGCTTTGTCGCATCCTAAACACAGTTTTTGAAAAATAGTGAACTTGTTGCAGTGCCTGCGTTATGGGCGGGCCTTAAGGGGCCTGGTCCACCCTAATGTACCTTCCGGCCCGCCCTACCATACCTTCTTGCCCATTCAAATTATTTGACCGAGATGCGCGCCGACAGAAAGACCCATCATTGTCAGATAAAGTATCCGAGCAAGCGAAACAGCGACTCTATGTATCAGTATTTGTAGCCCATGTAGGCCTATCTGATGCTGTTAGGACTAAAAGAGTATTGCATGACATTCTTTTTTTTTTGTCAGACCGTGTCAGATACATGGGCTACATATTGTAACACAGAAGGGCGCTGATGCGGTCGATCAGATGCAAAAACAAGGTCGAATCATGATTACATCAGTGATCTTCGGGTCAGAGCTCTAGAAAGAGGACAGAGTTCCCGACTTGCAATTCCAAGTTGGATGACCGTTCAAAATGCATTTTCCCTGTCAGAGCTCGTTTTTTCCCCCAGAGTTCTCAGTTCTCTTGAACTCCCTGAAGTCAGATTTCACAGTTCTGAGTTTACAGTCGTTTTGAGCGCAGCAGAAGTCATGCTGGATTGACAGCATGGCCAATGTTGAATGTTTATCCTTTTAAGCTTGGAAAATGGACCCTTAATCCCAGACTTGGAACCACAAACCCACTCCACTGAATAGCAGGCTAGTGATTACTTTGCAATGCTTGCAGCTAGCCACTATACTAATTCCTTCCAAACCACTCATTGTTGAATTTGCGAATTCCAACTTGTGTAATGTTTATGTCCAATGGCCGATGAGCACTAATACGTTTTATCTATAATTTTTCTTCATTATTTCTCTTCATATGACAAGGATTAAAAATAATTTGCCAGTAGATTGTTGACTTGATCCATGATGATGACTGCTAGCTTGCTAGCTAAGATTTTGAAAGTATGAGGTTGACATGATCAGTCCAATCAAAGCTACTGTAGATATAACGTGATTTCACGTAATTTTATCTGTGGCCAACGACCTTGAGGCTTCTTGGATGGGCACTTCTAATGTAACTCTCTATGGCAGCACCCAAGGGGCTTGACATTTTTTGCTTTACCCTTAGATTTGGGTGCGACGTAGTGTCCCCATGAGTGACAGAACACTGAGCCAATCACGGCGGAAATAGAGAACATAACCCAATCACACCCAACTAGAGAACATTACCAACCCCTCTGCTCCGTTTTTTCCCGCTGACTGCCCCACCATCACAGAAAGCACTGAGATAGGCTCAAACACCTGCATTTTGGAGCTGCCTTACTCAAGAAAGCAAAAAAGAGACCAAGTTTGTATGCAGCTTTATTAACTTGATATATATATATTTTTTTTAATTATATATACACAATTATAGCTTGGCTCGGATAACCAAATACCCATAAACAAATCAGAATTCCCCAGGCCCACATTAATAGAAATATCAAAAACATATCCTGTGGGTTGTAGTTATGATGTACACAGTAATTGGACAGTTATTTTTTTCAATAATTTTGGCATACAACAAGAAAAGAGACGTTTCCCTCTGTGTCCTTTAATTATTTTACATAAAAGAAACCAGAGACGTTTCCCTCTGTGTCCTTTAATTATTTTACATAAAAGAAACCATCATGCTTTTTTAAAATCAGACATATGAGCGGGAGAGATATGGTTTTGTAACGTACATACATTAGGGATGGGGATTAGGGATTGGTTCTGGGGCTATAGTAAAGCACTGGGGAGAGAGATCCAGATCTCTTACGGCTGATAAGAGGATAAGTCATGTCCCTCTGACTGCAGGCTCTAGTCGGAGTCACTGCTGCAGGAGCTGCTTGAACTCTGGATGGAAGAGAAACAGAAAAGGAACACCTTTATTCAACATAAATTATTTCAATGTAACAGAGATTTTACTATGGAGCACTTTCAATTAGTTTTAGACTAAAAAGATCTCTTACCCCATGACTCTGCTTCCCTTTCTTGTGACAACCCCCATGCCAATGCCCATGCTTGTGCCTGTGCCTGCATCCATGACCGTGCCCATGACCATGACCGTGTCCATGACCATGCCCTCCTCGACCGTGCCCTCCGTGTCCTCCATGACCGTGTCCTCCATGACCGTGACCTCCACGATGCCCGTGACCGTGACCATGATCGTGACCGTGACCATGATCATGGCCGTGAAGTCCGTGCCCATGATCGTGCCCATGCCCATGACCTCCATGGGGACCCTGTACTGGATAAGATGGTGGCACAGGGTAGCAAGTGGAGGGGGGCTGGTAGGGAGGGCATACTGGGGGCTGGATGATTCCAGTGGGGCACCTGCCTGGCATTGGCGGTTCGCACCCGCTTGGGTTCACGTTGTAGCCAGAGGGATGCTGGTTTCCTATACAAGGAGAGATTTATATAGAATTACGAGCCAAATTACCTACACTATAAATTGAAAGAGTGGTACAAACAAATGAAATGGGTTTGCATTTACAAACATTTACCTTGGTTGTGACCCCACATCTCGATGTTTCAGATCAAAACCCTGAAATGGAAAAAATATTTAGACTTATTTTAATGATTTATTTAGAATATTATATTTTGACCCCACTTTAACTAAAATAGAACCTAGAGTTAGAAGACGTCCTTGTCAACATATTGCTACATTCAGTCACATCTAACCAGTCTGACCGGTTGTGGAAAATGCTATCTGCAAACATATGGAACAATAGTGTACTAGACAGGCTGCTGGCTGCACACTAAGACAAATGTTCCATACCAGGGAAAGCAACAGTGGGGTGTTGGCCAACATATATTTTTGAATCCTTTTGCAGTGCTTTTTATTCATGTAGTTACCAGGTAAATACTATCTGCAAAGATACTTTTAAAAACAGTTTTTCTCAGGTACTTATAAAACATAATTGCTTTGACATTAATGTCAAGATACTGTACATAATATGGTATTTCAATGTAAGTTCTGATGGCATTCTTATGGATTTCCACCCGATGGAGCATTGAAAGCACTGAGGTAATCAGTAAGCACCTAATTTACTGAATTAATTTATATTTTACGCAGGTACCAAGTATTTATCCCAGTATTTGCTGGTAAATTAAGCTCTGACAAGGGTCAAATAAACTACTTTCTTGATGACTTAAGAATTAGCATAATAGCAGAAATTATACTTTTCCAAATGGAATACAAACATTTTAGCTTTGTTTTGTTTTTGGTCTTTTATTCCATCTGGAATAAACATTTAGTAAACGTATCCCTAAATAGATAAAAATACTTATTAACAATTAAAGATATACAAAGAGCATATTTCCCTGCATTGGCAATTTTAGTCTCCCATAGTTCAAAGTACTGTAACACATCAATCAAAGTGCTAACTGTTAAACTCTATAAATCATGTTCTACATGTTTCTTTAAAAAAACATGATTATTTTCAATGTGTCAAAATAAGGCATATTTAGAAATAGTGTACTTACTGGGATGTAGTTCCTGTCAGGGTTCTGTCTGCATTGCTTCCCAGAGAAATAACTCTTAAATATACTGTAGAGAGTGACACACCTCCACACCTCACTTCCTTTAACACTCCCCAAATCTCTCATCACAAACTAAACAGACATCTCTCTGTGTGTGTGTGTGTGTGTGTGTGTCAAGGGGGCGCGAGGGGGATGGTAATATAAGGGCAGTGTCACGATCGTTATAAGGAGTGGACCAAGATGCAGCGTGGTATGTTTCCATCCTCTTTATTTTGAAGAGAAACTCAAAGAAAAAACAATAAATCACAAAACGTGACGCTACAATAGTGCTCACAGGCAACTATACATAGTCAAGATCCCACAAAAGCACAATGGGGAAATGGCTGCCTAAATATGATCCCCAATCAGAGACAACGATAAACAGCTGCCTCTGATTGGGAACCATACCCGGCCAACATAGATCATTAATCACCTAGATAACCCACCCTAGTCACTGTCACGCCCCAACCAACATAGATAATAAACAGCTCTCTATGGTCAGGGCGTGACAGGCAGTCATTTTTGTGTTTTTATGTAATTTGATGAATGTATAAAATAATTGGCCAATATTTATTTCATTTTACAAAGAATTCAGTTTTAATTGAATACTGCAATAGTATGGGTTTTACGAAATGTATTATAATTTATTCTTTATACAGTTGCTTGAAAAAGTATGTGAACCCTTTGGAATTACCTGGATTTCTACATAAATTGGTCATCAAATTTGATCTGATCTAAGTCACAACAATAGACAAACATATATGTGCGATATGTATCTTGCAATTCAGCTTTTAGCCGCAATATTCTCTTATCAGGTATTAATATTTTTGTAAGTAATATGAGAAATACAAGCATTAAGAATGAAGATTAGCCAGATGGCAATAAATATCTGGTAAGATGAGTCTTCCAACCATCAAATGACTCACACTACACATCCTTCTGAAGAAAGTATGAGTAAAAGGGAAAGTTCTGAACATTGTTAAATACTGGGCACTTTTTAAAGAGTTGGCATTTACAAATGAGATGTGGAGAACAGACCTGGGCAGAAAATAGTTGTATTTTGTTGTGGTAGTTGAATTTAGTTTATATAGAGTTTCAACTAATAATCAACTATTTTCTTTTATATTCATATACAGGTCTCAGAAAACCAAATAATATATATATATATATATTTTTTTAAATTTTATCCCCTTTTCTCCCCAATTTTCGTGGTATCCAATCGCTAGTAATTACTATCTTGTCTCATCGCTACAACTCCCGTACGGGCTCGGGAGAGACGAAGGTCGAAAGCCATGCGTCCTCCGAAGCACAACCCAACCAAGCCGCACTGCTTCTTTAACACAGCGCGCCTCCAACCCGGAAGCCAGCCGCACCAATGTGTCGGAGGAAACACCGTGCACCTGGCCCCCTTGGTTAGCACGCACTGCGCCCGGCCCGCCACAGGAGTCGCTGGAGCGCGATGAGACAAGGATATCCCTACCGGCCAAACCCACCCTAACCCGGACGACGCTAGCCCAATTGTGCGTCGCCCCACGGACCTCCCGGTCGCGGCCGGCTGCGACAGAGCCTGGGCGCGAACCCAGAGACTCTGGTGGCGCAGTTAGCACTGCGATGCAGTGCCCTAGACCACTGCGCCACCCGGGAGGCCCACCAAATAATATTTTGAAGTATTTTGAATACCTCTCAGAAAACCAAATAATATTTGAAGTTATTTGAAAAAAATATACATATATATATTTGATGGCTACCAAATATTTGATGAAGAACCAAAAACTACAACAATTAGTTGAATTAGTCTAAATATATGATCATACGCACATGGTTTGGAGGGCTCTTAGATATGAACCTTAATATAGTCTATAGCCTATAATAGAATGACCTCAACATTAGAATAGACCACTTTTGCAGCTTCAAAATGACTAACAAATATATTTTCATAATGAGTGAGACATAAGGTAACATACAGTAACACTTGACATCAAGTTCTTATACATGTGTAGTAACTTTAATTATTACAATAGCAACATTGTTGTTACTTACATAGGACTTTGGGAATTGATTTATAATGGCATAATAATGGAGTTATTACAAGTGGAATAAGGAACAGTTACTATTCCTCTTGTGCACAGTAGTTACAAAAACTCTTAGCTCATTGATATGCAATTCAAATGTTAATTTCCAAAGTTATGTAACAACATGCTAATAAAATGTTGCTCAAAGTAATTACAGTTTTATTACACAGGCACAAGAAAAGTTGATATCATTGATTAATTGGTTTGACTTAATAATGTACACCTGGGGAAATGGACATTCAAAGGAGAAAAAAACAAATGTTTTGTCACATACACAGGAAAGGTGCAGTAAAATGTGTTATTTTACAGGGTCAGCCATAGTAGTATGACCCCCCTGGAGCAAATTAGGCTTAAGGGCCTTGCTCAAGGGCACATCGACAGATTTTTCACCTTGTCGGCTCGGGTATTCAAACCAGTAACCTTTCAGTTACTGGCCCAACGCTCTAACCGCTAGGCCAGGGTTTTCATAACTAGGTCCTTCCCTAGTTTGTGTGTGCTCTATTCATTCTATTTCTATCTTCAACATGCAATTCCAGATACAGCCCTGCCATTAGTTGAAGGCAGCCAATCCAATAGTTTCTGAAAAGTAGTATGGTAGAAAATTACGAGATTATGTTTTAATACTGTTTAAATATCGAATAAGGTTTCTCAGTACCCCCTCATCTATGTCTGTGTGTGGCCTCTGGGGTTTTGGGCTAGCAACTGATTTATGATGGTCTTGTCCTCTGTTGGAGCAAATTATGGTGGAAAATAAGTATTTGGTCAATAACAAAAGTTTATCTCAATACTTTGTTATATACCCTTTGTTGGCAATGACAGAGGTCAAACGTTTTCTGTAAGTCTTCACAAGGTTTTCACACACTGTTGCTGGTATTTTGGCCCATTCCTCCATGCAGATCTCCTCTAGAGCAGTGATGTTTGGGGCTGTTGCTGGGCAACACGGACTTTCAACTCCCTCCAAAGGTTTTCTATGGGGTTGAGATCTGGAGACTGGCTAGGCCACTCCAGGACCTTGAAAAGCTTCTTACGAAGCCACTCCTTCATTGCCCGGGCGGTGTGTTTGGGATCATTGTCATGCTGAAAGACCCAGCCACGTTTCATCTTCAATGCCCTTGCTGATGGAAGGAGGTTTTCACTCAAAATCTCACGATACATGGCCCCATTCATTCTGTCCTTTACACGGATCAGTCGTCCTGGTCCCTTTGCAGAAAAACAGCCCCAAAGCATGATGTTTCCACCCCCATGCTTCACAGTAGGTATGGTGTTCTTTGGATGCAACGAGTTGAGTTTTTACCAAAAAGTTATATTTTGGTTTCATCTGACCATATGACATTCTCCCAATCTTCTTCTGGATCATCCAAATGCTCTCTAGCAAACTTCAGACGGGCCTGGACATGTACTGGCTTAAGCAGGGGGACACGTCTGGCACTGCAGGATTTGAGTCCCTGGCGGCGTAGTGTGTTACTGATGGTAGGCTTTGTTACTTTGGTCCCAGCTCTCTGCAGGTCATTCACTAGGTCCCCCCATGTGGTTCTGGGATTTTTGCTCACCGTTCTTGTGATCATTTTGACCCCACGGGGTGAGATCTTGCGTGGGGCCCCAGATCGAGGGAGATTATCAGTGGTCTTGTATGTCTTCCATTTCCTAATAATTGCTCCCACAGTTGATTTCTTCAAACCAAGCTGCTTACATATTGCAGATTCAGTCTTCCCAGCCTGGTGCAGGTCTACAATTTTGTTTCTGGTGTCCTTTGACAACTCTTTGGTCTTGGCCATAGTGGAGTTTGGAGTGTGACTGTTTGAGCTTGTGGACAGGTGTCTTTTATACTGATAACAAGTTCAAACAGGTGCCATTAATACAGGTAACGAGTGGAGGACAGAGGAGCCTCTTAAAGAAGAAGTTACAGGTCTGTGAGAGCCAGAAATCTTGCTTGTTTGTAGGTGACCAAATACTTATTTTCCACCATAATTTGCAAATAAATTAATAAAAAATCCTACAATGTGATTTTCTGGAATTTTTTTCCTCATTTTGTCTGTCATAGTTGAAGTGTACCTATGATGAAAATTACAGGCCTCTCTCATCTTTTTAAGTGGGAGAACTTGCACAATTGATGGCTGACTAAATACTTTTTTGCCCCACTGTAACGTAGGTAGATTACGTAATGACACCACAAAAAATACAGCTCTACACATGAAACACAGCATTCCTAACCTAGCCTACAATGTCTACTGTGTGGATCTATTTTGAAGTTTCAAAGGAAGATAAAAAAAGGCCACATGGAAAGTTTGTGCTGCTATTATTCCCAGAGGGGAGAAAGTGAAATCTTTCAATACCACAAACCTAATTTCTCATTTGAAAGTGCATCACCCCCAGACGTTCAGTGACCTCTTAAAAGAAAAACAGAAAAAAAACTAAACACACACTTCCAACAACTAAACAAGTTCAAGTCAGCGAGACAACTCAAAGGCCAAATCCATTAACGCCAAGATAATGGAATTCATTGCCCTTGACAATCAACCGTTCTCTGTCGTGGGTGATGTTGGCTTTCGCCGACTGGTCGGGAACCTCGGGCCCCAGTACACACTACCAAGTAGGCGCTATTTTTCAGATGTTGCCCTACCGGAGTTACACAGTGTTGTTGAAACGCATATCCATGAGCTACTTGCTATGGTCGTCACTGCTATTAGCTTCACGACTGACATTTGGACCAGCGATGTCAGCCCCATACCGCATACCGCTGCTGCCATTTCAATGGCATTTGAGAACATATTTGAAACATGAACACACTCCTAGCTCCATTCAAACAACTGACTCGAGAAATAAGCTCCTCAACTGCGTCTGCAGCAGACGTGATACCCTCTGTCATGGTATTGAAACGCCTGCTCAACAAAACAGACCGTGGGGTTAAAAGTTGCAAAAGTACTCTACTAGAGGCTGTGAACAAGTGATTCGGTGGCATTCTATCTGAGCCTCTTTACTGTGTCGCCACTATGCTCGAAGCTAGGTACAAGGACCGCTACTTCGATGCAGGCAAGAAACAGGGTTTATGTGAAATGGTACAGACACAGCTGGACAAGATGGAAATGGACACAGTGACAGTGCGCACCGACGAAGAGGACCCACGACAGAAGAGGCCATGGACAGACAGAGCTGAAACTTCACTGCTTGACGTGTATGATGAAATCCTGGTTGAGAATGAAACAACTGAACAAATGAACAACAAAACAGCAAGTAAGTGAAAGAAGGTTTTGATGATGTTTTTACTGGTAATGGGGAAATACGTAAATGCCAACAGTCAGTGTGTGTGTGTGTGTTTAAACTATTTAACTGTACTAGAATGCTTAAAAGGCCGCTAAAATGTTTAATATCGGTATCCGTTTTTTTGGCAAGGATATCGGATATCGGCCAAAAATGTCATATCGGTGCATCCCTAACAATAAGAACAGGGAGTTGCTGACCAGCTCAAAGTCTTTCTCACTTGGTTAGAATTTCCACGACAGTAGTTACTTTCTGAGATCTGTGTTGAAATTGTTTAGAAAAAGTAGTCCCTTTCTGAGATCTGTATTTAAATAGTTTTTTGTGGGATCCGTATTCACATCCAAAGTAACAATTTGTTCCCCCGAAAAAAGGTACTTTGCACAAATCGTGTTTAAAACAAATTATCCCAGGTCTGGTGGATGGAGAAGGGGTTGAATGAGGTGAGTACCAGCATTCTTATCGGCAGTCATGCTTCAGGAACAAAACAAATTGGATGTGGCATGGGGAGGTGAAAACAGAAATGTACCTATCAAGCACACCTTTCTTTGGATTGTCTATTGTGCAACACTTCTACTGTGTGTTATCATATGATCTCCCTTCACTATTGCTATGATTGACAGTGTCATAGATAGCTTTTTGTCCAGACAGCTGCACCCTACACCATCACACACACACACACACACAAAGCTGGATCTTACAAACACTCCCCAAAACTGCACCTTAAATTCCATTACTTTGATTTGGCAAATTCGGTGAAAGAGAGCGTGTATGTGTGTGTGTGTGTGTATTGATGCAGGACGGGTCACGGGCTACTGGTTGGTAGGTTTGACTCACACTGTTCTCCCACTCAAACATCATGTTGCAAGAGAGAAATAGTTAATTAGTGAAACCATACAAAATGACTTTATTCTGCATTTCAAAAATAAGATTGAATTACAAATCAATTACATCAATACATTTTCAGAAACTAAGGTTGATATTAATAGGCAACATGGAAACATTTTTATTTCAGCACTATTTACAGATTGATTTACGGGCACGATTTTTATGTCATAATACAGATGCCAAAATGACACCCTCATTTCTCACATAGCAGCTAAAAGGTTTGTTTTAAAGAGTTCAGTCCCACCAAAATGTAAGGCAAGAGGAATGTTAAAATAGCAGGCAAGGTAAGGTGATCCCAAGTTTGAGGTCTTTTCAGGACTCACCCAGTAGAAAACTTGAAAAACTTCACTTTTACGACCAGGGTTGGGGAGGTTACTTTAGAAATTAAATCTATTACAGTTGCTAGTTACCTGTCCAAAATTGTAATCACTAACTTTTGGATGACCCAAACTCAGTAACGTAATCTGATAACTTTAAGTTACTTTTAGATTACTTTCCCCTTAAGAGGCATTAGAAGAAGACAAAAATGAATATTACCAATTGAATGACATCTATTGCAGGATAAATCAATGTTAGAGTTTACAAAGTTCTGGCAATAAATGGATGTTGCATTTTACTTTATAGTTATGTAGGCTTCTTTTAACCCATTGCTTTCTACTTTAATATAGATAATAAAATGAGTAGGCTACATCTTCACATTGAAAATCAAAGTCTGTCAGATTTCCAATCCTTCCAATTGATTTCATAACCCTTGGTCTTCAAAAATAGGACTTGGAAACGTGCTATTTGCATGTGAAAAATGAATTCCATATGCTGCATTTGCCATAGGCCTATTGTTTAAGCTTTTGTTGGTGACACTTTAATATCTCAATAATTTGCAGCTGTTTAAGTCCATCAAAAGTGTGTGCGTTTGAGCATGTGTCCGTTAGGCCTATGGGCATTTTTCTTTTATCAGCACGAATTAGATTGAGCAGCAGTGTGATTCACATCAATGAGCTATATAGATATCAATAATAAGTGATATCCTAGCACCCGTAGGCTACAACACTGCTGTCGTCCTTACCTCCAAGCGTTTATTCAAATTGGATGAATAATCTTTGATTCTGACAGCAGTCGCACCATTGGAAGACATGGCTTGGACTGTAGTCTACAAAAGCCTATTCCTGCTCTTTTCCCACATTCCATTAAACCCATTTGGTGTGTAATGGTTTCTGACTTGTGGTCAGACTCTCTTAAGCGGAATACATTTAAGATTATTTGAATGTTATTGAGAAAGAGTAATCCTTGAAGTAATCATCTAGTTTTTCAAAAGTATCTGTAATCTGATTACAATATTTTAGCTGGTAACGGATTACAGGTAAAAAATACTTTTAGAATCAGTTACATTTAACGGATTACATGTAATCCATTACTCCCCAACCCTGTTCACGACCGTTCTTTATGTATAGATTAGAAAGGGCACTGTTCCAATCCTTGCTGACCTCACAGCTTCACCTTCCCGGCCAGAGGGCTGGAGGGGTAGAGGTTAAAGAAGCGTCCCAGCGTCCACACGGTGAAGACGTTCCTGTAGGAAGTGTAGCTGATGGCACAGCTCTTATTGAACACTCCCGAGATGTTTTCCTGAGGAGATAGGCCAAAATACAGTTGTGGTCATCTATAAAGCTTCAGGTTATTCTTCACAGTATGTATCTCTAGTAAGAATACTCTACACTGCTTCTTGGGCTCCAAAAATACACACTGACACAATCTGCAATACAGTACATGAAAGAATGACAGACATCCAGAGGGCCAGACGTTCAACAACAGATTATGCTAAACAATTTGACAACTTCATGCTTGAGCCTTGGGTGGAGCTAAGCACTGAACACAGTGTGACAGGCGGCAGGGACTCACCTGTGGCCAGTCTCCATTGGGCAGCTGCTTGTCAACCAACAGCTGTATTCCTCTCTCAATCACCTGTGCATCTGGGTACCTGCCACAGAGCAGAGAAGAGATTGTGGGTCTACAACTTGAACATACTGAGGTTCATTGGTCCCACTTTATATCATATTGTTTTAAACCATGTAGTTACAAGGCAGTGATGGGTTCTGACTCTTAAACTTGAAATATTGTTAATTATCAGGTATCCTATGGAAATGACGAGTGCCATAGTCTGGTTTCTACACAAGAAGTTTATCTGTAGGGGGAATGTATATGGTGGAGGCAATTGTGCTTGGAATGTACTGAGTAAAGGAAAGGCAATCACATGGTTGCAGTCACTGATAAGGGTAAAGAGAGGTGGTTTAGTGAGGAATGGGGGTTGGGGTCAGGTCAGGTCACATTAAGGGAGAAGGAACAGTTTATTGCCCGCATAACTTAACTTCCTGCCTAGCAATAAAGATGTCATGTTTAGAGGGAAGGAGGATACTTCACACAAATTGGGGTATATATACACTTGTGCTGGTGGAAACATGTATTTGTCTGTTCTGCTGTCCGACCCTTTGGCTGAATAAACTTGGTTTGAGCTTTAATAGTTGTCCGTCAGTTTTTACCCTGTTATTTAGAACCTAACAGTAGTTATAAAAGGTAGTTACAAGGTAGTCTCATAGGTAGTTACAAGGTAACGTAAACACACCCCATTCCGTACAAATGTGCGCAACCGCGACATTCAAACGAGGCTGCAAAGAAAACTAATGGGAATGTAGCGACTGTGTTGACTTCAAAATCTGGGGTGTGAACTACATTTCTATTCAAGTGTTGATCGACATGGTAATGGCTCTATAGTATTGGAGAAAAGTTGAAAAAACAGACTCTCCGTTACATCGTGACGTGTCATGTCGTAACGTACAGCACGCATAAAGCAACTATTTCTGTCTTACAATCTCTCTCCACCAGGTGTAGCACTTCTCTCATCATTTAAAAACAAGAAATGGACAGTGACGGGGGTAAGGGGGGATACGTAGCCATTTTTTGCGTCATCACTGCAAGCGATCATGACTCTCAAAAGCCGCTGTTTACTTCTGACGATCACTTTAGCACCGCCCTAAAAACCTGATTCAAATTCGACACAAACCATCAAATAGGTATGTAATGACACATTATATAAACTCTTTATAGTGTTTTATTTTAATTTTAGAGGCGATAAGGTGATAAGTTGGACAGATCGAGTGAAAAAAAGCAGTTTCCCCACACGACATCTCTCCTTCTCACTACCACGCATTAGTTTCGCTTCCCCACCCGCCATTTTTAAAAAGACCCGACGGAGCTCATTGCCTTCTTGAATCATGCAGAGACGGGCAGATTGGAGGTCTCGGCATGGATTTTGTTGGAAAGGGGAGAAATTGTGCTTTACAATGGTATTGACATTACAGTTGATCTGGAAGTATTACGTTTTTGGGGCGCTAAAATAAGGTCAATTGTACGGACCAAGGCGATGTACAAAAGTGAGTGAGTTTACGTTAGTTAAATAAGTCATTACAAGGCAGTTACATAAATAGTTACTGTTACCTAGCAGCCATGAGACCCAGCAGGGCCCAGCAGGTATTGTGGATCTGGGAGTTAGCACTCTGTACGTAGCGACGCTGCTCACAGGACTCAAAGTCCTCACCCCAGCCCCCATCCTCCATCTGGTGGGCCACCAGGAAGTCACAGGCACTCTGCACCTCCTTACACACACCACCGCTGGAGAGAGAAAGAAGACAGAAACAGACAACGACAGAGTGAGAGAGAGGGAAAGATGTATTTTTAAAGGTTTGAAAAAACGATTCCACAGACATTCGTGTTTCCTTTGAATGTGGTGTGTGCGTACACGTCTTCCTCCAGCACTAAGGATCCTTACCCATCATGGTAGGTGTGACCCATGCAGGCAAAGGCCTCCAAGCCGAACCAGACCCCATAGGTGAAGCACACTCCCCAGGATCTAGGCAACACACACCAAAATAAGAAAGGACTAGGGTTGAAAAAGTACAGTAGGATTTCCTGCTTATTCCCTCCTGATTCCGTGAAGCTTCCAACCCGGGATTTCTGGAAAACTTTTTGGGGAAAGTTACCAGAATTTTGCAACCCTAGGAAGGACACATAACTAAATGGTCCATATGACACAGAAGAATTAACAACATGACATTCAAATCACAGGCACTGGCATTCAAATCACATGGCAACTTTCTGAATGCACTGTAAGTGAGACCGGAAGCTACTTACCCTTCCCATGACCCATCAGGCCTCTGCACCCTCCGGCAGTACTCCAATCCTTCTCTCAGAGTGGACCTGAGTTAAAACATGTAGAAAAAGTGATGCTTTTAGGCAGCAGCTTGGAGAGGGTTAGGGTTCCAGGCTAGAGGTATAGCATGTACCTGATCTCCTCTGTCCGGTATTCAGGGTACACGCGCTGGAAGTGTCTCAGAGCCTGCATGACTGCTGAGGTGCACTCCACATAGGTGTAGTCTATCATGATGTCACCTGAAAGAAAGAGAGAGGGGGGTGGTGGTGGGAGAGAGTACAAAACTTGTATTTATATCCTAAAAAAAGTATTATATCCATAAATACAACACAGGGAGGGGGGGGGGGGGGGGGGGGGGGGGGGGGGTCGGTGAGATGAAAAACTCACCAAACACCTCTGAGGGGTTGAGTAGCTCCAACAGTCTCCCTCCTCGCTTGGTCTCATAAGTGGCAAAACCGCCATCTCTGTTTCTCATGCTTAGCAACTGCAACACACAGTCAACCAGGGCAAGTGTCAGTATTGTATGTTGCTTTTTTGTCGTATGATGGAATCAAACATGAACTGAGAGTTTGCATTATTATCAGCACCGTGAGACATCATCTTGAAAGAAGTTGAAAGTTGGGGAGATAGTAGAGAGGAAAATACATGAAAGATCGAGAAAAGCCCCCAACACGATATATCAAGTTGTGGTAAAAACTGTGATTGGTTGTACAGTAGATAGAAGTTAGTTGGTGTTGCCACTGACCACATTGACGGAGTCACACAGGCGCTCTGAGGGGACGTGCTGACTGATGAAGGGACAGTGTTCCTGCAGAAGCATCACTGACTTTAGGCCCTCTGCTGTGCAGTCGGCCACGATCCAGCCACAGTCCCGCGTGCTGAAGGGGAACCCTCCCTGATACACACACAGACACAAACACACATTCATGCATGTAAGCGCGCATAGACACACACACACAAATGCACGCACACAACCATGCAGGACACACGGATGTGCAGGACAAATACACACAATCACTCACACACGACCATGTAGGACACACGCACACGGTCTTGCAGGACAAACACACCCATACAGGACACGCAGACACTTCCTCTGACTGGTAGTAATGGTTCACCTTGTTCATCTGTCTGTAGTATTTCTGGTATTCTGGGGGGTTGTCTGGTATCTGATGAAATGAGAAAACTGGTTAGACATCGGAAAAAAATCCAGATAAAAGCAGCAGGTGTATTAGGAACCGAGGAATGTGTTCCCTCAAGGTGTTTTGTCTGGCAGCGAGCCAATACACTAAACTCTCTGACCTGTGTGAGGAACTGGTGGGCTCTGACCTGTGTGCCCATTTCCTGTGACGCTCTCACCTGTGTGATGGTGAGGAACTGGTGGGCGTGTTTAAGACACTCTTCTAACCTGGGGCTGTCCTGAGCCCCTGCCTGAATGACCCCAATTGAGAAAAAACACAAAAACGTTAGAAATGTGAACAACAACACATCATCCTCTCAATTTTGACATCTTTACAGTTATCAATCATCACGTGAATGGAGAGTAATGCACGTAGAACGTAAAGCATGATGAACAAGTCAGATGGGTTCTTTGTAGTCTTTGTAGCGTAAAATCAATATGAATATCTCACCTCTAGGAACGCCTGAGCTGCGAAAGCCGTGTCCCATAGCTGTGATCCATTGGTCCCCTATAGGAACACAACCAGACCGCATGTCAGGAAAACAGGTCAGACATTAAAAGTGCTTTTTAGTGCTTTTCTGTCTTCTTAATTTGGGTCAGGAAACCGGCCCATAATGCAAAAGATTAACGACATTATGTATATCATGGCTAGCCAATACCCAACATACCTGCATTTTCATACCATCCAATCCCAGCCTATCGCGAACCAGGAAATGGAAAACAAACATGTAAATAAACACGCTCACAACCTACTGCATTGTCACATACAACTGACTCAATAAGTGACTGACCAGAGGTAGTCTGGGATCCTGGACACGTGCTCCTGGAAGGCAGCGGAGGAGGGTCCGTCCACGTGCCAGCGCACCAGCATGTTGATCGTTTTGGAGATCTGAGGAGTGAAACTAGGTGTTAAATCACCACCACGCAACAACTGACACACAATTCTGGATCAACTTAAACCATAGTGTAAACGGCCAAAACAGCATTAAAGATGGAATCCGCACTAGGGGAAACAGCGCCACTAATGTTATCCGCCCCACGGCCGTTGTTGTTTTTGTTTCGTTGAAGAAGCAGAGGTGGGGAAGCGTTGCATATCAAGGTAAAGAAAAAATGCAGTACATATGCTTCTGTTCTACCGCGCGTGCAATGATGTCTGAGGGGAAAGAACTGTGTTCATTGTTCGCAGTAACTTCTTTGATGTGATAATATTGCAAACCAATGTTTCACAAAGAAGGATTCCAGCTGAAGTGCAAGGAAATACTTGATAATCCTAAAACACAAGTGGCATAAAAAAAAAAAAAGTACTTTGATTAAAGTTCAGTTTCTTACTGGGCCGATGCTGATGCACTTGGTGAAACGGTCGTCAGCCTGTATGTGGTCGTACAGCTCTTTGACCGCTCTTCCTCGTAGACTGCTGCTGTGGTGGGCCTCATACACGTTCATGACCACTGAAGAAGAACAGAGAATTCAAGGTTACAGTTATAACGTAGTCACAAATGACCACTCACAAACTATTAATAAAGTATGTGCAGTGCTTACTGTAAGCCACGGTGAGTAGTGTGCTGTGTGTTGTGTACATGTCACATGCCGCCACATTGTTCCGCTGACCAGGCCAGTTGATGGTGGCATAGTCCTGGACATACAGCTCCTATAGAACAGAGAAGGATGCTACTAAGTCCATGCACTCTATTGCAGCTCCATCTTATTCTAGCTGATCTTGTGGCTGTGCCTACGTGTGTAACTTCTGGCCGGAGTGAGTGGAGCACTATGACAGCAACATGTCGCCCCCAGGTGGTGTGAAGTAACTACTGCACCTGTCTGAGGCTGAGCACCAGGGGGTCCTCCTTGGCAGCAAACCTGACAGCATAGCAGTAGCTCATAGGGAGGTAGACCTGGCGACAGTGGCACCAGAGAGTGGATGGGTGAGCAGGGAACCAGGTAGGGAACAGCCTGAATAGAGGACAAACATGGACCAAAGAACAGGACAAGTTGAAACATAGCTGAGGGAATCAATGTCCCAAATCAAGGTTAAAGTTCACAACTATTCAAGCGTGAGTTGTCTATCCAATTTCAACTTTTATGCATAGGTGCTGTATAAAGGTGAATAAAATCTATGTACAATTCTGATCAAATTCGTATCAGGACATCAAGCATACCACATCTCCGGGAGGAGTGTGTTCATTCCTTCCCAGCTGTACACATTGAGGATGGCCAACCAGAATTTACCCCAGGAGGGGATGCCAACCGCGCCTCCTGTACAACAGACAGACACACAGACATGATCTGACTCTATAATGGTAACAATTTCACCTCTTATTTGAGGTTAAAAGCATTTAGACACTTTTTATTTCAGGTTTAAAACATATACAGGTGATGCTCTCCAACATTCCATTTCATTTTTTTCTAACAGCATATTTCTTTGGTTCCACCAACATACACCAACAAAGAGCTCAATTAATTGACCCCCCCAAAAATTCAACAGTTAAATAAGACCTTTGCTGTGCAGGTTGTTCCTGGCCCTAACCATATCCGGGTCATCCGGTCCCACTCCCAGAATCCTCAGGGTGGTGTAGCTGAGGGCCGTGCCAAACACTGTGGACTTGTCTTCAACGTGTCTGACAACAAATGACCAAAACACAACAATAAGAAATCTTTGAAGCTTTGATTGCGCTGATACTCACAAGCCTCATAAGCTGTGGTAGAAACATTGCTAATTAAACTACTGGAGAATATCTAAACAGTGTGCGTGGGCATCCCTCTTATTTTCACACTGTATTTTGGGGTAGAAGTGAAGGAGAGCAGTGATGAGAACACTCACAGGCCCCAGCCTCCATCAGCCAGCTGGACAGAGCGCAGGTATCTCACCATCTCCTTCTTCCAGGCCTCAGGGAGAGGGATCTGGGTTATGTGACAGGTGATCAGGAGACCTGAGGATAGCACAGACAGAAAGACCACTGATGTCACCTCAGATGTTATAAGTACAGATGTGAGTCTCATCGTTAACTTGAGTGTTTTTACTGTTATCATAACCCATGTATAACATTATAACTACCATGGCATCATGTACACGATAATGCACACCACGTGCGACCCCGTGCACTGTTATTTTCCCATGGACATGACACAATAAAACTCAATGACCGTGCTTGTTATGTGTACATACATTATCTGTAAATATGGAAGTTAATATTGGATGGCATTATGCAGACATTTAATTTTACGAGATGCATACTGTACGTCCTTTGAAAGTGCATCTAATTGTGTGTACCTGGTAGCAGAAAGAGGGGTCCTCCGTAGTCTCCTGCCCAGTGGCCATCTTCTGCCTGGAGCAGGCTGTAGAATGCCATGCCCTTCCGGGCTGACTCCACTGCAGTGTGGGCTGAGGGAGAGCCAGGGATGAATTTACTCTGTAGAGGGGCATAGGTACTGTCACAACAAAGCATGGGTCAAAGGTCACAACATTAATGACAAGCTCTTTAGAGGAGAGATTTAGTTCCACCTTTTGTTCTTGTGGGGCCCAACTATTCTATCATTGAATTTATACTTCAATGAGACATATAAGAGGTTAGGATGAGAGAATATGCACTTATTCTTGCAAGGGTTTCAACCATACGGTTTATGGCTTCAACTAATAATATATTATAATAATTTGGGGGGTGCTTATATTTTACCTGATAGATTTATATTGATTTAAGTCAATTAAGAACAAATTCTTATTTACAATGACGGCCTACTAAGGGGACATGTCGGCAATACAAAAAATGCAATGGAAATGTTATTTATTTCATTTTTTTTGCAAATCAACTACCCCTGAGACACCCACATGGAGTGGGGTCACAATTGTACAGCACCCCTGAAGCAATTAGGGTTATGTGCCTTGCTCAAGGACACAGCGACAGATTTTTCACCTGGTCGGCTCCAGTATTCGAACCAGCAACCTTGCGGTTATTGGCCTAACGCTCTAGCCTTAAGGCTACCTGTCATGCCTAATGCTTACGCTTCAAATAGCCTAGGTCAGTCTGTTCTCATAGACTAGACGTAACATAGTAAAAGTAAATCCGAGACACTGAAATTAGTATGTAATGTTAGGTTTCATATGGTTACATAAGAGATGTAGACCTCATTTTTCAACTACTTAAAACTTTTGCAACTACTTAGCATGTCTCCTAACCCTTTCCCTAACCTAAACCTAACTCCTAAACTTAACCCTAACCCCTAGCCTAGCTAACGTTAGCCACCTAGCCAGAATTTGTAACATACACAATATATACAAAAGTATGTGGTCACCCCTTCAAATGAGTGGATTCGGCTCATTTGGCCAGTCAGCCACACCCGTTGCTGACTGGTGTATAAAATTGAGCATACAGCCATGCAATCTCCATAGAAAAACATTGGCAGTAGAATGGCCTTCCTGAAGATCTCAGTGACTTTCAACGTGGCACCGTCATAGTATGCCACCTTCCCAACAAGTCAGTTCGGAAAGTGTCTGCCCTGGTCAACTGTAAGTGCTGTTATTGTGAAGTGGAAACATCTAGGAGCAACAACGGCTCAAACGTGAAGTGGTAGGCTACACAAGCTCACAGAATGGGACCGCCAAGTGCTGAAGCACGTGTATAAAAAAAAATAAAAAAAATAAAAAAAAATCGCCTGTCCTCGGTTGCAACATTCCCTACCGAGTTCCAAACTGCCTCTGGAAGCAACGTCAGCACAATAACTCTTCATCCGGAGCTTCATGAAATGGGTTTCCATGGCCGAACAGCCGCACAGAATCCTAAGATCACCATGAGCAATGCCAAGCGTTGTCTGGAATGTCGTAAAGCTCGCGGCCATTGGACTCTGGAGCAGTGGAAATGCGTTCTCTGGAGTGATGAATCACGCTTCACCTTCTGGAAGTCCGACGGACGATTCTGGGTTTGGCGGATGCCAGAAGAACGCTATCTGCCGAATGCATAGTGCTAACTGTAAAGTTTGGTGGAGGAGGAATAATGGTCTGAGGCTGCTTTTCATCGTTCGGGCTGGGCCCCTTAGTTCCAGTGAATGGAAATCTTAACGCTACAGCATACAATGACTTTCTAGACGATTCTGCGCTTCCAACTTTGTGGCAACAGTTTGGGGAAGGCCCTTTTCTGTTTCAGCATTACAATGGCCCTGTGCATAAAGCGAGGTCCATACAGAAATGGTTTGTTGAGATCGGTGTGGAAGAACTTGACTGGCCTGCACAGCCCTGACCTCAAGCCCATCAAACACCTTTGAGATTAATTGGAACACCGACTGCAAACCTGGCCTAATCGTCCAACATCACTGCCTGACCTCACTAGTGCTCGTGGCTGAATGGAAGCAAGACCCCGCAGCAATGTTCCAACATCTAGTGGAAAGCCTTCCCAGAAAAGTGGAAGCTGTTATAGCAGCAAAGGGGGGACCAACTCCATATTAATGCCCATGATTTTGGAATGAGATGTTCAACGAGCAAGTGTCCACATACACTACATGACCAAAAGTATCATATGTGTGGCAGATTTGCAGCTTGTTATATATTTAGCAAACTCGTGACATATAATGCTAATTGTAATTCGTAACATATCATATGAAATGAGTGATGGACATCCACAAATGAATACATACCATATGAAACGTAACATCATACTAAATAGTGTCTCGGATTTAAGTACAGAATAAAAGTAACTTCATACTAATTAGTATCTCGGATTTCCGTACAGAATAATATGAAATGCATCGAGAGAAGGTTGCCTAGGTAAGTCCTCTCCTTTAGTAGATACAGGTGATATACCCAATGGCTAGTGAAAAATAAACATTGATGAGTATGTGTACCGTATCCAAACCAAGTGAATGGGCTTCAAGCATAGTCTGCTCCCTGTCTGATGTGTCTTGATCCTCTACATAGCGCCATGTCTGCCTGCCCTCTATGTTACTCAGCCTCCAGCGGGTCAGGTCTGTCGCTGGCTCCGTCTTGTACGGTCCCCCCCTCCTACGAAGGCATCTGAGGGTGCAAGAATTGACAGCGCGCGTATGCGTATGGAATTCATGGGCGCGCGTATCCACTGGGGACACACTGGTTGAATCGACGTTGTTTCCACGTCATTTCAATTACATTACGTTGAACCAACGTGGAATAGACGTTGAATTGAAGTCTGTGCCCAGTGGGTGTGGCGCTTGCGTAATTCTGCACCACAATTAGTATTGTACTTAATGGCCATTGTTGAAATTGATACAGTCGTTGACATGTATCCTGTTCCTTTCCTAATGAGCATGCATGTCCTTTCTGATCAAGTTAATGGTTTAATCTTGTGAAAGAGCACAAAGCAATCAGCTACCAATCAATTAGCAAGTTATAACTTGCTACAAACGTTTACTTTTATAGCATATATGTAATACACATAATTGAACATGTTCTGTACTTACGTTCCCTCGGTCATCATTAAAACCTTATGAATGAATTAAATCTTCCGCAAACTTCAGCTGATCCACAGGATCGGCCCCCATTTGTGATACTGTGGGAATTGAAGTTCTTTTCAAAATATTTCCGTTGGATAAACACTAACTTGTGCCACAGCGAACTGCCCTTCCCATAATACCAAGCAGTACCATCCGAGGAGGTTTTTGCATGGAGAGATATGAGCAGACAGACGACTGTCCAATCACAATTTAGAGAGGCGGAGAAATGGGCGGGGTTTCAATGTAGCGCTCTAATGAGTGCTCGAACATGTTGCTTTCGTGAATGTGAGAGCGTTACCATAAACTCTTGACATATATGGCAACATTCATCAGAAGACTTTTATTTAGATTCCTATGACAAATATAACGTCAGCATTTTAGACAAATATAGCTCAACATGAAACAAACATAACCAAAGTAATTAATTTGGGTCAATCCACAAAATATCCCTAAACCAGTTAATATGGAGAAATAAGATAATAAACCATCCTTGTGATTTAAAAAAAACATCTACAAGAGGACTAAGCAACTAATTACAACAAATACATAATTTTGGATATAAACTTAAGTCATGTTAAGTCTGTCAAGCAACTGCATGTGTAGGTCACTGAGATCCACCCGTTATAGGAAGACAGAGACACATGTAACAAATCAGTTCCATGTCATAATGCAAAACTACTTAACAAAACTAAAAAAGGAAAAGCAATGAATCTTTCTTCTCAATTAGAAAACCAACATTTAAAAAAGTAAAAACACTGACAATATTATGGGTTTACATTTTCTGACCACAATAACAGATTTTCAGATGGCAACAAGTCCAAAAAGCAAAAGCTAAGGCCTTTAACTAAGTGGTGTGATATGACATGAGATTCAGTCCTCGACAATGTTCAATAAGCTGTTCAGCTTGAGCCCGCACGCAAGCTCCTCCTCTCGACTGGCCAATAAAAGCCTATTCAGTTCCTTCAGGCGCTGCGCCATGGATACAGGAGCACCCTTGAGCCAATCGCGCTCTGCTTTCTCCAAAGGGTCTTCTGATTCTGCTTCCTACAAAAAAATAAGACATTGAAGAATACCAATTAAGTCACTCTACTATTGTACTATTCATTGCAAATGCTCACAACACTTGGGTGAGAGAGACAATGGCAGTGGTGGAAAAAGTACCCAATTGTCATACTTAAGTAAAAGTAAAGATGCATTAATAGAAAATGACTCAAAAGTGAAAGTCACCCAGTAAAATACTACTACAGTAACAGTATTTGGTTTTAAATATAAGTATGTATCAAAAGTACATGTAATTGATAAAAATATACTTAAGTATCAAAAGTAAAAGTATAAATCATTTCACATTCCTTATATTAAGCAGACGGCACAATTTACTTGTTTTTTAAAATTCACGGATAGCCAGGGGCACAGTCCAACACGTAAACAATTTACAAACAAAGCATGTGTGTTTAGTGAGTCTGCCAGTACAAATACCCCCCCAAAATAAGTATTTTTTTTTTACTAAAGTACTTTAAAACTACTGGACAGTGGTTACAGTATATAGTGTGTTGTGTACATTGTTATAGTAGCCTACTTATTAGTGTGTTGTGTTTAACACATGTTCAACAGTGTAAATGATCAATTACAGTGCCTTCAGAAAGTATTCACAACCCGTGACTTTTTCAAAATGTTGTTGTGTTATAGCCTGAATTTCCTTTGACAGCGATTACAGCTGTGAGGCTTTCTGGGTAATTGTAAGAGTTTTGCATACCTGGATTTGACAATATTTGCACATTATTCTTTGAAATTCTTCAAGCTCTGTCAAGTTGTTTGTTAATCATTCCTAGACAGCCTTTTTCAAGTCTTGTCATAGATTTTCAAGCAGATTTACGTAGAAACTATAACTCGGCCACTCAGGAAAATGCACAGCCTTCTTGGCAAGCAACTCTAGTGTAGATTTGGCCTTGTGTTTTAGGTTAGGTGAAATGTGAATTTGTCTCCCAGTATCTGTTGGAAAGCTGTTAGGATTTTGCCTGTGCTTAGCTCTATTCCGTTTCTTTTTATTTAAAAAAACTCCCTAGTCCTTGCCAAAGACGAGCATACCCATAACACGATGCAGCCACCACCATGCTTGAAAATACGACGAGTGGTACTCAGTGACGTGTTGGGTTTGCCCCAAACATAATTATTTGTATTGAGTACAAAGTTAATTTCTTTACCACATTTTTTGCAGTTTTACTTTAGTGCCTTATTGTAAACAGGATGCATGTTTTGGAATAGTTTTATTCTGTACAGACTTCCTTCTTCTCACTCTGTCATTTATGTTAGTACTGTGGAGTAACTACAATGTCGTTGATCCATCCTCACTTCTCTCCTATCACGGCCATTAAACTCTGTTTTAATGTCACCATCGGCCTCATGGTGAAATTCCGGAGAGATTTCCTTCCTCTCCGGCAACTGAGTTAGTAAGGACGCATGCATCTTTAGATGGTGTATCAATACACCCGGTCACTACATAGTGTAATTAATAACTTCACCATGCTCAAAGGGATATTCAATGTCTGCTTTTACTTTCACCCATCTACCAATAGGTGCCCTTCTTCGCAAAGCATTGGAAACCCTTCCTGGTCTTTGTAGTTAAATCTGTGTTTGAAATTCAATGCTCGATTGAGGGACCTTACAGATAATTGTATGTGTAGGGTAGATGAGGTAGATGAGATGAGGTGGTCATTCAAAAATCATGTTAAACACTATCATTACAAACAGAGTCCATGCAACTTATTATGTGACTTGTCACCCCTGAACTTATTTCGGCTTGCCATAACAAAGGGGTTGAATACTTATTGACTCAAGACGTTACAGTTTTTCCTTTTTAATTAATTTATAATAGGCCAGTGATTTTTTTTAAACCAATTTTTAATTCAGGCTGTAACACAAAATATGGAAAAAGTAAAAGGTTGTGAATACTTTCTAGCGGCACTGTAAATTAGATATGTCTGTATTTAATTTTCAATTCATGTAAAAAAAAATCTAAAAACATGTTTTCACTGTCATTATGGGGTATTGTATCTAGATTGTATGTACTTTCTCAGGGCACTGTAATATTGTGTTTATGTGTGTGTATATATATGTACGTGTGTGTGTGCGTGCGAAGACAGTCGTACCTGTGTAGCAGTGGACACACCACCAGAAGTACGGATGGGGGTCATGATGTTAGCTGTGGAGAGCAGGCTAGAGGGCATGAAGAGGGGCATGGAGAGAGAGTCCAAGGGCTCTACCTCTAGCCAGCGCTGCAGCTGCTCCTCACACCTCTGGCTGTGTGTCCTCTCTTCCTGGAGACCGTGGAGGACCTTGTGGGGCAGCAGGTCCCGGGGTGAGGGGGTGTGTGTGATGTCCAGAGTGTGGCAAGGGGCAAAGCGGTCCGGACGATCCACCAGGCTCCGGAACAGCTTCTGTCTGAGGGGAGGGAGAGCTGCGAGGCCTCCTGGACTGGCTCTGAAGAAGGGAGGGAGAGCTGCGAGGCCTCCTGGACTGGCTCTGAAGAGGAAATGATCCATTTTCGTTTATCAATTCGCAGAAGGGAGTATAAGCCAACAAACTCAGGAGTAGATTTGAGAGTGAGAGAGAAATATAGAGGGAAAAAGAGAGACAGAGTTGTGAACCTGTCTCCTCCTTACCCCTGTGTCTCCTGCTGCTTCTCTCTGTGTGTGAGGCTGACCGCCTCCGTCCACTCTGCCGGGGGCTGGAAGCCCTTCAGTCCCTCCTTGGGGAAGTAGACCAGGACCTCTCCATCTTCTGTCACTGCATCTGGAACAGCACCACCAGAGTCTTGGGATTAAGTTAAGCTCTTTACAAATTTCAATGCAATAAAGGCTTTTTAACTTGTTTTCTTGCTTTCTTCATACAATACTTTGATGTCTCAAATCCTGCTGAAAGCTCAGTTTATTCTGTCTCGGATAAGGAGCTGCATTTGTCTTTGGTGCGGAAAATGTCACCCAAAGTGCTAGAATAGGCCTTGAGTAGAGCAGACAGAGTAGATAAACTAATAGTCATCTCACCATCACAAACTGGGCTGTCAGGGGGTTGCCAGTCCTTCAGCTTATGGTCTATGCAGAGAGCCACCACCTCGTCCCAGGGGACCTGCTGGAAGGATGGGCCCTTCTCCTCCCAGTGGTCCTGGGCTCCAGCAGTGGAACAGCGCACCCTCTCCAGGAGGTTCTCCAGACGGGACATGAGGAGGGGCTGGCTGTGGCGCGAAGTTGGGATCTGGCCGGCGTACTGGAAGATGGCGGAACACAGCTGGGGCCAGGAGGCTGGGGGGAATTTTATTAATGAGATGTATTAACGAGTAGATAGGAGGGCAATGTAAACAGTTGTAATTTGAGCAGCAATAAGGGATAAATGTTAGCCTGGGTGCCAGTCTGTTTCTGCTCCGTGACAATGGAGTAGGCAAAAGCAAAAACAGATCTGGGATCAGGCTACATAAGTTGCAAGTCAACAGAATCACACACGCACAACCTCATGCAAGCACAACTACACAGTCACACACACAAACTAAAAAGCTACCCACCTGTGTTAGCAGGCATGTCCCAGCTGGGTATCTGCAAGCTTACTACAGCCGTCCGGAGCCAGGCCAGGTGTTGGGGAGAGTTCCAACCCAGGTGTGGCACCAAGTCCCGGGTCTCAGGCAGGGCAAACTCCCCCGGAGGCCAGGACAGGCTGGAGAGGTACTGGGAAGACACTAGGTCAGCCAGGAATGCCAGCACAGCATTGTAGAGTTTGATGACAGGGGCTGGGTTTTGGCGCGACAGCCCTGCCCCCGCCCGGTCCTGCCGGTGGCTGTAGAGGCGGGAACTGAACTCACGGCCCAGCCCGGCCTCCACGAAGTGCACCAGGGTCTGGGAGGAGAGGAGGGAAGGCGCTGGGGCACGTGCCAAGAGCCAGCGTACCGCTTGGCTCACCTGGGGGCAAGCAAACCCCACATTAGAATACTTCCAATTCAATAAAACTTGGGTTGCGACGATACCAGTATCGCAATATTTTTTCCCTGGCAAAAATGAAAACAAGAAACAGATCAAATTCTTTGGTCCCTTAAAAACCAGCTGTAAGATAGTGTCCTATAGCTTAGAAAATAAATAAATGCGACTCTGGATGAAAACATAATGATGTTAGTTTCCAACATTAGGGCTGTTTTCATAAAGAAATTAAATCCCTTTCATGTTTTGTTTTTTTGGCACGATACTAACGAATATCGCGATACTGGTATTGTCCAGGTCATAAATACAACACTACTCATTTAATTACCTTAGGAGCAATTTAAATATTTGTATTTTGTTTCAAGAGGGCTGTCCGTACCTGCTCTGAGCCCTGTAGGTCGCTGGTGGTCTCTGGGATGTGGACGAACACGTGTTCTGATATCAGTCCGTCTTCAACCAACGTCTCGAGCATCAGGTCTAACCAGAAGAGAAGAAGAGGCAGGCAGAGATTTACAGATTTGGTACTTAATAACGACTTAATTCACAATATGTGCCATTGAGTGAGTGACCACTAAGAAATTGCTGGTGATGTTCAGCCATGTGTGCATGTGTGGTTGGGGTACCCCTACCTTCCTCCAGTTTCTGTGTGTTGTGGGGGCCAGGCACCAATATGGCAAGGGGCAGCGGGCAGTCCCAGATGTTGGCCTGCTGGAGCTGTTTGAGCTGGAGCAGAGCAGAGAGCATGGGCACGTCCTGGTCCTCGCTGCCTGGGCTGGGGGCAGGCAGCAGCATCAGCAGGGCCCCTGTACCTTGGAGCGCCTGGTCCTCCTCCAAATTGGACAGGCCCTCTTCACTCAGCGGGCCCCGAGATGCCTGGTAAGTACAACACACACAGACAAAGTCAGTACAACTACACTGCTGTCAGAAGTGTCTTGATATTTGCTTTGATGTGATTGGTGAATGCATCAGGATGTTAATCCGTCAGTGTAGAGCAGGGGTGTCAAACATATGGCTCGCAGGCAAGATCTGGGGTCCAATCCTGCCCACCGGAGGTTCGAGTAAAAAAATAAAAAAAAGATACAATTGAAGTCAGAAGTTTACATACACCTTAGCAAAATACATTTAAACTCAGTTTTTCACAATTCCTGACATTTAATCCTAGTAAAAATTCCCTGTTTTAGGTCAGTTAGGATCACCACTTTATTTTAAAAATGTGAAATGTCAGAATAATAGTAGAGAGAATTATTTATTTCAGCTTTTATTTCTTTCATCACATTCGCAGTGGCTCAGAAGTTTACATAAACTCAATTAGTATTTGGTAGCATTGCTTTTAAATTGTTTAACTTCGGTTAAACATTTTGGGTAGCCTTCCACAAGCTTCCCACAATAAGTTGGGTGAATTTTGGCCCATTCTTCCTGACAGAGCTGGTGTAGTCAGGTTTGTAGGCCTCCTTGTTCGCACACACTTTTTCAGTTCTGCCAACACATTTTCTATAGGATTGAGGTCAGGGCTTTGTGATGGCCACTCCAATACCTTGATTTTGCTGTCCTTAAGCCATTTTGCCACAACTTTGGAAGTATGCTTGAGGTCATTGTCCATTTGGAAGTCCCATTTGCGACCAAGCTTTAACTTCCTGACTGATGTCTTGAGATGTTGCTTCAACATATCCACATAATTTTCCTGCCTCATGATGCCATCTATTTTGTGAAGTGCACCAGCCCCTCCTGCAGCAAAGCACCCCCACAATATGATGCTGCCACCCCGTGCTTCACGGTTGGGATGGTGTTCTTCGGCTTGCAAGCCTCCCCCCTTTTCCACCAAACATAACAATGGTCATTAAGGCCAAACAGTTCTACTTTTGTTTCATCATACCAAAGGACATGTCTCCAAAAAGTACAATCTTTGTCCCCATGTGCAGTTGCAAACTGTAGTCTTGCTTTTTCATGGTGGTTTTGGAGCAGTGGCTTCTTCCTTGCTGAGTAGCCTTTCAGGTTATGTCGATATAAGACTAATTTTACTGTGGATATAGATACTTTTGTACCCGTTTCCTCCAGCATCTTCACAAGGTCCTTTGCTGTTGTTCTGGGATTGATTTGCACTTTTTGCACCAAAGTACATTCATCTCTAGGAGACAGAACGCATCTCCTTCCTGAGCGGTATGACTGCTGCGTGGTCCCATGGTGTTTATACTTGCGTACTATTGTTTGTACAGATGAACGTGGTACCTTCAGGCATTTGGAAATTGCTCCCAAGGATGAACCAGACTTGTGGAGGTCTCCAATTGTTTTTCTGAGGTCTTGGCTGATTTCTTTTGATTTTCCCATGATGTCAAGCAAAGAGGCACTGAGTTTGAAGGTAGGCCTTTGAATATATCCACAGGTACACCTCCAATTGACTCAAATTATGTCAATTAGCCTATCAGAAGCTTCATGAGCCATGACAACATTTTCTGGAATTTTCCAAGCTGTTTAAAACCTCTTAGGGCTAGGGGGCAGTGTTCGGAAGTTTGGATGACTAACATGCTCAAAGTAAACTGCCTGTTACTCAGGCCCAGAAGCTACGATATGCATATAATTGGTAGCATTGGATAGAAAACACACTGAAGTTTCTAAAACTATTAAAATAATGTCTGTGAGTATAACAGAACTGATATGGCAGGCAAAAACCAGAGGAAAATCCATCCGGAAATGTTTTTTTTTTTAGGTCACAGGCCATTTCAACGCTAGCCTATGGGATATACAAATAAATAGGACCCAGATTACAGTTCCTATGGCTTCCACTAGATGTCAACAGTCTTTAGACAGGGTTTCAGGCTTGTTTCTTGAAAAATGAACAAGTAGTTGTTGTTTATCCAAGGTGTCCCTCATTAGAAAAGTAGTGATGTTCAGCACGTGAATGAGGTGCGCGCTCTTCGTTATTTATCTTCCCTATTGAACATACTATTCTCCGTCTTAAATATTATTGTTAATTTAGATATTAGAGTACCTGAGGATTAATTAGAAACATCGTTTGACTTGTTTGGATGAACTTTACCGGTAACTTTTTGGATTCGTTTGTATGCGCGTTGAACGAGTGGATTACTGAAATCAATGGCGCCAACTAAACAGACTTTTCTTGGATATAAAGGACTTTATCTAACAAAACGACCATTCATTGTGTAGCTTGGACCCTTGGGATTGCAAACAGAGGAAGATCTTAAAAGGTAAGTGATTTATTTTATCGCTATTTGTGATTTTGTGATGCCTGTGTTGGTTTGAAAAAGTATTTTGATGTGGGGCGCTATCCTCAGATAATTGCATGGTATGCTTTCGCCGTAAAGCCTTATTGAAATCTGACAACGCGGTTGGATTAACAAGAAGTAAATTATTAAGCTTTTAAATGATGTAAGACACTTGTATTTTCATGAATGTTTAATATTACGATTTTTGTATTTTGAATTTCTCGCTCTGCAATTTCACCAGATGTTGTCGTAGTGGAACGCTAGCGGGACACCGAGCCGCAAGAGGTTTTAAAAGGCACAGTCAACTTAGTGCATGTATACTTCTGACCCACTGGAATTGTGATGCAGTGAATTATAAGTGAAATAATCTGTCTGTAAACAATTGTTGGAAAAATTACTTGTGTCATACACAAAACTATAGTTGGTTAACAATAAATTTGTGGAGTGGTTGAAAAACAAGTTAATGACTCCAACCTAAGTGTATGTAAACTTCTGACTTCAACTGTATATATAAGGGCTGTCCCCAACATATAAAAATCTTGGTCGACCGAGAGTCGTCTGTTCTTTTGATATATAGACACAACCTATGCTTGAATAAAGTAAACTATATATAGGCTACTGAGCTTGTCTGATGCTTTAAGCACTGCGATTAAAACTCAAGACACACAAATTACTAAAGAGGGAGCAAGAGATCAATATAGCCTAACCAGAAGAAAAAAACCTGTTCCCAACCCTCCTCCTCTCTCTGCTGCTGGTATTCGCAGATTCTGCCATTAAGCTCCTGAAGTTGCCGGTAATAGGCTACACCAGCTGTCGGCAACCTTTTCCATTTGGAATAACAAGTTATTGTACTTCTACTGATCTGCGTGCCAGTTATGATTTTCATATGCACATTTTCATGGATCAGATTCATTTAATTTATAATAGTCTTCATATCTCAAAATCAATGTCATGTGGTTAATAAAAATGATATCTAAATGAAAATGATACCAATCTAAAATTAACTTTTCCATTGCCAATATGTAAAAATAGCCTACATAAACCAACAATAAAAACATTGCAGCCTGCAGTTAGAAAATATCCTGATAAAAAATAAATATCCTATAAAATCACATTGGCTACGCATGACTTGTCTGCAAGAATCTTGAAACATTGTATCAACTATTAACTTGGTCCATCCCGATAGTGATAGCAAATATTCTGGGCCCTCAGAGTTTCCAGTAAGCCCTGGACAAACAGACACAGCTGTAGACTATTTGCGCAAGGGATAAGTAGTAATCAGGTCAGCCTATTTTATGACGTTTACTCCGGATCAGAGCATGACATTTTTACCCCTTTCATGCCGAGTGATTATCGAAAGGGATAGAGCTGGAAACATTTTTCAAATAGGCTACGTTGAGGAACTATTGTCATTCTCAACGGAAGTAAAAACTTGCTATTTGATGCAAAGAAAAAATTACTTTGACATGCTGGGTTAAGACAATCAGAAATAGTATCAGATCCCCAAACGGGCACATTTATAGGCCTACATTTGTACGCAGGCTAGGTAGCCTAGGCCTACTTCTATGCATAATCAGGTACGTGTCCTTACTCAAGACTCTGAAATTTCACATTTACATAAGTATTCAGACCATTTACTCAGTACTTTGCTGAAGCACCTTTGGCAGCGATTACAGCATCAAGTCTTCTTGGGTATGACGCTACAAGCTTGGCACACCTGTATTTGGGGAGTTTCTCCCATTCTTCTCTGCAGATCCACTCAAGCTCTGTCAGGTTGGATGGGGAGCATCGCTGCACAGCTATTTTCAGGTCTCTCCAGAGATGTTCGATCGGGTTCAAGTCTGGGCTCTGGCTGAGCCACTCAAGGACATTCAGAGACCCTCTACAGTGGTTGCACCCTCTACAACCACTGTGATTATTATTATCTGACCCCGCTGGTCATTTATGAACATTTGAACATCTTAGCCATGTTCTGTTATAATCTCTACCCGGCACAGCCAGAAGAGGACTGGCCACCCCTCATAGCCTGGTTCCTCTCTAGGTTTCTACCTTGGTTCCGGCCTTTCTAGGTAGTTTTTCCTAGCCACTGTGCTTCTACACCTGCATTGCTTGCTGTTTGGGGTTTTAGGCTGGGTTTCTGTACAGCACTTTGTGACATCAGCTGATGTAAGAAGGGCTTTAAAATAAATGTGATTGATTGACTTGTCCCGAAGCCACTCCTGCGTTGTCTTGGATGTGTGCTTAGGGTCGTTGTCCTTTGGAAAGGTGAACCTTCGCCCCCCCAGTCAGAGGTCCTCAGCACTCTGGAGCAGGTTTTCATCAAGGATCTCTACTTTTCTCCATTCATCTTTCCCTCGATCCTGACTAGTCTCCCAGTCACTGCCGCTGAAAAACATCCCCACAGCATGAGGCTGCCACCACCATGCTTCACCTCCCAGACCAAGGCCCTTCTACCCCGATTGCTTAGTTTGGCCGGTCGGCCAGCTCTAGGAAGAGTCCAAAATGCTTTCATTTACGAATGATGGAGGCCACTGTGTTCCTGGGGACCTTCAATGCTGCATACATGTTTTGGTAACCCTCCCCAGATCTGTGCATCGACACAATCCTGTCTTGGAGCTCTACAGACAATTCCTTCGACCTCATGGCTTGGTTTTTGCTCTGACATGCACTGTAAACTGTGGGACCTTATATAGACAGGTGTGTGCCTTTCCAAATCATGTCCAATCAATTGAATTTACCACAGGTGGACTCCAATAATGTTGTAGAAACATCAAGGATGATCAATGGAAACAGGATGCACCTGAGCTCAATTGAGTCTGAATACTTATGTAAATAAGGTATACGTTTTTTAAATTTTTTATTATAAATATTTGCAAAAATGTCAAGAAACCTGTTTTCACTTTGTCATTATGGGGTATTGTGTGTAGAATGATGAGGGGGAAAATGTAATCAATTTTAGAATTACCCTAACGTAAGAAAATGTGGAAAAAAGAAGGGGTCTGAATACTTTCCAAATGCACTGTATAACACATTTTCAGTATGGCCCTCCGGATCTCGTGTAAGACCGAATGCGGCATCTGGGCAAAAATTAGTTAGACAATCCATTTTGCAGAACTTGGTGAATGTTCATGTGTAGAAAGTAGTTATTCAACTTATCGCTAGTCTTAGTGGGAAATGTTTTGGTAATGTTGTTTAGCTCCCACCTTGATGCTGATGTGTATTTTGTGAGTCTTCTCTCCTGCTTCCCTGAGTCCATTGGTGATGCAGAGAGTCCTCAGTGTCCCCTCCTGCTCCTTCTCGGTGTTTGCACTTTCACCTACGCCAAACTTCGTCTCCAGCCAGTCTGTCAGGATCCTGCAATAAGAGCACAGAGAACACACACAAGTATCATCAGAGGTAAAAAGCACTTGGAAAGCATGAGTGACTAGCTGGTGAAAATAAGTGTGTGGAGAGAAAATCAAATGTATTTATAAAGCCCTTTTTACATCAGCAGATGCTTATACAGAAACCCAGCCTAAAACTCCAAAGAGCAAGAAATACAGATGTAGAAGCACGGTGGCTAGGAAAAACTCCCTAGAAAGGCAGGAACCTAGGAAGAAACCTAGAGAGGAACTAGGCTCTGAGGGGTGGCCAGTCCTCCTCTGGCTGTGCCGGGTGGCCCATTGCATCCGGATAAAAATATACAAGAGGCTGCCCCGTTTGAACATACAGTACATGAACATTCACCAAGTTCTGCAAAATGGATGTGGTTGTTAGCAGTATTAAATCTAAAAAATAAAAGTTTGTGTAAAAAAGAATTAGCTAATTCTGAATTCAGTCCTCACTGGGAAAGCTAAGATTCAGCTGACTTTTCTGCCTCTCCGGCAAATTATTACAGAACTTAATTGGAACACTTTTCATAAACTCTTGCGATTGATTCAGAATTTTATTCACAAAAGGTCTGATGATTTTCGCGATTGACACCATTGGAAAGTTTGAGCCTGTGATCTTTACCACTGGCAGAGATGAGAGCAAGACAATCTGATTTTGATGATGTTGCCTCTCCCATGACTCTGGATGTGTTTTACAGATCTGTTGTGGATTCCACCAAGAGCTGGGATGAGTCCCATGACATCATGAAAGAGCATTACAACAAACTGGTTGATAAGAGAGATGCATTGTATGTGGTTATCTTTGGAAAGGTGAAAAGCTGAATGAGTTTCAGGACAGAAAGAGGCACTCAGAAAGCATGAGACCAGCTGGTGAAAATGGTCAGGTGTGTAGAGAAAAGTGGTCCATGCATCCAGTGCCACTTTCAGAGGAAAGAAAGTCCTCAAGAAGAAACGGTCTAACAGGCTGCTCCTTATCCTGGAGCAGATGCAGATCAAGAACAACAGGATGGAAGCTTAGCTGCGGAGGCTTCAGAGGCAGCTGTCCATCAAACTGAAGTCACTTTACAGTATTTAGCAAAGCTGGCAAATACATGACACTCTTGGACACAGCCATCAAAGTACTGGTGAGAGTACTTGTATGCTGCACTGTGAGGGTGTGTGGAATTCAATGGCAATTACATCTGCCACATTGCATTTGATCTCACCTGTCGGCGATGCTGGCAACACTCTCGTGGTCGCTGGGCAACAGCAGGGTGGCCTTCCAGAAGATTCTGTCAGGTGGGTTAGGAACGTTCTCAACCACCAGCGTAGGCATGTCTAGAGGAGTCCACACTGACTCACTGAAGGGGACACATATTGTTTGATGTTGTGTTTAATGTCATTGTGAGAGAGTTTGAGAAGTACACAACAGAGAAGAACTACAATGAAGTAAGAGCGGGGATGACGGCTTACTTCAACAGCTGCTGGTAGTAGAAGTGGACTCGCATCTGATGGATTGCTTCTTGTCTCATCTTTAGCAACCTGGGGACATTTCAGAAGAGTCAGAGGTGTGTAAGAGAGCAAAGGAAAGAGGGAAAAAGAGAGAGAAAGAAGGACAGAGAGAAGAGGGAGGCGAGGGCCAGAGTAGGGCAGGGTAGCTCCAGTACCTGGTGCTGGACAGGGCCATGTAGCCGGCATTGCCCAGGTTGACCATGCCCCTGGCCAGGCAGTCCATAGAGGGCTGGGAGGGGGCACTGGGTGCCAGGGCTTTGAGCTTGTAGCGGGGGTCCACACAGCAGGGGGCGGCAGGGAAGCCCCGCATTTGTCTCTTTAGCTGCCTGCGTACCGCCACCACGTCGCGCCACCTGACGGAGAGAAAGAAATAGGGAGGGGGTGAGAGGGAAGCATACATGTCTTTTTGTTGCGCAAAACCTTTTGTGGAAAGTACTAAGCAGCGCACAGATCCCTCGCGCACTCAACTTCGGCGAGATATGTCGAGTTTCCTTGTAGGCCTATTAGTCGGGGAAACTGTGAAGCCAGCTGTACAGTCTATTGGCTGCAAAACAATGTGTCTGTTTGCTGCTTTTCATAAAAAATCAGGCATAGCTCTTTTATACATGGCCTAAAATAAATGTGTTCATACGTGCAGAATATTATATATAGTCTATAGCATACCCAATTTTGATCAGTTAGGGAAAAAATGATCTTGTAAAAAGCCGACATTTGGAAGTTTCAATATGACTTTAGAAACGTTGTGATTATAGAGACACAAATTAACAGTAGCCTATGATTAAAGGGTTAGGCTATACTGGGCTCTCACCATCATCATTATTCACATCATTCCAATTTCATCAAGTCACAATTATCAACTTTGGCATTGACATCAGTCAGCAGGCTTTCCGAGCGAGGAGGGAGACATGGGTAGGCCTACCAACAGAAAACGTCTGAAATCGATTATGAAATTCTAAATAGCCTTTCCTAAAATAAATTCCTGCAATTCTACATGACTGGATACATTACAATATGTTCAATACAACACAAATTACCCAACTGAGAAGATACTCTGACATTGACATACTAAGATCAATAAAACGAACGACACGTCTTAAATGCAACCAATAGCACAGGCCAATGAAAGCCCAGCAAAGAGTGGAGACAGATTGTCGGCCTACAATAAGATGGAATTACAGTCCAAATGTCCAGTGGCACTCACTTATCCAAGGTTCTGGTGATGTCACTGACAAGCAATATAACCCAAATATATCCACTATGTGCTTCGAAAAAATATCCTGCCGCATGAAGGCTACACCTACAGATGGGAACGACAGACCGCAAATAAATCATTCTGGAAGTGAACCGAATATGATCTCTTTTTTTAATTTTCAGAATTACGGAACTGCTACGACGCTGTCCTGCAAGACTTGGCGAAGACCAACAACTGAGTGGAAGGCTGGCATCGAACATTCTCGGCGAATCTTGGCGCTAACCACCCCACCGTTGGAAGTTCATCGAGGCATTGCAACAACAGCTGCAGAGGTGAAATGAGAAGGGAGCAGCAACTTGCTGTCATTCCGCCGCCTACTGCAAGCAACAGAAGGATCTGAAGCTGCTGGGTTCAGAAGTACACCACGACTGAACGGCTGGAGTCTTACCTAAAATTAGTGCCTAGCCTTCGTGACACATCCATTTCAACCCTTTCAATGACTCCAAAATCCTTATGAGACCAGAACATTAAGCACATTCTTGGACGATTTGTTCTGAACTTGTTTTTATGGCGCTGGATTTTCATGTAGTCTACTCTTATTATACTCTTTTTTTTGTTATTTAGAAATATATGTTTTAGGCATACTTATTTTTGCCCCATAATATTTTGTATTCTGCTAAGCATTTTTGTTGGTAAATGTTTTATAGTGAATGATTGGTGTTAAACCTAGATAAAATGAAAATATATATTTTTTTATTCAAATACATTGTAGAAAATAGATATTGGCTGTTTCTAGCCTTCAGCCTTTATATGAACAAATGTATATACAATATTCAGGCCACTACTGAACCAAGTTCTGTAGGCTACATGTGCTTCACAGCTTCCCCGGAAACTCAACGTATTGTAGCCTCACGAGGACGAAAGAGTAGCGGAGGAAGGAGTTCGCTTTTGCTGCAGTGTTCACAGTAAAATATTCCGTGTTATGGCGGTGCTTCGAGAGAAGGAGCGAACACCCAACAGAGAGAGAGGGCAGGCTTTGAAAAGCAAACGTGAGCCTTGAAACTAAAACTGCAAGGACCAGAGTTGGAGAACATTGATGAAGGGTCTACACGAGTCTGGTGGCCCAACTGTCAACCCAAGCAGTCATAGTTGTCATTCAAATGCCTTGGTTGTACCTCTTAATGTACTTCTGTATGCGCTGTAGCTCCGCCTCCAGGATGTCTTCCACCATGAGGAATATCTCTTTATCCAGGGTCTCCTCCACCAGGAAGCTGCACACCTCCTCAGAGCAGCGCGCCACACACGCTGCCTCCTCCTCCGTGGCTAACCTGACACACAGATACTGTTACTGAAAACGACTTATGTCTGGTGGCTATTGCACGTCGGCAAATACAACAGAGACCCGACAGTACTGCACAGGTGCATATACACAAGGGAGAGACAGCACCATGAATATGGGGCTAGTGGTGGATATGGAATCAGGAATGTGAGTTTTGAGTGTAGAAGGGCAGCTCACTGGATCTCAGAGGCGGCCGTCTCCTGGATACACTCGGTCAAGACCTCTTGGCTGATCTCAGAACAGAGAGAGTCACTAAACTGGGCCAGGAAGACTTCGTGCTCCTGCTTTCTCCTGCCAAGGAAAAGAGAGAGACATGGATAATGAGTTGGAAGACATTGGACTAGAAGTAGGATGTGGAGTTACATGTTAACAGGTCAAAACTTGGACTAAGTGATTTGTTAAACTTCTGCTTCCAATGTATGGTTAAGAAAGTGAGAGATTAATAACATAATATATGCCATTTAGCAGACGCTTTGATCCAAAACGACTTACAGTCACGCGTGCATACATTTTGCGCATGGGTTTGCAGCTAGGGTTAGGATTGAGATCAAGATGTTTCAGAGTCTCTGACCAACCTGGCTTCCTCTATCCTGCGTTTTTCCTCGGCGAGTCTCTCTCGCTCTGCTTGGACCTCGGCTGTGGACACCTCCCGAAGCATCTGCTCCACCACCTCGCTCACCACCGCCTCCATGTGGCCACTGCTCGCACTGCAGCGAGACAGAACAAGGCATTGGGTATCAACGTGAAAGGGGATGTTCAATGCTACTCCTGATGTACCACAGTGTATGCAATCATAAGTCAGTCTTAAACAAAGCAATAATATAGCACTCACCCGAGAGCAGCTGCAGCGTAGTCGGCCCCGGCGCTGGCAAGCTCCTGCACCACCGCCTCCAGCACCTCCTCCACCACGCACTCCAGTTCTGCCAGGATGTCCTACGGCAGTAGGATGGACAGAAAACATGAGTCATACGTACAGGGGGGGCACATCTCCTACCCTTCTGCTGACTTTCATACACATCTAGAGGCAGAGCCTAGAACTATGACCAAAAAGAAAGAAGCAACGACCTACCAACGGTCTCAACCCACCATTTTTTTATATTTAACTAGGCAAGTCAGTTAAGAACAAATTCTTATTTACAATGATGGCCTACCCCGGCCAAATCCTAACAACACTGGGCTAATTGTGCACCGCCCTATGGGACTCCCAATCACGGCCGGATGTGATACGGCCCAGGTTCGAACCAGGGTCTGTAGTGATGCCTCTAGCACTGAGATGCAGTGCCTTGACCACAGCGCCAATCGGGAGCCCATTTGGGAAACACTACCACTAAGGCAAGCTAGCATCAACCCACTAGGGGTTTCTCGCTCTCTCACCTCGTCAGAGTAGATTGGCTCAGGTTTGGGCGGGGGCGAGGGGGGTCTGACAGGCTGGGTCTGGGCAACATCAATGGGCTGGAACAGCTGCTGTTGGAGATCTGCTGCAGGGTGAACCTGGACAGTGGGTTGGGCGGGCTCTGGTTCCCCTGTCTCATCTGTGCCCTGCAATTGCTGGGCAGGCTCGGTGGCAGTGGCAAGGCCGGGGTACGGTGGGGGAAGATCCCCGAAGAGTCGTGGCTCTGCCAGCAGCCTGACGGGTTTGTTCTGCGGCTGGAGCTCAACCTCCGGCTGGGCCTTGACTTCTGGCTTCTGCAGGGTGAAGGCTGGCACTGGGGAGAGTAAAAAAATTAAAATAATTCTCAGTCAGAATGAGAAAGATTACAACAAAGCAGCAATTGTAAAGAACATGGACGCCCCTCGTACCTGTGACATTGAATCATTAGCTCAAGACTACCAATACAAACTATTGAACATTTTAACAAGGATAGCAACAACGGCAGACAACTCTAGACACCATGACAGGCTAAATAAACAATGTCAGTAAGGGCTGTCTTGAACATCAATCTACGGCACAGCGGCTCTATAAGCCTCTACAGTTTAGTCATCTTGAACTGCCATGGCTCCCATACTCGTTACAGCCACCGGGCTGCTCCTGAAGACGGCAGCGAACGTGGGTTCTGCCAGCGGACCCTCCCCCCAGTACTTGTTGTGGGCGTCGAAGCTGCAGACGGGGGCATGTTGGGGCGGGTTGGGCAGTGGTCCTCCGTTTACCACCTCCCCAATTAGCACAGCCCTCTTGGCCATGATGACGTCTGACTTCACTTGGGGTAGGTTCAGGTCTGGCTCCTGCCAGGCCGTGCGGCTCAGTTCCACCAAGCTGTGGGGTCAGGAGGTCAGAGGACATCAGAGAAGGAAGTCTGTTGCTTGATGACAACAATTACCCAGTGAAACATTGAAAAGTGACTGTAGTGAATCATCTTTTGATTTTTTTTGTATAAATACTTTTTTAAGGGGCAATTACCAGTTGCTACATCCATTGTTGGACCTCTAAATTAACAATATGTACACATTGATTCTGGAACAATATAACTTGCCTCATGAGCTTAGTTCAACTGTCGTAACCCATCAAAACGCACACCATCAGAAACTCTGCGTTTTAAATAATTTCACCTGTGTTTTATATTGACAGTCAGTGTTTTTTTGCTTCAATAGGAGTGGTCAGGGGCGTGCAACTAGTTTCCATTAACACTAAATACATTAGTGCAACACATTTGGCAGAAAATACCTTCATTTTCTTGAGAAAAGTGCAATGCTATTTGTCTAGCAGCCACACGTACGTAAATTAGCTTACAAAAACGATGCATGGCCATCCTATTTGTAATGTTTATCATAGAAAAATGTAGCCAGCTACATTTCCTTATGTTTTGCTTGAAGTTATTCTTGCATTTTAACAGCTAAAAATACACAGAGAAAAGTTGGTACAAAGTCAGAGAGCCTTCTGTTCGTGAATGTGGGAATGACGACGAGTGGAGAAGAGCAACTGAAGCACAAAATTTGTCTGAAGCAATCAGAAATTACAACAAGAAGCATTTTAAATCTTTACTCCAATGTTTGTAAACAACAAATGTAAACAAACACTATATGAGGAAGGCCCTAAAAATTGTCAAAGAGCCACCTTAGTCATTGACTGTTCTCTCTGCTACCGCACGGCAAGCGGTACCGGAGAGCCGAGTCTAGGTCCAAGAGGCTTCTAAACAGCTTCTACCCCCAAGCCATAAGACTCCTGAACACCTAATAAAATGGCTACCCAGACTATTTGCATTGCCCCCCCCCCCCTCTTTTACACCGCTGCTACTCTCTGTTGTTATCATCTATACATAGTCACTTTAATAACTCCACCTACATGTTCATACTACCTCAACTAACCGGTGCCCCCGCACATTGACTCTGCACCGGTACCCCCTTGTATATAGTCTCGCTATTGTTATTTTACCGCTGCTCTTTAATTTCTTGTTACTTTTATTTCTTATCCGTATTTTTTTAAACTGCATTGTTGGTTAGGGGCTTGTAAGTAAGCATTTCACTGTAAGGTTTACAGCTGTTGCATTCGGAGCATGTGACTAATACAATTTGATTTGATATAGACTCAAAACATGGTTAAAACTATCATTTTTATTTCATGGATGATATCAGTTTCAGCGTTTTTGCAAAACAGGGGCGCGAGGTACTCTTTGTTATTGTTTCTACAGCTGATTGCCGCTTTAAAACACTGTCCCTCTGGGCTCTTTACTGTTGTGAAGATGTTACATTTCAAGCGATACATGGAGGTGCAACCTGAACATCAAATAAGAAACGTTATTTTTTGTTTTTTGTATGCTACAGGTTTTTTTCCTTCTCTCCAGTAAACATGTTGGGTGCATATATTGTATTAGACAGGTACTGACTCGCCACTGACGTTGAGACCGAATTGCTGGATGAAGTCTGTGGCCTCAGCGGCGTCTTTGAACATGAGCATGCGCACCAGATCCTCCAGGGGGAAGTAGGTGGACCTCTGAAAGCCCACTGTGTGGGCGTTATTCAGGGTGCTCAGGGCCTTGCCCCTCACCTACACACACAGGAATGCATACAAACACATAGGCACGTACACACAAACGTCCATCAATTCCCAAGGAACAACCAGTTGGGACGTGAGCCTCATTACTACAGGTTCAACTTCCTACTACTTTTCAAAGCTAACGACAGACCCACTAAAAATTACATGGCATGTAAGGAGGTATGTTACTAGGGTAGGTGACATTTATTGCTGACCTGGTTGAAGTATCTGTGCAATAGGCAGCCCGCCAAGTAGGAGGCAGATTTCACCAGCTTGAAGAAGCGTACAAAGTTGTTGCTGTTGAGAGCTGCGAATGCCTGCACGGCAAATTTCACCTCTGGAGAGTTGCGCACCTCGTCCCTGAACTGCTGCACCTCACTGTGTGGACCACAACAAAAGAGAGCATACTCTCAGTCAGAGTGGAGGATAAGGGCGGTGTTTGAAACATTAAAACAAAGACAAGCTTACAGTTCATCAGTAGTGTGTTTCCAAATGGAGAATAACTAGGGTAATGTCACAGTCGTAAAAACAAAACAGAAGAAAATGGTCCGTAACGAAGGGAGACTGGGAGGTAAAGCTGACCAATAAGAGACACGTATTACCTTTTTCCGTTACAAAATCTTTTGCTACAGTGTACCCTAATAAACACGACCCAATCATTGGCGAGTGACTGACCGGAGGACGTCCCCAACATCTAGTTTGAGAAGCACGTTGTACTGGCGGAACTCAGCCTCCTGGGGGCAGTAGACACCCCTGGTGGACAGGTCCTGGTACATCTCCTTCAGGCTCTGCAGGCACTTGGTCATGTTCTCGTTGTTGATCTTGGCGTCGAACGTCATCATGTGCTCCTTGCACAGGTGGTGGGCACAGTGCACATGGAAGCGGGTGCACTTCTCGATCAGCGACACCGTCAGCGGGTCACACAGGTGCTGCTGGGTGATGTCCTGGGAGGAGAGGAATAGAGTTAGCATAACTCCAACGGACAAAGCCCCTCAGACCACAGCAATGTGTTATGAAAACTTTTCATAAGCTTTGATTTAAAAAAATAATAATTCTGCTCTCAACTACTCAGCGTTTTTCAGCACTTTCCCATTCCTTTAACTTGCCTAGTTAAATAAAAAAAATACAAATTGTGACACCGATAATAAATTATTAAAAAAACAGTACCAGCTAGCTAGCTAACCAACAGTAGCTGTGTTTACCTTACGGATGCCGCGGGTCCTGTTCCACACAAAGTCGTACCAGTCGCGGTAGTTGTCGTGGCCCTGGTCCATGATCTGGGTGACGAGGTAGTCCATGGTCATGCTGAGCACGGGGAGGGGCCGCAGCTCGTAGGGGAGGGGCTCCTCCTGGTCCGCCGACGACCTGCTGTACTCCTTGATGGCCGCCACGTGGTCCACCTGGACAGGAAGTGGTCTCATTATAAAATGTATAAACAAGGTTGATTTCCTTTAACTGAGACGTTTGGACAGGAGTATATCCCACTCACAATGTCAAGCACTTGGAGTTTGAGGACATATCTAGATAAATAGCATACATATCAAAATCATCATTATTATCATCATATGCCATCAAGTGGAACATCTCTATTGATGACAAGGTGGTGTACTTTACACAACAGTAGCACAGGTGCAGTATACTTGCAAAATGTGTGCCTGAGAGAATTTGTGTGTCTTGAGACAGGGATAGAAGAAATGGCTTTACCCTCTCGGTGTCTGGGACGACCTCAAAGCAACTGAGCTGGTTGCGTGTCTCCCTCATGTAGCGCTCCTTCTCAGGGCACATGTCTGGGCATGTCCCCACAAAGAAAGACAGCTCCAGGTCTGTCCGTTTGGGCCGCCCTGCACATTGAACAACAGAACCAGTCAGCCTCTACAGACCAGATTTTTTATTTAATTTGTATTATTATTACTTTTAATTTCATCGTTGTTGTTATGCCAACAGTCAAAGAAATCGACATTCAGCTCTTTCTTTCATGTCAACTGATGGCTTCAAACAAAAAATGCAGGAAAGTTAATTTAGAAGTGCGTGGCCAGTTCCAGGACTGCATGTCAGACTGACAGCTCTATTATACCTACCAGCTCGCAAGATCTTGTCCCTCTGCTCCAGGAAGCGGTACTTCTCCTCAGCTGTCTCAGCCAGCTGGCCAATCAAGTGGAGGAGGGAGGAGGGCACGGGGCGCTCAGAGCTCTGGCCCTCGGAGCTGCTGTCCTGCTGGGGCTCGCTTTCAAACTGCAGGGATTTGGCTATGGACGGCTTCGTCACTGGGGAGCTGAGAAACAAAGTGTCTTTTTTATATCTGACGTCACATCCTGATGTGTTTAGAGATTAACTCTAGTCACCCACGGCTAGCTAACACCCACAGTTATCCCCCAGCTAATAAGCCTCGAAAGTATCTATTATAATCACAGTATAAGTCGTATGTTTCCACAAGCATTTCAGGTTATAAAAACACTTCAGAGAAACTAGAAGTCTGGCCCAGCTAGCTGTGAGGGGGAGCCAAGGTTACCTCCTGCTGACGTTGACGGTGCTGCTGAGGGCAGGGGCTCTGGGGAGTGGCTTCCTCAGTGGAGAGGAGGACTGGAAGCCCCCCAGACTGGTGTCTGAAACCTGGTTGTCCCTGTCCCTTTCTTCCTCCTCTCCCTCTGGGGCTCGATCGCCTTTCTTTCCCGGGCCTGACACAAACACATAAGGAGCAATACACACGAGGGCGCACACACACAATCAATTTCTAAAGACAGAATGGCTTCGGTCCGTATCGTCTGTCTTAACTCTGCAAAATAGGAGGATGCGGCCACAAGGACTCACTGTGTTTCTTCCTCTGCCAGAAGATAACCATTTCCTGTCTGTGCAGCATTTTACCCTTCTTCTTTGCCTTTGCTGCTGATGCCTGAATGGTATCACAGACGTTTGAAAACAAACAAAAAAATATTCTCAGTTAAATTCAGCACAAACATATAACATGTAACGGAACTGAGAATCCCCAAAAGCGTGTCAAGTCGCCTCTGTTGTCTGTAGAGTGTGTACTCACGTGGTCATGGAAGTGGACGATAGCCAGGTTCTTATGGGGTCGGCAGTAGACCCGGCAGACTTTCCCGAAGCGACCAAAGTGCTTTTCTATGACGTTCTTTTTGTTGAGGCTGAGTGGGATGCTCTTGCACTGGAGAATGGTGGCGTCGTTGGGGGACATGCCCCCCAGGCTGTCCGTGCTCTCGCCGCGCTGCCTCCTCCTAGCTGGGGTCTTGGTCTCAGCGTCTGGGTCAGGGGCTTCCACCGAACCTGGAGGAAAAGGTGAGAAGAAAATCAGCATGACAAAATCTGTGATACAAATTAAACATAATACTTTAAATTTTGGTTAACAGCAAGTAATAGTATTTTACTTAAATTTCATGATGAGGACTTACCAGTCACCTCTGCTTTCTCCAGAACCTCTGTGGTGGGGGCCTGAGCACTGGGAGGAGTAGCGGGTCTGAGACTGATTGGAGCTTGTGTGTCTGCTCTCTCCCCCTCCCCCCATCCTGGAGGCTGCTGCTCCTCCTTCACGGGGTCCCTCCTCACTGAGTTGGCTGTGGATTTCATAATGCCACTCATTGCTCTGGAGAAGAGTCCACTCCCGGGGCCGCGGGAGGACCTCAGGAGAGGCCGTTTCGAGGGGTGTCTGGGTAGGTCAGCTCTGGCTTCAGCTTGGGCGTCCTCTGATTGGGCAGGCTTCCTTGGAGCGGGTTTGGGACTCACTGGCTCCTCCTTCCGCTTAGTTCCTTTTCCAAGTCTCCCAAACACTGTCACTTCCCTGGTGCTCTCCTCATCGCCAACTTTCTCCTCGGCTTGAGCCTCGGTTTTTAGGTCTCCGAATGTAGAGGTCTGGCCGAAGCTGACTCCTCCAAACAGGGACATCGGGGGCGCAGGCTGGGACTGGAGGACTTTGGTAGAGAAGCTGAAGGAGGAGGGGCTGCTGGGGACCGGAGCTGGTTGGGGGGTGGCGGTGCTGGAGCTGGAGTTAGTGCTGGAGAGAGCCGATGGCTGGGAGAATGTGAACTGCAGGCTCCTTCCGGAGCCTATGCTGAGAGGGTCTTTCTGGGCCAGGCTGGTAGTGGCAATGGAAGCGGAGATAGAGGGGGCCACCGCCGGCTGGGAGAAGCTGAAGCCAAGCGTGCCACTCTTGGCTCCGGTCAGTAGAGAGAAGCCTGAGCTGGCTGGTCCACTGCTGTCCTTGGTGCTGAAAGAGGGCTGGGTGGTGGTGGCGCCACCAAAGGGCTGCTCGGGTGCAGCGGTTGGCTGGGGGTTAGCCGGCTCTGGGCTGGCACTGAAGATGGGCTTAAACAGCACCTCGTTGGACGGCTTGAAGCTGAATTCTGAGGTGCTGAAGCCTCCACTCTGGACAACACTCTGAGCTGTAGCAAAGGAGGTGGTCGTAGCGCTGGGCGGCGGCTGGCCAAAGGGCAACTGGCCAAAACTCAAAGGCTGTGCCGACCCTGCGGTGGTGGTAGTGGTGGGGCCAGAGGAAGCCTGGGAGATCCCAGAGGAGAGGCCGAACGCCGGGGCCTGCTGCTGCCCGTATGCAGGTGGCTGCCCAAAGGCAGAGCTCTGTCCAAAAGCAGGCATCTGTCCAAACCCAGAACTCTGAATCTGTCCGGTGGCCTGACCATACGATGGTGGGGGAGCACCACTAAACCCAGAGCTACCCTGCCCCAATGAGGACTGACCAAAGGCTGGAGGCTGACTTATTGAAGAGAATGTCGAGGTCTGCCCTGACGCCTGACCTAGTCCTCCACTTTGCCCAAAAACAGAGTCTTGTCCAAGCGAAGGCGTCTGCCCAAATGCCGGAGACTGACCAAAGACTGAAGGCTGACTGAAGGCAGACGGTTGCCCGAATGTTGCAGTTTGCCTAAATGCTACATTCTGTGGAGGGTTGGTGGAGCCCTCCTGTCTGAAGGCCTGGAACACGCCACCAGTCTTGTTAGTGTTGCTGGGGGCCTGGAAAGCTCCCCCCTGCTGCCTCCCAAACAGACTGTTGGGATTCATGGTGGAAATGTCAGAATAGTCTGAATTGTACTCAAGGGCAGTCACTTATTCACTTGAACTCACATAAGCCGTCCTAGAGGCCAGGTTGCTGCAAGGCATGTTGAGGAAAGTGTGTGTTCCTCCATTTGAAGTGTCTTCAGTGAAGCATCATTGAGCTTGAAAACAAGCAAAGTAAACATCAGCATGTTGATGTTATATAGCTAACTTATTAACATGTTTTCTAACGTGGTTTATGGAAACGTCTTAATGTTATCAACAACAAAAAAAATACTAATTATGTACACGTAATTCAGCTTCAAATACTATGTAAACACTTTAAAGGCGTACTTCACATGTAACTAGCTAGTTAGTTAACATGTTGTGACTTGGAAAATGTTAGCTAGCTAACGTTAGTTACTTCATGTAAACCTAGCTAGCTAACGTTTAGTTCGTTAGCATGCTAGCGAATTTACAAGACCTGCTACTTGAAAATCAAGGACATGATAACGCTCTTTGATAACGCTAAAACTTTCGGTTGCTTTTTATAATACAGACGGACTTTACCTTTATATTGTTTCAAACAAGACAGCTAGTGACCTACTTTTTCAGTATTCCCCTATGCTCAACAATTTGAATAGAAACTTGCTGACATCCGGTTCCGGTCCAACCTATTTAGGCTCCCAGTTTCTACATTCCACCCCGGGATGGATCCGCATGAGAAGAATGCTAACTAAAATGTTCATTTTTTGTTTCAAGCAATAGGATATTTTGTTATATAATAATATATTGGATTTGTATTATTACATCAGCTCTAGAGGACCTTGTTGTAGAATAGTACATATTTGTATTCATAATCTAAAATAATAATGCCTTCAACAACTGGAACGACTGAGTCACCTTGATTGAACCAACGAGCATTCGCCGGCTAACAACACGCTAGTTACCTAGGATACCTGTTTCTTGTATGTAGACATTCGTAATTTTTACGACTACTTGATGAAAACTATTTCCTTCAGAGTTTTTGTAACATTAGTGACTGGCGTTTTCAAATGGGTGTAGTTCTACGGAATCTTCAGAACGTGGTGCCGCTGCGACGCGCGAGGCTACGGAAGGATGTGGAGACGTTGAGGCACATATTGGGCATCCAAAAATTTGATTTGGGAGTCATTTGCGTGGACAACCGCAAAATTCAACGCATCAATAACATTTATAGGAAAAAAAATATGCCCACTGATGTCCTCTCATTTCCATTCTATGAGGTTGGTATCTAAGTTCTCTTCCTAGCAGTCACCTGCCCCTGTCAAGAGATCTGAGATGTCATGGCACGGGTGTTAATGCACCACAGGTTCAAGATGCAGTGGTGGGATGGTCTCTGGCCTCTGGAAGTGTTACCCTGTTCGCTATGTGAACATTTTGGAAATTGAATTTAGGTAAAGAAACGGTGATCAATGTTTGTTTTGTTTTTAAAGGAGCTGAGGCCTGGGAAGCTGCCTTGCCCCATTTACAGAGATGAACTGAACCTTGGAGACATTTTCTTGGGGGTTGAATACCTGATGAAACAGTGCCAGCAGCAATCTCAGGATCTTCATGGAATTCTCACAGTGAGCAAGCTACTAGTGAAACAGCCACACAATGCATGTGCAACATTTATTTTATTTAACCTTTATTTAACTAGGGAAGTCAGTTAAGAACAAATATTTATTTACAATGACATACAACGCCGTAATATCATGCAACAGACATTAAATCACATTTTCAATCGAAGCCATTGTCTTTTTGGCGGGAGCATAAGAGTGAGGCGTGGTGGCCCACCTTGCCTTTTAGAATGGTGAAATACTGCATGATAAATGGTTTGTCCTGTGACTATCATGTGAACACCATTCACATGCAGAAGTATAAAGTTTCTAGTGAAATACTTGCCAGCACACACTAAATATGGTTCTGGGTCCCAAGATTGATAGACAGACCATTGTTTTTATTACACTAAACACTAGTAGTTGCATTAGTGCTTGTTCATTTGACTTCTTTTGTACCTCTTCTCCTTCCTCAGTCAGTCACTGCTCATGGAATCTGTCACTTGTTGGGTTACAGACATGAAACTGAGGAGGAGTGGAAAGAGGTATGGATGATAATTAAAAGTGCAATGGCTAGGTCCCACATTTTTTTTTTCAATGAAAGATTTCCTTTTAACAGTTGTATATCTGTGCTCCCAGATGCTGCAGAAGGAAAGCTACATACTTAATGAGTTCAACAGATTCACTGGCAGACAGCTGGTGCCTCTGACCAAGAAATGTAGCCAAGACAGGTGACCACCAAGAACCACCTGCAATGGAAGGCCTTTGAAATGGATGGATTTGGAAACGAATGGACTTAGCTTGGATGGATTTGGAAACTTGCAAAGATGACTTCTTGATCATGAATAAACTGCCCATTTCCAAGTGATAGCTACAGACCGTGTTAGCCTTCATGTGATTGCTGAGCTTTTACCTATGAAACTAGACAGACTATTCTTTTTACAATTAAACTGGACTACTCATGACAATTAAAAATGTCCAAAACCATTGTTTAAATTCATTTTTATTTTAAAATGCAATGTAGGAAGTCAAATACTGGAGCCGAAACAAACAAAAAAACTCAGTCCACTCTGCTACTCCTTTGCATTCCACATCAGACACGCTTGTCAACGTAAAACCTGTTCTTTCTCACTTAATGCAAGCAGGAGACCAGTAAATAGCTAGCCAAACCCTAATCTTAGCAAAAAGTAGTCTAAAAGATGTGAATACTGGCCTGCTCAGGTGTGATGAAACATCTGAGCTGGCCATTATAAAACAGACCTCTGCTAAAATAAATAGTTAAATCTTATGGCCTTATTAAAAGCAAAGCCTATGCAGGATAGCTTACGCATGTAATACACGTTTCTGCATTGTCAGCGGTTTGAAGGAACACATTCTTAACAAAGTGGTTGTGCATTTCTCAAAGTAAAGCGCTTTAGAAAAAGAAACTACCGGTTCTGTACTGGGAGGCACTAGGGAACCCCTAGGAGCGTAAGCTTATATAAAAAAAAAAAAAAGCAAGCTACTTTATTAATGTTTAGTTTGTCAAGGTGATAAAACATGAATAAAACAGCAACACAAACAGTCCATAAGTAAAGCATTGCAAGAAATTGAAGAACATTTTTTGAACACACCCGACTCAGCTCTAGAACAGAATACAAACATAAGCAGTACTGGCAAATCTATGCCACAAAATAAATATTGCACCACATGTATTCGATGCATATAGAAGAAAGTACTAACCTTAAATTAGCTTTTATTCCAACACAGAAGAATAAATCTTGGTTTTCGATAGATTATATTGGAAATTAAGTCAACCATCTGACACTTTCTATCAAAGTTCTTAAATGCATGATAGTTAATATCATACGAGTGCCAAGAAACTATTCAACAAATCATAGAAAAGAAACAAAAAGTTGGGGGCTAATCTCTCATGCTTGAATAAACAAAGAACATAGTCGACTCCTTTATTTTGAGTGCGCTGCATGTCTCATTTCTGAATGGACCTGGAGAGAAGAATGTGGGCTGTATGTGTGCTGACATCTTGAGCCTGACAGAAGCTACCTTGGTCTGTTTTGTTTAAAAAAAAGGGACAAAGTGCCTGAAGAGGGCAAAATGTGGACGGCGATCAGTAGTACTGGAGAAGGGTTCTCTTTAACCCGACATCTGATGGGGAACAGCTCTGTGCTGTTGGAGTGTGTTGGTTGGTGTGTGTGATTGATTGATGACAGACTGGTTGCTCAGAGGGGCTGCAGGACGGTCCTCCCTGCCTCGGAGGCTCCTCCACTGGCCCCTGTTCTCTCCAGCTCAGACAGCTCCTCAAAAACATCCCTGAGGAGAGGAGGGAACAAACACAGCAGTCAGTCAAGGCATCCACACCCATTATAGTGGGTTCCAGTGTATATGATACACACAACACCAAGTTAGACAAACATCTCCTACAATAAGTGAATGTACAACTTTATTTGTATTAAACCCCCCTAGCATTCTTCGAGTTAGTAGACGGTTTAATTTCCCCCCTTTATTTTTTCCAACAAAAGAAGAGCTTTGAACAAATGAGCTTTTCTAATTGCATGAGGGGGGGGTTGTTCCAGCTTCTGCTCAGTTGCCCATTGGTGTTGGCAGCCCTGCTTACTGGAGCTGGGTCTCGCTCAGCCGCCACTGGATTATACTCAGAGACTGGTGTAGTGCATAGTGACGGGAGGCTGGTTGCTTACTCCTTATTATAAACTGGGCTGTTTGAGCCCTGAAGTCTGATTGGCTGACAACCGTGGTATATCAGACTGTATACCACGGGTATATGACAAAACATTCATTTTTACTGCTCTAATTACATTGGTAGCCAGTTAATAATAGCAATAAGGGGTTTGTGGTATATGGCCAATATACCAGGCTAAGGGCTGTATCCAGGCACTCTGCGTTGCGTCATGCGTAAGAACAGCCCTTAGCCGTCGTATATTGGCAATATACCACACCCCCTCGTGCCTCATTGCCTAAGCATAAGAAAACAGGGTTTTGGTATTCAGTAGGGGATACCGTTGCAAAGTTTTTACAACTGAAAACAAATCTATGTTCTTATTGTACAAGTTCAGGACACGTTTCACTGCATTTTCTCCACTGAACACAACCCCACACTCCATCTGAAGCTGGGATAGGGACCTTAATGGAAGGGATAAGAGGGACACTCACTTGTGCATGTAGAAGAAGATGTATCCGCTGCGGTCGCGGTCCCTCTGCACCGTGGCCTCCTGCGTGCGCGACACGTCTAGGTCGTTGTAGGTCAGCCACGACTGCTTCTTCATGTCGTAGATGTCGCTGATGTAATGGCCTGAGGGTCGGGAGATTGAATTATAGGTTAATATTAGACTACAAGAATCCAGTGTTTGGGGTTCTCATGGTATCGTAATCATATGCTGCCTCAGCTCACACGACCTTATATTTTCATGCTTTACGTTGTTTCACGGATGAGTGATAATCTGTGGCTCCTGCTACACAGTAGTGCGTTTTGAGATGCACAGAAATCCATTGCTACCAAAAAATATTAATGACATTCATGCTTCAATATTCATTCAACTTGAACACATTTTTGGGTCCCACAAACAACAGTGCATCTCGTAACACAGCCATACATCGTAGCAGACTGTTGTTTATAAGGAGGGCAGTGCTTACCAGAGGAGGAGCTGCTCCCGATGTGACTGACTACACTGATCAGCCGGAAGGAGTTGGCCAAATCTCCACTCTGGGAACAAGAAAGGAAGAGGTGTTCAAGCCAGGACGTTTCACTCCATTTCAAAACGTTTCTCCTTACTTAATGTCAGACACCCAGAACTAAAATGTTGTGTAATTGCATCAGAAGCTCAATTAAGTTCTGGGGGCAGCGGGGGGGGGACATATACACACACACGTTAGAAAAGATACTAACAAGAATAGCCAAGTCTCGACCCCCCTAAACAGAAACTCTGCCAGTTTCAGGCAAGTCTATGGGCCAAATGTCCCATTTAGAAATTCGAAAGATGTGAGCACCTGCGAAATCGTGATTTGTCCAAATCATCAGTGACAAAAAAAAAATGCGTACCAGAACAAAGTTGCTCGTTAGTCGTCACATCTCAGCCTCTTGTAAGACGCTACTACCATTTATGTTATGTGCGTCTGTCCACGAGAGTTTACTCCCTACTGAACAGGACCCTGGTGAAGGCTGGTTAGTGTGGGAGATGAGGAAAAGGAGGGAGGCTCTGTACCTCAGCGTTCCTCTTCAGGTCCCCAGCCTCTGCTTCGCTGTACTCCATGTCCAGCACCTCTTCGTTCCCAGAATCCTCGTCTGAACACAGCAGCTCCGGCAACGAGTTGTTGAACTCTGGGAGGGAGAAACCAGCAGAGCAGATCAAGACACATGAAAACCACTGATATGCGCAAACCAGGGGTTGGAACCAGTTCAGGGAACCAAAAACGGAAAAATAATAACATTTTCAGAGGAAGTGAAACGGAACCGGGAACGAAAGGGATCTCTAGTGTTCTGGAACAAAACCGTTATTTTCATATCTTGCCTACGGCTTACTAACATTCTTTTTAGTTCCCAAAATATTTCTAATGTCTCGAATATAATTTGGTAATTTTGTGAAGTTATAATGCTAGTAACAGCCTAAACACATTCCAATTCACATCATGATTTTCAGAGCTTCAAGCCAAGCCCCCTCCATGTCCACCACATTGCCCTCTCCTCACCCGTGAAATTTCAGTCGCATCTCGCGCCTGCACTTATCTGACCAATCAAACATGTAAATAAGACAGTGATGTAAAGTACGTACGTAAAAATACTTTAAAGTACTACTGAAGTCGTTTTTTGGGGGGGGTATCTGTACTTTACTATTTCTATTTTAGACAACTTTATACTTGTACTTCACTACATTCTTAAAGAAAATGACTCCATACATTTTCCCTGACACCCAACAGTACTCATTACATTTTGAATGCTTAGGAGGACAGGAAAATTGTCTAATTCACACACTTATCTGGGGGACTCACTCAACACATGCTTAGTTTGTAAATTATGTATGAGGTTTGAAGCGTGTCCCTCGCAATCCATAAATGTAAAAAAAGAAAATGGTGCCGTCTAGTTTGCCTAATATAAGGAATTGGAAATTATTTATACTTTTGATACTGAAGTATATTTGAGAAATTACATTTACTTTTGATACTTAAGCATATTTAAAACCAAATACTTTTAGACGTTTACTTAAATAGGATTTTACTGGGTGACTTTCACTTTTACTAGAGTCATTTTGTATTAAGGTATCTTTACTTTTACTGAAGTATGACAATTTCCACCACTGATCAGGGATGGGCAACTGCCGGCATGCGGCCCGCAGGCCCCCTTTTGGAGGCCCTCGGATCAAATTCAACTCAACTTACTGTTTGTTGCAAGTTAGAATAGTAGAATACACAAGGTGCAATTTAGAAATTTGGTTGTGAATCAGCAGTTTCTCTATTGTTATGTCTGTCACTGATAGTCAATTAGCCCATGTCAGCTAAATGTTTTCAGATTGGTAAATTAGATTGCTGGGCGCTAAACTAAACTTGTTATCACGGTCAAATTATCAGCAAGGGACCCCCCTCATTGATTTTGTTAGTCTCACTCAGATACCATATTAAAACTGCAAATATTTCTCTCTACACTATGACAAAATGTGTAAAATTGCACAAAATGAACTCTAAAACTTAAGTCTCTCCGCTGTCAAGAGGTGGGCCACTAAAATGTTTTGCTCGCAGTGTGTGTTTGTGTGTGTGTGTGGGGGGGCAACTACAGCCCCTCATGATGAGTTCAGAGTGTGTGGCCCCCACCCCTATCAAAGCTGCCCCTCCCTGACCTATATGAACTGCTACTTTTTTTATTTATTGGTTCGAACCGGTTCAGAACGTATTTTCTGGTTGGAACACCGGAACTGATTCCAACCCCTGGTGTAAACACACACACACACTACTTTTCTTTTGTGAAGCTGAGTATATGCTTAAAAAGGGGTACTGGTGTCTATGATGTACCTTGCAGGCTGAGCTCTGTGGCTCTCTTGAGGTCGTCGTCCTCCCTCATCTCTTGGGCTTCCTGTAGGACATACCACAAATTGAAAATGTCACTGGATTGTATTGTGATGGTGCAACAAGGCAGCATTGCTGGATACAGGGTCAAGTAGACACCTAGTTGACATTATATAAAGTTGGTGGGTCAGAGCTTAAAACCCATTTTGGGTATTCACCAAAAAAAGCTGAGGGAAGATTAGCCTACATTACAAAAACATTGGTGAACCACCAACACCAGGTTAATCCAACAGTAAAATGTCAAAGGGTAGAGCTGTATAGGTCTCTCTATGTAATGGCCTAGTGTGTGTTGGGAGTCTTACATGCTCCTGCAGGCTCTGGGCCAGGGCTTGCTGCAGCTCCTGCTCCTCCCGCTCCTGCTCCAGGCTATACTGCTGCACCCAGTCCAGATCTCCCTGCACCCCTTCAGGTGTCTGGTTTTCCTTGTTTTCGTCCATGGTCAGGTCCAGGGAGTTCAGCACATCTACACACACAGATACACTCTGTTGCGCAAGGGTTGGTGAAACGCACATTTCAAAACAGTCCATGGTCTTCATGACTTAGTATAGGATAGTTCAAGGAAATTACAATTTCACAAATTTCATAATGGACATCTAGTAACTACAGAGAGTTGTTTTGGTGTGTAGTCTGTTTAAGCCTACACTTCCCTTTCTCTCCTGGCTGGGGTGTGTGTGTGTGTGTCGTGGTTACCTGCAGACGGTTTGTTGTCCGTCTCCAGCAGGTCTGGGTGGTAGTTTGTCTGCTGGGTGTCGGGGTCGGCGTCACCGAAGCCCGTGTCGGGGCTGCTGGTTGGCTCGTCCTCAGGGGCAGGGCAGGAGAGACCAGTGTCTTGACAACTCATCTCCAGCACTACCGCCAGCATCGCCTCATCGTTGATGTCTGACGCGTCTGTGTGTTGGACGCCTCGCTGGACCGAAACACACAACCAGAGCCCACCATGTCACACCGGACCTAAACCCACAGTATTCTTTCAACCTGGCCCTGCATGTGTCAGTGGTTAAGTTGTAGTAACTAATTTCTCCCCCCAGTCCCCCTACCTCCTCTGCTTTGTCATCAGGCAGACAGTCGCTGAGGCGTCGCTTGCGGCTCACCGCCTTCCGGCTCAGCTCCTCCTCGCTGTCAGAGTCCACCAGGATACTGCTGGAGCTGCCCCCCGCCTTCAGAGACACTTTCCTGGAGGAAGGAAATAAAGACAGTGGTTAGAAGATCCAAACATTTACACCAGTGGTTTTCAACCTGTGGACCGGTTGCAGGTGGTCCAACATTTTTTCATTTATTTTTAGAATCTAATTTTGTGATTTATAATTACTTTACACAATGCAAATTGTAATAACAATGTATTTTATTTAACGAGGCAAGTCTTAAATTCTTATTTACAATGACGGCCTACCAAAAGGCCTAGGACAAAACACACAACACGAGAAGAGACAACGCAACACTACATAAAGAGAGAACTAAGACAAAAACACAGCATGGTAGCAACAAAACATGGTACAAACATTATTGGGCGCAGACAACAGCACAAAGGGCAAGAAGGTAGAGACAACGACACATTACTCATGATTGAGTCTTTGAATGAAGAGATCGAGATAAAACTGTCCAGTTTGAGAGTTTGTTACAGCTCGTTCCAGTCACTAGCTGCAGTGAACTGAAAAGATGAGCGATCCAGGGATGTGTGTGCTTTAGGGCCCTTTAACAGAACGTGACTGGCAGAACGGGTGTTGTATGTGGAGGATGAGGGGTGCAGTAGAGCGCTCAAATACGGGGCAGTGAGGCCGAAGAGGGTTTTATAAATAACCATCAACCAGTAGGTCTTGCGAGGGGTATACAGAGATGACCAGTTTTTACATATGAGTATAGAGTGCAGTGATATGTCCTATAAGGAGCATTGGTGGCAAATCTGATGGCCGAAAGGTAAAGCACATCTAGCCGCTCGAGAGCACCCTCACCTGCCAATCTTTAAATTATGTCTCCACAATCTAGCATGGGTAGGATGGTCATCTGAATCAGGGTTAGTTTGGCAGCTGGGGTGAAAGAGGAGCGATTACGATAGAGGAAACCAAGTCTAGATTTAACTTTAGCCTGCAGCTTTGATATGTGCTGAGAGAAGGACAGTGCACTGTTTAGCCATACTCCCAAATACTTGAATGAGGTGACTACCTCAAGCTCTTAAGCCTCATAGGTATTACTTTTTGGGGTTAGACCCACAGAGAGAGAACTGCTCCTTAAAAGTAACTAACTTTGGCCTTCCGGGTAGCCTGAGTGCACTTATTTCTCATTTGCCTGAACGAGAGCCAGTCAGCCTGAGTATGCATGTGCCGAGCCTTTCACCAAATGCAATTCTTGAGGTGGAGTAACTCTGCAAGATCATGGTCGAACCTATTTTTAATTCTCATGTTTGTTAACAAAACCACTGAAAATATCAAAAAATAAGGTTCAAACGTCTTCGACAGAGGGGATCAAGGTGATTCTATACCATTTTAAAATAATAATACAACTATTAATAATAAGTTACATTTACTGATAAAATGTACTCTATATTTGACCGCCAAGATACTTTGTTAAATTCCGCCATTCCTGGAATGTGGTCCTCAAGAGTTTGCCGGTGATTTTCCTGGAATGGAAAAGTTTGGGACCCGCTGATCTACACAATGTTCCCATCAAGGAAACAAGAGACCTACTGTAAACATGATTGGTGTCCATGGGGTGGAAGTGTGTGGAAGTGATACCATAGTGTTAGAGAGGGGTTGAATGAGTGGCTTACCAAAGTAGTGAGGAGGAGTTCACCAACTGGGAGGCCTTCAGTGTTCGTGCCCTGTACAAAAAAACAGGGTGTGGTAAGGTCATTTAATTTCTGCAGAGCACATTAGAGTAGGATTGTATTGCATTGACAGGCAGAGTGGTCTTTCAATAATCCCTTTGGCGAGATGTGCTATTGAGATCAAAGAACAGATCTGTGTGTAGCCACGTGTGCACATTTGTTTCTAATCCTTGCCGATTAGTGAGTTTCGTGCACAGTTATAGCACATTTTCGGTCAGCAAACAGGTTTTGTACAGATAAACCCTGGAAAAAAGTCATGGGTGTGTGCATCAACTGCATGTGTGCTAGAGGAGAGAGGGAGATTACAGCAGGTAAGGCTACAAAATAATGACAGACCAACTAGTTAGCCAAATCAACACCTATTGTGTAGCCTGGATAGTTCTCGGTAGTTAACTATTATCATGTATTAATGTAATTGTCATCTCCAATGTCCTAACTACACCTAACTACACCATAACTACAAATGGCGACACGCAGTTGATCAACGGGTGCGTTAATAAATCAACGCTTACTCCGGCTGTAAAAGTCTGACAATTGGAAAGCTGGGATTCCCCTCTGTTCAACATTGGGCATGTCATTCTGACAACTTTAAAATATATTCTTAGATAATCCTAATTGAGAATTTAGTAATGTCTCCCATGCTGTCAATAGATCTCCCCTGGAAGGATGTTATCAATAAACAGCTACCTTGCTTTGAAGTAGGCTACTTTAGCCATTTGATTTTTTTTTTTAATATGGCAAGACCTGAAAATGGTTGTCTAGCAATGTTCAACAACCAACTTAAAAATATATTTTTTAAGAATAATGGGCAAATGTTGACAATACAGTGTGGAAAGCTCTTAGAGACTTACCCAGAAAGACTCACAGCTGTAATTGCTGCCAAACGTGCTTCTACAAAGTATTGACTCATGGGGTGTGAATACATATATAAATGAGATATTTCTGTATTTAATTTTCAATAAATTTGCAAACATTTCTAAAAACATGTTTTCATGGGTTATTGCGTATAGATTGGTGAGGAAAATAATCCATTCCATCCATTTAGAATTCAGGTTGTAACAAAATGTAGAATAAGTCAAGGGGTATGAATACTTTCTGAAGGCACTGTAACAGGCCTAATAACACATTTTATTTTGTAAAGTGGTGCCTTGCATCATACAACAATTTTCAGTTACCTTTTTGGCCCAAAGTGTTACAAACACCCCAAAAAATGTGGAGTGCAAAAATGAATGTCAAGCCTTGGTAAAATTGTATAATTATGCAACAAACGTTGGATAATTTTCACTGTGGGGTGCGTTTCTTACATGGTTCCATGTGCGCTCCAGCCCAGGCTGAGGGGAGGCTGCGTAGTGTCTGTGCAGTGGGACAGCAGTGTGAGATAGCGGGGAATCATCACCTGCTGGCCCAGCTTAGTGTTTAGAGACAGCTGGGCGTTGAAGCTGTAGCGCTTCAGGTGCAAGATAAGAACTCTGCATGGGGGGGGGAAGCAACAGAAAGGAATTAATTTAAGGTTCTGGTGAACCTCATACCACTTCTCATTCACTTTAACATCAGATCACTGTTGTAGACACACGGGCATACCTGGGGAGTCGGCTGAATTTATGAGTCACTGTCGCCGCTTTCCTGCTGCACTTTTCACAAGAATACTCGATTTCCTCCATCTGGAACACACATCAACACACATTCAACTCATCTACTTCCTATTAGGATTTGGATACTAGGTTAACTGTTTCATTGCATTTAGTGTGTGTGTGTGTGTGTGTGTGGGGGGGGGTAAAACCCAGTTTGCCTCAAGGGCCGCATTCGTTCTTCAACGAGATCCGGAGAGCCACACTGAAAAGTTGTTACATTTCCGTTGCGTCAAAATTTGCTAAAAAAATGATCCTCTATCCTTCATTTTTGGAATTTGATGCTCCCCGACTGTCTAACTTTCATTTCGGTGATTATTAGTGAGCTGGACAGTCCATTATTTCTTCAGTTTAAATTTGGTTTTAGTCATTTTAAAAGTATATTAAGTATGTCCCTCCCATCCAATTTGTTTTGTTTTGTTTTTAATATAAAAGTTGGTCACCCATGCTTTAGTGAGATGATATTAGGGCTGTTACGGTGACCGTATTACTGCCACACCGGTGGTCACGAGTCATGAAGGGAGTCGCAGTAATTAGGAGTTTCCAAGAGCTGATGCTGCTAACTGCCTGGTACTCAGCACTCTATTGTCCCTCTAATCACTCTGACATCAATGCAAATGTAATGGAAAATCTAATCAAACACTTCATGAGAGCCCATGAGCTCATGTTGCTCAACATTTCTATAGGCTATGCAATTGCGTGAGAAAACAGAGTGATGGCCTCTACTTATTAAAAGAGGATCCCATCATCTTTCTATAAGATAGGCCTACTATATTTATATCTCAACTTTCCTAATATTAAGCACATTGCTCATCTTTACAACAGAAGTATAGCCTACCTGGCTGGCATAAAAATGAACCCTGGGAAAAACATCCTCCATTTGCTATTTAAGTGCATACAGTAGATGTATTTTTCCCCCTGCCCGTTTTGAGACAGGTGCATGATAATGGTCCATTCTAAATCAAATTTCACACTTTATTTAGTATATGTAAAGACAAGATTAAATCAAGAATAGTCTGATAGGTGACAAAATTAGCCGATCACTTGTGAATGATATATCACTTGTGAATGATGCCCAGCGGAAGGCAAGAAACAATGCATACATTTTTTTGCGACTTTATAAAAAATCATAGTCCCAATCCTCATGTAGCCTAGCCCATAGACCTATATGTTTGGTAAGGTTAGTATCACAACTAAAGTGACCAAATAACTTCTTTAAATGAAGCACATTAATCTGCTTTACAAGGGGTATAGAGCCTAACTGGCATACATAAGCAGCCCGCCAGTTTCAAGTTTGGAGAAGATAATACCATACAAGTGTACCTTTATAATAAAAGCATTAAATGCATAATCCCATTTGCAGTCACTTTTGATAATGGTGTTTTCCCGCTAATGGAACATTCGCACTTATAGCCTGTTGACGTGTGCGCATTGCTGCGCTTATAATGTGAAGAAATAGCCTAATAGTTTATCAACATTTTAAGCTAAACATTCTGTTCTGTTGCATCAGCCTCATTGCATAAAAAATATGTTGTTATGCAAGTGGTTGTATTAATTTGGCATCCCACAAGTGTCTCAGACTATGTTGGGAATATGTATTTCTTGCACAGAATATAATAGGTCAACTTTTGTACTATAAGGGATAGTAGATTGGCATAGGCAAGTGCTTTTGCTGTTTGTTAGGCCTACTCATCTTGTTGGCTGACAAAGTAAATGTAGACAGTTCTTCCAATATCTTTAATATGCACCTCGGAATTGTATAAGGACACGTGCAGTTGCATCCCCGACGTGTCTGTCTTCACGTGACGGAGACCCATGTGAGTGAGAGGTGCTTCAGAGCACACAGGGAGAAGGAAATTCAAATTGTTATATTCAGCCCAAGGGCACAACGGCCACAAAGGGCATGGATTTCTTTAGGGGGCAATACAGCCAAACAAAGGGGATACCGCCGGGAAATCCGAGGCATTATCAAGTGCTTGTCAAATTGTGAATGAGAGACTGATGAAGTGTGAACAGCCTGCACAAAAAACAAAGCAGAGCTCATGCCTTTCATGTGACTTTTTTCAAATCATCATTAAAGTCGCATCATGCAGCCTTAGAATGTATAAAACATATAAACAAGGAGCCCAACGTTTGTAGAACAACTAAAGTTACATAAATAACTCTAAATTAAGCATATAGGAGTACCTGTTTCTTTAACCGCTCAACATAGAATGTGCGCACTCCCTCAACTCGTTTTGAGAAAAGTTCAGCTTTGTTCAATTGTATTCTTCATACTATAAAACATGATAAAATAATGGCACGGAATTCTAAGAAAATGTCTGCTAAATGAGTATAGCCCACAGCAATATGGCAAAGCCAGATAATGACAACACAGAGTATGCTATTCTGTTCTTCTGAAATGGACTACATTTTCTTCATATCATGTTTCTTTAGACCAGTCTAAAATAAATAATGGATTTATTGTGAAAGTGAAGGCCATATTACATGGATTTATTAGACTTTTTAAAATGTAGATGTCCAAAGATCTGCATCAGTGGCTTGTAGGCTGTGTGTGGAAGCAAGGAGATGCTAAATGTGTTCAGGTTAATTAACGGTCAATTACCGTGAGACCGGCAGTTATTTGCTTGACAATGCCCGGCCCTAGTTGATATACAGTATATTTGGACAGGAGCTAGCCTGGTGGTTTTTGGGGACAGTGGACACGCACCCTGAAGAAGAGGTCCAGAGAGTCCTGGATGGACCGGAGAGGGATGGTCTTCTTCCTACGAGGCAGGTCAATGGACAGGTCGTTGAACTGCTCCCGCTTGGTCACCACTTCTCCACAGCTGAAACCACACAATAGCACAACCTTTTTTTCATGATTTGTTGTTTATAACATGACATTCAGTCGGTCTTTATGTCAACTTCATATGCTTAGGAAAGGTAATACCATAAAAGCTAAAGGAATGGACTCTTAAAAGCTGAATCTATGACGTCTAATACACGTCCATTATTTTATTTTCCATCAGAGAAGAGATGTACCACCCAGAAATCCACAGTCTGAGGTGATGATTCACTCACCCTTTGCAGGTGATGGTGTGCTGCACCTCAAATTCCATGTTGACCACCACGGGGCAGGTGTAGGTGTGTGAGGTGTCCGCCTCCTCCCCAGGTCTGACCGCGGCCGCCTGCTGGGGGGCCTCGTCCCACGCCACCGATTCGCTCTTCCAGCTCTTGTTCACCTTCTCCATGTCCTCCTTAAGCTGGTCCAGGCACTGGCTCAGGAACTCATGGGCGTCCTGGGGGGGGGGGGGGGGGGGGGTGAGTATACAGAGCTACAAAAGAGCCGAAATGGTTGTGGTGCAAATATTATAGGTCTTACGTTCTGCATGTAGCCAGAGAAGCGCTCGGCTGTGGAGGAGATGGAACTCTTCACTCTCCTCAGCAGGTCTTTCTTTACCTCGGGGCACGAGATGTCCTTCTTGGCCAGCAAGTGGGCAAAGCGTCTGCACGCACAACAGAGAGGAGGGTCAGTGAGGGTGCAGGGCAGGTACACAAGTCAGCTGAGCAGTTAGAGAAATATTGAGTCATAGCCATGAAATCACTAAGCCACCTAAACAAAAACAGCTTTTAAAAGGGTGCATCCCTTGTTAAAGTGGAAATACTGGCTCTACTCAGTTGGTAGAGCATGGCGCATGCAACGCCAGGGTTGTGGGTTCGATTCCCACAGGGGACCAGTACGAAAATGTGTGCACTCACTACTTTAAGTCGCTCTGGATAAGAGCGTCTGCTAAATGGCTAAAATATTTTTTTTAAAGGGTGACTGCAGTAACAGTAGGCTACCTGAGTAGGGCGTTGGCGGGGACCTTCTTCCATGGGATTCCCTGCTTCAGCAGGTCATTGGAGAACGACGGCAGGCTGAAGAGAGACTGCAGGATGGCGTTCATGTAACACGTGTTGCCCAGGTTGGAGAATCTGCAGCAAAAAGGTTTAAGTATAACTCCATCTATGTACCACAACCACTGGTGAAAAGACATGTTTTCAACTGAAAGTATCTGCTTCGGCACATTAGGGTTGTAAGCGACAACAAAAAAATCTTTGTTGACCGAAATGTCTTCTTTCAACCAATCAATTGGCTGACATTCGTGTGTGTATTTTTCCATTTAGACACACCCTGTGTGTTTTAATAAAATCAACTATATGTATTAAGCTTTGATGCTTTAATTCTTAAGAGCCTACGCCGTTGGGGGGTGGGGGGATGGGTTCAAAGCTTGACATATGTAATTGTTTTGAGATGGTCATACTATGGATCATTTAGCCATTTGATTTTGAATATCAAGGACCCCTTTAGATATCCCAATTTGATGTTTTTTTCTTTTCTTCCATTTTTGATATAAAAACATACTACTATAGCCCAGAGAACTGCATTGAGTAACAGCCATAAAATGCCAAAAAAGACATTCAAAATAAATCAGAAACAAGGTTTTGAAGTGTTTGTCCTATATCTGGGAGATGAGAAAGCTCATGATATACAGTGCCTTCAAAAAGAATTCAGACTTCTACCAATCTGCGTGCCAGTTCTTTCATGGAACAGTTTAATTTAATTTATAATAACGTATTCGTATCTCAATCATTGTCATGTGGTTAATCAAACTTGTATTCAAATGAAAATTATACAAACCTAAAAAGTAACTTATACTGCCAACTACATAAAAACAATCACCTACATAAGCAAACAAATAAAAACATTGCAGCCTGCAGGTTGAAAATAGCCCGATAGAAATAAATGACATTGGCTACCCATGGCCTGTCTGCAACAAACTTTAAACATTGTATCAACTATTAACTTGGGTCTGACCCAAAGCACATGCTAGTAAACTTGCAAAATTGCATAAGATATTCTGGGCCTTCCGAGTTTCCCGTGCCAGTGAGCTCGGGACAGACACAGCTGTAAGCTATTTGCATAAGGGATAAGAAATAATCAGGTAGGCCTATTTTATGACATTTCCACTGGATCAGATCATGATATTTTTCCCTTTCATGCTGAGTAGTTATTGAAAAGGAGAGAGCGGGAAAGATTTTTTTAAATAAACGTCCCCTTTTTAGGACCCTGTCTTTCAAAGATAATTCGTGAAAACCCAAATAAACTTCCCAGACCTTCATTGTAAAGGGTTTAAACACTGTTTCCCATGCTTGTTCATAAACAGTTAATGAACATGCACCTGTGGAACGGTCGTTAAGACAAACAGCTTACAGACGGTAGACAATTAAGGTGAAAACTTAGGACACTAAAGAGGCCTTTCTACTGACTCTGAAAAACACCAAAAGAAAGATGCCCAGGGTCCCTGCTCATCTGCGTGAACGTGCCTTAGGCATGCTGCAAGGAGGCATGAGGACTGCAGATGTAGCCAGGGCAATAAATTGCAATGTCCGTACTGTGAGACGCCTAAGACAGTGCCACAGGGAGATGGGACGGATAGCTGATCGTCCTCGCAGTGGCAGACCACGTGTAACAACACCTGCACAGGACCGGTACATCCGAACAGCCCACCTACGGAACAGGTACAGGATGGCAACAACTGTCGGAGTTACATCAGGAACGCACAATCCCTCCATCAGTGCTCAGACTGTCCGCAATAGGCTGGACTGAGGGCTTGTAGGCCTGTTGTAAGGAAGGTCCTCACCAAACATCACCGGCAACAACGTCGCCTATGGGCAGAAACCCACTGTCGCTGGACCAGACAGGACTAGCAAAAGGTGCTCTTCACTAACGAGCCGAGGTATGGTCTCACCAGGGGTGATGGTCGGATTTGCGTTTATCGTCGAAGGAATGAGCACTACACCGAGGCCTGTACTCTGGAGCGGGATCGATTTGGAGGTGGAGGGTCCGTCACGGTCTGGGGCGGTGCGTCACAGCATCATCGGACTGAGCTTGTTGTCATTGCAGTCAATCTCAACTCTGTGCGTTACTGGGAAGACATCCTCCTCCCTTATGTGGTCCCCGTCCTGCAGGCTCATGCTGACATGACCATCCAGCATGACAATGCCACCAGCCATACTGCTCGTTCTGTGCGTGATTTCCTGCAACACAGGAATGTCAGTGTTCTGCCATGGCCAGCGAAGAGCCCAGATCTCAATCCCATTGAGCACGCCTGGGATTTGTTGGATCGGAGGGTGAGGGCCATTCCCCCCAGAAATGTCCGGGAACTTGCAGGTGCCTTGGTGGAAGAGTGGGGTAAAATCTCACAGCAAGAACTGGAAAATTTGGTGCAGTCCATGAGGAGGAAATGCACTGCAGTACTTAATGCAGCTGGTGGCCACACCAGACACAGACTGTTACTTTTGATTTTGACTGTTTGCTTGCTGTTCGAGGTTGAGAAAACATTACTTTGAGAAGCTCCAGGGCTCATTAGTGGTGGTGCATTAAGCCAATCAGAAATACTATCAGATCCCCAAATGGGCACATTTATAGGCCTACATTTGCGCACAGGCCAGGTAGCCTATAGGCCTACTTCCATGCATAATCAGGTGCGCGTCCTTACTAAAAATTGACAGGAGCGCTCAATACAAAAGACTAACTAAATTGACAAAACTCGTAAATGGAATAAAATAAACCCATACTTGTTTCTCACAAGTGTAGCATAGGTTGTGCGCTCTGCAAACAATGTGTCCCCTCCGACAATGAGAACAGCAAAAAACTGGAATACTAATATATTTAATGCATTAACAGAAATTACCATAACCAAACAAACATTAGTAGATGAAAAAATATAGGAATTAACGGCAAATGTACTGCTGGTGATTTATGTAATGGAGAATTGATAGACACTAACACAAATAATTCACACAATGAAGTTAAACCAACGAATGTGCACAAATTGGCAGGAGAGCGCGCATTCTGGAGAGAGACGTGCATTGTGCATCTTAGCCACACTTCCCTTCGTCTTGGACTGTTGCCATCCACGCAGCCTACACAATGTATTAGTCTCGGCCCCCATAATGGATTAGTTCACAGAGATGGGCGTGAATAAGACCGGCGTCTCGTGTTCCTTAAATTGTATTTGCAAATGCTTGACAAACAATCGACTAACTGGGGTCAGCCGTATGGCACATTCATAACGAGCATTAACAGATATAGTAAATCACACATTACTGGTAGGTGGGCAGCACTAGAAAAGCCCCTCATTGACTCCGGAGGTTAACTTTAGAATCATCAGTATAACCCTGGGATGTCTCCTTACCCTTGCAGTGGAGGCTGGGGCTGGGCCAGAGTGGATGGTCTCGGCTTGTTCCAGCCACCGTAGTCCAGCATGGGGCGCACTTTCTTGAAGGGGGTCGAGTGATTGGGTAACATGAGACTTCTTTTAGCCGAGGTGGTCTGGGATGTACTGGATGGCCTGTGGAGGGAACGACAAATGTTGAACTCAAGGTGTGGCAGCATCTTAATGATGCGTAAGTATGTTTTCTTAACATCCATGGGACAACCTGGTTAAATAAAGGCGCAAAAAAAAAACGTACTTACCTGTCTAGGAAAGAGTGACTCGTGGAGTAGTCTTTGGTCACCGATCGGCTGCCGTAGAATGACGTGGGCTGAAGTGGCGCTGGAACCAGTGAAACTGGTGGGAAAGGTAGACAGTTATCACAGGGCGGCTAGAGACGGCACAGTTCTAGTCTGGAGAAGGTTATCTCAGTCTGACGAGGGCTTACCAGAGCAGCGGTTCTCCTCTGCCTGTTTCAGCTTGTCTTTGCAGCTCAGCAGAAACTTCCTGGAGAGGTCCGACGTGGTCTTGTTGTTGCTGAGATACAAGAAACAGTTTAGATTCACTGGTGCACAACTCTGCCCTACAAAGGCAAAGTGCAGTAACAGCAAATTTGGTCAAAAAGTTTTGATCTGTTGTAATGGCAGTTTCCCCTTTACGCTAAACCGGTGCTGCTAAATCATGGCCGCCACTGTAAAAACACCTACCCCCTCACCCCCACTCGCTAGACACCCCCAGGCCGCAATGGACATAAGCCTAAATTGACAGGAAGGGAGGTGAAATTAACCCTTTGCTTGGTAAAGTAACATTGTCGTTGTCATACCTGGATGAGTCATTCTCCTTGGGGTAGTCCTTAGTCAGGTCGCTGTCAGAGGCGAGGTGTCTCTTCCTCTTCTCAATCCTGAAGGGGCAAAAGATGGTTCTGAAGATGATGAATATGAAGTACACATTTTTAAATGTCCCTTTAAGAGTGGTTATGAGACCAATGCACACATGAAGACTCTAGCCTCTGTCAAATGAAGAAATGCAATCTCAGGAGAAAGGCTAGCGAGACAAAAGAGTGGTGGAAGAGGTTGCATTGTGATTCTACACCCCTCACCCAGAAGTCCGCACTTGTTCATTCCCCCTTGTGAATTTATAAGTCCAATCCACTTAAATAAACAAGGGGGGAAAGTATGAGTGCAGAGTCAGGACGGCGCCTGTGTGTGATGCTTTATCTACCTGGATGGTCGGTGTGTTGGCTTGCCTACCTGTTCTCAGACAGCCCACTGCGGGAAGGTGTGGAGGTGACTCTGCTGGGACTGCTTAGGGGTTTGCGGGGCATCGTCTCTTCCCTGTTGTCCACACTGGGTCGTCTGGATGTTGACTGAAACAGAGCCAGATTTAAATGAGTAATCTTTTCAGAGAAGCAAAAACCAGGAACAGTATGGTTGTAAATGACAGGTACTTTCTTACAACAACTCTTTACCTGTCGTTCTCCAGGTGGGCTAATCTCGTTCTTTACGGATCGATTCCCGAGCACACTGAAGCTTGCACTTCCCTGGGATGTCTTTAGAACTACAAGAAAACAACACTTATCAAACAGAAGGACACCAGTTCCGCAGTAAATCATGCAAATTTGTAGAAACAGTTAATGATCTACAAGTTCCAATAGATTGTTACCTGTTGGTTTTCCCTGCTTCAACTTCTCAAGATATTCTTTCATTTTCTCAGCCACAGCAGTGGGAATTCTCTCAAGGGTGACTACACTGCCATCCTTAAGAGACACCACAATTCGTCTCATAGTGTGCATGGACTGCATCGTGACATTCTTCACATTATGGTTGAGCTGAAAGCATAGACATATATAATGAACATATACTATATCAAGACGATTCGATACATGGGCTCCAATTAGGGATGTTAAGTTTCAACGAGACGCATCAAAGATAAAAGTGCATCGGTCCGAGAGACCCCAAACGATCCAAATGTAGCATGCATATTTGAGATTGTTCAAAGTAGCCACCCTTTGCCTTGATGACAGCTTTGCACACCATTGGCATTCTCTCAACCAGCTTCACGAGGTGGTCACCTGGAATGCATTTCAATTAACAGGTGTGCCTTTTTAAAAGTTCATTTGTGGAATTTCTTTCCTTCTTAATGCATTTGAGCCAATCAGTTGTGTTCTGACAAGGTAGGGGTGGTATACAGAAGATAGCCCTATACGGTAAAATACCCAAGTCCATATTATGGCAAGAACAGCTCAAACAAGCAAAGTGAAACGACAGTCCATCATTACTTTAAGACATGAAGGTAGTCAATCTGGAAAATGTCAAGAACTTTGAAAGTTTCTTCAAGTGCAGTCGCAAAAACCATCAAGTGCTATGATGAAACTGGCTCTCATGAAGACCGCCACAGGAAAGGAAGACCCAGAGTTACCTCTGCTGCAGAGGATAAGTTCATTAGAGTTAACTGCACTTCAGATTGCCATCCAAATAAATGCTTCACAGAGTTCAAGTAACAGACATCTCAACATCAACTGTTCAGAGGAGACTGCGTGACTCAGGCCTTCATGGTAAAATTGCTGCAAAGAAACCACTACTAAAGGACACCAATAAGAAGAAGGGACTGACTTGCTTGGGCCAAGAAACGAGCAATGGACATTAGACAGGCGTAAATCTCTAATTTAGTCTGATGAGTCCAAATGAAATTTTTTGTTCCAACCTCTGTGTCTTTGTGAGATGCAGAGTAGGTGAACGGATGATCTAGGCATGTGTGGTTCCCACCGTGAAACATGGAGGTGTGATGGTGCTTTGCTGGTGACACCGTCTGTGATTTATTTAGAATTCAAGGCACTTAACCAACATGGCTACCACAGCATTCTTCAGCGATACGCCATCCCATCTGGTTTGAACTTAGCGGGACTATCATTTGTTTTTCAACAGGACAATGACCCAACACACCTCCAGGCTGTGTAAGGGCTAGTTGACCGAGAAGGAGTGATGGAGTGCTGCATCAGATGACCTGGCCTCCACAATCACCTGACCTCAAACCAATTGGGATGGTTTGGGATGAGTTGGACCGCAGAGTGAAGGAAAAGCAGCTAACAAGTGCTCAGCATATGTTGGAACTCCTTCAAGACTGTTGGAAAAGCATTCCAGGTGAAGCTGCTTGAGAGAATGCCAAGAGTGTGCAGAGCTGTCATTCAAGGCAAAGGGTGGCTATTTGAAGAATCTCAAATATAAAATATATTTTGATTTGTTTAACACTTTTTTGGTTACTACAGGATTCCATATGTATTTTTTTTTAATTTAACCTTTTAACTAGGCAATTCAGTTAACAACAAATTATTATTTTCAATGACGGGCTACCGGGGAACAGTGGGTTAACTGCCTTGTTCAGGGGCAGGACGACAGATTTTTTTTACCTTGTCACCTTAGGGATTTGATTCAGTAACCTTTCAGTTACTGGCCCAACGCTCCAACCACTAGGCTACATGCCACCATATGTGTTATTTCATAGTTTTGATGTCTTCACTATTATTATACAATGTAGAAAAAAGTACAAATAAAGAAAAAACCTTGAATCTGTCAGTGTCCAAACTTTTGACTGGTACTGTACCTTAAAAGACAGTCTTAACATACAAAATATCAGCTATTTAAGTCCAATGTAATCATGCCATTTTGTTAGGTGAATGAGCACATATAGGGAAAACTATTACCTGAAAACTTTTGAGTGGACCACCAGCATTGAACTTCAGGCACAGGTTGACTTTGTTACCCTTCTCAAGAACCTCGAAGGTCCCCTCCTTCCATCGAGTGGTGCCCACGTCTATACTGTTGTAGCGTATTTTGACAACGCTTCCGCTGGAGAGCTTGGGCACTGCTGCTGCCATTGGTGATTGTCAGGGTTGTGCTCTCCAAATAAACCTAATGGAAGGGAAAAGTAGATTGTGTGCAAACAAGGACATTTTTTAAATTAGGCTTGGGCGGTATACTGGGTATTTGGAAATAACCACGGGATTGCTTTTCAATACCGTCAAAACTATTTAGATTTTTTTATTATTATAAATTTGAATGTGTAGCTACTTAAGTAAATACCTGCAGTCAACTTGTGTAATACAATAGGAGATAAAGTGATTACCAGTAGCCCCCAGTCACGTGGAATTTGTTTACAAGCACACAACAACGAGAGACCGGAGCCTTGTGAGTCACTTACTGTTTGTTGTGCAGCACGCGATAGGTGATCTAGTTACAGTATGGAATTCACAACTAAATGTTTGCCAGCTAGATCTCTTATAACTATTAAGTTAACTGCCTAAAATGTGCTAAATGCTCTGCAGGTGTGCATTTGTTTGCTAATTTAGTAGCTAGTTAGCCATCTAGCTAAGTGCTTAGCTCCTTGCAAAATTAAGCTTTGCTTGGTAATAGCAGAGAATTCCATCCTGGATCAAGTATTTGTTTTGTGCATGCAGCAAACAGAGTAGCATGCACTTTTGAGTTACTTGTATAACTTTGAGCTGGGATGTCTGTCCTGCAAATAGTTTAGGTCAGAGACAGTATAAAATGTTTGCAATGCGTTCATTAGCATTTAGTTTACATTCACCTTAAGATCTCAAAGTCTCAGTGGGGTTTGAAAATAGCGCCCCTTGTGTTCAGTGCAAGTATTACAGAATATCACAGGATATTACAAGAACAATATGAAGGTATGACAATCTGGATACCGCCTACGACTACTTTAAATATATCTATTTTTAACATTTAGAGCACTAGTAAGAGAGCAGCAACTGAGTCGTCCAGTAACTTTTAACACATTGTTGGCGCAACAAACAGTTGTCCTGTCCTATGGGTAAGTCTGGTTTGAAAGGGAACACTATGCCAAAATACTTTAATTAAATAATATACTGTGCAGACCAGTGCACGTGACCTGGGCAAATTTTTCAAGCTGTAAATTGAAATGTTCTGCTTATGTTTGGCAGTGACAAATGTTTGCATGATGCAATTCCGTTTTTAACCTAATCAGGGAGGGGTCCACTTGTTTACCGAATTGCAAGTAAAGTCTTGGGAAGCTCTGCTAGGCAGGGAAGTGTAAGTGTGGCATTATCCACAACAATCAAAGGTATTGTTTACACATTACCCATTGGGCTGCAGTGTATTACGACAAGCATCCTTAGCCACTTGGTTAAACTTAGCTAGCAAGCAAGTGACATAGCTAGATAGAGGGGGAACTAACGTTACTTAGCTAGCTATAATTGAACTGGCATAACGATGCTTAGCTAAGTACGCCCCCATTGTATGACAAATAGCCATGTTCAGAGATTCAACCTTACAGGGATCTCCCAAAAGAATGTAAAAGAGGGGCACTGCGCAAACTTGTGGACTTACATATTTTATTCTAATAGACGAGGGACGCAAAACAAAAATCATACCTATGGGCATAGCGGGACAAGAAAGCAAGAAAAACAGTAATTGTAAAAGCAAGCCAGCATGATGGTATGTGTTGCTATGGTGATTTCCGTAAATAAACATAGCAAATCAACACTATGACAGATGGCAAAAGTAAAAATATTTCAAGATGTTTTATTTTTTGCCCGCGCTACAAATGACTATAGCGGTCCACTAATACAGAACTAATAATGGCCCAGTGCACTACTTTTTAAGAAATATAAAACGTATTTTATATATATATGATACCGCAGCGCTAGAACGCTGTCGGTGTGATCGAAGCGTTATGCCTACAGCGTCATTGCGCAAAATGGTATGCAGCATCATCTGGATATGTGTGCAACAAAAGTTCAACATTCCCCTTCTGCTACCATTTCTATCAAGCATATAGTTTGAGCAAACATTCGATAAATCCAACATATGTACACACAGAACGCACTCCAACTGCCTCCGCAACGCTGCAAGGCAAACGCAGCGTTCCATTTGAAATGAATGTACTTCTAGTATGCCAAAATGCAATAAAGCTGTCCGTGTGACCGATGCGTTACACAACTCTGTAAGCGTATTCATGTCCAAATACATTTGGTTGCTTGTAAATATTTTATTTACACCTTTTTTTTAAGTACATACCGGCCATAAAGGGAGTAAGTGTAGATAGTTCATAAGCGAAACTCCATACTGTATTTGGTGTGTAATGAACGTATTTTGACATTAATACGCTTTCAGAGCTGTCTAATTCGTTTGAATCGGAGCTTCCAAGGCAAACATCTCTGACGCACAGATACGGTCTGGGGCAGGGAGGACACTACACTCGAGTCAGTTACTGTTGGCTAGATAACTGCTGTGAAGCACCGCTAACCACTAGTTAGTTAGCTAACGTTAGCTAGCTTAGTAGCTAGGTAGCTGGCTAACTGGATATTACGAGATGAAATTGACGCCCCCAAATCAACTCAGCAAAACAACATTGGATAGTTACACATCTAGCTAGCTGTGAAAGTCTAGCCATATCCCATGCACGAGCAAGTTCGTAACTAACGATAGCTGGCTGCTAAAAAGGACAAGGAATAGCTAGCTAGTTTGATTTTGTCATTTGGAGGTAAACATCGCCTTGACTTAATTACAAGACAAGGAACACTTACCTTTGAATGAAATATCCCTGAAACGAAACTTGTAAATTTTTATATTTTTGTTTTAAATCCTCGGGGAGTAGTACGTTGGTTTAGCCGGCATTCGGTGGCCCCAGTATTATGTTGTTTACAGTGTGGTCCGCACGACGTTTTCCTCCAGTACTCGATGATGGCGGGAATGTGAAAATCTAGAGGAAATGATATACGATAACACATATAACATGTCTTCTCGCGATACTTAACCACGATGAATTGATACCGAAGATGGTGAAAAAATGAAGATAGTTCACTCGGGCCGTTAAGCATCGCAAAATATTATCAGTTCCGGTTTACTTAACAGGGTTTGTCTACCATAGACACCAATGCAATAGCAGCTGGGTCTGACTTTCATTGAACCAGAAAACCCCCCAGAAAGAAACAGCGAGTGGGGTGTCTCTCGCTTCCTCTTCCGTCTCTGATTCAACAAATAAAATGCATAACTGTCTTACTAGCTTCTTATCGGTATCGACCTACCATGTGAACTAAGGGTTATATTTTGTTTAAGGATAATAGCTATGTTATAGCGTTAGACAGCTATAAAGCAGATATCCTTCTCAAACAGAAGTTCGCTGCATGTTGGATTAATAAACGCGCGGGTAAAGGTTCAAACGTCGTTCCAGTTCCGATGTGACCATTGTAGCAAACTAAGACCAAATATAAATCAGCTAAAACTAAGCTAGCTAGCTAGGTAACTAGTGTAGTTTTTGTTTTATTTGTAGCTAGCTCAACAGTTTACGGGAAATAATATCCAGACAATGCTGGCTACAGGCGCAGTAAGTTTGCAATATTGAATTAACATGGCATACAATGTGTCGTTAGCTAGCTATCTATCAATATGCATATTAATTTTGTGTTATGGTTATTTTCTGTCGCCACCCACCAGATCAATGCACAACTCGTGGAGTCAAACCAGTACACATACTACCGATGTGTCGCAAAGCTAGATACTCGGAGATCTCTAGTTTACACAGTCCAAACAGGGTGGGTATAATTTGTGGAACGTTCCAACGGGAATCTGTTCCAGAAACTTCGTAAAGTAACGTTACAAGGTTGCCAAAAAACAACGCATACAAAGTAGTATGATCAATTCACCTAGCTAACTAGCTGCCGAATAGGCATCAACTCAACACGTAGCTTATTCATAATGTTTGTCCATAGGCTACCAGAGTGAGGACAGACATTTTTCGGAATAAACGTGGTGAGTGAAAAACTTTATGAAATGGCCCACTCCCTACCCGGTATCTTATTCTGCCGCTATACAACTTTGTATGCGTTGTTTGTTGGCAACTTTATTATTTACTAAGTTTTTGGAACAGATTCCTTTTGAAACGTTGCACAAATTATACCCACCCGCCCAAACACGTGATTGCAGTTAGTGAGTGCATTGAAAAATTAACTAGTTAAGTTAGTAACTAACGTTAGTGACCTTGATTTATCTGATGGATGATCCTAGAAAGTGAGAGCATTCGTTGGAATTGTATTACATGCTCAGATGTCATGTCTGAGGTTGGTTCACCCCCTGCCCTTTTCTCACAGGCTGCAACCACAGCCCTGGTTCAGGTGGATCGGGAGAAGATCTACCAGTGGATCAACGAGCTGTCTAGCCCCGAGACCAGGGAGAATGCCCTTCTGGAGCTCAGCAAGAAGAGGGAGTCTGTCCCTGACCTGGCACCCATGCTATGGCACTCTTGTGGAACCATTGCTGCCCTCCTGCAGGTACTAAATATATTATCTTCACTTACTGTAATACCTATTTCACATTACTGAGCCGATTCAAGCCAATCTGTAATGCACTTTCATAAGAGGAAAAATACATGTGCATTGTTTTAGGTGGCCTTCCCCTATGTCTGTGTGTCTTAGTCATTGTGGCAGCTCAGTTGGTAGAGGGTTGTGGGTACGATTCCCACAGGGGATGTTAGCAGTTGATGTTATTCTTCAATAACACAGACCCCAATGCAAATCAGAGGGAGGAAAATATATTTATTCAAAGAGAACAAATCATAGTTGTTATGCTGGAAAGTAGATGGTCATTCTTCCCTGTCCTCCGTGTTTTCTCTACTGAACAAAGAGACCAGATGTAGTTTATAACCCAACCCTAGCCTGTGGTTGACCAATTAGAATGACTTACAGTAAAATTGGGCCAATGACCAAATACCAAGTATCTCGTTTTAGGCTCAATGTATAGACAATTCGGACCAATGAGAACTTGCCACATGTCGCTATGAGTCCAAGACCGAAACCCCTACACAGATTCTAAACAGATGTTGAACTGAAAAACAACTATTTCCATTGATTGTTATTTCCCCAATGACCTCTAGTCCTCTGCGTTGTTTATTTATCTTAAAATATTCTTATAGGGACCAGTATGAAAAAAAATATGAAAATGTATGCACTCACTACTGTAAGTCTCTCTGGATAAGAGCATCTGCTAAACGACTAAAATGTAAATGTAAAATGTTGTTGCATGAAGGTACCTACCTACAGTGCCTCCTTAAAGACATGCTTTTTACCTTTGGCGACTACCAAGTCTTTTTTTAAACCTCCAGCATTGGGCTGGATGTGGCGATGTGTAGTTCATACAAGCATAATCTATGAGCAAAATTACGGTCTTACCTCAATTAGCCATGAAATCACTAGTTAGAAACTAAGTTTGTTTGGAAGCTTTACTGCAACATTTTCCCCCCATGTGGGCCATCCCCTATCAATTCAGGTTCTAGCCAATGGGATTCAGCCTCTTGCTATTTGAGTGGCAGCAAGGAAGATCCGCACACACAGCAGAGCGAGATAGAGAGCAGTGACGTGGTGCACATACCGTATCTGGACATGTGACGTAGTAGCAATTTTCAGGGACTACTTTTGGCTCGTGAGCACTACTTTCAGATTTACCGGCTAAAAAGTATACAAAAGTACCGTAGAATCTCTTTAAGAGGACGATACTGCTTCACATTCTAATTTATTTGCATTCTGTTTCTTTCAGGAAATTGTGAACATCTACCCCTCCATAAACCCACCAACTCTGACAGCCCACCAATCCAACAGAGTATGCAACGCCCTCGCGCTCTTACAGTGTGTCGCCTCCCATCCAGAGACTCGGTAATGCACCATCTTTCTTTTCAATATGTAAATGATTGTTTTATATGTGTCACTATCTTACACATTCAAAATGTAACCACCTCCTCCAGGTCTGCATTTTTGGCAGCACACATTCCTCTCTTCCTCTACCCCTTCCTGCATACTGTGAGCAAGACACGCCCATTTGAGTACCTGCGCCTCACCAGCTTAGGAGTCATAGGTAACATCCTTTTCTACCTGCATTTGTCTGCCTGATTCCAATGCACCTGATTGTTCATGCCGCAATTCTCTGGCTCATTAAAAACACATGAATGCCTCCAACTGTAGTTTGCTGTTTGTGTGCCTGCAGGTGCTCTGGTCAAAACAGATGAACAGGAGGTGATCAATTTCCTGCTCACCACAGAGATCATCCCTCTATGCCTGCGCATCATGGAGTCAGGCAGCGAGCTCTCCAAAACGGTAGCTAATCTATCCAGCTTCTGCCATATTGCTTACACACACATTATGTTACGTGCATATAAACAACGTGCAAATAAACAAAAGGAAATGGATAACCTTTATTAATGACTTCATCTGCTTTCTCCTCAATGTCAGGTTGCTACTTTCATACTCCAAAAAATTCTGCTGGACGACACCGGGCTGGCGTACATATGCCAGACGTATGAACGCTTCTCTCACGTGGCAATGATTCTTGTAAGTATCATGTTTTCAGAGGAATGTTTAGCTCAGCTGTATATACGGGTGGGTTGTTCAGCAGTAAAACCAGGCACGTGAACAAATGGGGCTTTACCTGTGCAGAGCACCTGCCCATTTGCCTTCCCAGTCTCCAAAGTGCCCTTTTCTGTGGTGATATAATTTCCCACAAAATGTTAGTTCTTCTGAACCCACTGCCCGCAAGTCGTCTTTAAATTGTCATCCATGCATCAGAACCAAAAAGTTCAGCGTCTTAATTGTTGACCAATTACCAATCATTAGCAATGGCGTGCAAAGAGACACGTGCATATCCAGATTAGTGACCAGAAAGAACTTAGCTGTGTTTGAATACCCATACTAACATACTACATACTATTCGTTCATTTTAGTATACTGTAAACGAACGGTATCGTTTCAGTTGAGCATAAGAGCTTCGCCTGCCTACTGGAAGTTGACGCTGTTGCTATGCAACCTCTTGCTAGCTTGTTAGCATAACAAATTACTAGCTAAATATTTTACGATTTCGGGTGTGTTCGTAAATTCAATCTGGAGTGCCAGGGTGCACTCTGGGCATTCGTAAATCCAGAAGCGGTGTCAGATTGTCCGTTTGTAAATTCAGAGCGTTTCGCTCTCGGAGTGTTCAGAGCGCACACTTGACGCTCTGGCCGAGGAGTAGACCTCACAACGGCATTCAAGCACCCAAGCTAACTGGCTAATGTTGGCTAGCTTGCTAGCTACTTCCAGACACAAATGAGAGAACACCTCACTCAACATTTTACTCACCCTAGCAGAGCTGGTTAGGCTGTTTGTTATCCAGAGCGTTGGTGACTAACTGTGCTGCTAGCAACAATTTAATTATGCTTTTTTTTGGCCAACGTTTACTGACACTGGCCATATTCAACAGTGTTGAGCGTTTTGTAAATTCATCAGTTATTCTGCACAAGTGCTCTGGAATCAGAGTAGCTATCCGGAATTAACAATTTCCATTGAAACGCACAACGACTATACCACTTAGCTAAGAATTATGTGAATAATTGAGTCAATAAACGTTGGGTAGTTAGTTAGCAGATAGTTAATATACTGCCTGGCAAGTTCGATTTATTAGTAGCCAACTAACGTTAGGTAACATTCTGGTACATACTGCTGTAATGCTATGCGGTTCGTAAGGATAGCGTAGTTAGCAAATTGTCAGCCAACATAACGTGTAACGTAACTTATTTGAAAAGTCATTATTTTATTACATTGCTCAACATTTTCTTAACTTTGATTATAATTAGTTAAAGCAATGAATTTGCATCCGCTCTCGTTGGACTCTCGTTGGATCTCTTTGATGGATCGTGCAAAAAGAGCAGGAATATACTTTTGTGGGTTACAGTCCAAGCTATGTCTTCCAATGGTGCGACTTCTGTCGGCATCCAAAATGAATAAAACGCTTGGCCGTAAGGATGCCAGCAGTGGTGTAGTCTACGGCAATACGGATATCACTTATTGATATCTACAGTTGAAGTTTACATACACCTTAGCCAAATACATTTAAACTCAGTTTTTCACAATTCCTGACATTTAATCCTAGTAAAAATGTCCTGTCTTGGGTCAGTTAGGATCCCCCTTTTTCCTCCAAACATAACGATGGTCATTATGGCCAAACAGTTCTATTTTTGTTTCATCAGACCAGAGGACATTTCTCCAAAAATGTGCGATCTTTGTCCCCATGTGCAGTTGCAAACCGTAGTCTGGCTTTTTTATGGCGGTTTTGGAGCAGTGGCTTCCTTGCTGAACGGCGTTTCAGGTTATGTCGATGTAGGACTCATTTTACTGTGGATATAGATACTTTTGTACCTGTTTCCTCCAGCATCTTCACAAGGTCCTTTGCTGTTGTTCTGGGATTGAGTTGCCCTTGTCGCACCAAAGTACGTTCATCTCTAGGAGACAGAACACTTCTCCTTCCTGAGCGTTATGACCGCTGCGTGGTACCATGGTGTTTATACTTGCGTACTATTGTTTGTACAGATGAACGTGGTACCTTCAGGTGTTTGGAAATTGCTCCCAAGGATGAACCAGACTTGTAGAGGTCTACATTTTTTTTTTTACTGCGGTCTTGGCTGATTTCTTTAGATTTTTTTTCCCATGATGTGAAGCAAAGAGGCACTGAGGTTGAAGGTAGGCCTTGAAATACATCCACAGGTACACCTCCAATTGACTCAAATTATGTCAATTAGCCTATCAGAAGCTTCATGAGCCATGATATCATTTTCTGGAATGATCCAAGCTGTTTAAAGGCACAGTCAACTTAGTGTATGTAAACTTCTGACCCACTGGAATTGTGATACAGTGAATTATAAGTGAAATAATCTGTCTGTAAACAATTGTTGGAAAAATGACTTGTCATGCACAATGTAGATGTTCTAACCGACTTGCCAAACCTGTAGTTTGTTAACAAGAAATTTGTGGAGTGGTTGAAAAACGAGTTTTAATGACTCAAACCTAAGTGTATGTAAACTTCCGACTTTAACTGTACGTAGCGCATTGATGTGAATCACCCTGCTGCTCTCTCATTTAGCTATTTGCACCTTATGGATTGTGGTTGTCGTGGATGGCTGTTCACAAATCTAAATGTGTATTTGAACCTAATAATGGTTGAATTCAAGAAGTTTAAGCTGCCTATCAATCATTATTTTTGATACCAGTGGACAGCCAGTGAAAAATGCACTCTTGCAACAGGTGCATAGTACAGATCCCAGCCTATGGAATAAAAGCGGGTCTTTTATTGCTCAATCTAATTCATGCTGATACAAAAAATAAATCGAGGCCTAATGGACACATGCTCAAACACACACAGTTTTGATAGACTTAAAACCTCTTATGGCTGCAAGCCCGAGGTCGGTACACCTATGACAACATCCCCCACCCCCCCCACACTGATTAGCATCGCTAGCATAGCGTCACAATTAAATAGTAGCATCTAAATATCATTAAATCACAAGTCCAAGACACCAAATGAAAGATACAGATCTTGTGAATAAAGCCACCATTTCAGATTTTTAAAATGTTTTACAGGGAAGACAAAATATGTAAATCTATTAGCTAACCACGTTAGCAAAAGACACCATTTTTCTTTGTCCACCATTTTTTCTCTCCACCAGTAGCTATCACCAATTCGGCCAAATAAAGATATTGATAGCCACTAACCAAGAAAAAACCTCATCAGATGACAGTCTGATAACATATTTATTGTATAGGATAGGTTTTGTTAGAAAAATGTGCATATTTCAGGTATAAATCATAGTTTACAATTGCACCCACCATCACAACTCGACTAGAATAAATACACTGAGCAACGTGTATTACCTAATTACTAATCATAAAACATTTCTTAAAAATACACAGCTCACAGCAATGGAAAGACACAGATCTTGTGAATTCAGACAATATTTCAGATGTTCTAAGTGTTTTACAGCGAAAACACAATAAATCGTTATATTAGCATACCACATGTGCAAACGTTACCAGAGCATTGATTCTAGCCAAAGAGAGCGATAACGTAATCATCGCCAAAATATATTAATTTTTTCACTAACCTTCTCAGAATTCTTCCGATGACACTCCTGTAACATCATATTACAACATACATATAGAGTTTGTTCGAAAATGTGCATATTTAGCCACAAAAAACCGTGGTTATACAATGACAAAACTAGCAAAACTAGCCTGAAAATGTCGGGCGCCATATTTGACAGTGATCTTGTCTCATGATTAACTATTCATAAACTTGACTAAAAAAATATAAGTTGGACAGCTATCGAAAGACAAATTAGTTCTTAATGCAATCGCTGAATTACATTTCTAAAATTATCCTTACTGTGCAATACAGGGTTCGCCAAGCGAAGCTATACCAAAGAAAATGGCGGAATATGCGTTTAAAATTTTTCGACAGAACAACGATTTATCATCTTAAATATTTCTTACTATGAGGTGATCTTCCATCAGAATCTTGGGCAATGTATCCTTTCTTGGGTCTAATCTTCTTTTGGTCGAAAGATGTCCTCTTGTCCGTCGAAATGCCCACTAACGTTCGACCGGTACTGGAAACGTGCCCAAAGCTTCAAAGTGCATCACTAAGAATTGCCTCAAAATCGCACTAAACGGATATAAATTGCTATAAAACGGTTTAAATTAACTACCTTATGATGTCTTTAACACCTATAACGAGTAAAAACATGACCGGCGAAATATTACTGGCTAAACCCAAGCTTGGAAAGAGAGCAGGTCCAACGTCCATCGTGCGTCAGGCGCAGCAGGAAAAGAACGGTACATCCGGTCTTTGGCTTTTTATACAGGCCCTGATTGCGCAATTGACTCCATTCAAATTGTCACCTCTTACTGACATCTAGAGGAAGGCGTGGGCAGTGTTTGTATCCTCATAGGATTTACAGGGACTTTAAAACTGACCTGGGACCAGAGGCCAACATTTCTGAAATCTCACTCCATATCAGGAAAAGTGCTGTAGAATGAGTTCTGTTCCACTCAGAGACATAATTCAAACGGCTATAGAAACTAGAGAGTGTTTTCTATCCAATAATAACAATAATATGCATATTGTACGAGCAAGAATTGAGTACGAGGCCGTTTGAAATGGGCACCTTAAACAGAGCTACTCAATACTGCCCCTGCAGCCATAAAAAGTTAAAGGGGCAATCTGTAGTTGCTACATACATTTGGACTTATATATTAATGTAAAGATATAATTTAATCTTATTCTATGTAGTAGAAAGCAATGGGTTAGAAGAAGCCTACATAGCCAACCCATAAAGTAAACTTTAACATTGATTTGTCCTGCAATAGATGTCGTTCAATTGGTAACACGCATTTGTCTTCTTCTAATGCCTCTTAAGGAAAAAGTAATCTCAAATTAACTGAATGTAGTCAGATTACATTACTGAGTTTGTGTAATGCAAATGTTAAGTTTATGATTACAATTTTGGACAGGTAACTAGTAACTAACGGATTACATTTAGAAAGTAACCTACCCAACCCTGGCTACCTGCTGATTTGATACTTTTTCATATTTCAAATGGGCCAAGTTTGGGTGGCTACGGACTATGTGTAAAGATATGCAGCCGTAACATTGTACTGTCTTCAATATTACGGGATGAAGATCTGTAACATATTCTGGTGAACTTACTACAATATTTGTAAGGAATAACAGCTACCAGGTTAGCAACGAGCACTCTGCAGGCAGGCTGCCCTCAAATGATACAGTGCCTTCAGAAAGTATTCACACCAGTTGACTTTTTGTTGTTGTGTTACAACCTGAATTTAAAATGGGTTAAATGTTGATTTAACACACAATCAATTGGGCTTCCCCACTGACATCAGTCGATTTGTTCAACCGCAGAGAAAATGTACCGGAATTATTATAATTTTTTAAATCACTAATTGATCAACAATATCAATGCCAATGTCATCGATCCTACGGCACACCGTGTTATTTGATAATGGTACAGTCTAAAGTGCATCAGCTGCTGTCTTATCAATCATAGTTTATGCGAGGATAAGCAATGGATCACGTGCACTTGGCGCGAGCATAGGATCAAACAGATCCAACTGGAGAGCAGAGGCCCATTAGCCAGAGAAATGTGCACACGCAGAAACTAAAGTGAAAAAAAGTTGTCCTTTTCAAATATATAATAACTGGATATTTCACACCAGTGACCCCAGTAAATGTTTTCCTGCCTATTCTTTCACATTTTTGAAAATCTTCCCATGTACCCTCTGGGACTGCCCACGTATCCCTAGGTTGGGAAACACTGGAATAATTTTTGAACCTATAATTTAATTATACATTCTGTTTTACAGAAAGTGATTAGATATATGTTCACACATTGTATAAGATTACTTCCCAAGCAAATACAATTTTTTTTGACTCCTCTACTTTAGGGCATAGCCATGGTTCTGAATGTCATAGAGACAAACCAAAGATATTGCCATGTGCATCAGCCCCAGACCATTATTCCTCCTCCACCAAACTTTACTGTGGGCGCTATGCATTCGGGCAGGTAGCGTTCTCCTGGAATCCACCATACTCAGATGGTGAAGCGTGATTTAATTCCAGAGAACACGTTTCCACTGCCCCAGAGTCCAATGGCGGCGAGCTTTACACCACTCCAGCCGAAGCTTGACATTGCACATGGTGATCTTAGGCTTGTATGCGGCTGCTCGGCCATGGAAACCTATTTCGTGAAGCTCCCAACGAACAGTTCTTGTGCTGACATTGCTTCGAGAGGCAGTTTGGAAGTCGGTAGTAAGTGTTGCAACCCTTTAGACGTTTCCACTTCACAATAACACTTACAGTTGACCAGGGCAGCTCTAGCAGGGTAGACATTTGACAAACTGACTTGTTGGAAAGGTGGCATCCTATGACGTGCCACATTGGAAGTCACTCGACTACTCATGCTTCTCCCTAATGTCAATATGCCTTGTCCATTGCTGTTTTGGTTAGTGATTGTCTTATTTCACTGTAGAGCCTCCAGCCCTGCTCAATATGCCTCAGCTAACCCTCTTGTCCCACCTCCCAAACATGCAGTGACCTCACCTGGTTTAATTGATGTCTCTAGAGACAATACCTCTCATCGTCGCTCAATGCCTAGGTTTACCTCAACTGTATTCACATCCTACCATGCCTTTGTCTGTACATTATGCATTGAATCTATTCTACCGCACCCAGAAACCTGCTCCTTTTACTCTCTGTCCCGAACGTACTAGACGACCAGTTCTTATAGCTGTACCTTTATCTTACTCCTCCTCTGGTGATGTAGAGGTTAATCCAGGCCCTGCAGTACCTAGCTCCACTCCCATTCCCCAGGCCCTATCATTTGTTGACTTCTGTAACCGTAAAAGCCTTGGTTTCATGTATGTTAACATTAGAAGCCTCCTCCCTAAGTTTGTTTTATTCACTGCTTTAGCACACTCTGCCAACCCGGATGTCCTAGCTGTCTGAGTCCTGGCTTAGGAAGGCCACCAAAAACCCAGAAATGTACATCCCTAACTATAACATTTTATGACAAGATAGAACTGCCAAAGGGGGCGGGATTGCAATATTCTGCAGAGAGAGCCTGCAGAGTTGTGTCTTACTATCCAGGTCTGTGCCCAAACCATTTGAGCTTCTACTTTTAAAAATCCACCTTTCCAGAAACAAGTCTCTCACCGTTGCCGCTTGCTATAAACCACCTTCTGCCCCCAGCTGTGCCCTGGACACCATATGTGAATTGATTACCTCCCATCTATCTTCAGAGCTCATGCTGTTAGGTGAGCTAAACTGGGACATGCTTAACACCCCGGCCATCCTACAATCTAAGTTTGATGCCCTCAATCTCACACAAATTACTGTCAAACGCTCCCTAAAACACTTCAGCGAGCAGGCCTTTCTAATCGACCTGGACCGGGTATCTTGGAAGTTAGGAACCAATATACACAGGCAGTTATGAAAGCTAAGGCTAGCTTTTTCAAACAGAGATTTGCATCCTGCAGCACGAACTCCAAAAAGTTCTGCGACACTGTAAAGTCCATGGAGAGTAAGAGCACTTCCTCCCAGCTGCCCACTGCACTGAGGCTAGGAAACACTGTCACCACCGATAAATCCACAATAATTGAGAATTTCAATAAGCATTTTTTCTATGGCAGGCCATGCTTTCCACCTGGCCACCCCTACCCTGGTCAACAGCCCTACACCCCCCACAGCAACTTAAGCCTCCCTCATTTCTCCCTCACCCAAATCCAGATAGCTGATGTTCTGAAAGAGCTGCAAAATCTGGACCCCTACAAATCAGCAGGGCTAGACAATCTGGACCCTCTCTTTCTAAAATTATCAGCCGAAATTGTTGCAACCCCTATTACTAGCCTGTTCAATCTCTCTTTCGTATCGTCTGAGATCCCCAATGATTGGAAAGCTGCCGCGGTCATCCCCCTCTTAAGAGGGTGAGACATTCTAGACCCAAACTGCTACAGACCTATATCTATCCTACCCTGTTTTTCTAAGGTCTTCGAAAGCCAAGTTAACAAACAGATCACCGACCATTTCGAATCCCACCGTACCTACTATGCAATGCAATTCTGGTTTCCGAGCTGGTCATGGGTGCACCTCAGCCATGCTCAAGGTCCTAAACGATATCATAACCGCCATCGATAAGAGACAGTACTGTACAGCTGTATTCATCGCTCTGGCCAAGACTTTCGACTCTGTCAATCACCACATTCTTATCGGCAGACTCAACAGCCTTGTTTTCTAAAATGACTGCCTCGCCTGGTTCACCAACTACTTCTCCGACAGAGTTCAGTGTGTCAAATCGGAGGGCCTGTTGTCCGGACCTCTGGCAGTCTCTATGGGGGTGCCACAGGGTTCAGTTCTCGGGCCGACTTTCTTCTCTGTATACATCAATGATGTCGCTCTTGCTGCTGGTGATTCTCTGATCCCCCCCTCCACGCAGATGACACCATTCTGTATACTTCTGGCCCTTCTTTGGACACTGTGTTAACAAACCTCCAAACAAGCTTCAATGTCATACAACTCTCCTTCCGTGGTCTCCAACTGCTCTTAAATACAAGTAAATCTAAATGCATGCTCTTCAACCGATCGCTGCCTGCACCTGCCTGCTTGTCCAGCATCACTACTCTGGACGGTTCTGACTTAGAATATGTGGACAACTACAAATACCTAGGTGTCTGGTTAGACTAAAGTCTCCTTCCAGACTCACATTAAGCACATTAACCAATCCAACATTAAATCTAGAATCGGCTTCCTATTTCGCAACAAAGCATCCTTCACTCATGCTGCCAAACATACCCTCGTAAAACTGACTATCCTACCGATCCTTGACTTGAGCGATGTCATTTACAAAATAGCCTCCAACGCTCTACTAAACAAACTGGATGCAGTCTATCACAGTGCCATCCATTTTGTCACTAAAGCCCCATATACTACCCACCACTGCGACCTGTATGCTCTCGTTGGCTGGCCCTCGCTACATATTCGTCGCCAAACCCACTGGCTCCAGGTCATCTATAAGTCTTTGCTAGGTAAAGCCCCGCCTTATCTCAGCTCACTGGTCACCATAGCAGCACCTACCCAGGTATATTTCACTGGTCACCCCCAAAGCCAATTCCTCCTTTGGCCACCTTTCCTTCCAGTTCTCTGCTGCCAATGACTGGAACGAACTGCAAAAATCACTGAAGCTGGAGACTCATATCGCCCTCACTAACTTTAAGCACCAGCTGTCAGAGCAGCTCACAGATCACTGCACCTGTCCATAGCCCATCCAACTACCTCATCCCTATACTGTTATTTTTTTGCACCCCAGTATCTCTACTTACACATTCATCTTCTGCACATCTATCACTCCAGTGTTTAATTGCTAAATTGTAATTATTTCACCACTATGGCCTATTTATTGCCTTACCTCCCTTATCTCACCTCATTTGCACACACTGTATATAGTATTTTTCTCTATTGTGTTATTGACTGTACGTTTGTTTATTCCATGTGTAAATCTGTGTTGTTGTTTGTGTCGCTTTGCTTTGTCGCATTTGTAAATGAGAACTTGTTCTTAACTAGCCTACCTGGTGAAATAAATAAAAACTGAGCTCTTCAGTTAGGCCATTATACTGCCAATGTTTGTCTATGGAGATTACATGGCTGTGTGCTCGATTTTTATACACCTGTCAGCAACAGTTGTGGCTGAAATAGCTAAAGCTACTAATTTGAAGGGGTGTCCATATACTAGTGTGTCTCCTTCGCATAGATTTGATCAGGCTGTTGATTGTGGCCTGTGGAATGTTGTCCCAGTTGTTGGATATTGGCGGGAACTGGAACAAGCTGCATCTGAAACATGATGAATGATTGACATGTCTGGTGAGTATGCAGGCCATGGAAGAACTGGGTAATTTTTTAGCTTCCAGGAATTGTGTACAGAGCCTTGCGACATGGGGCTGTGCATTATCATGAAACATGAGGTGATGGCGGCTGATACATTTTGTTTTATTTTAAATGTAACCTTTATTTAACTAGGCAAGTCAGCTAAGATCACATTCTTATTTACAATGACGGCCTACCGGGAAACAGTGGGTTAACTGCCTTGTTCAGGGGCAGAACGACAGATTTTTACATTGCGTTGTGTGCCTCCCCCCCAACCCCTCTTTTACGTTGCTGCTACTCTCTGTTTATCATATATGCATAGTCACTTTAACTATATATTCATGTACATACTACCTCAATTGGACCAACCAACCAGTGCCCCTGCACATTGGCTAACCGGGCTATCTGCATTGTGTCCCACCACCCGCCAACCTCTCTTTTACGCTACTGCTACTCTCTGTTTATCATATATGCATAGTCACTTTAACCATATCTGCATGTGCATACTACCTCAATCAGCCTGACTAACCGGTACCTGTATGTAGCCTCGCTACTGTTATAGCCTAGCTACTGTATATAGCCTCGCTACTGTTATTTTTCACTGTCTTTTTACTGTTTTTATTTCTTTACTTACCTATTGTTCACCAAAATACCTTTTTTGCACTGTTGGTTAGAGCCTGTAAGTAAGCATTTCACGGTAAGGTCTACACCTGTTGTATTCGACGCACGTGAAAAATAAACTTTGATTTGATTCTATCCAGCAACCTTTCGGTTATTGGCCCAATGCTCTAACCACTAGGCTACCTGCCGTCCCGATGGGCCTCAGGATCTCGTCACGGTATCTCTGCATTCAAATTGCCATTGATAAAATGCAATTGTGTTCGTTGTCCGTAGCTTATGCCTGCCCATACCATAAGCCCACCGCCACCATGGGGCACTCTGTTCACAATGTTGACATCAGCAAACCGCTTGCCCACACAACGCCATACACGTGGTCTGTTGTTGTGAGGCCGTTTGGAAACAGCCTCTAAAACGACATTGGAGGTTATGGTAGAGAAAGGAACATTTAATTATCTTTAAACAGCTCCCTCAAAACTTGATACATCTGTGGCATTGTGTTTGACAAACTGCACATTTTAGAGTGGCCTTTTGTTGTCCTCATCACAAGGTGCACCTGTCTAATGATCGTGCTGTTTAATCCGCTGTTAGATAATCCATCCACCTGACAGTTGTGGCATATCTTGGCAAAGGAGACATGCAAATTTGCACCCAAAATTTGAGATAAATACGCTTTTTGTGCGTATTGAACATTTCTGAGATTTTATTTCAGCTCATGAAACATGGGACAAACACTTGTTTGTATTTGTTCCATGTATTTAGGCTTGCCATAACAAAGGGCTTGAATACTTGACTCTTAAATATTTATTAATTTGTAAAAATGTCTGAAAACATAATTCCACTTTGGCATTATTGGGTATTGTGTGTAGGCCAGTGACACAATCTCAATTTAATGAATTTTAAATTCCAGGCTGTAACGCAACAAAATGTGTGAAAAGTTTCTGAAGGCACTATACTATTGTGTGTTTTTTTTGTTTTTTTTTACCCCAAACATGTTGATACTCTTTATTTTCAGGGGAAAATGGTGCTGCAGCTTTCGAAGGAACCATCTGCACGTCTGCTGAAACATGTGGTACGCTGCTACCTTCGCCTCTCTGATAATCCAAGGTAAATTTAGTGTTAACAGCACTTTAAAGAGATTCTCTGGTACCTTTTTGTAAACTTTTTAGCCAGTAGTTCTGAAAGTAGCACTCACTAGCCAAAAATGTGTCCCTGAAAATTGCTTACCACATCACATATGTGCACCATGTCATTGCTCTCTCTCGCTCTGCTGTGTGCATCTTGCTAGCTGTCACTCAAATGGTGAGGGGCTGAAGCTCATTGACTGGAATACATACTAGTCGTCAAAGTCCCAGAGCATGTCTTTAACACCAGCAGGTATAGGCTTATGCATTATGATGCAGTTATAATGCACTGTAAGACTTGTTATAAGCATGTATGATGCCGTTATGTCTTAGTACTTTCTTATAATGATCTTGTCTAAAATGTGCAGAATCTTAATATATGAGATATTAGAAAGGGGAAGCTTCACTTGATTTCTTTGTTGGTGCACTGTCTCTTCATGTCCACCAAGAGGAGCTGTGGCATGAATAATTTAAGCCAGGAGGTCACTGTCAGAGTCAGAGATGCAGTGCATTCCGAAAGTATTCAGACCCCTTCCATTTTTCCACTTTTTGTTACATTACAGCCTTATTCTAAAATTGATTAAATAAAAATCCTCATCAATCTATACACAATACCCCATAATGAAAAAGTAAGCAGCGTTTTTAGATTTGATTAAATCGTTTAAAAAAAAATCTCATCAATGTTAGAACAAGGCTGTAACGTAAGTAAATGTGGAAAAAGTCAAGGGCTCTGAATACTTTCCGAATGCACTGTATGCTAGGACTGGAAAACGTGAAACCAATGTGATGGAACTATACCAACAGGGGCCGACTAGCCATCTTGCATTTCGGACAAAAGTCAGATGGGCATTTTTTTCAGTGTCCTGTGTTTAATTGTTTATTTAATTTTTTGCAAACTGATCATTATCTGGCTAATACTGGGGGCCTCAAGGAAAACATGTATTTTCCAGCAAACAAAAACTACTAGTGTGTATTCATTTTTTATTCAATAATAAAGTTGTAAATGACAGATTCTTACTTAAGACATTTTCCTCAAAGAGCCTATTCTAGAAGTCAAGCCATTACCAAGCTATTTCCACATAGCATATAGTGCCTTTTCAACATGAAAATGATAGACGCTGCTTGTTAGAACATTCGCTTTTTTACGTGGGTAAAGCGTCAGTTCGAAAATTCGTCATTGGCTTTGATACTCTGATTGGTTAGAGATGATTCAAAACCTAATGACTTTGATTTGTACAATGCCCCTCATTGGCATTATTTAACTCGTTTGTGGCGGTCTCAGACTAGTGTGTAGTGAATTTTGTCTGAGTCGTCAGGCTAGGTGTCTCAAGGCCCTTTATGAGAAACTCCAGGGCCAGATCAGCAAGGGAGGATGTTTTGTCTTTTTATTTTTCATTTCTTTTGCAGTTTTGTTTTCATTTTGATGTGTGTTTCTCAGAAACAGGTTTAGGAGTAATATACACACCTTCCTGCCCGCACAGAGTGGAAGTTTCCTGCTTCCTGCCCACACAAAGTCAAGGTTTCTAATGACACTCTGCAGTGCTTCAGTGCATTGTGGTCTCATGGCCTTCTCACAGGTGGAACTGTTATCTGGGTCAGAGCTTATTTTTCCACTCTGAGCATTAAGAATGGTTTATGTATAGGTTCTTCAGTTGGCAGAGCATGGCGCTTGCAATGCCGGAACAGCGGGTTAGATTTCCGGGACCACGCATACGTAAAATGTATGGATGTATTACTCTAAGTCGATTTGGATAAAAGCGTCTGCTAAATGGCATTATTATTATTAGTTCAAAACGTTGAGTTGATGTCTGAAATCATTCATGCAAGATTAACATAATAAGTATAGAGCTTTTCATTAGAGTTATCTTAAAGCTCGACTGAAGGAAATAAAAACAACACATTTAAAATCAAGGGAGGTGAAATGGCAATAGTGGACTAGGTGCTAAATCCATTTTAGATTAGGTTTAGGACTTTGAAATCCACTTCTACAGACTAACGCCCATTTAAAAGTTCAGAGTGATGGAGTGGCTCTCAGGTGGTCAGGGAGTGCATTCCATGGGCAAGGGAGCAGAAGGCTCAGCCTCGCATAGTTTGGAGATGTATCTTGGAGACTTGAAGCAGTATGGAATGGCTGGAGTGGAGAGTGGGTGGTGTCTTGCTGATTTGAGATTAAGTTGCCGATGTAGGTGGGCCTCAATTTTTTCAAGGCTTCAAAATCAAGCATGAGTCGATCCTGTAGTTGACCGGTAGCCAGTGGGGTTGGGCCAGGATCGGGGTGACGTGGTCAGACTTCTTGGACCCTGGCAGTACTGTTCTGGATTTGTAGGAGCCTCTGTAGTGATTTGGCTGGAAGGCCCCCAAACAGCGCATTGCCGAAGTTTATCCGAGAGAAGATGTGGATGAGTTTCTCTGCATCTGGCTAGGAGATTGATGGTAAGAACCCGGCAATGTTTTCAAGATGGAAAAATGTTTTATTTGGGCATCGAAGGACACCGAATGATCAAACTTGACTCCTAGGTTGGAGAGGACAGGTGGATGGCCTGCTTGGGTGTCCGAATAAGCATAGCATTAGTCGTGTTACTGTTCAACTGGAGGAAGTTCTTTCTCATTCATCCATGCCCTGATGTCCTCTAGGCAGCTGCTGACTTTTGCTAGGGCAGAGATGGTGTCTGGTTTGGTGTTATTTTAAACTTTGGTACCGTTAGCGTAGCAGTGGAAGTTGATGTTATAATCTCTGAAGATTTGGCCGAGAGGGAGCATGTAAATTATAAACAGAATAGGCCCCAGCACTGACCCCTGTGGGATACCGCATGTGAAGGCAGACTCCTGGGATCTGGACTCTCCAGTACTGTTGATAGGAAGGGGAGGTTGGAGATGGGCATGTAGCTGGATAGGATGTCCTGGTCAAGGATGGGTTTCTTGAGTACTACTGCTGTTTTGAAGATTGATGGTACCTCTCCGGTCAGCAGCAGTGCTGCGTACTCACGCATTGGGCATGAGATACACATTTGACCTTCTTCACAAGCTCACGCGCCACACGCCACACCTTTTATTTCTCACTCATTGAAGAAAACAAAAGTACTGCTTATATTTTGTCATTAATTCAGCGCATTAACTTCAACTGTGCATTCTACATCACAAGCAATGTAACTGTAGCAGCTTCACCTTGGAGATCCATAATTTCCTGCCAGCACACTATGAACCGCGTCAGATTGAAACTTGTGATTGGTTTAGTAAGGGTCCAAGACCACGGCCTCCGCAATCACCCGACCTCAACCCAATTGAGATGGTTTGGGATGAGTTGGACCGCAGAATGAAGGAAAAGCAGCCAACAAGTGCTCAGCATATGTGGGAACTCCTTCAAGACTGTTGGAAAAGCATTTACAGGTGAAGCTGGTTGAGAGAATGCCAAGAGTGTGCAAAGCTGTCAAGGAAAAGGATGTGTACTTTGAAGAATCTAAAATATATTTTGATTTGTTTTAACTTTTTTTTTTGGTTACTATGTGACTCCATATGTGTTATTTCATAGTTTTTATGTCTTCACTATTATTCTACAATGTAGAAAATAGTACAAATAAAGAAAAACCCTTGAATGAGTAGGTGTGTCCAAACTTTGGACTGGTAATGTATATAAAATTAGGGCTGACTCCATTTAGTCGACTGGTTGATTGTTTGGAAATTACTACTAAAACGAGAGGATCAATGAACATTGATTCTGGAAAATGAATGCTCAGTATATTGCGCGCAGCATTTCAGTACCAACAGCATTTTAGCCTGTTATACTAGCTGTCAAGTCTGTTTTTATAAATGTGCAATAAGCATCAAAAACAAGTGTGTGTGTATATAGGGAATTGGCAACTCGTTCTCATTCTGAGAAATTAGGTAGACCACTTGATTTCAACATCGGAACAAAGTGGACAGGCAAGCATGCTGTTCAAACAGTTGGAGATGGACAGAACGGTGTGTTCATAACAATTCAACTGTTCTGCCTCGTTAGCTAGCAAATAGATTGAAGTTGGCTCAACTTGAAATATGAAGATTAGCTGACTACTCACTAGGAAGTGGGCTTGAGCGATTGAGACCTGTGTTAATTTTCTATTATGCCTGCTGCAAGAAGTTAGTAATTATTAGTGAATGTGCATTATGCATGGTTCTGGTAAAAATGTGTTACAAAAAACTGCATTTTTATAGACTTGAAAGCCAGCTCAATAATTATTGCAAAAAAGCAGCGTAAACAATTTTGTTTCATGGCATATATGCCCTGAATTCATTAGGTTATTGCTGACTCTTTGAAATACAGTATATTTAACCTTTTAATTGTACAATAAAGCTTATTTAGAGAACATTAAAATTGAGATGTGTATATTGTGAATCACCCATAATCCCTAAAAAAACAAATTTCTAACTTATTGCCCAACCCTACTAACAGTTATTCTTCTTTGTGGTGGGGTTAAGTGCCTCGCACAACGACAGGAGATGGTGTCTCCCAGTGTCGCTACCACATTACGTATACTTTTTTTGTGTGTACATACTAGAGATGCCAATTATTGGTCATGGGAGTTTGGTTAAAAGTCATGACTTATATTGTCATTTTTTTTTGTGCTGCTAGTCAAACATGGTAGGCATAAATGCGTATGTAGAGTAAGAGGATGGGTTTTGCAAATCAGCCTCAACCACCTGAAGATAAATATTCATTACATTTTTCTTGAATGTGGGGTTATTTATTCTTATCAAATGTCACATGAACATATTCAAACCCCCAGTATTTGGGAGACATAGATCAGGTGGCCAAACCTCTTGGAGAGCTACCTCCAAGCAGGATTTTCTATGGTCCTATTTTAAAGGAATAGTTCACCCAAATGAATTACATATTTACATGTTGGTTTCTTATCGACAAGGAAAGACTGCAATCCATCCTATGGTTAGTCAATAGCCACCCTCACCAACCATTAATATTAGTATTTTCTAATGCTCTAAATGTTAGCATACTCATGCCCAAATCATTTCTAAGTAACTTCAGACCAGGTCGACAAGTTTTGATTGTCTATTCAACTTTAAAAGAATCCTGAATACACCTTACCTGTGATAAAAAAAATAATTTTAAATCCACTCTGGTCATGGGCCTTAAATTCTGACCACACAATAAATGTACACATACATGTTATTCAATCATTGCATCCAAACTGCTCGCGCGCGTCAACGAGCATTTGCGTAGCCATGAGCTAAAATAGAACTTGGTTCTATTTGTGGCGCTTGATGCGCTGCAAGTCCCGCCTCTCCCATCTCCTCATTTGTTTTTTAGGAGCATATACCCACATGGGTGATTGAAAGATGAACTGAGGTCCAGTTGGTGTTGGTCATGCACCTTAAAGTTGGTTGCCAACCACCATATAAAGTCCGAAGAGGAAGAAGACCTGAAGGAGGAGAGATTACTAGAAACAAAATCGGTTTACCCTTTTATCTGTGGATTAATTGTCGGAGTACAGGACCTTGTGCATTTCAGGTAAAATAACAACCCAAAGTTTATATCCCAGGACAAATTAGTTAGCAACAGCAAGCTAGCTTGCTAAATTGCCATGAATGTTTAATGCTTTTCGACCTGTCCCCAAATTAATATAGTTAGTTCAGTGTTCATTTTGATATTTCAACCTGCGTGTCCTGAACGCGTCTGGTGTGGATGGACAAAACCAACATGCTCATGATGGCGTACGTGGACGCTTCCCCTGTTGAGTCAGCATGTTAGCCATGTGAAAATATGTAGAATAGCCGGAAATTAGCTTAAACTTTTTTTTTACAGGGGTACACCCAGACCCCACGGTTACAGGGAACAAATGACATTCACAATATGAAATCTCACTCTGTCTTCAAAAGTTGGCAGCCCTGCAGCAGGTACTTGTTGATCAGGGTGGTGATGAACATAAGCAGGCTAGATGAGCAGGTTTTGAGTAGGGATAGGGAGCAAGTGTGGCCTTAATTTTATAAATGTTTGACTGCACAGAGGAGGATATAACTTCTGTAAAGTTGCCATGGGGGAGGGGTAGTCTGTAAGATGCAGTTAGTAAACTACAAAGGCTGCCACGGCAACCATGGATCTCATATTCAGAATATCTTAATCGCTGTATATAAGTTATGGATGTTTCTTTTTGCAAAATACGTATATGGTCTGGGGGGGGGGGGGTGAGCAATGAAACTACAGTGTTGAGGTGAATGTATCACATAGCTGCCTGTAGCGCTACCTTGTAACAGGAAATTGATACTCCCTTCGTCTTATAGAGGAGTGTGGGTGGTGGATGTGGCAGAGGCGGACTGGCCATCAGGCATTTCAGGCAAATAGGCTTGTCCATTTTTAGCCCACTGCGCCGATCTACATTTTTGCGCAACATTTTAAGTATCTGGCGAATACTGGGAGCCTCAAGGAAATAAATGGGCCGATGGGGGGGCTTTGAGGGGAAAAAATGGGCCGGTGTGTTACAAATGCCAGGGCCGATTTTCTGGTCCCAGTTCGCCACTGTATATGGACCTACAGTCTCTCTTACACTTATCCAGTTGTCTCAGATACGCGAAGAGGAGTGAACAAGAGCAGGGGTGGGGTGGAATGTACTGCAGTCCAGGGTCATGTTCAGAAGCCTAACGTTTTTGAGCGTTGAAGACAGGAATGCCATGAAGAGAGTCGACATGATTCCTTCTTCAGAGTCGTGTTTGTTCTAGCATATTCCTATCTAAATGTTAGCCAACGTTGTTTCCTGATGAACGCGCCCCTAATGTTTGGTGTTCTGTTCACTCATTACATCTAACCTCTGACCCCCAGAGCGCGAGAAGCACTGCGCCAGTGCCTGCCTGACCAGTTGAAGGATGCCACATTCGCCCAGGTGCTAAAGGACGACACCACCACCAAGCGCTGGCTGGCCCAGCTGGTCAAGAACCTGCAGGAGGGCCCGGTGACAGACGGCCGAGGCATCCCCCTGACCGCACAGTAACCTCATCAACCCTTTTGACACTACCTGAGGAACAGTACCGTGCTGGCAGAGCCACAGAAGAAAAACATGATTAGTACTAATTTTAAAGTACCAGTGTTAATATTTAAGAGTAAATGTTCTATAAGAGGTGCCGGTACTCAAAAGAGTAGAAAATAATAGGCTCCGGTACTCTGTAGTGGTGTGCGCCTGTCCAATTTAAGCACTGTGCAAGACCAGGAGAGGATGATGCTGTGTAGAACCATAAACTCTGTTGCTCACTTGTTGTTGCCGCTCACCTGGCATTCTCCCTGAGACGTTCTCACAATGCTTCCTCAATGCTTATGGAGGTGTTTGTGTTACATTTCAACAGGGTTGAACATTGAAGTCATCAAAAAGGAAATCAACATTGGTCTGGTTTTAACCTGGTGTTCCCACTGTTTTTGTACTGTCCTGAACCAAAACCACTACAGGCTTTTTTTCTACGTGCTTTATTTTTTATTTATATATGTTTTCTTTTAACCATCTAGAGCAGGGTTCCCTGAATTTGGCCCACGGGTGATTTTATTTGGCACCCTAAGGTCCCCAGAACCCCCCCAAATAAACGTGTATTTTAATGCATTTTCTTTACTGTTGTACATAAGACTATAAAAACACCAGTAAATCGGCTTTAAGTGAATTGGGAAATCTGTTCCAAAGTATTCCCATGCATAATAGCGATACTGTATGTGATGGTATACAAATGTAAACAAGGTTTTTAATAAAATATTATATTTGTTTGTGCTTCTTGCAGTCAATTTGCAGTCTACACATTATTTGTAATAATTTTCCGGCCCCCTGACCATCCACTCAAGACAAATCTGCCCACGGTTAAATCTTGTTGATCCGTGCTCTAGAGCAGGGGTATTCAACTCTTACCCTACGAGATCCGGACCATGCTGGTTTTCTGTTCTACCTGATACTTCATTGCACCCACGTAGTGTCCAAGGTATAACTCATTCTGTGATTAGAGGGGAACATGAAAACAAGTAACCAAATCTTGCTTAGGGCCACAAAAGGTGGCTCTGCATCAACAGAGAGCTACCTTTTTCCTTTGGAGCTGTACGTTGAACATATCTACTGTAACGTATTCCAAAACAAAGCCCCAATCTCAGCAAAAACCGCTTACTTTCTTGAATTGTTGTCCTCTTGGAAATTGAGATTTCAAATGTGATTTCCGAGTTATTGTAAATGATCTGAGAGCAGGTTATTGAAGAGAAGAAAGGTTTCCCTTCACTTGTACATTAGCCTTTAACAGCTTTTAGCCTACCATTTCTGCCGTAAGGACCATTAACAATACAAGGGAGGGATTTTCATTTTGTTTATTGGGTAGATTCCATTTGTAAATAAACTGGATCCCTAGAGGATCTCTGCTAAAATCTGTAATGTGCTTTCCTGTCGGGAAAGTGCCCATAATTGTTTTTTTATATCCACCTATCTGGACACTCCATTTTTGTTATTGTTACAAGTGAGTGTGCATTAGGAAAATGAGAATGACATTTTGTAGATATTGAAAATGTATTATGATCAAAAGTAGATGGTATACTATGTGAAATAAATTGTACTGATTGCAAAGTAATTATTTAAATACTGCTACTACTAGTGAAATGGGGTTGCATCTTCTAGTTGCAAAGGGGCAATTGCAAATTATACCCAAACTCCAGGATTTTCAACTAATGTTTTCCGTTAGATACCAGAGCAAGGTTTGGTCCACAGGAGGGTAGAATTCTCATAAGAGTGATATGTGATGTTGTGAAAGCTGTTCCCACGGCTCATTCTACCACTCTGGTTTCTTGACTGCAGTGCATGGGCACACAGCCAAATGGGATGGCGCTTTCTCGATTAGGTCCTCTCTCTTTCTCTTTAGTGTAACTCACTCTACCGGTCCCATTTCCTACCATGTTTTCAGATATGGTATCAGTCATTGTACCAGTGCTAAGTGGGTAAATACAGACACATCAGAGAGAGTTTTAGATGTTGGAGAGGATGGGACATAATGTAACTATCAATATATTAGACAATATATTGGACAATAAACTCAGCAAAACATGGCTGCATGTGCAATAGACGTAAATTAACTCAGATGGGATTAGTGCAGTATGTATGAAAACGATTGGGTTTGTGAGAACTCGAGTACTGTATGCAGCTCTCTACATGTATTTTGATCTTGCACAGGCAACCTAACCCCTCCTTGACTGAGGTAAGCACAAAGGCCTGTCTGGGTTGCTGCCCTTTAAATGGCGGCTGAACTTCCTGATTTGGCCTCATTTTCTATTTGGGTTATTAAGAAATGCTAGCAGCCACGATAAATTGAAACGTGAGGTGGTTTGATTTTATGTGTTCAAAGGTGGGAAGAGTTAGACAAATTCTTTCGCCAATTAGCTTCAGCCGGCTAGTGCGCGACCGTGGTTTGACTTTGGATAGCCAATCGCCGGTGCTAGTTAGGGACCATCAATAAATTACACAATGTAAATGAGACTATTTTCATGTTGCACACTTTTTAGTTTACTCATGAAATGCTTTCAATATTTGAATTTCTAGAATTTCTATATTTGGTTTGAAGTTTTTATGTCATTGAAATTTGAAGCAATTAGAATTTGAACATATTGTCCCATGTGTAATTTACCGAAGGTCACAAACTAGCCATCCAAGGTCAACTGAAATTTATGACTGGCATTGCGATCGGTTCGCATGCAGCTGCACTCCGAATTGATGATTACTTGCTGTGAGCATGTAGGCAGGATTGAAACAAACCCAACTTTAATTTACGTGGTGATGCCGTCACGACCACGAGTCTCACAAAACTTTGTTTTGGATGAGACTGACTTTATGACCAAAATTACCCTTTTTACACCTTGTAGTCAATTTTGAAAATAGAATACATGTTTCTGACTCATATCAATGCCACAGGCTGTTTTCTAAATGTGAAGTTGGTTTTTAGGGGCGTTTGCTCTTTAAACCAGGGAGAGGAGTGAATCAGATCTGGAGTCAGCTGATATATAAGAGAGAGTGTGTGGAGACAGAGAGAGCAAGACATTTAAAGTGAGAGGCAGCATACCGGAAAACGGTAAAGGAGAGCGAAGAGAGCAGCCTTGGAAAAAATGAACAGCCCTCATCAGATGCGAGGGGGGAGGGAAAAAAAGAGGGTGTGGCAGGAAAGGGAGGAGAGGTGGAGGGGGGGGACAGTGTACCAGCATGCGGCAGTGTTGTCTGGGGATCAGTTTTCCCAGACAACGCAGGCAGATTGGAGCCTGGTAGACAGGAAGGCTGACACTGAGCCAGCTTTCCTCTGGACACCCCCCATCTCCCTGTGCAGGGCTAGTGGTCTCAGGACACTCCCTGGGTGTCTTAAGTTCTGGAGCTTTCTACTGGGCTTGCTACCTCCAACAGACCCCCATCTCTGGGGGCCAGCTATCTTTTGGGCACTCCCTAATTCTGGTCTAGAGCCCTTTCCTGGACTGGCTCTCACCAAACGTCAATCTATTCTGGAGCTCGTCACAGCAGTGGCAGCCCAAGCTGAGTCGGGGCAAAGACCCAAAGGAGCAGTCTACAATTTGGTAAGTCTCTTTTTTTCTCCTTTGACCCTTCACATTACTTTACAGAAACTCAACTTTTTTCCTCATCTATACAATACAGTATATGTTCAGTAGAGTTTGTGGTTTAGTGTTGGTTTGATGATAATATACCCCCCGGTCCCTGTTTAATACTGTCTCATATTACAGCATCTGGTTCTACTTTGTTGTCCTTCAGCCAGCCTCCCTCCCTGGCACAAGCATGTTATACATGCATGATAAAAGACTGGTTTGTTTATAGGATTCTTCACATAGCTCCTACTGAAGTGTAGAACCAACCTGTGAGGGTCAAGCACAGAGCTTTCATGAAAGGGGAAGTTGAACATTCCTGTGGATATCACAGATGGTTATAATAAGGGGTGCTTGTAGTGGAGTCATATGGGCATATAATGAGGCTGCAACTTCACTGGGTGTATAGTATTTCTATATTACTTTGAGTATTTTTTTGTGTGAGTATGAGACCAATTTACCAGTGAGTCATGATTCTGTGCGTGTGTTGATCACACTCTTGCACATATTAGTCAAATCCCCTGAAAGAGTTCTCTGTCCCGAAACACTCCTGCCACCGCCCCTCAAATAACATAGAAGGTTATTCTTTGGCTAGAACCATATGACTTTTTGTATTTGCACGAGAATGCACTGTATGTGTGGAATATACTGTAGTTATAGAAGGGGTCCAGGAAAATGAGAGTTCTGTTTCTGCCTCTTCTTTAACATCTTTTCACAAACATCGCACAACAATCAACAACATCACTGGGGTGGTTAAAAAGTATCAAAAATATAGTTTCTTTGCTTTCGCTCGACTTGTATTGCTGGGTAAAGAGTTGATATTTACTAACAGTGGACCTGGAAGGGAAAGTAACTGTGGTATTTTGAACAATGGAACATGGACCTCGCTGTGAACAGTTGAAAACATCCCCCAAGGATACTATAAAAATGTGCCATTGTTCTACAACGGTTGTAAAAGGAAAGAGAGCCATTGAAAAGCCCAAAAAATGGGAGAGTAGCCATTTGAACTATCCCTTTATGCAACATTTGTCTGTTGTTCAGTGTGTACAATAAAATATCCTTGTGAGTTTCCTCTTGGAGAAGGTTTAAGAACCTCTTTCCCAAGGGACTAGACAGCTGAGCCAAAAGTTGCTGTCATTAATAGGCTTGGGCGGTATCCAGATTGTCATACCTTCATACCGACCTTGGCCATCCCGGGATATTCGGTAATACCAGCACTGAACACAAGGGGAGCTATTTTAAAACCCCACTGACCCTTTGTAATCCAAAGGTTAGCAATGCTAAGAAGTACATGTACAATCCCATAGAGAATGCTAACTAAATGCTAAGGAGCGCATTGCGCTAATGTATTTGCAGGACAGACATCCCAGCTAAAAGTTATACAAGAACTCAAAAATCTTACTCACAGTTTGCAGCACACACAAAACAAATATTAGGCAACAAGGCTCTTGATCCAGGACAGGATTATCTGCTGTTACCAAGCAAAACTTGATTTTGGAAGAAGCTAACCACTTAGCTAGATAGCTAACTAGATACTAAATTAGCAAACCAAATGCACAACTCCAGAGCATTTAGCACATTTTAGACAGAGAGTTATAAGATATCTAGCTTGCAAACATTTACACTACCTGTCAAAAGTTTTACAACACCTACTCATTCAAGGGTTTTTCTTTATTTTTACTATTTTCTACATTGTAGAATAATAGTGAAGACATCAAAACTATGACATAACACATATGGAATCATGTAGTAACCAAAAAGCGAATAAAAATACTTTATATTTGAGATTCTTCAAAGTAGCCACCCTTTGCCTTGATGACAGCTTTGCACATTCTTGGCATTCTCTCAACCAGCTTCACTTGGAAAGCTTTACCAACAGTTTTGAAGGAGTTCCCACATATGCTGAGCACTTGTTGGCTGTTTTTCCTTCACTCTGCGGTCCAACTCATCCCAAACCATCTCAATTGGGTTGAGGTTGGGTGATTGTGGAGGCCAGGTCATCTGATGCAGCACACCATCACTCTCCTTCTTCGTAAAATAGCCCTTACACTGTCTGGATGTGTGTTAGGTCATTGTCCTGTTGAAAAACTAATTATGGTCCACTAAGCCCAAACCAGATGTGATGGTGTATCACTGCAGAATGCTGTGGTAGCCATGCTGGTTAAGTGGGCTTTGAATTCTAAATAAATCACAGACAGTGTCACCAGCTAAGCACCCCCACACCATAACACCTCCTCCTCTATGCTTTACGGTGGGAAATACACATGCGGAGATCATCCGTTCACCCACACCGCATCTCACAAAGACAAAATTTGGACTCCAGACCAAAGGACACATTTTCACCGGTCTAATGTCCATTGCTCGTGTTTCTTGGCCCCAAGCAAGTCTCTTCTTCTTGGTGGTGTCCTTTAGTAGTGGTTTCTTTGCAGCAATTCGACCACGAAGGCCTTATTCACGCAGTCTCCTCTGAACAGTTGATGTTGAGATGTGTCTGTTACTTCAACTCTGAATTTATTTGGGCTGCAATTTCTGAGGCTGGTAACTCTAATGAACTTATCCTCTGCAGCAGAGGTAGCTCTGGGTCTTCCCTTCCTGTGGAGGTCCTCATGAGAGCCAGTTTTGATATAGTGCTTGATGGTTTTTGCGACTGCACTTGAAGAAACTTTCAAAGTTCTTGAAATGTTCCGTATTAAAGTAATGATGGACTGTCGTTTCTCTTTGCTTATTTGAGCTGTTCTTACCATAATATGGACTTGGTATTTTGCCAAATAGGGCTATCTTCTGTATATCCCCCTACGTTGTCACAACACAACTGATTGGCTCAAACGCATTAAGAAGGAAAGAAATTCCACAAATGAACTTTTAACAAGGCACACCTGTTAATTGAAATCCACTCCAGGTGACTACCTCATGAAGCTGGTTGAGAGAATGCCAAGACTGCAAAGCTGTCATCAAGGCAAAAGGTGGCTATTTGAAGAATCTCAAATCTCAAATATATTGTTAACACTTTTTAACACTTTTTTGGTTACTACATGATTCCATATGTATTATTTCATAGGTTTGATGTCTTCACTATTATTCTACAATGTAGAAAATAGTCAAATAAACAAAAACCATTCTAAAACTATTGACCGTAAGTTAAGTTGTGAATTCCATACTGTAACTAGATCACCTGGCATTTGCTGCACAACAGTGAGTGACTCCCAAGGCTCTGGTCTCCTGTCATTGTGTGCTTGTAAACAAACACCACGTGTCTGGGAACTACCGGTAAGCTTCATTATGAAAAATTGTGACAGCTGAAATGATGAACAAGTTGACTGCAGGTATTTACTTATTAAGTAGCAACACAGTTCTTTTTTTTACTTCAAAGAAATCGTTTGGACGGTATTGGAAAAACCAGTGCAGCACACAGACTGTCAATCATCTACCCCCCCCCCCCCCCCCCCCCCCTCTTAGCCAATCAATAGATGATGGATAGAGAAAGCAAAAGCTTGATTGGATTTCTAAGCTCTGCAGGCAACCCAGCCATAATGTTGATGACACAGTTAGAACAATTATTCAGCCATGGTGGGCCACACTGATCAGCAAGTAGGGAGGTAGTTGGTTGACCACCGCTAATAATTTGTAGAGCTTATGTATATGTTTCACTATCACAACGTAATAGGTATCGCAGCAATTATGTTTGTTCTCTTTTTTTGGCAGGATATCACCAAGTGCATGTGTCAAGGCTGTTCATGGATTCTCCCCAAAGCTTGTGTAAGTTGATGGGTACTAAAATGTTGCATGAGGAAACAAGCAATAATACAATTTCATTTTCTTTGATCAAATCTCAAAAATGAACTTTTGGAGTACAGATGTTAGCCTCCATTAAACAGAATAGAGAAACAACACTGAGGTCTCAATTGACCAGATATGGACTGTATTTGTATTTGTAAACACGATGGTAACCCCTGATTCTGCACAGTTGCCAAGGGTGACAAGGACCTCCAGGTGATGAAGGCGGGGGCCATGTTGAAGAAGGTCAAGTCCAAATCGTGGAAGAAGCAGCGGCTTTTCCGGCTACAGGAAGATGGCCAGACCATCTGGTATAAGTCCAGGTGGGCAGGAACAGGCCACTCCACCTGTGAGTAACGAGGGTGTGAGTGGCGGGAGGGAGGGAGTCGTTATAAGAATTGACCACAGACTGTACATACTGTGGATAACTGAATTGACGGCCACATTATTTATCTTTTTGAAAAAAGGATGATGCATAGAATCATTCCTTGAGAAATCACTTTAGCATTGAAAAAGCCTAAGTATGTCTTCACATAGGCCCCAATTCCGACCCGAGTTAAGCGCGTGTGAATGGAATGTTATATTCCCTGTTTATGCACTTCTCTCTCTATGCGTTTTCTGACCTTGAACTTAAGCATGAGAATAGCATGCTATTCACCCACTTCGTTCGGGCGGATATCTAAGAAATGAAAGGTGCGGAAGTGTCTACAGATTATTTATTTTTTTAAATTTAACTAGGCAAGTCAGTTAAGAACAAATTCTTAGTTACAATGACGGCCTACCCTGGCCAAAGACGGACGACGCTAGGCTAATTGTGTGCCGCCCTATGGGACTTCCAATCACGGCCGGTTGTGATACAGCCTGGATTCGAACTAGGGTGTCTGTAGTGACGCCTCTAGAACTGAGATGCAGTGCCTTAGACCGCTGCGCCACTCGAGAGCCCATATTCTGACCTTGACTTAACTCCCTCATAATGACGCCACATTTACGCGTGAGGAAACCATGAATAAGGTTGAACAAACCTGCCGGTTCCAAATGGAAAAAGCATCTTTCTTTTTTCAGATAGACATAGCAGCATTATCCATGCACTGTAATTTATAAATGGATAAGAGCTAATGATAAGAGCTAGGTAAATGAATAATCCGTTTGGAGAAGGGGATTGTAAATACACAGCCATCGTTTTAGATAATTTTTCCTTGTAGACGAATGTGAAACCAATCATATGGAAGCAAACTGAAATTGTGGCTACCTTTCCACAGTGAAAAAGCCTATAAATAGCTGTGCTGTTAGTCAGAATTTTCATTGTGTGCCCTCATCATTTGTGTGGATGAAATTTGGACACCCAAGCTATAGGTTTCTGTAGGGCTTAAGATGCCCAGTTGATGTATGGACTTTAAAGAATGTTTTAAATATAGCTTATGCCCGGGCTTTTGTTTTATTCTACAATTTGTATCATGTTAAATATTAGCCACTAACGGGAGCCACCGTCAGTAATACCCACATACATTTCTGTCACTTTATTGTTAGTTTTCAATTTGTAGCTTACATTTAGCATCATTCCGTTTCCGTTTTTTTTTTTTGTTACATCCGTGTAAGTTGTTCCTCTAGCGTTAGTGGATCATATTAGGTTCATGTTGTGAAATAATTTGGGACATGAAGCCTATTTGAATCATTATGGAATTCAGACCACCTGTCTGAATTCCATAATTCGGTCCAGTCACCGGTTCACAATGACTGGACCGTTGTCATACAGTTCCATGATTAGTAAGAATTAGGGTAGATTTATAGGACTATTGTTCAACCCCTATTGTACACTTTTTTTCTTTCCCACCTTCCAATATTTCATGGATTGAACTTGAATATAACAACTTTCAGGATGAATCAAACCACATTTTTTTATTCATCAATATACAGTATTTAGTGTGTAAAGGCTCTCCAAACCAGTTTTCTTATGATTCATACATACTTTCCTAACTCTAAAATGTTCCTAAATAATCTACAAGATCAGCGTATTTTTAAATCTACCAGTTGGTGCTGAAACGGAGACAAAGATGCATATTTAGATGGCTTCTTTCATTCTTCTCTATTTTTATGAACCAGTTATCTCGATGCATTCTAGTCTATTGAGAAAATTCGAATTAAAGGTACATCGTATTTAAAGGGATGGCTTAAGATAAATGTACTGAAAACACTTTTGAATAAAAACTCCACGAGAAAATCTGTTGGCCAGCAAATGGGAGGGTTTTCAGCGGTTGATTAAAATAAATTCAGTTCACACAAGGGAATCACGCCTGCAAAGCCCGTTACGAACCTTCATAAGGTACGTCTGAATACTGACTACTGAGAAGCATGTAGGAAATTACACCTTTCTTACGCACGCCTTTTCTAAGTATGAATCTGGCCGATAATGCCTAATGTTCCTTTCTAGTCTCTGTGGCTGATGTTGAGGTGGTGCGTGAAGGTCACCAGTCGGAGGTCTTGCTGAGCGTCGCTGAAGAGTTCCCCGCTGACCTCTGTTTCACCCTGGTGTTCCGTGGTCGCCGCGGCAACCTGGACCTGGTGGCGGAGTCACCTTCTGAGGCGCAGGCCTGGATCCGGGGTGTACGCAAGCTGATCCAGAACGCTGAGAGCATGGATGACAAAGAGAGGGTTGACCAGTATCCTTATCCCATTCAGATAACAGGCAGATTATTAGATGTTTTGTGACACTTGACTTGGTGGGGCCTTATCATAATACGTTCATAACATGGAATTAATGGCAGAAGAGAAGAAATCCAGATTTTACTTATGCAGGAAAAATGCTCCCTGATTCTTTTGGCTGACCGAAATGGCTGACATTTATCCCATCATAAGAAGGTTAATTTCCATTCTAGTATTCTAATTCTTAATTCTATGGTCAAAAAACACTTCAGTTGTGGGAGTAAAGTCTTTGTTTTTGCTCCTTTCTAAATCATGTCTTACCAAGTGTTGCCCTTAGCCAGCATCTTCCCTCAGATGGATCTGGGACTGGTTTCAGAAGGCGGACAAAAACAAGGACGGACGGATGAACTTCAAGGAGGTGCGCACACTGCTGAAGATGATGAATGTGGACATGAACGAGGAGTATGCGCTTCACCTCTTCACGGTGAGGTACCCATCAAGTTCGTGAGGTCTTAGTGTATCAAAACTATACTTTTTTCTATATTTATTCTATGCTTCCCACTGCTCATATGACATCCTCAGTCAATGAATCAACCTAACATTGTGAGCAGCGGTTCAATTGGGATGTTGTAGGTCGTGGAATAGTTCTCAACGTTGGTAATATTTAACAGAAACCTATCACAGTCAAATATCAGTAACTAATCTGCCTTCCATTATCAGGTGATGGAATTCTGTTTTAGCATGATTTATTGAGAGTACAATACTACGGGAAGACTGCAGAGGTAACAATCTATGCTGCTTATTTTCTTTACCCTCAGTTGGCAGATAAGTCTAAGTCAGGTTGTCTGGAGAACGAGGAGTTTGTCCAGTTCTATAAGATACTGACGGAAAGGAAGGACATGTGGCGGGTGTTCCAGGACTACTCCCGAGACAGACAGACATTAACCCTTGCTGAGCTGAAGGACTTTCTGAGGCAGGAGCAACAGGAGGGGGAGAGGAGTTGGGAGCATGCCCAGAAGCTGATTGACCGCTATGAGCCATCAGAGACCGGTAAGGACCACTGTGCAACTGTAACCAACCACAGTCAACCGTAATGAATTATGTCTTTAATAGCCTCGGTGAGACAATGTCAATCACAATGAACGGCAACCCCAATATTAATAACCTAGTTTGCTTCAGTAAACCACAAGAGCCCACAATTAACCATTCAATAAGTAAGGAAACTAGCTGTATGTTGCACATCACTACTTCACAGGAGAGGCATTTTGAACGTAAACCTTTTTTTAAATATCAAAATTTGTATTTTTGTAGAAATGCCTTCTGGAACATGTTAACTTTCATGTGTCTTAATAACAAACTTGTATGCCATCTGTAAATATGAATAAAATTGTTAAATTACGAGCCTAGTTGGTTTAGCCACAGAAAAAGACAGGGACCTTCCCGCTAGCCATGATTGGCTGAGATAATGGATGGCCTGGACATGCCGAGAGATGAGTTCAGATTGGTCTACCATGTAGCACGCTTTTGTCTACAACATGAGCAGGTCAGTTCAGTATGTGTGGTTAATCCTTCCTAACACTGCTTTTTTTTAAAGATATCACGTAGTAGAATTGCAAAAGTGTTGCTCTCCACTTTCTGGAGGACCGAGTTTTGAAATCAGTGGAATGCCTGGTGGAATTGGAGTGTGATAGCTAAGTAGATGGAGAAGATTCTGGCATTTGATTGTAAATATGAGGAGGGAGTCGAAAAGAGAACACACAAAAGGCTGTTGTATATAAAACGCCTGTCTCCGGATTACATATTCAAACTAAGAGCAACCATGGCATCTGTGACAGAGGGAGAAGCGTCCATCCATGTCTACAGGTAAAATAATCTAGCAAGCTACATTTTCAGATATTATACGTTTCTAATTTTGTCAAAGTCGTTTTCATTTCAAGTTAAAGCGTACTGTTAGCTAGCTAGCTAATGTTAGCTGGGTCTCTCGCAAGCTCATTTTAAGTGTATGATTTGTGTAGTAATATTATTCGTATCTCAGAGCCATTTGGATTGCTAATTATAGCCTGTTGGCTAGCTAGCTAAGATTGAACCTGGTTGGTTAACTATCTGCAGATTCATGCAGGGTAGTAACGTTATGAGTTGAGATTATGGTTAATTGTTTAGCTAGCTAGCCAGCTAGCTACATGTCTAAAGAAAAGACTCCACTATGCAAATAACCATTTCACTACACCTTCTGTATCCTGTGCATGTGACAAATAAACTTTGATTTTATTTCATATAATATGTGTTTACCAGAAACGGTAATGTGAAGAACATGACCTGCACCAAAGTCAAATTAGGATATAATGTTAGGCCAACGAGACAGTGTCCAAGTTAAAAAATTATCCAGTAGAATGCCCTGCTTTTATTTCATCAGACTCACAACCGTTAGCTATTTTCTGTAATTGGCTCGCCATTAACTTGTAAATAATGATCTTGCTGTGATTTTATTTTCCTGTAATAATGAAGACAATTGGGCTAAAGTGAAGACGTCAGCTATATGATATGGTCATTATTTGAACTGGCTAGCCAGCTAACTTAACATTAGCTAGCCAGCTAACAAGCTAGAAACAAACCAAAAAATTGTTTATAAAGTTGCTTTTAGTTGCCTGGTTTGCTAGATTGACATACACTAAATTAATTTTTAAACGGGTGGGTTTATTGGTGTTAAAATACACTAGCTATTTTGGATTCTGCTGATGTCATTCAGCCGGTAGTTTTTGTGTTTATACTTTATAAACTTTTTACGACAACGACAGGTTTGTCGGACGACAATAGAATGTTCATGATGTCACTGCGACAACTGTCGATAGGCGTAGTATAAACCAGCCTTTAGTCTTGAAATCTTTTGGTTGTTTAGTAAATGGCCCCACATCTGAATCCTTAAAGATATGGTTGGGGCTAAGGCTTAAGAGGGTGTGAACGATGCTGAAAGGATGTAGACAAAGAGAGCTCTCCAGTAGGTTAACCAAAACATTCAAGGACCATTTTCTCAAAAGTGACATTACAAGTTCAACTTTCAAAGCAGAATTACTTTCCCATTGTTCCTCAACTGTAGTGTATGATATACCATTTTCCAGCTCTAAGTCTCTACTTTTATCCAACTAAAACAACTCTACATAAGAAAAAATATATTCTACATAAGACCGAATCAAGCCGGTCGGTCACAATTTGTTCCGGCATGTGTCTGGCACCGTCTCCTATCTTAACTTAAAGAACATATTCTGGGTGTTCTGACAAATAAAGGAGGAGGTCATGACAGCCCCCCCCCCCCCCCCCCCCATATCTTTACCAGAAACAGGCAAGAACCAAAGATTGTTTATGACACCAAAGACAAGTTGCACAGAGTAAAATTTCCTTTACAGTAGTTACTGAGCATTTTTTGATTGGGTTTGACTTATGATAAGACGGAACTTCCCATGTCTCCACACAGCCAAGAAACAGGGGGCCATGTCTATAGATGGCTTCCAGATGTACTTGGTCTCTCCAGAGGGCGCCATCTTGGATCCCCAGCGGCTGACCCTGAACCAGGACATGAGCCGGCCCCTCAGCCACTACTTCATCTGTTCCTCCCACAACACCTACTTGATGGAGGACCAGCTCCGAGGACAGAGCAGCCAGGAGGCCTACATCCAGTGAGGAACAAAATTATCCTCACCATTACAACCCTTAGCTTCATACCTAACATCCAATTATAACCCTTTGTAGCTCAGGGATGGGCAAATCCAGTCCTCCGGCCTGATTGGTGACATACATTTGCATGGGTGCCTGACTTTGAAAGTGTGAGTGCAATTCATTTGACAGGTTTGAAACCCTACCAACCTTGTGACTCAAAAACATCCCGCCCCCTTCCCTGAAAATACCATCCTTAGTGATTGATTGACCAAAGGCCAAACTGTTAAGAATGTGGCCAGGATAATGCATGACCATGAGGAAATGAAATTTAAAAAAATGGCAGCAATAATATTGTTTTAGCCAATAAGAATGATAATTTTGTACTTGGTAGGTTAAGAAAAAACATTGTTAAATTAAATCTTATTTTTGTCTACTGTAGCCTAACCTGAGAATCTTGCCTTTTTAAGATGAGAGAAAATAAAAGGGTTTTATTTATTTTTTAAACTGTAGCCTGTAGTTACAGGACTGGACTACTATCAATTCTTTTTTATTATCATAATGTTTTTAATGGTGGGCTTTTAAACAACAACTACAATGAGTAGGCTACATATTTGACAACGAATCGTGAAGAAACCAAATAATCATGAAAAGTATGAGGAATAACAAAAGTGTAGTCTCAGCAAGCACACTAATTGACCTTTCAGCTTTTCCTCCAACATGGACTTTTTTTGATGCCTTTGCTTGACTCACTGTCACCATAACATTTTTTGTATTAACTTGTCTCAGCAGCATACATATTTGATGCAAAGAGTGTAGAAATGGCTTTTTGGTCCATATTACACTTACCAAGCAGAGCTGTTTTATCGAGATACAAATCAAATCCAAATCAAGTTGTATTTGTCACATGCGCCAAATACAACCTTACAGTGAAATGCTTACTTACAAGCCCTTAACCAACAATGCAGTTTTAAGAAAATACCCCCCCAAAAAGTAAGAGGATAAGAATAACAAATAAAGAGCAGCAGTAAATAACAATAGCGGGGATATATACAGGGGGTACCGGTACAGAGTCAATGTCAATGTGCGGGGGCACCGGTGTCGAGATAATTGAGGTAATATGTACATGTAGGTAGAGTTATTAAAGTGACTATGCGTAGATAATAACAGAGAGTAGCAGCAACGTTCCAAAGGGGGCAATGCAAATAGTCTGGGTAGCCATTTGATTAGCTGTTCAGGAGTCTTATGGCTTGGGGGTAGAAGCTATTTAGGAGCCTCTTGGACCTAGACTTGGTGCTCTGGTACCGCTTGCTGCGAGGTAGCAGAGAGAACAGTCTATGACTAGGGTGGCTGGAGTCTTTGACAATTTTTAGGGCCTTCCTCTGACACCGCCTGGTATAGAGGTCCTGGATGCCAGGAAGCTTGGCCCTGGTGAGGTACTGGACCGTACACACTACCCACTGTAGTGCCTTGTGATCGGAGGCATGCGTGCTCTCGATAGTGCAGCTGTAAAACCTTTTGAGGATCTGAGGACCCATACCAAATCTTTTCAGTCTCCTGAGGGGGATTAGTCGTGCCCTCTTCACGACTGTCTTGGTGTGCTTGGACAATTCTAGTTTGTTGGTGATGTGGACACCAAGGAACTTGAAGCTCTCAATCTGCTTCACTACAGACCCGTCGATGAGAATGGGGGCATGCTCGGTCCTCCTTTTCCTGTAGTCCACAATCATCTCCTTAGTCTTGGTTACATTGAGAGATAGGTTGTTATTCTGGCACCACCCGGCCAGGTCTCTGACCTCCTCCCTATAGGCTGACTCGTCGTTGTCGGTGATCAGTCCTACCACTGTTGTGTCGTCTGCAATCTTAATGATGGTGTTGGAGTTGTGCCTGGCCATGCAGTCGTGGGTGAACAGGGAGTACAGGAGGGGACAGAGCACGCACCCCTGGGGGGCTCCAGTGTTGAGGCTCAGCGTGGCAGATGTGTTGCTACCTACCCTCACCACCTGGGGGCGGCCCATCAGGAAGTCCAGGATCCAGTTGCAGAGGGAGGTGTTTAGTCCCAGGATCCTTAGCTTAGTGATGAGCTTTGAGGGTACTATGGTGTTGAACGCTGAGCTGTAGTCAATGAATAGCATTCTCACATAGGTGTTCCTTTTGTCCAGGTGGGAATGGGCGGTGTGGAGTGCAATAGAGATTGCATCATCTGTGGATCTGTTTAGGCGGTATGCAAATTGGAGTGGGTCTAGGGTTTCTGGGATAATGGTGTTGATGTGAGCCATTACCAGCTTTTCAAAGCACTTCATGGCTATGGACGTAAGTGCTATGGGCCTGTAGTCATTTAGGCAGGTTGCCTTCGTATTCTTGGGCACAGGGACTATGGTGGTCTGCTTGAAACATGTTGGTATTACAGACTCAATCAGGGACATGTTGAAAATGTTAGTGAAGACACCTGCCAGTTGTTCAGCACATGCCCGGAGCACACGTCCTGGTAATCCGTCTGGCCCCGCAGCCTTGTGAATGTTGACCTGTTTAAAGGTCTTACTCACGTCGGCTACGGAGAGCGTGATCACACAGTCGTCCGGAACAGCTGATGCTCTCGTGCATTCCTCAGTGTTGCTTGCCTCGAAGCGAGCATAGAAGTGATTTAGCTCGTCTGGTAGGCTCGTGTCACTGGGCAGCTCGCGGCTGTGCTTCCCTTTGTAGTCTGTAATAGTTTGCAAGCCCTGCCACATAAGATGAGTGTCGGAGCCAGTGTAGTACGATTCAATCTTAGCCTTGTATTGACGCTTTGCCTGTTTGATGGTGTGTCGGAGGGCATAGCAGGATTTCTTATAAACTTCCGGATTAGAGTCCCGCACCTTGAAAGCGGCAGCTCTACCCTTTAGCTCAGTGCGAATGTTGCCTGTAATCCATGGCTTCTGGTTCGGGTATGTACAAACAGTCACTGTGGGGACGACGTCCTCGATGCACTTATTGATAAAGCCAGTGACTGATGTGGTGTACTCCTCAATGCCATCGGAAGAATCCCGGAACATGTTCCAGTCTGTGATAGCAAAACAGTCCTGTAGTTTAGCATCTGCTTCATGTTGGAAAGCAGACTGAACCATGTTTTCCTCTAGGATTTTGCCTGTGCTTGGCTCCATTCAGTTTATTTTTATACAAAAAAACTCCACAGTCCTTGACGATGACAAGCATACCCATAACATGATGCAGCCACCACCATGCTTGAAAATATGAAGAGTGGTACTCATTGAAGTGTTGTGTTGGATTTGCCCAAACATAACACAGAGCCAGCTAGGTAAAAAACAAATATGCCGTGGCATGCTCATCATGGTTCATACAGGAAAAGTGAAATGATACAAGGAATTTTCTCATGGTGCACGCAGCTCAAATGATATGTAAAAACACCTTTGAACCAACACCATCGGCCATGAAACGACAATACAAATGTAACAGCCCAACAAAATAGTTGTAAACATTTTTTTAGCAGGTGCCTTTTTTTTAAACACCAGTAGTGATTTCTAATTGTGCCAAAACAGTGGTATGCGGGAGCGATGCAAAACTTTCCAGTGGACAAAACCATTCATCTTGAAGCGACTGGAGGAGGGGGTGCTATTAATATATAATATGGACATATGTATTTTAGTAGACTAACTCAAAAGATTGCTAATCATTGAAAATGACAAATTACCCAATGGATCATGATCATTTTCTGGTAAAAAAGTGAGGGTGCAACAACATACGTTTGCACTCTTATTTTGAAAGTGTGGGTGCAGCTGCTTCATTTGTGCCATTGCTCAGGTGCCTATGCACATTTGCCCCAGCCCTATCTGACACATATCTAATAACCAACTAATCATGGTCAGACATGCTCGGGGCGGCAGGTTCCCTCGTGGTTAGAGCATTGGGCCAGTAGCCGAAAGGTTGCTGGATCGAATCCCCGATCTGACAAGGTAGAAATATGTCTTTCTGACCCTTCCTGAACAAGGCAGTTCCCCGGTAGGCCGTCATTGTAAATAATAATTCGTTTTTAACTGACTTGCCTAGTTAAATAAAGGTTAAATAAAAAATGGTCTCCAGTTTTGAATACAATTCGTTTAATCAGTGTTAGCTAGGACTGGGGGAAATGTGTGATGCCAATCTGGCCCTCTAGGACTGGAGTTGCCCATCTCTGGCTTGTATGGAAGTGAGACACAGAACTTCTCATTTCTTACAAACCAAACCATCTTTCAAACAGTTTTCAGTCCATGTCTGAGTGTCTGCGTACTTGCTGTGCAGGGCTCTAAAGCGGGGCTGTCGTTGTGTTGAGGTGGATTGTTGGGACGGGCCGAATGGAGAGCCGGTTGTTTATCACGGCCACACCTTCACCTCCAAGATCCTCTTCAGAGACGTCATCACCACGCTGGGAGAGTACGCCTTCAAGGTGGGCACCTCAATACCTGAGTTAATTATACCGTTTGCTGTGGAAATTCACCTCTAAGGACTCAAACTCAAAGTAAATTAATCAATCTTTATTATCAAGGTTCACAAACTCAATCCATGCTTGATGAAAACTCTCACAAGGGCGTTCCCTTTTCGTCCTTATATACTGCTACACAAACAAGTCATATAAGCATGATTTACATTATTCATTATTCATTATTAACATTAGTTCCTGCATGTGACTGACCGATAGCTCATGAGACTTCTCTCAAAGCTGAGACCTTGAAACCAAGATACTTCTCTTGGATCCCAGAGCAATGTTATGGGCGTACTGCGGATGTGAGGATTCCTCCCATGTACAATCAATCAGTCACTCACATGAGTGGCTATTAGACAAGCAGCATTGATCTGACACACAAACAGAACATTTCCATCACACATTCATGACCACTCAGCTATTTTTGTATTACATTTTTTTGTTTGTAATTTTTTACCCACTTTTTCTCCCAAATTTTGGGATTACGACCTTGTCTCATTGCTGCAACTCCCGAATGAGCTCGGGAAAGGCGAAGGTCGAATAATGTGTCCTCCGAAACATGACCCGCCAAGCCGTGGTTCTTAACACCCGGTCGCTTAACCCGGAAGCCAGCTGCACCAACGTGTCGGAGGAAACACTTTTCAAATGATGACCGAAGTCACCCTGCAGGCGGCCGGCCCGCCACAAGGAGTCGCTAGAGCGAAGCCAAATAAAGACCCCCCCGCCAAACCCTCCCCTAACCCGGATGACGCTGGGCTAATTGTGTGCCGCCCTATGGGACCCCCAGGCTGTAGTGATGCCGCAACACTGCGATGCAGTGCCTTAGACCGCTGCGCCACTCGGGAGGCCATGACCACTCAGCTCTATCCAATCCAGTCTCTAAGTGGTTCTTGTCCTGACCATTTGTCTTCTGTGTTGGTTTTTGCTTCAACCAAGTATTCAGCATCATAAACCAATCTGTCTTCAGCCTTAACATATCATACAAAACATTACTGTAATAGATCCACACATTCCTTTAGGAATTCCTGTTTAGTCCTTCGTCTGTCCCCTCTCCCAGGCATCTGAGTTTCCTATCATCCTGTCCCTGGAGAACCACTGCAGTGTGGAGCAGCAAAGGGTCATGGCCCAGCTCCTGGACACCATCCTGGGGGACATGCTACTCAGGGAACCCCTGGACGGACTGGTTACCCAAGAGCTGCCCTCTCCCCATGTAAGACCCCCTTCAATGTGTTTTCTATTCTATTTTATCTACTCTACCGTAACCATTCACCAACAAGGCAAGTCAATTATTTAACAAGTCAATTGAGAACCCATTCTCTACAGATTTGATTTCCTGTCGATGTTCAGGTTTTTATTCAGCAGTGTAGCTAAGAGCAGTACAGTCAGTGGCTTTACTACATTGTTATATTATAAAATGATCACTGGGCCCCCAATGTACAGCAGAACAGTAACTGAAAGTCAACAGACCAGATGAACTGGATAAACATTCACACTTACAGGTGGCCAAAAATAACTAACTGAAAGCCACACCAAACAATTAGCCACATATCTGAATCTTTGCTACAATATCATTGGATAGTATTTGCATATTTCCCAGCGATCTTTGCATACCAATAAAAAATGACATTGTTACTGTTCAGTGAGGTTTTATGTGAACCAAATAGATGTATTATCATCAATACATTGAAATATTTAGGTGACTTATGTAGTGTCCAAACATTTAAGTTACAAATAACCATAATTAGGATGTGTTGTTGACTTGTAGGCCTGTCTTATAAACAGCATGATGCATTTTGCAATGGTTCATAGTAGACATTGTGATTGACCATTGACAAGTCTGGTGTACAAGTTATACAGCCCGGTATGCAGATAACTAGGGTGCCCATGCATAACTTAATAGTTAGGGCTTGCGAGCCCCCCATGGCCGTGGGCCCCAGTGCACGCGCACCGCCTCGCATTCCGCCACTGAGTACAGTCTGTTTTCTCCAGTGATTTGTTTTATTCTTTTTCCATTCAGAGCACTTTAGATAATCAATACTAACGTTTATGATTGGCAAACACTTCCTATGAGGAATATCCTATGAGTGGGTTGTGTGTGTGTGTGTGTGTGTGTGTGTGTGTGTGTGTGTGTGTGTGTGTGTGTGTGTGTGTGTGTGTGTGTGTGTGTGTGTGTATACTCATATTAGGATTTGAAGGGAAAGATCCTGCTGAAAGCAAAGAAGATTGGCGGTCTAGAAGAAAGTGAAACGCTGACCGATGAGGCCACTGACGAGGTCAGCGATGAGGCTGAACCTGAGAGCCCGTCTGCAGAAAACCTGTCTGCAGAGGCCCTTTGTCTCCATGATAAGGTATGGGGATGGATGGATAAATGGATGGAGGTGAACGTCTGGCAACTTCTTGCCATCATCTGCACCAACTATTACACTTATACATTCACACATTATTACTGTTAATACATCCTGCCGTTATGTAAAAAATGTAGATGTTTTTGTCTATCACACAGTAAGCAAGCAATGAACGCTGTACCTTGATCTGCCAGCTAATCATGTTTTGCCTTGGTTCAATAGCCACAAAGCAGGTGAGATTAGGTAATTTCCTGTCTCCTCAGAAATCCAAGTTCTCTAGGGAACTCTCGGATCTGGTGGTGTACTGCAAGAGTGTCCATTTTCACAGCTTTGAGTACTCTCGCTTGCACTCCAAGTGCTACGAAATGTCCTCTTTCTCAGAGTCCAAGGCCAGGAAACTTGCAAAGGACACAGGTGCGCTCTGAACTATTTTAGCAATACCTACATAGCAAACAATGTATTCATATATTGCCAAGGATCAACGGTGAGGAATTCACTCCCATTCACTGTTGTAGGTCCCCTGGGTTAGGGGATAGGAAAAAACGTCGCTGTATGGCTGTCTTTCTCAGGGACGGAGTTTGTGCACCACAACAGCAGACAGCTTAGCAGAGTCTATCCCAGCGGCATGAGGACCGATTCCTCCAACTACAACCCACAGGAGCTGTGGAACGTGGGCTGTCAGTTAGGTGAAACATATTGCATAATAACATCCATACATATAGAAATAAATGCATGTGATTGATTGATTGGTTGGTTGATCTTCTCCTAGTGGCGCTGAACGTCCAGACGGCTGGGTTGGAGATGGATCTGAACGATGGGCTCTTCAGTCAGAATGGCTGCTGTGGCTACGTCCTCAAACCTGACTTCATGAGGAATGATGACTCTTTTGACCCAGAAAGACCCCAGGACTGGGATGGCTACACATCACTCCAACTGTCTATCCAGGTGCAGAAACAACTGCTCTGTATCATACAACTATGTTGTGTGCCTTTGTGCATGTACAGTTTGTGTGTTCTGGAGGTTTACTTTTTGCATGTTTATACTTGTCCGAGTCTTGATTGTGTGTGTGCGTGTGTGTCCATCAGGTAATTAGTGGGCAGCAGCTACCAAAGGTGAACCAGAAGGAGGGCTCCATCGTTGACCCTCTGGTTAGAGTGGAGATCTACGGAGTATCGCAAGACCAAGCCAAGCAAGAGACAAGTTACATTGACAACAATGGTGAGGGACCATCTTACATGGCCTGACAAAGAGATGCATTGGGGTCTTTGTACAGACTCGGTCTACTCGGGGACGAAAATGCATGCATTATTATATATTTTTTTACATGTAAATAGTACGCACCTTGCCATGTTTTAGTAAATGAGATAGAACATGCCATAGAACCCTAGTCCTTCTCTTGGCTGCCTAAATCCTGGTCTCTGCTGCCCCATCTACAGGTTTTAACCCTCTATGGAACGAGACCCTCAATTTTATCATCCACGTCCCAGAGTTGGCCCTGGTGCGTTTTGTGGTGGAGGACTATGACAAGGCTTCCAGGAATGACTTCATGGGCCAGTTCACCGTGCCCTTCACCTGTATTCAGCCAGGTAAAATAGACATCATCATATTACAACTGAGATAGTGTAAAGTCTGGAAAGCTGGGTAAATCTCAAGTGCAGTTTTCTTCAAATTATTTCACAAATTAATTTTATCCTATTGACTTACCTGGATAAAGGTTAAATCAATTGATGAAACCTGTCTGAATTGTACATCTCAGCTGAGTTTTTATTTAAGCCTGTTATGTACAAATGTACATATTTTACTGTATGAGTGATGGTTTCTAAGTGGATCTCCATGACATAAATCTGAATTTCTTCTGGATGCTCTCCCCACTTGCCCCAGGATATCGGCACATCCACCTCCTGTCCAAAGACGGAACGGCTATCCCTCTGTCTACTCTGTTTGTCAATGTCAAGATCTCTGAGGTAACAACAGAAGTCTGATGGCCCAATGATTGGCTGCAAACTCTAACCACATGGAAGGGCTACAATACCTCATGATTGCTGTCACTTTCAACAAATTAACTATTATCAGTATTGAAAGATACATCGGTATGAACTGCTTTACAGTATTTCTACATAAATACCCATTTCTGTTCAAGTAAACATTAGTGGGACCACACTGATGAAAGATGAAAAAACACCTGGGAATTCACAGCATTTAAGTGATATTTTGCCATTTCCCCAATATAAAATCTTTTAAAATAATCAATGTTTTTTAACTTGTATGTCATAGGAACGCATTAAGCAATGTTCAATAGCACTTAGCTGATCAAACTGGTATAATAACAGACATACTGCAGGGCTCACAAGTCCTTTTAGAGTTAAACTATGCAATGACCTTTGTTTTTATATCATTGTTTCATTACCATTCAACATTTGCATCGTGTGCTGGTAGAGTAACTTAACTGCATAAACTATTAGTCCTCCATCGAAACATTTCCATAGACATTTTGTACAGTTCCTCAAAGTGTGGCATGAAACTATATCGCTATCTCATGCATCATGTTGTAAAAGTGTTATACTGTAACGTATGCATGTGCATAGAGCTCTACAAATAAAGAGAAATGAAAGACCTGCTGTTTTGAAAACATCTTAATATAAAAAGTTATATTCCTATTGGTTAAACATTTTTAAACTGCACATTTCTTGCAATTGTCAGTTAGCAACATTTCTTGCAATTGTCAGTTAATTGACAATGTTTTAATACTAAACATACAATTGTATATTTGTTTCATGGTGTACTTTGCAGTAGTATATGTACATGCATACTCATTAAGACAAGGTCCTTTGTTGATGTTTAATTCAGTTTACCGCTGTAGCCCAGTCCTCATCATGCTTGGATGGGGAAAACTGCATCAAAACGTTCACTAAAATGTCTGTTTTTTCAGGTTCTAGTTGAGTGGCCTGAACCTTTTTACTCCTCACCTTGCTGGCCTTCTGTGACCTCCTCCACCCTCTCTTGCACCAACACCTCCACCCTCTCTTGCACCAACACCTCCACCCCATCCGGTACAATCACCTCCATCCCCTCCTCCACCTCCTCACCAGCCCCCTCCTCCGGCCGCCCCAGACGGGCATCCTGCAGGGTTAGGCTGAGGGCGTGGGGATCCTTGGCCACCCCTTGCTCCACAGGCTGGTCCGGGTGGTGCCCCCGGAGGTGCTTGACCACCTGGAACTTCTGCTTGGCACGGTAGGGGCAGTAGCGGCACATGAAAGGCTGCTGGTTGGTGTGGGTGAGGTAATGGTGGCGAAGGCCGGCTGGCCAACGGAAGGCCCTGCGGCACAGGCCGCACACGTAAGGCCGCTCCTCGCTGTGCTTACGCTGGTGGGTCTTAAGTAGGAAGCGCGTCTTGAAGCCTTTGCCACACTTCTCGCAGATAAAGGTGCGAGCGTCGCAGTGCTGCGTCTCCCTGTGGATGCGGAGGGCGTCACCACGGTTGGTGCGGTACTCGCACTCGTCGCACGCATATGGCTTATCCCCTGAGGGTGGAGGGAGAGAGAAAGAAAGGGCAGGGGAAAGGTCATTTTATGATCGAATTCCAACTAAATGTATTTGTTATAAATGATGACAGCAATAGTGTGTGACTCGTACTTTGTACCTGTATGTTTGGTCATGTGATACTTCAATTGGCTCATCCACTTGCATTTGTAGCCACACTCAGGACAGAGGTACTTCTTCTCCTCCTGGTGGATCCTCATGTGATACTATAATGGAATGGCAATGATGATAAATAGTTATCTACTACGCCATTTGTAACACATGGTACCTTAACATATATGGTCCTCTACCAGTCCTTGTAGACTTTTTAAGCCCTACGGTTTGGTATTAGACTGAGATGACCTGACTTCTATAAAATAAAATGGTGTAGTACCATGTGTTTCATTACAGCAATTTTTTTTGAAGGACCTCATTGCTCACCTTTAGCCTTGAGGGATCTGCGCAGGAGTAGCTGCACTGCTCACAGTGGTAGGGCTTCTCCCCTGTGTGTATGCGAATGTGCCATGTGATTTTCTGCTTGTTGCGAGTCGAGTACTGGCAGTCTGTGCACTTGTAAAGGCGGGTACCCCCGTGGGAGCGAACGTGCTGCTCAAAGACCAGTTGGTGGCGACAGGCGAAGCCACAGATGGCACACTTTAGGGGCTTGTCCTCTGGGGGGCCATCCTCATGCTCGTCGAGAAGATGCTGGGTGAGTGGCTGCCTCTTACGGGTGGCAAAGGGGCAAAGCGGGCACTGCTGGGTGAGGTGGGTCCTCTGGTGCTCCTCCAGGCTCTTCCGGGTGGGGAAGGTCTCCTGGCAGGTGGCACAGTCCAGCTGAGGGTGCTTTTTCTGCTGGTGGACCTTGAGGGTGGCCTGGCTGCCACAGATAAAGTCACATTGCTTGCAGGCTACGCTGGCGGGGCTCAGGTGTTTGCGGCTGCAGTGCTGCTTGAGCGCTGTGTCGGAGCTAAAGCGTGCCTCACATTGGCTGCAGGGGTGCAGGAGCTTCCCTGTGTGGCAGCGGAGGGTATGTCGTCCAACATCGTTGAGGGAGTAGCTGCTGAAGTCGCACAGGGTGCAGAAATGAGAGGGCTGTTTGTCGTGGACACGCTTGTGATGCTGGCGGAGTTTGGAGGCAGCGCCAAAGGTCTGGTCGCAGACGTCGCAGCTGTGGCGGCCCATGCCGGTGTGAAGAGATTCATGGGCATATAGGCGGTAGCGCCGTGTGGTGCTGAACGGGCAGAAGCGGCAGCGATGGGGCCTGGCACCTTCGTGCTTCAGAGCCACGTGCTGGGTCATGCAACGCTCTTGCTTACAAGTAAAGGGGCAATGGCCGCAACGCAAAACTGACTTTTTTACCTTTTTGAGGAGCGATAACTTGTCTTTCCGATGGACCAGTACATGGTTAGCCATAGCTTTCTGTGACTTGGCCACAAACGAGCAGAATTCGCATTGCACCTCGTCCGGCTTCAGGCAGCCCCGCTTCTCGTGGTTGTTCAGTGCTCTCTTCTGTTTGCACCTGAAAAGACAGTTGGGACAGGACAATTTAGGAGAATAGCTTGGATTTGATACCTTTATCTCAACCACATCTTCTTCAGAACCACTATTAATATTCTCATCCTCCTCATTGCTGTCATCATCCTGTTCCAGAGAGCTTACAATTCGGACAGCCTTCTTTGTGGGAGCTTTTCTTGTGCACGTCGAGCAGTGACGCTCTATTGTCACAAGCCTGGAGGACCTGAAACTGCACATCTTGCAAGTGAATTTCATGTAATCTTCTATATAGCTATGCGCATTGTCATTCTCTGTGTTCACAGGATGGGCTTTGTCCGTCTTTCCTAAGATTTTCCCCTCATTGATCTTTTTAATCTTCACAGGTCTCTTTACCTTGCCAACTTTCACTTGCGTTTTTGTCTTTCCAACTTTCTTTCTTTGGCTTTTCTGTAGTGCTGTAGATCCTCTCACACCGGAGCCTTCAGGATTGGTCAAATCGCACAAGTTTGCTTCCTCTCCTCTCATTTCTGGTTGTGTGTCTATGGAATCTTCGGTTGGGGCAACATCACAAGATACTATCTCTGATTGATCTGCGGTTGTGGTTTTATCAGGGTTCTGGTATTTACCCTGACCCGAGTCCCTTTCTCCAGACTGTCTAGCAGAGGGAGTGCCAATGAACCTCCTGGTGTTCTTCTGCAGAGCGGGACACTTCCTGAGGCGGTGGGTGTCCAGGCCTCTCTTCTGTTTGAACTGCGCCCCACAGGCTTGGCACTTGAGTCTCTTCCACCTGGCGAGGCAGAGGGAATGGCAGTGGTGTCGGAGAGAGGTCTGCTTGCGAGTCACGTAGGAGCAGTGTTCGCACCGGTATATGCTAGCCTCTCCGGCCTCATTCTGCACCACCAGCATCTGAACCCGGCCTTCCAAGACCAGAGCCTCCGCTTGGTCCTTGTCTTGCTTCCTCATGGCCTTCAGACGAATCTCAGAGTCGGTGCTTTGCGCCAATGGTTCAGCGGATGAGTTGCTAGCTGCGCTAGACACCTCCACTATATGTGTGTTGTTCTCTGCAGCCTCTGCTTGTTGCCTTGTAGCGGTTAAAGGAATTTCTCGGTCTTCTGAATCATTTAGGTCATCACAATCCTCCATAGCCATGTCCTCTTCCTCCGCCTCACTTGCAGATGCTGGCTTTTGACTCAGGGTGTTAGATCCTTTAGGGTCCACTGTGGGTCTTCTGTAAGTTGGGTCTCTGCTGTTTGGCGTCTCACCCTCCATGGATGCCATCTCAGTGCACTCTGTGTTAGCTATTGTTGTCAAAACTAAAGTACAGCATTGCTCTGGATTATCTGTTGAATTGTGACATGCCAGAATCCCTTTGTCAACTACCACTTGGACAATATCAGATTTTTTATTTGCCATTTCTGTGGTTTTGGGGCCAGTTACAGTTTCTAGGTTGTGTTCATTTTGAACAGCAGAGCCAGCGACTTTCTCCTGTAGGTTCTTGATAGGACCTTCAGCGGAGTTCTTGGCTGGCATTTTGTAGAAGCCCTGCAGTAGGTCCACAGAGTTCTCCCTCTCCTTCTCTGCATAGTTCTCTTGCCACTCCTTATCGCCAGGCACGTATCCATGAGCCTTCCTCTTGTGGATGAAGAGGCCGGTGCTGCTGTAAGTGGAGTAGGGGCAGAGGGCACAGCGGAACTCTCGAGTCCGGGTATGTTTGCAGTTTTCGTGGTTGTGCAGAGCCTGGCGGTAGCATGTCTGATAGGGACAGTACTTGCACTGGAAGACTGGAGGCTGATGGCCCTCTCCCTGAGAGTGCTTGAGGAGCATGTGCTTGCGAAGCTCGTACTTGCGCTTGCATGAATATGCACAGACTTCACATATCAGTGATTTGGCCTGGTGTCGGAGTTTGTGGCTGTTGAGTTGGTCCGTGCGGTGACAACGGTAGGAGCACTGGTCACACTGGTACCTGGGAGAGGAAACGGACTGGATCTGTCAATCTCTCAATGCCTAAGTGTGGCCTTAGGTTCATTAACTCCTGATATGATATCCCACTTCTCACACCAAGAGGTGCTAGAGCAGACATACACATCAACTTGGGTGAACATCAGACAAAAAGTATTTTGTAATGCTTTTATCAGTTACAAATCCCTACACTACTGCATGCACACCATAAAACAGACCACTATTTTCACTTTTTTTTACCTTTATTTTACTAGTCAAGTCAGTAAAGAGCAAATTCTTAATTACAATGACGGCCTACACCGGCCAAACCCGGACGACACTGGGCCAATTGTGCGCCGCCCTATGGGACTCCCAATCACAACAGCCTGGGATCGAACCAGGGTATCTGTAGTGACGCCTCAAGCACTGAGATGCAGTGTCTTAGGCCGCTGCGCCACTGACAGTTCTCTAAGACTGACAGTACCAGTCAAGTTTGGACACCTACTCATTCAAGGGTTTTTCTTTGTTTTTACTATATTATAGAATAATAGTGAAGACATCAAAACTATGAAATAACACATATGGAATCGTGTAGTAACCAAAAAAGTGTTCAACAAATGTTAGATTCTTCAAAGTTGCCTTGATGACACCCTGAGTAGGTGTGTCTAAACTTTTGACTGGTACTGTATGTGCAAAATAACTAACTAGTAAATCACTTACCTGAGGTCACCAGCATGTTTGCGCATGTGCACATTCAGGTAGTGTTTCCATTTGGTGACATATCCACACTCAGAGCACATATGATTCTTGTCATCTGAGTGGATGAGCATGTGTTTTGAGAGGTAGGTCTCATCACGGCACCTGAAGTCACACAGGTTACACTTGTGGGGCTTCTCACCTTGAAAGAAAAATACATGAATAACTTTTAATAATGAGTGATCTGGAAGCTATAGATGAGTATAACAGTCCAATGTTACGTTAATTTTTTCTGCTCACCACTATGCATCAGCATGTGCCGTCGAAGGACCCGCTTGTGTGCGGTGACAAAGCTGCACTGATGGCACCGGTGGATCTTCTCATTGGCGTGGAAATGGCCGACATGCTGCTGGAACTCCACAGGATTGAACGTGGCAAAGGGGCAGAAGTTGCAGGTCAACTCCTCGTCCCCGGCATGGCCTTGCAGTTTGTGCTGCCGGAAGAGGCTCTTGTTGGAGCAGGAGAAGTCGCACTGTGAGCAGTGGAAGGCCAAGTGCGTCCGGTAATGGGCCTCCATGTCCTGGGGGCTACCAAATATGGCATTGCAGGCATGATGGCGGCACTCTACGGCCTTGACTCCATGGACATCGGCTGTGTGTCTCTGGAGCTCCTTCCGGTCAGAGGTCTTGAAGGAGCATCCCTCCTGGAAGCAGGCCAGTGGCTGGCTGTCCCGCAACGTGTGGTGAGACTTCATGTGGGCCTTGAGCGCCTGGCTCTGGCGGAAGCTCTGGCCGCAGGTGGGGCAGGGGTAGACCTCCGGGTGGATGTCGCCCCCTACCTCGTTGGAGTGCACACTGGCCAGGTGGCGGTGGAGCGAGTTGCGCTCCACAGAGGCGTAGTCGCACAGGTGGCAGCGATGGACCTTCTGGCCAGACTCGCGAAGCATGTGGATGCGCAGCTTGCTCTTGCTGGTGAAGTAATGGTTGCAGGTGGGGCACTGGAGACTGGGGTCTGGGAAGTGGAGGTGGAGGTGCTCCAGCAGGTGGGAGCGCATCTTGAAACAGCGGCGGCACTCGGGGCAGATGTGAGTGCGATACATATGCTCCATGCCTGCCATAATATGATCTTCAGGACAGGGAGGAGATGCGGGTGTTATCTTTCGTAATGAAACAAAACAACTTATTTCCTAGTATGTAAATGTAGACCTAGATTTACTGACATAAACCTTATTTAAAGTGCTTTTCAAAAGTATGGTTAGCACAACATTTATCTGATATTTGATGACCTGGCAAAACCCTACCTCACCAGAAAACTTGAATGGTCCTTAACACAGAAGAGAAGAACAACAATGCCAAAGCAGGACTAGAGATCCCACACTACCTTTAGATGGGTTCTCATTGATGTTCGTAGCTGTTTTGTCTTTTTGCACCTCCTCTCTGGCTCTATTGTCGATGTTGTGCTGCTGTGTCTCTTCTTCATCCTCATCATCTTCTTGTGATGATGACACATAAGCTGGATTGCGTTTCCGGGCCCTTCTTGGCCTTCCAGAGCTGGTCTCAAGAGCCGATTGGCTGCTTCCACCCTGGCCTGTCGTTGTTGGCACCTTGTCACCTGAGCACAAAAATGTACACAAATTCAGGCATCCAGTGTTGGCTCTACCCTAAATATAACAATGTGTGTGAGTGAGTATTCGTTTGTGTGGAGAATGATGCATTTATTCCAAAAGCTTACCCTCAGGTGCAGCAAGTGGACGGTCATGTTCCACACCATGGGTACTCAGCTGTTTAGCATGAGCGGTCACAAAGTCACAGCGGGGGCAGTGGAAAGGCATATGGATACGCCAGTGGCCCTCCATCTCAGAATGTGTGCGGAATGCCAAGGTGCAGGACCGGAAGGTACAAGAGACGAGGGTGAGAGCATGCTGTGCGTGCAGGTGTTCCTGGTACACCAACCGGTGTGAAGTGCTGAACTGGCAACCCTCCTCAGAGCAGTGGAACGGACCTGTGAGTTCCTCCCGCCGATGGCTTTGGAAGTGGTGTTTCAGTGCACCTGGCATGGTAAAGACCTCATTGCACAAAGGACACTTATAACGGGTCAACTGTCCCTTTTTGGTGAAGTCCACAGTGCAAAGGTGAGAGGAAAGGCGGCTGCTATCGGAGAATTCCTTCCCGCACTTTTCACAGAGACACAACCCCTCAGTCTCCATTGGCTCATTCGTCTGTTGAGAAAATATTAAGGGCATTATGCCATATAACATGACAGGCAATTAAAACGAAATAACAATGAGTTAGTGTGCCTATCACCAAGGACTATGCCAATCAATCAAATGTATTTATAAAGCCCTTCTTACATCAGCTGATGTCACAAAAGTTCTGTACAGAAACCCAGCCTAAAACCCCAAACAGCAAGCAATGCAGGTGTAGATGCACAGTGAAATGTCAACTACCGGAGCTGCCTGGTCACACAGGGAGGAATATACAATAACATGTTTACCTTAGGTGTCCCTACCTATGTATGTACAGTTATAGGCACTGTGTTGTTTCATAGTACTGTTTACAACTGTTATAAGCTGTTTGCATGCATGCAAATAAACTCACAACTGAGTGATTAAAATCAATGGGGTAGGATTAGCCTAGTCCAAGCTCTTCTCTGTCCTAGCACCCCAATTGTGGGACTAGCTTCCCCCTGAAACTAGGATAGCAGAGTCCCTGCCGATCTTCCGAAAACGTCTGAAATCCTACCTCTTCAAAGAGTATCTAAAATAATCCCACAGCACCCCCATTCACAAAAAATAAATAAAGAGCCAATCAGCGTTGAGCTAAATTGAGCAAGCTCAACTGTGAATGGTCCTGGTAAACACAAAAAAAAAATATGTAAAGGTAAGGCTGTTTGGATTTGGCTTTACAGTCACATCGCATCAAAAGCCATTGACAAAAAAACTTTAATTGTTGCATCTCGTTGTGTTTTTGTCCTCCAGTGGCAAGCTAGCTAAAATTGTTCCTTTCCTAAATTAGCCATGGATGGAGATAGGGATTTGTGGTTTTACTTAATTCTCCGTACCGTACCGTACTGACCTAGTATTTTATATTAAACCTAACTTACGCATCCAGTTGTTTATCCATTTGTAACTCACCCACCAAAAATCACAATATGAGGTTTTACATGTTGTTATTTGGGCTGGTCTAATTCTTAAACTAGAAAAGTAGAAGAATATGTGCGCTCTCGGATATTACCATTTTTTCATATGGTGCTCTGTGATGTCCCAGGTTTATGGCATTGATGAATAAATAATTAATATTTACTTAGATGTTTATATTTTATGTATAAAAGACATTTGTATGAATTGTTTACCATTTTGTTTTCTTTAAAACAATGGTAATTGGAGTTCAGGTGATTGATGGGTGACTAGGTGCATTCTTGTCAAATAAATATGCTTATTTATTCGTGGTTATGGATTCATTCTGCAATGAGTTAATTTGGCTTTGAATCTACAACAGAACATGTCAAAGTTAGTGCATTCGGAAAGTATTCAGACATTCACTTTTTCTACATTTTATATTACAGCCTTACTCTACAATGATTAAATACAATTTAAAAATCCTCAATCTACACACAATAACATTTTTTTTTTTGCAAATGTATAAAACAAAAAAATTACATAAGTATTCAGACCCTTTGCTATGAGACTTAAAATTGATCTCGTGCATCCTGGAAAGGCACACACCTGTCTATATAAGGTCCCACAAATCAAATAACCAAGAGGTTGAAGGAATTGTCCGTAGAGCTCCAAGACAGGATTGTGTCGAGGCACAGATCTGGGGAAGGGCACTAAAAAATGTCTGCAGCATTGAAGGTCCCCAAGAACACACTGGCCTTCATCATTCTTAAATGGAAGAAGTTTGGAACCACCAAGACTCTCTTCTTAGAGCTGGCTGCCCGGCCAAACTGAGCAATCGGGGAGAAGGGCCTTAGTCAGGGAGGTGACCAAAGGTGACCAAAGCTTCAGAGTTCCTCTGTAGAGATGGGAGAACCTTCCAGAATGACAACCATCTCTGCAGCACTCCACCAATCAGCCCTTTATGGTAGAGTGGCCAGACAGAAGATACTCCTCAGTAAAAAGGCACATGACAGCCCGCTTGGAGTTTGCCAAGATTGAACTCTTTGGCCTAAATGCCAAGCGTCACGTCTAAAGGAAACCAAGCAACGCTCATCACCTGGCCAAAACCATCCCTACGGTGAAGCATGGTGGTGGCAGCATCATGCTGTGGGGATGTTTTTCAGCGGCAGGGAATGGGTGACTAGTCAGGATTGACGGAAAGATAAACGGAGCAAAGTACAGAGGGATCTTTGATGAAAACCTGCTCCAGAGCGCTCAGGATCTCAGACTGGGGTGAAGGTTCACCTTACAACTCCCTAAATACAGGTGTGTACGCTTGTAGCATCATACCCAAGAAGACTTGAGGCTGTAATCACTGCCAAAGGTGCTTAAACAAAGTACTGAGTAAAGGCACCTAAAGCCTACATGAAATCCCCTTCGAGAAAAATAAATGGTGGAAAAAATTATTGGAACCATTTCTGTGTTTGTCCGCTAGGTTTTATGGGTATTGTGACGAGCCCACTGTGGCCCTCTATAAAAACGAAGTACTAGCTAATAAACACAATTAGCATTCGAAATTATGTTTTGAGTTCTCCAGTAACAAATCCATTAATAGCAGTGCTGAATAATGACAGCACTTATGAAACAGAATTCTGACCTACTGCGTCAACTTCTGAGATTCTTTCTCTTGAAAACAATGCATTTTACCCCGTCAGACCTTTGTAAATGGACCTTTATTCTGATGGATATCGTTACATATGTTTACATGTAATGATCATAAACTAGCTAAGTCATTTAATGAGCCTGTCTTACCTTAATAAGGTATTGAAGCTGGGTAGATTGTTTTTACTTTGCTAAATCGCCACTTCAATGACCAAACGACGCCATCACTATGTTTATTTTGGTGGAGCAATGATTAAGTATTTCCAGTTGAAAGTATCTCATCATAATTCCTTGCATACTCAGGGCGTATATGTACAGCATATAGATATAGCTAGCTAGGTATATTGTTGACAATTAAAATCATTTTCGGTAATTTAAGTTTGGTCTAGCATTAATAATGACGCTGCATTTGAAGACCAGGAACTAACATCAACTGCGCCCTGAAAAGACGGAGCTATTAACATAGAACACCGGAAGTATTATAGAGGTCGCCACATGATTCACGGTAACAACATGAACAAAGATTTTGTGTAACTAGTACCTCATTGTTCTATCCGTGACATTAGCGTCCCGCGAGCAACGTTAAGACTTCCAGTTTTCCGGTTTGCCTTCAAAATAAAATATTCGGTAAAACGCTGTGTAATGATACGATATCTCACAGTAACTTAGTTTGATGGTGACACCTTATTTGGGAAGGTAAGGGTTGGAAGGGAATACATGGAATGGCATTGAACTCATAAAACATGGTTTCCATGTGTTTGATATCATTCCATTCACGCCATTCCAGCCATTATTATGAGTTGTCCTCCCCTCAGCAGCCTCCTGTGAAATCAATATTTTTTGGCAGCTTTGCATAGTCATAGAGCATAATGTTAAATTGTTACAAAATTGTTACAAAAAAATTGTTACAAAATTATAACTACAGGATCCTATCACAGTTTTTATTTATTTCCAGTTTGCTTGAGATGCATTCCTGGATGATTATATGGCCGAGTGGCTTATAGCCTCGTGGCTTATCCTATTAGCATCCTGTAGTGGCTGAAAGCCTCGTGTCTTATCCTAGTAGCATCCTCTTGTGGCTTAAAGCTGATCGGGGGTCACCTAGGGGTCATGGACTACAGATTAGCAATATATATATATGCATTATAAGGTTTAATATTGTTCCACAGTTCTTTTCTAGCCTCTGCCTCTTATAAGAAACGGTCTGAGAGATGTGTGAGTTATTGCAGTCAAAACAGGGTGTCTGTAAGAAAGCGCCTCAAGGCTTATAGAGATTCATAGACACAGAACCCTGCAGGGGAGTGAACGAGATAAGAGACAAGTCAGACATACCACTATAAAGCAACATGGGGAGTGGAAAATTACTGCTGAGCCCTTAAAAAACACTGGAACAATTGTTCTCTCCTGCAAGTTTGTATAACTGTATATGCATGGGCTTGGTCTCATGAGTAGAAGGTGTTGACATAGGCAGTTACATCACTAGGGGTTGACTGCAAGCATATTAAAGAACATGAACTTACTCGGAAACATGCGTGCTATATTCCCGTTGTCAACTTCTGTCTGCAATTGCATTAATAAAGGTTTTTGATTGATTTACTTAAAGATATTGTCTGATTGCTGATTTCACCAATAAGCAAATGATTGACAAGGAACAAGGAACCTACCCCACAAAGCCATGTCTTATCCTAGTTCTGTGAAACCATAAAGATGTGTGCTATGCCCAGCAGTTGTCTGACTATCTTTAGCTAATAAATACAAATGATTTGGTAATTCAGAGTTTGTGACTATTTACCTATGCAACAGAACATATCCGCCAATGCAGTTCACTGTATATGGAATACATATTGGACTTTAGAGGAAAAAGTTTACTACCTGTCTCATCTAAAGTGAGGTGGAAAAGACTCAGTAGGGTCTCTACGAACCAAATGTTTAGTTTTGGAGGGGGACTGTGTCATGTCGACTGTTGCTGGCTTTTTACTCCACCCCCTCCATAGCCCCCAATAGAGCTTGCCAGCTTGTAGTCTTAAAAAACAGAAATTAATTACCTCTGGTTCATTCAGCCATTCCTATGGAGAAAGAATAGGGTTTTGGGATAAACACTGAAAATAAGGACTGAAGTTATCTTATACGTTTTGTTCTATGAGATAGTATCAATCAGTTAACATTACCTTTATGAATTATGAGGTCTTTATGTTTTTTCTGATTACATAAATGCTTCAAAATTCACAAAAGGTAACATTAGCTGATGAAGATAATTTTTAATAGAACAAAACATATACGATCTCCAAAGCCTGTGTTTACCAAATACCTAATTTTCAGCGTTTATCCCAAAACTCTTCAAAAATTCTAGTCTTTTCCTCATAGGCCTTGTACAACAAACCATGGTGGAGTTAGTGCCTACAAAGAAAAAACATTACTATTGCTTTCTATGCAATACACTGTATTGGACTGTCTACTACATATCTCAGATAAAATGAGATGGGAAAAGATTCAGTAGGGTGAGTTTGAACAAAAAGCTAAGTCATATGAAGCATTAATGGACTTTAACTGTGGTCAAAACAAACAGCTTAAAATGGGGTGCCCGGACACTATAGGGCTCAAATATAGCACTGTGTCATAGGATGCATATATTGTCCTTCCAAAATACCTTATAATGTAAAAGACACATCTTATAATCTTCCTTCTGGATTCCTTCCTTCCTTTTGGAAAAAATACAACCTACAATATGTTTATTTGAAAAGTCAAGAGATATGCAAGTATTCATCACAATGAAGTTAATTAACCAAATTGATCAACAGCTACGTTGATCAATTTGGTTTCAAGTTTTGTCACATGCACAAGTACAGTGAAATGCTTACTTGTTAGCTCTTTCCCAACAATGCAGTATTCAATATCAAATAGTATAAAGTCGATTATTTTTCAAAACACAAGAATTAAGAAAAACACGAGAAAGTAAGCTTCAGTATATACAGGGTCTGTGGCAGTACCAAATGTACAATGAGCAGGGATACTGGAGAATTTGAGGTAGTTATGTACATGTGGGCACGTATTTGAGAAAGTGACTGGTTGCAGGATTAATAATAATAATCAATATTAGTGGTGGGTGGGTGGGTGTGTGAGGGGTGATGTGTGAGTGTCATATGCAGCTAGACCGTGGGTGAGGGTGGGCAGCCATTGCCTAGCTGTTAAAGTCTCAGTGCCTGGGGTCTTCGGCTGTTCAAAAGTCTCAGTGCTTGGGAATACAGTAGAAGCTGTCTCGGATCCTGTTGGTACGAGACCCAATGCTGCGGTACCTCCTGTCGGACGGTAGCAGATAGAACAGTCCTTGGCTGGAGTCTTTAGAAAATGTTCAGGCCTTCCTCAGACACCGTCTGGTATGTACACTAAATAGCCAAACGTTTGTGGACACCCCTTCAAATGAGTGGATTTGGCTATTTCAGCCACACCCGTTGCTGACAGGCGTATAAAATCGAGCACACAGCCATGCAATCTTCATAAACAAATATAGGCAGTAGAATGGCCTTACTGAAGAGCTCAGTGACTTTCAACGTGGCACCATCATAGGATGCCACCTTTCCAACAAGTCAGTTCGTCAAACTTCTGCCCTGCTACAGCTGCTCTGGTCAACTGTAAGTGCTGTTATTGTGAAGTGGAAATGTCTAGGAGCAACAGTGTCTCAGCCACGAAGTGGTAGGCCACACCAGTTCACCGAATGGGACCGGCGAGTGCTGAAGCGCGTAGCGCATAAAAATTGTCTGTCCTCGGTTGCAACACTCACTACCGAGTTCCAAGCTGCCTCTGGAAGCAAAGTCAGTTCCTTGGGAGCTTCATGAAATGGGTTTCCATAGCCGAGCAGCAGCACACAAGCCTAAAATCACCATGCGCAATGCCAAACGTGTCGGCTGGAGTGATGTAAAGCTTGCCGCCATTGGACTGGAGCAGTGGAAACACGTTCTCTGGAGTGATGAATCACGCTTCACCATCTGGCAGTCCAATGGACGAATCTGGGATAGGCGGATGCAAGGAGAATGCTACCTGCCCCAATGCATAGTGACAACTGTAACGTTTGAAGGAGGAGGAATAATGGTCTGGGGCTGTTTTTCATGGTTTGGGCTAGGCCCCTTAGTTCCAGTGAAGGGAAATCTTAACGCTACAGCATCCAATGACATTCTTGACGATTCTGTGGTTCCAACTTTGTGGCAAGTTTGGGGAAGGCCCTTTCCTGTTTCAGCATGACAATGCCCCCATGCACAAAGCGAGGTCCATACAGAAATGGTTTATCGAGATCGTTGTGGCAGAACTTGACTGGCCTGCACAGAGCTCTGACCTCAACCCAGTCGAACACCTTTGGGATGAATTGGAACACCGACTGCCAGGACTAATCGCCCAATATCAGTGCCCGACCTCACTAATGCTCTTGTAGCTGAATGGAAGCAGGTCCCCGCAGCAATGTTCCAACATCTAGTGGAAAGCCTTCCCAAAAGAGTGGAGGCTATTATAACAGCAAAGGGGGACCAACTCCATATTAATGCCCATGATTTTGGAATGAGATGTTCGATGAGCAGGTGTCCACATAGTTTTCCTTATATGCAAGAACAGGGTTCAGGATATCCGATCCTGAAATACACCAAACAATCTGAGAACCATAGTATATGTGCAGGTTACACCACGTAATCACATCATTGCAGATTGATCTTCTTCTGACAATGTACATGGAAGCATTCTTTCATGGCATTCACCATTCACCACAAATCTAAGTAAAGAAATGGAATTAACAATATATAAATATATGCATGAGAAATGTCAGAGCGGCATAGACTAAGATTAAGTAGTTATATGTTATACTATTGCAAGCACAAACTTTATTTTTCATGTTTATAGCTATGGACATTCAATGTGCTTTTAAATTCACAGGTATTATTACACACTCAAAACGCCACCAATTGTGTGCTTTTCTAGGTACCTTAGGCAGAACATCTATCCTCTTGGAACAGAGATTCTGTAACTGTTGGCTAACAAAGGAATCGAGGCAGATCAACACAAAGTGATCCTCCAAATGATATTTTACAAAATCAAGGTACACATCTATTATCTTATCACTGAACCAGTTTCCATTGGTTATTGTATCAAAATTCTCAGTTTCCTTCGAGTTGGCTTAGGAATGTCTTTATGTTTAGAGGAATCACATTCCTTGCATTTGACAGTGTATAAGTGAAGGACTTCTTTCAGACCAAAGTGGAGAACCCCTGCAACGAGACAAAGCAATTTGTTGAGTAAGTCTAAACTATAGCACACTGACGACTTTGATGTTTCAGTGCAGTTTACATGCCAAAGCTGGCCATGACATGTATAAAATTTCACAAATGGTTATTCTTCTGAAAATGAAACTATACTGGAAATTGCACAATATGCAAGGTAGAGTAAAGCTTCTAGGTAATTTGATCCAAGCCATGTCCATTTTTGCAAGCAAAGTCTTTGGGGCATGGGTTACATAAAAGCTTGAATGTTAAGAGGATTTTGAATTCTTAGATATATTACATGCTTTGCTCTGTTGATTCGAACCAACAAGGTATTCGCCTATGCTTTCTGCAGAAATGTCCCTCGGTTCCACTATCAGTTGTTTTGTAGTCTACTATCAGTTGTTTTGTAGTCTGGCCATACACTGCCTGGGCATCACACTCACTGGAAATGTTTAGACTGTGAATGTAGAGTAGATTTGCTAAGAACAAGATGTTCAACCATGTCCTTTACACCACTGTAATGAAGTTGTTCTTGAGACATGGATTGTGAAAATGTCGCTGAATTCAATGCTTCAAACTGGGAAATTGCCTTTTTTGAAGTGAGGAGATGGTTTCCCTGGGTCAGCTCTAAGTCATCTCTCCAAGTCATCTCAGCATTCAGGTAATGCTGATGTAGTATTTAGAAACATTTAAATGGGTAACGTTTTATCAACTGTGTGATTGGAGAAGTATTCATACCATGGAATGACAAATCTGTTTCTGAATGAAGTGGTTTGTTTGCGTCTGAGGCTCATTAACTACTTCATAGAAATATATAGCCCCTTCTGTACTCGTGCCAACCCCTTCCCTATTCGTGGTAGTCTCTCTAATCACCTATTCTGAAGCTCTGCTGTGCCCAGATATTTGAATGTTAACTTTTATGGTAGAGTTTCTGTCACTGACATCCACCCAGAGAGGTTGGAAGATTGATGGAATAATTTTGAAAGTTGCGTTAACACAGGCGCGCATATATATATATATATACACACACAGTTGAAGTCGGAAGTCTACATACACTTAGGTTGGAGTAATTAAAAGTTGTTTTTCAACCACTCCACAAATTTCTAGTTAACAAACTATAGTTTTGGCAAGTCGGTTAGGACATCTACTTTGTGCATGACATACGTCATTTTTCCAATTCACACACTTAAAGAAAAAAATCCATGGTCATCCCTACTGCATCTGATCTGGAGGACTCACTAAACACAAATGCTTTGTTTGTAAATTATGTCTGAATGATTTATACTTTTGATACTTAAGTATATTTTAGAAATTACATTTACTTTTGATACTTAAGTAAATTTAGAACCAAATGCTTTTTGACTTTTACTCAAGTAGGATTTTACTGGGTGACTTTCACTTTTATTAGAGTCATTTTGTATTAAGGTATCTTTACTTTTACACAAGTATGAAAATTGGGTACAATGTTGGCACCCTGTGGGGTAATTTTCGAGAAGGAGACATTTGCTTTGGTGCTGGCTCTACAGCACTTTGAGGTTAATGTATTGGTCTCTACCCCTCTAGTGGTCTTTACCGATCATATCCCTCTAGTTTTCATTAAAAAGACGAGCTCCACGAATCGCCAAATTATTTGCTAGATTCTCATATTGCAGGAGTTTCTCCTTGAAATCAGACATGTCCATGGTCAGGACAACTTGTTTGCTGATTGTCTTTCAAGGGTGGGAAATCAATAAGTTTTGTGTTTAGCCAGTGTGTTGCCCTGGCACACAATTTATTTTGACTGTATGTTTTGCCATATTGGCGATGAGTTTTGTTCTCTGAGAAACTGTCATGTTTGCGATAGCTCGCAATGATTGTGCATTAGTGAAACTTACAGGTCCGTAGGAGAAACGGGTACAAAAAAAAATGTTTAGTTATGAGAACCAAGCTATCATAAGTGCTTTATATAGGCCTATTATGCATTTTGTATAAACAAATAGCATATTCTATAATTGTGGTACAACAAAGGTAAACTATTTTCATCCCAAGGGGATGAGAGTTATAAAAACGTATGTGATTTTACCTCTGTTTCTCAAAACTTCACAGAGTTTTAGACAGCTTATAGAAATACATTTACAAAAAGGGAAGAAAAAATGAAAAACATTGTAAAAAAAAAAGTGTGTCTGTGTGTTTCTGTATATACAGTACCAGTCAAAAGTTTGAACACACCTACTCAATCCAGGGGTTTTCTTTATTTTGACTATTTTCTACATTGTAGAATAATAGTAAAGACATCAAAACTATGAAATAACACATGGAAACTATATAGTAACCAAAAAAGTGTTAATTAACCAAAAAAGTGAGATTCTTCAGTAGCCAGCCTTTGCCTTGATGACAGCTTTGCACACGCTTGGCATTCTCTCAACCAGCATCACCTGGAATACTTTTCCAACAGTCTTGAAGGAGTTCCCACATATGCTCAGCACTTGTTGGCTGCTTTCCCTTCACTCTGCTGTCCGACTCATCCCAAACTTTTGACTGGTACTGTAAATTGTCCGCAACAGTGAAATGGGCTACTTCTATGTGAATTAATGAGGAAGCAGAACACACCTCAATTCAAACTGTTGTTAGAAAATACAACTTTTTCGAAAATAATTAGAAATTGACAAGTTGAAACAGCCTATAGATAATTAGCAGGCAGCATGGATTGGTTTGAGGACAGTGCGGTTTAACTGTCCTGTTGCGCAATAATCACATTTTGGAAAAGTGAGTGTGCTCGAAATGGTCTTTATACCATCTTCATCTGAATGTATGATATCGCCTGAATATGACACATGGAAATCTAGTGCATCCACAGTGTCCAGAACAATAACTTATCCATTTAATTTAAGATGTTTGTTTTTCTATCCTTTTCTGAGCGACTGAAAATGTATGATATTGAAAATATACTAAAAGGCCAGCAACACTCTGTATAATTCAGTGCTACATGAAATGCCACTATATATACATTCTACCTACCCTACTGAGTATTCTCTACAATACTTTTACTGCAGCACCTAGAATAGTTTTTGCTCTTTAAGCCAATATGTATTTCATACAAGGTGATTTGCATTGGGGGCATTTATTTGACCTTGGACCATTTTTAATGCAATTGTCACTTAAATATGAACAAATATGAATAATTGTTAATGTTTAGACAATTTCCATATAGCGTGAATAAATACAGGTTATTGACAGTTTTCTACTATTACGCTGGGGACTTTTATTATAAACATTTTCGAAATTCCGTGACCCGGAAGTACCTTTTTAGTGTTGCTGACGAGACGCTGATGAACCAACTCACAGCATCGCCACAGCACTGTGGAAATTATATGCCCAATCTGTAGTGTAACAAGGCCAAGGGTGCCATGGTTCTAGGAATGAGACTGGAAAGGGAAGACTGTGAGGACACCTCTTTGGGATGCTCATAACGTATGTAAGATAGCTAGCTTTGGGACACAACATCAGGTGTCTGTGTATTGGTTGAACTCCAACCAATAAAAACCAATAAACAGATTTGATTTACACAACCCCCGATGTTGTGTCCGAAAGCTATAATATAGCCAGCTAATTAGCTAGCTAGCTTCCCTATTTGCACATCTCAAATCTTCTGTCTGTTGCTACAACATTCTGACAGTTACGTTTACCGGCGTGATCAGAGCAAGAGATCCAACCAGCCTGAGCCTCTTTAGCTAGCTAACTAATAATGATACTGACTGTAATTTAGCTAGCTGTAAGAAAGTCTCTTTTTCTTCTAGGTCGAGGTGTTGTATAGCTTCTGAGTAGCCTAGCTACATAGCTAGGAAACACAAGGACCATGCCTATATCAGACTTCGTGGATGCCTTGAAGGACAACCCTTACTTTGGGGCTGGCTTTGGACTGGTGGGGGTGGGCTCGGCCATTGCTGTGGCCAGGAAATCAGCTCAATTTGGGATGATCTTCTTCCGGAGGAACTACATGATCACCCTGGAGGTGCCCAGTCGGGACAAGAGCTACCACTGGCTGCTGAGCTGGATCACCAAGCACGCCAAGCACACGCAGCACCTGAGTGTGGAGACATCTTACATGCAGCACGAGAGTGGACGGGTACACACACAGTTTGACTTCCACCCCAGTCCTGGCAACCACATAATCTGGTAAAATGTTGACAAGACTCAATAACCCTGACTGTACTCTGATTAGTCTGTTGGAGTTTTCGTAGTGGTCTCTCATAGTTCTTCTCTATTTTTCTCTGAGCTGATGTGAGAAAATGATGCTGAACCTAACGTTGTCAACAGATACCATACAGTAGGATATCTCTTCACTGGTAGCCGGTAGGCACAGTCAGGTCCAAAATTGTCACCCTTGATAAAGATGAGCAAAAAATGCACTATAAAATAAATTAACATACTGAGCTATATTGTGTGCTCAAAATATGTTTTATACTCAGAGAAATATATATTTTTTAATTAAGTAATAATTATTCTAAAAAAGATGGGGGGTAAAAACTATTTTTTTCAATGCCTTTTAATACTTCACTTTGTGAGGATAATAGCACTGAGTCTTGGGAGGGATCTTAGATCATTCCTCCATACAAAATCTTTACAAATCCTTTATATCATTTGTCTAATCTTACGGACTGCACTCTTCAATTCAAACCACAGGTTTTCAATGGGATTTAAGTCCGGAGACTGAGATAGCCATTGCAAAATGTAGATTTTGTGGTCAATTAATACTTTTTTTGTGGATTTTGTCTCGCTGGAAGATTGACTTGCGGCCAAGTTTCAGCCTCCTGGCAGAGGCAACCAGGTTGTTGGCTAAAATGTCCTGCTACTGTCTGGGTAAGTTCATCATGCCATTGACCTTAACAAGGGCACCAGGACCAGTAACGTCAAAGATCCACCACCATATTTTACAGTAGGTAAGTGGTTATTTTCTGAATATCATTCTTTCGACGCAAAACCCACCACTGGTGTGTGTGGCGAAAGAGATGTATTTTGATGTCATCCACCAAATGTAAACGCCTGGAGATTGGCACATGGAGTGAAACTGATGCTATGGTCAGATTACATGAAAATAGAGCTCTTTGGCCATGCACACAAGTCGTGAGTTTTGCGTAGAAAGAAATATGCATATTCATAAAAGAACCCCATACCTACTTAGTGATTGGAGGGAAAATATTGATGAAGTTACATATCGGGATATTATTTTTTATGTATCATTTTGACAATATCGCAATATTTTTGCGCTATTTGGCTGTACCTGTACCAAAACTCCAGTGTCTTTCCTTCATAGCTTGTTCTCCATCTTCTTTTTAAATAGGGAGCCAATTTGTTTTCAGCACTTTTATTTCCATGACTGATCAAAACTAGTTTTCTCATGGCTCTCTTTTATCCCAGACATATGGTGAGAAATAGGTTTGGAACATCTAATCGCAATGAAACCATAGTATCTCATCGCAATACGTATCGTATCGGCACCTAAGTATTGTGATAATATCGTATCGTGAGGTCCTTGGCAATTCCCAGCCCTACTGGTCCCCTGTGGAAATCGAATGTTGCAAGCGCCATGTTCTACCAACTGAGCCACACGGGGTCCTTGTTATGGTCAACAGCGTCATGAACTTTACCCAGTATCAGGACATTTTAGCAGAAAACTGGTTGCCTCTCTTTCATTTGAGCAGTTGTATTAATATAAAATCATTTTCAATTTTCACTTTATTTATTTAATTTTTGCTCATCTTTATCAAGGGTGCCAATTATTTTGGACCCGACTGTGTATGTACACAGCTCTTTAGCAACGCATACCAGAATTTAGAAAAACACTTTTGTTTCAGAGTGTGAGTTGGTCAACTTTGTGCTGACTGCCATCCCTGTTTGAGTGCAGGTATGGGAGGAAGTGGATCCGAGTGGAGAGGACCAGAGAGAAACAGATGGTGGATCTCCACACAGGCACACCCTGGGAGTCGGTCACTTTCACCGCCATGGGCAGAAACAGAGACGTCTTCTTCAACATCCTGCAAGAAGGTACACTAGAATCATCTAGACAAGTAGACACTGACAGTGGCCCAGGAAAATGTGCACACAACTTGATATCTGATTTGATTGGCTGCTGCAGATGAGTGATATTGGCTGTATTACTAGCTTGTGATATGGAGTTGATTGGCTGTCTGTCTGTTTGGGTGTGATGCAGCCAGGGAGTTGGCCCTGAAGCAGGAGGAGGGTCGGACGGTGATGTACACGGCCCTGGGCTCCGAGTGGAGGCCCTTTGGGTTCCCGCGGCGACGACGGCCCCTCAGCTCAGTGGTCCTGGAACAGGGCTTGGCCGATAGGATTGTAGATGATGTGAAGGAGTTCATCGGAAACCCCAAGTGGTACACAGACCGAGGTAATTCCAATTCAGTAATTAATGACAAATGAATAGCTGTTTTGAAATTGAATTGACCCCATCCCTGTTCACCATATAAGCAGATGAGTGTATGGTCTTGTCAGGGTTAATGTGGTTGTGTTTTGTGTTCTGCATTCAGGGATCCCCTACAGGAGAGGTTATCTGCTGTATGGACCTCCAGGCTGTGGGAAAAGCAGCTTCATGTGAGTATGCTAATGATGGTAGTATGGCAGCCCCAACCTTGCTTTGAAGCTTCGTGTTAGTGGTGTTTACTCTCCACACTTATCTGTGTATAATCCCTTATAAACATTTATTCAGTTTAAAGGGATAGATCTCTCAAAATACAAGTTGACATGATTTTCCACAATTGGCCCAGTTTACAGAGATGGCATTAGCCTCCTTGAACTGAATGTTTTGTTGTTGCATGCTCTGTCTTTGTGTTTCAGCACTGCCCTGGCTGGAGAGCTGGGCTACAGCATCTGCCTGATGAGTCTGAGCGACCGCAGCCTGTCTGACGACCGCCTCAACCACCTGCTGAGTGTGGCGCCGCAGCAGAGTATCATCCTACTGGAGGACGTGGACGCCGCCTTCGTCAGCCGAGAGCTGCTGCCCATCGAGAGTATGTATATTGCACCTGCTTGTCCTGCTATATATACAGTACCAGTGAAGACATCACAACTATGAAATAACACATATGGAATCATGTAGTAACCAAAAAAAGTGTTAAACAAATGAAAATATATTTTAGATTCTATAAGTAGCCACCCTTTGCCTTGATGACAGCGTTGCACATTCTGCATTCTCTCAACTAGCTTTACCTGGAATGCTTTTCCAACAGTCTTGAAGGAGTTCCCACATACACTTGAAGTCGGAAGTCTAGATACACCTTAGCCAAAGACATTCAAACTCAGTTTTTCACAATTCCTGACATTTAATCCGAGTAAGAATTCCCTGTTTTAGGTCAGTTAGGATCACCACTTTATTTTGAGAATGTGAAATGTCAGAATAATAGTAGAGAAAGTGATTTATTTCAGCTTTTATTTTTTTCATCACATTCCCAGTGGGTCAGAAGTTTATATACACTGAATTAGTATTTGGTAGCATTGCCTTTAAATTGTTTAACTTGGGTCAAATGTTTCGGGTAGCCTACCACAAGCTTCCCACAATAAGTTGGGTGAATTTTGGCCCATTCCTCCTGACAGAGCTGGTGTACCTGAGTCAGGTTTGTAGGCCTCCTTGCTCGCACACACATTTCAGTTCTGCCCACAAATTTTCTATAGGATTGAGGTCAGGGCTTTGTGATGGCCACTCCAATACCTTGACTTTGTTGTCCTTAAGCCATTTTGCCATAACTTTGGAAGTATGCTTGGGGTCATTGTCCATTTGGAAGACCCATTTGCGACCAAGCTTTAACTTCCTGACTGATGTCTTGAGATGTTGCTTTAATATATCAACATAGTTTTCCTGCCTCATGATACCATCTATTTTGTGAAGTGCACCAGCCCCTCCTGCAGCAAAGCACCCCCACAACATGATGCAACTGTGCTTCACAGTTGGGATGGTGTTCTTCAGCTTGCATCACCCTTTTTCCTCCAAACATAACAATGGTCATTATGGCCAAACAGTTCTATTTTTGTTTCATCAGACCAGAGGACATTTCTCCAAAAAGTACGATCTTTGTCCCCATGTGCAGTTGCAAACCGTAGTCTGGCTTTTTTATGCCGGTTTTGGAGCAGTGGCTTCTTCCTTGCTGAGCGGCCTTTCAGGTTATGTCGATATAGTACTCGTTTTAGTGTGGACATAGATACTTTTGTACCTGTTTCATCCAGCATCTTCACAAGGTCCTTTGCTGTTGTTCTGGGATTGATTTGCACTTTTCGCACCAAAGTATGTTCATCTCTAGGAGACAGAACGCTTCTCCTTCCTGAGCGGTATGATGGCTGCGTGGTCCCACAGTGTTTATACTTGCATACTATTGTTTGTACAGATGAACATGGTACCTTCAGGCGTTTGGAAATTGCTCCCAAGGATGAACCAGACTTGTGGAGGTCTTAGCTGATTTCTTTTGATTTTCCCATGATGTCAAGCAAAGAGGCATTGAGTTTGAAGGTAGGCCTTGAAATACATCCACAGGTACACCTCCAATTGACTCAAATTATGTCAATTAGCCTATCAGAAGCTTCTAAAGCCATGACATCATTTTCTGGAATTTTCCAAGCTGTTTAAAGGCACAGTCAACTTAGTGTAAGTAAACTTCTGACCCACTGGAATTGTGATACTGTGAATTATAAGTGAAATAATCTGTCTGTAAACAATTGTTGGAAAAATGACTTGTGTCATGCACAATGTAGATGTCCTAACCGACTTGCCAAAACTATAGTTTGTTAACAAGAAATGTATGGAGTGGTTGAAAAACGAGTTTTAATGACTCCAACCTAAGTGTATGTAGACTTCCGACTTCAACTGTAGGTTAGTTAATGTTTACTTGATTATGTCATTCACTATGCTTACTATGGGGACGGCTCGATCAAGACTCTCTACTTTAATAAAGGTTAAATAAAAACAAGACTCTTCCTTCCAGTTCGGTTGCTCTTTAGGACTCATTATTGCATCTCTCTGTCCCACAGGCACTCTGGCCTACCAGGGCATGGGCAGGCTGACCTTCAGTGGCCTCCTCAACGCTTTGGATGGAGTGGCCTCGTCAGAGGCCAGAATAGTCTTCATGACCACCAACTTCATAGACAGGTATGAGCCACCTTGAGATTTAATACAGTATCTAGCAACATTTGTTTGTATTGTGATCTAATCCTTTGTGTATCCTGACTACCATCTCCCTTCATCCCTATAGGTTGGACCCAGCTCTGATCAGGCCGGGCCGTGTGGACTTGAAACAATATGTGGGCCACTGCACCCACTGGCAGCTCACCCAGATGTTCCGACGCTTCTACCCAGCCGAGCCGGCCACAGAGGGGGACCGCTTTGCGGAGAGCGCGCTGGCCGCCCACCCCAACATCAGTGCTGCCCAGGTGCAGGGGCACTTCATGCTGTTCAAAATGGACCCAACAGGCTCCATAGACAACGTGGCCAAGATGAAGGAGTGAGGAGACTTAAAGGACTCTGGGAAAGAAGGTCACAGAAGCAGTCGCCATTTGACACGAAAGGAGAAGTTAAATGGACTCTGTTTGAGATGGAAAATGCTGTAACTTGTCAAACTTGTGATGTGCTTTTTATGGCAAAGTCACATACTGAATAAAAGTGAGTGAGTGTAAATTTAACATGTTTTAAATAAAATCGAAGGCACACGAGTAAGTGGGTACTATTGACGTGGTATTTACAGTATGTAGAGATTCAGAGTAAAAGGGGGTGGCATGTATTACCCTCTCCGAATTCTAAGATAATTCGATGGCAAATCTGGCTGAGAAGCCATCCAGTTCACAGAACCACACTTCTATAACGAGTCTCGAACTCCCTCCTACCGGGACATGCTGCTGTGCAAATCAAACACATTTCTCAAATCCACTCTGCATTTGATTGCATATTGGCATAAGTCTACCTTCACCTAGGTAGCCTTTCTCATTGGTTGATTTGAGAAGTCTCTGTGACAATCTGTTTTTGGCAACTGCTTAAGTATTGATGTCCCTAGCTTATACAATGTTATTGATTTGAGGTTGGTTGGTACCTGTATTACTGAGCTTTGAGATTGGGAGAAAACTAAGTACTGCAATATTACGATATAATTACTGTAGAAACTAATCCAATAATTATATAATGCAATATTGTGCTAACAGTCATTGCTCGTAACTGACAAACTCTTAACTGGTCCAAGATGTAAAGTTAAGCCCCTCTACTTCCTCTATGTAAGAGTAAGCTCCACAGAAAGATAAATTGAAAAGAGATAAAATGATAATACGTATGACGTTTTTTCTGTATTCTTTGCTATGTGTCTTACGCAACCTAGCTGACTTTATTTAGGAAGTGGAGGAGGTCTACAGTATATATATATATATATACAGTAGTTTACATAGGGGTCACACTGTAAGGACAGAATGGAGATAGGGTCGCTGTGTGCTCCTCTGTAAGTGTATGTGCCAATCATTTGTGTTTATCACTATTGTATTTTTCTCCTTGATTTACAACATAATTGTATACTTTTGGGGTTTTATTTTAGATTAGTGGTTGTGTCATGTAATGACATTTCTTTGTGTTTTAGTACTAATTACTCTACATTCACCTACTCTGGATACAGGCAAGATGAACGATTTTTACCCCCAGCAATTACCCAGCGGGCTAAGCTGGTTTCCCAATGGGATGTTCTGTAGTAAAGTCAGATTCTCCATCCCTTTATGTCTCCAGTTTATGGGGTGGCAGGTAGCCTAGCGGTTAGAGAGCGGGCCAGCAACCGGAGGGTTGCTAGTTTGAATCCTGGTTCCGATGGGGAAAATCTTGCTGGAAGTGAGCTTGCAACCGGAGGGTTGCTCGTATCAAGTCCTAGATGCCATTGCCTGCCATTGTGCCATTGACAAAGGTAATGAACTCCCCACAACAACAGCTCGTGTGGCTGCCCCCAGCACCTCTCCAAAACCTGTATGTGTATCTTTCAGAGGGGTTGGGTTAAAAGCGGATGTAATTTCGGTTGGACCTATGTGCAATTGACCAAAAAACTGACCTTGATCTTCTATCCATCCATCCTTTTCATCTGATGTCTTGTCATATTTCAGTTTCACACTATTAATTGAATTCTGTTGTAATGATATCTTTTTTTCTCTCAAATAAGTTATGTTTTGCCAGAGAGACTTGTGGCTGCTCTAACCCTGCAGCCAAACTGGAGAGACTGTCATTTTTTTTACTCAAAAGAGAGACTGTCATTTTTAGATGTGACAGAAGATGGAGGAGCCACTGACTGGGACTATAAATGGAGATTGAATGATACGTCAGTGAATTCCAAAACAGATCATGAATACAGAATCAATTTTGTTTCAGCAATTTACATGGATGTCTACACTTGTATTGGTGTGAAAAGAGCAGGATATACACATGGCATTTTCAAACTACACACATGCACACTCGCAGCTTCAAATTTGATCTGTAAGCAATGCTAATAATCTCACTGTGTCAGGTAAGTTTATCTAACACAGACATTAGGATGTTTTAGAAGGACTGGTAAGGCTGATGTAAGATGCTCAGCTGTGAAGTACATTGTGAACATTTCCAATGCATCTCCCCATTACAGAGAGGCCCAGAGCTGTAGCGAATGTTTCAAAATGGTGGCTGAATGTAGGAGGATCTGTGACTCTGAGCTGTGGGGTTGAAGGCTATTCTACAGGCTGCAAATTTGTCTGGGATAAGATTCTTCCCATGAATCCCCTGGGTCCTGCTACAATTTCAGCTCTGTTAAACTAACCGATAGAGGAAGATACAAGTGTAAAGCTGGGAGAGGTGGCTGTTAAACAAGAGACAGCAGAACTCAGTTTCTCTGGTTAGCAGGTCAGTCTGACCTAGTCCCTATTGGTTTCATATGGGCTTCCCCTAACCTTGCTGAAGATTAATCCTGACAGAGTTCAACACTTTAGAAATCAGTCTCTTTCACTGCGCTATGAGGTTAAGGAAAGTCTTCATGGATGGAGATTGAAGAGGTTCACGACAGAGTCAGGAGAAGTGACAGAGTGTCCATCTGAGTTGGCTAACATTTGACAAAGTTGCTCTATACCTGTGTAGTACAGCTGTAATTACTATGGTAACAGTGTCATTATCATGTTACATAGTAGTTTAATAACTACTTTCCAATTGTATAATAATGGGGTTGATGTACAGCATAATATGATTGTTCTGCAGTTGTACAGATGGTAATCTGACCTTACGCATCCTGTGACAGGGAAATATGTGACTGCTGTAGAAATAAGACTACTCCCTCCCATTCCATCCCAACATTTTATAAAGATGGATCACTCCATCGAGAACCAGACTCCGGTAGAGTTGACCATCCCCTCAGTATCAAAGACCGATGAGGGCTTCTACAAGTGTAAATACCGAGGCTCTGGAGAATCACCAGAGAGCTGGAGAGGTAAGACATTATCTTTGTACACAAAGTTCTCATTGATCCAAATCCACATATATTTAACATCCGTTTAAAACTTGTACTACAATTGCACATCTGTTATTTCAGAGTCTCCAGCCCCTAGGCCCTCTACTACACTAATTGCTGTGGGAGTGGTTGTGGTACTGATCGTGGCCGTTGATCTACTGGTGCTGCTTATTTGCCTACTAAAAATAAAAGCTAAGACATTTACTCTGATATTCAATTGATATTCAATTGACTGTAGTTTACAAATGAGTCATATTGAGGAAAAAAGGGCTGCTGTAGGATTACACTAACACCACCTGCAACTCAACAGTGAAACACAGGACAGACCACAAGTGGATCTTTGCTATGACTAGAGGTGCTGTACTGATCTGATCGGTTTTGTTTGATATCTTTCGTCCAATAAAGTGAAGAGAACAACATGCCAACCAGGACCAGAGATACCACTGCAGTGTCGGCATGGTCAGTCCGCTTGTTTCTTCTCACTTCAACCGCTGATCTAATGTACTCTATGAATCATGTAAAGCTATGAATCTGATCTAAATGTTTATTTTTTTTCTCTCAATTAGCCTCCCATGTAATCAATTACCACATTTAATTATTGAATAGATTAGTAATATTCTAAGGCAGGGGTGGGCAAATCTGATCCTGGAGGGCTTTTTTCCCCAGACCAGCTATAACACGGCTGATTAAACATGATTGTGGAAGACCTTGATCTATTAAATTGATAGTTAATTACTCAAAACAGCAGTGTAAGTGGGATGGACAGACGTCATACACTGCAGACCTTCCCAGCTTTAAGGAATCAACTGATCCATGACGCCATATTATGCATGGTTGTTAGTGCCCCCTGCATTTTCTAATAGCGAATAAACTGGATTAAAGAGTAGAGGGATCATTACTGTCTTTCTAATGCTGTTCAATTATTCTACATGTTAGGTCAGACTAATCCACCACATGCAGATGCAATTTACTCTGTGCTGAAGATGCCAGTTGCAGGTAAAAGAGAGTCGTACACTCTTAGAAAAAAAGGTGCGATCTAGAACCTAAAGGGGTTCTTCGGCTGTCCCCATAGGAGAATCATTTGAAGAACCCTTTTGGTTCCAGGTAGAACCCTAAAAACTGAATTGGTCTATTCATTCATTTTCCAGACACTCTTATCCAGAGCAACTTACAGTAGTGAGATTTTCATAATTTTTCATACTGGTCCCCCATGGACCCTAGCATTGCAAGCGCCATGCTCTAGCAACTAAGCCACATCATCACACCGCAAGCCACTTGATGTCTCAATGTACTCAATTACTGTATTGGTCATTGTTTTTCTTCATGGTGATGGAAAGTCTACAGGTACAAACCTAGATGACCAGCCTATGTACTATACACTAATATACATTTTCATTAAGTGGTTTGTAAGGATGCTAAATTAATACTGCACAAAAAAGTGGTTGTTTTCCATGATCTTATCAATAAATATATTACATTTAATGTGGGTGTTTCGGGTCTTTGCCCATAACTTTACAACTTTTGATGTAAATGTTTGAGGGCAGGATTTAGTTATTTCTGGATTCCATTAGAATGAAGATCACAGATAAAGGGACAGCGCAACAAATCTTACAATTCCACCTATTGAATCCTGCAAGATACTGTTCTTAATTATACAAGTACCTTTTTTGCCAAAGCAGAGATGCTGAAAAAGATTTCTTGCCCGTGATACAGAGGTCTATATCAGTCCGCTAATACTAATAAAGGCCCAGTGCACTACCAACACACCTTCAGAGAAATGTACAAGATGTGGTTAGAAGAGGGGCCAGTATTTCAATGATTAGGCTGACATCAACACAGACAACAGAGGATACCAGTGAACAGAAGTAGGGTCAGTTCAGGTCGTGTCACCCTTAGTGATAAATTATCATATTTAATCTGAAATGTCATACAAATTGCAAGAACAGATCACTCTGGAGTGAGATGTAAAAAATAAAAAAAATAAAAAAATCTAATTTAGCCTACTAAAAACCAAACTATATTTCAAGCGTGGTCTGAAAAAAAATAAGGAAATTCTTGCCTATCTCACCCATACAGTGCCTTCAGAAAGTATTCACACCCCTTAACTTTTAACACATTTTGTTGTGTTACAGCTTGAATTTAAAATGGATTAAATGTCGATTTTACTGTCACTGGCCTACACACAATACCCCATAATGTCAAAGTGGAATTATGTTTTTTGAATGTTTTGCAAATTATTTAAAAAAATGAAAAGGTGAAATGTCTTGAGTCAATAAGTATTCAACCCCTTTGTTGTGGCAAGCCTAAATAAATTCAGGAGTAAAAATGTACTCAACAAGTCACGTAATAAGATGCATGGACTCACTCTGTGTGCAATAATAGTGTTTAACATGATTTTTGAATGACTACCTCATCTCTGTACCCCACGCATACAATTTTCTGTGAGTCCCTCAGTTGAGCAGTGAATTTCAAACCCAGATTCAACCACAAAGACCAGGGCGGTTTTCCAATGCCTCGCAAAGAAGGGCACCCATTGGTAGAAGGGTCAAAATAAAAAAAGCAGACATTGAATATCCCTTGAGCATGGTGTAGTTATTGATTACACTTTGAGATGGTGTATCAATACACTCAGACACTACAAAGATATAGGCGTCCTTCCTAACTAAGTTGCTGAAAAGGAAGGAAACCGCTCAAGGATTTCACTGAGGCCAATGGTGACTTTAAATCATTTACAGAGTTTAATGGCTGAGGATGGATAAATAACATTGTAATTACTTCACAATACTCACCTAATTGACCGAGTGAAAAGAAGGAAGCCTGTACAGAGTCCTACCGATCCTTGACTTCGGCGATGTCATTTATTTTTACATTTACATTTAGCAGACGCTCTTATCCAGAGCGACTTACAAATTGGACAAGTCAGTTAAGAACAAATTCTTATTTACAATGACGGCCTAGGAACAGTGGGTTAACTGCCTTGTTCAGGGGCAGAACGACAGATTTGTACCTTGTCAGCTCGGGGATTTGAACTTGCAACTTTTCAGTTACTAGACCAACGCTCTAACCACTAGGCTACCTGCCGCCCCATGGCAGGTAGCCTATTTATAAAATAGCCTCCAACACTCTACTCAGCAAATTGGATGTAGTCTATCACAGTGCCATCCGTTTTGTCACCAAAGCCCCATATACTACCCACCACTGCGACCTGTATGCTCTCGTTGGCTGGCCCTCGCTACATATTCGTCACCAAACCCACTGGCTCCAGGTCATCTATAATTCTTTGCTAGGTAAAGCCCCGTCTTATGTCAGCTCACTGGTCACCATAGCATCACCTACCCGTAGTACGCGCTCCAGCAGGTATATTTCACTGGTCATCCACAAAGCCAACACCTCCTTTGGCCGCCTTTCCTTCCAGTTCTCTGCTGCCAATGACTGAAACGAATTGCAAAAATCACTGAAGCTGGAGACTTATATCTCCCTCACTAACTTTAAGCATCAGCTGCCAGAGCAGCTTACCGATCACTGCACCTGTACACAGCCCATCTGTAAATAGCACACCCAACTACCTCATCCCCATATTGTTATTTATTTTTTGCTCTTTTGCACCCCAGTATCTCTACTTGCACATCATATTCTGCACATCTATTCACTCCAGTGTTAATGCTAAATTATAATTATTTCGCCACTATGGCCTATTTATTGCCTTACCTCCCTAATTTTACTACATTTGCACACACTGTACAAAGATTTTTCTATTGTGTTACTGACTGTACGTTTGTTTATCCCATGTGTAACTCTGTGTTGTTGTTTTTGTCGCACTGCTTTGCTTTATCTTGGCCAGGTTGCAGTTGTAAATGAGAACTTGTTCTCAACTGGCCTACCTGGTTAAATAAAGTTTAAATAAATGTTTAAAAAAATATATATATACAAATATTACAAAACATGCATCCTGTTTGCAAAAAGGCACTAAAGTAATACTGCAAAAACGGTGGCAAAACAATACATTTTTTGTCCTGAGTACAAAGTGTAATGTTTGGGGCAAACTCAATACAACACATTACTGAGTACCACTCTCCATATTTTCAAGCATAGTGGTGGCTGCATCACTACAAACTGAAAGGGTACACCCACACAGACAGCGTGGTGAAGAAGGCACAGCAGCGCCTCTTCAACCTCAGGAGGCTGAAGAAATTCGGCTTGTCGCCAAAAACACTCACAAACTTTTACAGATGCACAATCGAGAGCATCCTGTCGGGCTGTATCACCGCCTGGTACGGCAGCTGCTCCGCCCATAACCGTGAGGACCTCCAGAGGGTAGTGAGGTCTGCACAACGCATCACCGGGGGCAAACTACCTGTCCTCCAGGACACCTACACCACCTGATGTCACAGAAAGGCCTCAAGGACAACAACCACCCGAGCCACTGCCTGTTCACCCCGCTATCATCCAGAAGGCGAGGTCAGTACAGGTGCATCAAAGCGGGGACCGAGAGACTGAAAAACAGCTTCTATCTCAAGGCCATCAGACTTTTAAACAGCCATCACTAACATTGAGTGGCTGCTGCCAAAATACTGACTCAACTCTAGCCATTTTAATAATGGAAAAATTGATGTAATAAATGTATCACTAGCCACTTTCAACAATGCCACTTTATATAATGTTTACATACCCTACATTACTCATCTCATGTGTATATACTGTACTCTATACCATCTACTGTATCTTACCATCTTGATGTAATAAATGTATCACTAGCCACTTTAAACAATGCCACTTTATATAATGTTTACATACCCTACATTACTCATCTCATATGTTTATACTGTACTCTATACCACCTACTGCATCTTGCCTATGCCGTTCGGCCATCACTCATTCATATATTTTTATGCACATACTCTGATTCATTCCTTTACACTTGTGTGTATAAGGTAGTTGTTGTGAAATTGTTAGGTCAGATTACTTGTTAGATATTACTGCATGGTCGGAACTAGAAGCACAAGCATTTCGCTACACTCACATTAACATCTGCTTACCATGTGTATGTGACAAATAAAATTTGATTTGATGTTATGGATATGCTTGTAATCATTAAACACTGGGGAATTTTTCAGGATGAAAAATAAATGGAATGGAGCTAAGCACAGTCAAAATCCTAGAGGAAAACCTTGTTCTGTCTGCTTTCCACCAGACACTGGGAGATTAATTCACCTCTCAACAGGACAGTAACCTAAAACACAAGGACAAATATACACTGGAGTTGCTTACCAAGAAGACAGTGAATGTTCCTGAGTGGCCGAGTTACAGTTTTGAATGAAATCTACTTGAAAATCTATGGCAAGACCTGAAAAGAGCTTGAAGAATTTAGAAAATAATAATAGGAAAATGTTGCACAATCCAGGTGTGGAAAGCTCTTAGAGACTTACCCAGAAAGACTCACAGCTGTAATCGCTGCTAAAGTTGCTTCTACAAAGTATCGACTCAGGGGTGAGAATACTTATGTAAGTGAGATACTGTATTTCATTTTCAATAAATTAGGAAACATTTCTAAAAACATGTTTTCACTTTGTCATTATGGGGTATTGTGTGTAGATATATATTTAATCAATTTAGAATTTAGGCTGTAACACAACAAAATGTGGAATAAGTCAATGGGTATCAATTCTTTATTTTAGTTTTTGCAAAGAAAGTAGTGTGTAGTTCCAGTAGTTATCTAGGCAGCTACATGGCAAAAAAAAGTTATTAACAACTCAAACACTACCAAGCTTTGAATTTAGTTCAACTACCACAAAGCTACTGCAAAATGTAGTTAAATTACTAGTTGAACTACATGTCTTTCACTACTCCCCAACACTGCCCACAGCCGTTTTTTTTATGTGAGATTTTTAATTTCTCAACGCAGAGCCAGTGACAGTGGCCTTCTGTTATTTCTATGTTCCAAGTAAGCATTACTTCCTGTTGGGCTTCTCTTCAACAAGGGGACGTTCCTTCTATCCCTCTTCCTTTTCTCCAGTGTTGGAGCTGAAGGGTTAACCTCCTTACGGTCACAGGGATATGGCCCCTCCCCAGTCTCACTGGTGAAACAGAAGCCCTGTGTTTTTAGACATTCCTTGTACTGCTCTCATCATGGTCGTCTGTCTGGCCCAGAGTATGGTGCAGAGGAGCTGCCGCTGGCTCCTGCGGTTCCCTACTGCCCTGGCTCTGGTCTACACCCGGGGTGCAGGAGGCACCCCTTCTCCCTCAGTTGCCCAACCGTCCACCTCCCAGGATAAGATTCGGACCGAGGATGACCTCCCCAGGATCAAAACCAGGGTGATGTTGTACAGATTGTATGTCCAAGGCTACTACAAGCGTCTACATGAGCTACAGGTACAGGAAAAAGGGAAATGTGTGTTATCTAAGCGGGCTCTCTATGTTTTCTTTGGCACTCAAAGTGGCTTGCGGCAAATATTTACCACTCTCTAAGTTATCTTGTTGTGTGTGTCTGATATTTACTAACAAATTGAAACATGAGATCCGTGTCAGCCAGGGTTAGCTTTTGTGTTTAGCCACAGCTGACCCACATTTTTGTCATGTGTTTTGTCCCATGTAAATATTCAGTTTTTTTCGTTTTTATATATACATTTCAATCTCTTTTTCCATTTTCGAATTAAATATACCTTCCTGCAACCCGCCTCACCCAACGTGGTACGGATCTGCAATTTTTTTTTTAGACCTTATAACTGGAACCTCCGTCAGAAGAGAAGCTAGCCATCAGAAGCTAGAAGCTAGCCATCAGAAGCTAGAAGCTAGCCATCAGAAGCTAGAAGCTAGCCATCAGAAGCTAGGTAGCCATCAGAAGGTAGAAGCTAGCCATCAAGAAGCTAAGCTTCTGCTTAGCAAAGCTAGCCTTCAGAAGCAAAGCTAGCCTTCAGAAGCAAAGCTTCAGAAGGTGGTCTTTAGGTGGTCTTCAGAAGCTAGAAGGTAGCCTTCAGAAGCGAAGCTAGCCATCAGAAGCTAGAAGCTAGCCATCAGAAGCTAGCTTTCAGAAGCTAGCTTTCAGAAGCGAAGCTAGCCATCAGAAGGTAGCCTTCAGAAGCTAGAAGCTAGCCATCAGAAGCTAGAAGCTAGCCTTCATAAGGTAGCCATCAGAAGCGAAGCTAGCCTTCATAAGGTAGCCTTCAGAAGCGAAGCTAGCCATCAGAAGCTAGCCATCAGAAGCTAGCCATCAAAGCTAGCCATTAGAAGCTAGAAGCTAGCCATCAGAAGCTAGCCTTCAAGAAGCTAAACTTCTGCTAGCCAGCTTCTGCTAGCCTTCAGAAGCAAAGGTAGCCTACAGAAGCAAGGCTAGCCACCAGAAGCTAGCCACTAGCCATCAAGAAGCTAGCCTTCAAGAAGCTAAGCTTCTGCTAGCCAGCTTCTGCTAGCCTTCAGAAGCAAAGCTAGCCTTCAGAAGCAAAGCTAGCCTTCAGAAGCGAAGCTAGCCATCAGAAGCTAGAAGGTAGCCTTCAGAAGGTAGCCTTCAGAAGGTAGAAGCTAGCAATCAGAAGCTAGCCTTCAGAAGCTAGAAGGTAGCCTTCAGAAGCAAAGCTAGCCATCAGAAGGTAGCCTTCAGAAGCTAAGCTAGCCTTCAGAAGCAAAGCTAGCCTTCAGAAGCTAGCCAGCTAATTAGCTACTAGCTATTTAATCATTGTTAGCCACTGCTAGCAGTTTTTACCTTAATAATATCTGCGAGTCTGCGCAGCGAGATATCAGCCCAGAGCATATTGGACTGCTTCCCCCCCCCCCACTACATCACCGGACTCCTGCCGCAAGCTCTGGACCATTTCACCGGATCATCGCAGCTAGCTAGCGAGTGGCTATCATGGCTAACGCCCTTGTCCAAAAGTACCAGTTAGACTCGAGCTAAGCCCATTCCCCCTGCTAGCAAACGAAGTACACCAACTACAATACCTCTCTTGCCAATTGGCCCATCTGTAAATAGCCCATCTAACCAACTACCTACCTCATCCCCATATCTGTTTTTTTTCTGCTCTTTTGCACACCAGTATTTATGCCAGTATTTACTTTGCCACTATGTCATGTAATAAACATTACCTCCTTACTTAATTTGCACACACTGTATACAGATTTTCTATGGTGTTATTGACTGTACTTTGTTTATTCCATGTGTAACTCTGTTGTTTTTGTTACACTGCTTTGCTTTATCTTGGCCAGGTCGCAGTTGTAAATGAGAACTTTTTTTTTTTTTTTTTTTTTTTTTTTTTGGGGTGGATCAGCTTAATATTGCGGAAAGAATGTTGCTTCCAATGTAATTGTCTGCATCATTTCCAATCCCCCATATTTTTTGGGTAAATATATATATCCATACACGCATGCATACATATATACATATATACATACACATACCTATATAGACATACATACTTTTTTAAAGAATATACCTTTATTATTATTCCCCGCAACCCTACCACCGCTCCCCCAATTGGAGTAAACTAATAAACACTTCTGCTTTTACCTTCAATTTATACATCTTATACCTATTTTACAGACACAGACTACTTTATAATAGTTCTCTCTTGTTTGTTCTTAGTCCTTCCTCTATTTCTGTTGTCCATCCAATTTTATTTCCACTTGTAACTGTGCTATTTCACAAAAGCTCCGCACCTATACACATTTCACAGATCCCGTATGCCCTACATTGTTTATCTTGTTATTAGTCCCACCCTTCAGTTCCACTCAACCCTTCCCATCTATCTTCCAACATCATCCATTTCGGATTTTTATTTGCCATATATTTTTCAACTGTGCTGTGATGCTTCACAAAAGATTTGAACCTTCCTATTCTCATAGCTTCTACAGATTGTAAATTAAAAATAAACATTTTTGCTAAAATAATTATTATATTATTGATTGATTGACTATGGCTTTTCAAATCCCCCAGTATTGCTATCTGTAGCGTTAGTTCTAGGCAAATGTTGCAATTCTTCAGCCATTCCTGGACCTGTGACCAAAAACGAGCTACATATGGACAATACCAAAATAAATGGTCTAATGACTCTGCCTCCTCACAGCAGAATCTACAGAGCTGGGAAGATTGTATACCCCATATATATAACATTCTATTAGTTGCAAGAATTTTGTACAATAATTTAAATTGAAAAATTCGAAGTTTTGAATCCGGCGTTGTTTTGCGTATCAATTCATAAACCATGTGCCATGGAATGGGTACATCGAACATCTCTTCCCAACTATTTTGCAATTTATATGGCACAGCTGTCAGTTTTTTGGTCCTTAAATGAAATTGGTATATGTTTTTATTTATCACACTTTTCTTTAACCATTTATGTTCTTTAATACAGGGCCGACATACAAGTTCCTTACTTTTTTCCCCTTCTACTTGCCTCTTCCATTTTTGTGGTAATGCTGCAATTAATTGGTTGTAATTTTGGGTAGAGCAGACATTTCCATATGTCTGTGTGAGCTGCATGTGTGACATAACTCCACCAGTCCTATTTATGATATAATTCACAAAAATTATACCTTTTTTAAACATTTCTTCGATAAATACAGTTTTTTTTATCAATTACTATATTTGAATTTAACCACAATATTTGTTGTACTATTTGTTCCGTCCTTTCAGGTGGATTAAACTGAAATTGCAACCAACTTTCTAAGGCTTGTTTAAAAAATAAGGATATTTTGGAGATTATTTCCTTTTCAAACAACCGAAAGTGAGCAGGTGTAATCTGAATAAAGGGAAAAAGGCCCTTCTTGAACATAGGATGAGACATTCGTACCAATTTACTAGAGAACCAGTTTGGATTTAAGTATAACTTTTGTATGACTGATGCCTTTAGTGAGAGGTCTAATGCTTTAATATTTAATAATTTCTGCCCTCCGAATTCATATTCGTTATATAAATAGGCCCTTTTAATTTTATCTGGCTTGCCGTTCCAAATAAAATGGAATATTTTTTGTTCATATAATTTAAAAAGCAGGTCACTAGGTGTAGGCAAAACCATAAGCAAATAGGTAAACTGTGATATGACTAAAGAGTTAATCAGGGTGATTTTTCCACAAATAGACAAGTATTTTCCTTTCCATGGTAGCAAGATCTTATCTATTTTTGCTAACTTTCTATAAAAATTTATTGGAGTGAGATCATTTCTTTCTTTTGGGATTTTTATACCGAGTATGTCCACATCTCCGTCAGACCATTTAATTGGTAAACTACATGGCAATATAAAATGTGTATTTTTTAGTGATCCAATACGTAATATGGTACATTTATCATAATTTGGTTTTAATCCAGAGAGGATAGCAAAGGTATCTAGATCCTCTATGAGGCCGTGGAGAGACTCTAGTTGTGGTTTTAAAAGAAAACATGAATCATCAGCGTACAATGACACCTTAGTTTTTAAGCCACGGATTTCTAATCCATTAATATTAATGTTTGATCTAATTTTAACAGCTAACATTTCGATGGCAATAATAAATAGATATGCCGATAGTGGACAACCTTGTTTTACTCCTCTAGATAGTTTAAAACTTTCTGAGATGTAGCCATTATTTACTATTTTACACCTAGGGTTACTATACATAATTTTAACCCATTTTATAAGAGATTCCCCAAAATTGAAATATTCTAGGCATTTATATATAAACTCCAGTCGTACTTTATCAAAAGCCTTTTCAAAATCAGCTATGAAAACCAGACCTGGTGTCCCCGATATTTCATAGTGTTCTATTGTTTCCAGTACTTGCCTTATATTATCTCCAATGTATCGTCCATGTAAAAAACCTGTCTGATTAGGATGAATAATATCTGACAAAACTTTTTTTATTCTATGCGCCAAGCATTTTGCTAGGATTTTTGCATCACAACACTGAAGTGTAAGAGGTCTCCAATTTTTTAATTGGACTGGATCTTTATATATACCACTTGGGTCCTGTTTCAGTAATAACGATATCAGACCTTCTTGTTGCGTGTCTGATAATCTACCATTTATATAGGAGTGGTTAAAACAAGCTAATAATGGTCCTTTGAGTATATCAAAAAAAGTTTTGTATACTTCCACTGGTATGCCATCCAGCCCTGGAGTTTTCCCATCCTTAAAGGCCCCAATTGCATCAAGCAGTTCCTCCTCTGTAATTTGGCCTTCACATGAGTCTTTCTGTACAGATGTTAATTTTACATTATTAATAGGAAAAAAATCCATACAATTAGTTTCAGTTAGTGGAGATGGAGGAGCCTGAAACGAAAACATATTCTTAAAGTACTTTACTTCCTCTTTCAAAATATCATTTGGTGAATCATGCGTGACTCCATCATTTGTAACAAGTTTTAATACATTTTTTTTGGTAGCATTTCTATATTGAAGATTGAAAAAGAATTTGGTGCATTTTTCCCCATATTCCATCCAGTTCGCTTTATTTTTATAATGTATTACACTGGATCTTTCTTGAATAAGTTCCTCCATTTCTTTTTGTTTTTCCTCTAACTTATTCTGTGCCTCTATGGTACTGTTTTTATTGCTATCTAACTGTACTGTTAGTCCTTCAATTTCCTTTGTTAATATGGACTCTTTTGATCTAAATTGCTTTTGTTTTATAGATGAGTACTGAATTGCATGGCCTCTAAAGGCACACTTAAAAGTGTCCCATACAATAAGGGGATCTGCTGTACCTATGTTATGTCTGAAAAAGTCAGTTATAAAATCTTCTGTCCTAGTTCTAAACAATTTATCATCTAGTAGACTTTGATTAAATTTCCAATATCCTCGCCCACGTGGAAATTCTGTAAGAGAAATATATATGCCAATTATGTGATGATCCGACCGCATTCTGTCCCCTATCAACACTTTTTTAACTTTTGGTGCCAGAGAGAATGGTATAAGAAAGTAGTCAAGACGACTAGCTTGATTCAGCCTCCGCCATGTATATCTCACTAAATCAGGGTATTTAAGTCTCCATATATCCACTAATTCCAATATATCCATGACATTCATGATTTCCTTAAGTGCCTGAGGGTGATAGTTTGTAGTGTGATTTCCTTTCCGGTCTATAGAGGTATTTAAGACCGTATTAAAATCTCCCACTATAATAATAGAGTCTAGTGTTGCTTGTAGAGTTGATAAATTCTTATATATATTTTCAAAGAAGCTTGGATCATCATTATTCGGACCGTATAGGTTAACAAGCCATATTTGTTTATTGTCCAATAACATATTTAAAATAATCCATCTACCTTGAGGATCTGTTTGGACAATTTGCACATTTGGATCAAAATTATTGTTAATTAAAACCATCACCCCTTTTGAATTTCTTTGCCCATGGGAGAAATATATTTTGCCCCCCCAGTTCTTTTTCCACAAAACTTCATCTAAAACTGTTGAATGGGTTTCCTGTAAACAATAGATATTATAATCCTTCTCTTTTAGCCAGGTAAATACTGATCGTCTTTTCTTATTATCTGCTAAGCCATTACAATTGTAACTGGCTATACTTATTTCACCACTTACCATAATGAGACACACCTTTCATTCTTTTAATCAGAATATATTTTTGTAAACGTACTATTAAAAAGTAACATAATGATTGAGTGTCTATATAGTTGTACCATGATATTTGCATTTCTACTAAGTAAACCTCCAATTGGTCCCTACTATTCCACCCGCTAAAAGGCCTCATCTCGAGATGGCTTGTCATCCCAATGCCCGGTAGACCACCCTCGACCCCCTGTATCCCATAGCCCTGAACCGACTGGGATCCATTCTTTGAAAAGAGCATACAGTGCCATTTACCGAATTGAAGAAGATCAATTACCATATGCATTTCCATTGCCCTCACCTCGATTTGTATTATATATATCTGTGGATCATCCTCTATTGTCCCTAACATCTTTTACTTCTTCCTTCGCAACAGTTGTGGGATACACACATACACCCACACACACTCAGCCCTTACCCCCACACAACCATAAGCTCACTTTCTCAACAATTGCACCATCCCAGAGCCCAACTCAAGATGGGTCATGATTTACAAATGCACTTGTAGTTGCAGCTGCATGAGAAGGCCTGCAAGACCGCACAAAAAATTAGCAAAAATTGAGAGATTTATTTACCATTGTCATATCCTAGATAATGGAGGTCAAATGTACACCTTATTCCTGAAACACCCACAATACGGCCACCCGTCATGACCATGTCCCCACGCATCTCCATGCAGTCCGACTTTGATTTTGTGCCGCCAGGGCCACAATAATATACCCCCTCTCTGAATGTCCGAGTGTGACCCCCTCCCCATGGGTTACTGCAGCTAGTGTTGCCAGCACTGCCACTGCCTGGGTGGGGGCACCCCACCGGAATCCCCACCGGCTAGGTACAAGGTCGTCAAGGTTCTCATTAGCAGCTTTGAAAATTTCCTTGTATATTATGCTCTCCCTTATTGGGGCTTTGGCTTTGCAGGACCAACCCTGCCAAGCAGGCTCAGAATCTTGAGGGGGCAGTGCTGCTCTTGGTCTCTGACCTCATTTTAGCTGCATACAGACCGCTTACAGCGGGCACATAAAACAGTTAGGGACTTCTCCTTAGTATCTGGGTCATTCAGGTGGGTGTCTAGGGTATAGTGCCATGGACCGTACCATTAAAATAGGATAATAAATAATTAGATATAATTTATAAAAAAATAAATAAAAAATGTAGTTCTCCATGATAGGACAATAAATAAATAAGACGTATAATTCATTATAAAAGTATATCCATCATCTGAACAACATTGAAAGCCCTCTCATACCCGGCTCACAGCAATACATTGGCTCTGGGATATGCAACCATTTCATTACTCACTCACTCAACTTTCCAAACATAACAAATAAAAAATAAACACAAACCATACCATCCACACATACTGTGCCTTCTGTTTACTTAGTTTTTATCTTCACTATGTTGAATTAGTGCTTGTGTGTTCAATTAGTTATATGTGAAGATTTATAGAAAAGCTATATTTTTTATTGTATTGTTACAATCAGTAACCGGGCTTGAATTGTGTTTATTTCCCTCGTCTATGAGAACTTTGTAATTTTTAAAATAACCATGGAGTAGTCTTTGTGTCTCTGAACAACTGGTTATCAATATATAGTTTATCAACGACGAGAGCTACTCGTTTCGCTTTTAATCTATTTTCTTTGAAAATTGGATACAGAACTTTGCGCCGTTCTGCAATTTCCTTCGGAAACTGATCATTCATGCCAATTTTGGTCCCAGCAAGTCTTTTACCCAGGCTTTTAACCATTATTTTATCTTTAAATGAAGCAAATTTGGCAACGATTGGGCGTTCGTACCTCTGCCCTCTCTGTCCGAAGCGGTGAACGCGTTCAAGTTGGATTTTGTCGATAACTTCGCGTGGAATCTGAAGCGCTGTAAGGAGGAACTCTCTAACTATAGATTCAGGAACTTCTCCTTCTTTTTCTTGGATACCTGTAAGTACCAAATTCTCTCTCATGGATCTAGTTTGTATGTCTAGTAAGGTTTCCTTCAGAACGGTGTTCTCCTTTTTAATTCCATTCATTTCGGTTTCAATCTTATTGACTGTCCCTTTTAGCGCGTGTGTTTGCTTCTCCAATGTCGCAGCTTTTTCATCACTCATCTCTAGGCTTGCCTTCAACTCTTTTATATCCTTACTAACTAATTCAAGTATACCCAGTTTGTCATTTATTGATTTTAACAGATCGGTTTCGACCTTTACCATTCCGGGTGGTGAGAATATTAAATCATCAGTGTCTGTAGAAGAGTCACGTTTTCGTTTTGTAATCGGTTCCCCTGTCTTACTCTCCGTCATGTTTGGTTGTTGCCTGTTTTCGTAATATTTGTCGATAAATGTCTCTAGTTTTAGGATTTGTTTTGTGTTATTGTCCAGATTGAAGGTTATCACTCACCAGATTAAGTAGTGCTAATATTTTAGTCTAATTTAGCAGATATTTCGAATATTATGTTTTATCTTGAGGTGCTCTACATAAATCCCTTCAGTCCGCCATTACCCTTACGTTACCTTTACGAACTTGTTCTCAACTGCCCTGGTTAAATAAAGGTATATAATATATATATTTGTTGCCGTAGTAACCCGCGGATGAGTGCAATTTAAGGAAAACAGGCAGTCTCAGCTGACATGCAGTGTTGTTTACCTTCTCCAAGAGCTGTCTTGCACTGGAAATACAATCCCCATTGACACAGCAGGGATTACAAAAGTACGGTGGTTTACATTTGTTGTACCAGAATGCATGTTGAAAGATTTGTTGACCCCATTTCCTAATATCAATCCAGCTTTTCAGTTACATAACAATGTGGAAAAGACTGAATAGTAGATGTGTGTACAACAAAGTAGGCCTATACTATATGTAACCCAGCTCGTCTTTCTCTCTCTCGCGCTCTCACTCTCACTCTCACTCTGTGTGCTAGGTGTATGATAAGCAGCTGTACGGCCCCATGTACAAAATAGGCATAGGCAGCATTAACTCCGTTGCTCTCAACAGTGTGGAGCTACAGGAGGAGCTGCTTAGGAAGGACGAGAGGTTCCCCAGCCGAGGAGACATGTCCCTCTGGACAGAGTACCGGGACCTGAGGGGCATTGGTTACGGCCCCTTCACTGAGTAAGGCCCAGGGATGCCCTTCTGTTGGTGGGAAGTGATGAGATCACATAAGAGCGGGATATAGCAGTGGCAAGGGGAAAGCAGTCACGTTAGAATATACTGTACATGTATAGTATGTCTTATGATCACACTCAGTGACGCGGTGAGGTCGGTGGCTGGGTAAGCACGATTTACTTACAAACCTTGATGAAGCTCCAACAACCAGAGTGACAAAGGCTATTAAAATCCTCTATTGACTCACCTGTGCGTCAATGTAAGTAACATAATAAACAAAACGCCGTAAACATCTGTCAGATTAAGCTAGAGATACTGGATCTAAATACTGTGTCTAAATCCACCGCATCTGCCTGTGGTGGCCTTCCACATCTGTGGTGGCCTTCCACATCTGTGGTGGCCTTCCACATCTGTGGTGGCCTTCCACATCTGTGGTGGCCTTCCACATCTGTGGTGGCCTTCCACATCTGTGGTGGCCTTCCACATCTGTGGTGGCCTTCCACATCTGTGGTGGCCTTCCACATCTGTGGTGAAAGGTGGCCGAGCTACAGCGGTGTTTTTCAGACCACGAGACATCCCGACAATGTCTTCTCACAAAAAACGTTTGCAGCATCCGAACGGCCTACAAACTTATGACCACTCTATAGACGGATGACTCTCACAAACATGATAGTGTCCTCCGTTTTACTCTGAAGGTCTGAAGGTCTGAAGGTAATCCATACAAAGGAATGAAAGGCAGTACAGAGGTAGTTTTGTGCTAACAAAAAAAATTATTCCTGAGCTTTCTTGGGCCGACTCTCTTCTCTGTATACATCAATGATGTCGCTCTTGCTGCTGGTGAGTCTCTGATCCACCTCTATGCAGGCGACACCATTCTGTATACTTCTGGCCCTTCTTTGGACACTGTGTTAACAACCCTCCAGACGAGCTTCAATGCCATACAGCTCTCCTTCCGTGGCCTCCAACTGCTCTTAAATACAAGTAAAACTAAATGCATGCTCTTCAACCGCTCGCTGCCTGCACCTGCCCGCCCGTCCAGCATCACTACTCTGGACGGTTCTGACTTAGAATATGTGGACAACTACAAATACCTAGGTGTCTGGTTAGACTGTAAACTCTCCTTCCAGACTCACATCAAACATCTCCAATTCAAAGTTAAATCTAGAATTGGCTTCCTATTTTGCAACAAAGCATCCTTCACTCATGCTGCCAAACATACCCTTGTAAAACTGACCATCCTACCAATCCTCGACTTCGGTGATGTCATTTACAAAATAGCCTCCAATACCCTACTCAATAAATTGGATGCAGTCTATCACAGTGCCATCTGTTTTGTCACCAAAGCCCCATATACTACCCACCACTGCGACCTGTACGCTCTCGTTGGCTAGCCCTCGCTTCATACTCGTCGACAAACCCACTGGCTCCAGGTCATCTACAAGACCCTGCTAGGTAAAGTCCCGCCTTATCTCAGCTCGCTGGTCACCATAGCAGCACTCACCTGTAGCACGCGCTCCAGCAGGTATATCTCTCTGCTCACCCCAAAACCAATTCCTCCTTTGGCCGCCTCTCCTTCCAGTTCTCTGCTGCCAATGACTGGAACGAACTACAAAAATCTCTGAAACTGGAAACACTTATCTCCCTCACTAGCTTTAAGCACCAGCTGTCAGAGCAGCTCACAGATTACTGCACCTGTACATAGCCCATCTATAATTTAGCCCAAACAACTACCTCTTCCCCTACTGTATTTATTTTGTTCCTTTGCACCCCATTATTTCTACTTTGCACATTCTTCTACTGCAAATCTACCATTCCAGTGTTTAACTTGCTATATTGTATTTACTTCGCCACCATGGCCTTTTTTTTACTTTTACCTCCCTTATCTCACCTCATTTGCTCACATTGTATATAGACTTATTTTTCTACTGTATTATTGACTGTATTTTTGTTTTACTCCATGTGTAAATCTGTGTTGTTGTATGTGTCAAACTGCTTTGCTTTATCTTGGCCAGGTTGCAATTGTAAATGAGAACTTGTTCTCAACTTGCCTACCTGGTTAAATAAAGGTGAAATAAAAATATATAAAAAAACATCTCCTTGATAGGACAGACACTTAAAAACCTTATTCCTTATGATTTATTTTTTGACTGTCTGTTTTGCCATTTATGAACTTGTTATTCAATGCATTTCCATTGGTTACTTGTGAAGGCCAATTTAAAAAAAAAAAACTTAACGGTGTCTGAAAATTCTAAATCAAATGGCTAAATGATCCATTCGAACATCTTAACAATTTCATATGTTAGCTTAGTAAAAGTGTTATTTGGTAATGACGTTTCAGACTAGTGGACATTCCAGTACTCACTGTTTGCCTGCCCGACAGCTAGCAGTGAGGGAGACGGTGGTTGCCAGTTATTGTTTGAGGTGCAATAGTGTACATTTGTCAGGTTGTTTTTTTCTGCCTAGAAGACCCGCTAAACACCAGTCTCAACGTCAACAGTGAAGAGGCGACTCCGGGATGCTGGCCTTCTAGGCAGAGTTGCAAAGAAATAGACATATCTCAGACTGGCCAATAATAAAAATGTAAAAAAGGATTAAGATGGGCCAAAGAACACAGACACTGGACAGAGGAACTCTGCCTAGAAGGCCAGCATCCCAGAGTCGCCTCTTCACTGTTTACTTTGAGCCGGATGTTTTGCGGGTACTATTTAATGAAGCTGCCAGTTGATTACTTGTGAGGCATTTGTTTCTCAAACTAGACACTAATGCACTTGTCCTCTTGCTCAGTTGTGCACTGGGACCTCCCACTCCTCTTTCTATTCTGGTTAGCGCCAGTTTGCGCTGGGTCTGTGAAGGAAGTAGTACACAGCGTTGTACGGGATCTTCAGTTTCTTGCCAATTTCTTGCATGGAATAGCCTTAATTTCTCAGAACAAGAATAGACTTGACGAGTTTCAGAAGCAAGTCCTTTGTTTCTGGCCATTTTGAGCCTATAATCGAACCCACACATGCTGATACTCCAGATACTCAACCAGTCTAAAGAAGGCCAGTTTTATTGCTTCTTTAAATCGGGACAACAGTTTTCAGCTGTGCTAACATAATTGCAAAGGGGTTTTCTAGTGATCAATTAGCCTTTTAAAACTTGGATTAGCTAACACAACGTGCCATTGGAACACAGGAGTGATGGTTGCTGATAATAGGCCTCTACGCCTATGTAGATATTCCATAACAAATCAGCTGTTTCCAGCTACAATAGTCATTTACAACATTAACAATGTCTACACTGTATTTCTGATCAATTTTATGTTATTTTAATGGACAAAAAAGGTGCTTTTCTTTCAAAAACAAGGACATTTCTAAGTGAACCCAAACTTTTGAATGGTAGTGTATGTGTATTAAAGTAGTAAAAAGTTAATTATTTGGTCCCATATTCATAGCACGCAATAACTACATCAAGCTTGTGACTCTAGACATTTGTTGGATTCATTTGCTGTTTGTTTTGGTTGTGTTTCAGATTATATTACGCCCACTAGAAATGAATGAAATCATACCTTGAAGGCAGAACTCAGTGTGTCAGTGAGCAATGAGCTGTCGCCCACTCTTAGCTATGATGTGGGCGTGCCCCAAGAGTCAATACTGGGGCCCCTCCTGTTCAGCTTGTACATTAATGATCTGCCTTCTGTCTGTACTGGGTCTGAAGTTCAAATGTATGCAGATGATACAGTGATATGTGCATGCGAAGAGCAAACAACAAGCTGCACAAGAACTCACTACTGTAATGGTCCAGGTTACAAAGTGGCTGTGACTCGTGTTTGCATCTCAATGTGAAAGAAACAGTTTGCATGTTCTTCACCAAGAGGGCAACAGATGCTACTGAGCCAGATGTCTATGTGTCAGGGGAGAAGCTCCAGGTGGTATCTGATTTTAAGTACCTTGGCATCATACTTGATTCCAACCTCTCTTTTGAAAAGGTAATTCAAATAACCAAATTCAACCTAGCTAATTTCCGATTTATACGAAATAGTTTGACTACAGAGGTAGCAAAACTACTTCAAATCTATGATACTCCCCCACTTAACATACTGCTTGACTAGCTGGGCCCAAGCTTGCTGTACAACATTAAAACCTATTCAGTCTGTCTACAAACAGGCTCTCAGTGCTTGATAGGAAGCCCCATAGCCATGATCACTGTTACATCCTCAGAAAGCATGAGCTCCTGAGTTGGGAAAATCTTGTGCAATACACCGATGCATGTCTTGTATTCAAGATCCTAAATGGCCTGGCTCCTCCTCCACTCAGTATTTTTGTTAAACAGAAAACCCAAACATATGGCAGCAGATCCACAAGGTCTGCCATGAGAGGTGACTGTATAGTTCCCCTAAGGAAAAGCACATTTAGTAAATCCGCTTTCTCTGTGAGCTTCCCATGTCTGGAATACACTGCCATCAGACACACAACTGCACCACATATCACACTTTCACAAAATGAATGAAGACATAGAGCAACACTTTGTTGCTTTTATGAATTTTGTCTTGCTGCTTTTTTGTTCTATGTTGCTCTCTGTATGCTACGTCTTGCTTGTCCTATGTTGCTCTGTCTGTATGCTCAATGATTGTCTATATTGTAATTGTTTTTAATAACCTGCCCAGGGACTGCGGTTCAAAATTAGCCGGCTGGCTAAAAACCGGCACTTTTAGTGAAACGTTGATTAATGTGCACTGTCCCTGTAAAAATAAAATAAACTCAAACTCAATGGTAAATCATGTATTGTGACATCTTGGGTCACTTTTATTGTAAATAAGAATAGAATGTTTTCTAAACACTTCTACATTAATATGGATGCTACCATGATTACGGTATATCCCTGAATGACTCGGAAATAATAATGAGTGAGAAAGTTACATAGGCATAAATATCGTATCCCCCCAAAAATGCTAACCTCCCCTGTTATTTTAATGGTGAGAGGTTAGCATGTATTGTGTATCTATAACTTTCTCAGTGCGTCTGTAACAACTTGGAGAAAGAGCGCAACACATACACACTGACAACACCTACATCTGTTCAACTCTCCTGTGCCGTTCCTAAGCCAGCCTTTCGGAAGCTTTACCTTCACACAGCCTATCCACATGTGCTGTGTTGTCTGCACAGCCCTAAATCCAGCCTTTTGAAAACGCAACCTACCCAACCGCTCAGAGGCGTCTACATACTCCTAAAGCACACTGATGCCATTTTTTGTGTCACAGCGCAATTATAAAACTGGGTGGGGGGGACAAAAATGCAATTTCAGAATGTGAGAGGATTTAACATGATTTTTGATTGACTACCTCGTCTCTGCACCCCACGCAACTAATTATCTGTAAGGTCCCTCGGTGAATTTCAAATACTCTCAAAGAAGGGCACCTATTGGTAGATGGGTACATTTAAAAAAAAAAAAAAAAAAAAGCAGACATTGATTATCACTTTGAGCATGGTGAAGTTATTCATTACACTTTGGATGGTGTATCAATACACCAAGTCACTACAAAGATACAGGCGTCATTCCTAACTCAGTTGCCGGAGAGGAAGGAAACCGCAATGAAGCCAATGGTGACTTTAAAACAATTAGTTTTAATGGCTGTGATAGGAGAAAATTGAGGATGGATCAACAACATTGTATTAACTCCACAATACTAACTTAAATGACAGAGTGAAAAGAAGGAAGCCTGTACAGAATAAGAATATTCCAAAACATGCATCCTGTTTGCAATAAGGCACTAAAGTAAAACTGCCCAAAATAAACTTTGTCCTGAGTACAAAGCGTTATGTTTGGGGCAAATCTAACACAACACATTACTGAGTACCACTCTTCATATTTTCAAGCATGGTGTTATTCATCATGTTATGAGTATGCTTGTCATCGGCAAGGAGTTCTTTTTTACGAAAACAAGAAATGGAATAGAGCTAAGCACAGGCAAAATCCTAGAGGAAAACCGTGTTCTGTCTGCTTTCCAACACACCCTGGGAGACAAATTCACCTTTCAGCAGGCCAATAACCTGAAACACGAGGCCAAATATACACTGGAGTTCCTTACCAAGACAACATTGAATGTTCCTGAGTGGCTTAGTTATATTTTTTACTTCAATCGGCTTGAAAATCTATGATAAGACTTGAAAATGGCTGTCTAGCAATGGTCAACAACTAACTTGACAGCGCTTGAAGAATTTTAACATTGTACAATCCAGGTGTGCAAAACTCTTAGAATTATCCAGAAAGACTGGTGATTCTAACATGCATTGACTCAGGGGGATGAATACTTATGTAATGAAGATAAATAAGTATTTCATTTTCATCAATTCTAACATTTTGTAAATATTTTTTCTTCCACTTTGACAGAGTATTTTGTGTTGATTGTTGACAAATGACGATTGAATCCATTTTAATCCCACACTGTAACACAACAAAATGTGGAATAAGTCAAGGGATGTGAATACTTTCTGAAGGCACTGTATGTATATCACAGGGTAAGCACTGTCTACCCAGCCTACCTTGACTACACATCACTGCATTGATGCCATTGATACACTAGTGCTCTGTCATGAAAGAAAATGCTACAGATCCAGTGATAAAAAAAAAAAAAGGCTGTCATTACACATTTCCATAGACCATGCGTGTGTGCAAGGCAGGAAACATGAACTATAGACTAACACAGCACAGTTTGCACTGGGAGTGTCCTTTTTAGAACCATCAAACTGTATGAGATTACATATATTTTACTTAGTATCCATCTAGCTTTGTGACATTTCCTATGCATATCAACACAGATGCTTCAAATCGAGAAGCAGTGCAGTCGTTCTGATTTATTTCCTTAGTTTTGTGTTCCGTGAACTCCACGTGCTGCAAGACCAGCACAACACCCTGCGTGGATTTGTAGGTCAAGGTCCAGTCACGTTAATCAAACCGGATGCTCAAAAACAGTAAATCCATTTAAATGAGCCGGTTACGTAACAGTAGTAATACACTATTGTTACATACTGTATGCAATTTACACAGAAGCTGAAATTAAAGCTTTATCCCATCTTATCCTGCTTGAATTCAATATGAAGTTACCTAAATTCCAACATGTACCAATGAATTAATGTCTCATCAATGTTATTGTTGTGAATGTGTCATGCATGTTTCCTGATACAGTATATGTTTCCTGACAGGGAAGGGGTGAAGTGGTACAATCTGAGGACTGTGCTGAACAAGCGCATGATGCACCCTAAAGACTCGGTGCAGTACGGAGACGTGGTCAACGAGGTGGTCAGCGACCTGATCAAGAGGATCTACCATCTACGTCGAACCAGCCCCACGGGAGACCGGGTGAACAACCTGTCCAATGAGCTCTACCGATTCTCTCTGGAGGGTACGTGGGAAATTCTGCCTGTGGGTCGGGACGGCGATTCTTTCACCCTTCACTATATCTACAGTTCATTTTAAGTTCAATGATTTGATTAAGTTGGGTCAAGTTGCATGTTTAACTGGGTCTTTTAAAGCATCCAGGTATAATGCTAATATAATTCTAACTTGTTATAAGCATTAATAGGCTTTGAAATGTCTTATAACAAGGCTTCTAATGTCATGTGGGCTATCTCGATGCATAACATTTTCAACTGTCTCAAACTGGCTGTTATTTAGTCCGGCTCATTATGAGATGATTATACGACATTATAACGGGGTCAAACATGCTAGTCTTGATATGCATTACAGGTGCATCCTAATGCCTCATACCTGGATGCTGTAAAGCTGTGGTCACCAACCTTTTCTGAGTCAAGATCACTTTCTGAGTCAAAATGCAAGCCTAGATCTACAGCTCAGATTTGGTTTTAAACATTACTTAAATAATACCGCAAGCTTATCGAAACAATGCTGTACTCCTTCATTGCAGCTGCTGTGCTGGTTGTAGTGGGAGTGGAAGTAGGGAGAACGCACATTCTATGGTTTTTAAGTGTTAACGAAAGTGTCGACAGTGCTGAATAACAACTTTAAATATGAACTTACTCATAAAAACAGCAGCTCTTTGCTGTTTTCGTTGAGTCTATCCAGTCATGGTTTAAGGTGTTTTGTAATAATATGGAAAATGATGCTTTACGTAGTGTCTGGCATCTTAGTATGTCAGATGAACCGACAATGCTTGTCACTACCTCCGAAGTAGGCAGAGGCTAGGAGGAAGTGAGATGCATTGGGTGGGATCCTTTTTTAAAAAGAAACTCACAATCATCAGCTGTATACGGGAGCTTTCTGATTTACAATGTAGCATAGTCAATATGTTATTCATTAACGACCCTGGACTTTGGAATCTTTATCTATCTGGCACCGTTAACTTCACGTTGATCCATTCTTTGAAGACTCTAACAGACATGACTGTTAACATGCGCACCTGAGCTCGGTATGTTTTATAACACTCGAGTCCTGTCACGTGGCTGAGGAGACTTTCCTTGAGTAATTTACACATCACAAACATCACTTCAGAGTTGTTTGATTGCTTGATGAATCTCGAGCGGCTGGATTTATTTGTTAATAAAGTCACCACTATTGTAGACTTTACATTTAAGGGACTGGGTAAATTTAGTTTCTTACTTGGATAAAAACATGATTACAAAGAACAGTTAATTTGGTCTGCACAGCTTGGAAACACTAATCCTGCATAATAACCCACTTGTACACATTGAAGTGTCTGCATTCATCCTCCTCACTTCGCTGAAGAAAGTAGATTCGGACTTTGACCTAGTGAGTTGGAGACAAGTGTGAATCTGACAAACATATTTGGTGTTGTCCCCAAGGGCTGATTCACATGAACTTTGCTCCTGGTTTACTCTCACCAACATCATCGGCAGTGACAGTGCCGAAAACCAGGCTTCGCCCTACAGCTTACCACGACATCCCATCCCTGCAGGAGTTTGTGGACATGACTGACCTGAACACTAGTGCAGTTGAGGGATCTGACGCCAATGAACGTGGACCTCATCATGCAGCCAGCACTGGGCATTATGTTCCACGACCTGACCAGGCTAGAGAGCAAGATTCTGATCTCCTATAAAATCTTCACTCTGGATGAGGTGAGCAGAGACCTGCACTCCCTCAGGCTCCTATATGTGGACGTACAAAAATAGTTTGGTGTCATGGAGAGTTGTTTAGAACCTCTGACCAGCCTGATGTGGAGTTCTGCTGGCCTCGCCTGCACTGCAGCTGTGATTGGAGAACTGGGCCAGAGACAAATCTAATTGTCCCACTGGGTCAAAATGTTTTCAACAGGTAGTAAAAGCTGTGTTTACTCTCTCCATGCTGCTGAGCAAATGATAGTGATGACTTAGCTGTTAATCTGTCCCTTTGCATCATATGTACAGTATCAGCAGTGATGGTGTCTGTGCTCCATAAGTCTATGGCTTCACCATTCATGTGCAGACAAAAGTTTATCTTAAACTTTAAATTTCTGTTCTTCAGGAATCTCTTCCATCCTGTTTGAGACACGGATCGGCTGCCTGGAGGAAGAGATCCCGGTGGAGACGCAGCACTTCATCGATTCCATCGCTCAGATGTTCTCCTACAGCTTGCCGGTGGCCATGCTGCCCAAGTGGAGCCGCAACATCCTGCCATTCTACGGGCGCTACATCGCTGGCTGGGAGGGCATCTTCAAATTCTGTGAATTCTTCAGCATAAGACATTCTGTGCACTTCTGCACATCTCAAGGATTTAAAAGCATTGGATTGGAGTGTGCATTGTTGATATTGGAATTCATTTGATTACCTATTAGTACAGATAGATAACGATTTTCTTTTTCAGCTGTGAAGTTTATTGAGATGAAGATGGAGGCAATTCAGAAGCGAGTGGACACAAACCAGGAAGTTGAGGGAGAATACTTAACGTACCTCCTCTCCAATACAAAGATGACCAATAAGGAGGTGTACGGCAGCATCGCTGAGCTGTTATTGGCTGGAGTCGATACGGTAAGTAAATCTGCGGAGGTTAAACTACCGTCTCAGTTTATGCGGTGTGTGAGTTTCAAATTAGGGGAAGCAACCCGGGGGGGAAAAATCCTTTATAATAAAGTAGCCTATTGCATGTACACTACCAGTCAAAAGTTTGGACACACGGGGGGTGCTGTTGTAAGCCAAGGATGTAGAACGCATTTCCCTAGTTAGTGACCAAATTTAGAAAAAAGAAAAGTATTTAATAAGAATATTTAATTCATTCAGATCTAGGATGTGTTATTTTAGTGTTCCCTTTATTTTTTTGAGCAGTGTATATATATATTGTTTATTCTATGGTTGTCGCAGTTTTCATGGTTCAGTCGCAGTTTTACCACTTTTATTGCTCTTAAACCAGAAGAAATCCAAATTTTCGCCTAAAATGACATACCCAAATCAAACTGCCTGTAGCTCAGGCCCTGAAGCAAGGATATGCATATTCTTGGTACCATTTGAAAGGAAACGCTTTGAAGTTTATGGAAATGTGAAAGGAATGTAGTAGAATATAACACAATAGATCTGGTAAAAGATAATACAAAGAAAAAAACAACTGTTCTTTTTTTTTTTTTTTTTTTTTTTGTACCATCTTTAAATCCCTGGATGCGGAGAAAGCATTTGACCGGGTGGAATAGAAATACCTTTTTTACACTATATAAATTTGGCTTTGGCTCCAAATTCATTACTTGGATAAGACTTCTGTACTCATCCCCTCAAGCCTCTGTCAGGAATAATAACACTTAATCAGATTGCTTCCTTTTGCAACGATCGACACGCCAGGGTTGCCCTTTAAGTCCCTTACTGTTTGCCCTCGACATAGAACCCCTTGCAATAGCACTTCGCTCCAACCCCCTCATCAAAGGTATAGTCAGATACTGACACGAACACAAACTGTCTTTATATGCAGATTTATTATTATACACATCTGAGCTTTCTTTTTCTGTTCCTGCTGCCCTTGCCACTTTCACATCCTTCGGTCACTTATCAGGGTATGAACTGAATCTCAGTAAAAGCGAATTGATGGCGAATTAATTATATTAAAATAAATACTCTCCCTAAATTCTTATCTCTATCAGTGCCTACCGATTCTTATTCCCAATATGTTTTTAAAAAAGATTGACGGCCTAATTCCACCTTTTTTATATGGGACAAAAAGCCCCCTAGGATATGAAAACAGCTTTTGTAGTGGCCCAGACCAGACGGCGGTCTAGCGCTACCGGATTTAAGATTCTATTATTGGGCCGCTAACCTTAGGATTATTCAGTACTGGTTGCAGAGCAGGGAGATATTCCTACCCCCAATTTGAATAGAGATGGAGGACGCCTCATCTATACCGGCATCATTGTCTGCCCTCGCTCGCTCCTCTGTTACTCCTCCTTCACCAAAAATATGTGTCAAAACAACATTGAAGATCTGGAGTCAATTTAGACGCCACTTTGGGTTTCAGACAACCTCTTCTTTCGCTTCGGTAGCCTCAAACCCAGCTTTTCCCCCATCTATGGTTGCTGCTGCTTTCTCAACATGGTCTAGTCTTGGTATTAAAATATTTAGAGATCTCTATATTAACAATACATTAAATACGTTTGAACAATTATTAGCTAAATTTGGTCTCCACAGACATAATTTATTTAGGTTCTTACAAGTCAAGAGTTACGTCCACAGCATAGGTCCAGGATTCCCCCCCCTTCCTGATGAAAGACAGTTTGACATCTTTCTTATCCCACTTCCTACTCTAAAAGGCAACTTGTCAATAATCTATAGTCAAATTTGCTCACTACAAACCACCTCATCAAACAATATTAAATCCTCATGGGAGGAGGAACTGGGTGAGGAAATATCTGATGAGCTATGGGAAGGGGCACTCAAAAGGCTACATACCTCTTCTATTTGCGCTCGGCACGGTCTCATTCAATGCAAACTCATTCATAGGGCTCACTGGACCAAAGCGAGATTATCCAAAATGTAAAACGGATGTGAACCCTAATTGTGTATTATGTAACCATGTAACCAGTCTCCTGCTAATCACGTACACATAATTTGATGTTGCCCATCTCTTGGTGGTTTCTGGAAAGACCTCTTTAACGCACTCTCAGAATTAAGCGGCACACAGATCGAACCAGACCCTTTTATTGCATTATTTGGGTTTTCCTTTCCCACAATACAACTGGCCAAAATGAATAAGGATGTAATTTCCTTTGTCACTTTGTTAGCGAGACGATTAATTTGACTTAGATGGAAATCCTCTGCACCCCCTTCTCATGCTCTTTGTATTAAATCCATTTTGAATTGCATGAAGTTGGAAAAAATTAAACACACCCTCAATGGGTCTATAGACAAATTCTATGCAATGTGGGCTCCCTTCTTTTCTTATGTTAAACGACTACATTTCCCTGCAGTTCCAGAGTGATGTATATTTATACATCGGTGACGTAAGAGGCCTGGTATGTGTATACACGGAATCTCGGATGATAAGGAGGACTATTATCTGTGCTAGTTGACTTGTAACAACTATTATTTTCTGTCTTTGTTTTTTTTGTTATTCCTCTCTCACTCTTTGTTTTGCTGTATTGTTGTCCTTGATGTGTTTTATATTACTACCAAATAACTTACAAGTTTAATTATTTTGTAAATATGGTGTTTGAAAATCCAATAAACACAGTAAAAAAAAAAAAAATGGACACCTACTCATTCAAGGATTTTTCTTTATTTTACTATTTTCTTAAATATATTTCACCCCTTTTTCTCCCTAATTTTGTGGTATCCAATTGGTAGTTACAGTCTTGTCTCATCACTGCAACTGCTGCAACTCCTCAAACACAACCCAGCACAATGCCTGCTTCACCCGGAAGCCAGCCACACCAATGTGTTGGAGGAAACACCGTACACCTGGCGACTGTGTCAGCGTGCACTGCGCCCGGCCCTTCACAGGAGTCGCTAGTGCGCGATGGGACAAAGATATCCCTGCCGGCCAAACACTCCCCTAACCCGGATGACGCTGGGCCAATTATGCTTCGCCCATGGGTCTCCCGGTCGCGGCCGGCTGCGACACAGCCTGGACTCGAACCCAGAATCTCTAGTGGCACAGCTACCACTGTGCCACTCGAGAAGCTAATATACTATTTTCTACATTGTAGAATAGTAGTGAAGACATCAAAACTATGAAATAACACACATGGAATCTTGTAATAACCAAAAAGGTGTTAAACAAATCAAAATATATTTTAGATTCTTCAAAGTAGCCACCCTTTGCCTTGATGACAGCTTTGCACACTCTTGGCATTCTCTCAACCAGCTTCACCTGGAATGCTTTTCCAACAGTCTTGAAGGAGTTCCCACATATGCTGAGCACTTTTTGGTTGCTTTTCCTTCACCCTGCGATCCAACTCATCTCAATTGGGTTGAGGTTGGGTGATTGTGGAGGCTAGGTCATCTGATGCAGCACTCATCACTCTCCTTCTTGGTCAAATATCCCTTACACAGCCTGGAGGTGTGTTGGGCCATTGTCCTGTTGAAAAACAAATGATAGTCCCATTAAGTGCAAACCAGATGTGATGGTGTATCGCTGCAAAATGTGGTGGTAGCCATGCTGGTTAAGTGTGCCTTGAATTCTAAGTAAATAATTGACATTGTCCCCAGCAAAGCACCCCCACACCATCACACCTCCTCCTCCATGCTTCACGGTGGGATCCACATATGCAGAGATCATCCGTTCACCTACTCTGCGTCTCACAAAGACACAGCGGTTGGAACCAAAAATCTCAAATTTGGACTCATCAGACCAAAGGACAGATTTCTACCCGTCCATTGCTCGTATTTCTTGGCCCAAGCAAGTCTCTTCTTATTATGGGTGTCCTTTAGTATTTTTTAATTTAACCCAACTAGGCAAGTCAGTTAAGAACAAATTCTTATTTACAATGACGGCCTACCAGGGAACGGTGGGTTAACTGCCTTGTTCAGGGGCAGAATGACAGATTTTTACCTTGTTAGCTCAGGGATTCATACCAGCAACCTTTCAGTTATTGGCCCAATGCTCTAACCACTAGGCTACCTGCCGCCCCAGTGGTTTCTATGCAGAAATTCGAACATGAAGGCCTGATTCACACAGTCTCTGAACAGTTGGTGTTGTGATGTGTCTGTTACTTGAACACTCTGTGAAGCATTTATTTTGGCTGCAATTTCTGAGGCTGGTAACTCTAAGAACTTATCCTCCTGCAGCAGAGGTAACTCTGGATCTTCCTTTCCTGTGGCGGTCCTCATGAGAGCCAGTTTCATCATAGCACTTGATGATTTTTGTGACTGCACTTGAAGAAACTTTCAAAGTTCTTGACATTTTCCACATTGACTGACCTTCAAGTCTTGAAGTAATGATGGGCTGTCATTTCTCTTTGCTTATTTGAGATGTTCTTGCCATAATATTGACTTGGTCTTTTACCAAATAGGGCTATCTTCTGTATACCACCCCTACCTTGTAACAACACAACTGATTGGCTCAAATGCATAAAGAAGGAAATAAATTCCTTTTAACAAGGCACACCTGTTAATTGAAATGCATTCCAGGTGACTACCTCATGAAGCTGGTTGAGAGAATGCCAAGGGGTATGCAAAGCTGTCATCAAGGCAAAAGGTGGCTACTTTAAAGAATCTCAAACATATAATATATTTAGATTTAACACTTTTTTTGGTTACTACATGATTCTGTATGTTATTATTCTACAAAGTAAAAAAGAAACTCTGCAATGAGTAGGTGTGTCCAAACTTTTGACTAGTACTTTAGGTGTCATAACCAGCCATAAAAGAACTACAGTGGTAGTTCAAATTATTCTTTGTGTCAATAAAGGAGATCTCTTTAGGCTCCCCCTTGTCTTTGTGTTCGGTCACTGGGAAACAGAACAGCTGTTCAATGCTGGAGTAGTTGGGCTCCAGAGGAGCGTCTTTCTTACAGTAGTTGTCATAACCAGCCATAAAATAATGCAATATATGTCACAATAGGTCTAAATATATGTGTCATAACAGCTGACATAACTTGTCGTAACCGGTCATAATATGGTCATGTCAGCTGTTATGAAATATTATGACATGGTTTGGACTGTGTCAAAACGTTGTGACGCTAGGTGTCAAGTAAAGTGTTACAGAATGCTGTTCATCGATTACAACTCAGCCTTCAACACCATAGTGCCCTTCCTGATGGGCTGACACCAAGTTGTGACGGTAGGCAACAACACCTCTGCCACGCTGATCCTCAACACGGGAGTCCTACAGGGGTGCATGCTCAGCCCCCTCCTGTACTCCCTGTTCACCCATGACTGCGTGGCACTCAATCATCAAGTTTGCTGACGACACAAAAGTGGTAGTGATTGCCAACAATGACGAGACAGCCTACAGGGAGGAGGTGAGAGCCATGGCAGAGTAGTGCCAGGAAAATAACCTCTCCCTCAATGTCAACAAAATAAAGGAGCTGATCGTGGACTACAGGAGACAGCAGAGAGAGCACGCCCTCATGTCACAGGAAGGCCAAGAAGATCATCAAGGACCTCAGCCACCTGAACCACTGCCTGTTCACCCCGCTACCATCTAGAAGGTGGAGGCAGTTTAGGTGCGTCAAAGCTTGTACCGAGAGACAGAAACTATATTTCAATCTCCAGGCCATCAGACTGGCTTCATTAACTGTTAATCTGATGGATTTTGGATGTCCTTGGTCTTATTTATTTGTTTGGGGGTCTATACATGAGGCCAACTTCACCATATTGTCCTGGAGGCATACGTACACACCCAGTCTCATTTCTTTGGTGAATGTCATTGTCATGGATGTGTTATTAGCTGGGCTAGCGTATATCAACACTATTTTTGGACACTATTGTCAAATTGTTTGCTATCCCTTTTCCTTTCTTTCTGTGCCACTAAATATACCCTACTGGTAATGTTACTAGGGCCACGTTCAGTTGAAAAATGTTCTTGAATTAAGTTATTTGTTCTTCATAGTATATTTCTAAAACGTTGTGTCCTGCTGAACGCTCCCCCTGGTTGTTAGCTATAGCTAGCTAATGAGGTAACATCACTGAACAAGGTGTAGCCTAAACAAATGGTTGACGGCCCAGTCCAAAAGTAGCCTAGTTTTAGAACAGCCCACGATATGCTTTATGAATGTAAAATGTGGCCTGCCTATGCATGATAGAAAGAAAAAAACGTAGTGCCCTTTTATGAGTCATGTCTTTTGAACGGTAGCCTAAGGGCTAGAATCAAGACGTTTTCTCTGAAGAAAAGATGGAGACTTGGATACAGAACCTGTATATGAAATTCAGTGGGAAAAGTGGAAGGATTGATCGAGACTACAAATTCAAAGACAGCCTACTTTTCTAAAGCATACTGAAGTGGGAGAAAAACATAGCTAGACTATTGTTTTACTATTAAACTCAATGCTGCTATTGTCTTTAATATCGTAAAGCAGCTTGTGTTTTTTAACCAGGCAAAGGGTAGCTAACTAGAAGGCTGGTGGTGACTGTTTAGCTAAGGTGAAGCAAGAGGGTCACCTGCGTGATGTGTATAATCAGAGCCTGTCTGCCTACACTCGTTGCTTGCGCCCAGCAGCTCACCAGCTGATGCAGGCCGTGTTGCTACTCATCTGTGCTGCTAATATTAATTGTGTTTATCACTGAAAAGCTCTCCATCACTCCAAAAGGTTTTGTCCAGTCCAGTTAGTAGTACGATTTTAGTTACAGAGATAATTTTGTCTTGTCTCGTTTTAGTGAACTGAAAAATAATAGTTATTTTTTTTCTGGCTCTATTTAGTCAGTTATAGTCTCGTCAATTGTCACTGAAAAATAGGTGTTTGACAAATATTTGAGTCACTTTTTGTTGACAAAATTAACACTGATTCATGTCTGAGTAACTCAAACATTACAACAAAATCAATGGGCTATAAAAACCTAGCTAAAAATGCAGTGGCGTGCCGTGGGCCTGGGGCCTGGGCCTTCAGTGAGGTACTACACAGTCCCACCCGAATTAATCCACCTCATTATGATGCCATGGCTCTAGAAACTATACATTTAGACAGAAACGCAGTATAACCAGGCGTTGCGTCACCTTGAAATTGACAAATTGACATTTTTGGGTAAACAGTGTTTACCCAAAAACATGACACAATCAATGAGTCTTTTCAATATTTCCCTTCACCTTTTCATTGTGCAGCTCCGTTGCCCTGCACGTTTGTTCTTTGAGCTGTAGATTCACTCCGGTGTCCCCAAAAGTTTTCAAAAGCACCATTGCTTGTTAGTGCCCAGCCGTACTTTGGTGTCTCGTTGCTGCCTTGGTTAGACAACTCAAGTTTGCAAAGCCAGTGTGGCTCCAAACACCAAATCGATCACTTGCAAATAATAGGCATTCCCAGCAGTACAGTTTGCAGTGCTTCTCGGAGCCAAGGAGCCTGTGAGCCATTGACAGCGCTCGTAGTTGAAACTTTGAAAGTGGCGAGCGAACGAGGCACTTTCCCGCCTGTGACAGGCTTTGTGGCGTCGGGCGACCTCTCCTTACAATGTCTAACTTTTCTTGAAAAGTTCGTCTTGAGAATGGCGTTATAATTATATCCTCGACCAAATCGATATCTTCTCCTCCTTCCGCCATTGTGGGTTGAAAAAACAGCTTAGTAGTACGCGAATTAATTTGTTTATCAAATTCAGTTTCCTAGATCTCCATAGGACCTGCCTCTCAATATTGGTAATCCAATCAAAAGACGTGCACGCACTACGCCTGCTAGCTGGCTCCTGTGTAACACTGGAGCCAGCCAGAAGGCGTACAATAGCCAACTCTAAAGCTGATTGGTTGACACTAAATTTTCATTTCCATTCACTATAAGCTACAAGCGCCCGCACTGTTGATTCTGAAGGCCTGAGGGCAGATTTTAGACCCCTGGCAACACATGATGGCTGAATATGATTGGATAAAAGATCTAACATAAAGACCAGCCCTCAAAATCTCAACCTGGGGCTGGAAGCAGTGCAACCAAGAGGAAAGCTATGAAATGAAGAGTATAACTCTTACTCTGGGGGAATAATTTAATACATATTTGTGGGAAAATATATTTAAAAAAAAAATTATATTCTGATGATGTTTAGGCCAGCAGAGAAGGCCTTGCAGGCCCTGACGGCCCACCACTGTAAAAATGTTCCCTGACATGGGCTAGGTGATCTGGACATTTCTGACAATATAAACATTCTCTACGGTCTGTAATGACTGACATTACATTAGCAAAACTGCTTATGCACTGTCCAAATTTGACATGGCACCTTCTGCATTCTACTATTACAACTTTGAAGAGTAAGTTGAATGCCTGACTGAGGGAAGGGGGGGGACCACTGATTTTAAACAATGTTCTAACCAAAAGTTCACAAGTATGGCCCCAGTGTGTTGTACGATAAGGGCATGTATTCACTAACCACAGGAGGTTGGTGACACCTTATTTGGGGAGAACGGGCTCGTGTTAACGACTGGAGCGGAATAGGTGGAATGGTATCAATTACATCAAACACATGGTTTCCAGGTGTTTGATGCCATTCCATTTGCTTTACTCCGGCCATTTTATAATGAGCCGTTCTCCCGGCAGTAGCCTCCTGTGTCACTAACGCTGCTGTTGTCATATTTTAAGACATCCAATACCATGATGTGGGCGATGTACCTGCTGTCCAGGGACTCCAATGTGCAGAACACCCTTTATCAGGAGGTGTCCCGCTGTATACCAGGAGACAACATTCCATCTGCTCAAGATGTCACCTGCATGCCATACCTCAAGGCTGTCATCAAGGAAACACTAAGGTAAGAAATGTGAAAGTGGTCGTGTACGTCACTTTGGAAAGGATGGAGTTCTTGAAAGTTCCCGTATCTTGCTCTATAACACCATTTCTGATGTACTTCCTGTTCTCCAGAATGTACCCTGTTGTCCCCCTGAACTCACGCATCATGGCAGAGAAGGATGTCATCATTGGCGGACATTTTTTCCCCAAGAAGGTTAATCTCTCTTTAGGGAAACAACCAACTTTCAAGTACATCTTCACTTTACTGTCCTAAAACTGACCCAACCATAAAAACAAAACAACATTTGAATGCATGTAAATCATGCCGTTATTGGTATAGTGCTGTAACAATTATTTCCCTCTCTCTGCTGTTTTGTGTCTGTAGACTTCGTTTACAATGTGCCACTACGCCATCAGCCAAGATGAAAAGACATTCCCAGAACCATCGAAGTTCAAGCCTGAACGATGGTTGAGGGACGGCCGAGTCCGACCAAACCCCTTTGGCTCTATCCCATTTGGTTTTGGGGTTCGGGGCTGCGTAGGTCGTCGGATAGCTGAACTGGAGATGTACCTGGCTTTGTCACGGGTAAGAGCAGTTTACAGATACATTGCACTACACTATTTCAACCAACAATAGATTGTGTAGAGTGGATTTTGTAGTAGCACAGTTGACTTGGTAAAGGTTAAAGAGGAAACTTGCGTTCTAGGATCCAGTCGAAGTAAAAGTTTTAATACAGAGCTTTCAGGGTACAGGTAGGGCTGTTGCTAACCATGTGTATGTGACAAATAAAACATTTGATTTGATGGGACCGTATTACCGCCACACCGGCGGTCACGATTCATGAGGGCAGTCAAATTCCATGTGACCGTTTAGTCACGGTAATTAGGCTTCTCCAAGCTCTGATGCTGGTGATGGTCATTAGTAGCCTACCAAACTTGCTAACTGCCTGGTACTCAGCAATCTATTGTCTCTCTAATCACTTTGATATCAATGCAAATGTAATCGAAAATCTAATCAAACACTTCATATAGGCTATGCAATTGCGAGAGAAAACAGAGTGATGGCCTCTAGGATCCCATAATCTTTCTATAAGATAGGCCTACTATATTTATATCTCAACTTTCCTAATATTAAGCACATTGCTTATATTTACAAAAGGAGTATAGACTACCTGGCTGGCATGAAAATGAACCACGGGAAAAGCATCCTCCATTTGCTATTTAAGTGCATAGTTCACCTGTTTTGAGACAGGTGCATGATAATGGTCCATTCTAAATAAAAACAAATTTCACACATATATTATTTAATATATGTAAAGACAAGATTAAATAAAGAACAGTCTGATGGGTGACAATATTTGTCTGATGGGCGACTTTTTCGAATCATAGTCGCACACATGTAACCTAGCCCATAGACCTATATGTTTGGTAAGGTTTGTATCACAACTAAAGTGACCAAATAACTTCTTAAAATTAAGCACATTAATCCGCTTTACAAGGGGTGTAGAGCCTAACTAGCATACGTATGCAGCCCGTGAGTCAAGTTTGGGGAAGATCATTTTTACCATAAAAATGCACCTTTATAATAAAAGCATTAATAAAAGCATGCATAATCGTATATGCGGCCACTTTTGATAATAGTTTATCAACATTTTAAGCTAAACATCCTGATCTGTTGCATCAGCCTCATTGTGTAAAAAAGATTTTGTTATGCTAGTGGCTGTATTAATTTGGTATCTATCGCATCCTACAACTGACCCAGACTATGTTTGGAATATTTATTTATATTATATTTAGGTCAACTTTTATACTATTTTTTTTATTTAACTAGGCAAGTCAGTTAAGAACAAATTCTTATTTACAATGACGGCCTAGGAACAGTGGGTTAACTGCCTTGTTCAGGGGCAGAACGACAGATTTTTACCTTGTCAGCTCGGGGATTAGATCTAGCAACCTTTCGGTTACTGGCCCAACACTCTAACCACTAGGCTACCTACCGCCACTATGGGGGATAGTAGATTGACCTAGGCTAGTGCTTTTGCTGTTTGTTAGGCCTACTTTGTTAGGCCATCTTGTTGGCTGACGAAAAGTAAATGTGGACAGTTATTCCAATATATTCAATATGCACCTCGGAATTGGATAAGGGCGGGCGCAGTTGCATCCCCAAAGTGTCTGTCTTCACTTGTAGCCTGTTAGAAAGACCCGATCACCTGATGGAGAGCCCGCAGCACTCAGGGAGAAGGGAACAATAGCACAGGTGATACAAAACATGCAACGGCTAATGGCATCAGTGGCTAAAAATTAATGTGGCTTAAAGGAAGAAAAAAATATTATTCAGTCTCAAGATTATATAGTCATTCTGAATTACGTATTGGCCTACATACATCATTATAGATGTTGGTTGATATTAAACTGATACAACTTTGAGTTGAACAATGAGAACATCTATCGAAAAAAGCAATTGAATGCAGTAGTGTTTTAATATGAAGATTTCACAGACATACTTCCTCCTCAAGAAAGACTGTGTAGTTAAAGGTTTGGACGGGGTATTGAAAATTGTGGAAAATACCCTCCTAAAAAGGAAACGCTGGCCAGGAGTCTTGCTCGATGCTTAGGTGGACGACTTAGGCCTATTCTCTCTTAGTGAATATATAAAGGCATCTTGATCTGTAAGGGCTACTTCAGTTACTACTAGACCTAGAACTCAGGGCGGTTGGTGGTTGTCAGGAAGCCGATAGGACAGGAATGTTTTTTGAACCTGAATACTCCTGAAGAGACCCTGACAATGACTGAAAATGATATTTTCTCTCCCCCAGATAATCAAGCTATTTGAAATCAGACCGGACCCCAGCATAGGAGAGGTGAAAGCTCTCAATCGCTCCGTCTTAGTAGCAGACAGGCAAGTCAATCTGCACTTCCTGGAGAGGACAGACAAAGCTGCCCTTTGATATGTTAAAGACAGGTGATGGCCATTTGTCACCAAGCAGCCTACAATATCTATCGCTGAATGTAAATAAACACACACTACAGTTCAAAAATTTAGGTTCACTTAGAAATGTCCTTGTTTTAGAATGATAAGCACATTTTTTTTGTCCATTTAATATAACATCAAATTGAGCAGAAATACACTGTAGACATTGATAAAGTTGTAAATGGCTATTGTAGCTGGAAACGGCTGATTTAAAAAATATATATATATATATTTAACACGTTGTGTTAGCTAATCCAAGTTTATCATTTTGAAAGGCAAATTGATCATTAGAAAACCCTTTTGTAATTATGTTAGCACAGCTGAAAACTGTTGTTCTGATTTAAAGAAGCAATAAAACTGGCCTTTAGACTAGTTGAGTATCTGGAGCATCAGCATTTGTGGGTTCGATTACAGGCTCAAAATGGCCAGAAACAAATAACTTTCAGAAACAAATAACTTTCTTCTGAAAATCGTCAGTCTATTCTTGTTCTGAGAAATGAAGGCTATTCCATGCGAGAAATTGGCAAGAAACTGAAGATCTCGTACAACACTGTGTACTACTCCTGAAGAGGTGACTCAGGTATGCTGGCTCAGGTGTTCTTTTGCCCATCTTAATCTTTTATTTTTATTGGCCAGTCTTAGATATGACTTTTTCTTTGCAGCTCTGCCTAGAAGACCAGCATCCCGGTATCGCCTCTTCACTGTTAATGTTGAGACTGGTGTTTTGCGGGTACTAAACACAATACCCCATAATGCCAAAGTCTAATTATCTTTTTCCAAATGATTTATTTTTTTAAAGCTGAAAGGTCTTAAGACAATAAGTATTAAACCCCTTTGTTATGGCAAGCCTAAATAAGTTCAGGAGTACAAATGTGCTTAGCCCACACATACGATTATCTGTAAGATCCCTCAGTCGAGCTGTGAATTTTAAACACAGACTCAACCACAATGACCAGGGAGGTTTTCCAATGCCTCGCAAAGAAGGGCACCTTTTGGTAGATGGGTAAAAAAAAAGCAGACATTGAATATCCCTTTGAGCATGGTGAAGTTATTAATTACACTTTGGATGGTGTATCAATACACCCAGTCACTACAAAGAAACAGGAGTCCTTCCTAACTCAGTTACCGGAGAGGAAGGAAACCACTCAGGAATGTCACCATGAGACCAATGGTGACTTTAAAACAGTTAGAGTTTTATGGCTGTGATCGGAGAAAATTTAAGATGGATCAACAACATTGTAGTTATCCCACCATAGTAACCTAAATGACAGAGTGAAAACAAAGAAGCCTGAAGAAAATAAAATATTCCAAAACATGCATCCTGTTTGCAATAAGGCACTAAAGTAAAACTGCCAAAAATGAGGAAAATAAAATAACGCTTGGTATTCAGGACATACAGTTATGTTTGGGGCAAATCCAACCCATCACGGAGTACCACTCTTCATATTTATGGTGGTGGCTGCTTCATGTTATGTGTATGCTTGTCATTAGCAAGGACTAGGCAGTTTTTTAGGATAAGAATAAATGGATTAGAGCTTACCACAGGCAAAATCCTAGAGGAAAACCTATTTCAGTCTGCATTCCAACAGACACTGGGAGACAAATTTACCTTTCAGCAGGAAAGGCCAAATATATAGAGTGGAGTTGCTTACCAAGACAGCATCGAATGTTCTTGAATGGGCTAGTTACAGTTTTGACTTAAATCGTCTTGAAAATCTATAGCAAGACTTGAAGATCGCTGTCTAGTAATGATCAACAACCAACTTGACAGAGTTTTCTTGTGGTTTTTATGGAAAGTTTTCTTAACGTTTTCAGAACAATTTGAGAAGATGACTTTAAATAGAACCATGAGGAAACCTGTAGGAAACGTTATGCTGAAGTACTGAAATTCCCACAGAAGAATGTTGTTTCTTAACATTCTCAAAACTATTTGAGAACATTCCCAATGTCAAACCAGTTGGAGAACATTCCTAGAAAACGAACAAAATTGAAATTAAATGTAACCATCTTATATTTTTAGGAAATGTTTTGTTAAAGTAATGAAATACCAAGAAATTATACTGAACAAAAATATAATTACAACATGCAACAATTTCTATGATTTTACTGAGTTACAGTTCATATAATGAAATCAGTCAATTGAAATTATTAATGATGTCCTAATCTATGAATTTCACATGACTGGGCAGGGGTGCAGCCATGGGTGGGCCTGGGAGGGCTCCATTTGGGAGCCAGGCGCAGCCAATCAGAATGAGTTTTTCCCCACAAAGGTGCATTATTACAGACAGAAATACTCCTCAGTTTCATCAGCTGTCCAGGTGTCTGGTCTCAGATGATCCTGCAGGTGAAGAAGCCGAATTTGGAGGTCCTGGGCTGGCATGGTTACACGTGGTCTTCATTTTGTGAGGCTGGTTGGATGTTCTAAAAAAATCTCTAAAATGACATTGGAGGTGGCTTATGGTAGAGAAATTAACATTCAATTCTTTGGCAACAGCTCTGGTGGACATTCGTGCAGTCAGCATGCCAATTGCACGCTCTCTCAAAACTTGAGACATCTGTGGCATTGTGCTGTGTGATAAAACTGCACATTTTAGAGTGGCCTTTTATTGTCCCATGCACAAGGTGCACCTGTGTAATGATTGTTGTTAAATCAGATTCTTGATGTGCCACACCTGTCAGGTGGATGGATTATCTTGGAAAATGAGAAATGCTCACTAACAGGAATGTAAACAAATGTGTGCTCAAAATTTGCGCGAAATACACTGTGCGAATGGAAAATTTGTAGGATATTTTATTTCAGCTCTTGAAACTAACACTTTTCATGTTATATTTTTGTTCAGTGTACATTTTTTTTTTGTCAAGTTCCTTAACTGTGCAGAGAATGTTCCAACACCAAGAAACTATCCTGCACCATTATCAGAAAGTTGTGGGAAGGTTGTATGCAAAATAACCATAGGCCAACCACGCCTTAAGAAACATATGGTTCTCAGAACGTTATGTGCTAGCTGGTATAGTTGGGGTTCAGCTGTCTTCTATGTTGGGAATTCTGAAAAGGCTTTACAATGACTGATTAAAATGTAGGCTACTACAGTGGGGAGAACAAGTATTTGATACACTGCCGATTTTGCAGGTTTTCCTACTTACAAAGCATGTAGAGGTCTGTAATTTTTATCATAGGTACACTTCAACTGTGAAAGACGGAATCTAAAACAAAAATCCAGAAAATCACATTGTATGATTTTTAAGTAATTCATTTGCATTTTATTGCATGACATAAGTATTTGATCACCTACCAACCAGTAAGAATTCCGGCTCTCACAGACCTGTTTAGTTTTTCTTTAAGAAGCCCTTCTGTTCTCCACTCGTTACCTGTATAAAAGACACCTGTCCACACACTCAATCAGACTCCAACCTCTCCACAATGGCCAAGACCAGAGAGCTGTGTAAGGACATCAGAGATAAAATTGTAGACCTTGTAGACCTGATTGACCGTCATCTACTGCTCCCCACTGTATATAAATTGCTATATCTAGACCACACTGTTTTGTTTTAATTTTAAATTAAAAAATATATATATTCTCTCTATGGAAAGTCTATTCTATATTTAAATTAAATAAATTCACTACAATGATGTTGTAAACTTGATATTTGTCTGTGTGTTTGAGTAGGCCTGCTGTAAAAAAATAAATATGTTTTACTAACATACTTTACATCAACTTCATACAGGTGCACCAATAGCACATAGAATGAAAGGTTGCTGGATCGAATCTCCAAGCCGACAAGGTAAAAATCAGTCGTTCTGCCCCTGAGCAAGGCAATTAACCCATTGCTCCTCGGGCGGCGATGCCTTTTAAGGCACCCCCCTCACCTCTCTGATTCACAGGGGTTGGGTTAAAGGATGCAGAACATTTCAGTTGATTGTATTCAGCTGTACAGCTGACTTGGTATCCCCTTTTCCATTTCCCTATCAGTAATAAAATCAGTCATTGGTACCTGGCAATGTTGCAAAAAATGTACTAATAATGTCCAGAAGATGTCAGTAGCATAACAGTCACCAGGAAGATCATGCTGTCAAACAGCTGTTGTAGCTACACATGTCCGGCTAGTTGTAATGAGGTCTGGATATGCGTGAATGTACAAATTATGGAGTGCACAAATTAATAAAATAGAATCCCAGAGTGTTCTTAAGATGCCACTGCAAGATAAATGTTATTTTGCCTTTTATAACGTGTTATAAAGAGGACTACCGAAGACGTTCAAAGAACTCCTCCTTACTGTGCAATAACTGTATGGGTCCAAAGGCTAGCCTACCCAGCGTGAGATTTTAGTCCAAGATTTAAAGCAGAAACCACATGGAGAGGCGTTGTCAACGGAGTCAAAATTTGCGTGAGAGAGTAGAGAGCATCAATCCACATACAGTGCATAGCGTATGCCAATTTTAATTGTCATGAGAATCCATATAAACAGTTGTTTTTGTTATGGTCGCTATGTAGCCCTTGTATATTATTGTCGTGTGTTCCTTTTTACTCAACTTAAAATGTCCTACGGGAGCCACCATGTGAGGAGAGTTGTAGACACACCCGAGCAGTTTATAAAGACTTTAGTCTTGTTCTTCCTACATAACAGTATTCTCTCTTGAAATCTGAGTCCTTGACTTTCCCAGCCCAGCCTGCCTAGGCTATATGCTATCGAAATCAACACAGGTAGGCTGCAATTGTTTTCAATTATAAACTTGGTGATTCGAGCGCTGAATGCTGATTCGCTGACAGCCGTGGTATATCAGACTGTATACCACAGATATGACAAAACATGTATTTTTACTGCTCTAATTACATTTGTAACCAGTTTCTAATGGCAATAAGGCACCTCGGGGTTGTGGTATATGGCCAATATACCACGGCTAAGGGCTGTATCCAGGCACTCCGCATTGCGTCGTGCATAAAGAACAGCCCTTAGCCGTGGTATATTGGCCATATACCACACCCCTTCGTGCCTTAATGCTTAAATATATAGCCTGTTTGACTGAAATCTTAGCTTACAGCCCAATACATTTTAAACTACATCTTTAGCTAGTCTACTTAGCATAGGGAAAATAGTCCTCTGTACCACACCACCACATTCCACTATTTAACCTATCTAATCCTACTCCAGACCAATGTCTGTGAGGACAGAGCACTACCACTCAACACCCCCTGCAACTGTTATGCAGTAAAACGTTGCAATCCCAAGTATTTCTCTGCTGCTGCCAACACAACCTTTTATTTTCTGTGATTTAAAAAAAAAAATCCATTGATGCAGTACAATTGGCAACCATAGCTATGAATGCCAAGAAACCTACCTTACTGAAGCAAATACAGTATTCTTCCCATCACTCTCTATTAGTCTCTGCCTAATCGCAGGAATCCTCTCAGGATCCCTCACCCTGTACCCATCTTCCTCTACCACTCTCTTCACCACTTCCACATATGACACTATCTGTACTACTCTGACGGTAGCAACCTCAACCTGCCTTTCTCTCATCGGACACCTCCGATCTCTAGCCCCATGGGCACCCCCACAACTAACATCCAAACTACACATTCCATCATCTCATGCCCTCTTGCACACTTCTCACATCTAGGACTCTCCCTCCTACTTACTGCTGCAACATGCCCATAAATTTGACTCATTAAACACCGAAGTATTTCACGGGATAACTCTCACTTCCTACCTTAACCTTATCTGCCAAGGATTACAGCAAAAGTCAACAGAACAGACAACTTATTTTCCGTTTCCCAACGCTCACCACCGGATCTGTGTTGCAACCAGGGTTGGGGCGTAACGTATTAAAAATGCTTTCACACTTCTTTGTTTTCTCAAATCAACATTGAAAAAAGGTGCAAGTTTAAGTTTGTTCCACTTGAGCGTGTCTGAGCACAAGTCAGAAACCACCATGATGACACACCAAATGTGTTTGATGGATCGCTGGAAAAGAGCAGGAATAGGCTTTTGTAGGCCACAGTCCAAGCTATGTCTTCCAGTGGTGCGACTACTTTTGGCATCCAAAGATTAATCAACTTGAATAAATGCTTGGAGGTAAGGACAACAGCAGTGGTGTAGTCTAAAGACGATACGGATATCACTTCTTATTGATACTTTATTTTAAGAATGTGAAATGTCAGAATAATAGTAGAGAGAATCATTTATTTCAGCTTTTATTTCTTTCATCACATTCCCAGTGGGTCATACGTTTACATACACTCAATTGGTATTTGGTTGCATTGCCTTTAAATTGTTCAACTTGGGTCAAACGTTTCGGGTAGACTTCCACAAGCTTCCCACAATAAGTTGGGTGAATTTTGGCCCATTCCTCCTGACGGAGCTGGTGTAACTGAGTCAGGTTGGTAGGCCTCCTTGCTCGCACATGCTTTTTCAGTTCTGTCCACACATTTTCTATAGGATTGAGGTCAGGGCTTTATATGTGGATTTGCCCTTTAAAAAGCTGCATATTATCAAGATATCAAAGTGTCACCAACAGAAAGATAAACAATAGGCCTATAGCAAATGCGGCACATGGCATTCATTTTTCACATGTAAATAGCTCTTTTCAGTAGTGCTCAAAGCATGCCATTCCATGAGCGCAGCATTTTTTTCAACTCGAACCAGTGAGCCCAATCAGTCCTCCATGACAACAAAATCATAAGCAACAGAGTAGGGCTGGCTAATAAGTCCTTCGTTTTTGGGTTATGCTCAGGTAAAGCAATTTGACTAATCTATACTTCCATATGTCCAAGTCCTAATTTTGAAGATCAAGCGGTATAACATTTACTGGAATTCTGATAGATTTGGTTTTTAATGTAAAGATGTAATTTATAATTTAATCGTATTACTATATGTAGTAGAAGGTAATGTGTTAAAAGCAGCCTACATAACCAATCCATAAAGTAAAATTGTACATCCATATATGGCCAGCTATGTAAACTTGAACATTGATTAATTCTGCAATAGATGTCGTTCAATTGGTAACATACATTTTTATCTTCTTCTAATGCCTCTGAAGGGGAAAGTAATCTAAAAGTAACTGAATGTAATCAGATTACGTTACTGAGTTTGGATAATCCAAAAGTTACGTAACTGATTACAATTTTGGACAGGTAACTAGTAACTAATGGATTACATTTAGAAAGTCACCTACCCAACCCTGGTCGCAACAAATGGCGAGCGTCACAGACACCGGGAATCTTCACTTTCAACTGATCTTCCTCAACATTTAATGCTACCCACGTTATCACTCCTTTCAAAGGTGCCCTGCTCTGGACATCAAAGCAAGTCACATTTATTGTCTCTAATCAGGTGATCCGGAGCACCCGCTCCCTCTGGGCTGAAGAAACACAAATCATCCCTAGTCCACTCCTAGTTACTTTAACCAACTCAACAGTTCCGAACCTCTTCTCCACCCAACCTACCACCACATATTGATCAGCCAAAATGGAAGGATCCATTCTCTACAAAAATATCACTCGCACTGGCCCAGAATCATCCTTTACATCCTCGGACAAGGCCCGACCTTGGTGGTCCTCACTGTAGGAACTTCATCCACACTCTCGTCAGGGCCCATCACTGAGCTACTGAAACACGTATCCCTTTTTTTTGTACTTGAAACCAACCTTCCTTGTTATACTGCTTCCCTCTATACTCAACTTCTTCTCAACAGTCATCACTGCACCTGCCACCACATCTAATTCATCTTCACTCGTTCTACTCCATTTCCTAAAGTTCTTCCAAAAGTTCTGTGAAATCCCTCATTCCATATTCCCTCAAACATTTCCACTGCTTTCCTCTTTTTCTTGTCCATTATCTTCTCCTTCACTAGATCTTTTAGAAGGCCTGTATTATCCTCCACTCCATGTTTATTAATAATATGCTCCACTTTCTTCCTTATTTCCTTTTCTGCCATCTTCTCCAGTCGCTCCTGTTCTCCCTTACCAGTATTGCTCCGCATAGATGCGAGGAAAAATACAGTACCAGTCAAAAGTTTGGACACACTACTCATTCCACTGTTTTCCTTTATTTTTCCTTTTTTCTACATTGTAGAATAATAGTGAAGATATCAAAACTCTAAAATCACATATATGGAATCATGTAGTAACCAAACAAGTGTTAAACATATCTAAATATATTTTATGTTTGAGATTCTTCAAAGGAGCCATCCTTTGCCTTGATGACAGCTTTGCACACTCTTGGCATTCTCTCAACCAGCTTCATGAGGTAGTCACCTGGAATGCATTTCAATTAACAGGTGTGCCTTGTTAAAGTTAATTTGTGGAATTTCTTACTTTCTTAATGCGTTTGAGCCAATCAGTTGTGTTATGACAAGGTAGGGTTATACAGAAGATAGCCCTATTTGGTAAAAGACCAAGTCCATATTATGGCAAGAACAGCTTCAATAAGCAAAGAGAAACGACAATCCATCATTACTTCAAGACATGAAGATCAGTCAATCCCTAATATTTCAAGAACTTTGAAAGTTTCTTCAAGTGCAGTCGCAAAACCCATCAAGCGCTATGATGAAACTGGCTCTCATGAGGACCGCCATAGGAAAGGAAGATCCAGAGTTACCTCTGCTGCAGAGGATAAGTTCATTAGTTACCAGCCTCAGAAATTGCAGCCCAAATAAATGCTTCACAGAGTGTTCAAGTAACAGACACATCTCAACATCAACTGTTCAGAGGCGACTGCGTGAATCAGGCCTTCACGGTTGAATTCCTGCAAAGAAACCACTACTAAAGGACACCAATAAGAAGAGGAGACTTGTTTGGGCTAAGAAACATGAGCAATGGACATTAGACCGGTGGAAATCTATCCTTTGGTCTGATGAGTCCAAATTTGAGATTTTTGGTTCCAACCGCTGTGTCTTTGTGAGACGCGGAGTAGGTGAATGGATGATCTCTGCATGTGTGGTTCCCACCGTGAAGCATGGAGGAGGTGTGATGGTGCTTTGCTGGTGACATTGTCTGTGATTATTTACAATTCAAGGCACACATAACCAGCATGGCTACCACAGCATTCTGCAGCAATATGCCATCACATCCCTGCATGATGCATTTTGCACCATATGATGCTGTGCTTTGCATCATATGATACAAAATCCATCATAAAGGGATGATTTCTGTATTTTGAAAGTTACATATCTTGAAAACTTGTAGGATCGGGGTGACATGAGAGAACTTGGGAAGGTTGAAACCCAGGCAGGCTGGAGCATTCTGGATAAATTGCAGGCGTTTGATGGCACAAGCGGGGAGCCCAACCAACAGCGAGTTGCAGTAGTCCAGATGGGAGATGACAAATACCTGGATTAGGACCTGCGCTGCTTCGTGTGTGAGGTAGGGTCGTTCTCTACGGATGTTGTAGAACATGAACCTGCAAGAGTGCTGCTTTGATGTTTGCAGAGAACCACAGGGTGTTGTCCAGGTTCACGCTAAGGTTCTTTGCACTCTGGGAGGGCGACACTGTGGAGTTGTCAACCATGATATATTCTGAATCGGGGAGAATGGATAAAAATTCACTTTTTGTTGTTGTTGAAATGTATATATTTTTTAAAATGTATTTTTTACTTTCAATTTTACACAAAGCGTACCATGACTATGAAAAGTACACAGCTATGGAAAAGATTGAGACCACTGCAAAATTATCAGTTTCTCAGGTTTTACTATTTATAGGTATGTGTTTGGGTAAAATTAACATTTTCATTTTATTCTATAAACTACTGACAACATTTATGCCAAATATTGTAATTTAGAGCATTTATTTGCAGAAAATGACAACTGGTCAAAATAACAAAAAAGATGCAGTGTTGTCAGACCTCGAATAATGCAAAGAAAATAAGTTAATATTCATTTTTAAAACAACACAATACTAATGTTTTAACTTAGGAAGAGTGTGTGGCGTGGAGCATTGTCCTGCTGGAAAAAACAAACCTCAGAGATGGGGAACATTGTCAGAGCAGAAGGAAGCAAGTTTTCTTCCTCCACCAAATTTCACAGTGGGTGCGAGACACTGTGGCTTGTAGGCCTCTCCAGGTCTCTCACCCACTATGAAAGTTGGTGGAGGATCGGTGATGATCTGGGGGTGCTTCAGCAAGGCTGGAATCGGGAAGATTTGTCTTTGTGAAGGACGCATGAATCAAGCCACGTACAAGGTTGTCCGGGAAGAAAACTTGCTTCGGTTTTCTCCTTAACTAGACTTAATGGCTTTTCGGTAAAACAAAAATGGGGAACATAATTGTGCTCTCCTAATAAAACATAATTTCCCACCACCGTTTTCAGATTTTCTGACAACTTCCGGATGATGCACACCTCGCGAGTCTTGTTTACCACTGGCTGAACGCGCACCACAACATCAGGAAGTAGCATTAGCCACCCTAGCATGGTGGTGGAAATGTGTGTTTTATTAACAGTATAGTACGCAAATTTCCCATATTTTTTCCACAGACGAGCTATTAAATCTAGTTAAGGAGGGAACCGATGCCTTCGCAGCCAGAATAAAGGATGTTTTATGTATGTCAGTCCATGGGGGGGACACGAGTGTATTACCGTCGAGGCTGACAGCGTTGGCACCTAGAGGTAATACGACATCAGGAAGAACTATGCCCACTAGGAGTCTCGGCGCTAGGTATGAGAGAAATTGACACACTACATTGTAGAGTTCAAAAACATCGCTAGCCAAACACAACCTGTTCTCGCTAAGCGAGCAATTGAATTAAAGGGCAACTACACCCTCCAAATGTATTGTAATGAAACAGCAGGGAGCAGGTCTCGAACCCTCGACCTTCTAGCCCGAGGTCCAGCGCGCTATCGACTATGCCGCAAAAGCATGCTCGTGCGGCAGTGTCGATTTCCGCGCTTATAAACCCAGGGTCGTTACGGTATTTTATTGATTGTTCCCAGACCTCAAACGTGGTATCCTGATGTGTTTTAAGCATTGTTGTGATTTTGAGAGTGAAAACATGAAAAAACGAGGAAGACTCGAAAACCAGGACAAATTTAACCGGGAAAACAGAATTGACCAAAATAGTGTATTACAATCTGTGCAGACTGAGTCGACACCTAGAGGTAATACGACATCAGGAAGAACTACGCCCTCTAGGACTCTCGGCGTAAATTGAGAATAGGGACACATTTCTAACACTTTGTATTTTCTTGTACACTTTTAACATAGGCTCAGGCCCTGGTGTGAACTCATATCCCAGCCATAATGCCTTGCATTATGCCTGGTAATAAAACACTACAAGTGTGGCTTAGAGGCAACTTGAATCCCACAAATGTGAGGTGTCTTCAAAATACTATTCATATTATGCGTAAAACGAACTAAATGTAATCATTTTTATGGGTTATATTGATTAGCCATTGGCTCAACTCGCGAAGGGGCACAATTTACCCCAAAGCAACCATTTTGACTATATTATCCCACACAGCTACAAGGATACATTTTCATGATAGGTTTAGGACCTCATATTGTAGCTTATAGATACCCCAACTAATGTATGAAACAGTTTTAAGACTATGTATTCTGGCTTAGATACAAGCATCATGAAACCTATAACACAATACATTCATTGGACTTGATTAATACCTTTTTTTACCTACATTTTTCCATGTGGTTTCTTCCTTCACAGACTCCATAACATGATGACCTCTTCTTAAATATTTGGTCACATGATTCATTTTGTGTATAGTTTCCTAGAAACAAAGAGTGACTCAATGAAACCTTTGGCACGACTTACCCCACTGTCCCTTACATTTTTGGCTAAACTTTTGAGCAACTGAAATGGTCTATTATTTGTTGTAAAACAGCCGCACAAATACAGCATGGAAAGTTTAGTTTTTGGTGAAGGAATGTGTCCCAAGCAATTCTATGGTGACAGGGCAAAAACTGTACCCTTCTCACCTCCTTCCCTCAGGAGACAGCTCACTGCAGAATGAGTCCACACAGTGCTGCCAGAGTGGTGGTGGTTGGTGCTGGTCTAGCAGGCTTATCTGCAGCTTCCACCCTGGTGAAAGCTGGCTTTCAGCACATCCAAGTCCTGGAGGCTATGGGCAGGCCTGGAGGCCGGGTCTACACCACAAGACCCTTTGGCCAGAATGTAATTGAGCTGGGGGCCAATTGGATCCATGGTCAGGAGGCCAACCCGCTCTTCCTGCTAGCCCAGGAGCAGGGCCTGCTGCTGGAGGAGAAAGGCTCAGCCAGCATCATGTGCCTGCCAGGCTCCGTCACCCCTAGGGACTACTTCTTCCGGGAGAGCAGGCAACAGCTTCCGGTGGACGAGGTGGAGCAGGTGTGTTCCTTTTTCAGCGGGCTCACCTCCAGGGCCTTCGAATCAGAGTTGGAGCCGAGGCACAGCAGTCAGAGCCTGGGGGGCTACCTGGACGAGGAGTTCGCCCAGTCACCCCTGGCGGCCTCGGAGGACGGCCCGAGGGTATTCGAGTGGTGCAAGAGGAGCGAATGCACGGATGAGGCCAGTTCCTCCCTCTATGAGGTGTCTGCCTCGCAGCTGGGTCACTATGTGGCCTTGGAGGGGGGCTTCTTCAATTCTCTGGGCCCCGGAGGCTATCAGGCCCTGGCAGACACCCTCTTGGACAACCTTCCGCCTGGAGCCGTGCTGTGTGACAGGCCGGTACACAGCATCCACTGGGCCCTGCAGGAGGAGAAGAACCACACCCGTCCAGTCAGAGTGCTGTGCCAGGGGGGCCAGTGCTTCATGGCAGACCACGTCATCGTGACCGTCCCTTTAGGCTTCCTGAAAGAGAATGCAGTGGCCATGTTTGAGCCAGCCCTCCCCAAGTCCAAGGCCGACGCCATTGAGAGACTGGGCTTCGGCACGGTGGACAAGATTTACCTGCGGTTCGAGGACAGGTTCTGGCCCCATGACTGTGCCGGGATCCAGCTGGTGTGGGACGCGGGGCCCGAGGATGAGGAGGTATACCAGCACTCTCAGTCAGAGGGTGGGGCCTGGAGAGACATGTGGTATAAGAAGATCTGTGGCTTTGACACGGTGGCCCGCCATCCCACAGTCCTCTGCGGCTGGATCACAGGCCGGGAAGCCCGACACATGGAGAGCCTGGATGAGAAGATGGTGGGAGAGGTGTGTGTAAGGTGTGTATCAGGTCTGCTTATCAATCAGGTGCACAGGTCAAAGGTTCAATCATTGGGTGTGTGGGAGAGAGGTGTGGCCATCATATCTCATCACTGAGATATGTGACATTCATGTTGAACCTTTCACCCTGTCTTTAAGGTGGTGTCTGTAGATGGCCTCTAATTCCATGCTTTTTATGCCCTTAAATACCCTACAATGGTTTACCGCACTAATATTTAAGGACATTTTATTCTGCTATTGTTTTGTGCTTGAGACAAAAGTGAGTTTGTAAAGAAAACGACTATAAGCTATTCTAATTTCTAACAACCTATTTTGCAACATTCAAGCATGAGCTATTGCTCACCAAGCAAAAAAACTGTGTGAGAATGCATGCATGAAGAATTAAATCAGAAACACACAGTCATCACTTTTAATCCCATTATTAGTCAGCTATTCTTTTGGCAAACTGTGTTTGCATGTTCAGGATGAGTAACAATCAGGCTTGTGTTTTGACAGAATGCTCAGGTCCTTCACTGGCTGGTCAGTACCAGAGCCAGCCCAGGTCCTGATGTCCAAGTGGGGGAGTGAGCGTTTTGTCCGTGGGTCATATACATACCCCCCTCCAGGAGTGGACGCTGTGAGGGAACACACAGCCCTGGCAGCCCCTCTTCCTTTGCCCTGTGAGGCTGGATACTCACAGGCAAAGGTACAGTACATGACGTTCACAACCGTTCCTGAGCGCACATGATTCTGACAACTTTCATGTACATTTGGCAACACTTTAAAATGAAGATAGCTTCTAGTAACATTACACATGCTTCTAACTGCTCATTATTGCAATAACTAATATCTTTGACATACCTACTTCCTAATAACATGTTAGTAAGAATGTACAGTAGTTTGACATGGCTAATATTGGTACACACACAGTCAAGTTTGTAAGTGTATGAACCAGCGATATGTCTCTAAGTTAGCTAACTTGCCTTTGAGACGGCATCAATTAAGCCACGGTATCACAATGATCTCAGTCAATGTACATTTTATGGTCGGCAAGCTGACCCGTAATCAGATTTTATGGAGAAGATATTTTCGCTCAGTATCTGCAATTGAAGCCAAGATCATATACCAAATACCAACCGAGTTGGTGGTGCTTTGTAGACTGTGACCTCTTTTTTTAATGATGCGTTGTAGAATTGCATAATATACACATGTGATTTACGGTAAAGATAATACTCAGGGACCAAAGTTTGTGTGTTTGCGTCTGTCAGTCCTGCGGTCAATTCAGTTTTCAATTTAGTCAGTTAATTCAGTGAATTAAAATGATATTCATGAAATGGAAATTATCCATTGTTTTCTATGAAGATTTTTCAATTCATGAATAGAATTTCAACTTACTCCCTGAATTGACCTCTACTCTGGTCTCTGTATGTTCAGCCTCTTCAGGTGCTGTTTGCTGGCGAGGCCACCCACGTTAACTTCTACACCACCACTCACGGGGCCTACATGACGGGCATCAGAGAAGCACAAAGACTCATTGACCTTTACGCCGATAGTGAGCTCGATTCCTATAACGAGTGATACACAAAACGCCTCATTACTAAGAACTCTAGCTTCTCAACAGGTTACTGATACTGATGAAATGACCATGAATTGCTTTTGTTATCTAGTAAGCAGCTGCTTGAAATCATTAGCCACTATGAATGTCGCCACTATGGATTCAGCTGTGGACTTTGTCCACTTTGGTCACGTGTTAAAGTTGAAGTGCTTTGTAATTGTAGTTGTATGTCACAGTATCAGTTCTTTCTTTTAGGGATTGGTTAGCATACTAATATTACCTCACTCATAATGTAATGACCTTTTTCCTTCTTTCATGTAAATTGAAACCGAAGCTGTAATTCATTGACAACCTTCTTTTTTTTTTTTACACAAATACATTTTTTTGTGATGAATATATTAATTGGATCCCAATTAGATACACCACACTGCCATTTGTTTTCACATTAAAATTTGATGCACATATCAGTATGATTCATTATGATTTGCTGAAGGTATTGAAAACACAAACTGGGGAATATGGTCTTTATTAACTGTCATTGTAGCTTTGCAAATGAAGGGTCTTCATAGAGATATATTCATCTGCTTATCCAACATAGCAAAAACAAAATACCCCAATAGATATCTCCATTTGACAGTCATAATTTCATTGATACGTTAGACCTCAACATTTATATTATGAAACACAAAGTACCTACTAATAAACTAAGCCCTTGTGGTCCTCTGAAGATTGCAAATGTACATTTTGCAGATATGTTTTCAATATTAAGGCTAATTGTGGACATAAAGTATAGAACCAATATCATATTCTACTTCTTTTTAAATGCCTTGACAGGCACATTACATATCCAGATATAATTATGTGACACAAGTATCAATTCAGGGGGGAAAGTGCTGCAAATGAAGCCTATGCTAAATCTCCAATAATAAAACGTGTAGAATCCTTTCTATCAACTACAAATGTCATCTTCATAACTCGATTGCCTAAATTATAACAGCAACATTTCAGAATCAAGAAAAAAAATCATAGATTATTTGCAAGACTAAACCTAAAGGCACTTTAATCTGTTGTTTACAGTTATTTGAGAACTACCCACTCATGAACACATTATCTTGGCTAAGAGTAGAAGTGCAAGGCTAGATGACAAAACACGAGGGGCCTAATTTTGAAAGCGCAAAAAAGTGTCAACCATGTCTGAAATACTCCATATACTTTTGTTTTAGTGGGGCTAATTTCAAAAGCATGTCATGTCCACGCTGGAGTAATATTTCTGCAGGTCTGAGATGCACAAATAACAGTGCAGAATCAAGATGCAGAATTTAGAACTCTTGCATTCCAAACTCCTTTTGAAATAGAGTTTGAGGAGATTTGACAACAGTGCAGTTATTTTACGCTGTCAAAATGAGGCCCAAGGTGTAGATATACTCCTTCTAGAACAGACCCTTTTCTTTCTTCAAATTCTGCTGCTTCCAGTTGGGCATGGAGTAGAACTCTACCCTGGACACACCCAGGATCAGAGCAAAGTCATCATTGGAAAGATGCTCCTGGAAAAGATAAAGGTATGGTATAGTTATAGTACATGTTAAAATAGATGAGTGAGAATGATAAATGTGCATTTAGCTGACAGCTACTCTGAAATACAGACTGAAGAGAGACCAATCATGGAGTTCAAGGGTGTAGTTTACCTCTTTCTTGGTGGGGTCAACCCCTTCGGGCAGGTCCTCTGTCTGGCAGTTCAACAGCTTGTCTGCAGGGAAGGTGGCCTGAACGGTAGGTTGCAACAGTGGTATTCCAGTGTTCTTGGAGTTATTTTGAGTGGAATTGGATGTGGTTCTCTCCTGTAGCCACAAATAGACAGAGACCATTCCTTTAACCGTTGCAGAAAATCATATCTGACTGGTTTCTGTGACAATGCCATCATTTTTCCTAAATGGCTAGGTTAAAACACCAGGTCAACTGGTGGCTAGACCTTCGCCAACTTTGTTGGTGGACATTGTTTTCCGTGAGTCAGATTAACACTAACACTTAAATACATTTCCAGTTGCATGCTGTAGATGCGCTGCATTTGTAAAGAATGCTTACATGAATGAGAACGGTTTGGTAAATCAGATTATGTTAGTGCGCTTGAGAGAGAGTAGACTCACCACAGTGATCTGGATGATGTCAGTGGCATCCCCAAGCTCAGCCTTCAATTCTTGGTAGGACTTCCCTCCCTGTGGACATAATAATCAGCTTGTTTAAATCAATATTTTGTGCCCCTAGTAAACACATTTTGGTAACACTTGATACCAACAGGTGTAATGCATTATGATGCAGTTATAATGCATTGTTAGACTTGTTATAAACATATGACCCTGCTACAATGTGTATTATTATCTCATAATTACTCATATTCTTGCTACATACACTCCACATGTGTGGGTCCCAGGCGTGGAACCAGCCAGTGAAGGTGGGAGGCTCAAAGCCCTGTTTGATCATCACGATGGGGGTGTCTACATCCCGACCCCCTGGGTGGGACTTCAGGTATTCTTGTGCCGTGGGGACCACATTGTCCTTTTCTATTTGATTGGCTCCCTTGCCGATCCACAGGAACACCTGAGTAAGAAGAGGTCAAGGGTTTGTAAGGAAGGATGTCCTCTCAGGACCGCTTGTGTTTTACAAGAACCAATCCTCCAGACCGTAGATTGATAGTGGCCACCAAAGGACAGTACAGTAGTAGCCTGGAACCCAAACTGTAACAATGGGGAAACATGGTAAATCAGTTTGGATTCCAGGCACAACCGATTGGCAAGTTGTACTGCAAATTGAGAAATCAGGTCACTGAACTGAATAAAAATAATAAGAAACTATACTATGAAACAAATATAAATGATGCAAAGAGTGATAGTAAAAATGCTTTGGAGCACCTTAAATGAAATTTTGGGCATAAAGGCAAACTCGGCTCCATCATTCATTGAATCAGATCTGACAACTTGGATAGAAAATTACTGAGGATGATAGCGGACAATATTGTCACTCCTTATGGAATAGCGGGTACTGTGAAGTGACACACACACAGGTACAGACACAAGGCATACGCACACAAACGCTAGCACACTCACTCTACACACACGTTCCTTGCAATATTGTTGTATGGTGGTATTATACATTTTGTATTGTAGATATCTAGTGGTGTAATGTTATATGATGTACTGTTTTATCTTTTGTTTAGTTTGTGATGTAAGTGCCTTAATGAAAGAGTGGAAGAGTACCTTGGAAGAGTACCTTGGCAGCAGCTAATGAGATCCCTAATAAATACAAATAAGGCTAAAAAGACAGGCCCTCACCATGTCCCATATGTCCAGCAACATGATGTCATCTTCGTCCAGGTCGTCCTGGTTGAAGTTGGTGACCTCCGTGGCCAGAAAGCGGCCCGTCTGATTGGAGCACTCGAAGAGACGTGGGGTGATGTTGCTGTGCTCTTCCTGAAGCCTTGGCAGAGACCACAGACGGACCAGGAAGAAGGTATCAAAAAAGGGATGTAATTTTCAGTTGTAAACAATGTTTTTCTGAGTTCATTAATAAAACAAGGTTAAACCCGCTAACTGAATTCAGATGAACAGGGCCCTTAGGTAACTATAAAACCAAGGGATCAAGTGTAGTACCTCTTGCTGTCGGCATACTGGGACTTGCCTCCCAGATTGACCCAGAAGTGAGCCGGCTCCTGGCCCTCTGCAATGACCTGTTTTTCCCTCCTGGAGATTATGTCTGCCAGGGATTTGCCCATCTCTCGCTCATCGCCACTGCAGCCCTGCAAGGGATGAGAGTCATACCTGTCGCATAACTAGGTAAAGTACTGCCCTTGAACTCAGGGACATCAGGCACCCATTATTTTAGAGGGGGGGGTGCAATTTTCAAACACCTGAATCATCTTTTTCCTTCAATCTAGAGCCATAATCATTATGCCTAATTCTATGTAAAAATATGTATATACCTGTTAAATTTTTTATTAATCATGCACATTGATTATTTAAGATATTTTATGACTTAGGAGTTGAGTACCACTGCCACACTAGTATATAGTATCATAACCCAAGAACCTTCAGTACATTTAGTAATTTCTTGCTTATCTAAAAAAAAAAACACATTCCTTGTACTTTTTGGCTGGTCCAATCATTGTGCCCCTCCACCCAAATACCGCTGACAGATCTTATTATAGATAATTATGATAACATTTAGGCTTAAAAATAAAGTTTCGTAATTAGCATCAGAATCTTTCAAAAACTGTGCAAATCTGAGGGGGCACGTGCCATTGGGCATGACGCCACTGCTTGTACTCCTCCTCAATGCTTAGCTGGAGACCTGTTACTCTGCTTAACCTGGATGACAAGGTTATGGCATTTTTGCTGCTTACCTTTCCGTACCACAGATAGCAGCAAGTGTCAGTGCTGAGCACAAAGACGTCGTTGGAGTTGAGGGACGAAGAGCGTGCTGGCACTTCGATGGCGCGGGTGTTGAACTCGTTGGTGCCGTGGATGTGGAAGAGACGAACTGCCGGCTGGACATGTGTAGAGTTGACTCTGGAGCTCCCCTCCTGCAAACCATGATTACAATCAAATGATTACATACAATCATTATGAGATCCCAAATGAGAATCTTTTAAGACGATAGATTTGAAACATTCCAAGAATTTCCTTGAAAACTCATTGACAAAGGAACACATGGAGGGCTTACCTCATAGACCACCATCTTGCCCTTGAATATGGCCATGAGGTGGAGTGGTTCTTTCCCCATGGGCACTCGGACCTGAACTGGCTCCCCGTTGTACTTCCGGTCGATGTTCACGGCTTGGAAAGCAGAGGCAGCTAGCTCTCCCGTGGTCGCATGACGACCCTATATTGCACACATCAAACACATCCTAGTTATCTATCTGCATAGGTTGCAGAAAGCAAGCCAGAGACTAAGTCATGAAATTAAGCTCTTCTCATATCAACATTTTCTGGTATTAACAAAGCTTGATTGCCAAGCAGAAAAATAGCTATGTCATACAGGGAATGGTGGCTAGCAGGTTATTCTGACCTGCCACATGTATAGCATGTAGTGACTCCTGTGGCTGACTTCATATTTGTAGAGGATGAGATAGCAGTCGCCTCCATAGAAGTGGCCCAACCACTTCCTGTCCACAGGCACCAGCTCACTGTCCTCTAACCTCCACATCTGGTTGGAGGGAAATAGGACATGTTGGTGTCCATTGGATGTATAGTTTAAAGGGGAGGATTATGAATAATTATTGTGTCAAAGATGGTTATAACAGGATGTGATAGAAGAATTCTTGTTACCAACCAACCTCTGCTTCGCCTGTTCCGTCGTCCACCATTTTCTGCTGGGCAGCCAGGTCAGGCCTTGCATGCATGGAAGTTGCATCAAACTTGATCTGCTCAACCTTGGCTGCATTGTCAAGAAAACACATTTAGAGATACTAGAGACACTGTTTTTTTTACCAGTGAATATTGAGTGTTTAGTTTCATTAGTCAAGTTGAGAGATACAGTTGAAGTCAGAAGTCTACATACACTTAGGTTGGAGTCATTAAAACTCGTTTTTCAACCACTCCACAAATTTCTTGTTAACAAACTATAGTTTTGGCAAGTTGGTTAGGACATCTACTTTGTGCATGACACAAGTCATTTTTCCAACAATTGTTTACAGACAGATTATTTCACTTGTAATTCACTGTATCACAATTCCAGTGGGTCAGAAATGTACATACACTAAGTTGACTTGTGCCTTTAAACAGCTTGGAAAATTCCAGAAAATGATGTCATGGCTTTAGAAGATTCTGATAGGCTAATTGACATCATTTGAGTTTTACTGTGCATTGAGTGTATATCCAGTGTGACTTGCTCACCAATCTTCCCTGTGCTGCTTGTGGTTCCCATCCCCACAGTCTGACCCTTCACGGTCCACCTCTGGAACAGCTGCTTGAATACGGCAGACTCAGCACCATCATTCACCGTCTCAATGTAGGTGGAGATAGGGTAGCCCTTCGCCTTCTTGTATGCCTAGAATTCCAAGATTTTAGACTTTAAAATACAGATGTAGGATCTTAATTTGATCACTATTTTGTTGGTGAAAATGTATCAACCCCTAAAATCATTGCATTCATTATAATCCACATAATAATTCACATTTCTTGTTGCTGCAGGATTATTTTCCAAACTGGCTCAAATTAAAATCGTACATCTGTAGGGATCACATGGAATGTAATTCCTGTGCTTTGTTTATTTTTTTATTTTGCTAGGAACGTACCAAAGTATTCATACATCAGAATGTTATAGATATATGGGTGTCAGAGAGAGTGGGTAAATCATTGAGTGGAGCTTAGATCCAGGACCAGAATAAGTGTCTCAGGTGGTTTTCAGGGTTAACTTGTTTGAGTATTTGTTATATGGGATGTACAAACCGAGGGTGTCTGATATTTTAGGACCCCCTATAACAGTCAGTCTGAATTCCCCTAGAAAGCCCGTAGGGGACAGCAAAGGGGTATCAAAACCATTGTGAAACTAATATGTGTCGAGGTGCGGCTCACTTCTGCTTTATCCAAAGACTCAGACCGCTCTGTCTTGGAAGCCTTCTTTCCTTTCCAGATAAAGATTCGTGTACCACCTTGATCCAACAGAAAGCAGTCCTGTGAAATTAGTAGATTTAGATTAGATGTCTCATGTATTACATTAAATACATTACATTTATTTATACCTAATGCCCAGTAAAGAGGTTTACTGTTTTCCTGAGTGTCAGTACTGCATTATTCACTTCTGTACATAGGGACAATTATTATGTGGCATACCAAGAATGTCTGTAACAATCCCAACAGATTAATTTTCACTGCGCTAAAAATGAGAACCAATTACTATGAGAACCAGTTACTGTAATCCTCAATTTTCATGTGAGCCTCATTTCTCATGGTTTTAAACCACATCAGTGTTGGCTTTCAACTGAAATACTTAGACGCAGACAGACAGTGGATTTATTTTCTGTGTACCCCTTGTAATCTAGATGTGTTAGTATTAGAAGTTTGGCTAATTTTGACTGTTGAGACCATATGCCAGCCCTCAACGGGAAGCATGTTTGTCTCTGTTCGGTGTCACAGGGCAGAAATAGTCTCTCTTTCAGTTCTCATTAAAACATCACAGAACTAGTGTAAAACTTACACATACTTATCTCTCTCAGCTTCCACATTTCGCAGAAGGATCTTTATCATGTCCTTATCATCTTCTCATTCTTGTATGAACCTGATCATTTTATTATGCTTAAGCTCAGTCAATATAATTTAATAGCACACGCCCAAATACTGTACTTTGAATTCTGGATAAAAGATTGCTTGAGTAGACAAGTGGCAACAAAGTGCACTTTAAACCCCTTCTCCTTTAACATGCCCCCTCCTCTTTCTCTGATTGACAAGGAGACTGACCTCGTGATTCAACAGGTCCTGAGTCAGAGGCTTCACTGCCACCTCCTGCACCACAAGGTTCCCCTGGGCATCTGAGATACTGCACAGAACAAACAGAATGTTACACATCATTTTTTAACAATAATTCTGTAAGAAAAATGGCTAGCTCTCACTAGCTAGTTCACATCTGCTACAGTACATGTCAATGACAGGTCATAAGAGTTTATCATGTCTATGACAGGTCATAAGGAGGTTATAGATATCCCTGAGGTCATGTCAGTGGTCAGCACTCACTGAAAGAGCTTCACGCTGGACTTCAGCTTCTGGTCGACTACATCGTCAGGTGCGATGCAGTCCCTGATGTCCCGTCTTGTCTCTCCTAGGTGCTGTTTCATCAGCTTCATGGCCTCCTCTGAGGACTTCTCGTCGTCCCCTTCCACCACGCTCACCTGTGCCCGTCCCCCTCTCTCCCTGTCACGGATGTCTTTGGCTAGATTCATCCCCTGCAGAGAAAAACAAACGTGACAATATCCACCAATCATACCACCACCAGGGTACTTGGGCGCTCTGTAATGCTAGTTTTTAGCTGATGCTTTTATCCAAAGCACCTTGAGTGCAAGGGCCGTACTTTACAATAAAACCCACCACGCTCTACCTTATTGAGCCATTGGAACCACACTCCTTTCTTAGTTGTATGCTTTCCATGCTGGAAGGGTTAGGTTTAGAGGCAGAGGTCTTCCTACATAGGGGCCTTGTTTGAATACTTAAAAAATGCACAAGTCCTCACTTCTCTTCCTTATGGTTATCACTGACCTGACATGCCTGGAGGTGTGAAAGCAATGTGGTTGAAACCCTGCTTTCACTTATCTCTCATTCATGATGCATCAAAGTAAAAACAAAGCACCACCGCTCCACACTTTCACTTCATTAAAACTTTGGCTGGTAAAATGGGGTGGCAGGTAGCCTAGTGGTTAGCCGTTGGGCCAGTAACCGAAAGGTTGCTAGATCGAATCCCCGAGCTGACAAGGTACAAATCTGTCGTTCTGCCCCTGAACAAGGCAGTTAACCCACTGTTCCTAGGCTGTCATTGTAAATAAGAATTTGTTCTTAACTGACTTGCCTAGCTCGAAGCACAGACAGGAACTAAACTCTGACGAGATCTGTCCATTTTGCTCGCTGCGTTTAGACAATGAAAATGTCACCCGTAAAGTTCTGTTAAAGTAGTATTGCAGTAGTATCTCTATGGCTGCGGTCTAAAATGTCTCCTTACCTTGAGTTTTTCCATGCGGTTGCTCTTGGGTCCATTCCACTGGATGATGAGGTTGCCCAGGTCCAGCAGGAACACATCCCCCTTGTTGAAGCTGTTCCAGCTCATGTCCACCTGTTCTCAAGGATGGATTGATGATGATGGAAAGGGGGATTGATGGGGATGGAAAGGGGAATTGATGGGGATGGAAAGGGAGATTGATGATGATGGACAGGGGGATTGATGATGATGGAAAGGGGAATTGATGATGATGGAAAGGGGGATTTATGATGATGGAAAGGGGGATTTATGATGATGGAAAGGGGGATTGATGATGATGGAAAGGGGGATTGATGGGGATGGAAAGGGGGATTGATGGGGATGGAAAGGTGGATTGATGGGGATGGAAAGGTGGATTGATGGGGATGGAAAGGTGGATTGATGGGGATGGAAAGGGGGATTGATGGGGATGGAAAGGGGGATTGATGGGGATGGAAAGGGGGATTGATAGGGATGGAAAGGGCATTGATGGTGATGGAAAGGGGGATGATGTTGATGGAAAGGGGGATTGATGATGATGGAAAGGGGGATTGATAGGGATGGAAAGGGGGTTTGATGATGATGGAAAGGGGGATTGATGGGGATGGAAAAGACACAGATGAATTCCATAATAATGTCGATTAAAAAATCTGATAAAAAATGAATATAAATGCTGTAAGTAGGGAAATTGTTGGCTCACTGGGAACTGAATATCCAACTAGTCAGTGACAACTGTGTGGAGTTTGGCGTTTGTGACAGTGACTATGTGAGATTCTTACAGTATTACAGACACTATGTCCTGGGATTTCCTATGATATTTTATGTAGAACCCCTTATCTTCTAACGACTCTTGTGTCGCACGTAAGCATCGTAGAATATTCGTGGGAGTCTCAGCTTTTAATAGATAGATTTTAATAGTTTGTAGCTCCAATCATTTGGACTCCACAGATGTTTCTGTAAAAAGACCCGGCACCGGGCCCCTTTGGAATACTCCCTTGTTTCACAAACACCACTCTAGCACAGCCCCCGTTAATCACACAGAATGGTTGGTATCTGTGGATGCAGATGAACTAGACTAATCCAATGGTACAACCCAGAAGTCTGTAGCTACATTTATTTAAAAAAAGGGGTTAGAAGTCTAACTGGCATTATGGGGTACTCGTTGGGTTAACAATATCTTCTTCATTCTACTCAGCTTTCACAATTAGTAGTATGTCTGAGTTGAACATTGAACGTAGACTCAGCGATATGACATAGATGCAGAAAGTAAACAGCATAATGGGTCAATTTCCGCAAGCAACTAATAGGCTCAACTTCTCTGCTGTTTTTGTCCCGTGGCTACCACGCTGTACGTAGCTGTACACAGCATGAAGCGAACCGTGCGCATGCACGGACACTGTGTGTGACCGTGTGAGCGCAAAGTGTTGCATCTCGCTCATCTCAATATCTCCGGTGCTGCTTGTCGCAATGTCATTTGGCTGAGTCAACCTTTAACCTTGGAATTTTTGTAATGGATAAGGCACATCAGTGTAATTTCTTGATAGGCTTTCTTGTGATTATGTCAGTGAGGAGCTACACGGTAGCCAGTGGCGCAGCAAATGTGACTAATAATTGATGCACTTGAACTTAAGTTGAATCCGCTGTACAAGAAGTGTTTTGCATTTGATCTGAGGCAGAAAAGGAAGTGACATGCACCGGCTGAGCTGTTTCTAGTCAAGTCAAATTGAAGAAGAAAATATAGTAACTGGAGTAGACATCCTAGTCAGGGGCAGAGGAGAGACTGTGAAGGCCACAAGGGTCACGTTGGCTTGAGCTTTCTCACCTCTCCAGCCACCACATGCTTTTTTCCCTTGACATGGAGCAGGCGACGGATGTTGTAGGTGTTGGTCTCCACCTGCTTCATCCCAGATGCCACGCCGCCCTTCTTGTAGCTGCGGAAAAACATGCGCAAGAAATGTTGTCAGATGACAGCCATGAATGATGGTCTGAAACCATTTCTGTTGTTATTTGGCAATTACCAGGATTGTATTCATTAGCGCAAATTTCAGCAAAAGGTTTTGGAACAAAAATGTGTTTTTCTTATTGGACATCTTCAGGTAGATCCCTTCCTGTTTCAGCCTGTTTGTCTCTACTCGTTTCCTAGTGAATACACCTCTGATGCTCTGAAAACCATTACGTGTTAGGTACGTCACCACAATGGGAAATGGCCTTTTGCTGTAGAGAGGGGGAGGTGATATAATTTCACTATGATTTACAGTACAAAACCGATGATGGCTACAGAAATACCAGTACATACCTTTTATCTCAAGATTCTGGATCCTCCTATTGTCAACCCATTGTATATCAACAAGGTGTTTCTCTTGCCACTGTCTTTCATGGCACCATAATCATTCCAAATATCTTGGTTTGAGGCTTTTTGGTATTGTGTTCATTGACAGTGCCACTAAACTGTGTGTGGGTGTTGGGTAGATGGTTTTTACAGGTATTAAATATTTTTCTATGGGTGTTTGGGTGTGTTACTTTGAGGTTAAGCCAACATGGTGTCTTATTTGAGTGATGAGTTGGAGGAACTCAAGTTGTTTGTCTCTAGTGTAAATAGGGACGTTGCATTGGATACATGTGAGCTGCTGCTAATTTGTCTGTGTTCAATGGGAATCATTGTATCAGAGTTGTTCCTTTTCTTTCCATGCAGTAGGCAGGTGTAGGGTGTGGACGACGTAGCTCACATGATGCCCTGTTTGAAGTATCCGCGGAAGGTGTCGCTCTCATAGCCCTGCGCCTCGCGGTGCTGCACAGCCACACCCCCCAGGTGCTCGTCCATCATGCTGGTGTAGATGGCCGCCGCCCCCTGCTCGTCGTTGGAGGTGTCCTTTCCGAGCCAAAAGTGGATGTCGTAGGTGAATGAGCTGTTCATCTTATTGGTCTACGAGATCAGACAGAGACATGATGTTACTGGGATGTCACTGTATGTATTCTTTTGGGTGCATCATAACGTTGCATTGATTACTTACGTATAGAATGATATAGCTGTCTCCTTCATAGAAATTTCCATATGCTTTAGAAGGGAAGGGCACCATCTCCAAGGCCTGACCAATTGGAAAATTGGAACCAGTTCAATTGCATTTCATTTCATTGTGTGAAAAAGTTTGACAATGAACCTAAATTGTTATTTACATGTTCGGCATATTCATTATGTAGTGATGACAGAGGAAATATGTGCTGTTCTCTCACCTCTATCCTCCATATCTGCAGCCCTGGCGTGGTTTTATTGAGGACTTTTGCAACTTGGGTTTTGACCTCGATCTGTGGCATGGTGCCAGATTCAGCTTGGAGAAGATACCTAGAGGGAAGGGGGGGGGGGGGGGGGGGGATGTGTGAGTGAGTTAGTGGTTGTTCACTATTTATTAATGAAGCCAACCTATTCATATTCTGTTGTTTACATGTTCAATAGTATTTCAGACAATGATTCAAAGGGCTTGAAATACGGAAAAACATCATCAAAACAGACACAAACTCTATAATCTGTACTGTTGCCTAGTGTTATCTTGCTCTGCTACCTCACATGACTGGCTAAGGGGAGGAGTTGATCCATAAGTCAATGAGTTGATCATTGGCAGAGTCAATGATGTGACAGGGGTGAAAGTAGATTAAATGTATTCCTTGTACTGGATGTCCTTTGTGTGCACACGCTTGTGTGTGGGCCTAATCAGAGCCCCACCTGTTTTGAGCCCCACATTTTTAGCAAAATAAATAAATATATGTATTTTTTTCTTTTGTGGGGGTGGCTTTCCTGTTTTTCATGTTATTTTGGCATTAATACATATCTCATATTTGTTTGCAAACAATGTATAAAAAAGAATATATATAATTCAGTTAATAAAGCTTCATTCACACATGGTCTATTTTTTGTTTTCTTGAGTAAGGCAGCTCCAAAATGCAGGTGTTTCAGCCTGGCTCAGTGCTCTCTGTGGTGGTGGGGCGAGCCAGCAGAAAATAGGAGCACTGTGCCTTGATTGGCTCAGTTTTCTGTCACTCATGGGGACAGTACGTCATCACCAAGTTTAAGTCCTTAGTAAGGGTAGACATCCAAAATGTCAGCCCTTTGGGTCCTGCCATAGAGTTATATTACAAGTGCCCTTCCAATAAGGCTCAAGGTCATTGGCCACAGATAAAACGACGTCAAATCACGTTATATGCACAGTAGCTTTGATTGGACTGATCACGTCAACATCTTACTTTCAAAGTCTTAGCTAGCAGTCATCATCATGAATAAAGTTGACAATCTACAGGCAAATCCTTTTTAATCCTTGTCATATAAAGAAAAATTATAGATAAAACGTATCATCGGTCATTGAACATAAACATCACACAACAAGTTCAAATTCAACAATGAGTTGTTTGGAAGGAATCAGTGGCTAACTGCAAGCATTGCAAAGCAACCAGTGTGGCTGTGTGTTTTTTTCTCTCAGAGTTCCCACGATAAATCCAGAGTATGCCAGACTTTAATGACAAAGTTTGATGACAACATTTTCCCACAAAGGACCGCCGCGACACCTTCACAAGGTGAGTCCAAAAATGTCTTGTATGCTGCTGCATAAATGATGTAATATGCAAGGGAGATATGTATACTGTCACTAAGAAAGTTATACTAAGTGTATGTAATGTAATACGCTGTTAGTAGCCCATGTGCCTCAACCTAATAATTTGGTCTACTTTCACCAACGCGGTATTGTAGACACATCGTTCGTGGCCGTGTGCTTGTTTGCCAACTTTTTTTTGTACAGCTTTGACAGTGCTACTGATAGTAGTGGTGGCGCTTGGCTTGCACGTGCAAATTCAGCACACACAACATTCTATAATAGAATTGTGTTATTTGACGTTTATTTAACTCGTCAAATAGTGTTATCTTTTTTGACACGTAAAGACCCAAACAGCGTTTAATGTGCCTCACCCTAATAATTTGGTCTATTTTCACCTCTTAATTTCACCTACTGTTCTAACTTGGTGGTGCACATGTACTGTAGCCTATAACCTGTTTTAGAGAAATGTAATCACTGAATTTTGTAAGAGCTTTCATTGTCTGTTTATATGCTCCCTTTATTTATCCTACAGTTCTGACTTGTTGTACTGGGAGTACACTGTAAGAACTGCCCATGTTCTGAATTCTGTCGCTGTACATTCTCAAAAGTGCTGAACAAATAGTTATATTGACGACGTTCGTCGTTGCTTGCTCATTAATGTGTTAATCGGAATTACGGATTGCCTCTTATCCGCTTGTCGTCCCCTTATGCCATATTTTGTATATCTCAATCATCAGGAGAAACCACATTTGTTTAAGCAAGTCAGCTATATCAGCTTAGATTTTTTTAAAGGCAGTAAATGAGGCTGAATGAACTGTTTCGCTGCCAGACAAGGCTCCGTTGAAAGCCAGGCGTAGCAGTGGTAAGGTGTTGGGACTGCTGTTGGGTCTTTGCTGGCCCTAACAGTTTGTGGGCACCGTTTGTCACTGTTATAGTGCAATTAATGTTTGTTTAGTGTTGTGTTATCATATAATTCCATATAGAATCCCTATTGATTCAATAGGATCTCTGTGGGCCGTAAAGATTTCTCATTTAACTATTAAAATGTATGACCTTTTACTGTGGCATAAACACAACCAGTCTTGATGTTGTCATCGGATTGTCAAACAATCACTTCAAAGAGCTCCTTTACTAGGCCAACCGCACATGTTCATCCACTCGCAACATATTTCCAGACTCCAAACAGTGGTGAATGGAAAAAGACATCTGTTACACAAAACAACAAAAAGTGTAACGGCATTTGGCAATTGCCATTAGGCCAGGATTTATACAGTACGTCTACTGCTGTCTGCTGCTGTCGGCCACTCATCTCTCCCTGCCTTGGCAAAGTGTGTGTCCTCGTCGAACCACATCGCATTTTGGAGCATAGGCTATACTACCCATTTTCAAGTCCATTCGCTCATGTTTCATGTGGTAATGATACATAATAGTGTAATAGCCTACAGTTTTCTTGGCATTTTGCTTTAATTATTTTGTTTTAATCATGTTTTAGCGGTATGCCATACCCCCACTATTTATTTTGCCGGCACGCCGTACTGGACCGTACTACCTTACTTTCACTCCTGGATGTGACCTCAGTAGAGTATTTCCTATCTCAGGTCACAGAATGGTAACGGGAGTATACTGCTCAAGAGTGTCTAAGTCTGTGCTCATTGTACTACATAAAAGGAACAACATATTTTGAAGCCACCCTTGCAGGAGGAGCGTAAACAGCTGCCACAAAGCAGGAAGTGAAAGTCTCAGTACCTCCCAATTGTTACCACAGTCTTGAACACAGCAGTCTACAATTTTCTGAGTGTCAAAACATATGGTGCCTTACTACAGTGTGTGCAGTTATACTGCGATATTGGAATATATTGACAGATAGCTGAATGTCAACTTTTCCATCATGGTCTCATGTCTTATTTGTAATGAGGACCTGCCAGAATTATACATATATATGTGTCTAACGTGTGCTTCGTTTCGTGGACCATTCCATTGTACAGCGTGCTGTAAATACAGGGATTGACACATTTATGGTTTGTTATTTAGTTGGTACATTTGGCTGCTGAGGCAAAGCCAAGTTTTTATGATAATGCTAATATAATTTCTCGATCAATCTAAGGGAGAAGTAGAGAACAGTGGTCTTGTCAAGGAGTTAAACCTTTAGGACTGGTTTCTCGGACACAGAGTAGGCTACTCTTATTCAAATGTCCACTGTGGAAAGGCGATAGTCCCCAACAACATATAGGAACAAAACATCCACTTAACAGAACTATTTGTCCCGATTAATAGAATCGTCATTTAGAGAATAAGAGGGCCAGCTGGAACAGCATACTGTGTGGCTGACTGGCTGGCAGGCTGGCTAGTTGCCTGGCTGCTGATAGACCATGGAAGCCCAGTTCAGTTTATGAGCAGTGGACCATAAAGTAATATTGTGCTGTGTTTGCGCTCTGTCTGTGTCTTGTAACCACAGACTCGTCTCCATACGGCTTCTAAACCAAACAGCAGCCATCGCTGAAACAGACTAGCAGGCCTATTACATTGCTTCCTTTGTAGCCTGAGTGTTTGTCAATCAAATAAATGACCCACCCCAACACCCTGGGTAGATTCAATAATAAATATAAGGCTCATAACTACAAAGACCCATGATAGGCTATTCACAGCTTCATCAACTCATTACTGTATAGTTGCTCCATGCTGGTTTCAAATCAAATCAAACTTTATTTGTCACGTGCCGAATACAAGTGTAGGCCTTACAGTGAATTGCTTACTTATAAGCCCTTAACCAACAGTGCAGTTCAAAAAGAGTTAAGAAAAATTTGACCAAATAAATTAAAGTAAAAAATTATAAAAAGTAACACGATAAAATAACAATAACAAGGCTTTATACAGGGGTTAACGGTACCGAGTCAATGTGCGGGGCTACAGGTTAGTCAAGGTAATTTGTACATGTAGGTTTGTGTGTGTATATTGTTTAAATGTGTATCACTGCTTAACCTATAGCTTATCTTTCCTTTCTGTTCCCTGCAGTGTGTATGTATGTCCTCAAAAACACTCTTTCTGATTTGCACATCCCAGCCAAATTCATGACATTGAAAACTATTTGATTTTCGTTGCTGTAAGTTGTCAAATGGAATAAAACCAAGTGAGTGATTGCTCACAAAATGTTCATTTCAAATTGACAATAAGTAAGACTGTTGCGCTCACAATGAGCCTTTCTACTTGTGGAGTAACCACAGTATAAATGCGTGTTTGCTTATCATAAAACAATAACTTTGAGTCAACTTATCAGCACCATTTTTCCTCCCATAACTGCTGTTCAGAGGTCTGTTGATAGAGTAATACAATAATGATTCATCACAACGACACTTATCTTGCCTGTGTCATGATTGGATAATAGGGCGATTCCATGCCAGCGGGAGCGGAAAATATTTTTAGTATCTCAGATTGTACTGGCAATTCTCACATAGGAACATCAGTGGGAGGAAGGAAAAACAAATTTCACATTCATTTATTCAACCTCAAAAATATGAATATTAATATACTACTCTTTTTGATTTTGCTTATTTTTAGACATTTTGTTACTAACAATATACACATTTTCAGACTGGGCTCAATATGTCATTCAAATAAATGTTTCTTCTGTAATCAATATGAAGACATTTGCAGGGAAAAAATGTCACTACTTTAGCTGATAGCTATATATCCGATACATGTCGGGGCCATTTTCCCTAGCTAACCTCCCAAGGTTCCACAATGACCAAGACATCATTTCTCCTTAAATGTCCACATCAAGACAGAGCTCATTCCACACAAACACCCATTTGCTCATTCCACATAAACTCCCATTTGCTACATCACTTATTTGCGAAACACACAGAAACTGTTTGTTAGCTTGGTACGTTGTACAAAGGACTCACCGGATGTGGAGGGACCAGGAGTGGAGTGGAGAGGAGAGGGTGAGATGTGTCACTACCTGCACATCTCACCAACCCGTTTACAGCACCTGAACTTTGTCTTCTCTCTCTCTCTCCAACATCTCTCTCTCTAACGCACACACACACATGCACGCACACACGCACACACACACACACACACACACACACACATGCACGCACACACACGCACACTTTTGATTGTCGATTACTTTAGTGACCATATATGGCAAGCAGAGGTGATATGCATACAGGTGTGTGTGCCTTCTCTTATCTAGTTACGAGCGACCTTGTTCCTAGACCCCAGAGTGTGTACCATGTAAAAAGACCCATGAGCACTAACATGTGAAGTTTATAGGAGCATATCAACTTTGGTGTAAAATGAAGGCTAAGAGTCTATAATTTTGAGTAACTAAGGTATATACATTTTTCAACCATTTCCCATGCTGAAAATTGGGAATAAGCAAATGCTTAGATTTCTGGTCAAATGTGGAAAAGGGGTCTTACAATACATCTAGCATAAAAAGTCTTCAAAGGCATTAGAAATACACTACATGACCAAAAGTATGTGGATACCTGCTCGTCGAACATCTCATTCCAAAATCACGGGTATTAATATGGAGTTGGTCCGCCCCTTTGCTGCTATAACAGCCTTCACTCTTCTGGGAAGGCTTTCCACTAGATGTTGGAACATTGCTGTGGAGACTTGCTTCCATTCAGCCACAAGAGCATTAGTGAGGTTGGGCGCTGATGTTGGGCGATTAGGCCTGGCTCGCAGTCTGCGTTACAATTCATCCTAAAGGGGTTTGATGGGGTTGAGGTTAGGGCTTTGCGCAGGCCAATCAAGTTCTTCCACACCGATCTTGACAAACCATTTCTGTATGGGCCTCGCTTTGTGCACGGGGGCATTGTCATGCTGAAACAGGAAAGAGCCTTCCCCAAACTGTTGCCACAAAGTTGGAAGCGCAGAATCGTTTAGAATGTCATTGTATGCTGTAGTGTTAAGATTTCCCTTCACTGGAACTACGGGCCCAGACCATTATTGCTCCTCCACCAAACTTTACAGTTGGCATGATGCATTGGCGCAGGTAGCGTTCTCCTGGCATCCTCCAAACCCAGATTAATCCTTTGGATTATGGTGGATTATGGACTGCCAGATGGTGAAGCGTGATTCATCACTCCAGAGTCCAATGGTGGCGAGCTTCACACCACTCCAGCTGACGCTTGGCATTGCGCATGGTGATTTTAGGCTCGGCCATGGAAACACATTTCATGAACCTCCTGCTGAACTATTCTTGTGCTGACGTTGCTTCCAGGGGCAGTTTGGAACTCGGTAGTGAGTGTTTCAGGACTTAGCGCTCCCATTCTGTGAGCTTGTGTGGCCTACCACTTCGCAGCTGAACCGTTGTCGCTCCTAGACGTTTCCACTTCACAATAACAGCACTTACAGTTGACCGGGGCAGCTCTAGCAGGACATAAATTTGACGAACTAACTTGTTGGAAAGGTGGCATCCTATGACGGTGGAATATTGAAAGTCAATGAGCTCTTCAGTAAGGCTCTTCTACTGCCAATGTTCGTCTATGGAGATTTCATGTCTGTGTGCTCGATTTTATACACCAGTCAGCAACGGGTGTGGCTGAAATAGCCGTATCCACTAATTTCAATGGGTGTCCACATACTTTTGTATATATAGTGTACATCAAAACACAATAATGTTGTAGTAAGACCCTTGCCAACTAATATCAACATTTATATTTAGTTTTGCAGAAATTATTTGCGTCAAGCCAATGTTTAGAGAGGGGGGTGCCAAAACATTTATTTTATCCCCGTGCTACTGACGACTATTTTTGTCCGCTCATACAGGTGTAATAATGGCCCATATACATCATTTTTGTTGTTGTTGATATTTGTAAAATTGTGTTTTGTAATTTTTTAAATTCTGATTTATCAGGGGGAGCTGCAGCTCCCTCAGCACCACTACTTCCCACCGCTATGAATTCTCACATAAGAACTTCATTGGGAGGAAGCATCACACATTTTGTATTGAAAATCATGAGGAAATTGGCAATTGTAGGCCTTTTTTAGACCTATACATGCCTCCTGTAAAACCCTATAATCTGTCAACCATACAGACATCTTGGTGTCATTATACTCCTTATAGTGTTCTCTCAACTATGGAGTATGTATTGATTCTGTAATGCAAATTTCACATTCATTAAATTAAGGAGTATAATGACATTTAAAATATTAATATCTCAAAACTATCCTTTTTGATTTGGCTTATTTTAGACATATTGTTGTAACAATATACTGTTCAAACAAATCCCATTTCCGTTCAAATAAATGTCTCCCATAACCAATATCAATACATTTGCAGGCAGATATTTTTACTACTTTAGCTGATATCTACATCTGATAGGTCCATTTTCCCTGGCTAACCTCCCATGGTTCCACAGTGACCAAGACATAATTTGTCCTTAATTGTCCACATCAATAGAGCTCATGCCGCATAAATGGCCATTTTCTACATGACGTCTTTGCGAAAACACACAGAAACCGACTGTTAGCTTGTTACTTTGTACAAAGGACTCACCTGATGTGGAGGGAACAGGAGTGGAGAGGAGAGGGTGAGATGTGTCAGGATCTAGCAGGCAGCAGCAGACTACCTGTACATCTCACCACGCAATTTACAGCACCTGAACTTTGCGCTCTCTCTCCCTTTCTCCCTCCCTCCATATATGGTAAGTGAGAGGTGATATGCATACAGGTGTGTGCCTTCTCTTATCTAGTGACGAGCGACCTTGTTCCTAGACCCCACAGTGTTTATGGGTATTTCCATGTAAAAAGCTTATTGGACCACATCAAATAGGATCACAAAAACTTTACCAAAAAAACACATATCTTTAAGATATTTTCCATTTCTTTCCCTCATTTTACTGATAACAATTTGGTTTATAATTTATTAACGGATTAAAACATTTCATTCTGTTACCAAATCGGTAACAGAATGACAGAAAAATGAGGAACAGAATAGCTGCATGAATTGGCTACAATGAGAATTCATAGTAGTCACAAACCACAGTTGGGTCCAGTGCTACTGTCCTCCCTTCCACTGGCATACTGTTATGTTCAGCTCATAACTGTTTTCTTTCTCTTCCTGTCATCTGGTGGTCAAAGCAAATGTGAAAACAGTCTGGACAACCCCTCCCAGTTAATGTCACCTCTCCCGGCTCTTACTGACACCTACCCACGAACCCCCTCTCTATCCTTGTACTGTAACCAGCCCTCTCACCCACTGAGCAACGACCGACACCGGACGTCAATGGATGTTGAAAAGTGGTTGACATTTTGTCAAGTAGAAGAAGTCAGAAGTCAGAAGTCAGTACAATACAGAACAGTACAGAACACTAAAGTAAAGTTTAGTACAGTACAGTCAGGTAAGAACACTGACCCCTCTCATCGAAGCCACGAAGTTCAAGGCCGACCTTTACTGCAGGTATTCTTTGCAGAAAAAAGGACTCCCCGTTATATTGAATTGGAAAATGTCAATCTTTGTGTAAAAAATATATGTATATTTAGAAGACAATCTCGGAAGCAATAATTGCTTCTATTACAGCAGATGTATGTCCTCGAACTGATTATTTTAAAATCGCACACAGAAGAAGTTAGGATAGTTTAGTTGCTAATGGCAGCCTGCAGTACTCTGGTCTGCCTTCAACTTGAGATATTCAATGAGAAGGGGCAGCACTGAGCTAGCCTGCAACGTCACTTCTTGGAGTAGCTCAAACTGTGCATGTTATGCATCCATGAAACACCACCTTATCTGACATCCTTGGCTTCAAATGCTGAATTGAGTCTTCACATAGGAATGAAGGATGTCACGTGATCGATGGCTTCGCCCATTCATAAACAGTCATTGAGTACCTTAGCGCACACTAGAATAGAGTACAGTATAATTGACTGTACTGTACTGTACTGTACTATACTGTACTGTACTGTACTGTACTGAACTCCACTTTACTGTGCTGTACTAGGATGTTCAAACTTGTGAAACATAGTCTATGATTGGTAGAGATTTGGTCTGGTCTGGACCAACCAAACGTGGTCTTGTTTGGGGGCAGAGCTCATTAGAATAATAGCCAGTGTGTAGAATCATACCCAAACATGCAAAGGAGGATATTAAAGTTTTCTACCTTTGTGTACCTACTCAGGATACATAACCATGAAGAGAATTATGCATTTCTGTATAGTACAATTTGGGGACCCATGATGTCAGTCTGTACTGGATGTTAAACCACTTTTCTTACTGTACTTCAATTAGAATATATATATATATATTTTTTTACTCAAGGTGTCATATCATAGCTGACACCCCGTTCTTAATTCAAAGTAGATATAACAGAGTTTTTCAAAAACGTGGTCACAAAAACTGAGGGACATTTTACCAACATTCTGTTACCAAGATTTACTCCTGCACAGTTCTTCGAGTAAATGTGTTTTTGTCAAAATGTCAGTGGAAATTGTTAAAAGTCGTCCTTGTGCATAGAGTTGTATAGTTTGTTGAACTTTGCAATCAATGTTTTGTGTTTGGCGTACTTTTAAAGTGAAACATTGGAGTCTCATTGTCATTCTGTTTCTGTGGAATTGTCCTTAGTCTATAGATGTCTTATTGTGTTTGGCCTCCTCAGGTTCACTTGTGGTACTTCCTTTCCCTCATGCCCTTGTTGTGTATTTGGAGAATATACATTTAGCCTAACACTTAATTTTATGGTACAGACAATTACCAGGTATTTACAGTACACTCGGAAAGTATTAAGACCCCTTGACTTTTTTCACATTTTGTTACGTTACAGCCTTATTCTAAAATGGATTAAATTGTTCAATCTACACACAATACCCCATAATGAGGAAGCAAAAACAGGGTGTAGAAATGTTAGCAAATTTATAAAAAATAAAAAACTTAAATATCACATTTACATAAGTATTCAGATCCTTCTTGGGTATGACGCTACATCCTTGGCACACGTGTATTTGGGGAGTTTCTCCCATTCTTCTCTGCAGATCCTCTCCAGCTCTGTCAGGTTGGATGGGGAGAGTCCCTGCACAGCTATTTTGAGGTCTCTCCAGAGATGTTCGATCGGGTTCAAGTCTGGGCTCTGGCTGGGCCACTCAAGGACATTCAGAGACGTGTCCCGAAGCAACTCCTGCGTTGTCTTGGCTGTGTGCTTATGGTCGTTGTCCTGTAGGAAGGTGAACCTTCACCCCAGTCTGAGGTCCTGAGCGCTCTGGAACAGGTTTTCATAAAGGATCCTTCTGTAGTTTGCTCCGTTCATCTTTCCCTCGATCCTGACTAGTCTCCCTGCCTCTGAAAAACATCCTCACAGCATGATGCTGCCACCACCATGCCTCACCGTAGGGATGGTGCCAGGTTTACTCCAGACGTGACTCTTTGCATTCAGCCCAAAGAGTTCAATCTCGGTTTCATCAGACCAGAGAATCTTGAATCTTGCCTCTCCAAATCATGTCCAATCAATTTAAATTTACCACAGTGGGACTCCAATCAAGTTGTAGAAACATCTCAAGGATGATCAATGGAAACAGGATGCAACTGAGCTCAATTTCAAGTCTCATAGCAAAGGGTCTGAATAATTATGTAAATAAGTTATTCCTGTTTTAAAAAATATCCAAAAAACCTGTTTCGCTTTGTCATTATGGGGTATTGTGTGTAGATTGAGGAGGATTTTTATTTATTTAATCCATTTTAGAATAAGGCTGTAATTCAACAAAATTGAGGAAAAGTCAAGGGGTCTGAATACTTTCCGAATGCACTGTATATGGAAATTATTGTTAATTGCACGGTAAGGTCTTGTGTTGAATTCTTTGAAGAAAGTACTAGATGTGCATATTTTTAGAACACAATTGCATGGTGAATACCACAGAGAGCTAGATGTATTGTGTTTGAGTGGGCTTTGGTCATCAATTACTTTCAAACTGAACCTGATGCATCAGTTAAGTTTCTATTCAGTAACAATGAAGTTGCATGGTGGTTTTGTTTTTTTGTCAGTAGGGGTTGTTTCTATGTAGTAGGGGTCTGTTTGTGGATTTAGGCAGTAAAGGGAAGCAAAATACAGATTATCCTGTATGTGCTATTTTTCCTCTTTTGGTAACTTGTATTATGGTTGTCTATAGGTTGTTGTATGTGTTCTCTTTCCTCTGTTGGTTTTATATTGTTTTTTTGTAGGTTGTAGTTGTACTTGTGCCACATTGTACTGGTTTAACCTCAGCCAGAGCTCTCTGGATAATAGCCTGGAGATTAAAAGCTCCCTGATTTTCAGATTAAGTGAATTCTACCAACACTCAAGCCAAAATCTTGGAATGCACAAATGATTAACTCTCGCAGTTCCTCACAGCTTTGAAATTACCTGTAATTTCACGCACACACACACAGTTTGAACTACAGCTGAACCCGATATCGAATGCAGGCCATTACTGAAGCCTTCTCTTTATCATGAAGGCCCCTTCCCTGAGCCACCCACTCTCTTCTCTAATGTCCTGCCTCCTCGTTCACTGGCCTCTTTGTCTATCCACTGTCCAGAGGATCGGACCACTATGGCCTCACTTGGTGATATTTGGACCACCATGTCAAATGACGAATGGGTGGGCTCTTCAGAGAACTTCAGAGTGCTTCACCAAGCTAAACGGACCATTCAAATTTGGCGAATGCTAAGTGGGAGATGTGTTGGTATAGTAGGGAGCTGTTTGTTCCACTAATGGTTCAGACTTTTGTTCCCTTGAAGTCATGCAGCAACTCAACATAGGAGCCCCTGAGAAACCTTGCTGGTTAGAGAGGAGAGGCGGCATGGGAAAATTCAGAGCAGGCAGGTTACCAAAAGACCTCTATGGACAAACAGTAGACACAACACATAAACAATGCAAGCAGGGCCATACGTACGATGCGCATCCCCTCAGCTTTATAATGACCTGTAATTGCATACACGTCACACACACACCCACACAGTAGGCTCATACAGATACACAACATAGAAACAATGCAAGCAGGGCCACACAAACAGTGCACACATGCACACAGGCTTCCAGAAACAGACACACTTATACATTCATGCAAACGCACACACGACACACGTACACCTGCTCACTCCTGACAACTCTGAAACCATTGTCAGCCCTAAGGAAGGGTTTTACACCAGCTCTCGCTCAGCTGGCTCACTAAACAACCCTCTCACGAAATCAAAGCCTGTTCACACCTGCGCCATGCACCACAACCCCCTACAAACACAAGAAAACAAACAACGAACATTCACCCATCAAAAAAAAACCTACCTCAGTCAGGTGAAGGGCGTGCTTCTCCTTGACAGAGTCAGTGCATCAGGGTCTCTCACACTCTCTCTCTCTTCCACCTGCTGCTTGTGCCAGTGAACTTCAGCCCCTTCTGTACAGCCACTCCCTCCAGCTCCTCCAACTCATTAACCAGCCCCTTGGTGCTGCGGTGGTGGTGGTGCCTGGAAGTGCTTGGAAGGAGATAAAGAGAGCCTGCACCTCAGAGCTGCTTCCCTCATTGACTGGCTGCCACTGGTTGCTCCTCTTCCGGGCTGCATGGGCTGGCGGACTCTCAACTCCCCTTTCCAAGGCTTATGTAAGCCTGAGGTGTTGGGCGAATGGTTAGTTCAGCTCCATGGCTCTCCCTTTGTGAAAGTGCTCTGGACTGTTGCTTGCCCTCAAAGGAGGGGCTAAGACCCAACCTCAACACTCGTGAGTAGGAGACCCAGCTCCCCTGCCTATCTCCCTGGTCCCCCCCCCCCTCCCGTCTCTTACACAATGGGCCGATGAGCTGGCAAGGTTGCACAGGATTTTAAGTGCTTGGGAAGGTGCATGTTGCTGCTGTAAAATAATCGCACAATAGGAAGACGAGATAGATTTGTTTATAATATACATTTGAATATTAACAATATAGAGAAAAGAAGGGAGAGAAGCACTGCTAGTGTACAATAGTAGATCTTTGTAGGTTATTAAAAAAATGTGCTCTGTTGTTGTGATGACTGCAGAGTGCATCACATTCTCTTTCTTTGAATCATGAGCTGGAGTTCATCAAATCAAGAGAGTTTTATTTCAGCATTCACTTGCTTCTTTATACAACATTTACTCATGATGTAGACATGGTACATTGTAGATAACTACATAAAAGCTAAAAAAAATAAAAAATAAATTATTAAAGGTCCAATGCAGCCATTTTATCTCGATATCAAATAATTTCCGAGTAACAGTTAAGTACCTTAATGTGATTGTTTTCATTTTAAATTGTACCCCAAAAAATCTTAGCAAAGAGAAATTTCTCAAGCAATAATTTAGCGAGGACTGTCTGGGAGTGGTCTGAGTGGGGAGGGTAATACTGAAAACTAGCTGTTATTGGCAGAGAGGTTTGTTACTATTTCTTATTGGTCTATCAACTAATTTATCGCCTGGTGATGTCACCAGGCACCAAAACTCCATCCCACCAAAACAGGCTGACATTTCAGGGAGTCTTTTCAAACAGCTCTTACGCTAAAAGAGCATTATCATAATTTTTACAATTTCACAGTATTATTCCAACCTCAGTGTGGGAATATATATAAAACACAGGAGAATCACGCTGACTGCACTGGGCCTTTAATAGGTTTCATGAAGTTGAACAATGTGTCCAACTTTTTACACAACAGTTTATAATCCCAAACAAAATAAAACCAGGCTTGCACAAAACTATTCAGTACTTTTCTAAACAAATTCCTGCATTTAATTGAGCTAAAATGGAATTGACTCCAACTAGACATAAGATAATGTAGCAACATTGCAGCAGGTTTTTTTTCTCCATCAGTACAAGTTCTGTCATTCTCTAAATGTTCAGACTCAGGACACACAAAAAGACAGACCAATGTATAAATTAAATGAACTAATCTACATAAAATGCACATTAAAACAGAAACAATAAATGTATGCATTTGCATCCAACCAAATGTCTTAACTGACTTCCCTGAACTTATTCTCCACTAAAGGTAGGGTTAGCCACGGTGGTGGTTGCCTCCTGGAATATTGGATTCTTATTCTGTTGAGAGGACAAATGAGAAATTATAGAAGATCTGTAATTTTTGGAACTCAGATGTCTGGAGTAATAAACACATGATCGTGTTTTTCATAGCTGCCGTCTTTGCCAGCCATACATTTAGGGCAACTGACATGCAAGGTTAATAAATCACAACATTGGCGTGGATTTTGACTTTGTACAATTACGTATCAAATCTTGCAAGAGTGTTTTATGAACGAGGCCCCCCCAGGTTGTGTAGTGTAGACCACTGCTGTGCAGTTCTGCCATCCTCAAAGTGATGGTTTTTATGTGCAAGCAAATGTCACTCACCTCCGACCACTTGGTCTTCTGCGCATCATTCATAAACTTGCGGTACTCCTTCAGGTCTTTCATGTGGAAGAGGACTTTGATGAGGATCAGGATCAGGATTCCGATGACAGTCACGCCTGCGATGGAGCCTCCAATGATGGCATAGATGTTTGGCAACTTGGGACACTCTAACACATTTAGGACGGACATAAACAAACGTCAGTTTAGGCAGTCCTGGAAGCTATCACGGGATTATGTTTCTGCTGTGAAAACACTTGGTTACACTTTGTTTTGACATAGTTCCCTCTAGCAGGTTAACACGCAACTAAGATGTGTCTAACCATGTTAGATCTAGCTTTCCCACATCAGCAAAGTTGCCACTTGCCTGGGAAAAAATGGAACTGATAGTTTATGGAGTATATTTGCATGTAGGGGACATTTCCTGGACCCAGATTAACCTGACTAAAAAGCTGACTATCTGATGCCCTTCAAACAATATGGCCGGTCAATTAACCCCAGCACATTTTTCTGTCTCTGTGGGCAATGAAGGTAACATGGGCATACTTTTTAGTTGCACAAGACATGTCTCTTACCTCTGGTCTTTAGTATTTGGGCGGTGTAGGTGTCCTCTCCGTCCAACTGTTTAACGGTAAAGAACACCCGGCAGCTCTCCACATCCCTAACATCACAAGGCTTACCAGGTGGCAACGTCTCCACCATCTTGAATTCATTAATACTCGTACAGGCCTGGGAGCAGTTCTTACTGAATGGGCCTGTCTGAAAGCCCAGACACTCAATGCATTTCCTGGAAGCAGAAGAACAAGAGGCAAATGGTGAGAAACGTCATTGCTCAACGTTTTCTCGCTTCTCTTTAACACTTAAAACGCGTGCTTTGATTCAAAAACTCTTTGTTTTGAGTAAGATGGCAACACCCAGACATGGTATTTTCTATTCTCCTAGTTATTCCTTTACGATCCACGGTAGCCATCTTTGTCCTGTGGCTTTTAACGTGTACACAATGGCTCCAACAACATTACCCCAAGGGGCCAGTGAAAAAGGTGGTTATGTGAGTGGAAAAGGAGGGCCCAGTCCATTTTACCCCTTGGTTATACAGGGGGTTTGGCAGGCGGGACAGGTCAGACAGTAGGGCCGCTGGTAGCCCTCAATACACTTGCACTGGTTACACTGGCATGTGCCCCTGCCGCTGCACACACTCCCGCTTGGTGTGCGACACTGCTCGTCCGACTTCTTGCATTGGCAGGCGGTGCCCTCGTACCCGGGGTTGCATTCGCAATTTTTGCAACGGCATTTTCCGTTCCCTTCAACACAGAGAAGTGATCTTATGTCAGAATTTTGAATGTAGCTTAAATCAGAATGGAACTGTCATTTAACAGAACGTAACAAATGGCAGGTGTTCTTTCTATTGTTATACATAAATGCACGCATATGTTTTCATCTATATTTCCTATGTTATCTATTATCTATATTCCCCCCCAATTGATACAGTATTTTCCTATATATCAGACTCCACCTCCACACAGTTTGTTCTGGAACTTCTCGCAGCTCTCGTTTTCACACTCGCAGTGCGTGCCGTAGTAGGTGCTGCCGCCTTGTAAGGTGTGGCACTGGCAAATGCCACACACACAGTCCCCTCGTCCTTCACACTCCGTGCCGTTGTCCTTCCGGCACGCCGCTCTCAGAGAGCTCTCGTCCTTCTCCCCGATGGAGCACTCACACTTCTGGCCCACGAAGCCGGCTTTGCAACTGCACAGAGTTTGGGAAAATAGCCAAATGTACAGATTGCTTGTGAAAACTTGACATGTCCCCCTCACCCACCGTGGTGCCTGTGTTTTGTCCCCCCAGAATATAGAGAATATAAATACAGTATGGAAAATAGATGAATCATATCAATTCATGTTTCTCAGAAGGCCATTTGTTTTTCAGGTGACTCAATGCACGCATAGCGGGAAGGAGGGTGAATCATGCATCACATATTGAATTCAATATTGACCAAATCAAAGTAAGAATGATAATGCCGTGCATGCAATTTTTTTAATATCCCGGCCAATGCCTGCCTTACCTGCACATGCCACAGTTGACTTGGCCCTTCCCATTGCAGTGCTGGTGTTCGACCAGCACAAGGTCATTACACTCACACTTGCAGAGAGTCGACAAGCTCACTTTCAGCTTGTCCTTCATACCCAACGGACCAATCAGGAAAGACATTTCACTGTCCATACATTCATCCGCTGTCACTGTTACATTGAAAGACACCTGAGAGGAATTCAAGAGAGGCATTTTAGGGTGTCTGTTTGGATAATGTTTGTTTGCTATGTATCATGTAACTAAATGTATTCCTAAAGTATAACACTTTATAATACATTTCACTAATTAGCCATTATATGAATTATAATGCTTTTAATCCTTTTAGATGCATATAAATGTTTTCAAGTAATTAAATACATATTTAATGAATGTTTTGTCAACAGTTTATTCATGCTTATTCATGAAAGTTAAGTGTTACCATATTATTTTTGGTATGGGATAGTCTGTTGCTGCTGAGCTCTTACCATCTGTCCCACTCTCACATTGTTACACACTCCTTTGTCCCTTGAGGGTCCCCCTTCAGGACAGAGCGGAGTGTAAGTGACTCTCACGTTGTCAGGGAGAGCATCATGAGTCACCGTCACTTTGGAGGAGAGCCTCTGTGTCAGAGACACAAAACAGTCTTAGAGCTGACACCAACGCTACATCACCAGAAAGAACAACCCAAGAAAATCCAAACGGACACTTTATTCCTAGAGATACTAGAGTTTCAAGTTTATGATGAACTCCAGCAGGGTTGTAAAGTACTTAAGTAAAAATGGTGTAAAATACTTAAATAAAAATACTTTAAATGTAAAACCTAAGTAGTTTTTGGGGGGTATATGTACTTTTTTTACTTTTTTTACTCCACTACATTCCTAAAGAAAATGTGCACTTTTTACTCCTATACATTTTCCCTGACACCAAAAAGTACTTGTTACATTTCAAATGCTCAGGCAGGACAGAATTATGGTCCAATTCACGCACCTATAAATTGAACACATTGTCATCCCTACTGTCTCTGAGCTGGCGGGCTCACTAAACACAAATACTGAGTTTGTCAATTAAGTCTGAGTGTTGGCGTGTGCCCCTGTCTGTCCATAAATAAAAAACAATACAATTGTGCCGTCTGTGTGGCATTTGATGTGAGGCATTTACTTGAACTTTTACTCAAGTATGACTATTAGCTACTATTCCCACTGTACTTAAGTACATTTAAAACCAGACAGTAGTATTTTACTGGGTGACTTACTTTTAATCGAGTCATTTTCTATTAAGGTATCTTTACTTTTACTCAAGTATGACAATTTAGTACTTTTCCCACCACTGAACTCAAGTAAAGTTCCACACATAATTACAGTATGATTTCTTGGAGTACAGTTTTGGTGATTTGTTAAGTTAATAACAAAAGATTATAAATGTCTTACATTGTAGGCATTTTTGATCAGTTCAACGACATTATGGGAGTCAGCTGACAACACTCCCACCTCAGACTTGGGGATCATTTTACTGAGTTCCTGGAATAAAGGTGTTGATTATGTCACAGGATTAATAAGTGCCTGCATTAGATATGTTGAAGTGTGTCAAAAATATTGGTGCTGAAACCCAGGGCCTTTAGACAACATTCAAATGAATGACAGAAAGACAGAGGAAATATAAAGGAAAGAAAGAGTCCCCTTACCCTGTATACATTCTCCATGTTCTTCGTCACAGCAAAGATTGGCTGAATGTTGTTCTTCTCTAACTGATTAGCCACTTGACCAACAGATGGGTAGTCCTACATGCAGAGACACTTAACTTGTACAACCTCAACAATGTAATTGTTTAGGGACAAATGGGCTGGAATGCAGGCTTCTAAGTCATGCTGTTACATTCACTACATATTTCTCATAATCTCTTATGAGTTTCATATAGTTTTGTTGAGGACCAATGATACTGATCTGAATGTGCCGCATGTCATCAACATACCATTTCATTGCTCTTGCTGTACAGGTTATTGTCCATGTAACATCTCTCGTCATTGGGCTCCAGTATGCCAGCCAGCTTGCCATCCCCTGCCATGTGGAAGCCATCGTCGGTGGTCAGGACGATAAGCCGAGTGCTGCTATTCCTCCAGCCAATCCTGTCCTGTGGAAAACAATTTGGGGCTTCATGTAAAATGAATGGCAAAGAGGTGAAAAAAGTATTCATCATACATTGTTAGGGGCCTGAGTTTCTCTTTCGAGTGCTACACTAGCAGTACCCTTTTTTTTTACTGCAGCCTATCGTATGGTGTAAAAATACAGAAATACATTTAAGTTTCACAACGTGCATATATTTCATCATTCTGCCCCATTTCATTGAATTATGAAAATTGTTGGAATAACAATAGGCCGACCACATCTCTGTGTGAATTTTGTGTTGCAGAAGTGGACTATTTCCCTGTTTGTCTATATAGGGCTACCTATCTACTGTACTTGCCAAGTACCTCAACTCCTCCACAGAGTGGAGCGCAGACTATAGTTTTTGTAGCTCAGTTGGTAGAGCATGTAATGCCAGGATTGCGACCCATACATCAAATGTATGACAGCATGACTAAGTCGCTTTGGATAAAAGCGTCTGATAGATGAACTACTACCACCACCACTACTACTGTACTACTACATTGAAATGAACCTCTGACTCCTAGTCTCTACATGTCTTTCTTCATTAGCTGAAGTCAATACTTTTTAATAAAACATTAATCAAATCCAACCACTGACTGTTTCCTTATCGCTGTTGCTCTAAGATGGCAACTCAGCGCGAATGCACGCGTGCCAATTGAATCGCAATCAGGAAACAGTCGGTGGTTGTATTTGACTAACGTTTTATTAAAAAGTATGGATTCAACTAATGAAGAAAGACATGCAACAACAGAGGACAAACATAGGTACACGGTAAGTGTTTAAGAATGAAAATTTTTAAAGTATTGAAGCGTAGCGAGTCGGAGGTTCATTTAAAAAACTATAGTCTGCACTCAACTCCATGGAGGAGTTGATGTACAGTACTTGGCAACTTATGTACTTATCTATGATACACAATGCTGCTTCGACAACAGGCTAACCAAAAATGTCACTGATGTTCAACGTCAGTATGTTGACAGAATGTTGATTCAACATATTTTTGCCCTTTGGGATTAGACTACTCTTACCCCACAGACTGCAGCCTGCATGATGGCGTCCAGCGTCCCTTCGGGGGAGTCTAAGTTCCCAGAGATGCGCTGCTTGTTGACCTTGCTCTCAAACTCAGTTTTGTTTTCCGTCATGCTAAGAACATGTCTGTAGCCAAAAGCAGGTTGGCAGTACATCTCTGCTTCGGCGCATGGCTTATTCAGCTTCTCCGGGTTGGTGTTAGTGAACGGCAGGACAGTCTTGTCTACAAAAGAGCCAAAACCTAGAGCAAAAGATAATGGTTATAAAAATGAGATTCATGGACACCCATGGACGTTCATTGATTTTGAGTAGGAATTGGAGCTGAGATAGACCTGGATTCAAATACTATTTGAAATACTTTAGCTGTGCTTTTGGAATGGAACTAATAGAAAAGTTCCAAAAGTGCAAACCCTGCTCACGTGGAACCCAAGGCAAACTAAAGCTAATGCAAATAAAATAATCAAATGGTATTTGAACAATTTTATCTGATCTGAGATGACGTCACCGATTCGTCCTTTTTTTGTGATGCCTTGCAGAGCATTAAACAGTTCATTTCCCAGAGTCTTGATGCTCCTCAAATCATCCTCCATGGAGTAGGAGAGATCCATCAGGTAGTAGAGATCAACAGGATAGCCCTCCACTCTCTGAAAGTCCAGCGTGAACGTATGAGGCAGTCCTGAAAAAAGCAACATCAAGGTGAAAACTGAAATGCCCAAGAGAAAAGTAAAAAGTTAATGAAAAGATGTATTACTGTCATAAAAACAAACATAGACTGCAAGGATAACAGTAATGACGAAATTGAGGACGTTTATTTTCCATTTTAAGATACTTTTATCGTGATTACATTTGACTACTTTGAATCTGTTACAGCCATAGAGTTGGATAGAGAGCTTAAAGCCAAGGTTGGTGATTTACTGCCACCTGTAGTTAGGAAATGTTCACTGAGGAGTTTAGTTATTGGCTGATCCCTGGTGCTAACCTGAATGAAATTCTGTTATCCTCATTTAACCCATAAAAAGTTCAACCCAGTTGACTAATTGGTGGGAAAAATGCTCTGCCCATGCTAAAACAGGTGTGGTTTTAGCCATTTTCAGAACATGGTAGTGATGGGAAACTGAGGCTTTCTGAAGGCTTTGGTGCTTTCACCAAATTCTGCCGAAAAATTGTTAATTACTCAGAGCTTCATTATCTGTTCACAATGCAATGGTCAGCAATAAATAGCAGCGTGTGATAGACTTATCTTTCTCCATTCTTTTCCTCAAATCTACATGGTTCAGCGGAAAGTCATTGGCGTTGTTAGCCTATAGTCAGTTGGAATACCAGGTTTGCATCTTACATTATGCTTCACATCTTACATCATGCTTAAGACAGAAGTTTAAACTATACTAAATAAAACAAATTATTTGAACAACAGTGCAGAGAGTGTGGTTTCACTTAAAACAATTTTCAAAATAGTGTGTCTTCAATGGGATTTGACCTCATATTCTCACTTCTCTGAATGTTACATAGTTACCTACTCTACCTGCTAACTTTTAGTACAAAACCCAAACTATATTTGTAAGTATGGGTTCCAGTAGAGGTTGGTGTTAAAAAGCAGCTTGGAATCCAAGAAATCACCGGAACCATGGCGAAATTAGTTGGATCTCGCATTTTGCAACACACGGTTTGAAAAAGCATGTGATCAAACAAATCTTCGGACGTCATGATTTACTTCTAATAAAGTGATACACACATCTGCACACTGCTTCGAAGTTAGCTGCTTCGCAATTTCGACCCATGCCTCAGAGATCCGGTATCAAACGTCACATCACTACATGGTGGCCATTTTACAACCCAGTTTGGCCAATTTGAGAACCCTCACCTGGTCTGAGCTTCAGATTGACCTCCTGAGGACGGAGCTGGATGGGTTCCTCCTTGTCCAATGCAGTGTTGGACAGGGCGACGTTCTTAGAAAAAGAAAAGGTATTGTCGGGAGATATGATGTCTCCTTCCATGCAGCCCCTTTCTACTAGCTGAGCCCAGGTGTCACAGCGAGCTGCTTCCTGCTCCCCTGGTTTGATGAAATTCTGGGAATGGAACAGACTGGCTTCAATTAATAAAGTACTGTGATGGAGTAGTTACAGATTTGCAACGGGATAATGGGATTCTCCATCAGCCGTTACAAGGTCATTCGTACAAAACTGTCAAAAAAAAAAAAAAATTCTCAAGTGTCATTTTTCAAGAAATATCCTCTTGAATCACTGAGATGAGCATCTGTACTTATCTATTTCATAATTATTATTACGTTTTTGAATGAGATATTATGCATTTTACCAACATTTTCACAAAATGCCAATTACCGAAGCAGTTTTAGATGTCCAAAAAAGTAATAAACAAATCCATATTTTTACTTTTTTTTTTACATTGCTCCCCCAATGAAAATAAAAATATTTCAAATTAAATCATACAATTATGATCAAATTAAATCAGACTTTTCCCCAATTTTAGCTATTTCGGTAATGAGAAGGCCATGTGGGGTAAAGGGGGTGTTTGAGAATAAGAACATCATTCTGAAGACATATACAGTGCATTCGGAAAGTATTCAGACCCCTTGACTTTTCCATCATTTTTACGTTACAGTCTTATTCTAAAACTGATTTTTTAAAATCCTGATCAATCTACACACGATACCCCATAATGACAAAGTGAAAACTGGTTTTTAGAAATCTATAAAAAATAAAAAACAGAAATACCTTTTTAAAATAAGTATTCAGACCTTTTGCTATGAGACTCGAAATTGAGCTCAGGTACATCCTGTTTCCATTGATCATCCTTGAGATGTTTCTACAACTTGATTGGAGTCCACCTGTGGTCAATTCAATTTATTAGACATAATTTGGAAAGGCACACACCTGTCTATATAAGGTCCCACAGTTGAAAGTGCATGTCAGAGCAAAAACCAAGCCATGAGGTTGAAGGAATTGTCCATAGAGCTCCGAGACAGGATTGTGTCGAGGCACAGATCTGGGGAAGGGTACTAAAAAATGTCTGCAGCATTGAAGGTCCCCAAGACACAGTGGTAAAATTGAGCAATAGGGAGAGAAGGGTCTTGGTCAGGGAGGTGACCAAGAACCCTATGGTCACTCTGACAGAGCTCCAGAGATCCTCTGTGGAGATGGGTGAACCTTCCAGAAGGACAACCATCTCTGCAGTACTTCCACCAATCAGGCCTTTATGATAGAGTGGCCAGATGGAAGCCACTCCTCAGTAAAAGGCACATGACAGCCCCCTTGGACTTTGCCAAAGGCACCTAAAGGACTCTCAGACCATGAGAAACAAGATTCTATGGTTTGATGAAACCAAGATTGAACTCTTTGGCCTGAATGCCAAGTGTCACGTCTGGAGGAAACCTGGCACCATCCCTACAGTGAAGCATGGTGGTGGCAGCATCATACTGCGAGGATGTTTTTCAGTGGCAGGGACTGGCAGACTAGTCAGGATCGAGGAAAAGTTGAACGGAGCAAAGTACAGAGAGATCCTTGATGAAAACCTGCTCCAGAGAGCTCAAGACTGAGGCGAAGGTTCACCTTCCAACAGGACAATGACCCTAACCACACAGCCAAGACCACGCAGGAGTGGCTTCGGGACAAGTATCTGAATGTCCTTGAGTGGCCCAGCCATAGCCAGGACTTGAACCCAAACATTTCTAACATTTCTGGAGAGACCTGAAAATAGCTGTGCAGTGACGCTCCCCATCCAACCTGACAGAGCTTGAGAGGATCTGCAGAGAAGAATCTGAGAAACTCCCCAAATACAGGTATGCCAAGCTTGTAGCGTCATACCCAAGAAGACTCGAGGCTGTAATTGCTGCCAAAGGTGCTTCAACAAAGTACTAAGTAAAGAGTCTGAATATTTATGTAAATGTAATATTTAAGTTTTTTATTTTTAAATACATTTGCAAAAATGTCTAAAAACCTGTTTATGCTTTGTCATTATGGGGTATTGTGTGTAGATTGATGAGGAGGAAAAAAACGATGTAATGTAACAAAATGTGGGAAATCTGAATACTGAATACTTTCTGAGTGCATTGAAAGCAAATTAACTTAACTTGTGCTCATCTAAGGACTACTCTTCTAGATTATGCATCATGGGTGAATAAAACTATTCAAAAACTGATTGGAGTTTTAACAGGAACTTAAAAATTGTTCCGGTAATGAGACATATGTCCACAGACACTGTTTGTACTCAATAAATATTATAGTTTAATGTAAACATTGTTTTATGATTTATGGACAATCCACAGCAACGTATTGTGTTTTATTCAAATTACTTTTTTCAAAAGAATTTTTTAAATAAAACATTTTAAAACTGGTTTTATGACAATCACCCTACAGCATAGGCGAAACTATCTTCGTTCTTGATTCGGCCAAACATGTATCTTCTAAAATGTTGGTGATTCATTTGAATTTAGAAAATTCTCCGTTATTAAAAGAGAAAATGTTTTGCTCCATGAAGTAATCCAACTATGTGCATGCCGTCATCTTGTCTATTTCAAGTCTGCTCTTATTGATTAATACAGGTGGGTCCACCCTGAAGTGCCGCTTGTCATGATTTGAAATAGACAAGATTGTGGCACACACATTATTGGATTACTTCATGGAGCAAAAAACATATTTTAATAATGTCGCAATTTCAACTACTTGCAACTTGACACAGACATTTTAGAATATACATGTTTGGCCGATTTGAGAACAAAGATAGTATTGCCAAGTTAAGGCTGATCAAAAATTTTCTTTCTACGCCAAACAGAAGCAATCCTGTAATGGCAAATGGAGAATCACATTAGCCAGTTACAAATCTGCAGCTAGTGATGGAGTTGCTCTGTAATCCACTCTGAATTTGTAGTAAATATGTTGGAATGAATTTTAAATGAGTAGGACCCCTAGTTAAGACCATCTCTCTAGGTTGGTTTCACGAGGTCTGACTGTCTGTGGATAGTCCTCTACAAATTATCTAAATATCAAACTATATCCATTTACTTCATTACATTCTTAAAGAAAGTAATGTACTTTTTACTCCATACTTTTTCAATGACACCCAAAAGTACTCGTTACATTTTGAATGTTTAGCAGGACAGAAAATGGTTCAATTCACACACTTATCAAGAGAACATCCCTGGTCATCCCTACTGCCTCTGATCTGGCGGAGTCACTAAACACAAATGCTTTGTTTGTAAATGATGTCTGAGTGTTGGAGTGTGCCACTGGCTATCTGTAAATTTAAAAAACAAGAACATTGTGCCTTCTGGTTTGCTTAATATAAGGAATTTCTAGTTATTTGTACTTTTACTTTTGATATGTAAGTATATTTTAGCAATTACATTTACTTTTGATATTGAAGTATATTTAAAACCCAATTTGACTTTTTCTCAAGTATGACAATTGGGTACTTTTTCCACCACTGGCAATCAATCACACATGGATACAGTTGAAGTCGGAAGTTTACATACACTTATGTCAGAGTCATTAAAACACATTTTTCAACCACTCCACAAATTTCTTGTTAATAAACTATAGTTTTGGCAAGTCGGTTAGGACACCTACTTTGTGCACGACACAAGTCATTTTTCCAACAATTGTTTACAGACAGATTATTTCACTTATAATTCACTGTATCACAATTCCAGTGGGTCAGAAGTTTACATACACTAAGTTGACTGTGCCTTTAAACAGCTTGAAAAATTCCCAAAATGATGTCATGGCTTTAGAAGCTTCTGATAGGCTAATTGACATCATTTGAGCCAATTGGAGGTGTACCTGTGGATGTATTTCAAGTCCTACCTTCAAACTCAGTGCCTCTTTGCTTGACATCATGAGAAAATCAAAAGAAATCAGCCAAGACCTCAGAAAAAATTGGTTAATTCTTGGGAGCAATTTCCAAACGCCTGAAGGTACCACTTTCACCTGTACAAACAATAGTACGCAAGTATAAACACCATGGGAACAAGCAGCCGTCATACTGCTCAGGAAGGAGACGCGTTATTTTTCTTAGAGATTAACGTACTTTGGTGCAAAAAGGGCAAATCAATCCCAGAACAACATCAAAGGACCTTGTGAAGATGCTGGACGAAACAGGTACAAAAGTATCTATATCCACAGTAAAACAAGTCCTATATCGACATAACCTGAAAGGCCACTCAGCAAGGAAGAAGCCACTGCTTCTTAAACCGCCATAAAGACTAAGGTTTGCAACTGCACATGGGGACAAAGATCGTAGTTTTTGGAGAAATGTCCTCTGGTCTGATGAAACAAAAATAGAACTGTTTGGCCATAATGACCATCGTTATGTTTAGAGGAAAAAGGGGGAGGCTTGCAAACCGAAGAACACTATCCCAACCGTGAAGCACGGGGGTGGCAGCATCATGTTGTGGGGGTGCTTTGCTGCAGGAGGGACTGGTGCACTTCACAAAATAGATGGCATCATGAGGAGGAAAATTATGTGGCCATACTGAAGCAACATCTCAAGACATCAGTCAGGAAGTTAAAGATTGGTCGCAAATGGGTCTTCCAAATGGGCATTGACCCCAAGCATACTTCAAAATGGCTTAAGGAAGTGGCTTAAGGACAAAATGGCAAAATGGCAAAATGGCTTAAGGACAACAAAGTCAAGGTATTGGAGTGGCCATCACAAAGCCCTGACCTCAATCCTATAGAAAATGTGTGGGCAGAACTGAAAAAGCGTGTGCGAGCAAGGAGGCCTACAAACCTGACTCAGTTACACCAGCTCTGTCAGGAGGAATGGGCCAAAATTCAACCAACTTATTGTGGGAAGCTTCTGGAAGGCTACCCAAAACGTTTGACCCAAGTTAAACAATTTAAAGGCAATGCTACCAAATACTAATTGAGTGTATGTAAACTTCTGACCCACTGGGAATGTGATGAAAGAAATAAAAGCTGAAATAAATCATTCTCTCTACTATTATTCTGACATTTCACATTCTTAAAATAAAGTGGTGATCCTAACTGATCTAAGACAGGGAATTTTTACTAGTATTAAATGTCAGGAATTGTGAAAAACTGAGTTTAAATGTATTTGGCTAAGGTGTATGTAAACTTCCGACTTCAACTGTATATGGCTCTCCTCACCAGTTGTTTGCACCACGTGCAGTACGCTCCTGATTTGATGCAGTCATTGCAGGAGTTGATCACTGTTTTGGAACATACTTTCACCTCCTGGGAGAGCACTAGGGGAATGGCTGACGCGCACACACACACACACACACACACACACACACACACACACACACACACACACACACACACACACACACACACACACACACACACACACACACACACACACACACACACACACACACACACACACACATGATGACTCATATTATAATTGTGAGAATTTAAAAAATCAAGAGGTGATTTTGTTGACTTTTTAAAAACGTACCACCTCTGCCCATCAGCAGGAGCAGGAGAGACACACACGGATACATTTCCTGGTGACAGAAAGAGGGAACAGCCATTTGTCACTCCATCAATCATGACCAAATGTCAAAGACTATTACAGTCATCTATATTTACCATTCAAGCACCCGCAAAAGTGCACTGTAAATAAACATACACTGTAAGAGCTCCTATACTATTAGAATCTGATGCACACATGGCCACTGTCCAATATTCTGAGCAATATCAACTACTGTCTCTGAGGGTCAATATTTGGTGGCCACACCTTGAATGAGTAGGTGTGTCCAAACTTTGGACTAGTACTGTGTGCATATGCAGTGCCTTTGGAAAGTATCCAGACCCCTTGACTTTTTTCACATTTCATTACGTAACAGCCTTATTCTAAAATTGATTAAATATAAGAAGAATTCTCAGCAATGTACACACAATATTCCATAACGATAAAGTGAAAACAGGTTTTTAGAATTTTACAAGGTGTGTCCAAACTTTTGACTGGTACTGTATATATATATATATATATATATATATATATATATATATATATATATATATGTATATTATGTATATATATATATATATATATATATATATGTATATTATGTATATATATATATATATATATATATATATATATATATATATATATATATATATATATATATATATATATGTATATTATGTATATATATACATATATATATATATATGTGTATATATATATATATATATATGTATATATATATATGTATGTATATTATGTATATATATACATATATATATATATATATATATGGGGGATTGGAAATGAGGCAGACAATTACATACTGTTGATGGAAGCCACAATCCATCAATATTAAAGCTGATCTACCCCCCCATCCAATCAAAATCGGCGGAATGAATACACCCCTGATCACCAGCACATAGAGTTCAAGCTGCAATATGTAACTTTTTGGGTGACCCAACAAAATTCATATAGAAATGTGAGTTATAGATCTGTCCTTGAAAGCAAGTCTAAGAAGCAATAGAACTGTTTTATGTGCGCTATATCTACGCTTCCCGTTTCCAAGTTTCGCTTTTGCGTCTTCTACTATTGTTTTTTTACGCCAGCTTTAAACAGCTGAAAATACAATATTTTTGGTTATGAAAAATACATTTCACAGCGGTTTACATGGTACAATGGTTATCTACACTACACTTGTTCGTTTTGTCACATGAACTGAAATTAGGATAACTATTAGATTTTTAGCAACCAGGAAATGGCAGAGCGTTTTCTGCGTAGTGCATCTTTCACTTTCATAGCAGCCAAAAACAGACAGCATCGTCGCATTGCTCGTTGTATAATTCACATGCTCTCCTCCTCTCATGCTTTCCCTTCGCTTCAGTGCCCAACACAACAGCTGTCTGTAACCAGGCAAAAAAAACTCTCCAAACTTTTATACCACAACCCCTCATGCAGCCCCTACATCGTTGTGACCATATTAGCTAACGCCATTGTCAATAGCTACTAGAACTAACCTGTTATTAAACCCGCTACAGTGTACAGCATTGTAGTTTAGCAGTAACACCGGCGGACCCGGGTGGCAATAAATTAATAAAACCGAAAGCTTACCTTGACTTGGACTTGAATGTGGAAAAATTGAAGGGGTCTGAATACTTTCCAAATGCACTATATTTCGTTTTTATTACTAGTCATTTAGTTATATTTATTTCGTTTTATCTAAAAGGATAACTTTTTATGTTTCACTATATATTTTGGTAGTCCTCCCTTTCCTCCTCTGAGGAGCCTCCCCTGCTGAAGACAAAGCCACTAATATGAACTGAGAGTAAAGGAGATAAAATGATCTTTCAAAAGCATAGCTGTTGTTAAATTAAATGTCCTCCATTGCCAGTATTTAAATTATTCATTACCATTATTTATCCAGGAGGGTATCTAAGAAAACATTTTTTTTGTTTTAAATGTACTGCCCAGTGAGGTATCGCTAACAGGTTGTGAATTGGAAGACAATCAGTCATTCAGTACATATGAGTCTACAAAGTTATGGGGCTGAATTCCTGGACATTGAGAGAACTCTTCATTCAGGAACAGGTTTGATCTGGGTCTGGGAAATTGTCCCAAACTTCTTAAATAGTTGGCTAGAAGTACTTAAGCAATTCACTCCTCTTAGGCATGAGTGATCTCCCTTTTTTGCCTTACTATCATTTAGGAAATGGTGAGAAATCTGCCACAAATATGAGTAAACTAAATTAGTTAATATTAGAAACATTAAATGCTCCACTGTCGGCTATGAATAAACTAATAAAAGCCTGATAAAACAGGCAATGAACTTTCATTTGTGATACTTTTGGATAGTTGCTGTCATTTATTTTCACCGAGTGTCTGTTTAGCTTCTTTACTTGGTCATTAGAATTACAATGTTAGTTCTTCTTATTTATTTATATTTTTAAATGTATTTATTAATCAACCAAATTATCTCAGGGTACAGTTACACATTGGTGCTAGCTTCACATTCTAGGCCTATGCTGTATATACTGTATGTGCTGTAGTAATATATGGAATAATCATATGGTATACTATATGCCTCAAGTGTAATGGGGACTTATTTTATGTAAATCCTTACAGGCTGATAAATATAAATTCTGAACCTAAATACTTGATCTCCTATGGCACAATATTACATTATTATTAGTCTACTTTAAAACATTAAACACAATTATCTTCTCCTAAAGATAGAAAGTCCCAATTGTTAAATTTAGTAATAAAACAGTTATTGCTCCTAGTAAAAAATGTATCACACAAATATACACTATAAATACAGCTGTATGGACGCTACTCACAAGAGTCATTGTGCTGCAGCTCCTATGTAACCCTCAACTCACTGTCATGGGTGTGCTCTCTATGTGGGTGACTAACTGCTTGAGATGAACAGTTATTTAGTAAAAAGCATACAGGGAGTATTTGGAAGGAAACAGATAGGGCTATGACGATACCAGTATGGCCAAAAATAATCCATGCCAAAAATGGAAACATGAAGAGGTTGATGTTGAAGCATCCAATTCTGAGTGTGTGAATAATGCGAAAAAATATGTGATTTTAATACAATAGGTAGGCTAACGCATACAAAGCAGAAAGAGGACCGTTTCCAAATAATTTACGGGACAACAAAAATATTTTCATCCCAAAGTCATCTGTTTGACCTCCCGCAGCATGAAAGATGCCGACCAAACCGCAATGATCTCTGTTGGGACCCGCAGGTCCCGCAGGCATCCCTCGGGAATGAGGCCCTCTAGTGCACAGTCAGTACACAACACTGCTCATCATGTCTTAGCGGGATCAGATGGTGACAGGGGTCCCAGCAGTGTCAGACAGCCAGGGAAGACCAGTCTACAGAGCTCAGGTGAATTTTGCAGTATACTAATATCTGTGAATTATAAGAATGTCCATCTTGAATTGATGGGTAGACCTACAGCAGCTACAGCACTGCAGCTTAAGCTTAAAGCTACGGTGTAGGATCTGGGAATAATGGTCATTTCATTTATTGAACCATTGATTCTATTCTTGGATAATGCCTCATCTTAGGAGAATCGGATTGGGACAGGGGTCTCAGCAGGGTCAGGCAGCCAGAGAATACTATTCTGTGTCGGAGCTGAGGGGAATTTTTTCAGATGCAAGACTTTATTCTCTCTGTGCGGCAAACACTGGACAAGCCAGGTGCTATTTTAAAGCAGTCTGACACACCTCCAAAGTTGATTTCCAAACTGTATCAAGGGTTGATAGAGGCTTTTCCCGATGACACAAAACAACAAAAAAACAAATATTTGAGGAAGACCTGGAAGAAGCTATTGATGATGATAAATGGGTACAGATGTTAGAATGCCCAGTCATGTTCATATAATCTCAGACATAAATTACTGCAATTTAAGACCATCCATAGAACGTACTATATGCCAGTGAAACTGAATATCATGCACTCAGAAATTGTATTACTCTGCATGAGTGGTAAAGCACAAAAGGGGACATATTTGCATATGCTGTGGTCTGTGAAGACTGGCTGAATTCTGGCAATTCTCCCTCCTATTTTTGTTCGCTTGGAAATGTTGATACTGGAGACTTTTTTTCTGAAGAAACTGTGTAACCTAGCATTTATAGCGGCTAAGAAATGCATTGCCATTCATTGGAAGGTTGGTTATCCTCCCATAATGTCAAGTTATGTATTACGAGATTGGACTTATTACCAGATTAAGGGTATACTGGTAAGTTTCATAAAGTCTGGATGGAATACAGTTCGACCAAACGGAGTCTGTATTGAAAACATGCCCACGTCAGGGGAGATACCTATTTAGGCAATCCCTAGCTGCTGGGCTGCTCAGTCCTGGCCCTGGGGTCTGCCGTCCTGTGAGTTCTCACTCTGGCCTTGGCCTAACACGCCTAAAACCAAAAAATTAAAGCTGAGTGGTGTGTGTTGGGTTGGGGTGCTGCAGGGTGGTGGACCCCTAGGAACAGGATGGGGCGACCCAGCTATATTGTGTGCAAGTAAAAAGAGCTCTACAGTACTATTAGGCCTATAAGATTAATTTATATGGGGGATTTGCTGTTTCTGTGTGTTAATGTATATTTGAGGTGTATGTTTTTTTTTTGGTGTGTTTTTTGTTGTTGTTTCCAAACCTTTCCCTTGAGAATTAAAAAATGAAAAGTGAGAACTGGGAAGGAAATTGTGTTGGGAGAGAGTTGAGTTATTGACTAAACTGGTGGGGGTCGAGCATGCAGGCGGCTCGGGCTGGCTGGTCAGGTCTGGCTGAAATTTGATGCAAAAGTCTTTGTATTTTTTCAAGAGTTGTTAATTTGTTAGGCTTTTGGTTAAAGGTGCAACATACTATTTATTATTGAATTACCTTTGATCTAGTTCAGTCCTATTAATCTCAAAAACATATGTAATAATGATCTCTTACCTAGCTTGATGACTGTGGGCATTTTGCTTACTTTTTGTTCTAAATAGAGACGGCATATTGGATGAGGTAAAAATTCAGGAAATGAGCTTTAGATGCCCCCAGATCCTCTGCTAGGTTATGTCCCCCCCACTTCTAAAACCAAAGTGGCGCCCCTGGTCAAAGCTCACGTAGAATTACATGATTAAGAGCAGCAGTAGCTCCTGGGGTGTTTCTCAAAATTAACACTTCCTTGCTCCGAGCATGAAAATTGGAGCACGGGAGGGTCGGAGTATGAGTCCAAATCAAAGTATGCGAAACGGAGCACGGAAGGGACTTCTCGGATTTGTACTCCGTTTGTACATATTTTGAAGCATGCATCTATTCATGAAATTTGCCAAAAACTGATTTCCCAACCCAGAAATGAGAGCAAGGCCTATTTTTTTAACAGCATTATCCCCAAAAGTAAAACAGGAAATGACAAACTTTCGCCAGATAATTTTACTTCTGGGATTATCCCAGCCCTAGAAACAGTATGAAGCAACACAGCCTTTTGTAACAAGGGGGCGGGACTAAACCATTTTTTGGGGGGTAGAATTATGGCCTTAAATGAATCAAAGTCTTTGTCTTTAAATGAGCTATAGAGCAATTGCAAGCTATGTTTGTTTGTATAGAGAGAGCACATGCAATCAATTGTTAACACACTGTTGTATCAGGTTGCGCTGTATTGTTCCCTAAAGTGTAGCATACCTTGATGTATTGACTTGGCAGTGGCATTGTTGGCAACTGATTTATTGTGAAATGATTCTATGCTGTTTTTATATATTTGTTCAGTATTTTGTCAATGGCATCGATTGCACCATCTGGGTGCAAGTCTGGTTGGAATGCTTCATCCAATGCACAGTGCACCCATGCACTTTGCATTTTCACTTGAGTTTATATCATACTTTATCACACTTTGCACAGAGAAGGCTCAACACTGACTTCCTGTGTCTTTCTCACAATAAATCAACACAAACTAGGATTTGTCACAAGAAGCTGAACCTAACACGTCCTCTGTAATTGTAAAACATTTGTAAAACGTTATGTTAACCTTCAGTAATAAATAATAGGCCGCACACCCAAAACCAACTAGTCAAAGGTGCTAGAATCAAAATGCTAAACTGGAAAAAGCCTCAACACACTTCCAGTCAAATGCAAAAATAATAATAATAGAAGTTGAGCTTTTGGTCAGTCGACCTTCATTAGAACATTTAGTAATAAACCATGTATAAGGCATTTGCAAATAGTGTGTTCGCCTAATCATTGTGTTTTTGCAGTCCCTAATTTAAAGTGAGTGCTATTTATACTTTATAAATACTTTGTAAATGTTTTATGTGACCAGTGTAATTCTCACAAAAAGATGGGCACGCCTGCCATTGGGTAGACACTACTTGATAGTACCTGATGCTCCTTAAATTCTTCTACATTGAACAATAATAGTGAAGATATCAAAACTATGAAATAACACTTATGGAATCATGTAGTAACAATTATATTTTAGATTTCTTCAAAGTAGCCACTCTTTGCCTTGATGACAGCTTTGCACACTCTTGGCATTCTCTCAACCAGCTTCATGAGGAATGCTTTTCCAACAGTCCTTCACTCTGCGGTCCAACTCATCCCAAACTATCTCAATTGGGTTGAGGTCGGGTGATTGTAGAGGCCAGGTCATCTGATGCAGCACTCCATCACTCTCCTTCTTGGTCAAGTAGCCCTTACACAGCCTGGAGGTGAGTTGGGTCATTGTCCTGTTGAAAAATAAATTATAGTCCCACTAAGCGCAAACCAGATGAGATGGCATATCACTGCAGGATGCTGTGGTAGCCATGCTGGTTAAGTGTGCATTGAATTCTAAACAAATCAGAGACAGTGTCACCAGCAAAGCACCCCCACACCATCACACCTACTCCTCCATGCTTCACGGTGGGATCCACACATCCACACACCTACTCTGCGTCTCACAAAGACTACATGACTACATGATTCCATATGTGTTATTTCATAGTATTATTTCTTCACTATTATTATACAATGTAGAAAATAGTAAAAATAAAGAACAACCCTTGAATGAGTAGGTGTTTCCAAACTTTTGACTGGTACTGTAAGAATTCAGACCCTTTGCTATGAGACTCGAAATTGAGCTCAGGTACATCCTGTTTCCATTGATTATCCTTGAGATGTTTCTACAACTTTATTGGAGTCAATTGATTGGACATGATTTCGAAAGGCACACACCTGTCTATATAAGGTCTCACAGTTGACTTTGCATGTTAGAGCAAAAACGAAGCCATGAGGTCGAAGAAATTGTTCGTAGCCTATTTGAAGGTCAGTTGGTAATATAATTAAGCTATAGCCTAATAAGTTGTTCCCTGTTACAAATGGTAACAGGAGCCCTGCGCTGCCTAAATAGTGCAATACTGTATCAGCCCACTCAAAATGCCCTAATTCTTCATGACACCCCTAATGCAGGTCCACTGATGTCGGAATTTGCCTACATATTCAATCTAAGTATTTTCTTTTCAAAATGCAATATTTCCATCACTTTTGATGATTGTTTTCTCATTACTCACAAGAAAATCACTAGGTCTACTAAGTTGTTCTGACCAATCCACTGCTCATAACTAGTAGATAGGCTCACTGCTCATAACCTATATCAATCAGCCTTGGTACAGGTGCCTTTCTTAGTAGGCTATAGTTTGCGAACTGTATATTGAACAGACATCAATTCGTTTTGACATCAATTCATTTTGGCAAAACAACTATCAAATCATATGCTGTGATGTTGCAAGGGGCATCAATGGCTGCATCCACAATTTTTATTACGTCAAAATAATTCATTCATTCTGTGTAATCGATTGAAACACACACACACACACACAGACTTGTTAGTGCTTAATGCATTTATTTATGAAGACCTTTACTTCACTTACTTATTTTAGAAGCTGATGATGTCGCCATAGTCTACGACCGGAAGAAACGGGAGGAGAGGAGGTGAGGAGAGGAAACTTGGCAACAAATGCAGTGAAATAAGACATTGCTTCTCCACTAGCGCCTCATCAGGCAAATTATATTTCTCTGGATGGGTTCAGAAGGTGAGGGGTCAGGGGTCAAGGTCAGGAGACCAGGCTGCTCCCGAGGGAGGTGAAAAAGAGGCAGGGGTGGTGAATGATTTCAGAAAGCATAGCAGTTGTCATCTGAGCTCTCAGCAATAGGACCAGCTTTTGGTAGGTGTTCCTGGTGTTTCCTTGGTCTTGTGTCAGTTCACTCAATCTTCTCTTCAGAAGGCAGAGAAGGCCATTCCTCCCTCCACTGCATTACCTAAAAGTAATAAGTAAAGCTGTAAATTATTTACAATTCCACCACAGTGTGGAGGGTATTTGTAAAGCAAGACAAAAAGTTCAGTCCAAAAATAGTATAAACCTCAACTTACTCTGATCTTGCAGCTGTAGGGACAGTGCCTCCAGAGTTCCCGGCTGCTCTTTGTAGGCTTCCCAGTGGCTCTTCATCTCCTGCACCAGGATCCTTTCTTCCTCCTGCAGTCTGTTCACCAACATCAGTCTGTCGAAGATTGCCTTTTTGATGGCGAGATGGCTGTTGCCTGTGAGATGTAAACTCGGAGGTATATAACAGAGCAACAGCAATGAGAAGGTAAAAATGTAATCACAGTAGATACATTCTGCATTCATATACTTACTGGTGCCAAGTCTCTCCCATGGCCGCACAATGTTGTTAGTATTGAGCAGCTCATCCACTGAGCAGCTCTGCCTGCTGTCAAGGCTGCCTTGTGCTCAACAATTTTTCTCTGAATCTGATGCCTCCTCTTGTTGCCGTCTGAATACAACAGGGTGATTGGACGAACTGAAGATCCAGATATGTTACATAACTATAAGTTGTAGAGCTACTATAGAGGCACAAACAAAGAGAGTACAAAGCAATCAACTCCTTTCTAAAGCATTGGTTGTCATGCAGTTATAACATTATAACAAGCCATGCAGAGTTTTGGCTCACAAGGTACTCTGCTGTTTCTGGTGATGTAATTTATTAGTTTAATGAAATGTTTTACATTAGATCAATTCATAACATAGGCCATGCCTATATTTGATCATAAACATGGTATGATGTGTATAACTAATGCATTTTATTTCACAAATCAGTTTTACTGCTTGATTAATAATGTGTTTGAGGTCATATTGTTGTTGGGCCATACCTGTCAAACAGTACAGGTAGTGTTTCCTCTGGTTTACACTGAGGTAAAGCCCCTCAATCTCCTTCTGGAGATGCCCTGTCTGCCCTGTCTGACTATCCTAAAGTGCGGCTGTCAAACATAGGGCATGTTACAAACATAACTCCACTTACATCAATCAATTATGAAGTTGAGAGACAGAAACATTCACTTTTCTACCTGTTGGATTCTGGCTTGAAGTAGAATTTTTCCTGTCATCATATTAGAACATAGTTATTACTTTGCTTGTATGATAATTGTACATTTTTGGTGGTCAATGAATGGTGAATTCGAAGTTTATGTATGGAAAGATACTGAGACAAGGGGAAGTGCAGAAAGTTCATATTTTGTTCAAACATGTTGCTGAATATTAATATTTCTAAGGAAGGAGGCAAATAGCAACAGTTTAGTTTCAGTTCCTGATAAGGCAGGCCAGTTACACACACACTAACACACACACACACACACACACTTCCATGCCCAAGAGAGTCCTAACTTAGGCAGGTCATGACACTACCAGTGAGCGCTTCCAACTGTCTGCTGCAGGGGGACGATATCCCTGGAAAATAATAGACAGGTCAAGGCAGGCAGCGGTCAGAAAACCAGAGGTGGTGCAACGATACCGGACGGCAGGCAGGCTCAGGGTCAGGCGGGCTCAGAGTCAGGACAGGCAAGGGTCAAAACCAGGAGGATGAGAAAAAGAGAGACTGGAGCTGAGACAAAAACGCTTGTTGACTTGAACACAGGTATAAGTACCCAGGGGATAATGGGGACGATGGGCGACACTTGGAGGGGGGTGGAGACAATCACAAGAACAGGTAAAACAGATCAGGGCGTAACAGGATAACCGTACTTCCTAATGGAGACATACAGCTCTCCAGGTTTCTAGCCATTTCCTGAGCCTAGGGCATGACAGTCCACTTACATTTTTTTGCAGAGGAACGTGATATAGAACCTATCTTGCGATTCCTCAGCTACTGGAATGCTGAAGAATGCATTAGCCAAATCAATCACTGAAAAACAACAGCTTCCAGGTGGAACTTGAGAGAGAATCGTCACCGTATTAGGCACAAGTGGTACTTGATCATGTACAGCATCATTAACCAATCTTAAATCTTGCACGAATCTGAAATCCCCTGAGAGTTTTCTTACAGGGAGGTGTGGTGTTATCAGGTGAACTTGGGCATGGTATAACAGCACCCGCCTCCACTAATGCTGTATGTACTGGAATTATGCCTTTTTTCTGCTTCTCTGCTCACCACGGTTGTTGCTCCTTTCATTTTGCCAATGTCTGTCTTCCCTTTGACCCATACTTTGTCTGGCACTTCCTTTAGCCATGGAATCGTGTCATTTGTTTCAGCCACCACCATTACCACTTCGGTGGGGAGAGGTAGTTTCTTTCTTCTGGCTCTTGCTGATGCCCAATAGGGTGAGATTAATTTAGCACTTGAGGTCTCTTCCCAGTAGATTTACTGGGCATGATGATGCATACAGGAATTGATGTCTCAGTTTCCCCGTTTTCCATGCAACTGGGAAGGGGTATGTGAGGGGTTCGAAAGAGGGGATCCCTGATGCGCTGACAGTTTGCATTGTTCTTTTCGAGGGAATGACTTTCAGGGCTGATTTCTTCAGGACAGAGACTGCTGCATCAGTGTCTACTAGGAATGGATTTTTTTCTCCCAGTATCTCAATATTAATTAGTGGATTTTCTGTTGAGAGAGTAGTTTGTTGTAACATCTGTAGGGGTGTTTCTTCTTCTTCATTTTCGGTTTCTGCCTCATCCTATTGTTGGTCTCCGAAAGGGTCATTTACCCTCATGTTTCTGGGAGGTCCATTCCACTCCTCCCTGCCTTCATTTTCTTGGCAGTCTCTGGCAAAATGTCCTGGTTTAACACAGTTATAACACCTCCGACCGTTTCCGACTGTTTCTTCCCGGGGGTTCCCACCTCTCCCCCGTCTTTTCCCTCGTCCTCCACCTCTTCCTCAAGCTCCTCTTCCTCCTCCTCTTCCTTCTTTCCCTCCCCCGCTGTAGCACATCAGCTGCAGTAAGGGCTGTGCCTCAGGTGGGGCTGTTGGAAATTCTGGATAAAGGCTGTTCTCTTTTTTCTTTGCTCGTGTCCTTCTCTCACTTTCTTCTGTTTCCTTTTCTTTGTCTACTTGCTTCACCATTAAACCTTTCACTGTTCTGTCCTTCTATTTCCGTGATTCTGCTTCTCTGCCTCTTCCAGTTTTTCTCTGGCTTCTACAAGTCTCTCTGTATCCCATCTAAAGGGAATGCTCCATTTGTCCATTTAGCCTCTTTAACTGTTTGGTCTAACACCCTATTCCCAAATTTCTGACTCATCGTTTTGGCAGGCCCCGAAATCCGGGGCGACTTGTATTTTCGTTTTTACTACAACACGTTCCCATTCTCTCTTTTTGCTCCCTATCTTGAAACAGGCACACCTGAAGTATAAATCGGCAAAACTGTAGTTGTAAAATACAGCTGTATCCCCCCCCAAAAAAATCTGCATTATTGGCCATATCAATGTTGTATTTTGTGTCTTTGTAATTACATTCTTTCTTTCATAATACAGGGGTTTAGATATTCATTCTTTACAAATTCCTCCTTCACACTAGTGTTCTATAAATACAACACATTCGGTAATTGTAATCTCTCCTTTCAAATCTTCACACACCACCTCACTATTTTCCCAAATTTCATTCACACATCACACAGAATCCTTATAACGTCATCAATCGAAGTCCACGCAGAACTTTCTTAGGTATTCACATTCACACCACCAGCAATGATCTGCAGACAACATAGTAAAACTCATTATAAGCTATTTTTATCGCACTCAAGTTGTTTTGATTATGAGGGGGTCCCTTATGAATTGCTAACACAAAACATTTAGGAACCCCTGTGGTAGCTTATATGATGAGATATGGATGAGAGAAATATCCTTAAAACAATAAAATACAATTAGCAGCCAAGCATCGATCATCATGCTGGTGACATTCAAATAATACCTTCAATATTTATTGGAAATTTGCATCAAGCTCACCACTGTCCATCACTTAACCACCATGAAGTTCATCATTACTTATTTCATCTGCCTATAAACTCTTAAAGCTTTCTCACGTTGTAGTGGTAGTACAACTACAGTAGTAGTGGAAAAAGTACCCAATTGAGTTAAAGTAAAGATGCCTTAATAGACAATGACTCACGTAAATGGGAAGGTCAAGCAGTAAAATAGTGCTTGAGTAAAAGTATTTGGTTTTAAATATACTTAAGTATCAAAATTAAATGTAACTGCAAAAATATACTATTTTTTCCCCGAATAGCCAGGGGCACACTAAACATGCAGACATAATTTAGAAACAAATCATTTGTGTTTAGTGAGTCTGCCAGATCAGAGGCAATAGGGATTATCAGGGATGTTCTCTTGATATGTGTATGAATTGGACCATTTTCCTGTGCTGCTAAGCATTCAAAATGTAACAAGTACTTTTGGGTGTCAAGGAAAATGCATGGAGTAAAAAGTACATTATTATTTTAAGGAATGTAGTGAACTAAAAAAATATATATGTAGTTGTCAAAAATATATAAAGTACTGATACCCCAAAAAATGACTTAAGTAGTACTTTAACGTATTTTTACTTAAGTACTTTACACCCCTGAATACATTGTATCAATGCAAGTTTCTCGCATAATTCATTTGACTGACACAAAAAGATCCCACCATGTCAAACAAACAAATGGTCTGTTGGCAATTACTAAATTGAAACATAATTTCCTGTTTCTATCAGCCCAGTCATGACAATTTTTATGCATTAGGTAATTCATCTGCATGAAATGGTTGGAGGGAAACCTGGTTAATGAGTGAGTTGACATGATGGCACAAACAGATCTGGGACCAGACTAGCATAGAATATTTCCTACCAGAGTATAAGAACCAGTCTAATTCTTCCCCCTCTTCTACATGAACCATTAGACCATTGGTAGCAGTGTTTCTTTGTGGTATGGATGTGTCCTTCTAGCACCACTAGGTGGAAGAACTTGCAAAGAAATAAGGTTGTGGTAACATCTACAAAATCCCTGCACAGAGAAAAATAATACCAACATATTGATTGTGTTCGTTCCATTTGTCAAAATATGTCTGCTGTAGTTATAGAATTACCACGTGGTGAAATTTAAGGAAACTATCGTCTTTCATCCATCTCTTCTGTGGACAGTCCAATGTGTCTGGTCACTTATACATATACTCTGTTTACTTTGGGTTCAAGTTCTACTAGAACAATCCAGAAAATAAATCATTGGATCTATGTGAGGGACACACACACAGACACACAGACTGATCTATAAGTAGCCAAGCTGAGGGCTGGTGGAGGAAAGGCAAGACCAAGCTTATGAACTTACCCCCAGTGGACCAACCCACAAGGCATTGGTTTTCATCTTTGTCCAAATGAAAAGATGAGAGAAAGAGAAAATAAAGGAATTGGAATAGCTGAGCCGAAGGAACGGTCAACCTGGTTTGTTGAAGAGAAGATTTGGGTTAATTCTTCCTATCTGTGTGTCTTGGGGTAAATGTGGAGTGCGGGCCTGTGTGATTTTGATTATCTCCATGTTCGGGTTAGATGGCAATCCTCACTAACTATAATGGCAATAACGGTGATAACCAAGTCCCTACAAAGACTATCAGGACGATCTATTTTATTTTCTAAATCTCTGCGCTCCCTTTTCATTCTCTATTCTGCTGTTTGGTGTAATACAGCAGCCTTGCTCCCACTTCTCTCTCTCTCTCTATCCCTCATCTCTCTGCTCCAGTTAGAGGCACTGCGACACCGTGCTTAGAGCACACACACTGCATCGCCATTCATCCTATTTCTGCCATGGCGTATGCGTGCTGCCAGCCCAGCGCACTGCAGTTCTGTGTTGCAGAGAAGATGCAGGGTGCCTGCCATGCGCTGGAAGGGGGGGGGGGGGGGGGGGGTTGGAGCTATTTATATCAGCGAGGGATGTAAATAGCCTATGCGTGAAGCTATAGGGACCAAAGGCAGTGGATGGGATGAGGGGGATTTGATGAGAGTGAGGATGGTTCAGAGTAGTCAGAGGGTACAGTATTTATTGGTGTCACAGGGTAGTGATGGAGAATGAAGAAGAAGGAAAAAAATTATGTTTGTTGGCTGTATTTTGTTCAGGCTCTATGGATAGGGAGAATATAGAACTGCTGTGTGAATGTGTGTGTGTTCATTTTAGAAAGACATTTCATTCATTCAAACCAAGCAACAGCGCTGAAATGAACCTCAAACTCTCATTGGGCTCATTTCAATAATTCCATTATGGACTGTAATGCACACAACACCGTCAGCTTCAGTAACGTACGCTAAACTGAATTTCTCTCTATCTCTCTCTCTCTCTCTCTCTGTCTCTCTCTTTCTCTCATTCATATATACAGATGCAAGAAAAAGTATGTGAACTCTTTGGAATTACCTGGATTTCTACATAAATTGGTCAAAAAATTTCACAACAATAGACAAACACAGTGTGCTTAAACTAATAACACACACATTATTGTACTTTTTTGGTGTATATTGATTACATAATTTTAAAATTCACAGTGTAGGTTGGAAAAAGTATGTGAACCCCTAGGCTAATGACTTCTCCAAAAGCTAATTGGAGTCAGGAGTCAGCTAACCTGGAGTCCAATCAATGAGACGAGATTGGAGATGTTGGTTAGAGCTGCCCTGCAATATAAAAAACACTCACAAAATGTGGGTTTGCTATTCACATGAAGCATTGCCTGATGTGAACCATGCCTCGAACAAAAGAGATCTCAGAAGATTAATAATTGTTGACTTGCATAAAGCTGGAATGGGTTACAAAAGTATCTCTAAAAGCCTTGATGTTCATCAGTCCACGGTAAGACAAATTGTCTATAAATGGAGAAAGTTCAGCACTGTTGCTACTCTCCCTAGGAGTGGCCGTCCTGCAAAGATGACTGCAAGAGCACAGCGCAGAATGCTCAATGAGGTTAAGAAGAATCCTAGAGTGTCAGCTAAAGACTTACAGAAATCTCTGGAACTTGCTAACATCTCTGTTGACGAGTCTACAATACGTAAAACACTAAACAAGAACGATGTTCATGGAAGGACACCACGGAAGAAGCCACTACTGTCCAAAAAAACCAACATTGCTGCGCGTCTGAAGGTCGCAAAAGAGCACCTGGATGTTCCACAGCACTACTGGCAAAATATTCTGTGGACAGATTAAACTAAAGTTGAGTTGTTTGGAAGGAACACACAACAGTATGTGTGGAGAAAAAAAGGCACAGCACACCAATATCAAAACCTCATCCCAACTGTAAAATATGGTGGTGGAGCATCATGGTTTGGAGTTGCTTTGCTGCCTCAGGGCCTGGACCGCTTGCTATCATCAATGGAAAAATGAATTCTCATGTTTATCAAGACATTTTGCAGGAGAATGTAAGGCTATCTGTCCGCCAATTGAAGCTCAACAGAAGTTGGGTGATGCAACAGGACAACGACTCAAAACACAGAAGTAAATCAACAGAATGGCTTCAACAGAAGAAAATGCGCCTTCTGGAGTGGCCCAGTCAGAGTCCTGACCTCAACCCGATTGAGATGCTGTGGCATGAACTCGAGAGAGGTTCACACCAGACATCCCAAGAATATTGCATAACTGAAACAGTTTTGTGAAGAGGAATGGTCCAAAATTCCTCCTGACCGTTGTGCAGGTCTGATACGCAACTACAGAAAACGTTTGGTTGAGGTTATTGCTGCCAAAGGATAAATAAAGACATGAAAACATATAATTGTTTGTGTGTTATTAGTTTAAGCAGACTATTTATCTATTGTTATGACTTAGATGAAGATCAGATAAAATTTGAACACCAATTTATGCAGAAATCCAGGTAATTCCAAAGGGTTCACATACTTTTTCTTGCCAGTACCAGTCAAAAGTTTGGACACACCTACTCATTCAAGGGTTTTTCTTTATTGGTGCTATTTTCTAAACTGTAGAATAATAGTGAAGACATCACAACTATGAAATAACACATATAGAATCATGTCACTTTAATAATGTCACTTTAATAATGTTTACATATCTTACATTACTCATCTCACATGTGTATACTGTGTTCTATACTATCTACTGTATCTTAGTCTATGCCGCTCTGACATTGCTCATCCACATATTTATTTATCTTACTTCCATTCCTTTACTTAGATTTGTGTGTATTAGGTATTTGTTGTGAAATTGTTAGATATTACTTGTTAGATATTGCTGCACTGTCGGAACTAGAAGCACAAGCATTTCGCTACACCCGCAATAACGTCTGCTTAACACGTGTATGTGACCAATAAAATCTGATTTGATTTGATGTAGTAACCAAAAAAGTGTTAAACAAATCAAAATATATTTTATATTTTAGATTTTTCAAAGTAGCCACTCTTTGCCTTGATGACAGCTTTGCACACTCTTGGCATTCTCTCAATCATCTTCAAGAGGTAGTCACCTGGAATGCATTTCAATTAACAGGTGTGCCTTGTTAAAAGTTAATTTGTGGAATTTCCTTCTTAATGCATTTGAGCCAAGAAACACGAGCAATGGACATTAGACCAGTAGAAATCTGTCCTTCGGTCTGATGAGTCCAAATTAGAAATTTTTGGTTCCAACGGCCGTGTCTTTGTGAGATGCGGAGTAGGTGAACGGATGATCTCAGCATGTGTGGTTCACACCGTGAAGCATGGAGGAGGAGGTGGGATGGTGTGGGGGTGTTTTGCTGGTGACACTGTCAGTGATTTATTTAGAATTCAAGGCACACTTAACCAGCATGGCTACCACAGCATTCTATAGCAATACACCACCCCATCGGGTTTGCGCTTAGTGGGACTTTAATTTGTTTTTCAACTATTTGACCAAAGAGAGTGAAGGAGTACTGCATCAGATGACCTGTTCTCCACAATCACCCGACCTCAACCCAATTGAGATTGTTTAGGATGAGTTGGACTGCAGCGTGAAGGAAAAGCAGCCAACAAGTGCTTAGCATATGTGGGAACTCCTTCATGAGCATTCCTCATGAAGCTGGTTGAGAGAATGCCAAGAGTGTGCAAAGCTGTCATCAAGGCAAATGGTGGCTGCTAAAATATAAAATATTTAGATTTGTTTAACACTTTTTTGGTTACTACATGATTCCATATGTGTTATGTCATAGTTTTGATGTCTTCACTGTTATTACACAATGTAGAAAATAGTAAAATTAAAGAAAAACCCTTGAACGAGTAGGTGTGTCCAAACTTTTGACTGGTACTTTATATATATCACAGGAGGTACCTTAATTGGGGAGGAGGGGCTCGTAGTAATGGCTGGAGTGGAATCGGTGGAAAGGTATCAAACACATGGTTTTCTGTCACGTTTCAGGAGAAGACCCAGATGCAGACAGTGTCGAAGTAACAAAAGTTTATTACTAGAACAGGGGGCAGGCAAAACAGTAATCAGTAATCCAGGGTGGTGTGACAAGGTACAGAACGGCAGGCAGGCTCAGGGTCAGGGCAGGCAGAGGTCAATAATCCAGGATGGTGAGACAAGATACAGAACGGCAGGAAGGCTCAGGGAAAGTAGAATGGTCAAAACTGGGAAAACTAGAAAACAGGAACGAGAAAAAGACAGGAGCAAGGGGTAATCGCTGGAAGGCTTGACGATCAAAACAAACTGGCAACAGACACACAGAGAACACAGGTATAAATACACTGGGGATGATGTGGAATATGGGTGACACCTGGAGGAGGGTGGAAACAAGCACAAAGACAGGTGAAACAGATCAGGGTGTGACAGTTTTTATGTGTTTGATGACATTCCATCTGCTCCGTTCCAGCCATTATTATGAGCCATTCTCCCCTCAGCATCCTCCACTGCCACTGGACTCTGGAACAGTGGAAACGCTTTCTCTGGATTGATGAATCTCGCTTCACCATCTGGCAGTCCGACAGACGAATCTGGTTTTGGCGCATGCCAGACGAATCTTACCTACCCAAATGCATAGTGCCAACTGTAAAGTTTGGTGGAGGAGGAATAATGGTCTGGGGCTGTTTTTCATGGTTTGGGCTAGGCTCCTTAGTTCCAGTGAAGGGAAATCTTAACGCCACTGCATACAATGACATTCCAGACGATTTAGTGCTTCCAATTTTGTGGCAACATTTTGGGGAAAGCTTTTTCCTGTTTCAGCATGACAATGCACCCATGCACAAAGCGAGGACCATACAGAAATGGTTTGTCGAGATTGGTGTGGAAGAACTTGACTGGCCTGCACAGAGCCCTGACCTGAATTGGAACACCGACTGCGAACCAGGCCTAATTGTCCAACATCAGTGCACGACCTCAATAATGTTCTAGTGGAAAGCCTTCCCAGAAGATTGAATGCTGTTATAGCAGCAAAGGGGGTACCAACTCCATATTAATGCCCATGATTTTGTAATGAGATGTTTGGTGAGCAGTTAGTATATTCAGTTGAAGTCGGAAGTTTACATACACCTTAGCCAAATACATTTAAACTCAGTTTTTCACAATTCCTGACATTTAATCCTAGTAAAAATTCCCTGTTTTAGGTCAGTTAGGATCACCACTTTATTTTAAGAATGTGAAATGTCAAAATAATAGTAGAAAATGCTTTATTTCAGCTTTTATTTCTTTCAGCACATTCCCAGTGGGTCAGAAGTTTACATACACTCAATTAGTATTTGGTAGCATAGCCTTTAAATTGTTTAACTTGGGTCAAACGTTTCGGTTAGCCTTCCACAAGCTTCCCACAATAAGTTGGGTGAATTGTGGCCCATTCCTCCTGACAGAGCTGGTGTAACTGAGTCAGGTTTGTAGGCCTCCTTGCTCGCACACGCTTTTTCAGTTCTGCACACAAATTTTCTATAGGGTTGAGGTCAGGGCTTTGTGATGGCCACTCCAATACCTTGACTTTGTTGTCCTTAAGCCATTTTGCCACAACTTTGGAAGTATGCTTGGGGTCATTGTTCATTTGGAAGACCCATTTGCGACCAAGCTTTAACTTCCTGACTGATGTCTTGAGATGTTGCTTCAATATATCCACATATTTTTCCTCCTCATGATGCCATCTATTTTGTGAAGTGCACCAGTCTCTCCTGCAGCAAAGCACCCCCACAACATGATGCTGCCACTCCCGTGCTTCACGGTTTGGATGGTGTTCTTCGACTTGCAAGCTTCCCCCTTTTTCCTCCATACATAACGATGGTCATTATGGCCAAACAGTTCTATTTTTGTTTCATCAGACCAGAGGACATTTCTCCAAAAAGTACGATCTTTGTTCCCATGTGCAGTTGCAAACTGTAGTCTGGCTTTTTTCATGGCGGTTTTGGAGCAGTGGCTTCTTCCTTGCTGAGCGGCCTTTCAGGTCATGTCGATATAGGACTCATTTTACTGTGGATATAGATACTTTTGTACTTGTTTCCTACATAATCTTCACAAAGTCCTTTGCTGTTGTTCTGGGATTGATTTGCACTTTTCGCACCAAAGTACATTCATCTCTAGGAGACATAACATGTCTCCTTCCTGAGCGGTATGATGACTGCATGGTCCCATGGTGTTTATACTTGCGTACTATTGTTTGTACAGATGAATGTGGTACCTTCAGGCATTTGGAAATTGCTCCCAAGGATGAACCAGACTTGTGGAGGTCTACAATATCTTTTCTGAGGTCTTGGCTGATTTCTTTTGATTTTCCCATGATGTCAAGCAAAGAGACACTGAATTTGAATGTAGGCCTTGAAATACATCCACAGGTACACCTCCAATTGACTCAAATGATGTCAATTAGCCTATCAGAATGACATCTTTTTCTGGAATTTTCCAAGCTGTTTAAAGGCACAGTCAACTTAGTGTACGTAAACTTCTGACCCACTGGAACTGTGATACAGTGAATTATAAGTGAAATAATCTGTCTATAAACAATTGTTGGAAAAATTACTTGTGTCATGCACAAAGTGGATGTCCTAACCGACTTGCCAAAACTATAGTTTGTTAACAAGAAATGTGTGGAGTGGTTGAAAAACTAGTTTTAATGTCTCCAACATAAGTGTATGTAAACTTCCGACTTCAACTGTACGTTTATTTCACTTAGAGACCGTGCCAATCATTCTCAAGCTTTTCTCCCATTTTTGACAACAAAGTGTTCTGTTGCCATGGTGAAAATTGGCTTTGTGCTCCAATGTGTCAGCATATTGCTGGGGCTATTGTGTGAGTCATCGCCCACATCGGCTGTTTATTTTTATCTGTCAATATTGCTGTTCGCTTCAGCAAACGCACCGTCTACACCAGATGACTGAGAACAAAGACGATGAGAGAATCAGAGTTATTTTTGGTATCAGAGAAAGCTCTCAAATGGACAAACAGTGCCAACCATACTGTTCAAATGTTACAGCCTTCTTATTAAATAGTGTTTTAAAAATGCCCTCAATCGACACACACAATACCCCTTAATGACAAACTAAAAACTTTTTTATTTAAAAAAAAAAAAAATACATATATATACTGTATATACTGTATATATATATATATATACATATATATACTGTATATATAACAAAAACTTAAATCAGATTTACATAAGTATTCAGACCCTTTACTCAGTACTTTGTTGAAGCACCTTTGGCAGCGATTACAGCCTCGAGTCTTCTTCACTATGACGCTACAAGTTTGGCACACCTGTATGTGGGGAGTTTCTCCCATTCTTCTCAGCAGATCCTCTCAAACTCTGTCAGGTTGGATGGGGAGCGTTGCTGCACAGCTATTTTCAGGTCTCTCCAGAGATGTTAAATCGGGTTCAAGTCCAGGCTCTGGCTGGGCCACTCAAGGACATTCAAAGACTTGTCCCAAAGTCACTCCTGCGTTGTCTTGGCTGTGTGCTTAGGGTCGTTGTCCTGTTGGAAGGTGAACCTTCACCCCAATCTGAGGTCCTGAGCACTCTGGAGCAGGTTTTCATCAAGGATCTCTATACTGAAATGTTTTGCTACCCTTCCCCAGATCTGTGCCTCGACACAATCCTGTCTTGGAGCTCTACAGACATTTCCCTCGACCTCATGGCTTGGTTTTTGCGCTGACATGCACTGTCAACTGTGGGACCTTATATAGACAGGTGGTTGCCTTTCCAAATCAATGTCCAATCAATTTACCACAGGTGGACTCCAATCAAGTTGTAGAAACATCTCAAGGATGATCAATGGAAACAGGATGCACCTGTTCAATTTCAATTTCGAGCTCAATTTCGAGTCTCATAGCAAAGGGTCTGAATACTTATGTAGATAAGGTATCTGTTTTTTATTTTGAATAACTATGTAAAAATGTCTAAAAACCTGTGGTATTGTTTGTAGATTGAGGAGGATTTTATTTTATTTAATCCATTTTAGAATAAGACTGTAACGTTACAAATGTGGAAAAAGTCAAGGTGTCTGAATACTTTCCAAATGCACTGTAAATGTAAATCTGAGACACTTAATATTCAGGACAAAAATATAATTTCTTTGCCTTATCTTTTTCATGATTCATTTGTTGCCTTATTGCAAACAGGATGCATGTTCTGTAAAGGCTTCCTTCTTTTCACTCTGTCATTTATGTTAGTATTGTGGAGTAACTACAATGTTGTTGATCCATCCTCAGTTATCTCCTATCCGGAAACTGAGTTAGCAAGGACGCCTATATCTTTGTAGTGACTGGGTGTATTGAAACACCATCCAAAGTAATTAATAACTGTACTATGCTCAAAGGGATATTCAATGTCTGCATCTTTATGTTTTACCAAAAGGTGTCCTTCTTTGCGAACCATTGGAAAACCTATGTGGTTGAATCTGCCCTTGAATTTCACTGCTCGACTGAAGGACCTTGTAAATAATTGATTTTATGTGCAGGGTTTAAAAAAATATATATATTTCACTTTTATTTAGCCAGGTAGGCAAGTTGAGAACAAGTTCTCATTTACAACTGCGACCTGGCCAAGAATAAAGCAAAGCAGTTCGACACATACAACAACACTGAGTTACACATGGAGTAAAACAAACATACAGTCAATAATACAGTTGAAGAAAATCTTTATACAGTGTGTGCAAATGAGGTAAGAAAAGGGAGGTAAGGCAATAAATAGGCCATGGTGGCGAAGTAATTACAATATACCAATTAGACACTAGAGTGATTGATGTGCAGAATATGAATGTGCAAGTAGAGATACAGTGGTGCAAAGGAGCATGCAAAGGAGCATGGGGTACAGAGATAGTGTCATTTAAAAATCATGTTAAACACTTTTATTGCAAACAGAGTCTATGCAATTTATTATGTGACTTGTTATGCCCATTTTACTCCTGAACTTATTTAGACTTGCCTTAACAAAAAATGTAATTCTACCTTGGCTTTATAGGGTATTGTGTGTAGATCAGTGACTCAAAAACTCAATTTAATCAATTTTAAATTCAGGCTGTAACACAACAAAATGTGGAAAAAGTCAAGGCATATGCATACTTTCTGAAGGCACTGTATGTATGTCATGACCAAATCAGAGAGATACGTAGGAGCAAGTTCATGTAATGCTTGCATGGATTAGCTTTTCTGCAAACTTTTTTGACAAAGTTTCAGATTCTTGCAATGCTACAAAGATGGAGAAAAGGTGCTCTTGAAATTATATGTTTGATATTTTTGTCAAACGATAGATCAGGGTCCAGAGTCCTTCACTTTTATTTGAGAAAACTGTACAACCATAAATATTCATTGTCAGATCCACAGCAGATCTCTTTGTTTCTTGAGACCTAGAACTAGCATCTCTATTTTGTCAGAGTTTAAAAGTAAAACATTTGACGCCATCTACTTCCTTTTGTCTGAGGCAATTTTGGATCTTCACCATTTTTCAAAGAAATTGAACAGCTGTGTGTTGTCTGCATTGCAGTGAAAGTTGATATTGTGTTTCTAAGAGGTAGCATATATAGTGAAAACAATAGTGGTCCTAGAATGGAACCTAGAGGAACACCATAACCAGTGTTGTACTACCACATATTGAGGGTCTCGGGCCTTGTCTCGGTGTCGGATAGAGTTTTACTAGGACTAAGACCATCAAAGTACTTGAGTAGTCGAGGACTGGAGTTGGGAAACACTGCTTCAGATGGACCTGGGGCAGGGTACAGCATGTACAACATAAGTTTGATTTGTCACCTGCACAAGTACCGTGAAATGCTTAACTTGCAAGCCCTGCCCAACAGTACAGTATTCAATATCAAATAGTATAACTAATAATAAACATAGAAAACACAAGAAATAAGAGGAAGCTGCAGTGCATTCGGAAAGTATTCAAACCCCTTGACTTTTTAATTTTGCTACGTTTCAGCCTTATTCTAAAATTGATTAAATAAAACATTATCCTTATTTTTAATTTATTAGAAATAAAAAACAGAAATACCTTATTTACATAACTATTCCAAATCAAATAAAATGTTATTTGTCACATGCGCCGAATACAACAACCTTACAGCGAAATGCTTACTTACAAGCTCTTAACCAACAATGCAGTTTCAAGAAGAATATATTAAAAAAAAAAAGTAAGAGATAAGAATAACAAATAATAGCCCTTATGCACATTCCATGACCGAACGTTCTAAGCATACTTCCTACTGGTGTGGCATACTATAGAACTGAAGTCCGTCTAGTTGTTATCGATGATGAAAACATTATTACCACGATGTCGCAGTTTATTGCTAGGTGTCTTCAGGACTTGCCTCAAATTAATATTAATGATGTACATCGAATTGTTAAATCAGCCTCCAGCTAGCAAGAACGAAAAGGGGTTCAATATGTTGTGGCAGACCAGGGGGTTGGGTCAAGACGTTTACACAGATCAGACACGGACAGAGTATGATTAGCTAGGTTTCAAGGGTGTTTATTGAATAATAAATCAAAAGAAAAGGATAGGTCTCCCCCATGAGACCCTCTCCGGGATACCGTCTTCTGGGCTCCGGGTCTTGCTGTATCCTGTCGGGCACACAAACTCAAACTCCCTCGTCTTAGCTCGGGCACCGTCTCCAACTACACGGAAGTCACCTTCCTTCCCCCAGTCCTCTTCTGTGTGCTGCCCTTCTGGCAGCTTTATGGGGCTTGTACAGCGGGTGAGCAATCAGCCCTTGATTACTCACCAACTCCCCAATCAGCCCCAATTAGTCCTGGGCGGAGAGGCCGTCGAGACCTGGCACGTCCAGCAGATAGAGCTATCGCCTCGTGATGTATACTCCGTCTGTCACCAGGCCTCGACGAGTCTCTCCCTGGTGGCTGACCTGCTGTACGCCACAATGTATATAGGAAGCTACCTAGACAACTATGAAGGTGAGTACCAAGACAGTGACAGATATAACGTTAGCTAGCTACAATCATATTAACCAGCTAGCTAATTTAACTAGTAACTGTAGCTAGCTAGTTACTTCGTAAAATTATGTAACGTTGACAGAATCTACCTGAGAATGTATGTATTTTCGTTAGCTTGCTTAAATTATATTTGCTAGCTAAAAAAATGTTTTATGCATGTCTTCTACACAGTATCTAACAAAGATACATTGACAGGGGAGATCACCGTGAGGGCTGCCTGTCACAGGTCCATGAGGAAGAGGGAAAAGCCGCACAGCATGAGAGCAGGGAAAGGTTATAGATAGCTACTAGAGACCTTGTTAAACATCTCCTGTGGGACACTGACATCATGGTCAAAATGTGTTGGAGACAGTGTCAGCGTTTAATCTTGTCAATAGATAGCTATTAATGATGGGTCCCAATTTAGAATTGCCCACTTAACAGGTTATTTGGTAAAGATCTGTTGATGCGGTGTTTGGTAATTTTGTTACTGAGACACAATGTATTCCTTTATAGTTAAATGAGCCCCTAGTTAAGAAGACTAGACACTACTATGTTTATTGTTATTTATGGGTCGCATCATTCTTGTTTCTCACTTCAGTCTTTCATCACACTTATCTTCACAGATGGTGTTAAAGCACTCCGTACCAGTGATAGAGGTCCAAAGACACTGCTCCTGTGTTGCAGGAAGTGCTCTGTGCAATCATCTGATGGCCCTTCTTTACCAGACAGCACACTACTCTCAACTAAACATTCCTGCTGCACCACCAGTTCACAGCTGCACAGACACAGAACAGCGTTGGCACAAGCCAAGAACACTTTGTGAGTCTATCAATATCCATAGAAAATGCACCTGAAAAGTATTCAGCGTATGTAACAGTAAATCCTGGTTAATTAGGGTGTGAAGCCAGGTCCGGTTGATGTGATAGAGTTCTGTAAACCTACTAACTCGTGTGCTGATGGAATAAGGTAAATTGTAGGTTCCTAGAATGGAAACATTTTCTTATGATTTTTTGTAACCAGATGATAAGCCTAAACAGTGGCGTCTTTACGATGTAATGACACGTTTGGGACAAAGACTGGGGGGAAATATATAATAATCTATAAATCTGTATTTTATTTGAACTTTCGGGCTTGTGCTGTTTCTGGAAAAGTTACATGAGTCTTTGTTATAGCAATCTCTCCAACCTGATGTTAAGATTTTAAAATGTATTGCAGAAGTTCTCTCTACAAAGCACTCAATGGATACATGCCTGACATGGACCTTCTCCGCGTCTCAGAAACGTATGCCAACTTTTCTCCACTTACCGCCCCTCTTGTGACAACAATGGAAATGTCAGCTGACGTGCCCCTGGTTGAGTCCGCCTTTGGGCCAGTGCAAGCTGGCAGTGTGCTGTCCTATCAACTTCCACAGCCAAAGACCCGTGAAATTGAAAAGATTGCCGATGCCCCTTCTCCACCAATACTTCCATTAGATGGCTACAGGCTTCAGTCTTCCCAGTGTGCTTATGTCCTTAACCATCAGGAGCAGTTCCACATCAAGGCATTAGAGACAACCTACAAGATGTCACACAAAGTCGAGGTTGCTACAAGGGAGCAGATCAGCAGCCCAGAATGGCATCAGCTCAGGAAAATGAGAATAACATCCTCTCGTTTCCGAGAGGTTTGCCATGTACTGGGAGAGACCTCAGCTGGCCGCCTAGCTGAGCGGATGTTCAAGGGATCTGGTATGCAGACCATGGAGATGAAGAGGGGGCTAGCCATGGAGCCAGTGGCTGTACAGGAGTACTGCACACTGAAGAATGTTAACTTCTTTCCGTGTGGCTTCGTAGTGCACCCAGATGCCTCGTGGTTAGGATCCTCTCCAGATGGCATCATATTTGATCGCAGTGTGAGACCACACTGTGGACTCTTAGAGGTCATGTGCCCAAATGTACCAAGTTATGTTGACCGCCCTTACCTGAAGATACAGAATGGAGAGCTGAAGTTGAAGAGATCTCATGCTTACTACTGGCAGGTGCAAGGTCAAATCCTTCTCACAGGTTGTAGCTGGTGTGACTTTGTCGTCTGTGCACAGGAGGACATCCTAGTTGAAAGGATATATAAAGATCTACAGGTTTCAAAAACTATAAGAGAGAAGGTTGACCACTTATTTTTACCACTACTTGCACCTGAATGGATGCCCTGCATGGGTGCCAAGTTTAGTGGCATTATGAAAAATAAGTATTGATGTTCTTGTGAAAACTACAGTAGAATAGATTTGTTAAAAAAAACATTTCAGCAAATGTTCAACAGTTAATCAATTTCACATCTCTAACATTGTATTCCATCTTGCATTCTGGCTATTCTGTGTTTATGTGATTTCTTTCCCCCACCCCTAAACTCCTTGCCTAATTAAAGCCAATACAAGCTCCACACAAACTGATATTCACTACAACACAAATTATTGATACATGTCATAGATAAACAAGTTATTGTTTTGCTGCTAGCAAATAAACACATGTACATTTACACTGGCTTGGCCCAGGCTCTGACCAAAGGTCCGTTTTGATAGTTGACCAACAGGCACGCCACTGCAAATAACTGGTTGATGCTGCCTGAGATGGTCAGGGGGATGACTGTGTCAAACAGCTTGTGCTCCTTTACTCTGCGGATCATTCTTTCAACATGCCCTCTCAGCCTGGCAATGGATTGGGTCTCCCTAACCTCATGCGCTGGCATCTGTGTGCGCCTTGACAGAAAGGGCCGGTAGACCTTGCACGGAACAATGTTATCTACGAGAATGCCCTCATCCACCATAATGGCCATGTAAGGGGTGAGTAAGGAAATAATTCCAGACTGCTTGAAGATCTCCTTGTCACTCATAGATCCAGCATACAACGACGACACAAAAGTGACAGCTCCATGTGGTGACTTGTAGGAAGAAAACACCTCACTCTGCAGTAGTAGTGAAGATGGTGTCTGTTCAGTGCAGTCGATCACTACCTGGGTGTCTGGATAGTCCTTGAACTCAGGTGGCAGGTGGGCTTTGATGGTTTCCTTGGGGATTCATATATGTGCTGATCCAAGCAGACAGTAGAGGAAGTTGGCCCAAGAGATGATAATCCAGCTCACTGTCGATTGGTGGATGCTGAACCAATGGGCCAAATCCTTCTGCTTCAGACCCAGCGACAGATGAGTCATAAACAAGAAGAACTCGTCGATTGATGGCAGTGTCTGAACATAAAGAAAACCATTTTAGTACAATATAGTCCTTACATTCAGTCCATAACACAAAAAGTAAATAATATTTAACAATTACAGTAAGATCAAATAATATTCTCTTAAGTACTGTATTTAATGAAGTTGTCCCTCACTGGTTTTCTTCGAGTAACACTTGTATCTAAAGACGGACCCAGTGTTTTTGAATACCAAAATATCTCATTACTATTATTGCCCATCTTCTCTAAGCATCAAGAGGCACTAGACATGACCTAGCTGCTATTGTAGCCTGTTTTCTTGTTACTGCAATTCGTACTGTAATTTACAGCAGCTATCATCACAGCAGTGAATTTGTTTTAAATGTTCCGTTATTTAAACTGGGAAGTGGACTAAGAACCAGATCTTATTTGCAGCAACAACCTGGGAGCATTTTTGGGGGTTAACTGAAAACTAATGTAAAGACAATATACCTTCAATGTGCCTACTTATGCTAAGATATACTAGCCTAGTTTTAAATAACAAGGAACATGTTCTTAAAGGTAAGATGGACTTTGGGATCCCTTTTACGGGATAATATTCATAAACAACCTCTGAATTGCAGCGCGCCAAATTCAAAAATAATACAAAAAATATTTATAATCATGGAATCACAAGTGAAATATACCAAAACACAGCTTAGCTTGTTGTTAATCCACCTATCGTGTCAGATTTTGAAAATATGCTTTACAGCGAAAGCAATCCAAGCGTTTGTGAGTGTATCAATCACTGCTAGAACAGCTAGCCTTAAATTAGCTTGGTCACGAAAGTCAGAAAAGCAATAAAATGAATCGCTTACCTTTGATAATCTTCGGATGTTTGCATTCACGAGACTCCCAGTTACACAATAAATGTTCTTTTTGTTCGATAAAGATTAGTTTTATAACCAAAAACCGCCATTTGGTTTGCGCGTTATGTTCAGAAAACCACAAGCTCATTCCGGTCCTGAAGGGCAGACGAAAATTCCAAAAAGTATCCGTAATGTTCGTAGAAACATGTCAAAGGTTTTTAACATACATAATCAATCATATTTCAACTGGACGGTAAACTGTTCAATACTACAGAGAAAGAAAATGTCGAGCCACATCTCTCCTGCGCAGGAACTAATCAAAGGACACCTGACGCGATTTGATAAATCTCGCTAATTTTTCAAAATAAAAGCTTGAAACTATGTCTAAAGCCTGGTCACAGCCTGAGGAAGCCATTGGAAAAGGAATCTGGTTGATACCCCTTTAAATGGAGGAGGGGCAAGCAATAGAACAGGGATTTTTCCAAATAAAATGCACTTCCGGGTTGGAGTTCCTCAGGTTTTCGCCTGCAAAATCAGTTCTGTTATACTCACAGACAATATTTTGACAGTTTTGGAAACTTTAGAGTGTTTTCTATCCTAATCTGTCAATTATATGCATATTCTAATATCTGAGCCTGAGAAATAGTCTGTTTACCTTGGGAACATTATTTTTCCAAACATAAAAATTCTGCCCCCTAGCTGAAAGAAGTTAACCACTGATTCCTCGTCTGGTCTCTTCCCTGCACCTGGGTCTAACCTTACCACATCACAGTCCTTGAGTGGGCTAGCCAGAGCCCGTACCTGAACCCAATTGAACATCTCTGGAGAGACCTGAAAAAAGCTGTGTAGCAATGCTCCCCATCTAACCTGACAAAGCCTGAAGGGATCTGCAGAGAAGAATGGAAGAAACTCCCCAAATGCAGGTGTGCCAAGCTTGTAGCGTCATACCCAAGAAGACTCGAGGCTGTAATCGCTGCCTAAGGTACTTCTACAAAGTACTGAGTAAATGGTCTGAATACTTATGTAAATATGATATTTAAGTTTTTATTTTGTAATGAGCAAACTTTTTTTTTTAAACAGATTTTCTCTTTGTCATTATGGAGTATTGTGTGTAGATGAGGGGGAAAAAACGATTTAATCCATTTTAGAATAAGGCTGTAATGTAACAAAATCAAGTAGTCTGAATACTTTCCGAATGCCCTGTATATACAGGGTCAGTGCCAGCACCAAATGTACAATGTGCATGGATACTGGAGTATTTGAGGTAGATTTGTACATGTAAGGCAGGGATTAGGAAAAAGTGACTGGTAGCAGGATAAATAATAAACTGTATAGCAACAGCATAAGTGGTTGGTGAGTGTTATTTTGGTGGGTGTGAGTGGGTGGGTGTGCAAGAGTGTCAGTGTACAGTAGCTACTTTATTGAGGAAAAATTTACTTACTATGACTGTGATATGTGGTTGTCCCACCTAGCTACCTTAAGGTGAATTAACTAACTGTAAGTTGCTCTGGATAAGAGCGTCTGCTAAATGACTAAAATGTCAAATGTGATAGGCAGATATACTTGTAAACAGGGCTGAAAAGTGACTGGTAGCAGGAAAATATAAATATGGTAATATATTAGTTGTTAGCCATTTAACAGTCTTATGGCCAGGTGATGTCTTGGGTGGCTGGAGTCTTTGGCAATTTTTTGGGGCCTTTTTCAGACACTGTCTGGCATGTACATCCTGGATGGTCGGGAGCTCACCCCCAGTGAAACGCTGGGCTGTCCTCACCACCCTTTGTCGGGCCTTCCGGTCGAGGGCGGTGCAGTTGCCATAACAGACAGTGGTACAACGGGTCAGGATGCTCTTGATGGTGCAGCTGTAAAGTTCTTAAGGATCTGAGGGGCCATGCCAAATCATTTCAGCCTCCTTCTTCACAACTGTGCTGGTGTGAAAGTGCCACGTTAAATCCTCAGTGATGTGGACACTGAGGAACTTGAAGCTTTCGACCCTCCACTGCAGCCCCATCGATGTGGATGGGGGTGTGCATCCGCCCCCGTTTCCTGTAGTCCACAATCAGCTACTTGGTCTTACTGACGTTGAGGGTGAGATTGTGCTCCTGGCACCACACTGCCATTGGTGATCAGGCCTACCACCGCCGTGTCATCAGCAAACTTGATGATGGAGTTGTGCATGGCCACACAGTCATGGGTGAAAAGGGAGTACAGCACACACCCCTGGGAGGGCCCATGTTGAGGTTCAGCTTGACAGAGTTGTTGTTGCCTACTCTTACCACCTGGGGTCGGCCAGTCAGGAAGTCCAGGATCCAGCTGCAGAGGAAGGTGTTCAGTCACAGGATCCCGCCACAATTAGATTGCTTAATTTCTCTCTCCATCTCTAATCCTCTATCCATCCATCTATCAATTCTCTCTCTACATTACTATCTTTTTCCTTTTCTATCCCTTCCCTTTAACAGTCTCTTTATCTATCCCTTCTGTCTCCCTACATCTATCTTACTTAATCTCTCAAGTTCTCACATTCTCACTCTCCTTCTTCATCTACACTCTTATCTATCTAGAACCTAAAAGGGTTCTTTGTAACAATTGAGGAGCCCTTTTTTGGTTCCAGGTAGAACCCTTTGCACATGGGATTCTACATGGAACCCAAAATATTTCTACCTGGAAACAAAAAGGGTTCTATCTGGAACCAAAAAGGGTTCTCCGACCTATGGGGACATCTGAAGAACTCTTTTAGAACCCTTTTTTCTAAGTGTATCCCCCCGACTGTGCAATCATCCCCTCTTGCTTTCTCCCTTTCCCTCCCTCGGCATCTGTCTCCGTCCCTCTATAGCAGTCATGAGTTCATTCGCTGGACTAGCTGACGTAGGGATCGGCGAGAAGAGAAAGATTTGCCAAAACCCTTCTCTGGGCAGAATCTGGTTTGCTTTCCCATTCATGCATGTCTCTTCACAGTCAATTTTGAGTCTCATAGCAAAGGGTCTGAATACTTACAGTATGTAAATAAGGTATTTCCGTTTTTTGTTTTAAATAAATTAGCAACAATTCTGAACCTGTTTTTGTCTTGTCGTTATGGGGTATTGTGTGTAGATTGACGAGGGCACAAAATATTTAATCCATTTTAGAATATGGCTGTAACATAACAAAATGTGGAAAAAGTGAAGGGGTCTGAATACTTTCTGAAGGCACTGTAAAAAAACACTTGGTCAGGCCAAATATCCAAACTCCTTTCATGACACAGTAATATGGGGTGTAACGGTTAGGGGTCAATGTGGAATTAGATCATTCGATATTAGAATGTGGCATGGAGAAAATCTAGGGAGAACCTTGCTTGCTAAGCTATTAAATGAACCTCCACTGTCCTCCAAGATGTTGTATTTGGAGGAGACTTTCGGATGTCCCTAGGGGTTTCACTGGCTGCTCGGGACATTCAAATGTCCCTCGTCTGGAAAAGCCATCTGTGATGTGGGAGGAAAGTGAACAGGGCGTTCTTTAGTGTCACGTTATTCAGATTTATACTTCTCGTGTCTTCTGTCCAACACTCCATAAGCACCACCTCGACTGATTGTTTTTCCATGTTTAGCCGACGTTTGCCAAATGTTACCTTGGAGAGAGTTCACGCTGCATTAGGAAGCCTAATATTGGGCTTTCCACACTGAACGTTAAAGCTTATGGGTGATTTCACACCACATAAACACAGCCAATTTAGCATTTTCAATGTCCCTGTGACTGAGACGTGCTTGATTTCCTTTAAAGATATTGGTTTTTGGCTTGGGACAATCCCTCTAGTCCATCTACAGCAGGGATGGGCAACTGGTGGCCCGCGACACCCCCCCCCCCCTTTTGTAGGCCCAACTTGTTCTGGTCTCAACTTAATGGTAGGATACACAAGGTACAATTTTGAAATTTGGTTGTGCATCAGCAGTTTCTCTTTTTTGTCAGTCACTGACAGTCACTGATTTAGCCCATGTCAGCTAACATTTTTTTGATTGGTAAGTTAGCTGGCTAGACTAACTAAACTTGTAGTAATCATGGCCCAATTACCGACCGAGGGGCCCCATTGATTTTGTTAGTCACTCTCACTCAGATATCATATTCAAAACGGCAAACGTTTCTCTCCACCCCATGGCAAAATGAGTAGAATACAGGGTATTAGCTGTAAAACTGCAAATGTTTCTCTCCACCCCATGGCAAAAGGACAAGAATTGCATGAAATTTCTTATAAAATTATTAAATTGCTGTGTGTATCAAGAAAGTACTGTACATTCTTGATACACACAGGAAACTGTTTAGCGTGAAAAACCCAGAGTGTTGCAGTTCTTGACACAACTCAAACCGGTGCGCCTGACATCTACTATCATACCCCGTTCAAAAGCACTTCAATCTTTTGTCTTGCCCATTCAACCTCTGAATGGCACACATACACAATCTCAATTGTCTCAAGGCTTAAAAATCCTTCTTTAACCTGGCTCCTCCTCTTCATCTACACTGATTGAAGTGGATTCAACAAGTAACATCAGTAAGGGATCTTAGCATTCACCTGGATTTCCCTGGTCAGTCTATGTCATGGAAAGAGCAGGTGTTCCTAATGTTTTGTACACTCAGTGTACTGGTTGTCTATGTAAAGCAGTGTATGCAAACAGAGCTGAGAATATGCATGAAGGTGTTACGCCACAGCATGTGGGTGGGTGTGCTAACAGCAGTATCGAATATATATATATATATATATATATATTCATATATATATATACACTGCTCAAAAAAATAAAGGGAACACTTAAACAACACAATGTAACTCCAAGTCAATCACACTTCTGTGAAATCAAACTGTCCACTTAGGAAGCAACACTGATTGACAATAAATTTCACATGCTGTTGTGCAAATGGAATAGACAAAAGGTGGAAATTATAGGCAATTAGCAAGACACCCCCAATAAAGGAGTGGTTCTGCAGGTGGTGACCACAGACCACTTCTCAGTTCCTATGCTTCCTGGCTGATGTTTTGGTCACTTTTGAATGCTGGCGGTGCTTTCACTCTAGTGGTAGCATGAGACGGAGTCTACAACCCACACAAGTGGCTCAGGTAGTGCAGCTCATCCAGGATGGCACATCAATGCGAGCTGTGGCAAGAAGGTTTGCTGTGTCTGTCAGCGTAGTGTCCAGAGCATGGAGGTACTACCAGGAGACAGGCCAGTACATCAGGAGACGTGGAGGAGGCCGTAGGAGGGCAACAACCCAGCAGCAGGACCGCTACCTCCGCCTTTGTGCAAGGAGGAGCACTGCCAGAGCCCTGCAAAATGACCTCCAGCAGGCCACAAATGTGCATGTGTCTGCTCAAACGGTCAGAAACAGACTCCATGAGGGTGGTATGAGGGCCCGACGTTCACAGGTGGGGGTTGTGCTTACAGCCCAACACCGTGCCGGACGTTTGGCATTTGCCAGAGAACACCAAGATTGGCAAATTCGCCACTGTGCTCTTCACAGATGAAAGCAGGTTCACACGCACATGTGACAGACGTGACAGAGTCTGGAGACGCCGTGGAGAACGTTCTGCTGCCTGCAACATCCTCCAGCATGACCGGTTTGGCGGTGGGTCAGTCATGGTGTGGGGTGGCATTTCTTTGGGGGGCCGCACAGCCCTCCATGTGCTCGCCAGAGGTAGCCTGACTGCCATTAGGTACCGAGATGAGATCCTCAGACCCCTTGTGAGACCATATGCTGGTGCGGTTGGCCCTGGGTTCCTCCTAATGCAAGACAATGCTAGACCTCATGTGGCTGGAGTGTGTCAGCAGTTCCTGCAAGAGGAAGGCATTGATGCTATGGATTGGCCCGCCCGTTCCCCAGACCTGAATCCAATTGAGCACATCTGGGACATCATGTCTCGCTCCATCCACCAACGCCACGTTGCACCACAGACTGTCCAGGAGTTGGCGGATGCTTTAGTCCAGGTCTGGGAGGAGATCCCTCAGGAGACCATCCGCCACCTCATCAGGAGCATGCCCAGGCGTTGTAGGGAGGTCATACAGGCACGTGGAGGCCACACACACTACTGAGCCTCATTTTGACTTGTTTTAAGGACATTACATCAAAGTTGGATCAGCCTGTAGTGTGGTTTTCCACTTTAATTTTGAGTGTGACTCCAAATCCAGACCTCCATGGGTTGATAAATTTGATTTCCATTGATAATTTTTGTGTGATTTTGTTGTCAGCACATTCAACTATGTAAAGAAAAAAGTATTTAATAAGAATATTTAATTCATTCAGATCTAGGATGTGTTATTTTAGTGTTCCCTTTATTTTTTTGAGCAGTGTATATATATACTTCATATATATATATATATATGTGAAGGCCCCATTTTATTTCCGTTGTTTGGTAACACCTCATTTGAATAATAGTCCCTTACATCTAAGTGGAGGGTTAGGGATTGTATCAGAGCAGAGGATGGTGTGTGTGGGTGTCTGAGGTGTGTGATAGGGAATGGAGACAGGCTGTGAGGTGATGATTGGACACCAGTGAGGGATCGTTCTGGCAGCTACTCAACTACTATATCTCTGCCCTCATCGGCTCCCAGCAGGGAGAGAGAAGCAGGTTAAGGTTGCATTCCGCAAGCTTGGCTGGATCTGACAGGGCTGCAAGATATTTTCCGATGAGGTAATGGTAGCCTAGCTCACCTGGAGATGAGAGAGCCACGTTAAACTAGGTCAGACTGGCAGAAAAGTTTTCAAATTGATTCTCTTGGAGTGTGTGTGTGTGCGCATCTGCGTATGCGTCTGTCTGTGTGTGTTTGTTGTGTGTGTTCTCTGCAAATCAATACAGTGCCTTCAGATGGTATTCACACCCTTTGACTTATTCCACATTTTGTTGTTACAGCCTGAATTCAAAGTGGATTCAATAGATTTTTTTCAAACCCATATACACAATACCATAATGACAATGTGAAAACATATTTTTTGAATTAAAAAAATGTAGTAAAAGAAAAATACAGAAATGTCTCATGTACATTAAAATTCAGACCCCTGAGTCAATACAATTTTTACACAATATTTGCACATTATTCTTAAAAACATTCTTCAAGTTCTGTTAAATTGGTTGTTGATCATTGCTAGACAGCCATTTTCATCTTGCCATAGATTTTCAAGCCGATTTAAGTCCAAATTTTAACTAGGCCACTCAGGAACATTCAATTTCCATCCTCAGGTTTCTCTTATCACAAACATTAAACTCTGTAAGTGTTTTAAAGTCGCAATTGACCTCATCCCCAGGAGCTTTGGTCCAGTTGCTGTACCAGCGAGCACACCTGGCATCTGCCGTCCGCTCGGGATGTGAACCCGCGAACCTTTCCTTTGATAGTCCACGGAGCGTGCCCCTCAGTGCCATCGTCATATATCCTAAACATCAGGTGCCGGCACGGGGAAAGACTAAACAAAACCAAGCACTGCTTCATTCACTTTCATCCCCTTGTCTCTAGTTGGAGGTCCCCAGGGTGCTTGTTACAGCCAGCCGAGAAGATAAACTCCTATCAGAGAGAATTTAATTGGATCAATTTAATTACAGTCCCACTACGCCGGGTGCCACATGTATGGACAGGTGCCCAAGTGAATTTGACTTTTCACCTCTTAGAGAAAGGATGTGCTTTTCTTTCTCTTCTCTGACCGGGTTCTTATTGCAGTAGACACACCCAGGCCTTAATAGTGATGTTAGGGTATCTTCATAACTTTTTTTCATGGCCTTATTTCTGCTGGCATATTGTGTTCTTCCGTTTTACATCTTGTGTTGTCACCTCTGACGTTACAATTCACAGCTTTGGTTAAAAAAAAAATTGTCAAGATCAGTCTTATCTCTCTGCGTGTTCCTGGCATGCAAAACTCCAAATCAAACAATAAGCTGTACATTGGTAGCGGTGGCGACTGCTGGGAGGAACAATAGGAGGACGGGCTCATTGTAATTAGCTGGAAAGGAATAAATGGAACTGTATCAAACACATCAAACATATGGAAACCATGTTTGACTCTGTTCCAATATTCCATTCAAGCCATTACTGAAATGTAGTGATGATCATACCGGTGACTTGTGAAAGGATGATACACCATTAACAAGTGGTGAGCATGGTTTCCTTGTGGAAACGTTTGGTATGAGCATACTGATGAGCATACTGTTCCTGTGCACATTCCATGGTGTTCTTCTTGTTCCCGTCTAAGCCAAACCTCAATCCGTCACCCCTTCTCCTCTCCTCCAAGGATTCCTGTGGTCAGCCGCTGATTGGCAGTTGAAGTGTATGTGTAATTCCACTCGTTCTACTCTCTCTCTCTCTCTCTCTCTCTCATTAGTCACGCCAGCTTTTGTTTTGATTCATGCGTATTCTAATTATGCCAGAGCACAGGCAATTTATAACATTACCGCTTTAAGGTCATGCCAGGGCTTTCCCGTAGCGCGCCAGCAAAGTGCTTTGCAAAACAAATTCCTCTGACTAAGTTCCTAAGCCAGGGAAAACCACACAGCTCATTGCCATTGGTTATAGCAACTCCTACCATGTAAACAGACACATTCGTGTTGTTGCAGTAGTTGACAATTTATCCAAAAGCCATGTTTGTGAATGTGCAAAGCACTCAGAGTTAAATCCTGCGTGAGTCAGGAAGAGGGGTAGCTCTATGTTTTTGGGCAAGCTCCTTAAACGACAAGGATAGGGAAAGGGATATGCTGCATGTCTTGCTGCCCAGCACCCGGCAAAGCTGAGAGTAAACATTATAGGACGGTTTCTCCCTGAATGGCGTAGTCTGGAAGATAATCAAATCTGTGAGTCTGTGCGTGTGTGTGTGTGTGAGAGCTGCATCAAACACCTTTGCTATAATGACTCGGCAGCTCTGGGCGGAATATTATCTGGGAAAGCCGTACCTTAAAATCGGATCTAGGGAAGCACCCCGGCACATATCCTTAAAATACTATTTTGTTTATAGAGCTCACGAGGTATTCATTTCTCCTTATCTTCAAAATGACATTTAATATCAATAATTCCAAACAGGTACTCATTTTTCAAAACCTAATTTATCTGATGTTTGACTGTGAGGGTGTGTTTATCTGACAGTGTGTGTGTGTGTGTGTGTGTGTGTGTGTGTGTGTGTGTGTGTGTGTGTGTGTGTGTGTGTGTGTGTGTGTGTGTGTGTGTGTGTGTGTGTGTGTGTGTGTGTGTGGGGTAAAGATAAGATCATGTGTATCTTCTTCTGCCCTTTGTAGTAGCTTCTGAGTCATCGGAATAGCACGGTGAATCACAAATGCTAGATAACAGCCCTTGTTTCTCATTTGAGCATCTGTGTTTGGTGGGTTACACAAGGATCATCCTGTTGGCGGGCAGGCTAATGCTTTGTGACGGATGACATTTTGTGGTTGAAAAGGAGGGCCGGTTTCTCTCATTACGTTTCCAACAAAAAAAACTGGATGATGCACAATTTGAACATAATTCCCATCAACGTCAACCCAGTTTCTCTCCGGTCTGTTTCACATCATCACTTGTAAAAGATGAGCATTCCAAAAAAAAAAAAAGGACAGCACAGCTTGAACTATTATTTCCAAATGATGTTGACTGTGAGGCTCCACACAATTAACACATCCATAGCTATTGCGTAACCACTGCCTCTTTCATTCAAGTTTGACTGCTCTTGGGCTACAGCACCCAAAGACGTTTTACATCAGCACGCCAGAAGATCCACAGCACAAACTGCCCTTCAATATCAGCTATCCATCAGCTATGTTCCCTGTCCCCCAGTCAATCCTCCATTGAACGATCATCATAATCTCAACCACTTGTCCACGTGGCATTGAAGAGAGGAGGAAAGAGAAAAGAAGCGATAATGTCCAGAAGTAGATGAGAGTCCAGGACTACTGATTGGAGAGGGGGTTATCAGCTTTGCCTGTAGCACTGCCCAGAGTGGTGGGTACTCCTGGGGGTCCTGAGGGCCAATTGCCAGCCGATCAGGTTTTCGGCTGGATCACCGTCAGAGGTCGAGCTACTGTAGTGGTCCCTGCCAGATGCCTATCTGTTCTCCTAGGCTGCTGCAGGACAGAGAGGGTGTGTAGTTTTCTGTAACACCGGCGGCTGATAAGGAACTTGTAGTGAAGAAATATTTTGTAATATAGGCTATAATATATATATATATACTGTGGGGCAAAAAAGTATTTAGTCAGCCACCAATTGTGCAAGTTCTCCCACTTAAAAAGATGAGAGAGGCCTGTAATTTTCATCATAGGTACACTTCAACTATGACAGACAAAATGAGAAAAGAAAATCCAGAAAATCACATTGTAGGATTTTTAATGAATTTATTTGCAAATTATGGTGGAAAATAAGTATTTGGTCAATAACAAAAGTTTCTCTCAATACTTTGTTATATACCCTTTGTTGGCAATGACAGAGGTCAAACGTTTTCTGTAAGTCTTCACAAGGTTTTCACACACTGTTGCTGGTATTTTGGCCCATTCCTCCATGCAGATCTCCTCTAGAGCAGTGATGTTTTGGGGCTGTTGCTGGGCAACACGGATTTTCAACTCCCTCCAAAGATTTTCTATGGGGTTGAGATCTGGAGACTGGCTAGGCCACTCCAGGATCTTGAAATGCTTCTTACGAAGCCACTCCTTCGTTGCCCGGGCGGTGTGTTTGGGATCATTGTCATGCTGAAAGACCCAGCCACGTTTCATCTTCAATGCCCTTGCTGATGGAAGGAGGTTTTCACTCAAAATCTCACGATACATGGCCCCATTCATTCTGTCCTTTACACGGATCAGTCGTCCTGGTCCTTTTGCAGAAAAACAGCCCCAAAGCATGATGTTTCCACCCCCATGCTTGACAGTAGGTATGGTGTTCTTTGGATGCAACTCAGCATTCTTTGTCCTCCAAACACGACGAGTTGAGTTTTTACCAAAAAGTTCTATTTTGGTTTCATCTGACCATATGACATTCTCCCAATCTTCTTCTGGATCATCCAAATGCTCTCTAGCAAACTTCAGACGGGCCTGGACATGTACTGGCTTAAGCAGGGGGACACGTCTGGCACTGCAGGATTTGAGTCCCTGGCGGCATAGTGTGTTACTGATGGTAGGCTTTGTTACTTTGGTCCCAGCTCTCTGCAGGTCATTCACTAGGTCCCCCCGTGTGGTTCTGGGATTTTTGCTCACCGTTCTTGTGATCATTTTGACCCCACGGGGTGAGATCTTGCGTGGAGCCCCAGATCGAGGGAGATTATCAATGGTCTTGTATGTCTTCCATTTCCTATTAATTGCTCCCACAGTTGATTTCTTCAAACCAAGCTGCTTACCTATTGTAGATTCAGTCTTCCCAGCCTGATGCAGGTCTACAATTTTGTTTCTGGTGTCCTTTGACAGCTCTTTGGTCTTGGCCATAGTGGAGTTTGGAGTGTGACTGTTTGAGGTTGTGGACAGGTGTCTTTTATACTGATAACAAGTTCAAACAGGTGCCATTAACCTGTTTGGGGTGCAGCCCGACACCGGTACACTTATGACAATATCCAGCTCCATAATATTTACAGACACCAACGCCAAATAACTAAATACTCATCATAAAACATTTCTGAAAAATACATAGTGTACAGCAATTGAAAGACAGGCATCTTGTGATTCCAGACAATATTTCCGATTTATCAAGTGTTTTACAGCGAAAACACAATATAGCGTTATATTAGCGTAGCCACAATAGCCAGAAACACTTGGGCGCCGACGACCAGTTCACATGCACGACAGATATTAGAAATAGCATCATAAAATGTTTCTTACTTTTGGTGATCTTCCGTCAGAATGTTGGACAAGGTGTCCTTTGTCCAGAACAGTCGTTGTTTGGATCTGGAACGGCAAATTTCCCTCTTGATTTAGCATGGGCACTTGCCAAGTGGCACGGATCTCTCCAACGTCAACAGTCAGAGAACGGAACACGGCAAAACTCCCGAAAAAATTTCAATAATCTGATTAAACTATATTGAAAAAACATACTTTACGATGATATGGTCACATGTATCAAATAAAATCTAAACTGGAGATGTTAGTCGTCCATAACGACAGCTAAACAGAAGGCAAATCCATGTCCCCTTTCGCGCGCTCCAGAAACAGGAAATGGACGGTCACGTCATACAAAGAGCTTTAATTCCACCTCAGACCAAGATAAACACGAAATTTCTTCTCTCACCGCCTCTTGACAACCAGGGGAAGGTGTATGAAGTGTACGTAGACTCTTACGTATCATGCCCATGTATAGGCAGGAAGTTGAACAGAGCATCGATTTCTGACATTCCACTTCCTGGTCAGGAAATGTGCTGCAGAATGAGTTCTGTTTCACTCAGAGAAATAATTCAAACGGTTTTAGAAACTAGAGAGTGTTTTCTATTCAATAGTAATAATAATATGCATATTGTACGAGCAAGAATTGAGTACGAGGCCGTTTGAAATGGGCACGATTTAACTGGCTACTCAATACTGCCCCTTGCAGCCATAAGAAGTTAATACAGGTAACGAGTGGAGGACAGAGGAGCCTCTTAAAGAAGAAGTTACAGGTCTGTGAGAGCCAGAAATCTTGCTTGTTTGTAGGTGACCAAATACTTATTTTCCACCATAATTAGCAAATAAATTCATAAAAAATCCTACAATGTGATTTTCTGGATTTTTTTTCTTCATTTTGTCTGTCATAGTTTTTGCACAACTTGCACAATTGGTGGCTGACTAAATACTTTTTTGCCCCACTGTATATACATCACATAACCCGTAATAAGACTATGCAATTAGCCTATTAAAATGTTTGTCTGACTCAATAAAGATAAGTATCAGTGTGCAAGCAAGTAATGTTCGTTTAGCTAACTAAGATCAAGTAATGTGCGTTTAGCTAACTAAGATCAAGTAATGTGCGTTTAGCTAACTAAGATCAAGTAATGTGCGTTTAGCTAACTAAGATCAAGTAATGTGCGTTTAGCTAACTAAGATCAAGTAATGTGCGTTTAGCTAACTAAGATCAAGTAATGTGCGTTTAGCTAACTAAGATCAAGGAATGGGCATGAGAAGTGTAAGAAATTATAATGGATACTGGTAACTTGTTTTAACCACTCCTCAACACAAGCTATACTTGGCACAACATGCACCCATCCCCACTATACCCCCACTACTTTGTACCCTTATAAATAACCATAGACCCACACACACACTCCCCTCCCCCATGAATAGGGCCCTGTGAAAACAAACGCACATGGATGGATGCTTTTGGATGAGACTAAGACAAAGAACTGTGTGAAGAGCCAATGGAACGTCGACATCAGGCCCGGACAGGACTACCCACGACCCAGATCGACCAATCGGAAGGCCAGACTACAAGATCAACCTACTTTGCTTGTTGCCTATATAATCTGTACGAAATGTTTAGAGCGCTCTCTTTTCCGACGATTCCATACGAATCAGACAGAAGGGGCCGTGCTGCACGATTTACTAAGATATTTTTACATGTGAATAAACGGCCTTATTATACAAATATCCACCTCGTCCTATGTCTCCACTTGATCTCCTGTCTCCAGTAAACGTTTTATCAACAGAAGCGAATGCAAAACGCAAGTATTATTTAATAACTTGTAAAATGAAAGAAAACACATACAAGGCATAAAGCTAAAGTTTCAAATCATTAACAAGCATTACAAGGCATTATTCTTTTAACTCTAGGCATAAATATCTTGGCGTTACAAAACAAACATGAACAAAACAGAAAGTTTGATTTGATCCTACAACCTTATTCTATGAGCAGGATACATTTATAACATTTGAAGGTGTGACTATCAAACCAAAACCAACCACTGTTGACCAATTAAACGAAACCAAGTTACAGTAACCTGATCAACCAGGCCCAATCTTCATAGATGCCATAGCATCTAAAGGCTTGTGTGGGGAATGAGACCAATGCAAATAAGGCAGAATTCCTTAAGACAATAAAACCCCTTTGCATACAGTAGTTTAGAGTTCACACTGTACAGATACAAGTCACCACAGAGATCATACATCCATATGTTTCAAGGTTTCAAATAGATACTAAACATGTCTGTAGTAATATTATTCTATCACACATTCCGATAGTCAGTCGGCTAGGGAGGGAGACTGACTATTGGACCTACACAGAGAGGACCCACGCCGAGAGGACCTACATCCAGACCACAGCACCACCAGCCACATCCACACCCCCACCCCCACCCCAACCAATCATCAACCCCCAAAGTCAATCATGTCCACCAGGTCCCCTCAGATCAGACTTATGCCACTCCTGCCCCCCCCATGCCCCCCCCCCCCCACTTTTGCAAAGAGGGCCTTAACATGAAAGTCACACATATGCCCAGGCCATGAGCAGGCAAACAGGCTCAACCTCAAGTCTTACACTAGCCCAAGCCAATGGCATGTACCAGATGCTCAGCAGGCTCTGCTCACACTTGCTGGTCTGAGGCAAACCACACGACTAACAACATTGGACACTTTATGGAACACAAAGCCTTCACTATCTCATCCTGGAATATTCAAGGCCCGAGGTCATCTGCCTTTGGCCTAAAGAGCAGGAACCTGGAAAAACAGACATTGTCATCCTACAAGAAACATGGTATAGAGGAGATGGGCCCACTGGTTGCCCCCTAGGTTACAGAGAGCTGGAAGTCCCATTCACCAAACTACCAGGTGTGAAACAGGGAAGAGACTCAGGGGGTATGCTAATTTGGTATAGAGCAGACATAACTCACTCTATTAAATTAATCAAAACAGAACATTTTACATTTGGCTAGAAATTCTAAATTAAATTATCTCAACAGAGAAAAATGTCCTCCTGTGTGCTACCTACAGTATATCACCCCACTAGAATCCCCATACTTTAATGAAGACAGCTTCTCCACCCTGAAGGGGGAAATCAATCCTTTCCAGGCCCAGGGACATGTACTAGTCTGTGTCAACCTAAATGCCAGATCCGGACAAGAACCTGACACCCTCAGCACACAGGGGGACAAGCACCTACCTGGAGGTGACAGCATTCCCTCCCCCATATACCCTAGGCACAACTACAACAACATAACCAACAAAAACCGGTAACAACTCCTGCAGCTCTGTCGCACACTGGGTATGTACATAGTCAATGGTAGGTTTCGAGGGGACTCCTATGGTAGGTACACCTATAGCTCATATTTTGGCAGTAGTACTGTAGACTACTTTATCACTGACCTCAACCCAGAGTCTCTCAGAGCGTTCACATTCAGCCCTCTGACACCCCTATCAGATCACAGCAAAATCACAGTCTACTTGAACAGAGCAATACTCAATCATGACGCATCAAAGCCAAAGGAACTGAATAATATTAAGAAATGTTATAGATGGAAGGAAAGTAGTGTGGAAACCTACCAAAAAACAATTAGGCAACAACAAATTCAATCCCTTTTAGACAATTTCCTGGGTAAAACGTTCCACTGTAATAGTGAAGGTGTGAACTTGTCAGAAGAAAACCTAAACAGTATTGTCACGATTGTCGTCGGGAGAAGAGGACCAAAGTGCAGCGTGTTACGTATTCATAATACTTTTAATAAAGATGAACACTCGAACAAAAACGACAAACGAACAGTTCTGCAAGGTGCAACAAAACACTAAACAGAAAATAACCACCCACAACTAACAGTGGGAAAACAGGGTACCTAAGTATGGTTGTCAATCAGAGACAACGATTGACAGCTGCCTCTGATTGGGAACCATACCAGGCCAAACACAATAGAAATAGAAAACATAGACATACAAACATAGAATGCCCACCCACATCACACCCTGACCAAACAAAAATAGAAACATACAAAGCAATCTACGGTCAGGGCGTGACAAGTATATTTGACCTCTCAGCTTCACCATCAAATAATGTAAAAAAATTAAAACGAAGAAAATGAACAACAATGACAAATGGTTTGATGAAGAATGCAAAAATCTAAGAAAGAAAATGATAAACCTATCCAACCAAAAACATAGAGACCCGGAAAACCTGAGCCTACGCCTTCACTATAGTGACTCACCAAAACAATACAGAAATACACTACGGAAAAAGAAGGAACAGCAAGTCAGAAATCAGCTCAATGTAATTGAAGAATCCATAGACTCTAACTACTTCTGGGAAAATTTGAAAACACTAAACAAACAACACGAAGAGTTATCTATCCAAAACGAAGATGTATGGGTAAACCCCTTCTCCAATATTTTTGGCCCTATAACAAAGAACGAACAGCCAAAAAATATATGATCAAATACAAATCTTAGAATCAACTACTAAAGACTACCAGAACTCACTGGATTCTCCACTTACATTGAATGAACTACATGTAAGGACAGGCGCTGGAAACGAGAAGCAAGTACAGGGAATGAACATTTAATGAAACAACGGACATATAACAAAACAAGAACAGCGTCTGGACAGGGGGAACAAAACGACATTACGACAATAATGCTGACACGGGGAACCAACTGAGGAACAGACAGATATAGAGGGACAATCAACAAAGTGAAGGAGTCCGAGGTGAGTCCAATGAGCACTGATGTGCATAATGATGGTAACAGGTGTGCGTAATGATGGGCAGCCTGGCACCCTCGAGCGCCAGAGCGGGAGCAGGCGTGAGACTACAGGACAAAATACAAACCCTCCAACCCAAAAAGGCATGTGGTGTTGATGGTATCCTCAATGAAATGATAAAATATACAGACCATAAATTCCATTTGGTTATACTTAAACTCTTTAACATCATTCTTAGCTCTAGCATCTTCACCAATATTTGGAACCAAGGACAGATCACCCCAATCCACAAAAGTGGAGACAAATTTGACCCCAATAACTACTGTGGGCTATGCATCAACAGCAACCTTGGGAAAATCCTCTGCATTATCATTAACAGCAGGCTAGTTCATTTCCTCAGTGAAAACGCTGTACTGGGCAAATGTCAAATTGGCTTTTGGCCAAATTATCCAAATTGGCCAAATTATCGTTTGACAGATCACGTATTGAATTTGCACACCCTAATTGACAAACAAACAAACCAAAACAAAGGCAAAGTCTTCTCGTGCTTTGTTGATTTCAAAAAAACTTTTGATTCAATTTGGCATGAGGGTCTGCTATACAAATTGATGGAAAGTGGTGTTGGGGGAAAAACATATGACATTATAAAATCCATGTACACAAACAACAAGTGTGCGGTTAAAAAAAACACAAACATTTCTTTCCACAGGGCAGCGGGGTGAGACAGGGATGCAGCTTAAGTCCCACCCTCTTTAACATATATATCAACGAATTGGCGAGGGCACTAGAACAGTCTGCAGCACACGGCCTCACTCTACTAGAATCTGAAGTCAAATGTCATACTGTTTGCTGATGATGTGGTGCTTCTGTCACCAACCAAGGAGGGCCTACAGCAGCACCTAGATCTTCTGCACAGATAATGTCAGACCTGGGCCCTGACAGTAAATCTCAGGATGACAAAATGAATGGTGTTCCAAAAAAGGTCCAGTTGCCAGGACCACAAATTCCATCTAGACACCGTTGCCCTAGAGGACACAAAAAACTATACATACCCCGGCCTAAAAATCAGCACCACAGGTGACTTCCACAAAGCTGTGAACGAGCTGAGACAAGGCAAGAATGGCCTTCCATGCCATCAAATGGAACATAAAATTTGACATACCAATACTTGAATCAGTTATAGAACTCATTGCCAACAAAAAATTCACAAAATGGGATAAACACCAAATCGCATGCAGAGTTCTGCAAAAAATATTCTCAGTGTAGAACATAAAACACCAAATAATGCACGCAGAGCAGAATTAGGCCAATAACCGCTAATTTTCAAAATCCAGAAAAGAGCCGTTAAAGTCTACAACCACCTAAAAGGAAGCGATTCCCAAACCTTCCATAACAAAGCCATCACCTACAGAGAGATGAACCTGGAGAAGAGTCCCCTAAGCAAGCTGGTCCTGGGGCTCTGTTCACAAACAGACCCCACAGAGCCGCAGGACAGCAACACAATTAGACCCATCCAAATCATGAGAAAACAAAAATATATTTACTTGACAGATTGGAAAGGATTAACAAAAAAAGAGAGCAAACTAGAATGCTATTTGTCTCTAAACAGATTGTACATAGGGGCAGAATACCTGACCACTGTGACTGACCCAAACTTAAGGAAATGTTTGACTATGCACAGACTCAATGAGCATAGCCTTGCTATTGAGAAAGGCTGCCGTAGGCAGACCTGGCTCTCAAGAGAAGACTCCTATGTGCACACTGCCCACAAAATGAGGTGGAAACTGAGCTGCACATCCTAACCTCCTGCTAAATGTATGACGATATTAGAGACACATATTTCCCTCAGATTACACAGATCCACAAAGAATTCAAAAACAAACCCTTTCACACGACTAGGGCTGTTGCGGTGACTGTATTACCAACATGCCGGCGGTCACGAGTCATGAAGGCAGTCAAATTCCACGTGACTGTTTAGTCACAATAATTAGGCTTCTCCAAGCTCTGATGTTGCTGATGGTCATTAGTAGCCTACCAAACTTGCTAACTGCCTGGTAGTCAGCATTCTATTGTCCCTCTGATCACTTTGATATCAATGCAAATGTAATGGAAAATCTAATCAAACACTTCATGAGAGCCTATGAGCTCATGTTGCGCAACATTTCTATAGGCTATGCAATTGTGCGAGTAAACAGAGTGATGGCCTCTACTTAATAACCTTTCATTGCTACCCATCCCGGATCCGGGTTTTCTGTCATTAAAAACCCTGACTAGCATAGCCTAGCCTAGTGCCAGAGGGTAATCATAAAATATAATTTCATGAAATCACAAGTGGAGTATTGCAAAACACAGCTTAGCCTTTCCTTAATCCATCTGTCGTCTCAGATTTTGAAATGATGCTTTACAGCGAAAGCAATACATGCATTTGTGTAAATGTATCGATCGCTCGACAAAACAATAAGAACAGCTAGCGTCAGGTAACTCGGTAACAACATCCAGCAAAGCAATCAAATTGATCGTTTACCTTAGTTGATTTTCGGTTGGTTTCACTCACGAGACTCCCAGTTAGACAGCAAATGTTCCTTTTGTTCCATAAAGATATGTTTCACATCCAAATAACTCCGTTTGTTTGTTGCGTCATGACCCAGGAATTCACAGGAAAAAGCGTTCGCGACAACGGTGAAAAAAATTCCAAATGATATCCATAATGTCCACATAAACATGCCAACCGTTGTTTCTGATCCAACTTCATTGTGTTTTTCACAAATCTATTCGATAATAAATCAACCGGCACAGTTGGCTTCTCACTAAGGCGAGAGAAACAATGGCTACCTTTTCAGATTTACGCATGATTCACCCGGAGAGCCCCCACCTGTCCACTTGCTCAATTTGCTCTTACAAGCTCATCCTTCAAAATAAAGGCCTGAAACTACGTCTAAAAGCTGTTGACACCTTAGGGAAGAAGACATAGAAAAAGAGGTCTTATTGATGAGACTTCACATATGCAATAGGAAGGCTTTCGAACACAGAGCTCTCAAAATTAGTGCCACTTCCTGCTTGAAATTTTCTCAGGTTTTCACCTGCAATAAAAGTTCTGTTTAACTCACAGACAAAATTCTTACAGTTTTGGAAACTTCAGAGTGTTTTCTATCCTAATCTGACTATTGCATATTCTAGTTTCGGGGGATGAGAAATAGGCAGTTTAAAATGGGTACGCATATTTTGCCATATGTTTCAATTGCGCCCCCTATCAAGAAGAAGAGGAGAATCCCATCAGCTTTCTATAGGCTAGGCCTACTATATGGTCACCAACCTTTTCTGAGTCAAGATCACTTTGTGAGTCCAAAAGCACGTCGAGATCTACCACTCAGATTTTTTATCCAAACATGACTTATAAAAACATAAGCCTATGCAACATTAAACCTATTAACAGTTCTGTAGTAATGAGGTTTGTGCAGTAGGCTATAGGCCCAATACATTATCACTGCATACTGGCTATGCTTGAATTGACCTGCCAATGTTGTTTTTCTCAGGCCATTTTTGAAATTATATTTATAAAATAGAGATACACTACATTACCAAAAGTATGTGGACACGCTCGTCAAACATCTCATTCCAAAATCAAATAATGGGCATTAATATGGAGTTGGTCCCCCCTTTGCTGCTTTAACAGCCTCCACTCTTATGGGAAGGCTTTACACTAGATGTTGGAACATTTGCTGTGCTTGCTTCCATTCAGCCACAAAAGCATTAGTGAGGTCGGGCACCGATGTTGGGCGATTAGGCCTGGCTCGCAGTCGGCCTTCCAATTCATCCCAAAGGTGTTTGACGGAGTTGAGGTCAGGGCTCTGTGCAGGCCAGTCAAGCTCTTCTACACCGATCTCGACAAACCATTTCTGTATGGACCTCGCTTTGTGCACGGGGGCATTGTCATGCTGAAACAGGACCTTCCCCAAACTGTTACCACAAAGTTGGACGGACAGGATCGTCAAGAATGTCATTGTATGCTGTAGTGTTAAGATTTCCCTTCTCTTGAACTAAGGGGCCTTGCCAGAACCATGGAAAATATCCCTAGACCATTATTACTCCTTCACCAAACTTTACAATTGGCACTATGCATTGGGGCAGTTCTTGAGCTGACGTTGCTTCCAGAGGCAGTATGGAACTCGGTAGTGAGTGTTGCAACAGAGTACAGAGGATTTTTATGGGATACGTGCTTCAGCACTCAGTGGTCCCGTTCTGTGAGCTTGTGTGGCCTACCACTTCGCAGCTGAGCTGTTGTTGCTCCTAAACGCTCCCACTTCACAATAACAGCAGTTCCAGTTGACCGGGGCAGATCTAGCAGGGCAGACATTTTATGAACTGACTTGTTGAAAAGGTGGCATCTTATGACGGTGCCACGTTGAAAGTCACTGAGCTCTTCAGTAAGGCCATTCTATTGCCAATGTTTGTCTATGGAGTTTGCATGTCTGTGTGCTCAATTTTATACACCTGTCAGCAACGGGTGTGGCTGAAATAGCCAAATCCACTAATTTGAAGGTGTGCCCACGTACTTTTGTATATATAGTGTACAGTGCATTCGGAAAGTATTCAGACCCCTTCACTTTTTCAAAAATGTTTTAACGTTAGAGCCTTATTCTAAAATGGATTAAAGTTTTTATTTTTTTAGAAATCTACACACAATACCCCATAATGACAAAGCGAGTGTATAACAAATAAACAACAGAAATACCTTATTTACAGAAGTATTCAGACCCTTTGCTATGAGACTGAGGCCAGATGGAAGCCACTCCTCAGTAGAAGGCACATGACAGCCCGCTTGGAGTTTGCCAAAAGCACTTAAAGGACTCTCAGACCATGAGAAACAAGATTCTCTGGTCTGATGAAACCAAGACTGAACTCTTTGGCCTGAATGCCAAGCGTCACGTCTGGAGGAAACCTGGCACCAGCCTTACGGTGAAGCATGGTGGTGGCAGCATCATGCTGAGGGGATGCGCAACCCAGTCAGGACCTCAGATTGTGGCGAAGGTTCACCTTCCAACAGGACATCCATTTTAGGATAAGGCTGTAACGTAACAAAATGTGGAAAAAGTGAAGGTCAGAATAGGGTCTAATAATAGTTAATTTGTTGTATTACTTGTGAGGCACAGCTGAGTGAGCATAATAATTAGCTTTTTACTTAATCTTACTGGACTGATGGCCTGCATCTCATGGTCAGTCTGAGAAGAGGGAGGGAGGTTGAGAGCAGAAGTGACGCTGCCTCTCACCCGACTCCTTGTCTCCGCTCTCCCTCCCTACGCTGAGAAAAGGGGACACAGTCTTCCAGTTGATGGTAAAACTTGCACTGCATTATTTTTGCCTCATGCACCAATTAATTCTGTTACTCCTATGACCAGAGAAAGTGAAATGTTCCTCGATATTAAAAAAGACACAAGCCGCTAATAATAACAATGCAAGCTTAATAAAACACTTTGCTATACTCATTCATTACAAATCTAATCAAATCACATTTTATTTGTCACATATACGCCGAATACAACAGGTGGAGACCTTACCGTAAAATGCTTACTTAGAAGCCCTTAACCAACAATGCAGTTACCAACAAAGAAATAGAGTTAACAAAATATTTACTAAATAAACTAAAGTAAATAATAAAATAAAAATGAACACAATAAAATAACAATAACGAGGCTATATACAGGTGGTACGGGTACAGAGTTAATGTGCGGAGGTACAGGTTAGTCAAGGTAATTTGTACATGTAGGTAGGGGAAAAGTGACTATGCATAGATAATAAGCAGTGTAAAAACAAATGGGCGGGGGTGTCAATCTAAATAGTACGGGTGGCCATTTGATTAATTGTTCAGCAGTCTTATGGCTTGGGGGTAGAAGCCGTTAAGGAGCCTTGGCGCTCTGGTACCGCTTGCCGTGCAATAGCAGAGAGAACAGTCTATGACTTGGGTGGCTGGAGTCTTTGACAATTTATTGTGCCTTCCTCTGACAGCTGTAGTGCTGGTTGTAGTGTGAGTGGAAGTAAGGAGAACACACATTATACAGTGTTGAACAAAGTGTTGACACTGTTGAATAACAACTTAAAAATGAACTTATAAAAACAACAGATCTTTGCTGTATTCATTGAGTCTCTCTCTAGTCACGGTAAAAGTTTTGAAACCTCACAGTATCAACTTTGCCGTGCGCTTCTGAGGCTTCTTTTTCCAGCCTATGGCTCGAGGAAACTGTGCAGACACAGTGATCTGAGCTATCTGATTGGCCAACAGTAGGTCTGTAGGTGCACTTGATTTGCTCTCTGGGCCTGCAGAGTTCTACCTTCAGACATATGAAATGGTTCAAAATGGCACTAGGGCTGCTGAATCAAGTGCATCACATTTACATTTTAGTCATTTGGCAGACGCTCTTATCCAGAGCGACTTACAGGAGCAATTAGGGTTAAGTGCCTTGCTCAAGGGCACATCGGCAGATTTTTCACCTAGTCAGGGATTCGAACCAACAACCTTTTGGTTATTGTCCCAACACTCTTAACTGCTAGGCTCCCTGCACCCACAGCACTAAAGAAAGAAAAATAATAGGAACGCAAGGCTTTGTTGTTTTTACGGAAATGTTTGGTGATCGACTATGAACGCCTTGGAGATTGACCTAATTAGCCTGACAACACTATTCTCTAACCCCTCGAAAGTTCTCGAGCCGCTGCTCAGTGAGGCCTCATGCAAGTCTCTCACAAACTCTCTCAGGACTTATTTGGTCTTACGCCTATTAGATGCTCACTCAGTGCTCACTTAGCACTTGTTACTGTAATACTGTCTCACTGAGGAAGACCATGCCAGGTTTGACTTTTGCCGAAGGAAAGGACAGAATCCATCCACAGTCCAAGGCATTTTCAAAGTGGAGCAGCCACTGTAACTTAATGTGATGGGACTCAAAGGGCCAGATTTACCGAGCGTTTGCACCAGTTGCAACGTTTGCACCTCTTTTACAAAAGGGAATCCTTGAGGACAGAACAAAGAACAAAGCTTGAATAAGTAAGTGCATTACAATGTTCCATAACATTTCTTAGCGCCATATAATAAACAATCCTGTTCATGTTTGACTTCCTAGAAGAAGGTCACAGGGGAGCACGGCGTTGAGAGTTCACTGGGTTATTTTCTATTGGCCTCTCCATCCGCAGTCCAGGTAGCATCCCGTCTGGGGACATTCATTGTTCAGCTACAGCCCCCCTTTGTTTACAGTCCAACAAGACTGATTGCTGTAACTTCTTGCCTGGACTACTAATTTGAAAGACTTCCGCAAGGGATTCCGGTTTAGCTTTATGGAAATTTGTCACTTCCTCGCAATCTCAGTGCTTACCCACGTCTTTTCCCTCTGAGGAGCAATAAGTGGTTGTCATGACAAAGATTTCAGTTTCACCCATCAGCGAAAGCCCAGCAATATCTACTGCAATTAAATGGCCAACTGACAGGACACGCATACTGATGAAATTTGATGACCAGAGAACGGTTGAGACTATTGGATTTGGTCTTTGCTGAAATTTTTGTGTGTAGAAAATCCGATAGATACAAAACAAGTTGTACCTGTTGTTGTTTTTGTTAACTTCCTGGTTTGTGATAAGCTTACCTCTCCCTTACCCCCTGTAGTCATTAGAGCCAGCCATTTGCTGTGTCCTTGGGGCTGCAATTCCTCTAATCTGTTTGTAATGCTGATGCACCAGAACTTTCCTCAAAATGCCTCGCGGCACTGCAGCTTTTTCATTGCAGTGGCCCTGTTTTCAAAGCTGTTGCTGAAAAAAAAACATTACGACTTTGTTTAAGGAAAGTGGATGCAAAGTGGATCCACTCCCAAAGACCTTTCCTATCCTAATGGTATGAAATGGCTAATTTGTTATAAGTATAATACATCATAATTACAGTAATTGATTGGATATATAGTGCTTTTCCAGGTGTTCAAAGTGGGCGGAATTTCACCTCATTCACCACATTGTAGCACCCACCTGATGCCACAGCAGCTCATAGCCTGGTTCCTCTCTAGGTTTCTTCCTAGGTTTTGGCCTTTCTAGGGAGTTTTTCCAAGCCACCGTGCTTCTACACCTGCATTGCTTGCTGTTTGGGGTTTTAGGCTGGGTTTCTGTACAACACTTTGAGATATCAGCTGATGTAAGAAGGGCTTTATAAACACATTTGATTTGATTTGATTTTGTGCCAGAAAGCTCACCACACATTAGCTTTCACAGTGAGTTTTATTGCTTTACAACCATAGAAGAGCATTATATAGCTTTATATGTGCATATATACTGAACAAAAATACAAACGCAACATGTTAAGTGTTGGTCCCATGATTCATGAGCTGAAATAAAAGATCCCAGAAGTGTTCCATATGCACAAAAAATCATATTTCTCTCAAATTGTGTGCACAAATTTGTTTACATCCCTGTTAGTGATAATTTATTATTTACCAAGATAATCCATCCAGCTGACAAGTGTGGCATATCAAAAAGCTGATTAAATAGCACGATCATTACACAGGTGCACCTTGTGCTGGGGAAAATAAAAGGCCACTCTAAAATGTCCAGTTTTGTCACACAACACAATGCCACAGATGTCTCAAGTGTTGAGGGAATGTGCAATTGGCATGCTGACTGCATCAATGTCCACCAGAGCTGTTGCCAGAGAATTTAATGTTAATTTCGCTACCAAAATCCGCCTCCAAAGTCGTTCTAGAGAATTTGGCATTAAGTCCAGCCAACCGGACAGCTGATGAAACTGGGTTTCCACAACCGAAGAATTTCTGCACAAACTGTCAGAAACCGTCTCAGGGAAACTCATCTGCGTGCTCGTCATCCTCACCAGGGTATTGACCTGACTGCAGTTTGGCGTCGTAACCAACTTCAGTCGGCAAATGCTCACCTTCGATGGCCAATGGCATGCTGGAGAAGTGTGCTCTTCACGGATTAATCCCGGTTTCAACTGTACCGGGCAGACGGCAGACTGATGTCTGCTGATGTCAACGTTGTGAATGGTGGCGGTGAGGTTATGGTATTTGCAGGCAAAAGCTACGGACAACGAACACAATTGCATTTTATCAATGGCAATTTTAATGCGCAGAGATACCGTGACGAGATCCTGAGGCCCATTGTTGTGCCATTCATCTTCTGCCATCACCTCATGTTTCAGCATGGTAATGCACGGCTCCATGTCGCAAAGATCTGTACACAATTCCTGGAAACTGAACCCAGTTTTTCCATGGCCTGCATACTAACCAGACATGTCACCCATTGAGCATGTTTGGGATTCTATGGATCGACATGTATGACAGCGTGTTCCAGTTTCTGCCAATATCCAGCATCTTCGCACAGCCATTGAAGAGGAAGTGAGACAGCATTTCACAGGCCACACTCAACATCCTGATCAACTCTATGCGAAGCAGATGTGCACTGCATGAGGCATATGGGGGTCACACTAGGGCTGTTGCTGAGACCGTATTACCGCCACACGGTCAGTCATGAGTCATGACTGCAGTAAAAAATGTGTTAGTAGTACCCAACTTGCTAACAATCATCAGGTCACTAATGGCCTGGTACTCAGGGCTCTATTGTCCGTCTATCCACTCTGACATCAATGCAAACGCATTTGAAAATCACATCAACCGCTTATCATCAAAAAGTATCATGCTTTTAAAACTCACCTCACTGTGATTGATCAATTTGACGAAAGAAGTTCAACAACAGATTGAAACTGAGTGGAAAACATGGTCGTTGTGGATGTTGTTTCAAAGAATAACACAATGAAATGGGCAGTGCTTTCTAAGGTGATGATTAATTCAAAACACCCATATGCTTATTAGAGCTTATGCATATACATAGGTCTACAGACGTATATATGAGCCAAAATAAAGGATTCTGCCATTATACATATACATTACGCATATTACACAAGGCAGAAAAACATTTAAAAAAAATACAGATTCAAGATGTCTTTGGTACATAATTGGTCTAGCCTAAATTAAACAAATTCAGAGTTATCCTACAATTATAATGAGTTTGTATTTTATTTTGAATAGCCTAGTAATAGGGCATTTTTTATAGTTTCATAATAAACTGAAACATTACCTTAGCTACAGAATATCTCACCACTTTGCTCTTCCATCTCATCCCCTCTCTCCTTCATTGTCACGCGGGACTAGGTGGGTGAAAGAATCAGACGCAGAGAGAGAGCCGCTTGGGTAAATATTCCTTTTTACTACTACACAAAAAAATGATAAGCGCGAACATACAGGGCGCAGAGAAACACTTGCAAAACCCAAAACACACGCACGTAACCAAAAGACAATCCCACACAAAACAAGGGCGGGTCAAACTCCTAAATATAGGGAAGCTCAATTACGAAACCAAAAAAACCACAGGTGCAACTAATCAGACAAAACAAACAGACAAACGAAAAAGGGATCGGTGGCGGCTAGTTGGATGGTGACGACGACCGCCGAGCACCGCCCGAACAGGCAGGGGAGCCAACTTCGGCGGAAGTCGTGACAGTACCCCCCTCCTGACGCGCGGCTCCCGCAGCGCGCCGCCACCGGCCTCGAGGACGACCCGGAGGGCGAGGTGCCGGGCGATCCGGGTGGAGGCGGTGGAAGTCTCTCAGTAGAGAAGGATCTAAAATGTCCCCCACCGGAACCCAGCATCTCTCCTCCGGACCGTACCCCTCCCAGTCCACGAGGTACTGTAGGCCCCTCACCCGGCGTCTCGAGTCCAGAATGGCACGTACTGTGTACGCCGGGGACCCCTCGATCTCCAGAGGGGGTGGAGGGACCTCAGGCACCTCACCTTCTTGCAGGGGACCAGCCACCACCGGCCTGAGGAGAGACACATGAAACGAGGGGTTAATCCGGTAATACCTAGGGAGTTGTAACCTATAACACACCTCGTTTATTCTCCTCAGGACTTTAAACGGCCCCACACACTGCGGCCCCAGCTTCCGACAGGGCAGGCGGAGAGGCAGGTTTCGGGTCGAGAGCCAGACCCTGTCCCCCGGTGTGAACACGGGGGCCTCACTGCGGTGCTGGTCAGCGCTCCTCTTCTGCCGTTGTCCTGCTAACTTTAGCGATTCCTGGACGGCTTTCCAGGTGTCCTTGGAGCGCTGTACCCATTCCTCTACCGCAGGAGCCTCGGTCTGACTCTGATGCCATGGGGCCAGGACCGGCTGGTAACCTAACACACACTCAAACGGGGACATGTTTGTTGAGGAATGGCGGAGGGAGTTCTGAGAGAGCTCAGCCCAAGGAACATACCTCGCCCACTCTCCCGGCCGGTCCCGGCAATATGACCGCAGAAACCTGCCCACATCCTGGTTTACGCGCTCCACCTGCCCATTACTCTCGGGGTGAAAACCCGAGGTCAAGCTGACCGAGACCCCCAGTCTTTCCATAAACGTCCTCCAAACTCTGGACGTGAATTGGGGGCCCCGATCAGAAACGATGTCCTCAGGCACCCCATAGTGCCGGAAGACATGGGTAAACAAGGCCTCCGCAGTCTGCAGGGCCGTAGGGAGACCGGGCAACGGGATGAGACGGCAGGACTTAGAAAACCGATCCACAACGACCAAAATCGTAGTACTTCCCTGGGACGGGGGAAGATCGGTAAGAAAGTCCACCGATAAGTGTGTTCACGGCCGTTGTGGAACGGGGAGGGGCTGTAACTTCCCTCTAGGCAAGTGCCGAGGAGCCTTGCTCTGAGCGCACACCGAGCAGGAGGAGACATAAAATCTCATGTCCTTAGCCAACGCGGGCCACCAGTATCTCCCTCTAAGACTCCGCACTGTCCTCTCGATGCCAGGATGACCCGAGGAGGGGAGAGTATGAGCCCAACGGATTAGCTTATCCCGGACCCCCCCCCCGGCACGTACTGAACCCCCGTTGGACAGTTAGGGGGGGTCTGCTCTAACCGTGAGGCTCTCTCTATCTCCGCGTCCACCTCCCATACCACCGGTGCCACGAGACATGAAGGTGGAATGATGGGAGTTGGCTCAACGGACCGCTCCTCGGTATCATAGAGACGGGACAGCGCGTCGGCTTTGGTGTTTTGGGAGCCTGGTCGGTACGAGATGGTGAACTGAAACCGGGTGAAAAACATGGCCCATCTAGCCTGACGCGGATTTAGTCTCCTCGCTTCCCGGATGTACTCGAGATTACGATGGTCAGTCCAGATGAGAAAAGGGTGTTTCGCCCCCTCAAGCCAATGTCTCCACACCTTCAGAGCCCTGACTACAGCTAACAACTCCCGGTCCCCCACGTCATAGTTTCGCTCCGCCGGACCGAGCTTCCTCGAAAAGAAGGCACAAGGGCGGAGCTTGGGTGGTACGCCCGAGCGCTGGGACAGCACGGCCCCGACCCCCGCCTCGGACGCGTCCACCTCCACTATGAATGCTAAAGAGGGGTCCGGATGCGCCAACACGGGCGCATTGGTGAACAGCTCCTTCAGACGACTGAAAGCTCTGTCCGCCTCTGCTGACCAACGCAAGCGCACCGGTCCTCCCTTCAGCAGTGAGGTAATGGGAGCAGCCACCGGACCAAAACCCCGGAGAAACCTCCGGTAGTAATTGGCAAACCCTAAAAACCGCTGCACCTCTTTCACCGTGGTCGGAGTCGGCCAATTACGCACGGCTGTAACGCGGTCATCCTCCATCACCACCCCGTAGGTGGAAATACGATAACCCAGGAAGGAAACGGCCTGTTTGAAGAACTCACATTTCTCCGCCTTGCAATACAGGTCATGCTCCAGCAGTCGCCCAAGTACCTTACGCACCAGAGACACATGCGCCGCGCGTGTGGCAGAGTAGATCAAGATGTCATCAATGTACACTACCACTCCCTGCCCGAGCAGGTCTCGGAGAATCTCATCTACGAAGGATTGAAAGACAGCTGGAGCATTTTTCAACCCATATGGCATGACGTGGTACTCATAATGGCCAGATGTAGTACTAAATGCGGTTTTCCACTCATCTCCTCCCCGGATACGCACCAGATTATACGCACTCCTCAGGTCCAATTTTGTGAAGAAGCGCGCCCCGTGAAATGATTCCACCACCGTAGCGATGAGAGGTAGTGGGTAACTAAACCCCACTGTGATGGAATTTAGACCTCGATAATCAATGCACGGGCGTAAACCGCCATCCTTCTTCTTCACAAAAAAGAAGCTTGAGGAGACAGGTGATGCGGAGGGCCGAATGTATCCCTGTCCCAGTGATTCAGTAACATATGTCTCCATAGCCGCTGTCTCCTCCTGAGATAAAGGATACACGTGACTCCTAGGAAGTGCAGCGTTCTCCAGAAGGTTTATCGCGCAGTCCCCTCCACGATGGGGTGGTAATTGGGCCGCCTTCTTTTTACTGAAGGCGATAGCCAAATCGGCATATTCAGAGGGAATGCGCACGGTGGAAACCTGGTCTGGACTCTCCACCGTAGTCGCACCAACGGCAACTCCTATACACCTGCCTGAACACTCCTCTGACCACCCCTTAAGAGCCCCCTGTTGCCAGGAAATCACCGGGTTGTGCTGAGCTAGCCAGGGAATTCCCAACACCACTGGAAACGCAGGTGAGTCGATAAGGAACAGACTAATCTGCTCCTTATGACTACCCTGCGTTACCATGTCCAGTGGTACCGTGGCCTCCCTGACCATTCCTGACCCTAATGGTCGGCTATCTAAGGAGTGCACGGGGAAAGGTAGGTCTAACGACACAAGAGGAATCCCTAGCCTTAATGCGAGCCCCAATCTATGAAATTCCCAGCTGCGCCTGAATCGACTAGCGCCTTATGCTGTAGAGAGGGAGAAAACCCGGGGAAAGAGGTTAACACATACATATGACTGACAGGAAGCTCTGGGTAAGTCTGGTGCTGACTCACCTGGGGTGATCGAGTAGTGTTCCGCCTGCCCTCCCGACTCCCAGAAGAGTTCCTCCAGCACCGGTCGGCCGTGTGCCCTCGCCGACCACAACTGGTGCAGGAGGACACTCCTCCTCCGGTCCCCCTTGACGCTGCCCCCCCTAACTCCATAGGGATAGGAGCAGGAGGGCTGGGAGGTGGAAACGACAGGACCTGTTCCGAACGTCCGCGGGCAGCCAGCAGGTTGTCGAGACGGATGGCCATGTCAATGAGTTCATCCAGCGTGAGTGTGGTGTCCCGACACGCTAGCTCCCTGCGGACGTCCTCCCTAAGGCTACATCGGAAATGGTCTATTAAGGCCCTGTCGTTCCACCCTGCTCCTGCGGCCAAGGTCCTGAACTCCAGGGCAAAGTCCTGTACGCTCCTCGTCTCCTGACGCAGGTGGAACAGCCGTTCACCCGCCGCACGACCCTCTGGTGGGTGGTCAAACACAGCTCGGAATCGGCGGGTGAACTCAGGGTAATGATCCCTCGCCGAGTCTGGGCCATTCCACACTGCGTTGGCCCACTCGAGAGCTCGTCCAGTCAAACAGGAGACGAGGGCGCTCACGCTCTCCTCTCCGGAGGGAGTAGGACGAACGGTCGCCAGGTAAAGCTCCAGCTGGAGAAGGAAACCCTGACACCCGGCCGCCGTTCCATCATACTCCCGTGGGAGCGCCAGCTGAAGAGCCCCGGAGCCGGATGCGGTAACAGGAACAGGAGGTGCTGGAGGAGGGGGTGCTGGAGATGAGGTGGGAAGGCCACTGTAACGATCGTCGTCATATTCCTCCTCCTCGGATGAGGAGGAGCATGGATCAGACCAACACGCAGCGAGATATGTGGACATAATGATTTATTAGACAAACGACAAAACACAAAATAACACTTTAGAAAAACAAAATAACAAAACGAACTAAACAGACCTAAACTTACGAACTTACATGAAACGAAGAACACACGAACAGGAACAGACAAACCGAAAACAGTCCCGTGTGGTAACATGTACTGACACGGAAGACAACCACCCACCACAAACAATGTGAAACAACCTACCTTAATATGACTCTCAATCAGAGGAAACGCCAAACACCTGCCTCTAATTGAGAGCCATACCAGGCAACCCATTAACCCAACATAGAAAACACATAACATAGACTACCCACCCAAAACTCACGCCCTGACCAATTAAACACATACCAAACAACAGAAAACAGGTCAGGAACGTGACAGAACCCCCCCCTCAAGGTGCGAACTCCGGGCGCACCCCTACAACTCAAGGGGAGGGTCTGGGTGGGCATCTGTCCGCGGTGGCGGCTCCGGCGGTGGACGAGGACACCACTCCACCACTGTCTTTGTCCCTCTCCTTCGCGTCCTTTGAGTGGCGACCCTCGCCCCCGACCATGGTCCAGGAACCTTCACTAAGGCCCCTCCTACATAGAGGAGACAGCTCAGGACAGAGAGGTAGCTCAGGACAGAGAGGTAGCTCAGGACAGAGAGGTAGCTCAGGACAGAGAGGTAGCTCAGGACAGAGAGGTAGCTCCGGACAGAGAGGTAGCTCCGGACAGAGAGGTAGCTTAGGACAGAGGGACAACTCTGTACTAATGGCAGCTCCGGACTGAGTGGCAGCTCCGGACTGGGTGGCAGCTCCGGACTGGGTGGCAGCTCCGGACTGGGTGGCAGCTCCGGACTGGGTGGCAGCTCCGGACTGGGTGGCAGCTCCGGACTGAGTGGCAGCTCCGGACTGAGTGGCAGCTCATGACTGTAGGGCAGCTCATGACTGTAGGGCAGCTCATGACTGGAGGGCAGCTCATGACTGGAGGGCAGCTCATGACTGGAGGGCAGCTCATGACTGGAGGGCAGCTCATGACTGGAGGTGTAACGCTCTGAGTGTCGGGAGGTGCGAAGTCAGACGCAGGAACAGCAGAGCTTCAATATGTTGAGTCTTTTAATACTCAACTTGCAAACACAATGTCCAACACGGACGTACTGGGTGTCACACACAACGGTCCAACGACACGAGAAACAAACCCAGTCCACAATAATAACATCCACTCCCGAAATCCAAAAGCCACAATGAAACAATCCCGCACAAAGAAGCGTACGGGCTGGCTGACTAATAAAGCCACACTAATTAACAATTAACTGAACACAGGTGATACAAATAAACACATAAGGAGGGGGAGGAAAAAGAGTCAGTGGCAGCTAGTAGGCCGGTGACGACGACCGCCGAGCGCCACCCGAACGGGAAGGAGAGCCTGCCTCGGTTGAAGTCGTGACAGTACCCCCCCTCTGACGCGCGGCTCCTGCAGCGCGCCGACACCGGCCTCGAGGTCGACCCGGAGGACGAGGCGCGGGGCGATCCGGATGGAGGCGATGGAAATCCCTTAACATAGATGGATCCAAAATGTCCTCCACCGGTACCCAGCACCTCTCCTCCGGACCGTACCCCTCCCAGTCCACGAGGTACTGCAGGCCCCTCACCCGGCGTCTCGAGTCCAGAATGGCCCGTATCGTGTACGCCGGGGACCCCTCGATGTCCAGAGGGACCTCCGGCACCTCCGGCACCTCACCGTCCTGCAGGGGACCAGCTACCACCGGCCTGAGGAGAGACACATGAAACGAGGGGTTAATACGATAATAGGAAGGGAGTTTTAATCGATAACACACCTCGTTTATTCTCCTCAGGACTTTGAAGGGCCCTACACACTGCGGCCTCAGCTTCCGGCAGGGCAAGCGGAGGGGTAGGTTTCGGGTCGAGAGCCAGACCCTTTCCCCCGGTACAAACACGGGAGCCTCACTGCGGTGGCGGTCAGCGCTCCTCTTCTGCCTCCTAGTAGCTTGTTGAAGGGACTCCTGGACGGCCCTCCAGGTCTCTTTGGAGCGCTGTACCCACTCCTCCACCGCAGGAGCCTCGGTCTGGCTCGGATGCCATGGTGCCAGGACCGGCTGGTACCCCAACACACACTGAAAGGGGGACACATTAGTAGAGGAGTGGCGTAGTGAGTTCTGGGCCATCTCGGCCCAGGGAATGTATCTCGCCCACTCCCCTGGCCGGTCCTGGCAATAGGACCGCAGAAACCTACCCACCTCCTGGTTCACTCTCTCCACCTGCCCATTACTCTCGGGGTGAAAACCGGAAGTCAAGCTGACCGTGACCCCCAGACGCTCCATGAACGCCCTCCATACTCGGGACGTGAACTGGGGGCCCCGATCAGAAACGATGTCCTCCGGCACCCCGTAGTGCCGGAAGACGTGAGTGAATAAGGCCTCCGCAGTCTGTAGGGCAGTAGGGATACCGGGCAACGGGAGGAGACGGCAGGACTTAGAAAACCGATCCACAATTACCAGAACCGTAGTGTTTCCCTGAGAAGGGGGAAGATCGGTCAGGAAGTCCACGGACAGATGAGACCATGGCCGTTGTGGAACGGGGAGGGGTTGCAACTTCCCTCTAGGAAGGTGCCTAGGAGCCTTACTCTGAGCGCATACCGAACAGGAGGAGACATAAACCCTAACGTCCCGAGCTAAGGTAGGCCACCAATACCTTCCCCGAAGGCTCCCCACTGTCCTCGTCACCCCAGGGTGACCCGAGGAGGGTAGGACATGAGCCCACCGAATCAGTCGGTCCCGAACACCAAGCGGTACGTACTTACGGCCCGCCGGGCACTGAGGAGGCGCGGGTTCCGCCCGTAACGCCCGCTCGATGTCCGAGTCCACCTCCCATACCACTGGCGCTATCAGCCTCGAGGCGGGGATGATGGGAGTGGGCTCGGTGGTCCTATCCTCCGTGTCGTAAAGGCGAGACAGTGCGTCAGCCTTTACGTTTTGGGAACCGGGTCTGTAGGACAACGTGAACCTAAACCGGGTGAAAAACATGGCCCACCTTGCCTGACGCGGGTTCAGTCTCCGAGCTGCCCGAATATACTCCAGATTCTGGTGGTCGGTCCAGATGAGAAAAGGGTGCTTCGCCCCCTCAAGCCAGTGTCTCCACACCTTCAGAGCCCTGACCACCGCTAACAACTCCCGATCCCCCACATCATAGTTATGCTCCGCTGCACTGAGCTTACTAGAGAAGAAAGCGCAGGGGCGGAGTTTTGGTGGCGTACCCGAGCGCTGTGATAGCACGGCACCCACCCCAGCCTCGGACGCGTCCACCTCCACTATGAATGCTAAAGAGGGATCCGGATGCGCCAACACGGGAGCATCCGTGAACAGAGCCTTCAACCTGTTGAAAGCTCCGTCCGCCGCCGCTGACCACCGCAACCGCACCGGGCCCCCCTTTAGCAGTGAGGTAATGGGAGCCGCTACCTGACCAAAACCCCGGATAAATCTCCGGTAGTAGTTGGCAAAACCCAAAAACCGCTGCACCTCTTTCACCGTGGTTGGAGTCGGCCAATTACGCACGGCCTTTATGCGGTCACTCTCCACCACCACCCCCGAGGTGGAAATGCGATAACCCAGGAAGGAGACGGCTTGTTTGGAGAACACACACTTCTCAGCCTTGACGTATAGGTCATGCTCCAGCAGTCTGCCAAGCACTTTGCGCACCAGAGATACATGCGCGGCTTGAGTAGTTGAGTAGATCAGAATGTCATCGATATACACAACTACCCCCTGCACGTGCAGGTCCCTGAGAATGTCGTCTACAAAGGATTGGAAAACAGCTGGAGCATTCTTTAACCCATACGGCATGACGCAGTACTCATAGTGGCCCGATGTGGTACTAAATGCGGTTTTCCACTCGTCTCCTTTCCGAATATGCACCAGACTGTACGCGCTCCTGAGGTCCAGTTTTGTAAAGAACTGCGCTCCGTGAAATGATTCCACCGCCGAAGCGATGAGAGGTAGTGGGTAACTAAACCCCACTGTGATGGCATTTAGACCTCTATAATCAATACACGGACGCAAACCTCCCTCCTTCTTCTTCACAAAAAAGAAACTCGAGGAGACGGGTGAGATGGAGGGCCGAATGTACCCCTGTCCCAGAGACTCCGCGACATATGTCTCCATAGCCAACGTCTCCTCTTGGGACAAAGGGTACACGTGACTCTTGGGAAGCGCAGCGTTAACCTGGAGATCTATCGCACAATCCCTACCCGGTCGATGTGGTGGTAATTTCGTCGCTTTCTTTTTACAGAAAGCGATTGCCAAATCGGCATACTCGGGGGGAATGCGCACCGTGGAACCCTGGTCTGGACTCTCCACCGACGTGGCACCAATGGAAACTCCCAGACACCTTCCAGAACACTCCTCTGACCACCCCTGGAGAACCCCCTGTCTCCACGAAATACTGGGATTGTGCCGGGCCAACCAGGGAATACCCAGCACCATTGGAAACGCAGGCGAATCAATAATAAAGAGACTGATACGTTCCCTATGATTCCCCTGCGTCACCATGTCCAGGGGAACTGTGGCCTCCCTGACCAACCCTGACCCTAATGGCCGGCTATCTAGGGAGTGCACGGGAAAGGGAGAATCTATCGGCACAAGCGGAACGCCCAACTCTCGGGCGAGTCCGCGATCCATAAAGTTCCCAGCTGCACCTGAATCGACTAGTGCCCTATGCTGGGAAGAGGGGGAAAAATCAAGGAAAAAAATTGATACAAACATGTGACCGACAGGGGGTTCTGAGTGAGTTTGGTGCTGACTCACCTGGGGTGATCGAGAAGCGTTCCGCCTGACATCTCGACTCCCAGACAGACCCCCCCAGCACCGATCGGCCGTGTGTCCTCTCCGACCACAGCTGGTGCAGGGGAGGCCTCCTCCTCCGATACCCCTAGGCGCGGCCCCTCCCAACTCCATCGGGATGGGAGCCGGGGCGCTGGGTGGTGGAACGCACAGGACCCTCTCCGAACGCCCGCGGGCAGCCAGCAGATTGTCCAGTCGGATGGACATGTCGATAAGCTCATCCAAAGACAGAGCGATGTCCCGACACGCTAGCTCCCTGCGGACGTCCTCCCGGAGACTACACCGGTAGTGGTCAATAAGGGCCCTGTCGTTCCACCCTGATCCCGCGGCCAAGGTCCGGAACTCCAGCGCGAAATCCTGTGCGCTCCTCTTCTCCTGCCTGAGATGAAATAGTCTCTCACCCGCCGCTCGGCCCTCTGGGGGGTGGTCAAACACGGCACGAAAACGACGGGTAAACTCCGGGTAGTGCTCCTTCGCTGAGTCCGGGCCATTCCAGACTGCGTTGGCCCACTCCAGAGCACGACCCGTTAGGCAGGAGACGAGGACACTCACCCTCTCCGCTCCCGAGGGAGTGGGGCGAACAGTGGCCAGGTATAGCTCCAGCTGGAGTAAGAACCCCTGGCACCCTGCCGCCGCTCCATCATAATCCCTCGGGAGCGTAAGACGGAGCGCGCTGGAGCCGGGGGATGGAGAGTCCTGAGGAAGGGGAGCCGAAGGTGGAGAGAGGAGCCCACTCCTCTCCCATCGCTCCATTCTCTCCATCATCTGGTCCATGGCTGATCCGATCCGATGGAGGACGGTGGTGTGGTGGAGAACCCGTTCCTCCATCGATGGGAGAGGGTTGGCTGCTGCTCCTGCTGACTCCATTTTCTAGGTGCGGGATTCTGTAACGCTCTGAGTGTCGGGAGGTGCGAAGTCAGACGCAGGAACAGCAGAGCTTCAATATGTTGAGTCTTTTAATACTCAACTTGCAAACACAATGTCCAACACGGACGTACTGGGTGTCACACACAACGGTCCAACGACACGAGAAACAAACCCAGTCCACAATAATAACATCCACTCCCGAAATCCAAAAGCCACAATGAAACAATCCCGCACAAAGAAGCGTACGGGCTGGCTGACTAATAAAGCCACACTAATTAACAATTAACTGAACACAGGTGATACAAATAAACACATAAGGAGGGGGAGGAAAAAGAGTCAGTGGCAGCTAGTAGGCCGGTGACGACGACCGCCGAGCGCCACCCGAACGGGAAGGAGAGCCTGCCTCGGTTGAAGTCGTGACAGGAGGGCAGCTCATGACTGGAGGGCAGCTCATGACTGGAGGGCAGCTCATGACTGGAGGGCAGCTCATGACTGGAGGGCAGCTCATGACTGAAGGGCAGCTCATGACTGAAGGGCAGCTCATGACTGTAGGGCAGCTCATGACTGTAGGGCAGCTCATGACTGTCTGGCGGTTCTGGCAGCTCCTGACTGGCTGGCGGCTCTGGCAGCTCCTGACTGGCTGGCGGCTCTGGCAGCTCCTGACTGGCTGGCGGCTCTGGCAGCTCCTGACTGGCTGGCGGCTCTGGCAGCTTCTGACTGGCTGGCGGCTCTGGCAGCTTCTGACTGGATGGCGGCTCTGGCAGCTCCTGACTGGCTGGCGGCTCTGGCAGCTCCTGACTGACGGACGGCTCTAGCGGCTCCTGACTGACGGACGGCTCTAATGGCTCGGGACAGACGGGCGGCTCTAATGGCTCGTGGCAGACGGATGGCTCAGAAGGCGCTGGGCAGACGGATGGCTCAGAAGGCGCTGGGCAGACGGATGGCTCAGACGGCGCTGGACAGACGGATGGCTCAGACGGTGCTGGGCAGACGAGCAGTGCAGGCGGTGTTGAGCAGACAGCCGACTCTGACCTGCTGAGGCGCACAGTAGGCCTGGTGCGTGGTGCCGGAACTGGTGGTACCGGACTGGAGACACGCACCTCAAGGCTAGTGCGGGGAGCAGGAACAGGGCACACTGGACTCTCGATGCGCACTATAGGACTGGTGCGTGGTACCGGAACTGGAGGTACCGGGCTGAGGGCACGCACCTCAGGGCGAGTGCGGGGAGAAGGAACAGTGCGTACAGGGCTCTGGAGACGCACAGGAGGCTTGATGCGTGGTGCCGAAACTGGAGGCACTGAGCTTGAGACACGCACCACAGGGAGAGTGCGTGGAGGAGGAACAGGGCTCTGGAGAGGCACTGGAAGCCTGGTGCGTGGTGTAGGCACTGGTGGTACTGAGCTGGGGCGGGAAGGTGGCGCCGGATATACCGGACCGTGTAGGCGTACTGGCTCCCTTGAGCACTGAACCTGCCCAACCTTACCTGGTTGTATGCTCCCCGTCGCCTGACCAGTGCGGGGAGGTGGAATAACCCGCACCGGGCTATGTAGGCGAACCGGGGACACCATGCGTAAGGCTGGTGCCATGTAAGCCGGCCCAAGGAGACGTACTGGTGGCCAGATATGTAGAGCCGGCTTCATGGCACTTGGCTCAATGCTCAATCTAGCCCTACCAGTGCGGGGAGGTGGAATAACCCGCACCGGGCTATGCACACGTACAGGAGACACCGTGCGCTCTACTGCGTAACACGGTGTCTGCCCGTACTCCCGCTCTCCACGGTTAGCCTGGGAAGTGGGCGCAGGTCTCCTACCTGCCCTAGACCCACTACCTCTTAGCCCCCCCCCAAGAAATTTTTGGGTTGTACTTGCGGGCTTTTCGGGCTTCCGTGCTAGACGCGTCCCCTCATAACGCCGGTTCCTCTCTCCGGTTTCCTCCGCTCTCCGAGCTGCCTCCAGCTGTTCCCATGGGCGGCGATTCACATCAACTTTAGCCCATGGTCCTTTTCCTTCCATGATTTCCTCCCAAGACCAGAAATCCTGCTTCGTGCGCTGTCCGTTAACCCGCTGCTTGATCCGGGTTTGGTGGGTGGTTCTGTAACGATCGTCGTCATATTCCTCCTCCTCGGATGAGGAGGAGCATGGATCAGACCAACACGCAGCGAGATATGTGGACATAATGATTTATTAGACAAACGACAAAACACAAAATAACACTTTAGAAAAACAAAATAACAAAACGAACTAAACAGACCTAAACTTACGAACTTACATGAAACGAAGAACACACGAACAGGAACAGACAAACCGAAAACAGTCCCGTGTGGTAACATGTACTGACACGGAAGACAACCACCCACCACAAACAATGTGAAACAACCTACCTTAATATGACTCTCAATCAGAGGAAACGCCAAACACCTGCCTCTAATTGAGAGCCATACCAGGCAACCCATTAACCCAACATAGAAAACACATAACATAGACTACCCACCCAAAACTCACGCCCTGACCAATTAAACACATACCAAACAACAGAAAACAGGTCAGGAACGTGACAGCCACTCCTCTCCCATCGATCCATCCTCTCCATCATTTGGTCCATCGCTGACCCAATTCTGTGGAGAACACTGGTGTGATGGAGGACCCTCTCCTCGATCGATGGGAGAGGAGACGCGGCTGCTCCTGCTGATTCCATTTGGTGGTGCGGGATTCTGTCACGCGGGACTAGGTGGGTGAAAGAATCAGACGCAGAGAGAGAGCCGCTTGGGAAAAATATTCCTTTTTACTACTTCACAAAAAATGATAAGCCCGAACATACAGGGCGCAGAGAAACACTTGCAAAACCCAAAACACACGCACGTAACCAAAAGACAATCCCGCACAAAACAAGGGCGGGTCAAACTCCTAAATATAGGGAAGCTCAATTACGAAACCAAAAAAACCACAGGTGCAACTAATCAGACAAAACAAACAGACAAACGAAAAAGGGATCGGTGGCGGCTAGTAGGACGGTGACGACGACCGCCGAGCACCGCCCGAACAGGCAGGGGAGCCAACTTCGGCGGAAGTCGTGACATTCATTCCTTTCTCCAGCGCTGTCAGCAGTTTAATAAAATATGTTTCGCTGTGAAAACATGTTGCTATCTATGTTCCCAAACAGATTTCACTTGGTTTCCCATATTAAACACTGGGTAGCTGCAGGAACAGGTTTGTAGAGCCCATGGCATACAGAGTTTGGGCAGAATATCACCTGTCATGAAATAACCAGAGTAGCCTACCCTCTATGAGTGAAATGAACCGGTAGGAAAGTGGCCTCCACCCGCTATTCGAGTGCGTACAGATGACATGTCTTTTTCCCCTGCCTCTGTTCCTGCCCATTCGATAATAGGCCAATTCTAAATCTAAACTATTGTTACATATTAGTAAAGACCAGATTAAATTGAGAATAGTCTGACGGGTGAAAATATGATCACTTGATGAGAGAACAGCTGTGCAGCCTGAGGAAAGGAACAGAGCCCATATATGTTTTGATTTCTAAGACATTCTAAGGTGTGTATCATTCACAACTAAAGTTGTCAAATAACTCTAAATCTAGCATATAGGACCTGTTTGAAATGATCACTTTTATGCTCAACATAGCCACTTCATATGCACACTCTTGCTCCGGAATGAGAAAAATATCCTTTCTATTTCATTCAGCAAAGTTCAATTATATTCTTCTTACTATAAAATCATATAATATAAAATAATGGCACAGGACTTATAAGCATATCTTGTCTGCTAATTGAACAAGCCTACAGCCTATGGCATGGCGCATAGCCAGATAACATACAGTTGGCCAACTAATACTGTTCTTCTGAAATACATTTTCTTCATGTCATGTTTTTTTTCTGCCTAAAATAAATAATGTATTTAATGCAATACTGTATATTAAATAGATTTATTTGAAAAACATTTTTTAAATGTAGGTGTTCCAAATGTTCACATCAGCATCTTTTGCGCGGCTTAGAGATGCTAAAGGTGTTTATGTTAATTAATGGTCAATTACCGTGAGACCGGCAGGCTGTTGCATGACAATAACCCAAAAACTGTCTGACAAAATTTCACTGCCACAGCCCTAGGTCACACCAGACACTGACTGGTTTTCTGATCCATGCCCATACTCTGTTACCCGGTCATGTGAAATCTATAGATTAGTCCCTAACACATTTATTTTAATTGGCTGATTTCCTTATATAAACTGTAACTCAGTAAAATCTTTGAATTTGTTGCATGTTGAGTTTATAGTGTAGCTTTAATAGAATAGCAGGCTACCTTAGTGAGGATGGTGTGGTATACTGAGCCACTTCTCTTTGTCTTCCTCCCTCTCCCCCCTCTTCCCCCCTTTCTCTGTCTGTCTGTTTGTCTCTCTCTCTCTCTCTCTCTCTCTCTCTTTCTCTCACAGTACCTTCTCTCTCATTTCTCTCTGTATGGCTCCTAAAAGTTCTGTCTCTACCTCTATCTCTATCTCATGGAACCTTCTCTCTCATTTCTCTCTATCTCTCTCTCCCTCTTTCTGTCATCTCAGTGATGGACAGTTGTATCGATCCAAATGACCTCTGTGCCCGTCGAACTTCATTGTCTAATGACAGTCCCAATCCCTGTGTCACTGCCCTGCAGACAGTAACAATTAAAGAGGCCATCAATACTGTTTCCATTTGAGTCAAGTCACAGCGCATGTATGTTTAGGCACATTGTTTATTGCATATGACCTCTGTGCTCTTATGTGAACATTGTATGTATAGTGCATTGATTGAATTCTGGCCATCGTTCTTATATTCCAAACTCAATTACAGCAGGCTTTGGGGGTCAATTCAAATTGAAGTCAGAAATTAAATGAACATTGGCTTTAAGTAATAATGTGCATATACAGATCAGTGACATCAGTAAAAATTGCTTAGTATACTGTATGGGTTACAAAGAATGCAGCTAAACACATAATCGGCCATTGCAGATCTTTTATCCCAAGTAACCTATGAGCTAGATTACGTAACTCTGCATGTACAGTGGGGCAAAAAAGTATTTAGTCAGCCACCAATTGTGCAAGTTCTCCCACTTAAAAAGATGAGAGAGGCCTGTAATTTTCATCATAGGTACACTTCAACTATGACAGACAAAATGAGAAAAAAAAATCCAGAAAATCACATTGTAGGATTTTTAATGAATTTATTTGCAAATTATGGTGGAAAATAAGTATGTCATAGTTGAAGTGTACCTATGATGAAAATTACAGGCCTCTCTCATCTTTTTAAGTGGGAGAACTTGCACAATTGGTGGCTGACTAAATACTTTTTTGCCCACTGTACCTTTACTCCGGTTTGAGAAACACTGACCGAGGAAACATTTCTTAATGACTAACATTATGAAAATGTATGACATCGAGAGCTCCATCCAGATAAGCCCAGTAACATTCAAGTCCCCAAAAAATTATTCTTGAAATGGCTTTCGTCGGTGGAAGGAGAGGAGGACCAATGCGCAGCGTGGTACGTATCCATATTTATTTGAATACTTTTCAATATTGAACAAAACAATAAACAGACGAAAACCAACGAAGCGACAGTCCCGCACTAGTGAACACAGACAAACCAGGAACACACGAACAGGAACAATCACTCACAAAACACACTACAAAACAGGCTACCTAAATATGGTTCCCAATCAGAGACAATGACTAACACCTGCCTCTGATTGAGAACCATATCAGGCCAAACAAGAAACCCCACATAGAAACAGAAAACAGACTGCCCACCCCAACTCACGCCCTGACCATACTAAAACAAAGAAAAACCAAAATAACTATGGTCAGAACGTGACACTTCTGTCACAGCAATAATGCACATGTATACACATTCAACAAATCAACGTTAACTGTGTCAAAGAAAAGCGATTCAGCTGTATAGGAAATAAATACGGATGTAACGATAGAACCGATGCGGCGATTCACATATTTCTTGTTGTTGCTCATATTACTTCCTGTCTACGTTCCTTTTGACAACTGATGCCTCCTCTCCTTCAGTGTCAAACTAAGCATGTAACCTTCTGAACGGGGAAAACAGTAGATTTGATTTAGATTGCTCAGGTTCACCATCAACAGTAGTTTTGGAAGTTTTGCGTTAAACTATCAGTGTATATGGTCATTTTTACATGTACAGGGTAAAGCTGATAATTTCTCAACAAGGAATCACTTTGCGAGGCACACTGCATGGTCAAAGCAGGAGGAAAAAGAAAATCTTGTGCTATGCAGTATATTCATTGGCTATGTCATAGCTAATTTGTAAACAATAAATATTGATACGTTACTAGCTCAAACGCTTAATCTTCTAAAATGACAAGTTAATAAGTGGGTCATGATGATTTCTGAACCAAAGTGGGCCAACAAAAACAGGCTGCATTGCCGCCCCCTCCGCCTCCCAATCTCATAATGGTAGTGGGGTGGTAGATGCCTAGTCTCCCTTGTGGCTCAGATTAGGTGCCTATAGTACGTAGTATACCCCATAGGCATGCATAGTTTACTTATTTACATACTGACGCATGCACGCACACACGCACACATGCACACACAGTCAGCTCAGACAGATCCAGCCCAGCCCATGAGCTCCATCAGCAGCAGATCTTAATTTAGAACAATGAATGTCTTCATGCAACTAATGTGAGTGCATCGAATCTTATCGCATCGAACCAAATCACATCGATTCGTTCTCTAATCAAACTGAATTGCACCGAATTGTTACAAACTAAAACTTATCATTCCTTTAACGTATCAGAGCCAAGTATCTAGATGCATATCAAACCATCTTGAAAGGGAAAGATGCACATCCCTAGAAATGAAGTGTCTTTATTCCACAGGAAGAATGTTTTTTTTAGTACTGTCCTGTAATTCGACAAGGTTCAATGTTGATTGGCTAGGATAAGTGGTCCCATGTGGCTCAGGTTGTAGAGCAAGGCACTTGCAATGCCATGGTTGTGGGCTCGATTCCCAAGGTGCAACGAGTGCGCTGAGAGCCGGGGAGCAAGTTCAGGGAGTGAGTATTTTAATAAAATAAAAAAACTAAATACAAAACAAGAAACACAAACAACGCACTGACATGACACTGGAACAGAAACAATGACGCCTGGGGAAGGAACCAAAGGGAGTGACATATATAGGGCAGGTAATCAAGGAGGTGATGGAGTCCAGGTGAGTCTGAAGATGCTCAGGTGCGCGTAAAGATGGTGACAGGTGTGCGCCATAACGAGCAGCCTGGTGACCTAGAGGCCGGACGTGTGACACACGGGGGACCAGTACGAATGAAAATGTATGCACTCATTACTGTAAGTCGATTTGGATAAGAGTGTCTGCTAAATGATTAAAATGTCAATCATTTAGATTAACTTCTTCATAAATGTCACTCATCTGGCCATTTAGCGCTAATGATATGTGAAATGTTATAATCACAGACCCTATGAGACTCAACTGCTCCTGTAATGTGTCCCAAATGAAACTCTTTTCCCTTTATAGTGCAATACTTTTGACTTGGGTCCATTCAAAAGTAGTGGACTACAGTATAAAGGGAATAGGATGCCATTTAGAACGCATCCTTAGCAGCAGCATTGACCACAATGCAAAACAAGGCAGAGAAAGCTTGAGTTTACACGGTCAATTCTGTGCCAAATTAACTTTATCAATGAGAGCTGGCAAGTCCATAAGGAGAACAGTATCATGCCAAGATTTAGGTAGGTCGCTTAGACCAAGATGTGAGACAAAAACACTTTGGAGATTATGCTCTTGATCCATGCCTCACACATCTCTTTTTAGCCTTCCCACGGCACGTATAGCAAGCAAATCCCTTTCCAAACCAAAAAACTGCAGGGATTATCTTGTCATCACGGCTTTTTGGGTGCTCTGTCTTTTTCCTTTTTGTCAAAGTATTTTTAAACATGACATGTTGGAACCAACATGCACATTCTATGCACATAAAAAACCCTGCATCTCCATCCGATATCTGCCTACAACAGTGTGCTCGTATTTCTCGCTCCCCTATGTATTTTGTTCTTTTTGCACTTGTCAACAACTGCCTGTCTATTCTCCCTTTGAGTCATCCTCTCTTCATCTCCTCTTCAATCCCTATTGTTGAGGGATGGCTCCTATTGGAAAGACAAACTCCACAGTGGATATCTGTTAACACAAGTGGTTTTACATAATGCTACGTGCACTTCAATGGCAAATCGTCCAGGCTATGATACCACTGCTCTTTTCTAGTGTTGTCATGAGAGGCTAATGTGGTTTAAAAATCACTCCAACGGCCCCATGGGAGCCACTTATGCACCCGATGAGAGACAATGCTGCTTTTAATGTGCGGGGAGTCCAGTCACGACAGCTAAATGAGACCCTCGTGGGAAGCGGACGTAAATAATGGCTGATATTAGTGTAGGGTCATGTTAAACATCTGTAATGCCTTAACGTCGGTTCGATTGTTGCCCTTACTTTGCGCATACAAGTGGTTACCCTAGTATTGTTCTGTAATTGGCAGGTTTACAATACATTTGAATGAATTATGCAATGATGTCGCGTTAATCAGTGTACCATGGCAGTGTGTCAATGAGATGGCTTGCATGCCATCATAGCATGGAAACTATTGGATAGTAATTTGTAACTGGGAATGGGACCATCATTGTGCTAGCATGTGTTGGGCTAGCTTTGAGTCATATTAGCTTGGAACTCTATGGGTTATACTGCAGGTTACTGCTAACACTGGACTTTTGGCTGGGTCAGATAGATTCATGTCCTGTCCACTTCTGGCCAAGAGGTTTTGTTTCTGTCTGTGTCATAGAGAGAAGGCTTTGATGGGAGAGAGCCAGAAGAAGGGGGCTGCTGATTAATAGAAAACTCTGTGTGTGTGTGTGTGTGTGTGTGTGTGTGTGTGTGTGTGTGTGTGTGTGTGTGTGTGTGTGTGTGTGTGTGTATGTATGTGTGTGTGTGTGTATGTGCAGCCAAATGCTGGAGGTCAGGACCGGTTGAATCGCTGCTACCTCAATCCCTCAACCTTGGAAACCCTTGCACTTGATAGGTCCACCTAGCAGGTCTCAGCCAGAAGGGTTTATCACCTCGAAGGTGCCATCTTACAGAGGAGAAGCGAGAAACACACCCAGAAGACACCAATGCGAAGCTGATCATGCCATCCGACTCCCAATATACCTGTCCCGTGTGCGACAGAGCGTGCGGCTCCTGCATCGGCCTCCACAGCCACATGAAGTGCACTGGCACCACAGCCATAAGCGCTGACCCACCCCTATCCCCATCCACAAGAGGAGCATCATCATCATCATCATCATAATTTTTGATGGACAGCCAAGGTGGTGTGTGTGTGCGCGTGTGCAGACAAACATACAGACAGAGTGCTCCGACAAACCGGCAGACAGACAAACATATAAAGGCCCTCTTGTTTATGAGCTCTTGGCAGTGATGTGGCTGCTTACTGGCAAAGGGCCTCTATCTGATGTTAAAGGCCCGCAGAGGATCTTGTTTTAGGTGGTGGTTGTCATGGCGACTCCCTGGTTTCCAAAGGGGCCCTGGTTTACCACGGCAGGGGAATTACTTAGTCTGTCAAACAGCAGAGACTCGCAGGACGCAGTCCTCAATTTAAATATAGTTAAAGATGGTTTGTTTCTATAAATATTTTGTAATATACAGTCATATTACTTACCCAATCAACAGAGACAATCACTGTATCTCCTGGTAGTGGATGGATGCTATGGCCTTTCTGACATATTCAGCCCATTCATGTGAATATTGGCATGAGCTTTTCCTGCATGTCAACATTAAGGGGTTCAAATTTGAACCTCGTTTACTGCAGAAAAGAACAGAACTTAGCATACTCACTTTAACGCGTTTTAGATGGCCCCTAATACAGCTTTGTGTATGGATTAAGACTCATCACTAACAGCCTCTCTGGCAAGGGGAGACAGTCTTTTTCCCTTTACTTGAGGCCTCTCTTACTCTTAGCCCATTGCTCCACTCTGTCCATCCCCTCATACCGCTTGACCTCCCTCTCCCTCTGTTTATCTGCTATTCGATACGCTTCCCAATCATTTCCATGAGGATTTCATTTCACTGGTCCACGCTCTAGTTAGAAAATCATATTGGATTACAATCTGTGCTCCTTCCCTGTCTGCATCAGCCTGTGGTAAAGTTATTATGGAATATCTCTCATGCTGGTGTTGTGGTTGAGTAGCTGTCCAATGAAGTTAAATCGAACTCATGCATGATGTCACTCAGCCTTCTGTTTTTATTTTTTCCTCCTCATCATTCCAGTCCCTTGATATCATGATGTGTTTTTTCCATTTGTCGTTTTACAGGTTGGACAAGGCGGAGTTCACTGAACGGTGTGGAAACTTGTAGACTTGGAGGGCCTGTGATATGACTGGATCATCTCCTGATCTGCCTATGAGGTCCCAGAGGGCCTTGGTGAGTCACTCTGACACAGGGACATAGAGCTAAGTCCTCAGTGATTGAGCTCAAAGTCACCTCTGTGTGCAAGGATAGCACCAGTTGGAGGATACACGACAGCAGTAATCCCATGGTAGTAGTCCTAAGTGGGATCCATCAATAAATAAATCAAATGGTTTCTATAGCATCCTCCTCTGGCTGTACCAGGTAGAAGGTTTGGAGTACATATTCTATATAACACTCTGCACCAGGGAAACACAAACACAGGGGTACGAAAGGAGCAATGCATTATTTTCATCTGTCCTTCTCCGGCTCCCCTCAAGAGTACAGGGTCAGTCACCTGTGTCTTGCTCATGTCAAGGTTGCCCCTCTCTCCCTTCCTCCCCGTACTGCCCTCGAAATAGCACAGAATACATACACAGTACACTGAACAGCTAATTGCACTCCTGACGCATGCGTTGCCGGAGCAAATTCGATTTGTGTCCACTGATAAAGACCAAACTGTGTCGACCGACCTGCGTTCAGTGTAGGTATGCATAGAATGATAGCCTGACAGGCTATTTTCCCAAGACCGCATTTATGAGCCAGTTTGAAAAGTCATCAGTGAAAAGTAATCAAACTGAAGTTGTGGCCTTACAGTGGGAAAGAGTACTGGAGTGCACTGGCACGGCATGTCTTTATCAATGTGTGGGGTTGAGCGAAGACATTGGAAATAGATCTCAGCCACTGTCCTTAATACGTCTCTGAAAGGATCACTGATCTACAGTAATAGAGCTGCATGGGTGTAAGCAAGGTTCCCATTATATGACTTACTTATATCCGATTATGTTTTAAATGTACCCAATTGTTTCTCCAGTCAGTGGTCTAATGATGAAGGACGGAAGGATGTGTCTCTCATGTGGGTTGCTTTCTGTCGCATTCGTTTAGCTTTTGCAAATCTCAAGTGGCTTTGAATAATATACTGCTTTGAATAGACTCTGCGTTTCAGATGTCCTCACAAACCTGCATGTAATGCTACAGTGGCATCAGATTTACTCAGTGAAAATCAGTACCTGGGAATGTCCTTGATGAGAATGCAGTGTGAATGCATAGTCATGGTCATTCAATGAATTAAACTGTGTTTATCATTGCAAGGTAAAAGGCATTCAAGTACATTATTTCCCCTCTTGTAAAAAACATATATTTACCTCAAGAAACTCACAGTTACTAGTATTGATTGAGCAGGACCTACCACAACACACTGTAGCCAAGTAGCAAGAGTGAAATCTCGAGATGATCTTGAGACAAAAGTAACCCATTCTCTTTTGAGGACTTACCTGACCCACCCCAACGTACGTAGCTACCAGTTCTAGACTGTCACTGTACCCTGCCTCAACGGTCTCAATTTAAAGGCAGTTCTTGGAAAGTAATTTTGAATGCAGTTTTTGACAATTGAGAGGTCATGTCCGGTTTGTGTTTGTGCTGCTTGAGAGTCCCGGCAGAATTCCCCCTCTGTTGAATTATTGAGAGGAAGGCCTGGCCCATCCATCACAACAGAGCAATGCTCTGAGACTCCTGTCATAATCCTGACTGGAATGTCGCAGGAAGGCGTGGTGGGATTGGGGTGGCAGGGAAGAAGGAGTGGGACGCTCTCAGTGAAAGGGTGGAGGATGAGGAGAAGGGTTGTGTGTCACCTCTGTGCTCATTGATAGGTCATTGGAGAGCTGTTTTGCCTGCTCGTCTTGTCTCGTCTCTCTCTCCCTCTCATTGGACATCTCTGAACTGACTGTGACATGACTGGCAGCAATATGGATTAAATTATTCCGTGACAATGGAGTGATCATTTCAAAAGTAACAAAGGTCAGTCGATGCGATCACTCATGTGATCTTCACCACTAGTGTACCGTCATCGTGACTATTGGCTTGAAGACAACAACAAACCCAACCCAACTCAACCCCCAGCCACCAACCACAACACATCACTGCACTTTAAAACATTTCTCAATTATTATCCACGCCCGCGGACTTGTCAGTCATTGAGAATTCATAATGTTTGTAACTAACGGAGCGCGATGCACTGAGCAGCATATCTCATGTGAAAATCCGGTGACTAAATGAAATTGGCTATTGGCAGGGTTAGCCATGTGTTCCTGTATTGTTTGTTAGCACAGAACCCCCATGTGTTTTCCATACAGGGAAGCAGGTTTTGGAAGGAGAGGGGGAGGGGTTCTCCTCAGTATTATGTCTCCCTACACACACGCATGGACGCACATGAATGCACGCACACGCACATATGCACACACACATGCACATGCCCCTCCTGTTCCAAATTAACTACAGCGTCTCATTAATAGTAGCAGCTGAACTGTGCAAATCGCCGTGTCGGTGCACCGTGGCCCATTTTTGTCCCAATTAGTGGTACAATTCGCCATTTTGCACCTTAAATTGCCTCCCAGCGAGGCCTCTCGGGAAAGGAACTGTTGGGGTGTGGAAGAGCTTCTTATGAGTGCGGAGGCCTCAAGACAGCGACAGCTTTGAGCTGGTTGACCCCTACAAGATCAAGGTGACGTCTCATCAAAAACGTCCGGTTTAGTCCAGTTCTTGTGCATGTTCTCAATAGTTTTTTCGGGGGGGGGGGGGGGGGGGGGGGGGGGGGGGGGGGGGGGTGGGGGGGGGGGGGGGGGGGGGGGGGGGGTCACATACACCGGATAGGTGCAGTGAAATGTGTGGTTTTACAGGGTCAGGCATAGTAGTACGGCGCCCCTGGAGCAAATTAAGGTTAAGTGCCTTGATCAAAGGCACATCGCTCTGTCGGTTCAGGTACTTGAACCACCGACCTTTCGGCTACTGGCCCAACACTCTAACCGATGATGATAATGATTTGGGTAATATTCAATTTGATCTAATTTGAAATCTGCTCCTGTTAAATATCTCAACTTGATTTGTATTCACCAAAGGTGTAGAGAGCACTGAGCTTAGCAAAATAATATTTTGTTATTTACATGATGCAATTTTATTTTTCATTATCCAATAAATGACATTGTCAAGCCTTCTCCCACTCTCCCTCTCTGGCGCTCGGGGGCGCCAGGCTGCCCTTCATTACGCACACCTATCATGATCATTACACGCATCTGCGCTCATTGGACTCACCTGGACTTCTTCACGTTGTTGATTGCCCCATTATCTGTCTGTTCCTCCAGACGCTGTTCTTGTTTCGTTATACGTCCGTTGTTTCATTAAATGTTCACTCCCTGTACTTGCTTCTCGTCTCCAGCATCAGTCCTTACAGAATGCTGACCTGCCTATTTGAAGCATCAGGGAGTTCTTGTTTTTGTTTCCGGTAGTGATGTTGGGTCCGGGTGCCGCCGCCGATGGAACCTGGGGTGCCTCAGATGGCTCGTCGGGCTTCCACGCCTTAGCTGGCTCGAGAAGTTTCCTTGCCTCGGTTGGCTCCCATCCCACGTCATGCCTCAGCCGGATCATCAGGCTCCCATGACTCAGCCGGCTCATCGGGCTTCTACGCTTCAGTCGGTTAGTCCAGCGCCCATGCCTCAAGGGAGCCAGGCTGCCCTTCATTACGCACACCTGTCACCATCATTACGTGCATCTGAGCTCATTGAACTCACCTGGACTCCTTCACGTTGTTGATTGCCCCTCTATATCTGTCTGTTCCTCAGTTTTGTTCCCCGTGTCAGCGTTATTGTCGTAATGCCGTTTTGTCCCCCCCCCCCCCGTCCAGACGCTGTTCTTGTTTGTTATATGTCCGTTGTTTCATTAAATGTTCACTCTCTGTACTTGCTTCTCGTCCTCCAGCACCTGTCCTTACAAACAATAAACACAGATAGGACAACGACGATGTCATAGAAGAGACTTATAGTGATACTCATAGCAAGTAAAAACTCATGGGAGCCTAAGGATCCATTTTGTTTGTTTTAATGGCATTCACCATGTGAACCTTCCGGACATCTCTGCTGCCCTTTTTAAACTTATACCATGGCATGTTACTGTGTCAACTTGACAGCCAAAGTGGTTTTAACAGAATAAGCACCAGCAGCATTTCATCAAATTTTGATCAACATAAGAAACCACATCAGGATCTACGAGATCTTCATTTGGATCTTGATCCAAAACCTCTGAGAGTTGTATTGATTAACATGTGGTTGGTTGTCAGCCAGAGCAGCCAGATCTGGAGTAATGGATTAGCCATGCAGTTGAAAGTTAATGACTGGCTCAGGCTATCTTCACATCTTGACGGTTCTAATGAGCCTGTAAATTTCATGGGAGCCTGTGTTCCAAAGCCAAGAACATGGGTGCCATTGTGCATCTGTGGTGTGTTGTCTTCTTGCGCCTAACAGGAAGCCTCCTTGCCTCTTTCCGTCACGTCTTGTGGGATGCTGTCTCTTCACAAGGGGACTTGTCCCGCGGGGCACCTCAACTGTGGAGGATGGAGATGGTGGCAGATAGAGTAGCTGAGTTAGACAAAGGGAATGTTTGACCTTGATATAGGAAGGTCGTGTGACGCCAGAACACAGCGCTCTGAGTCACAGTCCGTAACAGAGAGCCGTGAGGGTGTTTTAACAGCACCATGCCTCGAGTCCCTTCTTCCTGTTTCATCATCAGGAGCTGTCAGTCACACACAGAGAGAGAGAGAGAGGGAGAGATACAGATACAGAGAGAGCGAAAGAGAGTGAGAGAGAAAGAAAGCGAAAGAGAGAGAGAGAGTGCAATTTCCCTTGTGAGAGGCACTCTTTGGGTCAACCATAAACTACTACTGAATTTTTCAGACACCTGCAACTTCCTTCCAACATAGTCATGAAGCAAAACCCTTTTGGAGAGGGAGATGGTTTTCTTTTTTACAGGGGTGAATCAATTCAGAAAGCTATTACATAAAACATTGTTTCTTATCTTTCTCCGCAGGCTCTTGAACTTTTTCCTGTCTCTCTAACCCACTCCAAACCATCAACACTGGTCATTTGAGTCTTATTTTTCTGTGTCATTTGGTGATGTTTTCCTCAGATGTTATCTGAAGGGGACTGCTTCAAACTGCTGGGAAGAAAATGATCTGTGCACATGACACGAGGAGTGAGGAGAGAAACTTCTTCAGCCGGTCTTATTACCTGGAGGTATGTGACAGAGTTGGAGAGATAGCTAAGGCTTTACAATAAGGTTACATGAATTGGCACGCAGTACTTAGTTAACCAATTAGTCACACACACACATCAAGGACAGAACTGCATACATTTAAAATTAAAATACACACTTTTATACACTTACGCTTAACATTCCATTTCTCAATACCACTTTGCTCTACTGAGGCAGGCCCTGATACTGTAATATCACTGCACCAATGTCTTTAAAAATAACCTGAGAGATTCTCACAGCATCAGTTAGTCAGTGAGCTGACCAGAGTATCATATCAATTGGAGCACGACCAAAATCCTTTCTCTACTGAAGCTTTGCTTATAATTGCTGAATAAATTATGAATCAAATAAAATCAAATAAATATATAATACATAGACAAAGCAGTATAGTAGTATGTGACTTGGTCTTCACCAATCCAATGTGACAGTGAACTAACCTTTTGAACTTGTCATTCTATTCACTATCAAGTATGTGCAAAATGGCAATTTTTTGCTGTGTTTTACAGTTGAATAAACCTCTCGCAGTTTGCACAGTGTGATGGATGTTTCAGATCAATCGGATTGTCAATATTGGCCACTGAGTGATAGGCCATTTAGTTAAACACTGCACTATGGGTCAACTCTTGGCTACGTTCATGTAATGCTGACATAGTTTGTTGATTTTATGAAAGGAAAATTCAACATGGTGCTCTATTGTAATACATGGTAGTCCAATATAGCATACCATATTTGTTTTTATTTACATAGTAGAATACATCTGCTTTTATAACCAACTTTATTTTGGACCATTCTTCAGTGGCTTCCTAATCCATCCTTGTTTTCTGATGGCATAAGCCTAATTCACAAATCATGATCATAACCATAACTCCTAATCAGTATTCCTGTGCATTTTCCCCACAGTTAATCTAAAAAGGCAACTTGTTGCATTGCTCAAGCATATTGCTATGTTATGGGATTATTTGTGCTGAGGCCAGCACTTTGTCAATATCTACATGACAAATATCATCTGTCCATGGCAACCTTCATTTACAGTGTTTTACTTCATGATGGGAAAATCTCATCTCATGTTTGGCTCCCTGCCTGGGAAGAAGCAGTGAAGAAGGCTAGTGATATATCTATGGAGGACAGAAATCTTTTGTCCTGAAAGACACCCGTTTATGTGGGTTTGGGACATGGTTGGCCACAGAAGGAGAGGAGGACGGAGAAAGAGGAGTGTGGTTGAGATGAGGAGTGAAAAACAGGGGGTTGTTTTGGGGTCTTCATCTTCAAGTTGTTTTTTCAACACGTGGGGGCAAATGAGGAGATATGGAGTAGTGGGAGGGGGAAGGATGTCAGGGCTGTTATCATGATGAAGGGTCTGTGTGTGACTGAGATAAATGTTTATTCTGCTAGTATACACAATGTTCCATTCCATTCATCTAGTTAAGTGTTTTACAGCTCCTTTGCACCTGTTAATTCCATTGTGAAAGTAATAACAATATGGAAAAAAATCTACTCCCTCATAGACTTTGGATCTGAGCTCTATTCTGGTGCAGTAGATCATCTACGTGTAACCAATTTCTCTTTGGTTGCAGACACAAACATGTAATAGATTTAGCACATCGTGCCGTTGCCTTTCTATACAAACCTCTCAACATGGTTGCAGCACCTTTACTGAAGCTATTCCTAGTGTTTTGCTCTCTTTACTCTCAGAGGAGAGCAGACCTTTTTGCCTAGAAACAACTACGAGTAGATGTGTTTTCCCCATTGCAGTAAAAATAGTATTCCATCAATTATATAGTGTGTTTCCGCAACATTTTTTTCTTCCTTTTGAACTCGGTGCTCTCTCTCCCCTCCCCCCGTCCCTTTTTATCTCTCCCAGTCCTCGGTTCTCTGATAAACACTATTTTCCACCCCCTTGCAAGTCCCTGCGATAAGTTTATTGCGGTTTCACAGTCATGATTGCCTACCCTGGAAGCATGTGTTTCAGACATAAGGAAGTAGATGACGGCAAACGTTTTACTTTTAAACGCTGACAAAACAGAGATGCTAATTCTAGGTCCCAAGAAACAAAGGGATCTGCTGTTTGATCTGATGATTAATCTCAACGGTTGTACAGTCGTCTCAAATACAACTGAAGGACCTCGGCGTAGTCTGTACCCTGAACTAATCCATGCTTTTGTCACTTCAAAATTAGACTTACGCAATGCTGTACTCTCTGGCTACCCAGACAAGGCACTAAATAAACTTCAGCTAGTGCTAAATATGGCTGCAAGAATCTTGACTAGAACCCCAAATATATCATTTTGATCATATTACTCCAGCGCTGGCCTCTCTACAATGGCTTTCTGTTAAGGCTAGGGCTGATTTCAAGGTTTTACTGCTAACCTACAAAGCTTTCTACTATAGAGCTACATTTTTTGGTTGTGGTCTGCCGATCCTTGTGAGAGACGCAGACTCGGTCTCAACCTTTATTTCTTTACTGAAGACTATCTTCAGTAAGTCCTATGATTGAGTGTAGTCTGGGCCAGGGGTGCGAATGTGAATGGCAAGGCACTGGAGTTTATAAACCACCCTTACTTTCTCTGCCTGGCCGGCACCCTTCTCTCCACTGGGATTTTCTGCCTCTGACCCTATTACAGGGGCTGAGTCACTGGCTTGCTAGTGCTCTCCCATAACGTCCCTACATCTTGCCAAGCTTTTTTAGCTATACTCGACTTGAGTGGGTTGAGTCACTGACTTGACCTTCCTGTCCGGTTTTGCACCCCCTCGGGCTCGTGCGGTGGGGGAGATCTTTGTGGGTTATACTCCGTCTTGTCTCAGGGTAGTAAGTTGGGGGTCTGTTGAGATACCTGTGGTGGTGTGGGGGCTGTGCTTTGGCAAAGTGGGTGGGGTTATATCCTGTCTGGTTGGCTCTGTCTTGGGGTATTGTCAGACGGGGATACAGCCCCCCCCCCAAGTCTCCAGTATCTATGCTGCAATATGTGCCAGGGGGCTAGTGTCAGTCTGTCCTATCTGGTGTAATTCTCCTGTCTTATCTGGCGTCTGGCGTTCTCTCTCTCTCTCTCTCTGTCTCTCTCTATCTCTCTGTTCTCTCTGTTCTCTCTGTTCTCTCTGTTCTCTCTGTTCTCTCTCTCGCTGTTCTGCCTGCAGCTATGGAACTAACCGGTTCACAGGACTTACCTTATGGTTCCTCTCTAGGTTTCTTTGTAGTTTCCTGCCTTTCTAGGGAGGTTTTCATAGCCACCATGCTTCTACTGTACAACGGAATTGCTTGCTCTTTGCGGTTTTAGGCTGGGTTTCTGTATAAGCACTTTGTGACATCTGCTGATGTAAAAAAGGGCTTTATACATATATACGATTGATTGATGAAGCATGTACTTTTTGGATCAAAGCAAGAAATAATCTATCTGTGATTGTCCTAAAAACAAATCAATGCCACAAATGTATCTGATGGCTGGATGGTAATAATGAATGAATAAATAATAAAACATTTAAAAATCCTATCATACACAGAATCCACATTCTGGTGCCTTGACCTTTGTCCTTTCCCTGACCTAAGTTTGACCTCCCCCAAACATGAAACACCAGCTGCACTCCTGGTAATCATTAGTCTCCATAGTCAATTTATGTTAGCATTGAAGCTAACTAGCTAATTGTGGTATTTACGAGATAGCATGTATTCTGCTGTGTAATTAGCCTTCACAGGGGGGCTCTCTTTGTACAGACCTCAGTGTGTCACATCAAAGAACCATGCACACTTCGTGACAATCGTCCAGGTATGGTTCACTCAGAGTTTTTTTACAAGCTTTGTAGTGCATGGCTAATGGCTAATCCCATTGAAGCATGCCATTGTAAGGATGTTCTCATTGACCTTTTCATGAAATCTTCTTTGATAATGAGGTACTGTAGGTCCCTTAACCTTTACAGGAGAATTGGACAGGAAAGTGGATTGTGGCTTACACGCTTTGTAGAAAATATTCTCTGGCTTTAAGTAATAAGCAGTGGTAGAGGAAGTTGTTTAAATGTCACGTTTAAGATGTAAATGGTCATGGGACTTGCTATACAGTATCGTTAATCCAGAGTAATTCCTATCATCATACAGAAAGACACTGTAGGTATGCTAAATCAATGACAAACTATGTTTATAGATGCAAGTGTGTGACTGTGACTCCGTCATCCTCACTAATTATCTTCTGTAGGCTTGTAAGGCTCTGACAAAAGCCAGGGTTTGGCTTGTGGTTGTAAATGCTTGGTCTGAGAGAGAGTGAGAGAGAAAGAGAGAGAGAGAAGGAGAAAAACCAGGACGATGAAAAATACTGTAAGAGATGGACTGACAGGAATGGAGGGACCAACACGCCGAGGGGAGGACGGAGAGAGAAAAAGAGAGTCAGCGATGGAAAAGTCCCCCCAAAAGGAATGGAGTGATAAAGAAGATAATGGAAGTGAGAATGGGAAAGAGCTGCCTGCTTCACCTACTGCAGTAGCAGTGTGATCCGTACACCAAGGGCACTATCATAACCGACTCCATAAATCAAAGTGACCTGGATTATGACACACGTGCGCACGCAAAGCAATTAAGAGACCGGAGCCTGGTTTGGGAAAAAAGAGAGGGAGAACAGACACTGTGTCTGTGCAAATAAAGTAATGGACAGAGAGAATATGGTGAGGGAGAGGGAGGGAGGGTTTCATATTGAATTCCATTTCATGGAAAACCTATTCTATTTCAGTTGGTTTCCTTTTCTGAGAACTTCCAGCTGGTCTGAATCGTCTTCTTTTTCTGAGAACAATTAACCCACACTGCCCAATCTACAATACAGAGATGTTGCATAGCAATCAGGTCAAATGTTACAGCACATCAATTGGACCACAAACTAACCAATCCATCTTCAACATCCTGAACTTAAAGATGAAATCCGAAATAGGGGAAACAACGCCACAGGCCGCCCCCACCACGCTGTTATTGTTTTTGCTGAGGAGCGTGGCACGGCATGGTAAAACAAATTGCGCGCATGCAATGATGTCCAAGGGGAGAAGACAGTGTTTGTTGTTTGCAATAACTTATTTGTTGTTGTATCGCAAACGGACATGGCTGTTTCACCATTAAGGATTCCAGCTTTTTAACCTCAACCGCTCCACTTCATCTTATAGTTATAGACTTCAACTTAACCTCCACTCCATCCCTTCCTCTTCAGTGACCGTATCTTGACCTCAATCGCAACCACTTCTCCGGAGTGGCTCTGTTCCTTGGCGTAGCATTGGACGGTTTCCAGTTGCCAATAGACAAAAGCCAATGGCCAGGCCTTACTCATTCCACCTACGGCATCTGCTCTGACCTCTTCCGCAGCATGCCAAGGTGACAGATGGCGTGGTCAGCTGGTCTTAGATAAATGCCTGGCACCTCTGCCAACCTGCACCACCATTCAACTATCCCTTGCCGTGGCACCGTGGCACTCATACTGTCTTAGAGAAATAATAACCAGATGGGTAAAAAACAAAAGCAGACATTGAATATCCCTTTGATCATGGTGAAGTTAATAATTACACTTTGGATGGTGTATCAATACACCCAGTCACTACAATGTTACAGGCGCCCTTCCTAACTCAGTTGACGGAGAGGAAGGAAACCGCTCAGGGATTTCACCATGAGGCCTATGGTGATTTTAAAACAGTTACAGGGTGTATGGCTGTGATAGGAGATAACTGAGGATGGATCAACAACATTGTAGTTACTCTACAATACTAACATAAATGACAGAGTGATCCATGTACAGAATAAAACATTCCAAAACATCCATCCTGTTTGCAACAAGACACTGAAGTAATACTGCAAAAAATGTGGCAAAAAAATTACTTTTTGTCCTGAATACAAAGCGTTATATTTAGGGCAAATCCAACACAACACATCACTGAGTACCACTCTTCATATTTTAAGCATGGTGGTAGCTGCATCATGTTATGGGTACGCTTGTCATCGGCAAGGGCTAGGGAGTTTTTTGTTTATAAAAAGAAACGGAATAGAGCTAAGCACAGGCAACACCCTAGAGAAAAACCTGGCTCAGTCATCTTTACAACAGACACTGGGTGATAAATTCACCTTTCAGCAGGACAATTACCTAAAACGCAAGGCCAAATATACTCTACACTGGAGTTGCTTACCAAGACAACATTGATGTTCCTGAGTGGCCTATTTACTATCTATGGCAAGACTTGAAAATGGCTGTCTAGGAATGATCAACAACCAACTTGAGACAGCTTGAAGAATATTTCTTTATTTTTCTCCCCAATTGGTAGTTAGTCTTGTCCCATCACTGCAACTCCCGTACATACTCGGGAGAGGCGAACTTCGAGAGCCATGCGTCCTCCGAAACACGACCTTGACAAGCCACACTGCTTCTTGACACACTGCTCGCCGGAAGCCAGCCGCACCAATGTGTTGAAGGAAACACCGTACAACGTACACGACCGTGTCAGCGTGCATGCTCCCGGCCCGCCACTGGAGCTGCTAGAGCGCAATGGGACAAGGACATCCCGGCCGGCCAAACCCTCCCCTAACCCGGACAACACTGAGCCAATTGTGTGCCGCCTCATGGGTCTCCTGGTCGCGGCCGTCTGCGGGATCAATCATGGGTCTGTAGTGATGCCTCAAGTACTGCGATGCAGTGCCCTAGACTGCTGCGCCACTCGGGAGGCCAGTTTGAATAATTTTCTCAAGAATCATAAACAAATGTTGTACAATCCAAATGTGCAAAGCTCTTAGAGACTTACCCAGAAAGACTCCCAGGTGTAATCACTGGAAAAGGGGATTCTAACATGTATTTACTCCGAGGGATTGAATACCTATCTAATCAAGATAAATGAGTGTTCTATTTTCCATATATCTTTTCCTTCCACTTTGACATTAGAGTATTTTGTCTAGATCATTGACAAAAAATTACAATTCAATTCATTTTAATCCCAATTTGTAACACAACACAATTTATAAAAGGTCTTACAACTTAAAAAAAAATACTTTCTGAAAACACTGTACTTGAATAAAGGAAAAACCCGCACTCCCTGAAATATTCTTTACGTTTGAATGTATTTTTTTAGCAGCAAAGGTCAGGACAAACGGACCCGTTTCGGCGGCAGCCTTTTGTCAGCTTTTGGAAAATAGACATTCACCCATATTTACAGATGACGTCACATTGCAGTACTGCTTCTTTCTTTTTTCACATTCATTATTTACATACATCATTTACATAAATGTTTTACTATTTTCCACAAGAGCTCCAGAATAAAAATATTAACAAACAAATAAATGTGCACCTGTTGCTCACAGGAATGATGTTTCAATCCCCACTGGGGTCTTACACATCTTCTCCTCTGTGCGTCCTCTCTCCCAAGGAGTTGAGCAAGGAGAAATGGTGCGGAAAAGACTGACTCAGTTCCCACAGGGGTGGAAATGTTGTCAAATTGAACTTTTGCGTTGATTGCAAAATAGCTTCACTCTTCTTTGCAATTTCTCTTCACTCTGCACCAAGTGAAATTGTTTGTCTTATTCCACTGTTGCCAAACCCCTCTAGACCCCCAGGATACTGCTCATTTCTAAGGCAAGGCTAAGAACGTGACGTGTCTGTAAAGGTCGTCTTGTGGTGAATGAGCGGACCAAGGCGCAGCGGGTGATGAATACATAATGAATATTTATTAACAGAACGACGAAACACGAAAACTCTTTAACAAACTACAAAACAAATAAACGACGTAGACTGACCTAAAACATGAGAACTTACAAATACACGAAGAACGCACGAACAGGTACAGACTACAAACAAACGCTACAGTCCCGTGTGGTACGAACATACATACAGACACGGAAGACAGTCACCCAACAAACCAACAGTGTGACACAGCCTACCTATATATGATTCTCAATCAGAGGAAATGAATAACACCTGTCCCTGATTGAGAACCATATAAGGCTAACAGACAATGAACCTAAACATAGAAACACATAACATAGAATGCCCACCCCAACTCACGCCCTGACCAACTAAACACATACAAAAACAAGAGAAAACAGGTCAGGAACGTGACAGTGTCTTGAGCAGATAAAACTATGGCGGGGACAATGGGCCATCCTCAATATGAAGATGTCTACCGTACACCAACAATAGATTCCCATATTACCCAAGTAAATCCCTCTGACATTACAGCTTACCCCTGTTCTAAATGATGTTCCATCCTGAAGCATATGTCACTGTAGACATATGAACTGCAATCAAACCTTTTATCGTTGCACTGTGAAAAGATTAAATCAGTAGACATAGAGTAAATACAAGGTTCGATATCATAATCCAATATGTCAAGCGTGAAATCCTGATGACCGTGTCACACATGCTACATGTACGCTTGCTCTCGATGGAGCGTTACCATGGCTATCAATGAGGGGCTGCTGCTAAATGTTGGGGTTGTGGGAAACTGCCCAGCCAAAGGAAGGTCAGTGGATTGGCTGTTAATTATCGCAGTGAGCTCAATGGAAACCTTGTGGGCCCCGAGGTGGGTGCCAAACAACAAAAATGCATCAGTCCACGTTGAAGGTGGACGCAATCGGCGAGTGAGAGACGAGCAGCTTTCTCACGTCCACGGGTAGTAGCCCTCGGAGAGCTGTGGGAGTACTGTGTGGGCATAGCCTAGCTATTTTCGTCCATCTTCATATTGTATTCAACCCATTTGTTATGGCAAGCCTAAATATGTTCAGGAGTAAAAATGTGCTTAACAAGTCACATAATAAGTTGCATGGACTCACTCTGTGTGCAATATTAGTGTTTAACATTTTTATTTATTTATTTATTTCACCTTTATTTAACCAGGTAGGCAAGTTGAGAACACGTTCTCATTTACAATTGCGACCTGGCCAAGATAAAGCAAAGCAGTTCGACACATACAACAACACATAGTTACACATGGAGTAAAACAAACATACAGTCAATAATACAGTGAAAAATAAGTCTATATACAATGTGAGTAAGTGAGGTGAGATAAGGGAGGTAAAAGTAAAAAAAAGGCCATGGTGGCGAAGTAAATACAATATAGCAAGTAAAAACACTGGAATGGTTGGTTTGCAGTGGAAGAATGTGCAAAGTAGAGATAGAAATAATGGGGTGCAAAGGAGCAAAATAAATAAATAAATACAGTAGGTAAAGAGGTAGTTGTTTGGGCTAAATTATAGATGGGCTATGTACAGGTGCAGTAATCTATGAGCTGCTCTGACAGCTGGTGCTTAAAGCTAGTGAGGTAGATAAGTGTTTCCAGTTTCAGAGATTTTTGTAGTTCGTTCCAGTCATTGGCAGCAGAGAACTGGAAGGAGAACTGGAAGGAGAACATGCTTTTTGAATGACTACCTCATCTCAGTACCCCACACATACAATTCTCTGTAAGGTCCCTCAGTCGAGCAGTGAATTTTAATCACAGATGCTGACGTCGAATATCCCTTTGAGCATGGTGCAGTTATTAATTACACTTTTGATGGTGCATCAATACACCCAGTCACTACAAAGATACAGACGTCCTTCCTAACTCAGTTTCCGGAGAGTTTAATGGCTGTCATAGGAACAAACTGAGGATGGATCAACAACATTGTAGTTGCTCCACAATACTAACCTAATTGACAGAGTGAAAAGAGGGAAGCCTGTACAGAATAAACATATTCCAGAGCATGCATCCTGTTTGGAAGAAGGCACTAAAGTAATCCTGAACAAAATGTGGCAAAGCAATTCACTTTTTGTCCTGAATACAAAGTGCTATGTTTGGGGCAAATCCAATACAACACATTACTGAGTATCACTCTCCATATTTTCAAGCATAATGGTGGCTGAATCATGTTATGAGCATGCTTGTAATCGTTAAGGACTGAATGGAGCTAAGCACAGGCAAAATCCTAGAGGAAAACCTGGTTCAGTCTGCTTTCCTCCAGACACGGGGAGATGAATCCTCTTTTCAGTAGGACAATAACCTAAAACACAAGGCCAAATCTACACTGGAGTTGCTTACCAAGGAGACAGTGAATATTCCTGAGTGGCCGAGTTACAGTTTTGACTTAAATCTACTTGAAAATATATGGCAAGACCTGAAAACAACCAATTTGAGAGAGTTTAAAGAATTTTGAAAATAATAATTGGAAAATATTGCACAATGCAGGTGTGGAAAGCTATGTACCAAGCTGAAACAGCATCTAAAGCAACAAGGATCATAGCTTAATAGTTGCGTGTGTGTGTGTGTGTGTGTGTGTGTGTGTGTGTGTGTGTATTCCAAGGCAGACCATAATAATAATGTATTCCTGTTTAGTGCACCAATCAGGAGTTTCTGGTTCATACTGTACATACCATTTGTGGCTTGGACTTGTAACGCAAGCAGGGACTAAGCAGCAGGAGACCGATTTTGGTTGATATTTTAATGATGCTCTTCGAAATTGAAAACCATTGGGTATTTCCGCTAAACATTCCCAATAGTCCAAAGCAGAATACATCTATTGACTTGCTCTAACTAGTATTGGTCTAAGGGCTAAAAAGGTCTCTTCCCTCACGCCCTGTGGATTATAAGCAGGATGCTGACATAACTAGTAATTACAATAAACTGGAAACTTGATTTCCCTCCAAGTTGGTTGTTGATTTCTGCTAATACTGCAAAGCCTTGTGGGATGATTCTGGTGTATCTATTTCATGTTGTGGCAGCTTTGACCATATGATCTAAAGAGATGCAGAGCATGTCATGTTAGCTTAGTTCTGATTCTACGGGTCACCGGTGGTGGTGGCATGCGATAGAGCCATCAGAACAGCCTTAAGATGGATGTTTCATTCCGTCTCACTTCTCAAGCCACAAATTGTTTGTCTCTACCCTGGGAAAGTGTTGAGTAATTGCTTCATTCTCAAACATCCAGGCAGGTGGTAATTCCCCCTGTTCGATTCCAGAGGGGCTGTTGACTTCAAATGGAATATAGGTGTAAAGGTTTTCTTCCAGGGGTGAAGGAGAGGACCAAAATGCAGCGTAGCCAGTGCTCAACATGTTTAATTAAACAATAACCATGAACACTTAACAAATAACAAAATAACAAACCGTGAAAACCGAGACAGTCCTATCTGGTGCAGAACAAACACTGAGACAGGAAACAAACACCCACAAAATCCCAACACAAAACAAGCCTCCTATATATGAGTCTCAATCAGAGACAACGACTACCATCTGTCTCTGATTGAGAACCCACACTAGGCTGACATAGAAACAGACAAACTAGACACACAACATAGAATTCCCACCCAGCTCACGTCCTGACCAACTAAACACATACAAAACAACAGAAAACAGGTCAGGAACGTGACAGAACCCCCCCCTCAAGGTGCGAACTCCGGGCGCACCCCTAAAACTCAAGGGGAGGGTCTGGGTGGGCATCTGTCCGCGGTGGCGGCTCCGGCGGTGGACGAGGGCACCACTCCACCATTGTCTTTGTCCACCTCCTTAGCGTCCCTTGAGTGGCGACCCTCGCCCCCGACCATGGTCCAGGAACCTTCACCAACTCCCCTCTACAATAGAGGAGACAACTCAGGACAGAGAGGTAGTTCAGGACAAAGAGGTAGCTCAGGACAGAGAGGTAGCCCAGGACAGAGAGGTAGCCCAGGACAGAGAGGTAACTCCGGACTAGTGGCAGCTCCGGACTGAGTGGCAGCTCCGGACTGAGTGGCAGCTCATGACTGGAGGGCAGCTCATGACTGGAGGGCAGCTCATGACTGGAGGGCAGCTCATGACTGGAGGGCAGCTCATGACTGGAGGGCAGCTCATGACTGAAGGGCAGCTCATGACTGAAGGGCAGCTCATGACTGAAGGGCAGCTCATGACTGAAGGGCAGCTCATGACTGTAGGGCAGCTCATGACTGTAGGGCAGCTCATGACTGTAGGGCAGCTCTGGCAGCTCCTGACTGGCTGGCGTCTCTGGCAGCTCCTGACTGGCTGGCGTCTCTGGCAGCTCCTGACTGGCTGGCGTCTCTGGCAGCTCCTGACTGGCTGGCGTCTCTGGCAGCTCCTGACTGGCTGGCGTCTCTGGCAGCTCCTGACTGGCTGGCGTCTCTGGCAGCTCCTGACTGGCTGGCGTCTCTGGCAGCTCCTGACTGGCTGGCGGCTCTGGCAGCTCCTGACTGGCTGGCGGCTCTGGCGGCTCCTGACTGACGGACGGCTCTAGCGGCTCCTGACTGACGGACGGCTCTAATGGCTCGGGACAGACGGGCGGCTCTAATGGCTCGTGGCAGACGGATGACTCAGATGGCGCTGGGCAGACGGATGGCTCAGACGGCGCTGGGCAGACGGATGGCTCAGACGGCGCTGGGCAGACGGATGGCTCAGACGGCGCTGGGCAGACGGATGGCTCAGACGGCGCTGGGCAGACGGATGGCTCAGACGGCGCTGGGCAGACGGATGGCTCAGACGGCGCTGGGCAGACGGATGGCTCAGACGGCGCTGGGCAGACGGATGGCTCAGACGGCGCTGGGCAGACGGGCAGTTCAGGCACCGCTGGGCAGACGGGCAGTTCAGGCACCGCTGGGCAGACGGCAGACTCTGGCTGGCTGAGACGCACTATAGGCCTGATGCGTGGTGCCGGAACTGGAGGTACCGGGCTGAGGGCACGCACCTCAGGGCGAGTGCGGGGAGGAGGAACAGGGCTCTGGCGATGCACTGGAAGCCTGGTGCGTGGTGTAGGCACTGGTGGTACTGGGCTGGGGCGGGAAGGTGGCGCCGGATATACCGGACCGTGAAGGAGGACACGCGCTCTTGAGCACCGAGCCTCTCCAACCTTACCAGGTTGAATGGTCCCCGTAGCCCTGCCAGTGCGGCGAGGTGGAACAACCCGCACTGGGCTATGCAGGCGAACCGGGGACACCACCTGTAAGGCTGGTGCCATGTACGCCGGCCCGAGGAGACGTACTGGAGGCCAGATACGTTGGGCCGGCTTCATGACATCCAGCTCGATGCCCAACCTAGCCCTCCCAGTGCGGCAAGGTGGAATAGCCCGCACTGGGCTAAGCACGCGTACTGGGGACACCGTGCGCTTTACCGCATAACACGGTGTCTGACCAGTACGACGCCCTCTCACTCCACGGTAAGCCCGGGGAGTTGGCTCAGGTATCCAACCCGGCTTCGCCACACTCCCCTTTAGCCCCCCCCCCAAGAAATTTTTGGGTGAGCCTCTCGGGCTTCCAGCCTCTCTTACGTGCTGCCTCCCCAATCCACCGCTCCTGGGCTGTGGCTGCCTCCTTCTCCCGAGAGCGGCGATTCTCTCCAACCCTTCCCCAGGGTCCTTTTCCGTCCATGATCTCCCAAGACCATTCCTCCTGTGTCCAGTAGTCCTGTGTACTGGGCCGCTGCTGCTCCCCGTTGCTACGCTGCTTGGTCCGGGTTTGGTGGGTGTTTCTGTAAAGGTTTTCTTCCAGGGGTGAAGGAGAGGACCAAAATTCAGCGTAGCCAGTGCTCAACATGTTTAATTAAACAATAACCATGAACACTTAACAAATAACAAAATAACAAACCGTGAAAACCGAGACAGTCCTATCTGGTGCAGAACAAACACTGAGACAGGAAACAAACACCCACAAAATCCCAACACAAAACAAGCCTCCTATATATGAGTCTCAATCAGAGACAACGACTACCATCTGTCTCTGATTGAGAACCCACACTAGGCTGACATAGAAACAGACAAACTAGACACACAACATAGACTTCCCACCCAGCTCACGTCCTGACCAACTAAACACATACAAAACAACAGAAAACAGGTCAGGAACGTGACAATAGGCTCTGGGTTAAATCTTCACTGTGTATTCAGACATCATTCTGTCTCCTCCAATGAGCTTGGAGAGTCTAAAATGCTCTCATGCATTTGATCTTATTTTTTTTCTTGAGATGGAGAGGAGCCACTGATACTGCAGTAGACCAAAATCACATATGAGACAATTTAAGCTGGAGATCTGTTGCCTTCCATACACTATGTATTTATATGACAAATCTCAATTAACCCGTTTTGGGGTCTGCTATCACTAAATATAAAGTGTATTTTGTTAGAAAGGATAAGAGGCAATCCTCCACTCTCCTTTTTCTCAGCCCAGTGTTATCAGTCTAGATCATATAGAATTGGATTGACCAAAGATTATCCCAAGCTGTCCAGTGGGCAACACTTACCACGTGGTTGTAAACTGTCTTTCTGTTTTAGAAGACGTCATACTGATTGTAACCAACCGGCCTCTCTTACAACCAGGTGAAGACATAATTATTTTCCTTGACGACATCAAACCATCATGGGAAAGACATCACATCTTGGTTGATTTACTGGTTGCTAAAAATACATCAACAAACATCCTTATACAACGAAACCATGATGTCATAGAAGAGGCCATTGCAACCAGTTTTGCCCGCTGGGTATAGAGCGTTCACATCAGTGCTCTAAGTGGAGGCCACCTCCTCCCCGTTTCCTCGGTGACAAATTACACTCAGGCTTGATTTGTCATGCCTTGTTGCTGGTGATGGTGGCTCCAGTCAGGTGGAATCCTCCCAGGACGAGTCACCAATCCCATTAGTTTCTGGCTTTAACACTCAGTCAGACCGGTGAAAAAGGATGACTAATGCGTGGCAACTTCCTTCTCTGCGGGACGGTAAAACAAAGATTGTATTCTGCTGAGAGGATGGGAAGAAAATCCTCTTACATTAGAGTCAGCATTACAGAGGAAACCAGGTTGGCAGGGGGTTTCAGTAGACAGTACCCACCAACTAAACGTTAAGTGAACTGTATACAATGCCCTGCTAAATTTAGCTAGTGTGGCGGGACAGGGCCTACATGCTGAGGAACATAATAGCATATTTACAAACAATGTGACAGAGTCTTTTGTGTCATGTTACATACGCATAGTAAGTGTAGCATAATGCGATATGGTGAGTCTCGCAGAGCATCACAGCCTGTCGGTCACACATCACCTGAGGTAAAACAGTGAGCCACATGGTAAACAAACCCCAGCTGAACCTTGGGCTGTTGTGACACAGGAGCACTGGAGCTGAAAATGTGAGGCCGGTTCTTGACGACACACATTGTGTGTAAGACCATCAACCATGAACTGCCAGATTCCTACATTTATGTTGTTGTTTTCAAAGCGACTGTGCGATTCTCTATTACTATTATCTTGTCCAATCACTCCACGGATTCTCTCTCTCTCTCTCTCTCTCTCCATGTTTTATTGCTGGTGTCACCTCAGAGTTCCCCCACTCTCGCTGTAATCGATTGGAGGGTGAGGGACCCTTGCAGAGTTGTTTTTGTTATGATGTGGTTGTAAGCTCTGTATCTTGTTGGACTGTTTCCATTGACTTTCCTATTGGGAGGCAAAAAAGAGCTCTTTGAGTGGTTTCCCAGCGGAGTGGAGCAGGCAGAAATGCTTAGCCTGGCACCTCTCTATGTGATTTGCATGCATGCTGTGTGTTCCACTGCAGGTCTGCGGTCTTTGGTTTTTAAAGCTCCATGAAGTCTTTTTAATTGTATTTTTATGTCTAATAAATAACTGTGTGTATTTAAAAAAAATATATCTCCAAAATAAAATATTTATTTCTCTAAGCCTCCTTGGGCCACTGAAATGCTCAGTCCAACTGTGTGGGCATGGGGATACAAATGTTAATATATTTGCATATACAGCCCTGACTGGCTGATAGAATCATCTAGAGTCCACCCCCCCCCCCCCCCCCCCCCACCCCTTCAAAAAACAACAAAGGCACATGGTATTCAAAATGTCTGTTGGAGCTGGAATTGGATCATTCAAGCGATGAACTTCCACGGGTGTGTAGGCTACTTTGTTTTGTCACCAAAACAAAAAGCATAAATAATGCTTTAATTTGCTATATCATTTTTTTTACTGTTTCAAATAGGTCATCCGGATTATTAAGTGGGTCACCAGAAGATGCAGAAGATGCAGGACCAGAACAGCCTGTTTGCATTGTGGACCATCCTGGCCTATACCCTGTTTGCCATCTATTCCTTGCAGAATGCCATGATTACCTACAGGGTAACTATATGGTATAATCTTCAGTATCATCACAAAGTCTATTTCATCATTTTATGACACTGGAGATTATAACTTATAATAAAATGTCTAATGGCTGAACCATGCCCTTTGACAGACTTATTAGGAAATATCAATGGACAGGGGGTGGTTACTCGTCTATCTGTGATTGTCTGTATGACCAATAGAAGACATTAGTAGTTATTACAGGTATCTGGCCTATAGGAGCTTTGTCAGTTGGTGCTGGGGATATCTGGGCAGTAAGAACAGTGATGCTGCAACCTGCGTAGTCCATCACATCTACCAGGGGCCTCATTTATAAACCGCGCGTACATACAAAATATACCCCAAAATGTGCGTGCGGCAGTTTTAACGCAAACTTGACATGTACACTTTAGACCAAGCAGATGCACATCTTCTAGTGGTTGAAGTATTGTATTGCACGCAGGCAAGAAGGCCATAGTGTTTTGTGGAAATGGGGGATATGATGGCACGCTTATTCATAAAAAATAACAAGATGCAGCCATTTGCCATTGGTTAGAAGAGGGAAAATCAAGTGTGTTTTATTTTCGGACTCTAAAATAATAATTTGACGTAGGAATCTATTTCCTATTTATTTTATTTTTCATAACCATTGCAGAATAAATTCAGCACCTTTTCTGGCTGTGATGGGTTCATATTCTGAAGTAGCCATTGTGATAGAAAAAGTACATATTTTCCTGATTTGTTGGATATTTGACGATTATATACTTAACTAAACAGTAAGACATCTCTGTTCTATTAAATGTCTGTGTGAACTGAGAGGAGCCTAAAAACCCACAGCTGGAGGCGGCGCTGGTGAGCAGCAACATGTGAAGACGCGTTTTCTCGGTGCTCCGATCCAGGGTGAACAAATCGAACCCAATTTACTAATCTGCCTTTTTGTTTGGACATTTTTGGCCTTTTAATCGTAAAATGTCACGACAACAATGGTCGCGGGCCACAAAGGAGCAGGCCTCTGCTGAAGCCTCGGGCTCATCTGACCTGGACTCCCCCCGACCTAGCCATGGTGATGGCAGCTATCATTAAATCTGAACTGACTGTGCTGGCTAAGGTGGAGTCACTATCCACTGAGCTATGCGCACAAATAACTATTCTCGCCACTGAGGTCAACATAAAGATCGACTCCTTAACGAAGACTTGGCGAGACATGACACCCGTCTGAATAGCCTGGAAGATGCCGCAAATATTTACTCAGATAAAGTGGTGACATCATCAGATGTCGTCAAACTCACTTCCAAGGTTGAGGACCTCGAGAACAGACAGCGCTGGGGAACGGTCACATTTTTGGCCTACCCTGTCCATAGCTAAGCCTCGATTAAGCCCCCACCCTTGACCGTGTGCACAGAAGCATACAGTCCACACCGAAGACTGGGGAGCCGCCCAGACCCATCACCTACGATGGCCAGAATATTTGCATTTACCCGGACTACACGGCGGCAGTCATGAAGTAGAGGTCAGCCTTCAACGAGGTGAGGGGGCTCCTACACCGCTGTCTGGACGCCAAGTTCGGCATTCTTTACCCAGCTGTACTGAAGATCACTACTCCCTCCGGCGAGCAGAAGACATTCTTAGACCCAACCAAGGCCAAAGAATACATTGTCGCGCACCTACATCCACAGGAGGACAGGCGACATAATACTAACTAGCCATTGTGGGCTCATACTATGACCCTGCACTAGCCGTGCTGACGCGACCAAGGATCAACTAGTGAATTCATATCTTGATTAGAAATGTGACTCCACCCTGCTGTCATTATTATTATTATTCATCCAGTAACTTAACGTTATGAACAATGATGGTATAGGGTAACATGTTCTCACAAGGACAATATAGTTTGAATAGTATTTTATTTACAGTATATGGCACAATTAGCTATTACCAACTAGCTGCGTCTGTACAGCCACAGTGCTAGGTGGCGCGGTAATAATTAGCCTAGTCGCTACCTAAGGCTAGCCACTGAGCTCTCTTTCCATGCCTTAATAGGATACCCTACTAACATACTGTGAGCATGTTTAATACATATCAGTTTATACTCCCAATGGATCATGTGTATTATTCTTTACTATTTGACTGGTTGGTCCGATCTGTTGCTTGGTGGCAGATGGTACGGGTTTGCAGGTTGTATAGCCGAGCGAACACTGCAGGACGGGTATTAATTACCAAGCGTTTGCCAGCCAATTTTCGGTGTTCTGGCTTGTTAAGATGTTCAACAGACGGTTACATTTATACAAATGTTGATTTTTACTGGGTTTGTTTTCCTATTTACTTATTTAATTAAATGTTTTCAGAGTATATGTGTGTATATATATATTTATGTTTTAAGTAATCCCAAGTGGATGGGGTTGGTCAGGGGGGGGGCATACCTATACATCCTTTTTTTTAAATATTGTTTTACTATCCTTCAAACATGCATATTGCATAAAATACCTTAGATAACTGAGGTGGTTCCCTCCGGAATCCCTTAGCAGGTTTTTTTTCTTTATATTTTATTACTCTGACCTTTCAGCACACTGGTTTTGTGTCTGTGACTATCATTAAATGTGAAGACTGCTATTTTATCCAATTCTTTATGTGTAATTATTATTACGTGATTAAACTAATCATGTAAACTTTAATTAACTAGGAAGTCGGGGCACTACGGGAAAATGTTTATAGAGTCTCTATTTCCCGAATCGACTTCAGATATTTTCATATCTAATCAAAACAGTCGCTTATTAATGAATTGTACCTCATCAGTTCTCATTACTGAACGTCGCAAACCCTTGGATATCTGCATGAACTCTAGCCTCCATAATAATCCCTGTGTTTCCTATCTCTCTGTGCCAGTTCGTCTTATATGTTTTCAGGTCAACCAGCGTGTTTTCCCGTGCTCCGGTTTTCTATTCGCTTTTTCCTGGTTTTGACCCTTGCCTCTTTTTCTGGATTCTCTAACCGTCTGCCTGACCCTTCTGCCTGCCCTGACGTCGAGCCACTCTTTACCTCTTGGACTCAGAATCTGGTTTTGACATTTGCCGGTCCAAGACCATTCTCTTGCCTACTCCTTTTGGATTATAAATAAACTACAAAGACTCTAACCATCTGCCTCCTGCGTATGCATCTGGGTCTCGCCTTGCGCCTTTATAGTACGAACTGGCCATGACAGACCTAGCAGACTTGGACCAGCTCCGCCACGCTGTCTCCCTGCAGGGAGCCACTATTGGGAGACATGTGGAGCTGTTACAGGACGTTCTGGAAGGGCTCCGTTCCTTGACAGAACGCCACGGCCAAGGGTTTAAGGAGATTATGGAGAAAATCAGGGAGTTAGCTCAGAGGCTGCCTGCTACCTCTGAGAAACCCCAACCACCCAGTAATTTTTTCCCTATTAGTAGTGAGCTTGTATAGCCTACCCCGGCTCCCCGAGAACCCCGCTTACCTCCTCCGGAGCAATATTCTGGGGATCCTGGTACCTGCCGGGGTTTTCTTTCTCAGTGCTTTCATATTTTTGAGCTACAGCCATCTTCGTTTCCTTCAGACCGATCTAAGATAGCGTATGTTATTATGCTAATGTAGGGAAGGGCGCTCTCCTGGGCTACGGCAGTTTGGGAACAACAATCCGCCATTTGTTGTCATCTGGAGGATTTCAAGGCAGAATTGAGGAAGGTATTCGATTTGCCGGTATCCGGAAGAAATGCGGCCAGTAAACTTCTTGAATTACGTTAAAACTCCCGTAGTGTGGCAGACTACGCAGTTGATTTTCGCACGTTGGCTGCTGAGTTTGCCTGGAATCCGGAGTCTCTCTTTTTGATACTTTTCTTCACAGATTATCTGAGGTGGTAAAAGATGAGCTAGCTGCTCGGGAACTACCGGTGGACCTCGACTCCCTCATCGACCTCACCATTAGAAGTGATGGACGCCTAAGGGAACGCAGGAGTGAGAGGAGATCGGGTCTCGAGCACACTCGTTCATCCACAGTGGCTCGCTCACCTCTGAGGGAACCCGGAAGTCCCAGAGGATGGTTTTTCCGAGAGGATCCGAAGCCACCCGAGCTCCCTCGAGAACATCGACGACGGGTGAGTCGGATAACCCAGAACCTATGCAACTGGAAAGAGCTAGATTATCGCCTAGGGAATGTTCGCATAGGCTAAGCTCCAACAGTTGTCTGTATTGCGGTGCTGCGGGGCATTTCATTGCTACCTGTCCAGTGAGGAGACCTAGATCCCACCTTTTGCTGTTATTCTGCTGTGGGGAGACCAGTCAAAGTCTTTTCGGGTGCTCATTGACTCTGGGGCTGATGAGAGTTTCATAGACGCTACCCTGGTATCTGAACTAGGTATTCCCACTCAACCCTTTTCCGTTCCCATGGATGCCAGAGCACTGGACGGCCGTTCCATTGGCAGAGTCACGCACGGCACAGTTCCAATGACTCTGCGGATATCTGGTAACCACAGTGAGTCAATACAGCTGCTTGTCATTGAGTCTCCTCACATCCCTGTGGTTTTGGGATTTTCTTGGCTCCAGAAGCAAAATCTCAATATTGACTGGATCACAGGTTCAATCCTGGGTTGGAGCCCGTTCTGTCACTTACACTGCCTAAAGGCGGTGCAGCCTTCCCCTAAACGTCTGCCTGCTGGGTTAAGTTCGGCCTCGGATCTCTCTGCTGTTCCCACAAAGTTTCATGACCTCCGGGAGGTTTTCAGTAAAGCTCGTGCTACCTCCCTTCCTCCACATCGTCTTTACGATTGTGCTATTGACCTCCTCCCGGGCACCACACCGCCTCAAGACCGGATATATTCCCTGTCTGGTCCTGGAATCAAAGCCATGGAGGAGTACATTGATAACCCTCTGGCAGCTGGAAGCATTCGCCCTTCGGTCTCTCCTGCCGGCGCAGGGTTCTTCTTTGTGGGAGAGAAGGACAAGACCCTGCTTCCATGTATTGATTACCGGGGTCTCAATGACATCACAGTCAAGAACCGGTACCCGCTACCACTCCTCTCCTCGGCTTTTGAACCTCTCCAGGGGGCAACCATCTTTTCTAAACTGGACCTCCAGAATGCCTACCACCTTGTTCGGGTACGCAAAGGAGAAGAGTGGAAGACTGCTTTCAATACAGCAAGTGGACACTATGAGTGCCTGGTCATGCCGTTTGGACTCACTAACGCTCCTGCTGTCTTCCAGGCTCTGGTTAACTTCTCTAGGGTAGGGGGCAGCATTCTGAATTTTGGATGAAAAGCATGCCCAAATTAAACTGCCTGCTTCTCGGGCCCAGAAGATATGACATGCATATAACTGGTAGATATGGATAGAAAACTCTAAAGTTTGCAAAACTGTTAAAATAGTGTCTGTGAGTATAACAGAACTGATTTGGCAGGCAAAAACCAGAGAAAAATCCATTCGGGAAGTAGTTTTTGTTGTTGTTGGTTTTCTAGTTTTCTATTCAATGCCATTACAGTATCCATTGACTTAGGACTCAAATTGCAGTTCCTATGCCTTCCACTAGATGTCAACAGTCTTTAGACATTGTTTCAGGCTTGTATTCTGAAAAATGAGGAAGTAAGTGTCACGTTCCTGACCTGTTTTCCTTTGTCATGTATTTGTTTTAGTTGGTCAGGGCGTGAGTTGGGTGGGTTGGTCTAGGTTTGATTTTCTATGTTGGGATTTTGTGTTCGGCCTGGTATGATTCTCAATCAGAGACAGGTGTCAATCGTTGTCCCTGATTGAGAATCATACTAAGGCAGCCTGGGTTTCACTTGTGTTTTGTGGGTGTTTGTTCGTGTGGAGGTTTTGTTGCCACACAGGACGGTTTCGGTTTTGTCACGTTGGTTGTTTTTGTATTTTGAAGTGTTTTGTTGATTTTCATTAAAAGAATGAACACTAACCACTCTGCGTTTTGGTCCACACCTTCTGTCAGCGAGGACAGCCGTAACAGAAACACCCACCACAAGAGGACCAAGCGGAGTGGAGAAGGGCAGCGACAGCAGCAGAGACAGACAGAGGAATGGACATGGGAAGACGTCTTGAACGGCAAGGGTTGCTACACATGGGAGGAGATCCTGGCTGGAAAGGATCGCCTCCCATGGGAACAGCTGGAGGCAGCGAGGAGAGCAGAGGCAACCGGAGAGAGGAACCGGAGGTATGAGGGTACGCGGCTAGCACGGAAGCCCGAGAGGCTCACCCAAACATTTCTTGGGGGGGGGCTAAAGGGGAGTGTGGCGAAGCCGGGTTGGATACCTGAGCCAACTCCCCGGGCTTACCGTGGAGTGAGAGGGCGTCGTACTGGTCAGACACCGTGTTATGCGGTGGAGCGCACGGTGTCCCCAGTACGCGTGCTTAGCCCAGTGCGGGCTATTCCACCTTGCCGCACTGGGAGGGCTAGGTTGGGCATCGAGCCGGGTGCCATGAAGCCGGCCCAACATATCTGGCCTCCAGTACGTCTCCTCGGGCCGGCGTACATGGCACCAGCCTTACAGGTGGTGTCCCCGGTTCGCCTGCATAGCCCAGTGCGGGCTATTCCACCTCGCCGCACTGGCAGGGCTACGGGGACCATTCAACCTGGTAGGGTTGGGGAGGCTCGGTGCTCAAGAGCGCGTGTCCTCCTTCACGGTCCGGTATATCCGGCGCCACCTTCCCACCCCAGCCCAGTACCATCAGTGCCAACACCACGCACCAGGCTTCCAGTGCGTTTCCAGAGCCCTGTTCCTCCTCCACGCACTCTCCCTGTGGTGCGTGTCTCCAGCCCAGTGCCTCCAGTTCCGGCACCACGCACCAGGCCTACTGTGCGCCTCAGCAGGTCAGAGTCGGCCGTCTGCCCAACGCCGCCTGCGCTGCTTGCCTGCTCAGCGCTGCCTGAACTGTCTGCCTGCCCAGCGTGGTCTGAACTGTCTGCCTGCCCAGCGCTGCCCGTCTGTCCCGAGCCTTCAGAGCCGTCCAGCCAGGACCAGCCAGAGCCGTCCAGCCAGGACCAGCCAGAGCCATCCAGCCAGGACCAGCCAGAGCCGTCCAGCCAGGACCAGCCAGAGCCGTCCAGCCAGGACCAGCCAGAGCCAGCCAGCCAGGAGCTGCCAGCCAGCCAGGATCCGCCAGAGCCTTCCGCCAGCCAGGATCCGCCAGAGCCTTCCGCCAGCCAGGATCCGCCAGAGCCTTCCGCCAGCCAGGATCCGCCAGAGCCTTCCGCCAGCCAGGATCCGCCAGAGCCTTCCGCCAGCCAGGATCCGCCCCTCAGTCAGGTGCTACCCCTCAGTCAGGTGCTACCCCTCAGTCAGGTGCTACCCCTCAGTCAGGTGCTACCCCTCAGTCTGTTACTGCCCTTTGAAATAGTGGGATTGACATGGAGGGTGAATATTGGGAGGAGGCCACGGAAGCGGGGGTTGACTATGGTGGGGTGGGGACCACGACCAGCGCCAGAGCCGCCACCGTGGACAGACGCCCACCCAGACCCTCCCCTAGACTTTGTGCTGGTGCGCCCGGAGTTCGCACCTTAAGGGGGGGGTTCTGTCACGTTCCTGACCTGTTTTCCTTTGTCATGTATTTGTTTTAGTTGGTCAGGGCGTGAGTTGGGTGGGTTGGTCTAGGTTTGAATTTCTATGTTGGGATTTTGTGTTCGGCCTGGTATGATTCTCAATCAGAGACAGGTGTCAATCGTTGTCCCTGATTGAGAATCATACTAAGGCAGCCTGGGTTTCACTTGGGTGTTTTGTGTGGGTTTTGTGGGTGTTTGTTCCTGTGGAGGTTTTGTTGCCACACAGGACGGTTTCGGTTTTGTCACGTTGGTTGTTTTTGTATTTTGAAGTGTTTTGTTGATTTTCATTAAAAGAATGAACACTAACCACTCTGCGTTTTGGTCCACACCTTCTGTCAGCGAGGACAGCCGTAACAGTAAGAGCAGTCTGAATGAGTGGACCCTAAAGTGTCACAGAGCTTTTTCATGCGCGAGACCGAGAGAGTGCCTATCTTGTTTACCTTTCATATTGACAACGTTATTGTCCGGTTGAAATATTATCGATTATTTAGGCTAAAAACAACCTGAGGATTGAATATAAACATCGTTTGACATGTTTCTATGAACTTTACGGATACAATTTGGATTTTTTTGTCTGCCTGTTTTGACTGCGTTTGAGCCTGTGGATTACTAAAGAAAACGCGAACAAAACTGAGGTTTTTGGATATAAAGAGACTTTATCGAACAAAAGGAACATGTATTGAGTAAATGAATGTCTGCTGAGTGCAACCATATGAAGATCATCAAAGGTAAGGGATTAATTTTATCTATATTTCTGACTTGTGTATCTCTTCTACTTGGCTGGTTACTGTTTGTAATGATTTGTCTGCTGGGCTATGTTCTCAAATAATCGTAAGGTATGCTTTCGCCGTAAAGCATTTTTTAAATCTGACACCGTGGTTGGATTCACAAGAAGTTAATCTTTAAACCTATGTAAAATATGTTTTGTTTTCTGAATTTTTAGAATTAGTATTTCTGTATTTGAATTTGGCGCCCAGCAGTTTCACTGGCTGTTGAAGAGGTGGGACGCTAACGTCTCACGTACCCAAGAGAGGTTAACGATGTGCTCCGGGACATGTTGAATCGGTTTGTTTTTGTATGCCTCGATAACATCCTGGTTTTCTCCCATTCTGCCCAGGAACACGTTCTCCATGTGCGACAAGTTCTTCAGCGCCTTCTGGAGAACCAGTTGTTTGTTAAAGCAGAGAAGTGTGAGTTCCACCGCTCCAAAATCACTTTTCTGGGATACATCATCTCTGATGGGAATGTTCAGATGGATCTGGGGAAAGTGAGAGCGGTGGTGGATTGGCCCCAACCCACGTGCAGGGTGCAGCTACAGCGGTTTCTTGGGTTTGCTCATTTTTACCGCCATTTCATTCGGAGCAACAGCAACCTGGTGGCTCCCCTCTCTGCACTCCCCTCTCCCAAGGTACTGTTCACAAGGTCCCCAGCAGCAAACAAGGCATTTGTGGATTTGAAGCAATGATTCACCACTGCCCCCATCCTCATCCAACCGGATCCGACCCGTCAGTTTGTGGTGGAGGTTGATGCTTCCGACGTGGGAGTAGGGGCCGTTCTTTCCCAGCGGTCCATCCAGGACCAAAAGCGTCATCCCTGTGCCTTCATGTCCCATCGTCTCAACTCGGAGGAGAGGAACTATGACGTTGGCAACCGGGAACTCCTAGCAGTAAAGATGGCCCTGGAGGAGTGGAGGCATTGGCTGGAAGGGGCAGAACATCCATTTTTGGTTTGGACGACCACAAGAATTTGGAATATCTCCGCACAGCCAATTGCCTTAACTCTAGGCAGGCCCGGTGAGCTCTGTTATTCACTAGGTTTAATTTCACCATCTTATAGCGCCCAGGGTCCAAAAATGTGAAGCCGTCTGGCCTTTCCCGCCTGTACAGTTCCGTTGTCACATCCTCAGAATCAGAGACCATTCTCCCTGCCTCATATTTGGCGGCTGCGGTTGTCTGGGGTATTGAGGCTCTGGTTCGCAAAGCACAACGTTCCCAGCCGGACCCTGAGGGAGGCCCGGCTAACCGGATGTTCATTCCTGATTCGGTCCAGTCCCATGTCCTGGAATGGGCTCACTCCTCCAGGCTTACCTGTCATCCTGGTGCTTGTCGTACCCTGGCTTTCCTCCAACAGCGCTTTTGGTGGCCCACCATGGCTCCTGATGTCTCGGCCTTCGTCGCCGCATGCATGGTGTGTGCCCAAAGCAAGACTCTGTGGCAAGCTCCGGTCTGGTCTCCTTCAGCCACTTCCTGTTCCTCATCGCCTCTGGTCCCATATTTCCCTGGATTTTGTCACTGGGCTTCCTCCGTCAGATGGCAACACCACCATCCTGACGATGGTTGACAGGTTCTCCAATGCCGCCCATTTCATCCCTCTTCCTAAATTATCTTCCGCCAAGGAGACGGCCCAGCTCATGGTGCAGCACGTCTTCCAAATCCATGGACTCCCGGTCGACATTGTCTCAGATCGGGGTCCTCAGTTTTCATCCCGATTCTGGAAGGCGTTCTGCACCCGTATCTGGTCATCGGCCAGCCTGTCCTCCGCATTTCATCCCCAGTCCAACGGCCAGTTGGAGCGAGCTAATCAAGATATGGAGATGGCACTCCGGTGTCTTGTTGCCAGTAAAATCACCACCTGGAGTCAGCAACTGATCTGGGTGGAATATGCCAGGAACACTCTCCCCTGCTCGGCTACTGGACTATCCCCCTTCGAATGCTCCATGGGATATCAGCCCCCGCTCTTCCTAGAGCAAGAAGCGGAGGTCAACATTCAGCCCAGTTGTTCGTCTGTCGTTGTCGGCGTACCTGGAAAAGAGCTTGGGCGGCTCTTCTCAAGACAAACTCCAGGTATCATCGACAAGCGGACCGTCCCCGGACCCCAGCTCCCCGCTACCGCATTGGGCAGAAGGTATGGCTTTCCACTCGGGATCTGCCCCTTCGGGTAGAGTCCCGCAAGCTGTCTCTTCTTTTCCCATCTCCAGAGTCCTGAGTTCCACTGCTGTCCATCTTGTGTTACCACGTACCCTCCGTATTCTCCCTACTTTTCATGTGTCCATGATTAAGCCCTTGTCTCACAGTCCTCTGTCTTCCGTTTGTCATCGATGGCCGGCCGGCATATATGGTGAGACGCCTCCTGAGGTTTCGACCATTGGGCAGGGGTTTCCAGTACCTGGTTGACTGGGAGGGTTATGGTCTGGAGGAGAGGTGCTAGGTTCCTGCTAAAGACATCCTGGACCCGGCCCTCATTGGCGATTTTCAACTCCGACACCCCGGTCAGCCAGGTATGCGCCCAGGTAGGACGCCAGGTGGCATCCCTAGAGAGGGGGGAGGAGGGTACTGTCACACCCTGATCTGTTTCACCTGTTCTTGTGATTGTCTCCACCTCCTCCAGATGTCGTTTATTTCCCCCAGTGTATTTATCCTTGTGATTCCTGTCTCTCTGTGCCAGTTCGTCTTGTATGTTTTCAAGTCAACCAGCGTGTTTTCCCGTGCTCCTGTTTTCTATTCTCTTTTTCTAGTCTTCCTGGTTTTGACCCTTGCCTGTTTTTTTCTGGACTCCTTACCCGCCTGCCTGACCCTTCTGCCTGCCCTGACATCGAGCCTGTCTGCCACTCTTTACCTCTTGGACTCAGAATCTGGTTTTGACCTTTTGCCAGTCCATGATCATTCTCTTGCAAGACTAACCATCTGCCTCCTATGTCTGCATCTGGGTCTCGCCTTGTGCCTTTATACTTACGTTATTTCCAGCTGCAGACTAGTAATTCTACGTCTAGGATTTGCTCTTATTCTGTTGTGATCGACAGTATCAGAGTTTAACCATTTCCAGCCGTGTAGCCAACAGTATGCGCTGTCTAGTCTCATGGCCCTATAGAGTTGTAGTTCTTAACCATTTCAACATGTAGCGTCAGCTCCATGTTTCCTAGACTAATGTAAATTTCGTCAGGAGTGGGTTTTTATACACTTCTGAGAAAAGGGCTGTCATGACGCCGACGTAATGTCTATGCTCACTTGGGCGTGGCCACTAATATGGTTAACTTTATATGAAAACTCATATTTTCTCATTTAGAAGGTTAACATCACATTACATCTTTTCACTAATTGTTTCATGTTTAATCACATACGCTTCACAATATTTATATGTAAACCCCATAATTAAGAAGTGTACACAACCAAAGACACAGTAATGAGTGTTTCCTGTCCTTCATGAGATCACCAAATGAAACACGCTCGTCATGACTGTCCCTTAAGTGTCCACGGACCACTCCCACATTCTCAAAAATATAAATATTGTTTCATTATTCAAACTTTTGATATCCAAGGGTCTCTCTGCGTTCCGCAGTTTACATTCCAATCTCAAACACTACAGAACATAGTTGCAACGTATTTTATGACTGCCATAAAACAGCCGAGAGAGCACGCTGTAGAGCGGACTCACTGTAACCTGATCCTTCAGATCATCACAGGAGAGTTATGACACTGGCCATGTGATCGTACTAATTTTAATGTCTGATTACTATGACTATGCCTAATTCACATACTCTAGGCTCCACATGCTTTATCAGCTGGAACATGAAAGGAATTAACCAGGTGGTCAACCGTAGCCGAGTGTATACTCATCTTAAGTCCTTAAGTCCGGACATTGTTTTTCTCCAAGAGACCCATCTCCAGTCCAGCGACCAGCGACCATGATAAACTAAAGAGAGGATGGGTAGACCAAATATTTCACTCCAACTTTGGTGCTAAGGCCAGAGGGGCAGCCATCCTTATCAGAAAAGGCACCCCGTTTGTCTCCTCCAAAGTAATTTCAGATACTAATGGCAGATATATTATAGTGATAGGGAAATTGTTTAGCACACAGGTTATTCTGGCTAACCTCTATGGTCCTAATTGGGATGACGCTCAGTTCTTCTCTGACCTCATAACAACACTTCCCGACCTTCCCAACTCTCATCATTTGATATTGGGCGGAGATTTCAATTGTGTATTGCATCCAAGTCTAGACAGATCCAGACCGAAGCCCAACAATGTAATTTCAAAATCAGGCGCAGTAATCAACTCATTTCTAGAATCCTGTAATTTGTTTGATCCATAGAGGAGCAATCCCACTGCTAAACAGTACTCCTTTTTTCTCTCCAGTCCACCGCTTAAACTCTAGGATTTACTTTTTCCTGCCGGACAATAGAATTCTTCCTTTTGTAACTAATAGCCAATATCCCAGCTTTGTTATCTCAGACCATAGCCCTGTCCAGCTAGATATCCGCTTCCCAGCCAGTACTGTGTCACAACGCGCGTGGCAACTTGACCCACTATTACTATCCTGTAATGCCTTTAAAAAATACATATCAACTCACATTGATGTCTTTTTACAGATCAACTGCACCCCTGACGTGTCTCACTCTACTGTGTGGGAGTCGTTAAAAGTATATCTAAGGGGACAAATCATTTCAAACAAAGCATATGACAACAAACAACGCACCAAACACTTATTGGAGCTATCTCAACTCATTCTAGATGTGGACAACAGATATGCCTCTTATCCATCTCCGGAACTCTACAAAGAGAGACGGCTACACCGATCGAAATTTGACAATCTTTCCACCAAACAAACGGAGCAGCTTCTGTTTAAGTCGAGGCAAAAATTTTATGAACACGGAGAGAAAGCTGGCAAGTTGTTATCTCACCAGCTTGGACAATCCGCTGCTAACAGCATCATATCTGAAATCTGTGTTGCAGCTGGTTTAACTTCTACCAATCCCAAAGAAATCAACAATCAATTTAAGCAATTCTACTGTGCTCTTTACTTGTCAGATGATTTTCCTGACACATCTCGTATGCAGGCATTTTTAGACAATCTGGACATCCCCTGTCTCAATTCAGATGAGCAAACCAACATGGATGCCTCAATAAATGATGATGAAGCTACTCTGGCAATCCAGTCCATGCAGAGCCGTAAAGCTCCTGGGCCTGTTGGCTTCCTAATTGAATTTTATTAAGCATTCTCCTCTAAATTATCCCCTATCCTCAGCTCAATGTAGAATGACATCATTTCTAGTCAGAAAATGCCACAGACACTTACCCAGGCAACTATTTCGGTTTTGCTTAAAAAAGACAAGAATCCCCTTATCTGTGGCTCATACTGCCCTATAAGCCTTTTGTGCTGCGATTATAAAATTCTCACTAAGGTCCTCTCGCTCCATTTAGAGACAGTGATGTCTAATATAATTAACTCTGACCAAACCGGATTTATCTCAGGTAGGCATTTTTTCTATAATATGTGCCGGCTATTTCCTCTTCTTTATTCTGCCCACTCAACTCTACAGCCAGAGGTTGTCATCTCTCTTGATGCTGAAAAAGCTTTCAAATCGGGTTGAGTGGGAATATCTATTTAGAGTACTAGAGAGATTTGGGTTTGGCCCGTCATTCCTTTCCTGGATTAAGATTTTGTACTCGTCCCCAGTGGCTTCTGTTCGCACCTACATTGTTATCTCCAGCTACTTACCTTTGCCAAAAAACATTTCCCTTCATTTCCATTCAAGCCTACTAAGTGTCCAGTCGAGAGGTGCTTAGATCTTAACCCTTATCTGAAGGGCACAATCTCCAGATTATACGACATAATACAGACAATTAATCCGCCTTCCTTTGCAAATACAAAATCTGCTTTCAAGTGTGACAGTTCCATTTAGAATAAACAACAATTCACATAGTACTGTAGAAACGGTGTTCTGTTCATTTAACAATGTGCAAATATTATACCTTCCTGTCTTATTAGTAATCACCTTTTGTCCCTTCTGAGGTATTTGCCAATGCCTGATGGGCATGGCAGCGTAGGCCCCTCTCATCACAGATACAGTGCATTCGGAAAGTTCAGACCCCTTGACTTTTTCCACATTTTGTTAATTTAAGTTACAGCCTTATTCTAAAATGGATGAAATTAATTTTTCCCCTCATCAATCTACACACAATACCGCATAATGTGTCACCGCATGGCACTGACTGGTTGGCATTACTCACTCAGGCCCAGGAATAGTCCATTAGCACATTGGAAGGGGGAACCTCCTATTAACATGCAACACACACATATACACACAGCACTGATTACATTATCAATGGTGGTTAGGCCCATTCCAGGACAGATAGTCTTTCGACCATTGACCAGATCAAATGTGACCAACCTCAATTGAAGTGTCCTCCATTACTCTGAAGCTGGACTGGTGTCTGACCACTGCTTCAGACTTCTGTAACAGCTCTTGATATGGTAGGGGGGTTCCCACGATGCTAATGAACAACATATCCACTAGGTTTTGTACGTAGTTTGTGAATTAAATAAAATATCATTACTCAATAAACATATGGCGAGAAGTAATTTATATACTGAATAGATTCAGGCCGGTGACGCTGTAGCTGTTACTATGACGCTGACACCCCCGAAAGCTGAAAAACAAAAACCCGTTTAAGCCAATATGGAGTAAACTGGCAAGCTAGCTAACTTACCTAGCTAATCAAAACAAAAAAACAAATTAAAATTGGCTAGCTACCTTTCTTTGCCAGTTTGTTAGCTAGGTAGCTAGCTTTCAGCTGACTGGTGTTAGCTAGCTACAGAGGCCACATGTAGCTGCTGAATTTTGGACAAGCAACCTAACTTTAGCTAGCTACCTAGCTAATCAAATATTTTTTTTTGATTAACAGCTTGAATACCACCATATAGCTAGCTATCTACAATAGCCTAGGTTTGTTTGCATACACTTCTTATGACTGGCAGCCTGGTGCAAACAGCTGTGTTGTTGCCAAGCAACCAACCTGGTTTTAGAAGTCTAAGCTTCAGCTAAAATGGATGTTAGCATTGTCAGACAAAAAGGTACCACATCGTTGGCTCGTAATGGACAGACATGAGCACGTGAGAGCGTTCAGCCCCTACAAAGTTATTCAGCCCGCAAGAGGGCAAGTCTAATGGTCACTTTCTGGACACTGTAGACTCGTTCTTATCCGACGCCTAGATATTGCGCTAGTTCTGGGCAAAAACTTGTCTGACGGTAATGGACGGATGGGTCATGACGAGATTGGTGTCATATTGATTTAGATACAATGGGAGGGAGATTTGAATTTAACATTGACCTTCAATCAATCCCTGTATATTGTGGGGGCAAATACAGATGATCTGGAATTTTCATCACAGAAATATTTCTCATAAAAACTAGAAGAGAAGCAGACAATCTCTTGTTCACCCTTAACCAGGTAAGACTGGCATGCATGTTGTTGATGTTAGTTCTGCATGGGCAGTTAACCTTTTACTGCATTGTGCTAAATCAGGGTCACGCAGTGTTTCTTGGAAGTCTTAAACAAATCTACTTTGAAACAAAAGTATACACCTCACATACATGGTTATGGGCTTAAAAAAAGAAGACAACTGTACCAGGTCAGATAAAGAGTTGTATTTGAGTTTGCATCCCAATATTACACATTATATACATCACAGAAGACTGAAATATAACAGAACTGTTTGACATAGAAACACCAGATTTTCTGGGTGTTTCACAATTTCAGGGTGTTATTTTGACCTCAAAATGTGGAAATATAATTTTAAAAACACGAGTGAAAAAAATCACTGCACTGTCCCTTTAAGGAACAAACTGAAATTCAATTAAAAGCTTCAAAATGTAACTTTTTGCAAGACCCGACAAGGACCCGACAACATTTGCATAGGAAGCAAGTCTAAGAAGCGGTAGATCTGTTTTATTTGCTCTATTTCTATGCTCCACGTTTTTAAGTTTCGTTTTTGCATCTTTTACTTTCGGTTTTGTACACCAGCTTCAAACAGCTGAAAACACAATATTTGTGGTTTTGGAAAATATATTTCACAGCAGTGTAGATGGTACAATGATTCTCTACACTATACTTGTTTTGTCACATAAAATGAAATTAAGCGACTATTAGAATTTTTGCAACCAGGAAATGGCAAAGCGATATCTTCATAGAGCATCTTTAAGTGGTCTGTTATTTACGATGGAAATGTGTAATTCATGAGATCGGGTTCATTTCCTCAATTGACTGCTGTCTCATGTACAGTGGAGTCAAATTGCTGCTGGGTGACTTGTTGCATTAACCACTGTAGGACAGAAGTCCAATACATTGACTGAGCTTTACTTAGTGGTTGAATGCATGGCATTCCCTGTGTTCAAAATTCATTAATTCCCTCCCTTTCCAGCTGCTTCGCTTCTTGTCCATTTGACAACACCACAGTATACGAGAGGGAAACAACTGAATGCGGATGAGGGCTGCCACATTTAACAAATGTATTGTTTTTAATCTGTTTACCACACATCAGCGGAGAGAAATGAGCCTCTCATGTCGAGTCTATCAATCAAAGTAATGGATATGAGGAAATCTGCCCTGAGAAACTCAGCAATACAACCCCACACCTTTCATTCACTCAAAGACAGCTGCTGCTCCCTCTAATGATAAAAGACAAGTATGGGCCACTAGGGGAGGCCTGGGTCTTGTTCAGTAGGGCACACCGTGGAAAAATGTTTTGAAGCAGAAAAGGAAAATGTGCATTTCTTATTGGACACTTCCTGGTAGAACCTCCCTGTTTCACTTTGTTTCAAAGCGTTTCCTAATGTTTTTGAGATTACTGAACACTCCCCAAGTGAAACAGGGACCCTTCGGGACCCTCCGAGAGAGATAATGAGAGCTGCACTCTGCCATTGGCGCCGCACAATGGGGCATGATGATTTTGATAAAAGGACACAAACAGACAGGTCTCAACTCAAGGGAAAACAATTGAGACTGTCCTTCATTGAGAGAGCTCTGTCCTCCCTACTGTTTACCCACTGACACGCCACACCGTCAAGGACTCACGCATTGCTAATTACAAAAGCAATCCCATCTGCGTTCCAGGAATAGACTGCCGGATCCCTGACACTTCATTTTCCCAAAGTCACGGAGATGCTGGTGTATTGATCCGAAGCTGTCTCCCATCCCACCTCCCTTCAAGCACCAACGGAGAGAGTGATCCGAAGGATCTGCCTCCTCAACAGCCTACAACAGAATTCTTGTAAATGATCCGAACCACTGACATTTGCTCCTAATGTTTCTTTGTTTAGATATAGATGGATATAGACATTTAGCAGACGCTTTAATCCAGGGCGACTTGCAGAACTGTTGACATTGACAGTGACGCATGTAGTACAACCCAACTATGGTGTTGCCAGCATCACACTCTCACTGAGTCATTGGAACCACAAAAAAAAACTTCATAAGGTGTCTTATTCAAAATAGCTAAATATGGTCAATGTTCCCATGCTGTGTATTCATTCCACTTCCAGATTAGCCGCCAACGAGTGTGTTGTGTTATCCCAGCGCCTAGTTCTTCCAGCTAACAACAAACATTCCCACAACTTTAGAGAACGTTCCCTTAAGAGTCTTATTAGGTCATTAACTAATGTTTTCATGGGAATGCTCCTGTGATGTACAAGGAACCATTCCCTTCATTTCAAATAGAACTTAACAGGAACATGGTTACCATGTTCTCAGAATTTAAGATATTAACCCTTTGACACGTACGAGCACACGAGTGTGATCATTCTACAGTGATCCCTGCAGCGTACGTTCAAACTGGTGTGATTAGAAAACTTTATTGGAACGTATTGTTACGATTGACGCAACAGTCCGCGTTTGAGCTGGTCACACTGTTTTTTTCACAGAAACATTTTGCACAAACACAGTCTTTACAACAAACATGGCTCCACAATAGCCGGCAAATAGCTTAGCATTAGCTTTCCATAATCAGTACAATCTTCAAAACAGTATTTTACACACACCATATGTGTCCATTAGAATCTATGCAAGAATCGGAATGCTTGATTTTTGTCACCAGTACTAAAACGTGAATAAACATGTAAATAAATAAGACATGGAATTTTTATTTGGACACCTGAATGTTCTTGCAATGTTCTCATGAAACATGTCTAGAACATTAATATCTTAAGTTCTGAGAACATGATAACCATGTTATGGGTCATTTATTTTTGACATTAAGTGTCACGATCGTCTTCTTGATAAAGAGAGGACCAAGGCGCAGCGCGTGAAAAATACATCTTCTTTAATGAAGGAAAACAACAAAACTTACAAAATGAACAAAACAAACGATCGTGAAGCTAAACAGAACTAAGTGCAAACATGCAACATAGACTAGACATAGACACACAAAGACAACCCACCCCAACTCACGCCCTGACCAACTAAATAAATAAAAGAAAAAGGAACAATAGGTCAGGAACGTGACATATCCCCGCCTTAAGGTGCGAACTCCGGGCGCACCAGCATATAGTCTAGGGGAGGGTCTGGGTGGGCGTCTGTCCACGGTGGCGGCTCTGGCACTGGTCGTGGTCCCCACCCCACCATAGTCACTACCCGCTTTCGTAGCCTCCTCCAAATGACCACCCTCCACATTAACCCCACTGGATTAAGGGGCAGCACCGGACTAAGGGGCAGCACCGGACTGAGGGGCAGCACCGGACTGAGGGGCAGCACCGGACTGAGGGGCAGCACCGGACTGAGGGGCAACACCGGACTGAGGGGCAGCACCGGACTGAGGGGCAGCACCGGACTGAGGGGCAGCACCGGACTGAGGGGCAGCACCGGACTGAATGGCAGATCCTGGCTGGCTGGCTCTGGCGGATCCTGGCTGGCTGGCGGATCCTGGCTGGCTGGCTCTGGCGGATCCTGGCTGGACGGCTCTGGCGGATCCTGGCTGGACGGCTCTGGCGGATCCTGGCTGGACGGCTCTGGCGGATCCTGGCTGGACGGCTCTGGCGGATCCTGGCTGGACGGCTCATGGCTGGCTGACGGATCTGGCTGCTCATGGCTGGCTGACGGATCTGGCTGCTCATGGCTGGCTGACGGATCTGGCTGCTCATGGCTGGCTGACGGATCTGGCTGCTCATGGCTGGCTGACGGATCTGGCTGCTCATGGCTGGCTGACGGATCTGGCTGCTCATGGCTGGCTGACGGCTCTGGCTGATCCTGTCTGGCGGAAGGCTCTGGCTGATCCTGTCTGGCGGAAGGCTCTGGCTGATCCTGTCTGGCGGAAGGCTCTGGCTGATCCTGTCTGGCGGAAGGCTCTGGCTGATCCTGTCTGGCGGAAGGCTCTGGCTGATCCTGTCTGGCGGAAGGCTCTGGCTGATCCTGTCTGGCGGAAGGCTCTAGCGGCTCCTGTCTGGCGGAAGGCTCTAGCGGCTCCTGTCTGGCGGACGGCTCTGAAGGCTCATGGCAGACGGGCGGCTTTGCAGGCTCAGTACAGACGGGCGGCTTTGAATACTCAGTACAGACGGGCAGTTCATGCGGCGCTTGGCAGACGGACAGTTCAGACGGCGTTGGGCAGACAGGCAGTTCAGGCGCCGTTGGGCAGACGGGCAGTTCAAGCGCCGTTGGGCAGACGGGCAGTTCAGGCGCCGTTGGGCAGACGGGCAGTTCAGGCGCCGTTGGGCAGACGGGCAGTTCAGGCGCCGTTGGGCAGACGGCAGACTCTGGCCGGCTGAGACGCACTGTAGGCCTGGTGCGTGGTGCCGGAACTGGAGGTACCGGGCTGAGGACACGCATCTCAGGGCTAGTGCGGGGAGAAGGAACAGGGCATGCTGGACCCTGGGAACGCACATTAGGCCTAGTGCGTGGTGCCGGAACTGGTGGTACCGGGCTGAGGACACGCATCTCAGGGCTAGTGCGGGGAGCAGCAACAGGACGCACAGGACTCTGGGGACACACAGGAGGCTTGGTGCGTGGTGTAGGCACTGGTGGTAAAAGGCTGGAGACACGCACCATAGAGCTAGTGCGTGGAGGAGGCACAGGGCTCTGAAGACGCACTGGAAGCCTGGTGCGTGGTGTAGGCACTGGTGGTACTGGGCTGGAGCGGGGAGGTGGCGCCGGAAATACCGGACCGTGCAGGCGTACTGGCTCCCTTGAGCACTGAGCCTGTCCAACCTTACCTGGTTGTATGCTCCCCGTCGCCCGACCAGTGCGGGGAGGTGGAATAACCCGCACCGGGCTATGTAGGCGAACCGGGGACACCATGCGTAAGGCTGGTGCCATGTAAGCCGGCCCGAGGAGACGCACTGGTGGCCAGATGCGTTGGGCCGGCTTCATGACATCCGGCTCAACGCTCAATCTAGCCCGGCCGATACGTGGAGCTGGAATGTACCGAACCGGGCTATGCACGCGTACAGGAGACACCATGCGCTCTACTGCGTAACACGGTGTCTGCCCGTACTCTCGCTCTCCACGGTAAGTACAGGGAGTAGGCGCAGGTCTCCTACTTGACTTCGCCACACTCCCTTTAAGGCCCCCCCCCAAGAAATGTTTGGGTTGTACTCACGGGCTTCCAGCCTTGCTTCCGTGCTGCCTCCTCATATCGCCTCCTCTCGGCTTTAGCTGCCTCCAGCTCTTCACGAGGGAGGCGATATTCTCCCGGTTGTGCCCAAGGTCCCTTACCATCCAGTATCTCCTCCCATGTCCATGAATCCTGTGTAGGTGGGTCCTGTTGCCGCTTGACACGCCGCTTGGTCCTAGATTGGTGGGTAATTCTGTCACTATCGTCTTCTTGATAAAGAGAGGACCAAGGCGCAGCGCGTGAAAAATACATCTTCTTTAATGAAGGAAAACAACAAAACTTACAAAATGAACAAAACAAACGATCGTGAAGCTAAACAGAACTAAGTGCAAACATGCAACATAGACTAGACATAGACACACAAAGACAACCCACCCCAACTCACGCCCTGACCAACTAAATAAATAAAAGAAAAAGGAACAATAGGTCAGGAACGTGACATTAAGGGAATGGTCTCTAGGAAACCAGCTCAAATACTGACTGTTGCGTTAATCGTAACACGCTCCAATAAAGTGTTCTAATCACACCGGTTTGAACGTACGCTGCAGGGAACGCTGTAGAATGATCACACCTGTGTGCTCGTACGCCTCAAAGGGTTAATATCTTAAATTCTGAGAACATGGTAACCATTTTCTGGGTAAGTTCTATTTGACATTAAGGGGAATGGTCTCTTGGAAACATTCCTTGCACATCACAGTAACATTCCCATGAAAACGTTATTTAATGACTTAATGAGACTCTGAAGGGAACGTTTTCTAAAGTTGTGGGAATGTTTGTTGTTCGCTGGGTTTTGGGCTAAGCTGTAGCTTTAGCAATGTCTTTAAAAAGTAGGAATGCACACAAACACAAATTAATTATTAGTAAGGAAAACAACAACGAGGGCAATACAGCCACCAGCTGGAAAATGTGCCAGGGGAAAAAGTTTGGTTAGGTTCTGACTGGAGATGTGCAAATGTCTGCGTACTTGACTTAGGTTTATATAAATGATAGGTGTGTACAATCCTGTTACTCTGGTTGTGTAAGTTGCTGTTTTCACATAACTCTTTACCTAATTCACAACATCTCGTGTTCTTACCCCCACCCTCTGTGCCCTGAAACTTGCAAGTTCGGAACGAGGTATCTTTGTTCCGAACAAAGTCTCTCCTTATCCTCTATTCTAAGAACAAACAGTTCTTAGTACTCGCAGGAGAACATAGAGGACTGAGAATATTTGGCCACCTCATTCAGTAAATATCGGTTGGTTTGACACATTGAGACAGTTGTAGTGGATTAAGAAAATGTATCAGGGTTGGGCTATATAAGGCAAGCCGCAACTCAGAATCATTGGGCTCACAACGAATCACCTATGGGTGGTTCGTTGACCAGCTCCATTATTTAAATAATTAATCAATATCAAATAAAGATTGATTGTTTGAAGAAATGACAAAGTCTCTCTCACTTGATTAGAATTTCCATGACAATCTTGAACCCAGGCCACCAGCACAATGACAAATGCCCTAACCACTGTCCCAATAAGGGATATCTCTAGACTCTAGAGCATGTGCCTATTGGGCCAGTATAGTTAGGCCCTATCCCCGCCTCCCTATGCACTTGTGATAGGTGTAAGGCTGTAAGCAATAGGGTGAATGCACTTTCAAGTCAATCTCAGCTCTTGTTAAAAGTAAAATCAAGAAAAAACCTTTCTTGATCATAGGGATTCAGGAGTATCGTTAAAACAGGTTAACATGCCCCACCAACATTAGACAACTATACTGAAAGACCTTAAATTGCTGAAATAAGTAAATCAAATCAATGATGAAAATAGATTAACCGATACATGACACGGAGGCGAGGCAGGATGATTGGCGTACTTTGAACCAAGAGTTTGTGAGTTCAAATCCCAGGTCAGGACGGTTGAATAATCAGTGGTGTAAATACTTAACTAAAAATACTTTAAAGTAGTACTTAAGTCATTTTTTGGGGTATCTGTACTTTACTATTTATATTTTTGACAACTTCTACTTTTACTTCACTATATTCCCCCCAAAAATGAGGTACTTTTTGACTCCATACATTTTCGCTGACACACATTTTCGCTCACAACAAAAAGTGTTTGTTACATTTTGAATGCTTAGCAGGACAGGGAAATGGTCCAATTCATGCACTTATCAAGAGAACATCCCTGGTCATCAATACTGCCTCTGATCTGGCGGACTCACTGAACACACATGCGTCATTTGTACATTTCTGAGTGTTGGTGTGTTCCCCTGGCTAGCCATGAAACAGGTCAACATTCACAAAGCCGCGGGGCCAGACGGATTACCAGGACGTGTGCTCCAGGCATGTGCTGACCAACTGGCAGGTGTCTTCACTGACATTTTCAACATGTCCTTGAATGAGTCTCTAATACCAGCATGTTTCAAGCAGACCACCATAGTCCCTGTGCCCAAGAACACTAAGGCAACCTGCCTAAATGACTACAGACCTGTAGCACTCACTGTTACGTTCCCCAGTTTCTGTGTTGTAGTTTGTATTTGAGTGTGTGTGTTTCAGAAGATGGCTTCCTGAAATTCTCCCCAAGCAGCTGATTGGTCGGCCCCAATTGATGATTGGTGAGCTGACCCCGCCCCCTTGTCAAGATACAGCTGTCTCTAATTACCATTGCCACCTGAAGCTATAAAAGCCAGTGTTCTGTTGTTCAGGAGAGAGAGATGATAGGCAGGCTGAGATCATTGCAGGCTGAGATCATTGCAGGCTGAGATCATTGCAGGCTGAGATCATTGCAGGCTGAGATCATTGCAGGCTGAGATCATTGCAGGCTGAGATCATTGCTGGAGAGATTGAATGTGATATATATCATTGCTGAGAGAGGAGGTTGATGGCTGAGGGTTATAGCATGTTGGTCGTTGGTATGTACTGTATTAGTTGTTGCTGGGAGCAGTTGGTATGTTCTGTGTGAGATTGTTACTCAGAGCTTATTTGATGTCCTTTGTTTCTTAGTTTGTTTGAGATATTGTTTGATATTCTGTTTAATTTGTTCCCAGGGGGGAAGGGGAAGGCACCTAGGGAGTACTTAGGCAAGAGGCCTGCGGGAAATACAAATACCCGTAGTATATTCACTGTCTAGGCACACTAGGTAAGACCTGGGCGGACCACCCCCTGTATTTTGGTTAGGGCACCAGGTGGTGCTAAGTTAGGTAAGTAGTGGGTAGGCAGGTTAGATAGGAGAGGGGGAGGCTTTGACATTTACTTTCTTTGCTTTGGTTCTGTCCAGACCCTTTTCCCCATATTACCGTTTAAAGGAATAAAGTCCTAGTAAACGGTCAATTCTGCTTTTGTGTCATCCTTACTCGCACCTACAGCCCATACCTCTTTCACTTCACGGGGAGTTGAGTTGCAGCAGGGTGTTGCGTTCCCTCTTCACAGAGGCGTGCGTAACACTCACGTCTGTAGCCATGAAGTGCTTTGAAAGGCTGGTAATGGCTCACATCAACACCATTATCCCAGAAACCCTAGACCCACTCCAATTTGTATACTGCCCAAACAGATCCACAGATGACGCAATCTCTATTGCACTCCACACTGTCCTTTCCCACCTGGACAAAAGGAACACCTACGTCAGAATGCTTTTCATTGACTACAGCTCAGCATTCAACACCATAGTGCCCTCAAAGCTCATCACTAAGCTAAGGATCCTGGGACAAAACATCTCCCTCTGCAACTGGATCCTGGATTTCCTGACGGGCCGCCCCCAGGTGTTGAGGGTAGGTAGCAACACATCTGCCATGCTGATCCTCAACACTGGAGCCTCTCAAGGGTGCTTGCTCAGTCCCCTCCTGCACTCCCTGTTCACCCACGACTGTGTGGCCAGACACGACTCAACCGCCCACAACCGTAAGGCTCTCCAGAGGGTAGTGAGGTCTGCACAACGCATCACCGGGGGCAAACTACCTGCCCTCCAGGACACCTACACCACCCGATGTCACAGGAAGGCCATAAAGATCATCAAGGACAACAACCACCCGAGCCACTGCCTGTTCACCCCGCTATCATTCAGAAGGCGAGGTCAGTACAGGTGCATCAAAGCTGGGACCGAGACACTGAAAAACAACTTCTATCTCAAGGCCATCAGACTGTTAAACAGCCACCACTAACATTTAGTGGCTGCTGCCAACATACTGACTCAACTCCAGCCACTTTAATAATGGGAATTGATGGAAATGTATGTAAAAATGTATCACTAGCCACTTTAAACAATGCCACATAATATAATGTTTACATACCCTACATTACTCATATGTATATACTGTACTCTATATCATCTACTGCATCTTGCCATCTTTATGTAATACATGTATCACTAGCCACTTTAAACTATGCCACTTTATGTTTATATACCCTACATTACTCATCTCATATGTATATACTGTACTCTATACCATCTACTGCATCTTGTCTATGCCGTTCTGTACCATCACTCATTCATATATCTTTATGTACATATTCTTTATCCCTTTACACTTGTGTGTATAAGGTAGTAGTTGTGGAATTGTTAGGTTAGATTACTCGTTGGTTATTACTGCATTGTCGGAACTAGAAGCACAAGCATTTCGCTACACTCGCATTAACATCTGCTAACCATGTGTATGTGACAAATAACATTTGATTTGATTAAGTTTGCAGACGACACAACAGTGGTAGGCCTGATCACCGACAATGACGAGACAGCCTATAGGGAGGAGGTCAGAGACCTGGCCGGGTGGTGCCAGAATAACAACCTGTCCCTCAACGTACAGGAAAAGGAAGACCGAGCACACCCCCATTCTCATCAACGGGGCTGTAGTGGAGCAGGTTGAGAGCTTCAAGTTCCTTGGTGTCCACATCAACAACAAACTAGAATGATGCAAACACACCAAGACAGTCGTGAAGAGGGCAAAGCCTATTCCCCCTCAGGAAACTAAAAAGATTTGGCCTGGGTCCTCAGATCCTCAAAAGGTTCTACAGCTGCAACATCGAGAGCATCCTGACTGGTTGCATCACTGCCTGGTACGGCACCTGCTCGGCCTCCGACAGCAAGGCACTACAGAGGGTAGTGCGTACGGCCCAGTACATCACTGGGGCTAAGCTGCCTGCCATCCAGGACCTCTACACCAGGCGGTGTCAGAGGAAGGCCCTAATAATTGTCAAAGACCCCAGCCACCCCAGTCATAGACTGTTCTCTCTACTAACGCATGGCAACTGGTACTGGAGTGCCAAGTCTAGGACCAAAAGGCTTCTCAACAGATTTTACCCCCAAGCCATAAGACTCCTGAACAGGTAATCAAATGGCTACCTGGACTATCTGCATTGTGTCCCCCCCCAACCCTTATTTTACTCTACTGCTACTCTCTGTTTATCAAATATGCATTGTCACTTTAACCATAACTACATGTACATACTACCTCAATTAGCTCGACTAACCGGTGCCTGTATATAGCCTCGCTACTGTTATTTTTCACTAACTTTTTACTGTTGTTTTTTATTTCTTTGCTTATCTATTGTACACCTAATATCTATGTTTTACTTTTTAAAAAAATGTTTGTTTTGGCCTGTAAGTAAGCATTTCACTTTAAGGCCTACACCTGTTGTATTCGGCGCACGTGACAAATACATTTTGATTTGATTTGTGTATGTTTGGTGGGACGTTGATGGAATATTCTCCTAACCCCCAGAAAACTGGACATATGAATGTTCTTGCAACGTTCTCAAGAAACGAGTCTAGAACATTAATATCTTAAATTCTGAGAACATGGCAACCACATTCTGGGTATGTTCTGCTGGGAATTAAGGGAATGTTCTCCCAACTCTAATGCCAAAACATGCTAAAAAATGTTCTCAGAAGGTTTCTGCTAACATGGATATAATGTTCCCCTAACTAATGGAAAACTGGACACTCAAACATTAGGGGAACATTACGGTTAACATTACAAAAACGTTCTCTCGCCCTAGAATTGTTAGCTGGGCTGTTGGCTATGACAAACTAGGGAGATTGATGGCAATTCCTCACTTTCATTTTTCAGGCGTTCTGTTTTATGTAACCATTCCACTCCGTAGCGCTCGGTTGTACATACATGAATTTGAGGCTTAACGTTGAGAATGTGAATTACTCTCTCACATCAAAACCAAAGCTGATATATATTACATTTGAGCAAGTCATTCCAAAGAGATTATGTTCCAAGAGTGGACTTTGAACAGAACACCAACGTCTATTAATCTAAGTGCCACCCTACCTCTTGAATAGATGTTTGAAGAAAAACAGAGGCTTACCCAGCACATGTACAGACCAAGCTGCATGGATATACAGGGCCTGAAGGCACCATATGGTCTATCCTGTCACCTTGAAGCAGAGGCGATTCCTACACAACCCACTGGGCATGCACAGGTTGAATCAACGTTGTTTCCACATCGTTTTAATGAAATGATGTTGAACCAACGTGGAATAGATGTTGAATTTACATCTGTGCCCACTGTCCACACTGTATGAGACATAGGCAAAAACCACAAACATCCTCTCCCATTACTCCTCAGATCAGAAGATGTTCCCATGCCAGGGCCTAGGGTCAATCAGTGTCATGCCCGTCACTCCGGGCTGATGTTGAGTCAACGAGGGTGCATTCAGTGCACTCGCTCTGCCAGCTTAATGACACTACGCCAGCACATAGCCAAAATATATGGCGACACCCATATCTTTAATCCATATAATTGTCGCACTCATAACGAAACATCCAAGTGTCATAATGATACTTCTCCAGTTGAACACTCTGTGAATTGGACTTGATAGACTTCAGTAGTCTACTACCGTTAGTTATATTTGCATAAGAGACGGAGTAGATTGTGAAAAAGACACGAACTAGCATTGTTGACTTTCATATTCCTTGTCTGCTCTCCCCGAAGTAGTACTCATCCGCTCCTCCATTAACCAGAATTCTGAAAGGAGGCGTCTCGCTTTACAGAAGCCCATTGTGAGTCTCAGGTAAATAGAGAAAGCTTTGCGGTGTTGAAGTGCTATTATTGCAAAGACCATTTCTATTCACTGTCATACATTGAGTGATTTACTGTCTTTTTCTTTCACTCCTTCTCTTTTTCTTTCCACCAATTTCCACAGGCACTTAATGAGAGACAATTGGAGCTTCTGTCCACAGCAAAACAGAAATGCATTGTCCCCCTTCCAATAATTACGACAAGCGATACCTCTCAAGTGCATTTCCTTGTGCACCTTATATGTATATACTGTATTCCAGTCATGGCTCATCATCCTCTAAAACTACTGTTGTGCACACCTTTTATATTCCTATACTATCGTACTGTCTATACACCATTATATATATACAGAGCATTCGTAAAGTATTCAGACCCCCTGACTTCATCCACATTTTGTTATGTTACAGCTTTATTCTAAAATATGATTACATGTTTTTTCTCTCATCGATCTACACACAATACCCCATACTGACAAAGAAAAACTGGTTTTTAGAAATTTTTGCAAATGTATTAAAAATACAAAACTGAAATATTACATTTTCATAAGTGTTCAGACCCTTTACTCAGTACTTTGTTGACGCACCTTCGGCAGCGATGACAGCCTCAAGTCTTCTTGGCTATGACGCTACAAGCTTGGCACACCTGTATTTGGGAAGTTTCTCCCATTCTTCTCTGCAGATCCACTCAAGCTCTGTCAGGTTGGATGGGGAGCGTCGCTGCACAGCTATTTTCAGGTCTCTCCAGAGATGTTTGATCAGGTTCAAGACCAGGCTCTGGCTGGGCCACTCAAGGACATTCAGAGACTTGTCCCAAAGCCACTCATGCATTGTCTTGGCCATGTGCTTAGGGTTATTGTCCTGTTTGAAGGTGAACCTTCGCCCCAGTCTTCGCTCTGGAGCAGGTTTTCATCAAGGATCTCTCTGTACTTTGCTCTGTTCATCTTTCCCTCGATTCTGACTAGTCTCCCAGTCTCCGCCACTGAAAAATATCCCCACAGCATGATGCTGCCACCACCATGCTTCATCATAGGGATGGTGCCAGGTTTCTTCCAGACGTGGCGCTTGGCATACAGGCCAAAGAATTGAATCTTGGTTTCATCAGACCAGAGATTATTGTTTCTCATGGTCTGAGAGTCCTTTAGGTGCCTTTTGGCAAACTCCAAGTGGGCTGTGATGTGCTTTTACTGAGGAGTGGCTTCCGTCTGGCCACTCTACCAGATTGATTGGCTGTCCTTCTGGAAAGTTCTTCCAAGAGGAACTCTGAGGCTCTGTCAGAGTGACCATCGGGTTTCAAGGTCACCTCCCTGATCAAGGCCCTTCGCCCCGGGTTGCTCAGTTTGGCCGGGCGGCCAGCTCTAGGAAGAGTTTTGGTGGTTCCAAACTTCTTCCATTTAAGAATAATGGAGTCCACTGTGTTCTTGGGGACCTTCAATGCAGCAGACATTTTTTTGTACCCTTCCCCACATCTGTGCCTCGACACAATCCTTTAGAGTCCTTTAGGTGCCTTTTGGCAAACTCCAAGTGGGCTGTGATGTGCTTTTACTGAGGAGTGGCTTCCGTCTGGCCACTCTACCATAAAGGCCTGATTGGCTGTCCTTCTGGAAAGTTCTTCCAAGAGGAACTCTGAGGCTCTGTCAGAGTGACCATCGGGTTTCAAGGTCACCTCCCTGATCAAGGCCCTTCGCCCCGGGTAGCTCAGTTTGGCCGGGCGGCCAGCTCTAGGAAGAGTTTTGGTGGTTCCAAACTTCTTCCATTTAAGAATAATGGAGTCCACTGTGTTCTTGGGGACCTTCAATGCAGCAGACATTTTTTTGTACCCTTCCCCACATCTGTGCCTCGACACAATCCTCTCTCGGGGCTCTACAGACAATTCCTTCGACCTCATGGCTTGGTTTTTGCTCTGACATGCACTGTCAACTGAGGGACCTTTATATAGAAAGGTGTGTGCCTTTCCAAATCACGTCCAATCAATTGAATTTACCACAGGTGGGCTCAATCAAGTTGTAGAAACATCTCAATGGAAACAGGTGCACCTGAGCTTCATTTCGAGTCTCATAGCAAAGGGTCTGAATACTTACAGTTGAAGTCGGAAGTTTACATACACCTTAGCAAAATACATTTAAACTCAGTTTTTTCACAATCCTGACATTTAATCACAGTAAAAACTCCCTGTTTTAGGTCAGCTAGGATCAATACTTTATTATAATAATGTGAAATGTCAGAATACATACACTTATGTTGGAGTCATTAAAACTCGTTTTTCAACAACTCCACAAATTTCTTGTTAACAAACTATAGTTTTGGCAAGTCAGTTAGGACATCTACTTTGTGCATGACACAAGTAATTTTCCCAATAATTGTTTACAGACATATTATTTCACTGTATCACAATTCCAGTGGGTCAGAAGTTTACATATACTAAGTTGACTGTGCCTGTAAACAGCTTGGAAAATTCCAGAAAATGATGTCATGGCTTTAGAAGCTTCTGATAGGCTAATTGACAACATTTGAGTCATTTGGAGGTGTACCTGTGGATGTATATCAAGGCTTACCTTCAAACTTCAAACTTGTTGACATCATGGGAAAATCAAAAGAAATCTAACAAACAACAAATAAATTGTAGACCTCCACAAGTCTGGTTCATCATTGGGAGCAATTTCCAAACGTCTGAAAGTACCACGTTTATCTGTACAAACAATAGTACGCAAGCATAAACACCATGGAACCACGCAGCCGTCATACCACTCAGGAAGGAGACGCGTTCTGTCTCCTAGAGATGAACGTACTTTGGTGTGAAAAATGCAAATCAATCCCAGAACAACAGCAAAGAACATTGTGAAGATGCTGGACGAAACAGGTACAAAAGTATCTATATCCACAGTAAAATGAGTCCTATATCGACATAACCTGAAAGGCCGCTCAGCGAGGAAGAAGCCACTGCTCCAAAACCACCATAAAAAAAGCCATACTACGGTTTGCAACTGCACATGGGGACAAAGATTGTACTTTTTGGAGAAATGTCCTCTGCTCTGATGAAACAAAAATAGAACTGTTTGGCCATAATGACCATTGTTATGTTTGGAGGAAAAAGGGGGAGGCTTGCAAACCGAAAAACACTATCCCAACCGTGAAGCACGGGGGTGTCACGGACGTTGGAATGAATGAACCAAGGCGCAGCGGGCGTAGAGTTCCACATGTTTTAATAAATGAAACTCACCAAAAACAATACAGAACAAACGAAACGTGAAGTAAATGCAGTGTTCACAGGCACTACACAAAAACAAGATTCCACAAACAACAGGTGGGAAAAGGCTTTCTAAATATGATCCCCAATCAGAGACAACGATAGACAGCCGCCTCTGATTGGGAACCATACCAGGCCAACATAGAAAACGAAAAACTAGAATGCCCACCCTAATCATACCCTGACCTAACCAAATAGAGATAGATCCTTTTATTTAAGGTCAGGGCGTGACAGTCCCCCCCCCTGACTCTATAGGGGAGGGTCCGGGTGGGCATCCAGCCTCGGTGGCGGCTCCGGTGCGGGACGTCGACCCCGCTCCGCTCGCGGATCCGCCAGCTTAGGTGGCGACTCTGGTGCGGGGATCGTCGCCGGAAGCTCCGGACCGCGGATCGTCGCCAGAAACTCCAGACCGTGGATCGTCACCGGGGACTCCGGACCGTAGATCGTCGCCGGAAGCTCCGGACCGTGGATCGTCGCCGGAGGAACCGGACCGTGGATCGTCGCCGGAAGCTCCGGACCGTGGATCATCACCGGGGACTCCGGACCGTAGATCGTCACCGGAGGAACCGGACCGTAGATCGTCGCCGGGGACTCCAGACCGTAGATCGTCGCCGGGGACTCCGGATTGGGAACCCTCGCTGACGGCTCCGAACTGGGAACCGTTGCTGGAGGCTCCGGACTGGGAACCGTCTCTGGATTCTCCGGGCCATGGATCATCACTGGAGGCTCTGGGCCATAGATCCTCACTGGAGGTCTGGAGCGTAAAGCTGGCACAACGCGTCCTGGACAAATGACCACCTTCGCACGGCAAGTGCGGGGAGCTGGCACAGGACGCACTGGGCTGAGAAGGCGCACTGGGGACACAGTGCGTAGAGCCGGCACAGGATGTACTGGACCCTGGAGGCGTACTGGAGACCAGGATCGCTGAGCCGGCACAACCCGTCCTGGACAGATACCCACTTTAGCACGACAAGTGAGGGGAGCTGGCACAGAACGCACCGGGCTGTGGAGGAGCACTGGAGACACGGTGCGTAGAACTGGAAAACATGGTACCTGAACGGTGACCAACTCCACACGGTGAGTACAGGGAGTTGGTTCTGGTTCCCACCTTGGCTCCGCCAACCACCCCATGTGCTCCCCCCCCAAAAAAAAATGTTGAGGCTGCCTCTCGGGCTTCCGTCGTGGCCGCGAACCCCGGTGTCGTCGTTGTTGCTCCTTCGCTGCTTCCGCCTGCTTCCCCGGCAGGCTTTCGTGTCTTGCCAAGACTTCCTCCCAAGTCCAGGATATTCTCTCCTCGACCTCCTCCAAAGACCAGGATGCCATCTCCTCCCGGGCACGCTGCTTGGTCCAGTTGTGGTGGGATCTTCTGTCACGGACATTGGAATGAATGGACCAAGGCGCAGCGTGCGTAGAGTTCCACATGTTTTAATAAATGAAACTCACCAAAAACAATACAGAACAAACGAAAAGTGAAGTAAATGCTGTGTTCACAGGCACTACACAAAAACAAGATCCCACAAACAACTGGTGGTAAATGGCTGCCTAAATATGATCCCCAATCAGAGAAAATGATAGACAGCTGCCTCTGATTGGGAACCATACCAGGCCAACATAGAAAACGAAAAACTAGAATGCCCACCCTAATCACACCCTGACCTAACCAAATAGAGAAATAAAAGGATCTCTAAGGTCAGGGTGTGACAGGGGGTGACAGCATCATGTTGTGGGGGTGCTTTGCTGCAGGAGGGACTGGTGCACTTCACAAATAGATGGCATTATGAGGCAGGAAAATTATGTGGATATATTGAAGCAACATCTCAGGACATCAGTCAGGAAGTTACAGCTTGGTTGCAAATGGGTCTTCCAAATGGACAATGACCCCAGGCATACTTCCAAAGTTGTGGCAAAATGGCTTAAGGACACAAAGTCAAGGTATTGGAGTGGCCATCACAAAGCCCTGACCTCAATCATATAGAACATTTGGGGGCAGAACTGAAACAGTGTGTGCGAGCAAGGAGGCCTACAAACCTGACTCAGTTACACCAGCTCTGTAGGGAGGAATGGGCCAAAATTCACCCAACTCATTGTGGAACCGTTTGACCCAAGTTAAACAATTTAAAGGCATTGCTACCAAATACTAATTGAATGTATGTAAACTTCTGACCCACTGGGAATGTGATGAAAGAAATAAAAGCTGAAATAAATCATTCTTTCTAATATTATTTTGACATTTCACATTCTTAAAATAAAGTGGTGATCCTAACTGACCTAAGACAGGGAATTTTTACTAGGATTAAATGTCAGGAATTGTGAAAAACTGATTAAATGTATGTTACCTTCCGACTTCAACTGTATATTCCGGACTCTGACATTGCTTGTTCTGATATTTCTTAATTTCTTTCTTTTTACTTTTTGGATTATGTGCATATTGTTTTGTATTACTACACTCTTAGAAAAAAAAGATGCTATCTAGAATCTAAAAGGGTTCTTTGGCTGTCCCCATAGGAGAACCCTTTGAAGGATCGTTTTTGGTTCAAGGTAAAACCCTTTTGGGTTCCAGGTAAAACCCTTTCCACAGAGGGTTCTACACATGGAACTGTGTACACGTTGGGGTGCCAACCGGGTGTAATTGAGACTATACAGCCCAAGGCCTACTACAAGAATTCAGCACAGAGACAATTAGCAGGAGCATAATTTACCAGTGCAATGCCAAGGCCAGTGTCACTGGAAAATCTGAGTAACGTACAGCACCAATCAAAAGTTTGGACACACCTACTCATTCAATGGTTTTTCTTTATTTTTTTTACTATTTTCTACATTATAGAATAATAGTGAAGACATCAAAACTATGAAATAACACATATGGAATCATGTAGTAACCAAAAAAAAGTTAAACAAATCAAAATATATTTTGTATTTTAGATTCTTCGAAGTAACCACCATTTGCCTTGATGACAGCCTTGCACGCGCTTGGCATTCTCTCAACCAGCTTCACCTGGAATGTTTTTCCAACAGTCTTCTAGGACTTCCCACATATGCTGAGCACTTGTTGACTGCTTTTCCTTCACTCTGCCGTCCAACTCATCCCAAACCATCTCAATTGGGTTGAGGTCGGGTGATTGTGGAGGCCAGGTCATCTGATGCAGCACTCCATCACTTTCCTTCTTAGTCAAATAGCCCTTACACAGCCTGGAGGTGTGTTACGTCACTGTCTTGTTGAAAGACAAAGGATAGTCCCACTAAGCGCAAACCAGATGGGATGGCGTATCGCTGCAGAATGCTGTGGTAGCCATGCTGGTTAAGTGTGCCTTGAATTCTGAATAAATCACAGACAGTGTCACCAGCAAAGCACCCCACATCATCACACCTCCTCCTCCATGCTTCACGGTGGGAACCACACATGCGGAGATCATCTGTTCACCTACATCCCGTAAATCATAGTGAGCCTGAAGTTCTTACTTGTTTCCACAACACAGAGTCAGGCAGAGCCCATCCCAAATGAGTTTTATCCCCTGTAAGAATCCCAATAACCCTTCAGAGAGAGGCTGCTATAAAATAACGTCATGAATAAATGAAGACCTTGATGCTAAGGTAGGGGAGGGGGTTGGCAGCCTGGCCTGGAACATGGAAAGTTAGTGGTCGTTTTCCTAGAAGCGTAGCATCTGGTTTTAAATAACTAATAGAATTCAGGAAGAGTTTATGTAACTTTACAAGAAGGCCTTTGTCTATTCAGCAAAATAGTATTTCCCAGAGAGCAAAGATTTCCTCAGTTCAAGAGAAATGCATATGGTCATGATATGCGATGCACATTGTTAATTTGGGGGAATATCAAACTTTACTACGTGAGTCTCAACAGATCATCTATCAATGGTCCAGGATGAGCAGGATATTGAGAGAATCTCACAAGTCATGGTGCATCTAAAAGGATACTACATAATATCAAAACGGGTGTACAGTGAACAAACACCCCCTTACCACATCCCTACTGTATGACCTAAGTAACCTATGACCACAGTACACAATGCACAGAGGACCATAAAGTTGTAGGTACCCTCATTTGCACGTGTTATAAGTTCCAGCTATGTTTATTTTCTTCTCCCATCTAGTTTGAATATCTGGCTTTGAGCACAGTGTTTATCTAACATTCAGCTCAGAGTCTCACACCAAACTAAAAGTCAATACTGTTCCCTCCTCCACGTGCAAATTGCAAATCCAGTACGGCTCAGTTTAATCTCGCTGGAAGATGAATCGATGCTCTCTGAAGACATTATTTTATTAAACATGAAATGGAAATTGAATAATATCCTCTCAAAGTCATGCCACCCCAGCGCAGCTGCCTGATATTTGCGGTTTCTTTTTCTTGCCTTCTTTGGATAAAGAATTATTGTCTCAGAACACAGATCCTAAGCCCACAGGAGTGCAGCTAGATCTGTAAGGCTGTGTTTACACAGGCAGCCCAATTCTGATATTTCTTATACTATTCCGATTTTTTCACTACAGATATTTTTCAAAGCTGATCTGAATGGTCAAAAGACCAATTAGTGAAAAAAATATCAGAATTGGGTTGCCTGTCTAAATGCAGCCTCGGTGATCGAATGGACCCTTAATTGACATTGGAATTAGTGCTCACAAGTCTTATGGCTTTACTTATCTCTACTCTTCTCTTAATCAAAAAAGTCACTTCAATTAGCATTTTACTGAAACTCATTTCCATTATGGGTGTTGTTTATTCTGCATCAATGAGACACGTGATGCCCAACTTCTATCAATACGTCTCCTAGACCACTGTTACACAACCCACAAGCAAGCATGCAAGTCCCTCCCTCGTTCCCCCTTTGGCGAATCAGATCATGACTCTATACTCCTGCTTCCTGTTTACAAACAGAAGCTCAACAGGAAGTACCCGTGACGCAACCCATAGAAAAATTGCCCTCCGAAGCTGCAGGACTGCTTTGCTAGCGCTGACTGGAATATGTTCTGGGACTCTGCTGATAGCATCGACAAGCTAACCACTTCAGTCACCGGTTTCATCAGGAAATGCATTGCCAACGTTGTCCCCACAGTGAAGGTTTGCTCCTTCCCCAATCAAAAGCCCTGGATTACCAATAAGGAATACGCTAATCTAAAGGACAGATCTACCGCACACAGGGCTATCGCAGCCAACCCAGAGGACATGAACGCGTACGAGAAGTACCGCTACGACCTCCACAGAGGCATCAAAACAGGCAGAAAGACAATATAGGAACAAGGTGGAATCCTATTACACCGGCTCTGACGCTCGCTGCATGTGGCAGGGGCTTCAGTCCATTACAGATTACAAAGGAAGACCTAGCTGTGATCTGCCCAACAATGCCTTTCTACCAGACTAACTCAATGCATTTTATGCAGGCTTCGACAAAAACAACACAGAGCCATGCATGAGGGTGCCACCGTCCCAGGGGACTGGTGATCTCGCTCTCCAAGGCTGACATGATTAAGGCTTTTAATCTGGTCAACACTTGCAAGGCTGATTGTGGACTACATGAAATGGTGCACACCCCCATCCACATCGACGGGGCCCAGTGGAGCGGGTCAAGAGCTTCAAGTTCCTCGGTGTCCACATCACATGGTCCTCTCACACCAGCACAGTCGTGAAGAAGGTATGGCAGCGCCTCTTCTCCCTCAGGAGGCTGAAACTATTTGGCCCTTCAGATACTCAGGAACTTTTAGAGCATTCTGACTGGTTGTATCACAGTCTGGTATGGCAACTGCACCACCCTCGACCAGAAGGCCCTAAAAAGGGTGTTGTGTATAGCCCAGCACATCACTCGGGCGAGCTCCCAGCCATCCAGGACGTACATGCCAGCCGGTGTCTGAGAAAGGCCAGAAGAATTGCCAAAAACTCCAGCCACCCGAGACATGGACCATTCTCCATGCTCTGGTACCAGTGCATCAAGGCTCAGACCAACTGACTCCTAAACAGCTTCTATCCCCTGGCCATGAAACTGTTAAATCGCTAACAACTACTGCTCTTCCTCTCCCACAGACGCTCCACACTGACTCATGCCCATCCACAGGTCTCTTCCCACACACCTTTACTGTCTCTTTTACTCACACGCACACACACACATACACTCACTCACGTACACCCTCACTCACACACTCATTACTTACGCCACACACTTACACCCACATGCATACACCGCCTCTCACCTACGCTGATGCAAAAATTATTATTGATTCGATGTATTACTACTATTACGCTGCTGTTCATTGATTATTGATTGCCATTAGTATCTATCTATTTATCCTGCTGCTGGTCACTATTTCTGCTGTTTACATGTATGTACTACCATTAGTTTATTACCGTAAGTATTTATATATTCCTGCTAACAGTCACGTTTCAGCCCTGTTTACATGTATATCCTACTAACAGTCACTTGTTAAGTATAAAGCTACCCCAACCACTCCAGTACCCCTGCACATTGAATAAGGGCTGAGCAACAACAACAACAAAAAGCTCTCCCCTCATAGTATAATATGGTTTAGCAGTGAGAAAAACATCAGTTAGGGAGCAGGCTACAAATTACAGCCTCCCATATTCCCTTGAATGAACTATGTGTTTGAATCCAGTTGCTGACTCGCCAGGGCCAATAGTGAGGAGCTCTAAGGAAAGCAACTCATTCAAGTTAGTGTAAAAACAGACCGACATGCCCCCAAAGTTAAGTGAAATTCCCAAACTAGCTGTAGTTGCGCAAAGTTCAAATTGAGGACGGATTCTCGGGGGCTAGGAAAACCTGAGGTACATTTAAATGATGCCGATTAACCCATTCACGTACTTGTATTGGATTTAGTACAATATCAAAATGCGCCACTGAACAAATTCTGTTTGGTGTAAATGCATGACATTTGGTGTCAACATGGTTAGTACAAGTGTCCATACAGGCCACAATGACATTTTAAGATTGACACTGGAAGTATGATAAATAATGACAATTGTTCTGATGCCTGTACATCTATCTGTATATAGTGTTATAGTGCTCTATGACTCTACTTGGGTACTACAGCTTAAAATCAGCTAACTTCCTGTTCAGAATTCATTCCCACAGCAATCTGAAGAGTCAACATACAGATGAGCCCCATCTTTCTTCCTTACTAGGCCCTGGATAAAGATAAGTCTGTAAGTAGGCACCTTTTGTTTTTGAGTCATTAGTACATGCTTTCGTTAATTCAAGCAGTGCTTTCTGGAAGATTTACTTTTTGAAATGTTTATTTCCAGCCTTTTAAGTTGCAATGATGCTGAGCTAATGTGTGTAACTATGTCACGATCGTTGTTGTAAGAATCAGACCAAAATGCAGCGTGGTTTGGGTTCATCAACTTTTATTATGAGAACCGGCACAAAAACAATAAAGAGCAAAGAAACGAACGTGCAGCTTTGTCGTGCTCAAAGGCAACAATACAAAAAAACAGATCCCACAACCAACAGGTGTGGTTTGGACACATGGGGTTACTGTTTATTTTACACATTTCACGAATCAATCAATTCATGTGATCACATGTTTAAATGATCAGATCTTAATAATTTTTGCTATATAGATTGTCCAGACCAATATATACACTGAACAACAATATAAACGCAACATGTTAAGTGTTGGTCCCATGTTTCATGAGCTGAAATAAAAGATCCAAGAAATGTTCCATACGGACAAGAAGCGTATTTCTTTCAAATTTGTATGCACAAATTTGTTTTACGTCCCTGTTTATCAAAAAGATGATTAAACAGTATGCTCATTACACAGGTGCACCTTGTGCTGGGGGAAAATAAAATGCTATTAAAATGTGCAGTTTTGTCACAACACATAGCCACTGTTGTCTGGGCAAGCTGTTTGCTAATGTCAACGATGTGAACAGAGTGCCATATGGTAGCGGTGGGGTTATGGTATGGGCAGGCATAAGCTACGGACAACACAATTGCATTTTATCGATGGCAATTTTAATGCACAAAGATACCGTGACAAGATCCTGAGGCCCATTGTCATGCCATTCATCCGCCGCCATTACCTCATGTTTCAGCATGATCAGCGTTTTTTTTCTCTTTCTCAGATCTTAAACATGTTCAAATCTTAAGTCTGGACCAATATATATAAAAACAATATCTGAAGAAATCCACACGCACTCACACACACTCCTAGAATAGATTATACAGTATAAGCAAATCCAATGCACTTCAATGCTACAGCATTCTCCTTCTTTCTCTCCCTCTCTCACAAGCAGGCATGTGTACACACACATACATACATGCGGTTGAGCATTGATGTCTGTAGTATGTGTGTACACACCTGTGTACATGTGAGAGAGGGACAGAAAAGAGGGAGAATGCTGTAACAGGCCTCACTTGCCAAAATATTGCACAATGCAGGTGTGGAAAGCTCTGTACCAAGCTGAAACAGCATCTAAAGCAACAAGGATCATAGCTTAATAGTTGCGTGTGTGTGTGTGCGTGTGCGTGTGCGTGTGCGTGCGTGTGCGTGTGTGTGTGGATTTCTTTAGATGATGTTCCGGACAATCTACACTTGTAGTCAGTCTATCCTTGTTTTGAGAAATTGCTGTGTACTACTCCCTTCACAGAACAGCGCAAACTGGCTCTAACCAGACTAGAAAGAGGAGTGGGAGGGCTCAGTGCACGACTGAGCAAGAGGACAAGTACATTAGAGTGTCTAGTTTGAGAAACAGACGCCTCACAAGTCCTCAACTGGTAGCTTCATTAAATAGTACCCGCAAAACACCAGTCTCAACGTCATCAGTGAAGAGGCGACTCCGGGATGCTGGCCTTCTAGGCTGAGTTCCTCTGTTCAGTGTATGTTCTTTTGCCCATCTTAATCTTTTCTTTTTATTGGCCAGTCTGAGATATGTATTTTTCTTTGCAACTCTGCCTAGAAGGCCAGCATCCCAGAGTCGCCTCTTCACTGAGTTCTAAAATTCTCTGGTAGAATGTCCTGCTTTTCTTTCGTCACACTCACAACCGTAAGTTATTTTCTGTAATTAGCTAACCATTAACTTGTAATTTGTTATCTTGTGAGTATATTTTCCTGTAATAATATTTTTTTTTTTGCTAAAGTTAAGATGTTGTCAGCTATGATATGGTCATTGTTTGAACTGGCTAACCAGATAACTTAACTCTAGCTAGCTAAATGTAACGGTGTTCCTCCTCCTCTTCATACGAAGAGGAGGAGTAGTGATTCGACCAAGGCGCAGCGTTGTGATATGACATGATATTTATTTAAACAAGACGAAAACAAACTATACTTGACTAACTAACAAAACAATAAACGATGTAGACTGACCTGAACGTAAGAACTTACATGTAACACGAAGAACGCACGAACCGGGAAAACAGACTACACAAAAACCATACGAACAAACATACCGAAAACAGTCCCGTGTGGCGCAACATACACAGACACGGAAGACAATCACCCACAAACTAACAGTGTAAAACAGCCTACCTATATATGATTCTCAATCAGAGGAAATGAATAACACCTGTCCCTGATTGAGAACCATATAAGGCTAATTAACCAACACACTCCCACATAGAACAAACAACACAGACTGCCCATCCCAACTCACGCCCTGACCAACTAAACACATACAAAACAAGAGAAAACAGGTCAGGAACGTGACACTAAAAAGCTAGAAACAATCCAAAACATTGTTTAGGAAGTTGCCTGGTTTGCTAGATTGACATTTACTAAATTCCTCTTTAAAATGGGCGGGTTTATTGGTGTTAAAATACATCAGTTATGCTATTTTGGACCACCAGCCTGTCGTTTTTGTTTTTATACTTTTCCATAACGTCGGAAAGCAATAGAATGTCATGTCACTACGACAACTGTCTACTGACATGTCGATAGACGTAGTATATAAACCAACCTTTAGTCTTAAAATCTTTTGTTGTTTAGTACAGTACCGTACTCACTCTGTCTAGCACATGGTCTCAAATGTGAATCCTTAAAGAGATGGGTGGGACTAAATCTTAAGAGGGTGTGAACGATGCTGAATTGGTGTAGACAAAGAAGAGCTCTCCAGTAGGTGTACCAAAACATTCAAGGACCATTTTCTCAAAAGTGGGGTTACAAGTTTATCAACTTTCAAAGCAGAATGACTTTCCCATTGTTCCTCAACTGTACTGTATGATATACCATTTTCTAGCTCTGAGTCTCTACTTTTATCAAATGTAAAAAACACATTTTCAAATGTTGCTACATAAGACCGAATCGAGCAGGTTGGTCACATATAGTACAACATTAAAACACACATTGTAGAGAAACACTTTGGCCGATACAATTTTTATCAGATTTGTCCATCAATCAGCTCAGATAACAAGTGTACTAAAAAAAATTATACATTTCCGTTATGGACATGAATGGGTTAAACAGGGCAAATACAAATGAAAAATCTTCATCTCCTCAAGTTGCAGGGAGATGAGACTATGTTGGCCACTGACCAGGATCTAGGACAGAAAACATGGCATAAATGTAACTGTCATAGAAACTGATATAGGCAGACAGGCAGGCAGACAGAAAAATACATCCAGCATGTCACACCATGTGGTGTTATAGCTCCGGTTCCCTATACCACTCCAACACTGGCTCTGACAGATGTGCATGCCCTTCCCTCTAATTATCACACGGGTGATGACCCAAACTCATTAAACGCCCACTGATAATAAAACCTTGATTGGTGGAGGTCGTCAACTCCTCCAGACGTCGGGAACACTGTCGCTCCCTCCGATAAGCCAAAAACCCTGGTTAATCAACGAGAAGCCAGCCACATGGAGGAATGTTGGTCTCAGATTTGAGCAGAGATGTTAACTATCGAGGGAAAGAGTCTAGCGGGGATATAAGCTATGTATACAAAAGTATGTGGACACCCCTTCAAATTAGTGGATTCAGCTATTTCAGCTACACCCGTTGCTGACAGGTATATAAAATCAAGCACACAGCCATGCAATCTCCATAGACAAAAATGGCAGTAGAATGGCCTTGCTGAAGAGCTCAGTGAGTTTCAACGTTGCGCCGTCATAGGATGCCACGTTTCCAACATGTCAGTTTTTTTAATTTCTGCCCTGCAATAACTGCCCCAGTCAATTGTTAGTGCTGTTATTGTGAAGTGGAAACATCTAGGAGCAACAACGGCTCAGTTGCGAAATGGTAGGCCACACAAGCTCACAGAACTGGACCAGCGAGTCCTGAAGCGCGCAGCATGTAAAAATTGTCTGTCCTCGGTTGCAACACTTACTACTGAGTTCCAAACTGCCTCTGGAAGCAAGGTCAGCACAAGAACTGTTCATCGGAAGCTTCATGAAATAGGTTTCCATGGCCGAGCAGCCGCATACAAGCATAAGATCACCATGTGTTATGCCAAGCATCGGCTGGAGTGGTATAAAGCTCACAGCCATTGGACTCTGGAGCAGTGGAAACGCGTTCTCTGGAGTGATGAATCACGCTTCACTCTCTGACAGTCCGATGGACGAATCTGGGTTTGGCGGATGCCACGAGAACGCTACCTGCCCCAATGCATAGTGCAAACTGTAATGTTTGGTAGAGGAGGAATAATGGTCTGGGGCTGTTTTTCAGAGTCCGGACTAGGCCCCTTGGTTCCAATGAAGGGAAATCTTAACGCTACAGCATACAATTACATTCTAGACGATCCTGTGCTTCCAACATTGTTGACAATGCCCCCATGCACAAAGCGAGGTCCATACAGAAATGGTTTATAGAGATCGGTGTGGCCTGCACAGAGCCCCGATCTCAATTCCATTAAACACCTTTGGGATGAATTGGAACACGGACTACATGCCAGGCATAATCGGCCAACATCAGTGCCCGACCTCACTAACGCTCTTGTGGCTGAATGGAAGCAAGTCCCCTCAGCAATGTTCCAAAATCTAGTGGAAAGCCTTCCCAGAAAAGTGGAGGCTGTTATAGCAGCAAAGGGGGACCAACTCCATGTTAATGCCCATGATTTTGGAATGAGATGTTCGACGAGCAGGTGTCCACATATGTTTGGTGATGTAGTGTATCTGGTACTTTGATAACATTGGTTACTGTCTAATGATGGTACACTCACCATTGAAAGAAGATTGGAAACCCAAAGTTATCAACACAATGGTGCAGCACTCTACAATATCTACTGTATCCTACAATTTCCTATCCCCCCCGTCTCTTATTCTGCCTACTTTCGGCACCTGCATCTATCTGCTATGTTTGCCAGTGCTTTCCCCAGTGATGTTTCAACAGTGTGGGCTGTAAGAGTACATTAATATATGTTTTGACATACAGTAAGTCATTTTAGTGTGCCATCATGCTGGTTAGTGTGATCTGTTCAATGCTAAAGCTAGGAGAAGAGCTGATGGCCATCAAAGGTGATTGTGCCCAATCTCTAATATGTCTTCATGCTGCAGTGTGTGTGTGTACACTTTTCTACCTTATCAAGACCCCAATGTCCTAACAATTCAACCCAATGTCCTGACAAGGTGGGAAAATAATACCTTTTTTGAAAAGTCAGGACTTTTTTCATGTCCTGAATTTGTTCAAATGGTATTTTAAGCTTAAGGGTTAGGTTTAGGGTTTTGGGGTTAAGGTTAGGTTAAGGCCTGGGGCTAGGGTTAGGTTTAGGGTTTTGGGGTTAAGGTTAGGGTTAAGGTTAGGTTAAGGCCTGGGGCTAGGGTTAGGTTTAGGGGTTAAGAGAAAATAGGATTTTTAATGGTCAAACATTTTTACTCTGTAAAACGTCAAGTGAAGTGTAATGAAAATAAACCTGTGTGTGTGTGTGTGTGTGTGTGTGTGTGTGTGTGTGTGTGTGTGTGTGTGTGTGTGCACATGTGCATTTCCATCGAGTGCTCTCTTTTTACAGGACCCGCTGGGACCTGGATATAGATGTGTTCCTCTCTATATGAAGGCACGAGCGAGAGATGAGACAAACATAGGGAGAGGGGGAGGGAGAGGAAGGAGCGAGTGAGGGAGGAAATGCTAAGTGAAGCTCCCTCTCCTCCGTCTCTCCCCTCTCCTCCCCTTTCAATCCCATCTCACACACCTCTCCGAGCACATGATCTGGACAGCAAATCGACCACACAGCAAGGTCGATGGATGGTGCATCACACTGATGGTACAGCGCACTCGTTTTTACAAGCAGCCAAACAGTGTAGCTCAGACACGAGGAGGCTGGGACAGAAGTGATAAGGACCCTGACAGGGCAGATAACGAGGGAAAGAAAATGGAGAGAGAGAGACAGAGAGAGAGATGAAAAAAAGAGAACATAAAATCCACAGCCAATGACTGTATGGTATAACATACAGGGCTTAACCTCTCCACTTAGCATGACATGTATTCCACACACACATTGTTTTTTGTATGCCCGAAGGATATACCTATAGAATCCTCTACATCCACCAAGGGCATTATGGTGTCCATAGGCAGTGTATATAACTATGACAGTTAGTACAGTGTCAGGTTATATGTCTGTGTACTAGAGTACGCATCTGTGTGTCAATGCACCTCTACACCTGTTTGTTCGTCACATCATCATATGGTCATGTGCTCCTGCCTATGTGTTTTATGCCGACATGCAAATATCTTGCATCATTTTAGTATCTACAGCATTGCTCTCATTTGTAGATGTTTTTTGGGGAGTTGGCTGTCCCGATGTGGGTGAAAGTAATTCATTTTCGCTCAGCTTGATGCTAGGTTGGCAGACAATTTACTTCACAGGTCATTTCCATTGCAGCCAATCAAACTAAAGGACAAAGTCTGCCCATTCAAATCCTGGAGTGTTGATGATATCTTGGTTAATTAAGGTGAGCCAGGATGATTGATGTGACAACATTTCACTCTCATGTCAAAGTCAGAGGAACAGAATTATATACAGTATATCTCAACTCAACTCTGGTAAGGCCCAAAAGAGTGAGTGAGATACATGAGGAGAGTTGGTGGTTACGGGCTTGCAGTTCTGGAGTTTGCATGACATCCGCCAATGTGTTTCTGTAATGAGATGCAGACCGTGGCTGTCATGGCGCACTTCACCCGCTCTGGTGTATGGCAGTGTGTTCCTAATTAATACCAACCAAGGAACATGGGAGGACCTTGGAAGAAATGGAGTTGGGAGCAGAACGCTTAGTTAGCAGCAGATGGCACGCAGGAATAGCTGTAGCACATTGCCTGCTAGGGCAAACAGAAGTGGTGTGGGGAGCAGAGGGCAGCCATCACATTATATGGTTCTATATGGAGCTCCCAGACATTGAGTGGCTGTCATTCAACTCGCTATCTCCCAAAAAAAAGAGAAACATTCATCATCAAGAGTGTAAAAACGATTCTTCGCTAAAGGAGGGAAATGTCAATTTTACAGCATCATACGGATCATTGAAAAAATAACCCAGGGAGTTGAGTGACTGATGACTTATACACAATGTCAAGTTCCCTCTTCGACGATTAGCGTCTTTTGTACATTCCTTTTGGACGAAGCGTTGCAAAGTTGTTATTCGCAGACAGAAAGGTATTGGCAGTCAACACAAATCTACATGTTTTCACTTGTATTGCAGTGGGTTGAAATTCTGTGACAAATGCTGTTGCGGACATGAACTGCTTCAACGATGGGCCATGAGGATCAGGAATAAACATGAGTATGAGTATTTGGAACTTTCTTACATGCTGACCAGACCGGACACGTCGCGTGCGCGAGTGTCGCAAAATAAATTTAGAAATACATATTATTCATTTATTGCACCCACACTGCTCGCGCGCGCCAACGAGCGTCTGCGTTGCCAAGGGCTAAAATAGAATTCATTCCTATTTCTGACGCAGATCGCGCTGAAAGTCCTGCCTCTCCCATCTTTTCATTGGTTTATAGAAGCAGGTACCCACGTGCCATCTCCTCATTGGTTATACCCACGTGGGTGATTGAAAGATGAAATGTTTTGCCGGTTGTCGTGGTAAAAGTGTAGATGCCGATCACCATATAATTTCAAAGATGAAAAAGCCTGGAAGGAGGAGAGATAACTAGAAATGATTCGGTTGGTCGTTTTATGTGTGGATTAATTGTCGGAGTAGAAGACCTTGTGTATTTCAGGTAAAATAACAACTCAACGTTAATACCCCAGGACAAATTAGCTAGCAACAGCAAGCTAGCTAAATAGGACAAATTAGCTAGCAAGTGCAAGCTAACTAGCTAAATTGCCATACATGTTTAATGCTTTTCGACCTATCCCCAAATTAATGTCATTGGTTCAGAGTTTGTTTTGATATTTTAACCTGCGTGTCGTGATCGCGTTTGGTGTAGGGGGACAAAATACATTTATGCACGATAGCGCACAATGGTGCACGCGCGCAGCCGGTTTGGGTTCCGTGTTAGAATCGTTCTAATATTTTCCAATGGCTGATATTTTTTCCATGTTTGAGTAGATGGCTGCTGAGACAAGTTGTGTAATCTCCGAACTGTCACACTTTTGAAATAATCTTCAGTCTCACTTGAAGATGGACTGCCTTTTGCCCACAGTGCTGAAGTGATGACAAGTCCCTGTTGAGTAGCCTTGGAGGGTTGGATTGAGGGAGACTACAATTTTGTCAATGTGATCCAGAGGTATTGTGTTGTAGGCCTACTGTATGTGATTGCTGTTGGGAAAGTGGACACTCTTAGTACTGCCCAGGGCATGTCCTGTCATCGTAGGGACGGTCAAGTTGTTTTGGGAATATCAGTCTGAAATACTGTGGGGAAACAAACACTCATGGCTCTGCAAAACGACAATGGAATTTTTCTAGGTCCAAGTTCAATTAGTCTCTGTGCAAGTGAACATGACCTATCTTCCACAGTATAAAAGTCACCTCATGAGGATTGAAAGGTGTCCTGCATGAAGAATCTGCCTTAAATCGAGAACAACTGATGACATTTTGCGTATGTATTAGTTTGATCATAAGTTGCATCTTGTAAAACAATGCTCTTCTTTCTCACAAATTCTCTACACACTGAAGTTGTGTTAAATTCAAGTAAATTAAGATATTGAATTTGAAATGATCCACTACTGTTATGAGAAGTCCATGATTTATAAACTGAATTTAAATTCAATCTCCTGACAGGAATGGGCATGAAATGGACACCATAACTACAGTTTGTCTGGCCCTTTCCACCACCTTCATTCAGACGCCTCTAGCCATGTTATAAATATTTTCTTTCATCTTTCCAGGGAAGAACATGTGATTGTGCAGTAGAACAGGACAAACAGCTGTCATAACTACCAATGCTTTGAAGAAGCACGTCATGTTTCCCTGATATACTTGTTCTGACCTTGTTTAGCTAAGCTCAGCTGATTGATTACTCAGTGAAATCTGCCAGTTTATCTGGTGTGTCTGGCTATGCTAGCTATGCTTTTCAGTGCACAGAAGTCTTGTTAGCTGAGCCACAATATAATCGTTATTGCATATAGACAGTGGCTTTATAAGGCAATGGGAGAAATATATTTAGCATGAAGTAGTGTTTCAATTTGAGGACTTCATCTGAACAGTGTTAAGCGTTAGTGCACTCTGCATACAAAGTGGGGACACAATACACTCAGCAGCATGTCATTACTGGGGCCAAGCGCAATCTCAATCCTGGGCTATGGGCTTGGAAGTTGGCCCAGAGTTGTAACTGTGATCTATGGCCCTATGTTCGCCACTGCACATTAACATTTAATCTTTGGTGTGGGAGGCCTGGACTCCCGCTAGAGAAGAGACACACAATGGCAGTGTTGTTATGGAATTTGAACGCTGCAGAGACCCTGACTGTGTGCAAAGCACTTAATATTATTTCTAACACTAATCCAGGGACAGTTTTCTAGGTGAGAAATTCCCTCCAATATTCGCTAGGGCAACCAATCTTCACCTCCACCTCATCTTCACCTCACCTTCCTGCCAACACGGGTGGCCCATGCCATAGATAAGGCACACCTTACCACTTATTTGGACAGCAGTGGGGCTCCGGAAATGCATTTTCATTTCCAAAATAAATTAAGATTGGGAGACACTTTGCTTCGCCTGGGCATTTCTCATGGTTCGATAAACTTCCCCAGAAACAGATAATGGGAGATTATCTCTGCGTGGGGCCAGCCCATCTTTCTCTCATTAAACATTCAGGAAATTAGGCATATGGCTCTGCACTTCAGTAACTGAACACCACGGACATGTTCAATAAACCCGCGTACGACCACCATCTGATTGGAATGCGTTGGGATTTGCACCACATGTTCCTTTGCTCGCACCCTTGTAGGACGTTAAAGCTCAATTTTACCCTGCTTATTTATTTGGTTCCCCTGCTGCCCACCCGCTGGCAATCTTAACAAGGTGAATATAGCCCTGTATTTTTTTCTAAAAGCATGTTGTCGTTGAGACTGACTATATAAAAAGGTATGTGTGTCCATTTGCGCAGGATGTTCCATGAGAGCTTGTATGTGCAGATGTTTTACATCGCTCTTAAACAGTTGGAACCCACATGCACCTGATCAGCCTCCCTTTTTTCTGTCCTCTCTAACCTTGAGACCATACCCAGTCGTAAACATCATTGTTGTTCCCTTACCCCCACATAGCAATAACTGATTTGGTCTCTTTCTGCTTTGCTGTCAGATGCATCTCTTACACCTGTCTGGCTTGCGTCTTTTTCAGCAGTCTGGGCATTCAGTCATATATTCCTCCCGACACTAATCCATGCTCTCTGCCCATACCCTTGAACACTCTCATGCCCCTCATTGTAGGTGGCTCATTCCTCATTCATGTACTCATCCCTATAGGCTTTATCATTAACTAGTCCTACTTTATAACTTGGGTCTTATTAATACAAACCATTTGGTTTTAAGTGAAATATTAGCTTTTGTCTGAAGCCAGAAAAGGCAGGAAATTCAAAAGCTAATTTGATCTATGCACTAACAAGCCTTTTCAGCACAAGCAGCCTGACTACTACAAGAGTACTGTAGCTTTTTTATCTACTTTACTTCAACAACAGATGTACTCGCATTGGATGGGTTGATTAGGATTCAAACCTTCTCTGAAACAGTTGGATTCATTCTTAGTAGGTTTACCCCATTAATATACTTGGTAATGTAACATGTTTTTTCATGTAAGACATCATCCCATTACACTCATATAAACATTATGGTTTAAATAAGTGAACACAGATTAAATATAGTCTTGGTCTAAAAAGCAAGATCAATAAAAAATCTAGTCCCGGACTAGGTGTAATCTGTATCCGCAAAACTGCTCCTTAACCCTACATTTGACCGAGCCTAATACATAAGTCTACTCCAATGAGAAATGGACAAGGAAGTTGACAGCTTTTGTCCGTGATGTGTACGCCGAGGAACTTAAAACTTTCCACCTTCTCCGCTGCTGTCCCGTCGATGTGGATAGGGGGGTGCTCCCTCTGCTGTTTCATGAAGTCCACGATCATCTCCTTTGTTTTGTTGACGTTGAGTGAGAGGTTGTTTTCCTGACACCACACTCAAAGTGCCCTTCACCTCCTCACTGTAGGCTGTCTCGTCGTTGTTGGTAATCAAGCCCACTACTGTTAAGTCGTCTGCAAACTTGATGATTGAGTTGGAGGCGTGCATGGCCACTCAGTCATGGGTGAACAGGGAGTACAGGATGGGGCTGAGCATGCACCTTTGTGGGGCTCCAGTGTTGGGGATAGGCAAAGAGGAGATGTTGTTTCCTACCTTCACCACCTGGGGTGGCCCGTCAGAAAGTCCAGGACCCAATTGCACAGTGCGAGGTTTAGATCCAGGGCCTCAAGCTTAATGATGAACTTGGAGGGTACTATGGTGTTGAATGCTGAGCTGTAGTCGATGAACAGCATTCTTACATAGGTATTCCTCTTGTCCAGATGGGATAGGGCAGTGTCCAGTGTGATGGCGATTGCATTGTATGTGGACCTATTGGGGCGGTATGCAAATTGAAGTGGGTCTAGGGTGGCAGGTAAGGTGGAGGTGATATGATTCTTGATTAGTCTCTCAAAGCATGATGACAGAAGTGAGTGCTACGGGGCGGCAGTCATTTAGTTCAGTTATCTTTGCCTTCTTGGGTACAGGAACAATGGTGGCCATCTTGAAATATGTGGCGACAGAAGACTGGGATAATGAGAGATTGAATATGTCCGTAAACACACCAGCCAGCTGGTCTGCGCATGCTCTGAGGATGCTGCTAAGAATGCCGTCTGGGCCGGCAGCCTTGTGAAGGTTAACACGTTTAAAGTTCTTACTCATGTCGGCCATGGAGAAGGAGAGGGGGGGCCAGCAGTCCTTGGTAGCGGGCCGCATCGGTGGCACTGTATTATCCTCAAAGCAGGCAAAGAAGGTGTTTAGTTTGTCTGGAAGAAAGACGTTGGTGTACGTGACATGGCTGGTTTTCTTTTTGTAGTCCGTAATTGCCTATAGACCCTGCCACATACAGTGGGGCAAAAAAGTATTTAGTCAGCCACCAATTGTGCAAGTTCTCCCACTTAAAAAGATGAGAGAGGCCTGTAATTTTCATCATAGGTACACTTCAAATATGACAGACAAAATGAGAAAAAAAAATGCAGAAAATCACATTGTAGGATTTTTTATGAATTTATTTGCTAATTATGGTGGAAAATAAGTATTTGGTCACCTACAAACAAGCAAGATTTCTGGCTCTCACAGACCTGTAACTTCTTCTTTAAGAGGCTCCTCTGTCCTCCACTCGTTACCTGTATTAATGGCACCTGTTTGAACTTGTTATCAGTATAAAAGACACCTGTCCACAACCTCAAACAGTCACACTCCAAACTCCACTATGGCCAAGACCAAAGAGCTGTCAAAGGACATCAGAAACAAAATTGTATACCTGCATCAGGCTGGGAAGACTGAATCTACAATAGGTAAGCAGCTTGGTTTGAAGAAATCAACTGTGGGAGCAATTATTAGGAAATGGAAGACATACAAGACCACTGATAATCTCCCTCGATCTGGGGCTCCACGCAAGATCTCAAAATGATCACAAGAACGGTGAGCAAAAGTCCCAGAACCACACGGGGGGACCTAGTGAATGACCTGCAGGGAGCTGGGACCAAAGTAACAAAGCCTACCATCAGCAAGGGCATTGAAGATGAAACGTGGCTGGGTCTTTCAGCATGACAATGATCCCAAACACACCGCCCGGGCAACGAAGGAGTGGCTTCGTAAGAAGCATTTCAAGGTCCTGGAGTGGCCTAGCCAGTCTCCAGATCTCAACCCCATAGAAAATCTTTGGAGGGAGTTGAAAGTCCGTGTTGCCCAGCAACAGCCCCAAAACATCACTGCTCTAGAGGAGATCTGCATGGAGGAATGGGCCAAAATACCAGCAACAGTGTGTGAAAACCTTGTGAAGACTTACAGAAAACGTTTGACCTCTGTCATTGCCAACAAAGGGTATATAACAAAGTATTGAGATAAACTTTTGTTATTGACCAAATACTTATTTTCCACCATAATTTGCAAATAAATTCATTAAAAATCCTACAATGTGATTTCCTGGATTTTTTTTCTCATTTTGTCTGTCATAGTTGAAGTGTACCTATGATAAAAATTACAGGCCTCTCTCATCTTTTTAAGTGGGAGAACTTGCACAATTGGTGGCTGACTAAATACTTTTTTGCTCCACTGTACATCTCGTGTCTGAGCCGATGAATTGCGACTCCACTTTGTCCCTATACCGACATTTCACTTGTTTGATTGCCTTGCGGAGGGAATAACTACACTGTTTATATTCAGCCATATTCCCAGTCATCTTTCCATGGTTAAATGCAGTGGTTCGCGCTTTCAGTTTTGTGCGAATGCCGCCATCTATCCATGGTTTCTGGTTAGGGTAGGTTTTAATAGTCACAGTGGGTACAATATCTCCAATGCAATTCCTTATAAACTCACTCACCGAATCAGCGTATAAATCGATGTTATTCTCTACAGCTGCCCGGAACATTTCCCAGTCTGCATGAGCAAAACAATCTTGAAGCATGGATTCCGATTGGTCAGACCAGCGTTGGATAGTTCTAGTCATGGGTACATCCTGTTTGAGTTTCTACCTATAGGACGGTAGGAGCAAAATGGAGTCGTGGTTGGATTTGCCGAAGGGAGGGCGGGGGAGGGTCTTGTATGCATCGCGGAAGTTAGAGTTACAGTGATCCAGTGTATTGCTTGCACAAGTGCTACAATCAATATGCTGATAAAATTTAGGTAGCCTTGTTCTCAAATTTGCTTTGTTAAAATCCCCAGCTACAATAAATGCAGCCTCAGAATATATGGTTTCCAGTTTGCACAGTGAAGTTCCTTGAGGGCTGTCGTGGTATCGGCTTGAGGAGGGATATACACGGCTGTGATAATGACTGACGAGAATTCTCTTGGGAGATAATATGGTCGGCATTTGGTTGTAAGGAATTCTAGGTCAGGCAAACAAAAGGACTTGACTTCCTGCATGTTGTTACGAATAAATCAGTCGTTAATCATGAAGCGTTTCGTCCCAGAGAGATGTTTATTTCTGTCGGCGCGACGCATAAAGTATCCTGGTGGCTGTACCGACTCCAACAACATATCCTGAGAGAGCCATGTTTCCGTGAAACAGAGAATGTTACAATCCCGGATGTCTCTCTGGAAAGCAACCCTTGCACTAATTTCGTCTACCTCGTTATCTAGAGACTGGACATTGGCGAGTAATCTACTCGGAAGTGGTGGGTGGTGTGCACGCCTTCGAAGCCTGACCAGGAGGCCGCTCCGTCTACCTCTTCTGCAGCAAGGGTTGTTTTGGGGCAGCCTCTGGAATCAGATCCAATGTCCTGGGTGGTGGTGAGAACAAACGATCGCTTCGGGAAAGTCGTATTCCTGGTCGTAATATTGGTAAGTTGACGTCGCTCTGATATCCAACAGTTCTTCCCGGCTGTATGTAATAACACTTAAGATTTTCTGGGCTAACAATGTAAGAAATAATACATAAAAAACTAAATACTGCATAGTTTTCTAAGGACTAGAAGTGAGGCAATCATCTCTGTCCGCGCCATCTCTGTCGCCACCCACACAGACAGTGTGGTGAAGAAATTTCAACAATGCCTCTTCAACCTCAGGAGACTGAAGAAATTTGTCTTGTCACCTAAAACCCTCACAAACTTTTACAGATGCACAATTGAGAGCATCATGTCGGGCTGTATCACCGACTGGTACGGCAACTGCACCACCCACAACCGCAAGGCTCTCCAGAGGAGTTGCGGTCTGCACAACGCATGTTGACGAGGACAAGGCTGGAGATCACTCTGTCATGCTGATTGAGTTCGAATAACAGACTGGAAGCTTCAAAAGGAGGGTGGTGCTTGGAATCATTGTTCTTCCTCTGTCAAACATGGTTAGCTGCAAGGAAACACGTGCCGTCATCATTGCTTTGCACAAAAAGGGCTTCACAGGCAAGGATATTGCTGCCAGTAAGATTGCACCTAAATCAATCATTTATCGGATCATCAAGAACTTCAAGGAGAGCGGTTCAATTGTTGTGAAGAAGGCTTCAGGGCGCCCAAGAAAGTCCAGCAAGCGCCAGGACCGTCTCCTAAAGATGATTCAGCTGCGAGATCGGGGCACCACCAGTACAGAACTTGCTCAGGAATGGCAGCAGGCAGGTGTGAGTGCATCTGCACGCACAGTGAGGCAAAGACTTTTGGAGGATCGCCTGGTGTCAAGAAGGGCAGCAAAGAAGCCACTTCTCTCCAGGAAAAACATCAGGAACAGACTGATATTCTGCAAAAGGCACAGGGATTGGACTGCTGAGGACTGGGGTAAAGTCATTTTCTCTGATGAATCCCCTTTCCAATTGTTTGGGGCATCAGGAAAAAAGCTTGTCCGGAGAAGACAAGGTGAGCGCTACCATCAGTCCTGTGTCATGCCAACAGTAAGGCATCCTGAGACCATTCATGTGTGGGGTTGTTTCTCAGTCAAGGGAGTGGGCTCACTCACAATTTTGCAAAATTGTGTTCACATCCTCCGAGAGCAACTTCTCCCAACCATCCAGGAACAGTTTGGTGACGAACAATGCCTTTTCCAGCATGATGGAGCACCTTGCCATAAGGCAAAAGTGATAACTAAGTGGCTCGGGGAACAAAACATCGATATTTTGGCCCAGGAAACTCCCCAGACCTTAATCCCATTGAGAACTTGTGGTCAATCCTCAAGAGGCGGGTGGACAAACAAAAACCCACAAATTCTGACAAACTCCAAGCATTGATTATACAAGAATGCCCTGACAGCATGCCAGGGCGGATTGCAGAGGTCTTGAAAAAGAAGGGTCAACACTGCAAATATTGACTCTGCATCAACTTCATGTAATTGTCAATAAAAGCCTTTGACACTTATGAAATGCTTGTAATTATACTTCAGTATTCCATAGTAACATCTGACAAAAATATCTAAAGACACTGAAGCAGCAAACTTTGTGTAAATTAATATTTGTGTCATTCTCAAAACTTTTGGCCACGACTGTATATACTGTATTCTATACCATCTATTACATCTTGCCTATGCCACTCGGTCATTGCTCATCCATATATTTATATGTACTTATTCTTATTCCATCTCTTTACTGAACATTTTTAAACGGAAATAGCTTACTTAAGTGTTCAAACCCTTTGCTATGAGACTCGAAATTGAGCTCAGATGCATCCTGTTTCCATTGATCATCCTTGAGATGTTTCTGCAACTTGGAGTCCACCTGTGGTAAATTCAATTGATTGGACATGATTTGGAAAGGCACACACCTGTCTATATAAGGTCCCACAGTTGACAGTGCATGTCAAAGCAAAGAACCAAGCCATGAGGTTGAAGGAATTGTCTGTAGAACTCTGAGACAGGATTGTATCGAGGCACAGATCTGGGGAAGGGTACCAAAAAATGTCTGCCGTATTGAAGTTCCCCAAGAACACAGTGGTCTCCATCATTCTTAAATGGAATAAGTTTGGAACCACCAATACTCTTCCTAGAGCTGGCCACACAGCCAAACTGAGCAATCGGGGGAGAAGGGCCTTGGTCAGGGAGGTAACCAAGAAGCCGATGGTCACTCTGACAGAGCTCCAGAGTTCTTCTGTGGAGATGGGAGAACCTTCCAGAAGGACAACAATCTATGCAGCACTCCACCAATCAGGCCTTTATGGTAAAGTGGCCAGACAGAACCCACTCCTCAGTAAAAGGCACATAAAGGACTGTCAGACCACGAGAAACAAGATTCTCTGGTCTGATGAAACCAAGACTGAACTCTTTGGCCTGAATACCAAGCGTCACGTCTGGAGGAAATCTGGCACCATCCCTACAGTGAAACGTGGTGGTGACATCAACATGCTGCGGGGATGTTTTTCAGTGGCAGGGACTGGGAGACTTGACAGGATTGAGCGAAGAATGGGAGAAACTCCCCAAATACAGGTGTGCCAAGCTTGTAGCGTCAGACCCAAGAAAACTCGAGGCTGTAATCGCTGCCAAAGGTGCTTCAACAAAGTACTGAGTTAAGGGTCTGAATACTTATGTAAATGTGATATTTAAGTTTTCTACTTTCAATGCATTTGCAAAAATTTCTAAAAAACCTGTTTTTGCTTGAATCCATTTTAGAATAAGGCTGTAACGTAACAAAATGTAGAAAAAGTCAAGGGGTCTGAATACTTTCCGAATGCACTGTACATAATACATAATACAGTGCAAACTACATTACAAGATATATAAAATGGCTGTGTCTCTTCATATTCCCCTTTGTGCAGTAAGGGGTTATTTAATCTGTTTCTTGAATCTGGCTTTACTGCTAGTTTGAGTTACCTGGGGTGGTAGAAAGTTACATGTAGTCATGTCTCTATTTATTTCCCAGCCTCTATTCTGTTGAACCAATGAGTAGTTGAACTGTGTACAGTTCGGTACCTTCAACACCTCAATACCTCACACAAAGACCAATAGTGATGCAGTCAATCTTTCCTAAAACTTTGAGCCAGGAGAGATTGACATGCATGTTACTGACACTTGCCCTCCGTGTCCATCTCAGTGCAATACGTGCTGCTTTGTTCTGGACCAAATGCAAAATTACCTATGTTCCTCTTTGCCGCACATAACCACACAGCTGGGCAGTAGTCCAGGTGCGACAAAACTAGGGCTGTAGGACCTGTCTGGTCAACTGAAGTGTCAAGAAGGCAGAGCAATGCCCTATCATGGACAGACCTCTTACCATTTTAGCAACCATTGAGTCTATGTTTTGACCATGACAGCTTGCTGTGTCCCCTAGCCACTGTGTCCCCCAGGTTTCCCTGAACCCAATGAGGGCCAGGAAAATGTGTGGTTAACAATACAAATATGTCAAACGAATTCCTACTATGAAACAAATTCTGTCTGAGGATGAAATGTTTGGTGTAGCTTCGTTGTCGCAAGGGAGGGAGTGATTTCTTTCAGCGACCAACAACAATATTCAGTGCCTTCAGAAAGTATTCATACCCCTTGACCACATTTTGTGTTACAGGCTGAACTCAAAATGGATTAAATAGATTTTTCCACCCATCTACACACAATACCCCATAATGACAAAGTGAAAACATGTTTGGGTACTTTTACATAAGTATTCACAACCCTGAGCCAATACTTTGTAGAAGCACCTTCAGCAGTGATTACAGCTGTGGGTCATTTTGGGTAAGTCTCTATGAGCTTTGCACACCTGGATTGTACAATATTTGCCTATTGTTTTAATGATTCTTCAAGCTCTGTCAAGTTGATTGTTGATCATTGCTAGACAGACATTTAAGTCTTGCCAAAGATTTCCTTGCCGATTTAAGTCAAAACTATAACTAGGCCACTCAGGAACATTCAATGTCATCTTGGTAAGCAACTCCAGTGTAGATTTGGCCTTGTGTTTTAGGTTATTGTCCTGCTGAAAAGAGGAACCAGTTTTTCCTCTAGGATTTTGCCTGTGCTTATAGCTGTATTCCGTTTCTTTTTACCCCCCCCCCAAAAAAAACTCTGCATGAAGAATGGTCCTCGTTGATGTGTTGTGTTTGCCCCAAAAATAAAGCTTTGTATTCAGGACAAAAAGTGTATTTCTTTGTCACATTTTTTGCAGTATTACTTAAGTGCCTTGTTGCAAACCCGGTGCATGTTTTGGAATATTTTTATGCTGTACATGCTTCCTTCTTTTCACGCTGGGTGTATTGATACACCATCCAAAGCATAGTTAATAACTTCACCATGCTCAAAGGGATATTCAGCATCTGCTTTTTTTATTTTTACACATCTACCAATCGGTGCCCATCGTTGCAAGGCATTGAAATATCTCCCTGGTCTTTGTGGTTGAATCTGTGCTTGAAATGTACTATTCAATTGAGGGACCTTACAGATAATTGTACTGAAAGGCGTAGATTCACACGCAGAGCGCGGCAGGTGTTAATTTCGCCTTCACCGAAGTTAGGAATTGTGGTCACAGGCAATGGTCATACACAGGCAGGTGAATCAAGTGAATCAAAACTAGACTAGGAAAAGGCTTAGTAGAGTCAAAGTGAACAATACCTCACAAAGGCACTAACAGAATGAACTGAACTAAATAAGGAGCTGATGAGACCAGGTGAGTAACTAACACAGGTGAAATCAATAAAAGACAGGGCTACATTCAAGAACACAACGAAACAGAGCACAAGGTTGACTAAGAAAATAAATACAAAACCTTACAATAATTGTATGTGTGGGGTACAAAGATGAGGTAGTTATTAAAAAATGATGTTAAACACTATTATTGTGCACAGAGTGAGTACATGCAATTTATTATGCAATTTGTTAAGCACATTTTTACTCTTGAACTTGGGCTTGCCATACATTTTCTTAGGGATCAATTTTCGGCTAAATGACATACCCAAATCTAACTGCCTGTAGCTCAGGCCCTGAAGCAAGAATATGCATATTCCTTGTACCATTAGAAAGGAAACACATTGAAGTTTGTGGAAATGTGAATTGAATGTAGGAGAATATAGATCTGGTAGAAGAAAATACAAAGGAAAAACCAACCAGTCTTTTTCTACCATCATCTTTAAAATGCAAGAGAAATGTCATAGTTGTAGCCATCACTTTGGTTGTAATTCCGATAGTGTCCACAAGATGGCAGCAGTGTATGTGCAAAGTTTCAGATGGATAACTTGAAAAATGAGTGAACAACAAGACTTTTAGTGTGAAGTCCCCAGGTACATTTGGGCAAATCGGAGACGTTCACATTCATATTCCATTTTCTGCAAGAATATCGTCAAATCTGTATACTTGGACTTTGATTTAGCTTTCCAAGTATTAGTAGCGATATTATTAGTTCAACATTTGCAAAACAACCAGTTTTCATAACTCTGAATATTCTTATACGTTGTGTCCAAAATGAAATGCTGTCGTTGGTTAGGTTAGTAGCTACATTTTACCATTAAAACATGTTTTCCGGATACTCCCGTAAAGCCCAACTCATTGGCTATCTAGCTAGCTTGGTGCTTATTTGACAAAGATACAGTCGTCCAAGAGATGGCTGCCCGGGTCATCGGTGTGCCATGAAGGAATCGCTCTCTGACCAAATATGGTGTCCTATAGGATATACTACACCCCTAATGAAATAGTGAAGTCTTGTTACCTTCTAGGATCTCTGAGGAATAGATTCGAACGTGATTTGACTCATTGAAACAACGTTTAGGGTGAGATTTTCACAGATTCCTTTCTTTTCAAATTGAACGAGTGGAAATACAAAATCGATCGTGTGTGCTATGTGGACCTTTTTAGGATATGAAAAGCGATTTTATCTAACAAAACCACACTTCATGTTATCTCTGGGAACCTTTGGATGATAAATCAGAGCAAGATTTCAGAATGTAAGTACACATTTCACCTTCAGAGGTGAATTTATCAAACCTATCGCTTTGAAAAAAGTGTTTTGTTGTTAGGAGCTCTCCTCAAACAATAGCATGACATTTTTTTTGCAGTAATAGCTACTGTAAATTTGACAGTGCAGTTATATTAACAATAATTTAAGCTTTCAGCCAATATAAGACACTTATATGTACCGACATTTGTTGATTCTCTAAAATCTGCGATCGTGTCACAAAACGCTGTATGATTTACAACTGTCCCGTTAAAGGGACACCTATCCCTGTCACGGCCGTTTAAAGGAGTGGACCAAGGCGCAGCGTTGTGAGCGTACATACTTATTTAATATAAGAATTCGCCAACAAAACAGTAAACATCAAACGAAACGTGAAGCCAACGTAGTGCTCACAGGCAACTAAACATGGACCATTACCCACAAAACCAAAATGGAAAATGGCAACCTAAATAGGATCCCCAATCAGAGACAACGATAAACAGCTGTCTCTGATTGGGAACCAATTCAGGCCACCATAAACCTACATCCCCTAGACAATACAAAATCCCCATAGATAAACAAAACAAACCTAGACAAGACAAAAAACCCTAGACAATACAAAACTAATAATAAATAATAAATAATAAAGAAAACAAAATATAACTAAAGTCAGGGCGTGACAATCCCTAAGACTTGCCATAACAAAGGGGCTGAATACTTATTGACTCAAGACATTTCAGCTTTTCATTTTGAATAGATCAGTGACACAAAATCTAAATTTAATAAAAAAAATATTCAGGCTGCAACACAACAAAATGTGGAAAAAGTAAAGGGGTGTGACTACTTTCTGAAGGCACTGTACATAAATATGTTCTGGTTATTGGGTTCAAGTGGCCCTTTGATCTTTTTAGAAAATGTCAAAGGACGTGTAGCTGCTGGCCGATCTTAAACATGTCCGACATGTCAGTTCTAACCAGAGCAAAGTGCCAGTGCCGGATGGTGGTTGGTCTCAACCAAGTTCGCATTGCAGTTTCTTATGAAGGCTCAGTGATAATTCAGATGGAACTGTTAGCAGGCATAAGTGTGCCTGTGACAGCCAATACAGTACGGCTTGGAACACTGCTCGTCCAACCAGCATCCAGGATCCAAACAACCCATTTTATAATTATAAATAATTTGTACACTGCAAATTGACCGCGAGGACCCCAAACAGATAGTACTTCACAAAACCATAATTTCTAACCCTTATACACAGTCACGTTAGTTCAGACAGATAGACCAGGAGAGGTAGGTGAGGCCAAATGTAAGATTACAGCCATTTTGATAATGGCCGGCATTCATATACCCTCCAAGGAAAGATCGGTGGACCAAGATTCAAAGGTCAGATAAGGAAGAAAGAGGTGGTGTTTTGCTTGGTTGTGCCTAGGACATTGTACAATGAACTCATCATTATATCTGCGTGTGAATGTATGGTTGATGAAACAGTGAAGCAGTGAAGCATGTGTTGATATATTGTTGTAAGTACCGGTATGTGGAAGATTGATGTGTAGGGTTATTGAGGTTGGACAAGGATGAGGTTGGGTTGGAAAATATTTGGTGGATGGGTGAGGGTTTGTAAAAAATGTGTAGGGCTTTTTTTTTCTTCGTAGTATAGGATTAGGTAGGAGGGTTTCGTTTTTCTTAATGTTTGTTTCTTTATTAATTTAGTCTGTAAACTGTGATTGACTACACACTCCAGTACAGTAGGTGGTGGCATGCACATTTAACATTTGTTGCAAACTGCCATAATACCATAGAAGAAGAAGATTGAGCACGGTTTTTGCATTTAGGATATCGTCGTAAGAAATGTGATTATTGTACCAGTGTTGAATGTCCAAACTGAAATAGCTAACTATTATGTTAAGGTAAGAATTATCTACAGTTGCTTTGTTAGTTATTTTATATATTTATTTTTTGTTTGTTGAAACTGTCGGTGGGCAGTGACGGTTGCTAGCAAGCTAGCTAACATTAGTTAAAACAGACCAAAGGGACTTAGCTAGCTAATAGACCTTGGTTGCCTTTTTCTGCAGATCATCTATGCATCGTTCTGTTTGTGTCTAGCTAACAATGTTAGATGTTGAACATACAGTTGAAGTCGGAAGTTTACATACACTTAGGTTGGAGTCATTAAAACTCGTTTTTCAACCACTCCACAAATGTCTTGTTAACAAACTATAGTTTTGGCAAGTCGGTTAGGACATCTACTTTGTGCATGACACAAGTAATTTTCCCAACAATTGTTTACAGACAGATTATTTCACTTATAATTCACTGTATCACAATTCCAGTGGGTCAGAAGTTTACATACACTAAGTTGACTGTGCCTTTAAACAGCTTGGAAAATTCCAGAAAATTATGTCATGGCTTTAGAAGCTTCTGATAGGCTAATTGACAACATTTGAGTCAATTGGAGGTGTACCTGTGGATGTATTTCAAGGCCTACCTTCAAACTCTTTGCTTGACATCATGGGAAAATCAAAAGAAATCAGCCAAGACCTCAGGAAAAAAAATGTAGACCTCCACAAGTCTGATTCATCAATGGGAGCAATTTCCAAACACCTGAAGGTACCACGTTCATCTGTACAAACAATAGTACGCAAGTATAAACACCATGGGACCACGCAGCCATCATACCGCTCAGGAAGGAGACGCGTTCTGTCTCCTAGAGATGAACATACTTTTGTGCGAAAAGTGCAAATCAATCCCAGAACAACAGCAAAGGACCTTGTGAAGATGCTGGACGAAACAGGTACAAAAGTATCTATATCCACAGTAAAATGAGTCCTATATCGACATAACCTGAAAGGCCACTCAGCAAGGAAGAAGCCACTGCTCCAAAACCGCCATAAAAAAGCCAGACTACGGTTTGCAACTCCACATGGGGACAAAGATCGTACCTTTTGGAGAAATGTCCTCTGGTCTGATGAAACAAAAATAGTACTGTTTGGCCATATTGATCGTCATTATGTTTGGAGGAAAAAGGGGGAGGCTTGCAAGCTGAAGAACACCATCCCAACCGTGAAGCACGGGGGTGGCAGCATCCTGTTGTGGGGGTGCTTTGCTGCGGGAGGGACTGGTGCATTTCACAAAATAGATGGCATCATGAGGAGGGAAAATATGTGGATATATTGAAGCAAGATCTCAAGACATCAGTCAGAAAGTTAAAGCTTGGTCGCAAATGGGTCTTCCAAATGGACAATGACCCCAAGCATACTTCCAAAGTTGTGGCAAAATGGCTTAAGGACAACAAAGTCATGGTAATGGAGTGGCCATCACAAAGCCCTGACCTCAATCCTATAGAAAATTTGTAGGCAGAACTGAAAAAGCTTGTGCGAGCAAGGAGGCCTTCAAACCTGACTCAGTTACACCAGCTCTGTCAGGAGGAATGGGCCAAAATTCATCCAACTTATTGTGGGAAGCTTGTGGAAGGCTACACGAAATGTTTGACCCAAGTTAAACAATTTAAAGGCAATGCTACCAAATACTAATTGGGTGTATGTAAACTTCTGACCCACTGGGAATGTGATGAAAGAAATAAAAGCTGAAATAAATCCTTCTCTCTTCTAATATTTTGACATTTCACATTCTTAAAATAAAGGGGTGATCCTAGCTGACCTAAAACAGGGCATTTGTACTAGGATTAAATGTCAGGAATTGTGAAACTGAGTTTAAAGTTATTTGGCTAAGGTGTATGTAAACTTCCGACTTCAACTGTAGGTAATAGCTAGCTAGCCACCTAGCTAGCTAATGTTAGTTAACGTTAGGTCAAGACAACTAACTATCCAAGTTATCTCGCTAACGTTACCTGGCTAGCTACAGACCTTCGGCAACGCAACAAAGTTAACAAATAGCTACAGGATTGCTAGTTAGCATTGCATTCCTCCTTCTCCTTCGCTCTGGGAGACTTACAGGTCTGTAACTTACAGGTCTCCTGGAGCTATCCTGTTAGCTGACGTTACCAAGAATATTTTTTCCTGTCAGCAAACACATCTAGGTCTAGGTCCTAAAAGTTATGACGTTAGCTACCTAGCCAGTTATTTAACTAGCTAGTTATTTATGACTATGAAAGAAACACTATCTGGCTATACATTGCTTTGATCAAGCTAGCTGGTTAAAACATTATCAACCAGAGAGACAGTCAAGTTTTAGCTATGATTCCTAGCTAGTTGTCTAATGCTAGCAGTAAACAGCCGAGTTGACTTCAAATTCTAAAAGGCCTTGATGAGTAGACATTTAAAAAATACAGTACAACCCTAATCAAAGTAAGTACAGATATATATATTTTTTGTTTTACATTACCCGTTTCTCAATATTGTAATAACATGATGTTCTACTGAAAACCTGCCTCTATCTATGTACATGTGTGTGTGTAATAATGTGTACGTACATCTCCCTCCAGGTGCAAGTCTATCTTTGACCAATCACAGGAGGAGGAGAGGAAGAGGGTCAGCAATGATTCGCAATGGATGTCACCAACAACGAGAGGTAGGCTAAACCTGAAATCAGGCTGTTACTAGGAGGGTGTGTGTGGATGTGATGGTCTTTCATGCCCTGATCTATCATTCCCCCTCTCTCTTCCTCCCCTTTCTATCTTTTTCTCTCCCACTTTTCTCTCTCCAAGTGTGAAGGCTGTATAATGAGTAATGAGCTCCACAACGCTCTCATGGCTATCAATGAGCAAGACAAACTGCGCTGGTGGAAGAACACCCACAGACCAGGCATGCTCACTGACTGGCCTCAATTCCAGGTGTAACACACCCACACACATACACACACACACACCACGGGCAAATGGAAGTTAATGGGGCCTAATGAAGTGTACTGTAATGGGATGATGTAGACTTCAGCCCCTTTGTTAGTCTACATGTAGCAGACTGTATAACATTAGTTTAAAGTTTTATTAGTAATATGTATAGGATACACATGGTTCCTTCTCGACAATGCAACAACAATAAGAAATATTAAAAGCAAAAAATATGAACATAAAGTAACTCAGTAGAACATTACAAACATTTGAGCATAAGTATAATACAGGAAGGCACAAGTTATTGTCCAATATTTACACGTGTTTTAGGAAAGGGGGGTTAAATTGTGCAGTATTTAGCAATCATAATAAGAGTCTGGTAGAAGCAGTTGTGATGTATGTGTAGCAGGAATGTACTGTATATGTGTGTGTGTGTGTGCGGTTGTGTATATGTCTGTGTGGGTGTGTGGGTGTGTGCGTGAGTTAGTGCACGTGTGCTAAGGTGCATCAGAGCAGGTGGTCAGTCCTGGTCAAGTGTTCATCAGTCTTATGGCATGTAGATAGTAGTGTATTGTCCAACAATGTGACCAATAATAGAGACTGCTGGAGGGTTATATCCTGGACCGGCCTGCCTCGTTCAATGGTGTCTAATGAAACCTCTCAAGAAAAGAAAAAAGGAAGAAAGAGGTAGAGGCACAGCAAAGCACAATAGAGGTGAGCATGTCTCTCATCTCTTCATTCAAAGACTCAATCATGGACACGCTTACAGACAGTTCTGGCTGCTTCGCATGATGTATTGTTGTATTTTCCTTCTTGCCCTTTGTGCTGTTGTCTGTGCCCAGTAATGTTTGTACCATGTTTTGTGCTGCTACCATGTTGTTGTCATGTTGTGTTGCTACCATGCTGTATTTTCATGTGTTGCTGCCATGCTATGTTGTTGTCTTAGGTCTCTCTTTATGTAATGTTGTGGTGTCTCTCTTGTCGTGATGTGTGTTTTGTCCTATATTTGAATTTTTTATTTTTAATCCCAGCCCCCTTCCCCGCAGGAGGCTTTTTGCCTTTTGGTAGGCCGTCATTGTAAATAAGAATTTGTTCTTAACTGACTTGCCTAGTTAAATAATGGTTAAAAAAATATATATCCATCTGTCTTTATGACATCATGCTACAGTACAGCTCAATGATGCTAAGTAGTTGGAGTCATTCAGTACTCACCATCTCATTATGATGAATCATCAATTCCTAATTAGTGATTGCTTTGTTAATTGTTTGTAGATAGCGTTAGTGCATGGTTGATTTACTGTGATGTCTCTCCATCTGTCTCGTGTGTGTGTGTGTGTGTGTGTGTGTGTGTGTGTGTTTGCAGACACAGCAAGAAGTTTATTGGTGGTGAACTGAGAGCAAAGTGCAGTAGCGGTGGGACAGAGGAGACGTCAACAGAGGGGGCTTCGCCCTGAGCCCTATACTACGAATCAGGTTTGAAGAGTTAGCGAGGTAACTTTGGTCAACTCTGAGTTCAACTCGCGATAACCTTTCAGCCAGGTACATTTCTATGGCAACGAATCCTTCAGAACTAACCTGCTCCAGAGCAAGCTAACTGAGGGCTAACTCCATTTATCCTGAATGAAGTGCCTGAACCACAAGTTGAGGACCAATGCAATCAGATACCCTCCCTCTCGCAAAGATTGTGTCATCATCCCCTTTTTGAGGATGACGACTGATAAATTATTTGATCAATCAAGTGTTTTTTTGTGTTTCAAAAAATCGTAATGTTAAAATACCAATCAAATTACACATTTGGTAAGGACAGCATTTGCTTCCAAACTGTAGAGTTTTTTGGGCGCGATTGTATTTAGAAATTTGTGAAAGGCAAACTGACTGCCACAACCAACCATAGACATATAATCCACAGATGGCAGTTCCCATTCAAGTCAATACTGGCAGCCATTACTGATAGTGTACCCATGAGTTGATCAGTCAAATTGCCAGGGTTAGAGGTTCCAAAACCCTTCTATGGATTATATGTCTATGGCCACAACACAACAAGCTGTTCCACAGATAGGAGTGATAGGAGTGGGGAAAAGGTGCATGTGCATTGATAAGCACACCAAAGATGGCAATAGCGATAAATAATAAGATAACGACAGCACTTCTAAAAGCCTACATCACACCATAGCCTGTTGAATTTGCAAGAGAACTTTTCTTTCACTTTGATTTTGTCACAAATGAAAATGTGGCACTGACTCGCCCATGGATTGATGTTTCAGCCTTGTCTTAATGAAGAGTTCTGACTCGCTCATGGATTGATGTTTCAGCCTTGTCTTAATGAAGAGTTCTGACTCGCTCATGGATTGATGTTTGAGCCTTGTCTTAATGAAGAGTTCTGACTCGCTCATGGATTGATGTTTCAGCCTTGTCTTAATGAAGAGTTCGGCGTTCAACTAGCCATGTGCACATACACGCGCAGTTACAAGCCTATTGCTCCACTTATGGCTTTCTCTCCATGCACACGCGAATATCCTCCCCTCAGATCCTCAATGTCTTTTTAGAAGTGTTTAGTAATGCATTATTCTCCTTGACTAGCACCCCGTTTCCAAAAAGTATACCTGTATTTATACTGGTAAGTCTTACTGATAAGACCATGTACTGTACACTACTGTTCAAAAAGATTGGGGTCACTTAGAAATGTCCTTGTTTTTGAAAGAAAAACACCTTTTTTGTCCATTAAAATAACATCAAATTGATCAGAAGTACAGTGCAGACATTGTTAATGTTGTAAATGACTATTGTAGCTGGAAACGGCAGATTTTTTATGGAACATCTACATGGGCGTACAGAGGCCCCTTATCAACAACCATCACTCCTGTGTTCCAATGGCATGTTGTGTTAGCTAATCCAAGTTTAACATTTTAAAAGGTTAATTGATCATTAGAAAACACTTTTGCAATTATGTTAGCACAGCTGAAAACTGTTGTTCTGATTAAAGAAGCAATACAACTGGCCTTCTTTAAGCTAGTTGAGTATCTGGAGCATCAGTATTTGTGGGTTCGATTACAGTCTCAAAATGGCCAGAAACAAATAACTTTCTTCTGAAACTCATCAGTCTTTTCTTATTCTGAGAAATGAAGGCTATTCCATGTGACAAATTGCCAAGAAACGGAAGATCTCGTACAACGCGGTGTACTACTCCCTTCACAGAACAGCCCAAACTGTCTCTAACCAGAATAGAAAGAGGAGTGAAAGGCCCCGGTGCACAACTGAGCTAGAGGACAAGTACATTAGAGTGTCTAGTTTGAGAAACAGACGCCTCACAAGTCCTCAACTGGCAGCTTCATTAAATAGTACCCACAAAACACCAGTCTCAACGTCAACAGTGAAGAGGCGACTCCGGGATGCTGGCCTTCTAGGCAGAGTTGCAAAGAAAAAGCCATATCTCAGACTGGCCAATCAACACTTGATGATAAGTGGATCATTTGAATCGTCCGTGTAGTGCTCAGGCAAAAACAGACATGTGCACCCCTTTGGGTCCCCAGGACCAGGATAAATGTAGAAATGCTGTTCTATCTAGACTAATCACATACCCCACCTCACCCCTCCCTGGCTACCACATGTAGACATGATCCAACTCTGAACACATTGAATATACCTCAATTAATGTTTGTTACATGTACTTTTTTTTTTCTTTGCCGACCACAAGCATGTAGGTTAGATATGAGAGCATTGCTTGGTTTTTAAGAAGTGTCAGTGTTGATATACTGTAGTTTGCAAACTAAGTTTTTCAGGTGATCATGGTGACAGTCTATCAGAGAGATGGGCAACTCTAGTCTTCGGAATGCAATTAGTTTAATAAGGTGTGTTAGCTGGGGGGAAAAGTGTGACACCAATCAGGCCCCCGAAGGCTGGAGTACCACGATGAGGATGACCAGATCAAAACGGAATCAGACTCGACGCAAGATCCAGAATGATCTGATACAGGGCTCTCCTGCAGAGTTACCGTCTTATAGTTTTTCTCCAACCCTAATCTAGTGCGCCTGATTCAAATAACTAGCTGGTTGATAAGCTACAGGATATCTGAACTTCCACCTAGTCCCCCCACCCTTTTTATCTTGTAAAATCTCTCCCTCTACTATAGCCATCTTCGTTGATTGGACTGAGAGGAATGTAAACACAGACAGCTTGCAGCTACCACATTTAACAATGTATGATTCATTCACCGTTACATTATCATCTAAAATAAAGTGAATCATCTTTGTTTCATGTTCTTGTTTGTTTCTGTTAAGGAGGTCCAGTAGGTTCATTTGAATAGTGCTGTATTACAATCGTGTTGGTAAGGTTGATTTGAGTAAAATATTATTGTTTTTTTATGTTTTGGTATTTTAATACTTTCTGTAACTGGTCTCATTACCTGCTGCTTGCACTTCAATAACTAAGTTGTTTATGAATTACACAATTGTTAGAAAGTGAGAATATATCAAGCTAAGATGCTGCAACATCAGCCAACAGCCATTTTAGTGCAGAACAACATTGCCTGGACACTTGAATGATTTTGGGATGAGACTCCAAATAATATTAGAAATATGGTCAAAGAGTAGCTAAGCCAATTTGCCACAACTTTGGAAGTATGCCTGGGGTCATTGTCCATTTGGAAGACTCCTTTGCAACCAAGCTTTAACTTCCTGACTGATGTCTTGAGATCTTGCTTCAATATATCCACGTAATTTTTCTGCCTCACGATGCCATCTATTTTGTGAAGTGCACCAGTCCCTCCTGCAGCAAAGCACCCCCACAACATGATGCTGCCACCCCCGTGCTTCACGGTTGGGATGGTGTTCTTCAGCTTGCAAGCGTCCCCCTTTTTCCTCCAAACATAACGATGGTCATTATGGCCAAACAGTACTATTTTTGTTTCATCAGACCAGAGGACATTTCTCCAAAACGTACGATCTTTGTCCTCATGTGCAGTTGCAAACCGTAGTCTGGCTTTTTTATGCCGGGTTTTGGAGCAGTGGCTTCTTCCTTGCTGAGGGGCCTTTCAGGTTATGTCGATATAGGACTTGTTTTACTGTGGATATAGATACTTTTGTACCTGTTTCGTCCAGCATCTTCACAAGGTCCTTTGCTGTTGTTCTGGGATTGATTTGCACTTTTCGCACCAAAAGTACGTTCATCTCTAGGAGACAGAACGTGTCTCCTTCCTGAGCGGTATGACGGCTGCGTGGTCCCATGGTGTTTATACTTGCGTACTATTGTTTGTACAGATGAACGTGGTACCTTCAGGCGTTTGGAAATTGCTCCCAAGGATGAACCAGACTTGTGGAGGTCTCAATTTTTTTTCTGAGGTCTTGGCTGATTTTTTTTGATTTTCCCATGATGTCAAGCAAAGAGGCACTGAGTTTGAAGGTAGGCCTTGAAATACATCCACAGGTACACCTCCAATTGACTCAAATGATGTCAATTAGCCTATCAGAAGCTTCTAAAGCCATGACATCATTTTCTGGAATTTTCCAAGCTGTTTAAAGGCACAGTCAACTTAGTGTATGTAATCTTCTGACCCACTGGAATTGTGATAGAGTGAATTATAAGTGAAATAATCTCTCTGTTAACAATTGTTGGAAAAATTACTTGTGTCATGCACAAAGTAGATGTCCTAACCGACTTGCCAAAACTATAGTTTGTTAATTTAACAAGAAATTTGTGGAGTTTTAAAAGAAAAGAGTTTTAATGTCTCCAACCTAAGTGTATGTAAACTTCCGACTTCAACTGCATGTTGAGGGTCAATGTTTTCAAGGTACAACAAGTTAGCTAGCCAGCTAGCCAACTTTTGCCACAGCTGGTTTTCTTGGACGAGACGTGAACCCTGGAGCCTGGCTAGCTAGATAGCAACTAATGTTACAATGTCACCAAGCAAAACAGATGCAATTTCAATAATGTAGGCTTGAATTCAAAAATATATTGAGCGTCAATGTTGTTTGGATATAACGTTAGCTAGCTAGTTAACTTGTGTAGCTACTGTTGCTAAGATACGAGAGAGTGGCAAGGTTTCAGTTTTGCATCACAGCTCGGTACATAGAGTAGAACAGATAGATCGCAAATGAGGACATGCAGCATTTCTCACTTTGAGTGATCTGTACTCCTAATTCTGTCCATCTTTATCTGTTTCTCTTTCAACAAAAATGAAATATTAGCCTGTTAGCCCCCATGTAATTAGTTGGCTTTCCTTCATGATTTGCTGATTTGATTGTTTATAAATATATCAACACCTTTCTCGGATATTCAAATGGAGGCACTTTTGATATGTAATCTTTCTCGGTCATTCGAGCTTCACAGCTAATTCTAGGGCTACAATACCTCTTTTGCCAATTAGCCTTTACCCTTTATTGTCGACACGGAGCCCCGCCGATCCATCACGACTGGACTGCCGACGTAATTGCCCGATGTGGTCTCAACAGGCTATTCTGTCACCGAAGAACCATCTGCTAGCCCCGGCCCGCTAGCTTTCTGAACGCTGTGTCCCCTGCTCACCTAGCGTAGTATTGACATTCGAACGGCATCCTGACTCACCTATTGCTGCTCTTTTGACCCTATGATCACTCGGCTACACAGATGATGCCCCCTGGACTGTTTCAATAACACGGTACCTCATTTTGTTTACCTGTCGGCCCCAGCCTCGAACTCAGGTCCTGTATGTACCTAACTTACCCGCTCTGCCCATTCATCGCCATTTACCCATTGTTGTCTTAGCTCTCCTGATTAACACCTGCGATTGCTTTATGCCTCTCTCTAATGTCAATATGCCTTGTCTACTGCTGTTTTGGCCAATTCTTATTGTTTTATTTCACCGTAGAGCCCTCAGTCCCGCTCAACATGCCTTAGATAGCTCTTTTGTCCCACCCCACACACATGCGGAGACCTCACCTGGCTTAACTGGTGTCTCTAGAGATGCAACCTCTCCCATCGTCACTCAACGCCTAGGTTTACCTCCACTGTACTCACATCCTACCATACCCTTGTCTGTACATTATGTCCTGAATCTATTCTACCCAGAAATCTTCTCCTTTTATTCTCTGTTCCCAATGCACTAGACGTTCAGTTCTTATAGACTTTAGCCGTACCCTTATCCTACTACTCCTCTGTTCCTCTGGTGATGTAGAGGTTAACCCAGGCCCTGTAGCCCCCAGTTCCACTCCTATTCCCCAGGCGCTATCATTTGTTGACTTCTGTAACCGTAAAAGCCTTGGTCTCATGCATGTTAACATCAGAAGACTCCTCCCTAAGTTTGTTTTATTCATTGCTTTAGCACACTCCGCCAACCCTGATGTCCTAGCCGTGTCTGAATCCTGGCTTAGGAAGGCCACCAAAAATTCAGAAATGTCCATCCCCAACTACAAGATTTTCTGCCAAGATAGAACTGCCAAAGGGGGTGGAGTTAGTCTGCAGAGTTCTGTCATGCTATCCAGGTCTGTGCCCAAACAGTTCGAGCTTCTACTTTTAAAAATCCACCTTTCCAGAAATAAGTCTCTCACTGTTGCTGCTTGTTATAGATCCCCTCAGCCCCCAGCTGTGCCCTGGACACCATATGTGAATATATTGCCCCCCATCTATCTTCAGAGTTCGTACTGTTAGATGACCTAAACTGGGACATGGTTAACACCCCGGCCATCCTACAATCTAAGCTAGATGCCCTCAATCTCACACAAATGATCAAGGAACCTACTAGGTACCCTAAATCCGTAAACACGGGCACCCTCATAGATATCATCCTGACCAACCTGCCCTCTAAATACACCTCTTGTCACGCCCTGACCTTAGAGAGCCTTTTTATGTCTCTATTTGGTTTGGTCAGGGTGTGATTTGGGGTGGGCATTCTATGTTTTGTTTTCTATGATTTTGTGTTTCTATGTTTTGGCCGGGTATGGTTCTCAATCAGGGACAGCTGTCTATCGTTGTCTCTGATTGGGAACCATACTTAGGTAGCCTTTTTTCCCTCCTTTCGTTGTGGGTAGTTAACTTTGTTTGTGGCACTAATGCCCTGTAAGCTTCACGGTTGGTTTTCGTTTGTTGTTTTGTTGGCGAAATTTTGAAAGAAAAAGGAAAATGTACGCTCACCACGCTGCACCTTGGTCTTCTTCCAGCAACGGCCGTGACACCTCTGCTGTCTTCAACCAGGATCTCAGCGATCACTGCGTCCGTAATGGGTCCGTGGTCAAACGACCACCCTTATCACTGTCAAACACTGTAAAACACTTCAGCGAGCAGGCCTTTCTAATTGGCCCGGGTATCCTGGAAGGATAATGACCTCATTCCGTCAGTAGAAGATGCCTGGTTATTCCTTAAAAGTGCTTTCCTCATCCTCTTAAATAAGCATGCCCCATGATGTCGCTCTTGCTGCTGGTGATTCTCTGATCCACCTCTATGCAGATGAAACCATTTCTGTATACTTCTGGCCCTTCTTTGGACACTGTGTTAACAAACCTCCAGACGAGCTTCAATGACATACAACACTCCTTCTGTGGCCTTCAACTGCTCTTAAAATGCAAGTAAAACTAAATTAATGCTCTTCAACTGATCGATGCCCGCACCCGCCCGCTCGTCTAGCATCACTACTCGGGACAGTTCTGACTTAGAATATGTGGAAAACTACAAATACCTAGGTGTCTGGGTAGACTGTAAACTCTCCTTCCAGACTCACATTAAGCATCTCCAATCCAAAATTAAATCTAGAATCAGCTTCCTATTTCGCAACAAAGCCTACTTCACTTATGCTGCCAAACATATCCTCGTAAAACGGACTATCCTACCGATCCTTGACTTCGGCGATGTCATTTAAAAAATAGCCTACAATACTCTACTCAGCAAATTGGATGTAGTCTATCACAGTGCCCTCCGTTTTGTCACCAAGCCCCATATACTACCCACCACTGCAACCTGTATGCTCTCGTTGGCTGGCCTTCGCTTCATATTTGTCGCCAAACCCACTGGCTCCAGGTCACCTATAAGTCTTTGCTAAATCCAACTATGTGTGGATGATTGGTGGAGGAGCACACAGAGGCATCATGCCCTTATGGGGCACAGGGGCACATGCCCCGCCTTATCTCAGCTCACTGGTCACCATAGCATCACCCACCCGCAGCACGCGCTCCAGCAGGTATATTTCACTGATCATCCCCAAAGCCAACTTCTCTTTTGGCCACCTTTCCTTCCAGTTCTCTGCTGCCAATGACTGGAACGAATTGAAAATATCACTGAAGCTGGAGACTTATATCTCCCTCACTAACTTTAAGCATCAGCTGTCAGAGCAGCTTACCGATCATTGCACCTGTACACAGCCCATCTGTATATAGTCCACCCAAACTACCTCATCCCCATATTATTTATTTTTTGCTCATTTGCACCCCAGTATCTCTACTTGCACATCATCTTCTGCACATCTATCACTCCAGTGTTAATGCTAAATTGTAATTTTTTCACCACTATGGCCTATTTATTGCCTTACCTCCCTAATCTTACTACATTTGCACACACTGTATATAGATTTTTCTATTGCGTTATTGACTGTACGTTTGTTTATAACTGTCACGCCCTGACCTTAGAGATCCTTTTTATGTCTCTATTTTGGTTTGGTCAGGGCGTGAGTTGGGGTGGGCATTCTATGTTTTGTTCTATGTTTTCTATTTCTATGTGTTTGGCCGGGTGTGGTTCTCAATCAGAGGCAGCTGTCTATCATTGTCTCTGATTGAGAACCATACTTAGGTATCCTTTTCCCACCTGTGTTTTGTGGGTAGTTGTTTTCTGTTTTGTGTGAGTACCGGACAGAACTGTTACGTTTTGTTCCACTTTTGTTTTTTGTTTCAGTGTTCAGGTTATAATAAACATAATGAACACGTACCACGCTGCGCTTTGATCTAATCCTTCTTCCTCAGACGAACATCGTTACAGAACTACCCACCACCAAAGGACCAAGCAGCGTGGCCAGGAGGAGCAGGGATCCTAGGTCCGGGAGAAGAGAGAATGGAGGACATCGTGGACATGGGAGGAGCTGATGGCAGGGGACAAGACCCTGCCATGGAAACAGGCTGAAGTAGCGAGGGAGGAACAACTTCGCCACCAGGAGTCACGGCAACGAAGCAGACACGAGAGGCAGCCCCCCCCCCGCACACGGGGAGTGTGGCAGAGTCAGGATTCAGACCTGAGCCAACTCCCCGTGCTTACCGTAGGGAGCCGAGGATGGAACCAGAGCCAGTCGGGGTGAAATTGGAGGTGAGCGAAGCAGAGACAGTGAAGGAGTTGATGGGGAGATTGGAGGAGAGAGTAATGAGAAAGTTGCTGTGTTGGTGCATGAGGCACGACATCCGCCCGACGGCGCGTGTCCTCGATTTGATGTAACCTGAGTCAGCTCTCCATACTCATCCTGAGGTGCATGCTAGCCGTCTGGTGGAGACTGTGCCAGCCCCACGCACCAGGCCTCCTGTGCGCCTCCCTAGCCCTGCACGTCTTGTGCCAGCTTGGCACTCCAGACCTCCAGTGCACCTCCACAGCCCGGTGAGTCCTGCGCCGGCTCGAGGCAGGGTTTCCCCAGTTCACCAGGAGGACCCAGTGCGGCCTGTTCCAGCTCCTCGTACGTGCCGGGCTAGAGTGGGCATTCAGCCTGGAAGAGTGGTGCCAAGGCTACGCACCAGATCTCCAGTGCTCCCCCACAGCCCGGTCTATCCTGTGCCTCCTCCACGGACCAGGCCTCCAGTAGGTCTCCACAGCCTGGTGAGTCCTGTGCCTGCAGCCTGTCCGGAGCGGCCAGAGTCGCCCTCCTGTCCGGAGCGGCCAGAGTCGCCCTCCTGTCCGGAGCGGCCAGAGTCGCCCTCCTGTCCGGAGCGGCCAGAGTCGCCCTCCTGTCCGGAGCGGCCAGAGTCGCCCTCCTGTCCGGAGCGGCCAGAGTCGCCCTCCTGTCCGGAGCGGCCAGAGTCGCCCTCCTGTCCGGAGCGGCCAGAGTCGCCCTCCTGTCCGGAGCGGCCAGAGTCGCCCTCCTGTCCGGGGCCCGCTGCGAGGGTTCCCAGTCCGGGGTCGGCGGTGAGGGTCCCCGCTCCAGAGGCGCCACCTAAGTGGGCCAAGACTAAGGTGGAGCGGGATCCACGTCCCGCGACAGAGCCGGCCACCGCGGATAGATGCCCACCCAGACCCTCCCCTATATCTTTAGGTTTTGCGGCCGGAGTCCGCACCTTTGGGGGGGGGGGGTAACTGTCACGCCCTGACCTTAGAGATTTTTTTTATGTCTCTATTTTGGTTTGGTCAGGGCGTGAGTTGGGGTGGGCATTCTGTTTTGTTCTATGTTTTCTATTTCTATGTGTTTGGCCGGGTGTGGTTCTCAATCAGAGGCAGCTGTCTATCGTTGTCTCTGATTGAGAACCATACTTAAGTAGCCTGTTCCCACCTGTGTTTTGTGGGTAGTTGTTTTCTGTTTTGTGTGAGTACCGGACAGAACTGTTGCGTTTTGTTCCACTTTTGTTTTTTGTTTCAGTGTTCAGGTTATAATAAACACCATGAACACGTACCACGCTGCGCTTTGGTCTACTCCTTCCTCAGACGAACATCATTACAATAACTCTGTTGTTTGTGTCGCACTTTATCTTGGCCAGGTCGCAGTTGTAAATGAGAACTTGTTCTCAACTGGCCTACCTGGTTAAATAAAGGTGAAATAAAATAAAAAAATTTAACTGTTGACAACTTAGTGGAATTTATTAAATGTCTTCTTATAGAATCCCTAAGGGAGAATGCTACATTTCTATACATCCTTCCAGCAAGAGAACTAGTGAGCGCCATCTGCTGGTTATTTAGGGAATTCAGGGTACCGGGGTACCAAATTTCGTTCCATAATATGTAGTATTGACGGAGGAATGACGAGGGGGAAAAAATCAATTGAACATGCATTGCTGGCTCAAAACCTAATATAGAAGCGACTATCATCACTTCTATAATATATTGAGGCATTCTTGCTGAGATTAGGTGTTGGAACAAGAGTATAGATGAGAAGGGAGATGAGTTTAGGAATGAAATTGTGGACAATTTCCTCTCGTCTTTGGGTCCATCTTGTCATCGCTAGTTCCGTTTTGGCACACAACCCTGCATTTAACCATATTCATCTGCTACCCAATCCTACAGTGATTCCCAAGAATCATGAGATCCTTTCACGCTCTCAGGTTGATTACTATTGCCCTCATCCATTTTCAATTGACTGAACTCATCCTATTCTTTATCAATGTCCTTCCTTTGCGTTCACTTTCTGGTCAGAATCTATATGTGAGAGTATTCAGAGCCTATGCAGAGTCAGATGCACACATGCATACATATCCACAGTGTGTTTTAGCAGCCCTCTCACGTCTCCATCGTCAAAGCCGCATGCAGTGCCTCCTGCTGAGTTCACCTTTCCTTTGGAACTGTGTGTGTGTGTGGTGACAGGGACACAGCACAGCAGCAGACAGACAGAGCAAACAGAGGGAGGTCAAGGACAAACGGTTTTAATAGGAGGACCTCGTGCAGATGATGACATTGATATGTTTTTACCTACAGTGTGTGCGTCCTTTCAGAGGCACTTGGCTCACTTAGTCTCATCTTCTGCAACCAAAGAATTGAACCAAGCAAACAAGTTAGGCTGTAGAAATGACCAAGTAATAGAATGAATGTATCATTTCAGATGTGGAATCTTATTAAGAGTCAGATGTTGTTTTGTTCTCTCTCCGACACCAAATGGAATCATTTGAGGCCTTCCACAACCGCAGGGTTCCATAAAATCTTGGAGACCACAGTAACTGCAGATGCAACACACATTATTCCCGTTATAACTATGTGTGGATGATTGGTGGAGGAGCACACAGAGGCATCATGCCCATATGGGGCACAGGGGCACATGCCAGATTTGTTATGTTTGTTTTTTCTCTGTAATGCTACTAGTCACTTAGCAATTTTAGGCTTTAGCTTGCCCAGATAGGTTCCCAATCTCCCAACCTCATAACTAGCTACTAAGCCATTTCAGGCTATCAATCAAGTTAGAGTAGCTTGTCTAACTATCTTATCTGGCATGCCTGCTGGCAAGGTTTGCGAGACTTTAGAAAAGCAAGCAATTACTAAATGTACTGAATAATGGAGCGGCAGGTAGCCTAGTGGTTAGAGCATTGGACTAGTAAACGAAAGGTTGCAAGAATGAATCCCCGAGCTGACAAGGTAAGATCTGTCGTTCTGCCCCTGAACAAGGCATTTAAGCCACTGTACCTAGGTCGTTATTGAAAATAAGAATTTGTTCTTATTAACAGACTTGCCTGGTTAAATGAAGGTTAGAAAAAAAATAAGACATTCCTTAAAAAATATTACCCTGATTTTTGCAGAGAAGCATATTTAATTTATTTTGAAAAAGACACCGGTCAGGAGGATACAGAAAGTTCAAAAGGTATGCCTAGAAAAATACTTGGTTTAAATGTAATCTTGCACCTTATGATAATATCATGATTTTTTATTTTTTATTTAACCAGGCAAGTCAGTTAAGAACAAAATCCTATTTACCATGACAGCCTACCCCGGACAACACTGGGCGCCGCCCCATGGGACTCCCACCACTGCCGGATGTGATACAGCCTGGATTTAACCAGGTACTGTAGTGACACCTCTTGCACTGAGATGCTTGCTTTAGACCGCTGCGCCACTTGGTGCCTGTATTGATGATGTGTGTTAGGATCCCATGTACTGTGTTGTAATTTGGATGTAATATCCTATGTATGTTGTTGCTGAATATTGAGATGTGTGTCAGAATGACACCCTCACTAAAATTACAATTGAACAGGTAAAGACGTGGTAATGTATGCTTAGAAAACCTATGCAGAAAAATATGCATATTTCTTTACATAGAATTAGGCATAATGGTTATGGCTCTAGATTGCCGAAAAAAAGCTGTTTCAGGTGTTTAAAACATTCAAAATTCTTCAACAGCACCCCCTCCATCCTCACGTACTTTGTGCCCCTCTAAAATAATGAGTGCATGACGCCCCTACGCACACACACACACACATAATAAAGTGACACGCAGTGTGACAAAAATTCCACCTCCAGAAGTAGCAGCTCAGGACTATTCGTTCAAATAAGAAAGTTTTTCCTAATCGTCTTCCCTCATCACAGGTTTTATACGAAGCGTTTTTTCAAGGACTTTGCTGTTGGGAATGCCTCTGTGTTGATGACGGATGGTTTTGACAATTGAGTGATAAAACGTATGAATTGTCATCTACCTCGATGTTTGTTCCATTTGCATCCCTTTGAAACTCTTCCAGCACTTTTTTCATCTTTCATCAGGCATCTCTCCCTGCTGTGGGTACTTTTGAGTGCATTTGATGTTTACTTCTCCCAATATGCGATTCTTCAGGTCTGTGTAAAGTAACTAATGATCCAGCATCAAAGGGTGAAGGCAGAGGGGTGAACACAGGGGGATTGACTCAGTGATGTACGGACTGATGGGGAGGTTGGTCGTGAGCTTGGTGAGTGCCCACCGAGCGGTGGGTGTTTCATACCCTCAGTCCCAAGGTATTTCCTCTGTCTTTATGGAAACATAATATGTAAACAGATGAGGAAGCCACAGTTGTGTGGGGCAAAAGAGGAGGGAGGGAGAGAAATAGAAGAAAGAGAGAGAAATAAAGGGAGGGGAAGGGGGAAAGGGAGAAAGGGGGGGGGGGGGGCTTTTTCAAATGAGGCATTAATTGGCATCAGTGACGATTTTAGCATGTAAATCTTGGTGAGGCAAACTAAAAACAAAAAATACATGAATAGCACTATAACGGTGACAAACGGTGCACACAAACTGTTTGGGCCTACATAAAGCTGTCCCAACAGCAGATATTTCCTTTCAGCACCATGGAGTGAATCCTTACCACCACTACACCTGGCTCTCAGCGGAGACTTGTCTGGCAGCAAAACAGTTCATTCAGCCACATTTAATGACTTAAAAAAAATTATATGGCTGACTTGCTTAAACAAATGTGGTTTCTACTGACAATTGAGATGTACAAACTATGGCATAAGGGAACGATGAGCGGATAAGAGGCAACCCGTAATTTCGATTAAGACAATAATGAGTGAGCTAAGATGGGCGTAGTTAATATAACTATTTGTTCAGCACTTTTGAAATTGACAGTGACAGAATTCAGAACATGTGCCGTTCTTACAGTATTCTCCCTGTACACCAAGTCAGAACCATAGGATAAATCAAGGGGGCATATAAGCAGACAATGAAAGCTTTTAATATATTTGATGATGACATTTTTCTAAAACAGGCTGTAGGCTACATGTGCACCACCAAGTCAGAACAGTAGGCTAAGTTGAGGGGGAAAGGGACCAAATGATTATGGTGAGGCACATGGGCGACTAACAGCTTACTATACAACATACACTTATTATTACTTTCTTAGCTACAGTATACATATTTCCTTGGCATATTTCATAACTGATGCAGCAGCATACAAGACATTTTTGGACTTACTATTGTGCTGTGCTCACTTGAACAGAAAGGTGGCGCGGCGGTCCTTCTTGTGGGCAAATTTTGTCATCAAAGTCTGGCATTCTCTGGATTTATGGTGCGTTCAAGACAACTGGGAACTCTGGGAAAAAAACAAGGTCGAATCAGAACGTCAGTGTTCTTTAGGTCAGAGCTCTAAAAAGAGGCCAGAGTTCCCTACTTGGATTTCCGAAAAGGATTACTGTTCAAAACACATTTTCCCATTCGGAGCTTGTTTTTTTTTGTTGTCTTCATTGGAAAATGATTGAACATGATTTGCCAGTAGATTCTCAATGTGATTCATGATGATGACTGCTTGTCTAGCTTGCTATCTACGATTTTGAAAATATGATGTTGGATCAGTTCAATCAAAGCTACTGTAGATATAACGTGATTTGACGTCATTTTGTCTGTGGCCAATAACCTTGAGCCTTCTTGGATGGGCACTTCTAGTGTTAATTTATGGCAGCACCCAATGGGGTTTGGACGTAGGAACACTGAGCCAATCACAGCGCAGCTAGAGAAGATTACCAACCCCTACGCTCTGTATTTTACACTGGCTGCAGCTTCACCACAGAAAGCACTGAGCTAGGCTGAAACACCTGCATTTTGGAGCTGCCTTACTCAATAAAGCAAAAAAGAGACCATGTTTGTATGCAGCTTTATTAACTCAATACTTTTTTTTACACTGATATGTGACACATATTAATGCCAAAATAACATGCAAAACGGCAAAATATATATTTAAAATGTACTCCAAACTATTTTGCGGTGAGAATTTTCATTTGGGAGCACCAGTGCAGTGCAAAAATCGGCCCGATAATACTTGTTGAAGCCTAATGATTGTATTGCTGTTTCCCAAGTGCCATAGAGGGAAAAAAAGACCACAGATTTGTGACTTGTGGTTGCATCATTACTACAGAGAAAAACACTTTGTCTCCATCCCAAACCGTTCAAAAGTTGTGAACCATATTACATGTGCATAAGGTCTGTTTTGTCAACGAGCACAATTCATTCCAATCACTGGTGGTAATCAGATAATCCAAAGAATTCAAGTAGTAAACAATACCCCCCTCTGGCAGAACATGTTCTATTGCGAACTGTCTGGGACTTGTTGTTTCCCTTTTTGCTACTCCAATATATTTGACTTATTAAGTCAAAGACAAAATTAACTGCAATTCATTTGTCTCAAATATATTGGCATACCTACACAAAACCACATTGTAAAATGAAAGGCCTATCTCTGTATTAAAATGTGTACCAATGCAACATGCCTAGATCCGGCCACGGCTTACAGAGCGCTCTTCGCGATAAGCTCTTGTACTGTCTTGTTCCACGGTCCTGAGTTCTCATCACAATGGCGCTAAGTTTTTTTCCTTGTTTTGCATCTGGATGCATCTCTATTTTCGTGGCACGTTTTTCATTCATAAACTACTTGCGGGCTGTTAACAACTTGTTCAGTCATGTTGCCTCATTAGCTAGCAAGCTAACAACCTGGTAACTTGAGAATTGAACCTAGAACCCTGGTGTTGCAAGCACCATACTTGGGACCAATGTAATGCGCCACATTGAACCAATGTAATGTATCTCAATGTAGAAAGACACCTAATAATCCACAAATGACTTCGTAACTTCAATGACAGGTATTTGTGTCAACATTTTAGCTTTCACAATAAACACGTCTTTACAGGGTTACATATGAGTTTCTAGTGTACAACATGTAAAAAGGGGGGACACCTAGTCAGTTGTACAACTGAAATGTGTCTTCAGCACCCAGGGAACAGTGGGTTAACTGCCTTGCTCAGGGGCAGAACAACAGATTTTTACCTTGTCAGCTCTGGGATTCAATCCAGCAACCTTTTGGTTACTGACCCAACACTCTAACCACTGGGCTACCTAGTGCTACCAAAAAAAAAAGTCCCTGGCGTGGACTGACCTCTAATGGCATGTCAGCCTGCGAGAATAACTTCTGGTAGAGAGAGCGGGAGTAGAGATATATTTTTCTATAACAGCATGGGGGTGGGGGAGCACAACACATGCTGAAGCCACGTGTGAGGTATACAGGGAGAGTGTGCTGACTGAGTCTGGTTAGTAGTGAGCAGTTTCTGCCCCGTTAACAACGGCACCTGTGATCGGAGTTGGAGACTAATGAGCAGCCTTTGGCCACTGCCTTATATGTACATCTATGAAGCAAATGCTTCTTTATGAGCTCACTGTTCAGCCAGCTTAGCATATTAGTACATTGCACTTAATGGGCTTGACTGTGGTTGCCTGGAGGTGGAGATATTAGACACATTTATAAAGAGCTTATAGTTTAATCAGGAATACGCTCAATTTACAATGTAACTAAGCCCTGTGTTCTGTTACTGTCATGTATTTGAAATGCAGAGGAGGTTGTTTGGAGACAATGCATGGGAACAATGTGGCTTTGGCTATTCATCAGCTTTCATCAGGGGGCTCATGGTATTATTTTGACTGCGGTAAAAAAAAAAAAAAAAAAAGAGTAATCTGTTGATGAACAAGTACACTCTTAAAATGAAGTGCTTTGTAACACCAAAACTAGTGGCAACTGAGCTGCCACCAACTTGAAGGAGACAAAACCTTAACTTTGGTGGAATATTGAAACACATCATCCTGAGATGTTTTGAAGCACTACATGGTGTGTTGTAACACCACTAAATCAAGGGTTGTGCAACACCTTGCCAGAACCTGGCAACACTAAAGGAAAAGATTGAAAACACTACTTTTGAGTCCTGTTTAGTTCAGAATTAGATACCTTCTCTTTTGGAGTTGTTTCCTCCCTCTAAAAGCTTATAAACACCATGATGATGGTGTTTTGAATCTCATCTAGTGCAGAATTAGATCCCTTTTTCTGAAGTGTCTTAATGTTTAACAAGACAATCAGTTAGTTCTCTCTCTCTTTGGTTATCCTCATGAAATATACACTACATGACCAAAAGTATGTGGACACCTACTCGTCGAACATCTCATTCCAAAATCATGGGCATTAATATGGAGTTGGTTCCCCTTTAGCTGCTATAACAGCTTCCACTTCTAAATAACAGCACTTACATTTGACCGGGGCAGCTCTAGCAGGGCAGAAATTTGACAAACTGACTTGTTAAAAAGGTGCCATGCTATGACGGTGCTACGTTGAAAGTCACTGAGCTCTTCAGTAAGGCCATTCTTACTGACAATGTTTGTCTATGGAGATTGCATGGCGGTGCGCTCGATTTTATACACCTGTCAGCAACGGGTGTGGCTGAAATAACCGAATACACTAATTTGAATGGGTGTCCACATACTTTTGTATATGTAGTGTACTTACATTTTGAGAAACATTAAGTTGGATTCATTTTGGTAAAATGAAATTAACAAATTATTGAAATGACTTGCATTCAATTCTTTAAAATATATTTTGACACTTTATTGAGACAGTTATGAAATGACAGAGGGGATACAGATAGGTGGGAGAAACAGATTGAAAGGGTTGGAGTGGGGAATTGAACCCCAGTCTTCAGGTGTGAGAGGTGTGACGTGTTTAAGCCGGTTGCATTATCGGTAGACCAGAGGCTCTGCACAATGTGCATTCCTTTTTATTTTTTATTTCAATGCACCCAAGAATAATTTAGTGGTTTAGTGGGTAAAATTCCAATGAAATGTACAAACTTATTGCCCCTCCTGTATCCAATCTGTCTAAATAAAGCATTGAACAAATAAGAGGAAGTCCACAAAATATATTCTCCATAGCGCTTTTTCATCAATCAATATGTATGCTATAAACCATTTACCTTTCTAAACCATTGATTGTTTTCACAACACTGTCTTAAAAACACCAATATTCAGGTTGAAGAACCACTTTGGGTGTTTCAGAGTTCTACTGTAATTTCTATTTTAAAACACATTCTGTGTATTAAAACACTTACTTTGGGTTTGCATTCAAATACCCTCCAAACACCAGATCTCAGCTTAGGTGCACTACTTTTCATGGTTTCACTACACAATCATGGTGTTTTGAGACTTTCTATTTTTACAGTGTAGCCTCACTCTTTCATCATACCACCTGCACCTGGTTATGTTATGAAAGGCAGCCACCATCAAAGCCGGGAAGAAACCCAGACAAAAACATAACACCTGTGATGTCTATGTGAGGGCACAGGATGCGGGAAAGGTGTGCAGGTGACGCTTCTATGAGAGTGTAGTGACCCCCCTGGCCTTTACCGCTCCACCAAAACGCCCACCATCAAAACCGGGCGTCTCCTCTCTGTACAGTGGATAAGCCTTCATCGCTCCACCTTGAAAAGAGCAGCGGTGCAGTGACGCAGGGGGTGTAGGGTGCATTGCTGTTTTCCCTTTCTGTGGCAGACGCAGGCGAGGGGTTACGCCTCTCCCCCTGACACATCCCACATCGTGCCTCTTTCGGCATAGCCCCATTCTGTTCTCTGACTCACACTTGAGGAGAGACCCCAGAACAGCCACATTGGGAGATACACAACGTCAACCATGTTTGTGTGACTGTGAGGAACATTAGCAACAGGGCTGAGTTCAATTCGAATTGAAGGTAGTCAATTCAGAAAGTGATTTTAATAAAAAATGCAAAAATTGAAATTCTTTGGAAATGAATAGCTGCTACTCCTCATTTCATTGATGTCATTGAATGTAGATGTAGTTTTTGTCCCAAATGTTTATTGTAATTCAAGTTTACTTCCTGAACTGACTGCCTTCAATTCAAATTGAACCTAGCCCTGAAGGTATGTGTGGGTGGTGGGGGGTGAGAGTCTTGGAAAGAGGTGTTCCTACAGCACTTGTTGAGCCCTTCCTCCCACTCTAAATCAAGGAGTGGAATCAAATGTCCCACTTGTTAGGCCAGTGGAGTTGACTTAATTGGCTGAATACTGTGTTGTTCACTGTCTTCTTCTCTCACACATATTGCCTCACTCTGGACCCCTTTATCAAACCATCACAATGGGCCCTAATCACACTTTGATGTGCTGGTTTAATAATGTGCCATAGGAGAACTGTAATCAGAGACATTTCCGGACATGTAATTACACTTGGGTTTCTGGGTATTGTAACTGTAAGTGGATCTTACAGATGAAAGCTTTAGGAAGTGTTTTGCACTTGCTGTGGCTGACTGCCTCACCACAAAAAGTGTTAGGGAATCAGGATATTAGGAAAGTGCCGCTGTAGCTGAGATGACGACAAAGAAAATGTCTGGGTGATACGGGAGGGGCTTTGTTCAAAGAGAACCGTCAAAGAGGACTGACACATTTCTAGCTGCATATTTGCAGTAAACAGGATGTTTATTGTCATTTTTAGACTTCCTGTCACTACCATTGTCAGCGTTCACCCAAGAGAAATCCAGACAGGTAGAGAATCCATCGATGCAGAAGCTTCTTACCATATCATTGTCATGTCAGGAGAGACAACTTTGGGCTCGATTCAATCAGATTCGCTTTAGACACATCCGCATAGTGGTTGTTTTGGCAGTGTCGGAGGTGAAACTGTATTAGAGCTGTCAAATTCAAAAGTGTCTCCTGACATTATATCTAAAGCAGACATTGCCATTGGCTGAACGGAGTCGCATTAAGAGAAATCCCATGGAGCCTTGTTTACAAGTTCGAACACTGGAATGTGAAACGTAATCTACATCTCAATCAGGCTGATAGAAATCATCATTATTTTGTTTAATGATTTACAATTTGAGCATCATTTATTTCATATAGCCTACATTTTTCTCTTTCTGAACTTCTAACGCGAGTGGAATCACACTTGGCAAAAACTGGTTGAATCAAAGTTGTTTCGACGTCATTTCAACCCAAAACATCTATGTGATGACGTTGAATCAACGTGGGAAACTAATTAGATTTACAAAAAGTAATTAACGTAAGGGCATTTAGTATTTTATTCACACACATTTTAACCTAAATCCAATGACCTGGTGAAATGTTTGATTGATTTCACGTTGAATCCACGTTAGTTGACAACTCAACCAAATGTAAATCAAAACTAGACGTTGAACTGACATCAGTGCCCAGTGGGACGGCTGTGGCTTCGTGACAATGATCACAAGAGCAGCTGCTCACCGATTTGACAGCTCCAACGCAGTTTCACCTCCGACATCGCCAAAACATCAGCTATGCGGTTGTCAGCTATCGCTGGTTAACGCTTGATCTGATTAAATCTAGGCCCAAATAAATTTACTTAAAGGATAATCCACTCAAACTATATATATATTATTTTTTTCAGTAGTTCACTGTTGATACACTCCCAAAATGTTTTGGATGTCAGCAAAAGTTAACTATATGATGCATTTTGCATCATCATGATGATGTGGCAAGTTACAATTCGTTTTTTGTAAGTCCTATGTCTTTAAAACTTGATTATTGACATGCACAACATTTTGGGACAGTAATAACTGTGGAATAATGAAGGAAATACCAAAATGTCGTTTTTGAGTGGATTATTCCTTTAAGTTGAATTTCTCTAGTGTACCTGACAGCATCACTGTCAGAAGGAACATGGCAAAGCATTGAATGTGTGGAAATAGAAACTGATCCTATATTTGTAATAGAAATTGATAACACCCTGGGGGATCACTACAGGGTCAATGAGCTGTGGAAATATGAAAACAGGTCAATAACTGTATCCACATTCTCAATCCCCTAGAGAACAAACCAATGGGGATAAACTCTTCTAGTGGTGTTTTTATTTTCTGGTGGATGCTGTCCCAAAATAGTCTATTGGTGAAGAAGGATCCAGTCTTCTTGATATTGAAGGTCAATGGACGTGGTATCAAGTCAGTGGGGAAGAGAGAAAGATAACCTGATATTTAATTGGACGTCGCAGTATGTCGTTTGTGTGTATAGCTGGATGTAGGGAGTGGGGAATAGGAGGTTGACTTCTTTGTTGTGGAGAGCCTTCACCACAGGTTTTGGCCCTGCTGCTTCATGGAGATTAACTCTGTTTATTTTGGCCCTGCTCTCAAACCCTCTCTACCTTGATTCTCAGCCAGACTGACAGCCAGCCACTGATAGGGAGATTTAACCACCGACCAGAGGGCTTTACGGCAGCAGGTTCAATCAATAGAGGTCTTATAGGTCTCTAAGCCCTCCCTCGCCCCCCTACAAGAGTGATCTCAAGTCTTAATCTGAAACAGGAGTGCTCCTCGGAGACTTCGCATCACTTTTCATTAAAATGTTCCCTCAGCACTCGGAGCTGACCAAATTATAAGGGTCCGTCTATTACAATGAAAACAGATTTAGTCCAAGAACAACGACATGGCCAGAGCTGGCACAGTGATAATATACACTGATCAAAAATATAAACGCAAAATGCAATTTCTAAGATTTTACTGAGTTACAGTTCATACAAGGACATCAGTCAATTGAAATACATTCATTAGACCCTAATCTATGGATTTCACATGACTGGGAATACAGATATGCATCTGTTGGTTACAGATACTGCCATATCTGCCTGCGTTATCTGTTGGTTACAGATACTGCAGGTAGCCTAGTGGTTAGAGTGTTGGACTAGTAACCAAAAGGTTGCAAGATTGAATCCCAGAGCTGACAAGGATAAAAATCTGTCGTTCTGCCCCTGAACAAGGCAGTTAACCCACTGTCCCTAGGCTGTCATTCTGTCTGTCAACTCTACCATAAAGGCCTGATTGGTGGAGTGCTGCAGAGATGGTTGTCCTTCTGGAAGGTTCTCCCATCTCCACAGAGGAACTCTAGAGCTCTGTCAGAGTGACCACAGGGTTCTTGGTCACCTCCCTGACCAATGCCCTTCTCCCTCGATTGCTCAGTTTGGCCAGGTGGCCAGCTCTAGGAAGAGTCTTGGTGGTTCCAAACATCTTCCATTTAAGAATGATGGAAGCCACTATGTTCTTGGTGACCTTCAATGCTGCAGACATTTTTTTTGTACCCTTTTCCAGATCTGTGCCTCGAGACAATCCTGTCTCAGAGCTCTACAGACAATTCGTTCAACCTCATGGCTTGGTTTTGATTACCTGCCCTATATATGTCACTCCCTTTGGTTCCTTCCCCAGGCGTCATTGTTTCTGTTTCAGTTTCATGTCTGTGTGTTGTTCGTGTTTCTTGTTTTGTTCATTTGTTTATTCAATTATGCACTACCAAGGAAACGTACAGTATTATACAGAGCCATGAGTGCATGGAACTCCCTTCCATCTTATATAGCGCAAGTGAACAGCAAACCTGGTTTAAAAAAACAAATAAAGCAACATCTCACGGCACTATTCCTCTCCCCATGTGACCTTGTTGTGTGTATGTACTGACATGTACGTAACTGATAGATGAACACACTACATGTTAATGTTTTTAAATGTATATCAATTGTAAAGTCTGTAATGTATTTTTTGTTATGTGTCGGACCCCAGTAAGACTAGCTGTTGCCATTGACGTCGGCTAATGGGGATCCACAATCTTGGCATTGCAAGCGCCCTGCTCTTCCAATTGAGTTTCAAAGGACCTGGCAGGTACTTTGATGGTACTTTGCATTCTGTTGAACCATTGTTAAAAAGCAATATGTCATCCATTTTTCATCTCTCCGATGGGATGGAAATCAAAACCGCTGTTACGTTTTATATTGAAACCGAGCCCTAAAAAATAATCATAGCTGCACCTGAGACATCCATCACCATTGCAACCCTGGCAAACTTCCTGTAAGAGATAAGAAAATAGGAGAAAAAATCCGTAATTGCAGTAAAACAGAGGTATTGCCAGAGCATATAGCCAACGTCAGCAATACCTGACCTTCGACATGTTTTGGTTTCCAGTCTTAACAACTGTGTCAGCAATCACAACAGTGAACGTCACCTAACGGGTGCCCTATGGGGATCCCTTGGACAAAGTAGGGAGGAACTGTATACAGAGCAGGGAAGTTGTCATGGAGACGCACACTGACCGACAGGATGAGAAGGCGGTTGTCGTGGCAGCTAGGATCCCCATCGAGATGTGTTTCACAGACAATCAGGGGGCTCCCAGATTCTCTGCTGGGAGTCCATCACACACACCACACCTCCCCCAGTGTTTGCACTGGAGACATGAAGTTGCACGGTATGTGGCACACACTCTCACAGAAAAAAAACGGACATAGACAGAGATAAACATACCGAAGCACCAACACATTGTGCAAACACACACACCAACGCACACACCAACACACATAAACACACACACACACACAATTGCAAAAGCCAGACACAAATAATTTAATCTGGCAATCACATTGACTCTCCACATGACAAATGGACAGTAGACAGATAAAGTGGACCTTCTAGACATCTTTCTCAAGGGAATGACAGGATATGAGTACGTAAAATGTTTTGGCTATCTGTAAACTCCAAAACGCTCCTCTAATAGCCTGTAACTAACCCCCAAAGCAGGCACACAACATAAAAACCAAATGCTTCTGTCACGACTTCAACCGAGGCAGGCTCTCCTTCCCGTTCGGGTGGCGCTCGGCGGTCGTCGTCACCGGCCTACTAGCTGCCACTGACTCTTTTTCCTCCCCCTCCTTATGTGTTTATTTGTATCACCTGTGTTTAGGTAATTGGTAATTAGTGTGGCTTTATTAGTCAGCCAGCCCGTACGCTTCTTTGTGCGGGATTGTTCGTTTGTAGCTTTGGATTTCGGGAGTGGTTTATGTATTGTGGACTGGGTTTGTCTCCCGTGTTTTTGGACAGTTGTTTATGACACCCAGTAAGTCCGTGTTGGACATTTTGTTTGCCAGTTGGGCATTAAAGAATCAACGTATTGAAGCTCTGCTGTTCCTGCGTCTGACTTCACACCCCCCGACACCCAGGTCGTTACAGAATCCCGCACCACTAAAATGAAGTCAGCAGGAGCAGCAGCCAACCCTCTCCCATCGATGGAGGAACGGGTTCTCCACCACACCACCGTCCTCCATCGGATCGGATCAGCCATGGACCAAATGATGGAGAGAATGGAGCGATGGGAGAGGAGTGGGCTCCTCTCTCCACCTTTGGCTCCCCCCCCCCAGGACTCTCCATCCCCCGGCTCCAGCGCGCTCCGTCTTACGCTCCCGAGGGATTATGATGGAGCGGCGGCAGGTTGTCAGGGGTTCTTACTCCAACTGGAGCTATACCTGGCCACTGTTCGCCCCACTCCCTCGGGAGCGGAGAGGGTGAGTGTCCTCGTCTCCTGCCTAACGGGTCGTGCTCTGGAGTGGGCCAACGCAGTCTGGAATGGCCCGGACTCCGCGAAGGAGCACTACCCGGAGTTTACCCGTCGTTTTCGTGCCGTGTTTGACCACCCCCCAGACGGCCGAGCGGCGGGTGAGAGACTATTTCATCTCAGGCAGGAGAGGAGGAGCGCACAGGATTTCGCGCTGGAGTTCCGGACCTTGGCCGCGGGATCAGGGTGGAACGACAGGGCCCTCATTGACCACTACCGGTGTAGTCTCCGGGAGGACGTCCGCAGGGAGCTAGCGTGTCGGGACATCGCACTTTCTCTGGATGAGCTTATTGACATGTCCATCCGACTGGATAATCTGCTGGCTGCCCGCGGACGTTCGGAGAGGGTCCTGTGCGTTCCACCACCCAGCGCCCCGGCTCCCATCCCGATGGAGTTGGGAGGGGCCGCGCCTAGGGGTACCGGAGGAGGAGGCCCCCCCTGCACCAGCTGTGGTCGGAGAGGACACACGGCCGATCGGTGCTGGGGGGGTCTGTCTGGGAGTCGAGATGTCAGGCGGAACGCTTCTCGATCACCCCAGGTGAGTCAGCACTAAACTCACTCAGAACCCCCTGTTGGTCACATGTTTGTCTCAATTTTTTTCCTTTATTTTTTCCCCTCTTCCCAGCATAGGGCACTAGTCGATTCAGGTGCAGCTGGGAACTTTATGGATCGCGGACTCGCCCGTAAGTTGGGCGTTCCGCTTGTGCCGATAGATTCTCCCTTTCCCGTGCACTCCCTAGATAGCCGGCCATTAGGGTCAGGGGTGGTCAGGGAGGCCACAGTTCCCCTGGACATGGTGACGCAGGGGAATCATAGGGAACGTATCAGTCTCTATATTATTGATTCGCCTGCGTTTCCAGTGGTGCTGGGTATTCCCTGGTTGGCCCGGCACAATCCCAATATTTCGTGGAGACAGGGGGTTCTCCAGGGGTGGTCAGAGGAGTGTTCTGGAAGGTGTCTGGGAGTTTCCCTTGGTGCCACGTCGGTGGAGAGTCCAGACCAGGGTTCCACGGTGCGCATTCCCCCCGAGTATGCCGATTTGGCAATCGCTTTCTGTAAAAGGAAAGCGACGAAATTACCACCACATCGACCGGGTAGGGATTGTGCGATAGATCTCCAGGTTAACGCTGTGCTTCCCAAGAGTCACATGTACCCTTTGTCCCAAGAGGAGACGTTGGCTATGGAGACATATGTCGCAGAGTCTCTGGGACAGGGGTACATTCGGCCCTCCATCTCACCCGTCTCCTCGAGTTTCTTTTTTGTGAAGAAAAAGGAGGGAGGTTTGCGTCCGTGTATTGATTATAGAGGTCTAAATGCCATCACAGTGGGGTTTAGTTACCCACTACCTCTCATCGCTTCGGCGGTGGAATCATTTCACGGAGCGCAGTTCTTTACAAAACTGGACCTCAGGAGCGCGTACAGTCTGGTGCGTATTCGGAAAGGAGACGAGTGGAAAACCGCATTTAGTACCACATCGGGCCACTATGAGTACTGCGTCATGCCGTATGGGTTAAAGAATGCTCCAGCCGTTTTCCAATCCTTTGTAGACGACATTCTCAGGGACCTGCACGTGCAGGGGGTAGTTGTGTATATCGATGACATTCTGATCTACTCAACTACTCACGCCGCGCATGTATCTCTGGTACGCAAAGTGCTTGGCAGACTGCTGGAGCATGACTTATACGTCAAGGCTGAGAAGTGTGTGTTCTCCAAACAAGCCGTCTCCTTCCTGGGTTATCGCATTTCCACCTCGGGGGTGGTGGTGGAGAGTGACCGCATAAAGGCCGTGCGTAATTGGCCGACTCCGACCACGGTAAAAGAGGTGCAGCGGTTTTTGGGTTTTGCCAACTACTACCGGAGATTTATCCGGGGTTTTGGCCAGGTAGCGGCTCCCATTACCTCACTGCTAAAGGGGGGCCCGGTGCGGTTGCGGTGGTCAGCGGCGGCGGACGGAGCTTTCAACAGGTTGAAGGCTCTGTTCACGGATGCTCCCGTGTTGGCGCATCCGGATCCCTCTTTAGCATTCATAGTGGAGGTGGACGCGTCCGAGGCTGGGGTGGGTGCCGTGCTATCACAGCGCTCGGGTACGCCACCAAAACTCCGCCCCTGCGCTTTCTTCTCTAGTAAGCTCAGTGCAGCGGAGCGTAACTATGATGTGGGGGATCGGGAGTTGTTAGCGGTGGTCAGGGCTCTGAAGGTGTGGAGACACTGGCTTGAGGGGGCTAAGCACCCCTTTCTCATCTGGACCGATCACCAGAATCTGGAGTATATTCGGGCAGCTCGGAGACTGAACCCACGTCAGGCAAGGTGGGCCATGTTTTTCACCCGGTTTCGGTTCACGTTGTCCTATAGACCCGGCTCCCAAAACGTAAAGGCAGACGCACTGTCCCGCCTTTACGACACGGAGGATAGGACCACCGAACCCACTCCCATCATCCCCGCCTCGAGGCTGATAGCACCAGTGGTATGGGAGGTGGACTCGGACATCGAGCGGGCGCTACGGGCGGAACCCGCGCCTCCTCAGTGTCCGGCGGGCCGTAAGTACGTACCGCTTGGTGTTCGGGACCGACTGATTCGGTGGGCTCATGTCCTACCCTCCTCGGGTCACCCTGGGGTGACGAGGACAGTGGGGAGCCTTCGGGGGAGGTATTGGTGGCCTACCTTAGCTCGAGACGTTAGGGTTTATGTCTCCTCCTGTTCGGTATGCGCTCAGAGTAAGGCTCCTAGGCACCTTCCTAGAGGGAAGTTGCAACCCCTCCCCGTTCCACAACGGCCATGGTCTCATCTGTCCGTAGACTTCCTGACCGATCTTCCCCCTTCTCAGGGAAACACTACGGTTCTGGTAATTGTGGATCGGTTTTCTAAGTCCTGCCGTCTCCTCCCGTTGCCCGGTATCCCTACTGCCCTACAGACTGCGGAGGCCTTATTCACCCACGTCTTCCGGCACTACGGGGTGCCGGAGGACATCGTTTCTGATCGGGGCCCCCAGTTCACGTCCCGAGTATGGAGGGCGTTCATGGAGCGTCTGGGGGTCACGGTCAGCCTGACTTCCGGTTATCACCCCGAGAGTAATGGGCAGGTGGAGAGAGTGAACCAGGAGGTGGGTAGGTTTCTGCGGTCGTATTGCCAGGACCGGCCAGGGGAGTGGGCGAGATACATTCCCTGGGCCGAGATGGCCCAGAACTCACTACGCCACTCCTCTACTAATGTGTCCCCCTTTCAGTGTGTGTTGGGGTACCAGCCGGTCCTGGCACCATGGCATCCGAGCCAGACCGAGGCTCCTGCGGTGGAGGAGTGGGTACAGCGCTCCAAGGAGACCTGGAGGGCCGTCCAGGAGTCCCTCCAACAAGCTACGAGAAGGCAGAAGAGGAGCGCTGACCGCCACCGCAGTGAGGCCCCCGTGTTTGTACCGGGGGAAAGGGTCTGGCTCTCGACCCGAAACCTACCCCTCCGCTTGCCCTGCCGGAAGCTGGGGCCGCAGTGTGTAGGGCCCTTCAAAGTCCTGAGGAGAATAAACGAGGTGTGTTATCGATTAAAACTCCCTTCCTATTATCGTATTAACCCCTCGTTTCATGTGTCTCTCCTCAGGCCGGTGGTAGCTGGTCCCCTGCAGGACGGTGAGGTGCCGGAGGTCCCTCCTCCCCCTCTGGACATCGAGGGGTCCCCGGCGTACATTATACGGGCCATTCTGGACTCGAGGCGCCGGGTGAGGGGCCTGCAGTACCTCGTGGACTGGGAGGGGTACGGTCCGGAGGAGAGGTGCTGGGTACCGGTGGAGGACATTTTGGATCCATCTATGTTAAGGGATTTCCATCGCCTCCATCCGGATCGCCCTGCGCCTCGTCCTCCGGGTCGACCTCGAGGCCGGTGTCGGCGCGCTGCGGGAGCCGCGCGTCAGAGGGGGGGTACTGTCACGACTTCAACCGAGGCAGGCTCTCCTTCCCGTTCGGGTGGCGCTCGGCGGTCGTCGTCACCGGCCTACTAGCTGCCACTGACTCTTTTTCCTCCCCCTCCTTATGTGTTTATTTGTATCACCTGTGTTTAGGTAATTGGTAATTAGTGTGGCTTTATTAGTCAGCCAGCCCGTACGCTTCTTTGTGCGGGATTGTTCGTTTGTAGCTTTGGATTTCGGGAGTGGTTTATGTATTGTGGACTGGGTTTGTCTCCCGTGTTTTTGGACAGTTGTTTATGACACCCAGTAAGTCCGTGTTGGACATTTTGTTTGCCAGTTGGGCATTAAAGAATCAACGTATTGAAGCTCTGCTGTTCCTGCGTCTGACTTCACACCCCCCGACACCCAGGTCGTTACAGCTTCTCATAAAGATGAATGCCATATCTAACGTGGAAGATCAAAGTTTGCCAAAAGAGTCATAAAAGTCTCCCCTCTGGTGTTAAGAAACACATGGGCTACAGAATGCATTTTATCAAGTGACTGCTGTAATTAGGTTGTTATATTTAATGAACTGGTTGTGTGTGGTCTGAGACCTTGGTGCCACTGGATTTACACATGAATGCACATACAGAACGCACAATAAAAAATCTCTTTCTTTCTCTCTTTCTCGCGCTCTCTCGCTTTCTTTCTTTACAGTCCTCTCCCTCTTATAATCTCAAGTCTTAGATAGAGAGAGTTGATTCTAAATCAGTTCCTAGGGTTTAAAAGCATCCAGAAAAAGTGTATGTATGGTCTAGTACTTCTCTGATATGAGACACATCTACTCTGGTAGTCTCGTTTACGTCTGTCTCCCGGGATACAACACAAAAACACAGGGACAGGCTCGAGAGCCTTTCTCCCTCGCTGTTTATTGTGAACCGTAAAAAGCAATGTGTGTTTTGGACTCTTTTTGAAGGGAGTGGGAGCAGCTGTTGAGGGAGTTTAGGAGTCACCAGGTCCAATTTACGTTGAAGCTGACAAAGGCCTCGGCGGCGATTGTCATCTCCCAGTTTTTGTATGCTATGTCATTTTTTTAATCGCATGATGTCACATGCTAAGCAGTGTTGTGCTGGGCTAATTATCCCGCTGGGTTAGCAATGGCCCTAGCATAGTTCAGACTCCTCCATTGACATACTACTAGAAAACCCTTTGCCTGCGAGCCCAATTGCTGTAACCTTAGCTTTCCCCTCAATGGGAGGGGAAAGGCACCATTATGAGATTTAGTCAACCACAGCAGATGCCTGGGTTACCCGCACCCCAACATAGTGGATTCATTCAGAGATTGTTCTCATTTCTGAGGTTAACCTTGAATTGCAGTAGGCACGGAGAACATAGATACTATGTCTGAAGGGGAGAGTGGGGTAAGTTGAGCCAAAGGGTTAGCTGAGCCACTCCTTGTTTCTAGGAAACCATTCACAAAATGAATCATGTGGCTAAATATTTAGGAAGAGGTTATCATTTCATGGAGTCTGTGAAGGAAGACACCTCATGGAAAAAGTGGTAAGCAAGATGCAAAAAAAAATGATTTTCACAAAGTGAAATTCATTTATTGTGTTAAAGGTTTCATGGTGCTTGTAGCTAAACCAAAGTATATAGTTTTAAGATTGTTTATACATCAGTTGGGGTTCGAAAATATGAGGTCCTAAACCTAGCATGAAAATGCATCCTTGTAGCTCTGTGGGCTAACATAGTCAAAATAATTGCCATGGGGTAAGTTGAGCCAACAGCCACCATAACCCACACAAATTCTGATTATATTTTGTCAGTTTTATGCATTCTGTGCATAGTATCTTTGCAATATTATGCATATGAACTCAAGATAGTGCATTTTTATTGTTACGAAGCAGATATCATTATGCCCTGTGTATACAAACTTAAAACAGGCCCCTTGAGGTTCTTGATAGAGCAGCCAAGGCAGTGAGAGAAGGGAAGAAGTCCATTTGAGCAGTAGCTAGGGATGAAAACATTTACTGAATGACACTGAAGAGGTACATTGAAAAAAATAAGAAAACTAATATGTACTTTGTGAAAGAGAGGCTATGATAGAGTAGCAGAGGCACACAAAGTCGTATCTGATAACATGGAGCCTGAGCTTGCTAAACATATCAAGAATCTCGCGGACCAGTTTCATGAGCATAGTAGCCTCAAATGCAGAGAGCTTGCCTTCAAATTGACAAACCGAAACAACATCCCTGTCTCACACAACTGGTCAAGAAATGGAAGGATAAGATATTGAACAGAGAAATACACTACAAGACCATAAATATGTGGACACGTGCTTGTTGAACATCTCATTCCAAAATCATAGGATATTAATATGGAGTTGTTGCTATAACAGCCTCCACTCTTCTGGGAAGGCTTTCCACTAGATGTTGGAACATTGCTTCCATTCAGCCACAAGAGATGAATGATGTCGAGCATTAATGATGTTCGTAGTCGGCGTTCCAAATCTTCCCAAACGTGTTCGATGGTTGTTGAGGTCAGGGCTCTTCCACAACGATCTCGACTAACCATTTCTGTATGGACCTCGCTTTGTGCACAGGGGCATGCTGAAACAGGAAAGGGCATTCCCCAAACTGTTGCCACAAAGTTGGAAGCACAGAATTGTCTAGAATGTCATTGTATAATGTAGCGTTAAGATTTTCCTTCACTGGAACTACAGGGCCTACCCCGAACCATGAAAAACAGCCACAGACCATCAGAACTCCTCCACCAAACTTTACAGTTGGCACTATGCATTGGAGTAGGTAGCGTTCTCCTGGCATTCTCGAAACCCAAATTTGTCCGTCGGACTGCCAGGTGGTAAAGCATGATTCAGAGAACGTGTTTCTACTGCTCCAGAGTCCAATGGTAGCGAGCTTTACACCACTCCAGCCGACGCTTGGCATTGCGCATGGTGCTCTTAGGCTTGTGTGCGGCAGCTCGGCCATGGAAACCCATTTCATGAAGCTTCCGATGAACAGTTATTTTGCTGACATTGCTTCCAAAGGCAGTTTGGAACTCAGTAGTGAGTGTTGCAACCGAAGACAGACGATTTTTACCAACTGTCACAGGATACCATCACCCACTTACCCTGTCCTTATACTCAACACCCCATACCTGGAGTAAGTTATGCCAAGAGATTACTTTTTTTGGACAAGCTATGTTTTCAAAACTGTTAGGTTTACATAAATTATTTCCAGGGATACACAACATCCTGAAATATATGTAGATATCTTTGTTTGAAAGAATGCTATATTTCCCTAGTGATGCTCCTGAGTTGGGCGCAGCGGTCTAAGGCACTGCATCTCAGTGCTAGAGCCATCACTACAGACACCCTGGTTCGAATCCAGGCTGTATCACAACCGGCAGTGATTGGGAGTCCCATAGGGCGGTGCACAATTGGCCCAGTGTCGTCCGGGTTTGGCCGGTGTAGGCCGTCATTATAAATAAGAATTTGTTTTTAACCTGTCTGGCTCTGGCGTTCCGCTAGCGGAACTCCTCCCACATTCCACTGAAAAGGCAGAGCGCCAAATTCAAAATATATTTTTTAGAAATATTTAACTTTCACATATTAACAAGTCCAATACAGCAAATGAAAGATACACATCTTGTGAATCCAGTCAACATGTCCGATTTTTAAAATGTTTTACAGCGAAAACACCACATATATTTATGTTAGCTCACCACCAAATACAAAAAAGGACAGACATTTTTCACAGCACAGGTAGCATGCACAAAGCCAACCTAACTAACCAAGAAGCAACCAAACTAACCAAGAAACAACTTCATCAGATGACAGTCTTATAACATGTTATACAATAAATCTATGTTTTGTTCGAAAAATGTGCATATTTGAGGTATAAATCAGTTTTACATTGCAGCTACCATCACAGCTACCGTCACAAATAGGACCGAAGCAGCCAGAGTAATTACAGACACCAACGTCAAATACCTAAATACTCATCATAAAACATTTCTGAAAAATCGATGGTGTACAGCAAATTAAAGACAAACATCTTGTGAATCCAGCCAATATTTCCGATTTTTTTAAGTGTTTTACAGCGAAAACACAATATAGCATTATATTAGCTTACTACAATAGCCTACCACACTACCGCATTCACTCATCAAGGCACGTTAGCGATAGCAATAGGCACGTTAGCGATAGCGAATAAACCAGCAAAAGATATATAATTTTTGACTAACCTTGATAAGCTTCATCAGATGACAGTCCTATAACATCAGGTTATACATACACTTATGTTTTGTTCGAAAATGTGCATATTTAGAGCTGAAATCAGTGGTTATACATTGTGCTAACGTAGCATCTTTTTCCCACAACGTCCGGATATTTTTCTGACACTTTTTCTGACACACATATTCTGACCAAATAACTATTCATAAACATAACTAAAAAATACATGTTGTATAGGAAATGATAGATACACTAGTTCTTAATGCAATCGCCGTGTTAGAATTCTAAAAATAACTTCATTACGATATGCAGTTTACGTTATGGCGAGAGAGTGCCCAAAACCTGGCCGCAAACTACTAGTTCACATGTACGACAGATATATGAAATAACATCATAAAATGGGTCCTACTTTTGCTGATCTTCCATCAGAATGTTGTACAAGGGTGTAACGGTGTTCCTCCTCCTCTTCATACGAAGAGGAGGAGTAGTGATTCGACCAAGGCGCAGCGTTGTGATATGACATGATATTTATTTAAACAAGACGAAAACAAACTATACTTGACTAACTAACAAAACAATAAACGATGTAGACTGACCTGAACGTAAGAACTTACATGTAACACGAAGAACGCACGAACCGGGAAAACAGACTACACAAAAACCGAACGAACAAACATACCGAAACAGTCCCGTGTGGCGCAACATACACAGACACGGAAGACAACCACCCACAACAAACAGTGTGAAAACACCTACCTTAATATGACTCTCAATCAGAGGAAATGACAACCACCTGCCTCTAATTGAGAGCCATATCAGGTCACCCTTTAAACCAACATAGAAACAGAAAACATAGACTGCCCACCCAAACTCACGTCCTGACCAACTAACACATACAAAACTAACAGAAAACAGGTCAGGAACGTGACAAAGGGGTCCTTTGTCCAGAACAATCGTTGTTTGGTTTTAGAACGGCCTTTTTCCCTCTCGATTTAGCAAGCACACTTGCCAAGTGGCGCGAATCTGTCACGTTCCTGACCTGTTTTCCTTTTTCTTGTATTTATTTAGTTGGTCAGGGCGTGAGTTGGGTGGGTTTGTCTATGTGTGATTTTCTATGTTGGGATGTTTGTGTTCGGCCGGGTATGATTCTCAATCAGAGACAGCTGTCAATCGTTGTCCCTGATTGAGAATCATACTTAGGCAGCCTAGGTTTCACGTGTGTTTTGTGGGTGTTTGTCTTCCGTGTAGTCGTTGTGCCACACGGGACTGTTTGTCGGTTTGATTTTCTATTTGTTATCTTGCTTCATATAGTGTTCAGTTCGATGCTAATAAATTATGGACACTAACCACTCCGCGTATTGGTCCGATCCTTCTCGCCTCTCCTCGTCCGAGGAGGAGGAATATGAAAGCCGTAACAGAAACACCCACCACCAAAGGACCAAGCGGAGTGGAGAAGGGCGGCAACAGCAGCGGAAAAAAACCCAGGACTCCTGGACTTGGGAAGAGATTTTGGACGGCAAAGGACCCTGGGCTCAGCCAGGGGAATATCGCCGTCCCAAGGCGGAGTTGGAGGCAGCGAAGGCAGAGAGGCGCTGGTATGAGGAGGCAGCGCGGTGACGCGGTTGGGAGCCCGAGAGTCAGACCCAAACATTTCTTGGGGGGGGCACACGCGGAGTGTGGCAAAGCCGGGTAGGATACCTGAGCCAACTCCCCGTGCTTACCGTGGAGTGAGAGGGTGTCGTACTGGTCAGACACTGTGTTATGCGGTAAAGCGCACGGTGTCCCCAGTACGCGTGCTTAGCCCAGTGCGGGCTATTCCACCTCGCCGCACTGGTAGGGCTAGGTTGGGCATCGAGCCGGGTGCCATGAATCGAGCCGGGCGTACATGGCACCAGCCTTACAGATGGTGTCCCCGGTTCGCCAGCATAGCCCAGTGTGGGCTATTCCACCTCGCCGCACTGGCAGGGCTACGGGGACCATTCAACCTGGTAGGGTTGGGGAGGCTTGGTGCTCAAGAGCGCGTGTCCTCCTTCACGGTCCGGTATACCCGGTGTCACCTCCACGTACCAGTCCTCCGGTGGCAGCCCCCCGCACCAGGCTGTCTCTCCGGGTTCTCTCTCCAGCTGCTCCCACCTGTCCAGCGCTGTCAGAGCCTTCCTCCTCTCCAGCGCAGCCTGAGTCTGAACTGCCTGCCTTCCCAGCGCTGTCTGAGCTGCTTGCCTGCCCAGCGCTGTCTGAACTGTCTGCCTGCCCAGCGCTGTCTGAACTGTCTGCCTGCCCAGCGCTGTCTGAACTGTCTGCCTGCCCAGCGCTGTCCATCTGTCCCGAGCCGTCAGAGCTGCCCGTCTGTCCTGAGCCTTCAGAGCCGTCTGCCAGACAGGAGCCACTAGAGCCGTCCGCCAGACAGGAGCCGCTAGAGCCTTCCGCCAGACAGGATCCGCCAGAGCCGTCCAGCCAGGACCAGCCAGAGCCGTCCAGCCAGGACCAGCCAGAGCCGTCCAGCCAGGACCAGCCAGAGCCGTCCAGCCAGGACCAGCCAGAGCCGTCCAGCCAGGACCAGCCAGAGCCGTCCAGCCAGGACCAGCCAGAGCCAGCCAGCCAGGAGCTGCCAGAGCCAGCCAGTCAGGATCCGCCAGAGCCAGCCAGCCAGGATCCGCCAGAGCCAGCCAGCCAGGATCCGCCAGAGCCAGCCAGCCAGGATCCGCCAGAGCCAGCCAGCCAGGATCCGCCACAGCCAGCCAGCCAGGATCCGCCAGAGCCAGCCAGCCAGGATCCGCCAGAGCCAGCCAGCCAGGATCCGCCAGAGCCAGCCAGCCAGGATTCGCCCCTCAGTCCGGTGCTGCCTCTCAGTCCGGTGCTGCCCTTTGGTATAGTGGGATTGATATGGAGGGTGGCCATTGGGAGGAGGCCACGGAAGCGGGTTTTGACTATGGTGGGGTGGGGACCACGACCAGCGCCAGAGCCGCCACCGTGGACAGACGCCCACCCAGACCCTCCCCTAGAGTTTATGCTGGTGCGCCCGGAGTTCGCACCTTAAGGGGAGGGTTATGTCACGTTCCTGACCTGTTTTCCTTTTTCTTGTATTTATTTAGTTGGTCAGGGCGTGAGTTGGGTGGGTTTGTCTATGTGTGATTTTCTATGTTGGGATGTTTGTGTTCGGCCGGGTATGATTCTCAATCAGAGACAGCTGTCAATCGTTGTCCCTGATTGAGAATCATACTTAGGCAGCCTGGGTTTCACGTGTGTTTTGTGGGTGTTTGTCTTCCGTGTAGTCGTTGTGCCACACGGGACTGTTTGTCGGTTTGATTTTCTATTTGTTATCTTGCTTCATATAGTGTTCAGTTCGATGCTAATAAATTATGGACACTAACCACTCCGCGTATTGGTCCGATCCTTCTCGCCTCTCCTCGTCCGAGGAGGAGGAATATGAAAGCCGTAACAGAAACACCCACCACCAAAGGACCAAGCGGAGTGGAGAAGGGCGGCAACAGCAGCGGAAAAAAACCCAGGACTCCTGGACTTGGGAAGAGATTTTGGACGGCAAAGGACCCTGGGCTCAGCCAGGGGAATATCGCCGTCCCAAGGCGGAGTTGGAGGCAGCGAAGGCAGAGAGGCGCTGGTATGAGGAGGCAGCGCGGTGACGCGGTTGGGAGCCCGAGAGTCAGACCCAAACATTTCTTGGGGGGGGCACACGCGGAGTGTGGCAAAGCCGGGTAGGATACCTGAGCCAACTCCCCGTGCTTACCGTGGAGTGAGAGGGCGTCGTACTGGTCAGACACTGTGTTATGCGGTAAAGCGCACAGTGTCCCCAGTACGCGTGCTTAGCCCAGTGCGGGCTATTCCACCTCGCCGCACTGGTAGGGCTAGGTTGGGCATCGAGCCGGGTGCCATGAATCGAGCCGGGCGTACATGGCACCAGCCTTACAGATGGTGTCCCCGGTTCGCCAGCATAGCCCAGTGTGGGCTATTCCACCTCGCCGCACTGGCAGGGCTACGGGGACCATTCAACCTGGTAGGGTTGGGGAGGCTTGGTGCTCAAGAGCGCGTGTCCTCCTTCACGGTCCGGTATACCCGGTGTCACCTCCACGTACCAGGCCTCCGGTGGCAGCCCCCCGCACCAGGCTGTCTCTCCGGGTTCTCTCTCCAGCTGCTCCCACCTGTCCAGCGCTGTCAGAGCCTTCCTCCTCTCCAGCGCAGCCTGAGTCTGAACTGCCTGCCTTCCCAGCCCTGTCTGAGCTGCTTGCCTGCCCAGCGCTGTCTGAACTGTCTGCCTGCCCAGCGCTGTCTGAACTGTCTGCCTGCCCAGCGCTGTCTGAACTGTCTGCCTGCCCAGCGCTGTCCGTCTGTCCCGAGCCGTCAGAGCTGCCCGTCTGTCCTGAGCCTTCAGAGCCGTCTGCCAGACAGGAGCCGCTAGAGCCGTCCGCCAGACAGGAGCAGCTAGAGCCTTCCGCCAGACAGGATCCGCCAGAGCCGTCCAGCCAGGACCAGCCAGAGCCGTCCAGCCAGGACCAGCCAGAGCCGTCCAGCCAGGACCAGCCAGAGCCGTCCAGCCAGGACCAGCCAGAGCCGTCCAGCCAGGACCAGCCAGAGCCGTCCAGCCAGGACCAGCCAGAGCCAGCCAGCCAGGAGCTGCCAGAGCCAGCCAGTCAGGATCCGCCAGAGCCAGCCAGCCAGGATCCGCCAGAGCCAGCCAGCCAGGATCCGCCAGAGCCAGCCAGCCAGGATCCGCCAGAGCCAGCCAGCCAGGATCCGCCACAGCCAGCCAGCCAGGATCCGCCAGAGCCAGCCAGCCAGGATCCGCCAGAGCCAGCCAGCCAGGATCCGCCAGAGCCAGCCAGCCAGGATTCGCCCCTCAGTCCGGTGCTGCCTCTCAGTCCGGTGCTGCCCTTTGGTATAGTGGGATTGATATGGAGGGTGGCCATTGGGAGGAGGCCACGGAAGCGGGTTTTGACTATGGTGGGGTGGGGACCACGACCAGCGCCAGAGCCGCCACCGTGGACAGACGCCCACCCAGACCCTCCCCTAGAGTTTATGCTGGTGCGCCCGGAGTTCGCACCTTAAGGGGAGGGTTATGTCACGTTCCTGACCTGTTTTCCTTTTTCTTGTATTTATTTAGTTGGTCAGGGCGTGAGTTGGGTGGGTTTGTCTATGTGTGATTTTCTATGTTGGGATGTTTGTGTTCGGCCGGGTATGATTCTCAATCAGAGACAGCTGTCAATCGTTGTCCCTGATTGAGAATCATACTTAGGCAGCCTGGGTTTCACGTGTGTTTTGTGGGTGTTTGTCTTCCGTGTAGTCGTTGTGCCACACGGGACTGTTTGTCGGTTTGATTTTCTATTTGTTATCTTGCTTCATATAGTGTTCAGTTCGATGCTAATAAATTATGGACACTAACCACTCCGCGTATTGGTCCGATCCTTCTCGCCTCTCCTCGTCCGAGGAGGAGGAATATGAAAGCCGTAACAGAAACACCCACCACCAAAGGACCAAGCGGAGTGGAGAAGGGCGGCAACAGCAGCGGAAAAAAACCCAGGACTCCTGGACTTGGGAAGAGATTTTGGACGGCAAAGGACCCTGGGCTCAGCCAGGGGAATATCGCCGTCCCAAGGCGGAGTTGGAGGCAGCGAAGGCAGAGAGGCGCTGGTATGAGGAGGCAGCGCGGTGACGCGGTTGGGAGCCCGAGAGTCAGACCCAAACATTTCTTGGGGGGGGCACACGCGGAGTGTGGCAAAGCCGGGTAGGATACCTGAGCCAACTCCCCGTGCTTACCGTGGAGTGAGAGGGCGTCGTACTGGTCAGACACTGTGTTATGCGGTAAAGCGCACAGTGTCCCCAGTACGCGTGCTTAGCCCAGTGCGGGCTATTCCACCTCGCCGCACTGGTAGGGCTAGGTTGGGCATCGAGCCGGGTGCCATGAATCGAGCCGGGCGTACATGGCACCAGCCTTACAGATGGTGTCCCCGGTTCGCCAGCATAGCCCAGTGTGGGCTATTCCACCTCGCCGCACTGGCAGGGCTACGGGGACCATTCAACCTGGTAGGGTTGGGGAGGCTTGGTGCTCAAGAGCGCGTGTCCTCCTTCACGGTCCGGTATACCCGGTGTCACCTCCACGTACCAGGCCTCCGGTGGCAGCCCCCCGCACCAGGCTGTCTCTCCGGGTTCTCTCTCCAGCTGCTCCCACCTGTCCAGCGCTGTCAGAGCCTTCCTCCTCTCCAGCGCAGCCTGAGTCTGAACTGCCTGCCTTCCCAGCCCTGTCTGAGCTGCTTGCCTGCCCAGCGCTGTCTGAACTGTCTGCCTGCCCAGCGCTGTCTGAACTGTCTGCCTGCCCAGCGCTGTCTGAACTGTCTGCCTGCCCAGCGCTGTCCGTCTGTCCCGAGCCGTCAGAGCTGCCCGTCTGTCCTGAGCCTTCAGAGCCGTCTGCCAGACAGGAGCCGCTAGAGCCGTCCGCCAGACAGGAGCAGCTAGAGCCTTCCGCCAGACAGGATCCGCCAGAGCCGTCCAGCCAGGACCAGCCAGAGCCGTCCAGCCAGGACCAGCCAGAGCCGTCCAGCCAGGACCAGCCAGAGCCGTCCAGCCAGGACCAGCCAGAGCCGTCCAGCCAGGACCAGCCAGAGCCGTCCAGCCAGGACCAGCCAGAGCCAGCCAGCCAGGAGCTGCCAGAGCCAGCCAGTCAGGATCCGCCAGAGCCAGCCAGCCAGGATCCGCCAGAGCCAGCCAGCCAGGATCCGCCAGAGCCAGCCAGCCAGGATCCGCCAGAGCCAGCCAGCCAGGATCCGCCACAGCCAGCCAGCCAGGATCCGCCACAGCCAGCCAGCCAGGATCCGCCAGAGCCAGCCAGCCAGGATCCGCCAGAGCCAGCCAGCCAGGATCCGCCAGAGCCAGCCAGCCAGGATTCGCCCCTCAGTCCGGTGCTGCCTCTCAGTCCGGTGCTGCCCTTTGGTATAGTGGGATTGATATGGAGGGTGGCCATTGGGAGGAGGCCACGGAAGCGGGTTTTGACTATGGTGGGGTGGGGACCACGACCAGCGCCAGAGCCGCCACCGTGGACAGACGCCCACCCAGACCCTCCCCTAGAGTTTATGCTGGTGCGCCCGGAGTTCGCACCTTAAGGGGAGGGTTATGTCACGTTCCTGACCTGTTTTCCATTTTCTTGTATTTATTTAGTTGGTCAGGGCGTGAGTTGGGTGGGTTTGTCTATGTGTGATTTTCTATGTTGGGATGTTTGTGTTCGGCCGGGTATGATTCTCAATCAGAGACAGCTGTCAATCGTTGTCCCTGATTGAGAATCATACTTAGGCAGCCTGGGTTTCACGTGTGTTTTGTGGGTGTTTGTCTTCCGTGTAGTCGTTGTGCCACACGGGACTGTTTGTCGGTTTGATTTTCTATTTGTTATCTTGCTTCATATAGTGTTCAGTTCGATGCTAATAAATTATGGACACTAACCACTCCGCGTATTGGTCCGATCCTTCTCGCCTCTCCTCGTCCGAGGAGGAGGAATATGAAAGCCGTAACAGAAACACCCACCACCAAAGGACCAAGCGGAGTGGAGAAGGGCGACAACAGCAGCGGAAAAAAACCCAGGACTCCTGGACTTGGGAAGAGATTTTGGACGGCAAAGGACCCTGGGCTCAGCCAGGGGAATATCGCCGTCCCAAGGCGGAGTTGGAGGCAGCGAAGGCAGAGAGGCGCTGGTATGAGGAGGCAGCGCGGTGACGCGGTTGGGAGCCCGAGAGTCAGACCCAAACATTTCTTGGGGGGGGCACACGCGGAGTGTGGCAAAGCCGGGTAGGATACCTGAGCCAACTCCCCGTGCTTACCGTGGAGTGAGAGGGCGTCGTACTGGTCAGACACTGTGTTATGCGGTAAAGCGCACGGTGTCCCCAGTACGCGTGCTTAGCCCAGTGCGGGCTATTCCACCTCGCCGCACTGGTAGGGCTAGGTTGGGCATCGAGCCGGGTGCCATGAATCGAGCCGGGCGTACATGGCACCAGCCTTACAGATGGTGTCCCCGGTTCGCCAGCATAGCCCAGTGTGGGCTATTCCACCTCGCCGCACTGGCAGGGCTACGGGGACCATTCAACCTGGTAGGGTTGGGGAGGCTTGGTGCTCAAGAGCGCGTGTCCTCCTTCACGGTCCGGTATACCCGGTGTCACCTCCACGTACCAGTCCTCCGGTGGCAGCCCCCCGCACCAGGCTGTCTCTCCGGGTTCTCTCTCCAGCTGCTCCCACCTGTCCAGCGCTGTCAGAGCCTTCCTCCTCTCCAGCGCAGCCTGAGTCTGAACTGCCTGCCTTCCCAGCGCTGTCTGAGCTGCTTGCCTGCCCAGCGCTGTCTGAACTGTCTGCCTGCCCAGCGCTGTCTGAACTGTCTGCCTGCCCAGCGCTGTCTGAACTGTCTGCCTGCCCAGCGCTGTCCGTCTGTCCCGAGCCGTCAGAGCTGCCCGTCTGTCCTGAGCCTTCAGAGCCATCTGCCAGACAGGAGCCGCTAGAGCCGTCCGCCAGACAGGAGCAGCTAGAGCCTTCCGCCAGACAGGATCCGCCAGAGCCGTCCAGCCAGGACCAGCCAGAGCCGTCCAGCCAGGACCAGCCAGAGCCGTCCAGCCAGGACCAGCCAGAGCCGTCCAGCCAGGACCAGCCAGAGCCAGCCAGCCAGGAGCTGCCAGAGCCAGCCAGTCAGGATCCGCCAGAGCCAGCCAGCCAGGATCCGCCAGAGCCAGCCAGCCAGGATCCGCCAGAGCCAGCCAGCCAGGATCCGCCAGAGCCAGCCAGCCAGGATCCGCCACAGCCAGCCAGCCAGGATCCGCCAGAGCCAGCCAGCCAGGATCCGCCACAGCCAGCCAGCCAGGATCCGCCAGAGCCAGCCAGCCAGGATTCGCCCCTCAGTCCGGTGCTGCCTCTCAGTCCGGTGCTGCCCTTTGGTATAGTGGGATTGATATGGAGGGTGGCCATTGGGAGGAGGCCACGGAAGCGGGTTTTGACTATGGTGGGGTGGGGACCACGACCAGCGCCAGAGCCGCCACCGTGGACAGACGCCCACCCAGACCCTCCCCTAGAGTTTATGCTGGTGCGCCCGGAGTTCGCACCTTAAGGGGAGGGTTATGTCACGTTCCTGACCTGTTTTCCTTTTTCTTGTATTTATTTAGTTGGTCAGGGCGTGAGTTGGGTGGGTTTGTCTATGTGTGATTTTCTATGTTGGGATGTTTGTGTTCGGCCGGGTATGATTCTCAATCAGAGACAGCTGTCAATCGTTGTCCCTGATTGAGAATCATACTTAGGCAGCCTGGGTTTCACGTGTGTTTTGTGGGTGTTTGTCTTCCGTGTAGTCGTTGTGCCACACGGGACTGTTTGTCGGTTTGATTTTCTATTTGTTATCTTGCTTCATATTGTCACGATCGTCATAATAAGCGGACCAAGGCGCAGCGGGATATGAAGACATCTTCTTTTATTAAAGATGACGAAACACGAAACGAACACTTTTACAAAACAACAAACGATCGTGAAGCTATAGACGTAAGTGCAAACACAAGCTACAAACGTACAACATAGACAATTACCCACAAACACCTAAAGCCCATGGCTGCCTTAAATATGGCTCCCAATCAGAGACAACAATAAACAGCTGTCTCTGATTGAGAACCAAATCAGGCAACCATAGACTTTCCTAAACACCTACACTGAACACTACCCCATACCTACTACAAAACCCCCTAAACAATACACACACCCTAAACTAGACAAAACACACAAACATCCCCCATGTCACACCCTGACCTAACTAAACTAATAAAGAAAATCAATATAACAGAGGCCAGGGTGTGACAGTACCCCCCCCCAAAGGTGCGGACTCCGGCCGCAAAACCTGACACAGAAGGGGAGGGTCCGGGTGGGCCTTCCTATGGTGGCGGCTCGGGTGCGGGACGTGGACCCCCCTCCACCATAGTCACTAACCGCTTTGGTGGCGCCTTTGGAACGGCGAGTCCCGGACTGAATACCATCCCAGAGGGCGCCACTGGACTGAGGGGCAGCTCCGGACTGAGGGGCAGCTCCGGACTGAGGGGCAGCTCCGGACTGAAGGGCAGCTCATGACTGGAGGGCAGCTCATGACTGGAGGGCAGCTCATGACTGGGAGGTGGCTCTGGCAGATCCTGGCTCGCTGACGGCTCTGGCTGGTCATGGCTCGCTGACGGCTCTGGCTGGTCATGGCTCGCTGACGGCTCTGGCTGGTCATGGCTCGCTGACGGCTCTGGCTGGTCATGGCTCGCTGACGGCTCTGGCTGGTCATGGCTCACTAACGGCTCTGGCTGGTCATGGCTCACTAACGGCTCTGGCTGGTCATGGCTCGCTGACGGCTCTGGCTGGTCATGGCTCGCTAACGGCTCTGGCTGGTCATGGCTCGCTGACGGCTCTGGCTGATCCTGTCTGGCGGAAGGCTCTGGCTGATCCTGTCTGGCGGAAGGCTCTGGCTGATCCTGTCTGGCGGAAGGCTCTGGCTGATCCTGTCTGGCGGAAGGCTCTGGCTGATCCTGTCTGGCGGAAGGCTTTGGCTGATCCTGTCTGGCGGAAAGCTCTAGCGGCTCCTGTCTGGCGGAAAGCTCTAGCGGCTCCTGTCTGGCGGACGGCTCTGAAGGCTCATGGCAGACGGGCGGCTTTGCAGGCTCAGTACAGACGGGCGGCTTTGAAGGCTCAGTACAGACGGGCAGTTCATGCGGCGCTTGGCAGACGGACAGTTCAGACGGCGTTGGGCAGACGGGCAGTTCAGGCGCCGTTGGGCAGACGGGCAGTTCAGGCACCGTTGGGCAGACGGGCAGTTCAGGCGCCGTTGGGCAGACGGGCAGTTCAGGCGCCGTTGGGCAGACGGGCAGTTCAGGCGCCGTTGGGCAGACGGGCAGTTCAGGCGCCGCTGGGCAGACGGCAGACTCTGGCCGGCTGAGACGCACTGTAGGCCTGATGCGTGGTACCGGAACTGGAGGTACCGGGCTAAGGACACGCACCTTCAGGCTAGTGCGGGGAGCAGGAACAGGGCACACTGAGTTCTCGAGGCGCACTATAGGACTGGTGCGTGATACCGGGACTGGTGGTACCGGGCTGAGGGCACGCACCTCAGGGCGAGTGCGAGGAGAAGGATCAGTGCGTACAGGGCTCTGGAGACGCACATGAGGCTTGGTGCGTGGTGCCGGTACTGGTGGTAATGGGCTGGAGACACGCACCATAGGGCTAGTGCGTGGAGAAGGAACAGGGCTCTGGAGACGCACAGGAGGCTTGGTGCGTGGTGCCGGTACTGGTGGTAATGGACTGGAGACACGCACCATAGGGCTAGTGCGTGGAGGAGGAACAGTGCGTACAGGGCTCTGAAGACGCACATTAGACCTAGTGCGTGGTGCCGGAACTGGTGGTACAGGGCTGGGGACACGCATCTCAGGATGAGTGCAAGAAGCAGGAACAGAACACAGCGGGCTGTAAAGATGTACTGGAGACCTGGTGTGTATAGCCGGCATCAAATCTTCCGGAACTTTAACACAAGTTTCAGGCTGAGTACGAGGAACTGACACAGGTGGCATCGGACAGCTAACACGCTCCTCAGGGAGAATGCCATGCATACTCTGCCAAATCAACAGCTCTCTCTCTTCACTCTCCTCCAATTTCGTCAACAACTCCTCGAATGTCTCATAATCTCCCCTTCGTTCACTCTCCTCCAATCTGTCCAATAAATCCTCGACAATCTCAGACTCACCCCTCAACTTCGCCGACTGCTCCAAATGCCCCTCCCCAATAATTTTTTGGGGATGTCTCTCGGGCTTCCTACCGTTTCGCCGTGCTGCCTCCATTCGCCGGTATCCCTCCTCGCACTGCGCCAGAGAATCCCAGGCGGGCTCCGGCACTCTCTTAGGGTCGATCGCCCATCTGTCGATCTCTTCCCACGTAGTGTAGCCCAGATCCTTCTCCTGTTACCGTGCTGCCTCCTCATACCGCCGCCTCTCGGCTTTAGCTGCCTCCAGCTCTTCACGAGGGCGGCGATATTCTCCATGTTGAGCCCATGGCCCTTTACCGTCCAGTATTTCCTCCCATGTCCAGAAATCCTGTGTAGGTGGGTCCTGTTGCTTTCTCCCGTTACACCGCTGCTTGATCCTTTGTTGGTGGGTAATTCTGTCACGATCGTCATAATAAGCGGACCAAGGCGCAGCGGGATATGAAGACATCTTCTTTTATTAAAGATGACGAAACACGAAACGAACACTTTTACAAAACAACAAACGATCGTGAAGCTATAGACGTAAGTGCAAACACAAGCTACAAACGTACAACATAGACAATTACCCACAAACACCTAAAGCCCATGGCTGCCTTAAATATGGCTCCCAATCAGAGACAACAATAAACAGCTGTCTCTGATTGAGAACCAAATCAGGCAACCATAGACTTTCCTAAACACCTACACTGAACACTACCCCATACCTACTACAAAACCCCCTAAACAATACACACACCCTAAACTAGACAAAACACACAAACATCCCCCATGTCACACCCTGACCTAACTAAACTAATAAAGAAAATCAATATAACAGAGGCCAGGGTGTGACACATATAGTGTTCAGTTCGATGCTAATAGATTATGGACACTAACCACTCCGCGTATTGGTCCGATCCTTCTCGCCTCTCCTCGTCCGAGGAGGAGGAATATGAAAGCCGTAACAGAATCTCTCCATCATCAACAAACTCAGAGAACGGAACACGGCAAAACTCCCGAAAAAAATTCAATAATCTGATTAAACTATATTGAAAAAACATACTTTACGATGATATTGTCACATGTATCAAATAAAATCAAAGCCGGAGATATTAGTCGTCCATGACGACAGCTTATCAGAAGGCAAATCCAGGTCCCTTCTCGCGCTCTCCAGAAAACAGGAAACTGGTGACACGTCATGCCAAGAGCTATTATTCGACCCCAGATCAAGTTACACACTCAATTTCTTCTCTCACTGCTTGTCGACATCTAGTGGAAGACGTATGAAGTGCATCTAAACTAATAAATATCAAGGACTTTAATAGGCAGGCCCTAGAACAGTGCATCGATTTCAGATTTTCCACTTCCTGTCAGGAAGTTTGCTGCAAAAGGAGTTCTGTTTTACTCACAGATATAATTCAAACGGTTTTAGAAACTAGAGAGTGTTTTCTATCCAATAGTAATAATAATATGCATATTGTACGAGCAAGAATTGAGTACGAGGCCGTTTAAATTGGGCACGATTTCCCCCCAAAGTGAAAACAGCGCCCTCTGTCCTCAACAGGTTAACCGACTTGCTTAGTTAAATAAATTAAATAAATTAAAATGAATGTAAAAAAATGGCTCAATTTACGCCACACTCCCCTACAATGTGTCAGGCTTTTGCAATTGTGTGTGTGGGGGGGTGGGGTGGGGGGGGGGGGGGTTGCGTGTGCGTGCGTGCATTTGCGTGTGTTTGTGTGTGTGGATGTTTGATAGTATGAGCATGCCATGTACAAATACACGTGTGTAGTGCGTATGCCCATACGATCCCTTAAATGTCAGTGTAGATATATGTCTCCACATATTGATCCTTTGCTATTCCGATGGCTGGATCTTTCAGCATTAATCCATAAACCACACATGCCTGGACAGAGTGATAACAGGCACGTGGCCCAATGTTGTTATGTTGCCTCCATCATAGAGCCCTGCAGAGCCATCAATGGCAATACATATAATGATTACAAATCAAGATATTCAAATTAATTTAATACAAAGATCACAGGATCCACTGTGTGATTTAGCGACAGACTGGAGAATGCTATGGGATGCTATGAGAGAGTGTGAAAAGAATCGTTGATGAGCGCTAATGTTATCATTTGTTTGCCTGAACGTGTGTAAGCTCGCGTCGTCATCCTTATTTCAACAGAAGTGTTTGTGCTCTATGCACTGCTCAGGATTTAAACACAGAGACCTGGGATGTAGTAGGGTGGTTTTGAACATAATCTGTGGATTTCCTGCTAAGGAGCTCTCAACTGTTACCCACAATGCCTTCTGCTGATGGTTGTTTTTAAAGCCTTATGTATTGCGTAACCTATGAAGCAGTGCAAGTACTTTAAAGGCCACACCGAACAGTGGGGATAGACTGATAGCACTGGACGTCAACAAAGTAGGATTTCCATAAGTTCTTTACTGAAAGCCAGATAGCTTTGTTGTCTCACTTAGCTTTTCCTTCAGAACCACTAGCAGGTGAAACGAATGGATAAGCATCCTCCACATTTCAACTATAAAAGGTCTAAAAGTTACACTCAACTATGAACCCTGTTCCATGATGACGTTTAGTATGCCCTCAATAGTCTGGTATTAGGACGTCAATTTGTTATATGAATTGTACATTTGGAGATGTATAATCTGTTTGAGTTATAACCTAACACGCAACGCAAAATAATCGTTGTTAGTAACGTTTTTACTGAGAGGGTGGTATCGAAATCATCTCTCTTGCAAAAGGGATTTTATCTCAATGCAACTGAACTATATAAATAAAATGAGAAAGAAATGATTAAATAACAGTGACAAATATCCATCCTGTCAGCCCTGAGAAGCCAACCATGGTCTCAGGTGTGCAGGTGTGGGAACCCATGAGAACGAAGTTGAACCTATGATGCTCCTGACATTCCAACAGCTAGCTTGTTTTTCTAAGTGTTTGAGTTTTTGGCCTGCTGAGCCATGCACCTGGCATACACACCCTCCCAGCTGGTATGTTTCCTCATAAAGACTGAGCCTTTCATTGTTCTCCCATAGGGATGTGGGAAGTCTTTAGTTTCCACGTGGTCTCAGGGCAATTCATATTACTGTACTTATATCTGTGACACTCCATTTAGTATGATGTATTACATTACGTTAGGTTACATTATGAATGGAATAGCGGTCGTACAATATCATACGAATTATAGGACATATAGTATCATACATTTTACCCAGTCGTACAATAGCATACGAATTGGATGATGTACCTTTATCATACGTCTTGTAGGACTGTAATGGGAATTTTAATGTTTGTGCTTTTCTTATAACTCTTTTCTGTGTTCTATCCATGTGCTGTTCTATGTTTATGCAAGTGGCTGACTGTACAAATCCTCACTATCAGTAGCTGCAATCTGGCAGTACGCCCAGACCTTGTTTTGAGAACGAACGAAAGATATCTCTGTTTCAAGGTCTCAGCTTGGAGAGAAGACACCTCATGAGGTGTTGGTCTGCCACATGTTATGAAACAGTATTGGTCAGTCACATGGATGAAACAAAACGGTAATGATTAATGAATTATGCTAAATCATGCAAATATAACTTGTTTGTGTATAGCCCTATATAAGACTGCTGGGACTGCCCAGGAGAGCTCCTGATTGACATGTGTAGTTGGTTGGAACCTCTCCAGCTCGCTGACAATAAACAATGTTTCATTAAGATTGACTTGAGTGATCTTGAGTGTCCCTGTGTAAGAATTTCCACAATAATTTGGCGTCAGCGAACAAAATGATTGATTCTGCCGGCGGAGCTTTCCAGTGGAGGTCTGCGAGGAAAACCGGTGGCACATTGTATGAAGCATGAGGGAAATTCCCGTCTGACCAAAAGAGGATGAGGACCCACCCAGACCAGACCCTTACTGTGAGCTGCCCAGGAAGAGACACGTCATCCACTAACAATTGAGGGAGTCAATTGGAAAGTCCATTTAAATGAATTTGTATGCAATTATTTTTTAAATTATGATTAAAAGAAAATCAAGCCAAGTAATGCATAAAAAGGTACCTATAGTCTTATAGAGAGAAGGCTATTCACTAGTTTAATGAGAAGACTAGTGCGAGGGCGTAATGGTACAATGGAATGCCCCGCTGACAGCTGTCTGTAGGCATTTAGAAGAAATGTCTAAGGGTCTGCAGCCACTAAAAAATAACACAAGGTATTTTTTGAGTACGGGGTGTTATTTATGTGCATAACAAGTAACGAAAGTTGAGAATCGTTGACGATGTACGTGGTAATGTAAAAGATTACAGAGTGTGTTTGGGAATAGTACTAAGTGAATGTGAATGTGAAAGTTGTGTGATTGTGAGATATGACATATTAAGCTAATTGAAATTTGGCTGATTGAAATTATTACTTTTAAGATTGAAATATGGATAATAAGCTGATTAAAATGTGCTTCATAAGAGGATTGAAATCGTGCCATTAAGTATTGAGTGAATGAGAGCTGTCAGGGGACTAGCTTACGTGTGAAAGTGAATGAATGCCACAACCAGTTCTGCGTGAGCTGAGTTTTCCAGTTCTGTGTGAGCTGATCTGTAACGTTATCTAGGGGTCTGTCCAACACCGCCGTTGGATCTACAGGTAAAGGATAGCATGTCTCAGAAATCAGATAAGTAACATGTCTCAGAGGATAACATGTCTCGTTAGTAAAGAGGATAACATGTCTTGTTAATAACGAGGATAACATGTCTCATTAGTCACGAGGATAACATGTCTCTGAGATTAACATGACTTTAGATTACATGAGGATAACATGTCTTATCAGTGGAGTTTGATGTATAACATTATTATGTATGGAGATATGAAAGAAGAGGGAACTATTTCCGAATATGCTGTTAAATAGACTAGTGTAAATATCTAAACCCCAGTATGAATAGAACACTAGTCTAGAGGAGGAATTTGTAATGGAACACAAATGTATAATGGGTTACCAGAGATAAAGTAACATAATACTGAGTGTAATGGGTTATTATGATGATCTGATGAAGTAAGAATAGAAAAATTATGATAATGTACAACTAACACACCCACACGTACGTAAGTGGTGAAAAAAAGTATTCTGTTCAGAGTGGTCCCTTTATAGATCATTTGTATGATAAGGTTAAAGCATTGTATGGGACTGGACTTACCCCTAACCATTAGAACTAATGAACGCTTAGAAGATTTCCTCCACCCTGGTAATGCATTTTGAAATAAGCACAAACCCTGTTAAATAGAACCAATGAATGTTGAACATGATTTTCTGTTAACTAAACTTAAAAGGCTACCGTTTATTGTACTCCCGATGGAGTTTCCGTTGATTCCCAAATGATGACGTTCTAAACCAATTTGTGAGTAGGCAAAATGGAGACTGCATCTCTTTCCCTGCTGTCTCAGGGGCCAGACTTATTATAGACAGAGCGTGACATCTACTGGGGACTAAGACAGTGCCAACCCTCCAAATCATTACATACGCATCTTAAAATAATAGACATTTAATAAATATTAAAGCAGAAAGTGAATATCCAACAGAGATTGGTAATAAAATAATTGAGTATCATGTTTGTTTTGTTTTGTTTTAAACCTTGCAATAGGGGGAAAAGCTAAATGTGGTTTGAGAGTGATCTGTGTGTTTAAGCAGTGGGAAAAGGGGAAACCTAGTTGAAGGAAACAGATTTTGGAGACTAGTGAAAGTAACAAAGAATGGAAATTGGCTTTCAGATAGCAATCCAATAATGCAATATTTTAGTAATTTGAATGAGTAAAACAGAGGGATTGAGCATTGGGACTGATATTAAATAAGAGGCTGCTCACTCTTCAAGGCCTGGTCCACTGCTCTCGTGTTTAAGTAATCTGTTGATTGGGTTAAAGATAACCTTCCTGTGGAACAATAGATAGCCGCCAGTACACACTGAACTCAAATAGGCTGTGAGAGACACAGTGGGTAAATTAGGGACAGTTTGTACAGAATTGCATGTTAATGCAACAGGTCAAAAAGATTAAGATCACAAGAGAAGTGTTTACTTTAGAAGGTGCCCAATTCAGCTTTACGGGACAGTGTATCATCTGATATGTCTTGAAGTATAAATGTGTCTGAAGTATAATTCTGTATACAGATGGGTTTATTAAGACTTCCTACCCAAGATGCAGTAAACTCAATTTTTTTTATTAAGAATTTTTAGGACTGAGTAATGTAGCATAGTGAAAACTAAGAACATGTTTATTTTCTTTCTTCCAGGACTGACGGAATGTCCGCTACCAAGTTTTTTCCCCCATGTTTATCAATGTTCCTGTATCTCTCCCTTTGAAAGGCTTCCTGAGGCAGGTGCATTGGGAGAGCAGTTAAAAGTGCTTGGATTCCAATATGAATCGAAGTATTCCCCACCTCTAGTGATAGATGTGTATTGCTGTTGTTGTTTCTTTTCTTTGTTTTTGTCTTGCTTCAATAACAAATCTCACCAGATTGGGTCTGCTGGATGGTGGGGATTTCTCCCTAAGGATTAGGCCTCTGATACCCTGACCTGTAACTGCAGTGAGATCGCCAAGATGATAGGGGAGTATAAGCCAATTTGGGGGGGGGGGGGATGGTTTCAACTATGTTGTTATTCTCTAAGACATTTGTCTTAGAAGTCCGGATTTCCGGAATTACAAATGTCCTAAACTAAACTGTTGTTCTGGTCTGTCCTTTCTCGAGGTTATGGTGAAGGTGACCACAGATGGTATCTAGGGACATGAAGGGACAATTCGGGACAATTCGGCCGAAAACAACCTCAACACCCCCTCTATCCGGCTGAATTAATGGCAAAAATGGCATTCAGGATGGTCCTTAACCACTTCTACGGTGAGACCTGAGTCCGAGCAACCTGTACACAGCATCCAGAAGCTATCAATCGCCTTTTCTCTCATACTTTGTCTCTCAGGAGTGTGACATTGGTCCATGTGGAGTGAGCATGGAGAGAGATCCAGTCCAAACTGCTCTCATGCTGCTGGTGTATTGGTAGGAAAATGAACAAAGACATAATGACTGTAAAGAACAGGACATGTGCACGTCCGGTTTGGTCAGCATGTTACAGTAGTGCATTCATCTTAAGATAGCTAGGTGAGACAACCACATATCAAAATCATAGTAAGTACATTTCTTCTCAATAAAGTAGCTATCTGCAAAGTCAGTGCTAGTAAGAAAAGACAAATGTGAGTGTTAGTTCAAGAAAGGCAATTGTTTTATGTATTTTTTCTTACAATCAATCTTAAATCTTAAGATTTTATGTGCGCTATGTAATAATGACTGTTGTCAGTTTACTAACATAATGATTGGGTGAGTTCATTGGGTGTCATCAACATAAAAACGTACGTACCGGCCCAGAAGGGGTGTGTTCGTGCTTGCGTGCATGTGGGTGTATGTGTTTAGCAGTGGAGGGAACTCAGAGGAGGAAGGGAAGGAATTGAATTTCAAATTTCATTTTTAGATAAAACTACACTAAATTTTCAAATGTAACCAAATACATGATTAAAAAACATCATTTTGCAATAAAGGACTACAGTGGTTTCACCAGCACCCTCTAGGGTAGCACCATGGGTGTAGCCAGAGGACAGCTGTTTTCCATCCTCCTCTGGCTACATTAACTTCAATACAAAACCCAGGAGGCTTGTGTTCCTCACCCCGTTCAATAGACCTACATAGTAATTGTAACAACTAGTCAACGCTTTTGCAGTATGAACTGACATGCTATCCATGCAATCAAAGGAGAGAGAATTAACCTATTGCTGCATGTGTGATTTAGAAGTTTGGTGAGTTGGTGATAGCTAGTTGAGCATTTATGGAATATTATTCAATTGAAATTAGTTTCTTCAAGCTACAGGAGACGGAAGACGTAGATTATATAGTTGAAGTCGGACGACTTTTTGGAGAAATGTCCTCTGGTCTGATGAAACAAAAATAGAACTGTTTGGCCATAATGACCATCATTATGTTTGGAGGAAAAAGGGTGAGGCTTGCAAGCCGAAGAACACCATCCCAACCGTGAAGCACGGGGGTGGCAGCATCATGTTGTGGAGGTGGTTTGCTGCAGGAGGGTCTGGTGCACTTCACAAAGTAGATGGCATCATGAGTCTGGAAAATGATGTGGATATATTGAAGCAACATCTCAAGACATCAGTCAGGAAGTTAAAGCTTGGTCGCAAATGAGTCTTCCAAATGGACAATGACCCCAAGCATACTTCCAAAGTTGTGGCAAAATGGCTTAAGGACAACAAAGTCAAGGTATTGGAGTGGCCATCACAAAGCCCTGACCTCAATCCCTATTTGTGGGCAGATCTGAAAAAGCATGTGCGAGCAAGGAGGCCTACACACCTGACTCAGTTACACCAGCTCTGTCTGGAGGAATGGTCCAAAATTCACCCAACTTATTGTGGGAAGCTTGTGGAAGGCTACCTGAAACATTTGACCCAAGTTCAACAATTTAAAGGCAATGCTACCAAATACTAATTGAGTGTATGTGAACTTCTGACCCACTGGGAATGTGATGAAAGAAATAAAAGCTGAAATAAATAATTCTATCTCCTATTATTCTGACATTTCACATTCTTAAAATAAAGTGGTGATCCTAACTGACCTAAAACAGGGATTTTTTACGAGGATTAAATGTCCTGAATTGTGAAAACTGAGTTTAAATGTACTTGGCTAAGGTGTATGTAAACTTCCGACTTCAACTGTATATTGTTTTCTTGCTTATAGAACTTTAATTTTGTGTTGAATTAGTGCAATTTATTACAATTTGCCTTGAGAACTTTAGTAGCAAGTCACTTGCTAGATGCCAAAGTGAGGTTGTCTCTGCCAGAATGGCTAGCTAATGCTAACGACAATGTAATCGATTTTTGGTTGAAGAATCGCTTTCATTGCCCACATCAGATTCAAGCTTCTGGGAAAAAGCTACATCGTATTCAAACTGCGCAACACAACGAGAAGGTAAGAAGAGATAGGGATGTTCTCAAGCAGTTAATCAACACTACTGCATTTATGGGCATGTAAAAGTTGTCTTTTAGGGGGCATGGTTAGTTTCCCTAACAAGGGAAGGTACAAGGATCTTGCAGAGGTAATTGCACATTAACATGCTCTACCTTCTCTGGGAATGTCGAAATCAATTCAGAATGATTTGATAGCTTCCATCGCATCATCCATTAAAAGTGACATTAAAAGAGTGGTTGACACAGCACATTTTCTCGCCTGGCAAATGGTTGAAACCACAGACATCAACTATTGCTTGCAGTTGTCAGTTATCATCAGTTATGTGGATGGGCTACTATTGGGCTACTTTGATATGTCAAGTGAGGGAGATGCGTAGTCTGTGTTTGACTTTGTGAATTTGGAGTTTAACTTCATGAAGAAACTTGTTGCCCAAAACTATGATGGTCGCTGCTGTAATGGAATGTATCTGCTATTTGTATTTACAGCTAAGTCCCCTCCTGTTCCCTGATTTAAGAGGTGATGACCACTCCACCACCAGTGTCAACTCTGATATGAACTTGGACTTACTCCTTGCTTGGACTAACTCATTCTTAGCTCTTTTGTTTAACTGTGTTGTGTCATTGTTGTTTGTCTTCCCAGTCAAATCCTGTCCTTCCCTCAGTGGAAGAGTTGAACTCTTCTCCAACACAATCCATCTATGATGATCCTGTCCTGCACTGAAGCCTCTGAACACCTCAAATCAAATAAAATGTATTTATAAAGCCCTTCTTACATCAGCTGATATCTCAAAGTGCTGTACAGAAACCCAGCCTAAAACCCCAAACAGCAAGCAATACAGGTGTAGAAGCACGGTGGCTAGGAAAAACTCCCTAGAAAGGCCAAAACCTAGGAAGAAACCTAGAGAGGAACCAGGCTATGAGGGGTGGCCAGTCCTCTTCTGGCTGTGCCGGGTGGAGATTATAACAGAACATGGCCAAGATGTTCAAATGTTCATAAATGACCAGCATGGTCAAATAATAATAATCACACTAGTTGTCGAGGGTGCAACAAGTCAGAACCTCAGGAGTAAATGTCAGTTGGCTTTTCATAGCCGATCATTGAGAGTATCTCTACCGCTCCTGCTGTCTCTAGAGAGTTGAAAACAGCAGGTCTGGGACAGGTAGCACGTCCGGTGAAGAGGTCAGGGTTCCATAGCCGCAGGCAGAACAGTTGAAACTGGAGCAGCAGCACGGCCAGGTGGACTGGGGACAGCAAGGAGTCATCATGCCAGGTAGTCCTGAGGCATGGTCCTAGGGCTCAGGTCCTCCGAGAGAGAGAAAGAAAGAAAGAAAGAGAGAAAGAGAGAGAGCATACTTAAATTCACACAGGACACCGTATAAGACAGGAGAAGTACTCCAGATATAACAGACTGACCCTAGCCCTCCGACACATAAACTACTGCAGCCTAAATACTGGAGGCTAAGACAGGAGGGGTCAGGAGACACTGTGGCCCCATGCGATGATACCCTCGGACAGGGCCAAACAGGCAGGATATAACCCCACCCACTTTGCCAAAGCACAGCCACCACACCACTAGAGGGATAACTTCAACCACCAACTTACCATCCTGAGACAAGGCCGAGTATAGCCCACAAAGATCTCCGCCACGGCACAACCCAAGGGGGGGCGCCAACTCAACCCCTGTCCTGCACTGAAGTCAAATCGCTGAACACCTCAACTCATGCTTCATACCCTCATTCAATCACTGGTGTCGTCTCCGTCCATTCCGCACCTACTGTATATCATGGGTTTCCCATCCTCCTAAATTGTTCAAGTCACCAGCCTCCACTGGTATTTGGGTGGGCTAATGTAGGTGTAGCGTGGTTCGTCCTGCGTTGTGTACTTTTAATTAGGACACTGCCACAACTGGAGGTCTGCTGGTTGAATTATTTTTTATTTGCCCTGCACACGAAGAAACAACACACAATATTTTAGCCCTTGGCGCAGTCACAGCTCTCAGGCACCTTGCTAGCCGAAGGTCAGGCAAAAGAGAACGTCAAAAATAAATAACAGGTGCTGCATCCACACCTTCAGTGCACAACAGCACACCATACAATACAAGTAAAATGATACAGAACATAATTCGGACAAAATAAAAGACATACCTGCCTGCACACGAAGAAACAACACACAATATTTTAGCCTTTGGCGCAGTCATAGGTCTCATGCACCTGCGCAAGCACATGGACACTCACTCAAACACCGTCCCAAGTACTCACAAGTTACAATAGGTACCCTAGTTAGCGAGCTCGGTGAAACTTGTTAACATAAATCTTTATATTGTCCACATTGTAACAAACTTATGGTTGCATAACAGCACATTGTGTAACATTACCACGGTTTTATATTGAACAATTTCGGAGCCAAGGACAACATACCTCGCTAGCCGAAGGTCAGGCAAAAGAGAACAATAAGGGGGTACGGAAATACAGATAACCCACGATGGGCCAAACCAAAATATACAAAACTTTTACAATCACGTGTATGGACAATATTGATATGAAAAAGTGTTTGTACACCAAAGAATAACATTAGCTATGCAGCTGTAATTAAATTAAAAAACACACTGAATTATTATTATTATTATCAAATGATTAACATCCCCTCTTGACCTGGCCTATTTGAATTGGTCCTTGTGTGCAACTTGGTGCATAATCTAGGGGAACAACATCACACTGCTACATAGGCATGTAGGTACAGTATGTTGGTGTTGCCTCACACATGAACAGCTCCTGTACTCATTACATTTTTTAGATGGTTTTGTGGTAATGACAGTACTACGGAGTGCATAGTGCTGGTTAGAACATGGCATCGAATCCAGCCTGAGGTGGTAAATGCTACATATTATTTACAGTATATTTTCATGCATGTATGTGCATATATTATACAGTCTTGAATATGTTATATAATTACGAAATAAGGCCCGAGGAGGTGTGGTATATGGCCAATATACCACGGCTAAGGGCTGTTCTTATGCACGTCGCAACTCGGAGGACACAGCCCTTAGCCGTGGTATATTGGCCATATATCACAAACCCCCGAGGTGCCTTATTGCTATTAGAAACTGGTTACCAATGTAATTAGAGCAGTAAAAATACATGTTTTGTCATACCCTTGGTATACAGTCTGATATCCCTGCACAGCGTCTATTTGCGCCCCTACTGGATGGAAACTACAAGTGTAATGGCTGTGCTCAATGCAATGGCACTTATTAATGTAGATCCTTCAAACACCCCCAAACAGAGAAACAGATCCCAATCAAAGGTGTTATCACGTGCTCCACTAAGGCAGTTATTTATCTTATAACTTGTCCCTGTGGTAAAAATGATGTGGGTAAAACAAAGCGCAAATTAAAAGTACGAATCTCGGAGCATCGTAGCGCCATCAGGTGCAAAAACTCTACTTACCCAGTTGCAGCCCACTTTTTGGAAGCAAACCACTCGATTTCGTCCCTACGTTATATCGGCATCGAACATGTCACCCTCCCTAGGAGAGGGGGTAACCTCGACAATTTACTGTTAAAACGAGAGGCTGCCTGGATCTTTAATTTAAAGACCCTTGCTCCCTTCTGTCTCAACGTAGACTTTGATCTGAAGCCATTCTTGTGATTGTTGTGATTATGCTATTGTATATGTTTGTAGGCCTATGTGGCCGAATTGTATCTATGATCGTATGCTATCCATTCATGTTTTTGGTATGTTATTTTTATATCTGAAGATTAACCAATGATATCAGGCCACACCCGGCCATGATTACAGACACTTGTGTGTGTCCTTTGACACTATATAAACTAGTCACCCAGCAGTGTTTGTCATTATACCCTGATGAAGACAGCTTGTCTGCTGAAACGTTGGTTATTAAATTATTGCATCTGAGCTCCTAGTGTGCGGCTCTCCTTTAATTTTTAAAGTGTTCTACTCCTCTAGCCAGTACCTCGCCTAAATAGGTGTGCGTTTCATTCACCTCTAGATATACGGTCTGATATACCACGGCTGTCAGCCAATCAGCATTCAGGGCTCGGACCACCCAGTTTATAATACTCAATAAGCTGTTCACTTCTGTGAGAGAGTTTGCGGATATACCAGAGGGAAAGCATATGCTATGAAAGCTACTCAAATCATTCCTTTTGACCAAAGTATGTTTTCTCCCTCCATTGAGTGGTACTATATGTTTTTTTATTGTTGCGTTATTGTAGTTTAGGTAGACAGATCAACAAAGGGAGGGAGTTCTCAAAATCCAACAAACAATTGTGTGAAATCTACAAGTCAAGAGAACACCAGTCTACAACAATAAATGAGTACTTTGGTCACCTTGCTTAGGCAATTATGCAGAATCTGGTTGTCTTCTACCCAGATTGGATCACTTAGGGCTTTCATTTAGAGATGACCCCATGGGACTGCCATAGCAACAGCTTTATACGGCAATCAATCAACCCCCCCTCCACCATGTTATTGTGGCTGAAGACAGATGACCTAATCGTGGTCAAATAATGATTATATAAAGCAGACACTCACCGGCTTCTACTAACAGTGTATGGCTTCTACTGTTGTGCACAGAATTGCTCACTCATTTATTTCAATTTCGAGCACATAGGGTGCTTGTATTTGTGATGTCATTCATTTTTCATGGAATTAAACTTGACCTTTTTAAATTGTACCTTTTTCACATTTCAAGGCGAGCTAATGCACTACAAAAAAAGCCATACATCACTGTAATGGTATTTTAAACTGATAGCCACTACCATCTCATGTACTGTTCAGTGGAGGCTCCACAGAGGAGGAAGGGGAGGACCATCCTCCTCAGTGAAATTTAATGAAAATAAAAATAGTGAAATATTAAAGTTATCCTTTTTAGATAAAACTATAATAAATATATTCATATGTCACCAAATAATTGATTAAAATACACTGTTTTGCAATAAAAGTCTACAGTAACTTCAACAGCACTGTCTGGGGTAGCACCAGCTAGCTTCCGTCCTCCTCTGGCTACATTGACTTGAGGCTCGTAGGCCTCACCCCCTTCCACAGACATACATGGTAATTATGACCACTTCCGGAGGACGTCCTCCAACCAATCAAAGCTTTTGCAGTATGAACTGACATGTTGTCCATCCAATCATAGAATTAGGATCAGAGAATTAACCTAGTGAGTGGAATTGGGATTGTGCCACAGAGCATTATGGGGGTTCTATGTGTTGAGAGGCTTGGTGACATTGTTGGATAGAGATAATGAGTGAAGAGTGATAGTTGAGCATTTTTTGTATATTATTCAATTCAAATTATTTTTTTCAAATTACAGGAGACGGAGAAGGTACCTAGCTAGCTACAAGCACGAGTGTGCAGTTTTCTCTGCCATAAAGATAGAATGGCCAACACTGCAGAAAATGTTGTGGACTTTTTGTTGAAGAACCCCTTTCATTCTCTGGGGTACACGGAAAAGGTGTGAATTAAAAGCGAGGGTCGACCTCTGCCCGAGATCAGTTTCATGAAGAGAGATGCAAAGATGATCGCGTTCAATACCAACCGGTATCAAAAGTATAGCTGGTTAACAGGGAGCCTTAGATCAGGCAGCCTGTATTGCTGGACTTCCCTGCTTTTTGGAAAGTCTGAGCCTTGGTCGAAAGGTGGGTGCAGTGACCTGAAAAACATTGATCGTTCAGCTAAACGAAAAAACTAAAGCAGGGCATGCAAGAATTTGCTTTTAGAGGACACGACGAGAGGGAACGTTCCGTTAACAAGGGCAACTACAAGGAGCTTGCAGAGGTAATTGCACGTAACGATGCTTTACTTGCTGAACATATGGAACTTTCAAATGTCTTTTCTGGCATGTCGAAAACAATTCTGAATGATTTAATAGCTTCCATCACATTATCCATTAAAAGTCAGATTAAAGTGAGAGGTTGACGCAGTGCATTTTTTTGCATGCGCTCAGGTAGGCTTTCCACTTTCCTCCAGTATTTATTTAGCAAAGACGATAACACCTAATTACTCCGGACAGACACAAACAAAAAAGCATTACATACATTTTGCAACAGCCTAGGCTACACCTAAACATTAGAAATCTGGCATGCTGTATGCGATGAAAACAAGACTATTTTTCAGTCTGTTCAACCACTCTGGGACCTACACCAGTCTGCTTGCAGTTGTCAGAAGCCACTTCTGGCTTGCAGAAACCACTTCTCATGTGCCTGCTCATCCACTGGCACATTGAATGTTTCCCCTCCAAGCACTGGAGTACCCCACCAATTTTCTCTCATTACTGTATGTAGAGTCAATCACTTACACAATCACATTAATATACATCAATGATTTTACTCCGTGCTTAGACTAACTCATTCCTAGCTCTTTTGTCTAACTGTGTAGTCTAGTTTTTTGTCTTCCCAGTCAGATCCTGTCAGATCCTGCACTGGTCAAGCCTCTGAACACCTCAACTCATGCCTCATACCCTCATTCAATCACTGCTGTGATCCCTTTCCAACACGGTGTAAGTAGCCCTCTCATTACCATTCTCCATAATATTGTACTATAAATGTCTTTATTAAATGCTTTCGGTTAAAATAATTAGTCTTTGACAATTTCTGAAACACTGTGGTCTCCGTGAGTTCCGCGCCTATACTGTGCGTGTCCCATCCTCCTCAGTTTTTCCAGTCACCAGACTCCATTGGTACTGTTGTACTTGTGCTTCTCCTCCCAAGTCTCAGTCGATTGGACACCCCACCAACAACAGTGGCAGCTTGTTCTAAGGAACATGAATAAAGAAAGGAACTTGAAGCAAATGAGTACGAGTTCAAGAGGAAAGAGGAAAGGAAGAGAGAACAATGACACTGCTAATTATGCTAATCTAGTTGGCTGAATTAGCACAACAGAACCCAAAGCTGTTTCATCCACAGTTCCAGAGGGCCCCGGTCCAAAATGCCCCAGCCTCCATCTGTGGCCCTGTCCACAAAGTGTCTCAAAAAGGTCCTAGGAATCCTGTTGAAACTCCCAGCTCAGAGTTGGTTTTAGGATGATGTCAAGGCACTGCTCAGACAAGCTCTGAGCCAGGAGCAAAATCATCTCATAAAAGCTTATATCAGTAGGTAATCACGACAGTTTGAAGTATCGCAAAGGAAAGATAGTGATGACGCTCATTGACATTGTTGCAAAGGATGAGGATTATACAACGGGTGGGTCTAATGCTGGATGCTAATTGGTTAAAACCACATTCCAGCCATGTCTATTCCACAAATTACCACCGGCTAAATCTATGATGTTGAAATGCCTATTTACTGTTCCATCTCACTGCACAATCCACTGTCTCATCAGCTCCAACAAGCAATTTACAGTATATACAAGATCTACACTGTAAAAACCAGCATTTGGTTTTCAATAGCGGCGTTTTGTAATAACCTTGCTTTCTGTCTCTACAACATTTGCAACAATGTTTCAATATTGAAATTCAATCTGTTCTATGGTAATGAACGTGTCATGACAAGACAGACAGGCTGGCAGCTTTTCTCAGCCAGTCAAAATCATGAATCAGCATATTTTTTAGGGATATATACAAAGAAATGTCAATAGAAAACATGACATTTAACTAGTTTGCTGTCATTCCAGCTTCATTTTTAAGTGATTGTGTTAGATGTGTAGTTGGCTATCTCTTCTGAACAGTAGCCTTGTGAGAGAGCAAATGTTCTATGCCAGGCACATCATCAGCACATCATTAGCTCATTGTTATGGATGTATCCCCCCAAAAATCACGAGAAAACAGCTTAAACAAATGCGAATGCAGCTAGTTTGCTGTTATTCTGGCAGCACTGTTTGACGTGACTTGGTTAGCCGCTTAGCAACTATAAATCGCTTTGGCACAATAGGCAGCAAGTCATTTGCTGATAATGTTACATATAAAGTTGCATACTTGTTTGAAAGGTCTATCATTTTCATCGAACACAATCAAAGTTAACATAAACCCTAGATGCCATCAATTGCCCAATTTATAGGCATGCCCATAAATGTAACAACTTGATATTGCGCTCCAAAGGTATAACTTGAAATAACATGATGTAAGTAATTAAATAATCAAAAGAAAAACATGTTTATTTATAAGCATAGTATTTTTGCTTACATTATATATACAAAAGTATGTGGACAACCCTTCAAATTAGTGGATTCGGCTATTTCAACAATACCCGTTGCTGAAAGGTGTATAAAATTGAACACACAGCCATGCAATCTCCATAGACAAACATTAACAGTAGAATGGCCTTACAGAAGAGCTCAGTGACCTTCAACGTGGCACTGTCATAGGATGCCAACAAGTCAGTTCATCAAATTTCTGCCCTGCTAGATCAGCCCTGCTAGATCAGCCCTGGTCAACTGTAAGTGCTGTGATTGTGAAGTGGAAACGTCTAGGCGCAACAACGGCTCAGCCGCGGAGTGATAGGCCACACAATCTCAATGAACAGGACGGTCTGTCCTCAGTTGCAACACTCACCACCGAGTTCTAAACTGCCTCTGGAAGCAATGTCAGCAATAACTGTTCATTATTGTGCTGACGTTATTGTGCTGACAAGCAGCCATTGGATTCTGGAACAGTGAAACACGTTCTCTGGAGTGATGAATCACGCTTCACCATCTGGCAGTCCGATGTACGATTTTGGGTTTGATGGATGCCAGAAGAACGCTACCTGCCTAAATGCATAGCGCCAACTGTAATGTTTGTTGGAGGAATAAAGGTCTAGGGCTATTTTTCATGGTTTGGACTAGGCCCTTTAGTTCCAGTGAAGGGAAATCTTAACGCTATAGTATACAATGACATTCAAGCCGATTCTGTGATTCCAACTTTGTGGCAACAGTTTGGAGAAGGCCCTTTCCTGTTTCAGTATGACAATGCCCCGTTGCACAAAGTGAGATCCATACAGAAATGGCTTTTCGAGATTGGTGTGGAAGAACTTGAGTGGCCTGCACAGACCCCTGACCTCAACCCCATCGAACACCTTTGGAATGAATTAGAAGCCGACTGCGAGCCAGGCCTAATTCCCCAACATCAGTGCCCAACCTCACTAATGCTCTTGTGGCTGAATGGAAGCAAGTCCCCGCAGCAATGTTCCAACATCTAGTGGAAAGTATTCCCAGAAGAGTGGAGGCTGTTATAGCAGCAAAAGGGGGGCCAACTCCATATTAATGCCTATAATTTTGGAAGGAGATGTTCGACGAGCAGGTGTTCACATACTTTTTGTCATGTAGTGTATCACGTGAAATAGGCCTCGTGAAATCATTGTCAAAAGCGCAATAAATATTGTTGCATGTAGGTCTAGATTATATATGGATTGACCATATAGAAATATTAAACATTATTTGAACAACTCCAAAGCAATTGCATGTGGTGCAGGAACCAGTGGCTCGCTGCCCTTTTCTATTATCAAGACACCTGCTGGTAACTTTTAACTGGTTAGGACAGCTCAAGAGGTCTCTTAAATATCTGTAGACTAGGTGGGATTCTAACAACTAAAGAGGCTTCATCCATAGCTTTTGTTTTTAACCATAAGAGTAGGAGTAAAATGTCTCTATTCTCAGCACTTACGACAAATGTTCTACTCTGAAACGCTTAGTGGATACTGGCCCTGGTCTCCCCCACTGGCCCACAATGATGTCCCACACCTCCCCTCGCCTCCCCTCTCTTTGAAACTTTATATTGGCAATATGGCTGACAAACCCCTAGATAGACATAGGCTCAAATTCCCCATGCGTCAGCTGTTCGGCTGGTGAGCTTTTGTCGAAGCGGAACCGTTTATGAAGTGGCAAAAGCATCATTTTAGTCACATATTCTCTCAGGGCAAGATAACTTGGAGAAGTGTTTTGGATCCTCTTTGAGAAGCCCTTCTCAAAATGTCTTGCACTGATCGTGAGCTCCATTTGAGACATCCCTGAGAGGTGGAGCTGAGGAGGTGTTTATTTTAAAACCAGGTCAATCATGTTATCTGGTGTTATTTTGCCATTGATCTTGGTCCTGAATCGTGAGTGACTATGCCTCATCACCCCATGCCTCGGGAGATGGTGGATTAGTCCCTACACCCTACATAAGCACTGACATACACGCACACACATGCACATACTATACGCACACACAATAAGCTTGCGGAGGCCCAAGAGTGGCTTGCCATTGGCAAAGTCAGTGGCCCATGATTTTGTGTTCATTTGAGCAAGGCACTTAACCCTCATTTGCTCCAGGGGCGCCGCACTACTATGGCTGACCCTGTAAAACAACACATTTCACTGCATCTATCCGGTGTATGTGACAATAAAACATCTTATTTTTTATTATTATTTACAGTGGGCCCGTGACTATAGTGGTGTGCTGCCTAATATGTGCCAGTGAATAAGTACTTGCTAGCTGACATACACACACACACTGCACAAGACCTTCTCCAGCCTGACCAAGACTGAGGTCGTCTTAGGCAGGGGGAATCTGTTTCCCAATAAGTTAATTCAGACACACACACTCAAACACACACACACAGGAGGTTATTTGGACTCTCCATATGAGAGACGAAATAAGAATGGAGATGTTTGCAAGTTGCGTGGCCTTTCACCATTTTAGTTAGCTCCCATGCCCCAAACCATGGCAAGTCTCCAGTCGTTTCCCCTTGGTTAGGTGGATGTTCCTGGGTACAGCTGGGGGTTTCTAGTCAAGCTTTCTCTCTGGGCCCTTGGGGTTAACGTGTCATTCAGAGTGGATTCTCTGGTTCTCCCGCCTACTCTAAATTATTCAAATGTTTACCAAGATGTCGCAATGCGGTTTAGAGTTTGTTTTGCCTTCTGAAGTGGCCTTTATTATTCCAGCTATTACAGAAATCTTGGAAATGCTTGCAGAGGCTATTTCATGGCACACCAGGAACTTGTGTCATCTTCATTTGAATGAAGAAGTGAGAAGCAATCAGGCAGAGGTGGTTTCACCTAACGTCCCCTTGGTGTAGCTAGCTGAAGAGGGCTATGTCGTCGTATTCATTTTGTATCACAGAGTAGACCCAGGGTCTGTGAATTGTGTATGCGTGCATGTCTGTTTAATGGTGGTGGTTTGTATCTGGCATGGATGTGCCCAAGAGGCAGCTCCGGTTCCTCACTCACAGATTCTTCCAGACAACCCCCCCTTCCTGCCCTCCGACCAACACACGCACATATTCCTCCCATCCCTCAACCCTCCACTAAACTGAAAATCTCTCTCTCGCACACACATGCACACACATGCACACACACAAAGGCGTAGTAGCCCGAGGGCATATGTCCCCCCCAATGTTAAAAGCAGGTAAAATGGTCCCCCCCTAATAATAAAAATTGTATAAATACAATTCTGCAAGACTTTTATTTTGAAAAAGAGTCACCAGATTTCTCTATTGGTTACACAGACTTTTGGCCTCTCATCCTATTCTAACCACCTCTCGCCAGCTTTGTATTCATGTTACCTGATGAAATTGCTGTACAATATGATCTTGTTGCCATCTAATGCACATTCAGATGTCATAAATCAGCACTGCAGAGCTCTCCCTGTCCTATGCCGTGCCTTGATTGTATTACTGTTGATGATATCTGGAAATGTGCATGTACACCCTGGCCCATCTACTGTTGCTAGCCCCAATTCTGACTTGTGCTCTGATATCTGCTTCACTGATTTCTGCTCTTGTAAAAGCCTGGGTTTTCTGCATGTTAACATTAGAAGCTTATTACCTAAAATATATTATTTGAAAGTGTGGATTCACAGCTTCAAACCAGATGTTGGTTATTACTGAGATGTGGTTAAGGAAGAGTGTTTTGAATACTGATGTTAATCTTTCTGGTTCTAACCTTTTTCGGCAAGACAGATCTTCCAAAGTTGGGGGAGTGCCAATCTTTACCAAGGATCACCTTCAGTGCTCGGTTGTCTCCACCAAGTCTGTCCCAAACAATTCGATTTGCTGGTTTTAAGCATTAAACTTTCAAATGGCTCTTTGTTGACTGTTGCTGGGTGCTATCGTTCTCCATCAGCACTGGCCTGTACCCTACCTGCCCTAAGCTCTCTTCTGGCCCCTTACACCAAGTCTGAATTTGTCCTGCTAGGTGATCTAAACTGCGACATGCTTAAACCACCTGACCAAGTCCTAAAGCAATGGGACTCCCTAAATCTTTCTCCAAACACCCAGAAAAGGCTACTCTGTTAGCCTCACAAATAATCCTGATAGGTATCAGTCTGGTGTTTTCTGTAATGACCTTAGTGATCACAAGTGTCTATGATCATTTGTCGTAGACGCTTGCTAAGAAACTTTAATGAGCAAGCCTTCCTTCATGAACTGGCCTCTGTAAAATAGTATAGAATCAGTTTGATCCCCTCTGTTGAAGACGCTTGGACCTTCTTTTTTGATATTTTCAGTGGTATTGTTAACAAACAAGCAACCATAAAGAAAATTAGAAATTAAAAACAGGTTCAGCCCCTGGTTCAACCGTGATCTTGCAGAGTTACTCCACCTCAAGAATTGCATTTGGTGAAAGGCACACACATACTCAGGCTGACTGGCTGTCGTTCAGGCAAATGAGAAATAAGTGCACTCAGGTTATCTGGAAGGCCAAAGTTAGTTACTTTAACTTCTACTTGGTACTCATCCCGGATCCGGGAGCACCCTCATCAGTAAAAAAGCTGACTAGCATAGCCTAGCATAGCGCCACAAGTAAATACTAGCATCTAAATATCATGAAATCACAAGTCCAAGACACCAGATGAAAGATACACATCTTGTGAATCCAGCCATCATTTCTGATTTTTAAAATGTTTTACAGGGAAGACACAATATGTATTTCTATTAGCTAACCACGATAGCAAAAGACTCAATTTTGTTTTCCCACCATTTTTTTACTGCATAGGTAGCTATTACAAATTCGACCAAATAAAGATATAAATAGTCACTAACCAAGAAACAACTTCATCAGATGACAGTCTGATAACATATTTATTGTATAGCATATGTTTTGTTCGAAAAATGTGCATATTTCAGGTATAAATCATAGTTTTACATTGCAGCCACCATCACAAAATCTCACCAAAGCAGCTAGAATAACTACAGAGACCAACGTGAATTACCTAAATACTCATCATAAAACATTTATGAAAAATACACAGCGTACAGCAAATGAAAGACAAACATCTTGTGAATCCAGCCAATATTTCAGATTTTTTAAGTGTTTTACAGCGAAAACACAATATAGCATTATATTAGCTTACTACAATAGCCAACCACACAGCAGCATTGATTCATGCACGTTAGCGATAGCGAATAAACCAGCAAAAGATATTCAATTTTTCACTAACCTTCTCAAAACTTCATCAGATGACAGTCCTATAACATCATATTACACAATACATATATGGTTTGTTCGAAAATGTGCATATTTAGCGGCACAAATCGTGGTTATACAATGAGAATAGTAGCCAAACTGCAAACAAAATGTCGGGAGAAATCTTGGGAGAGGCACCTAATCTAATCAATAACTAATCATAAACTTGACAAAAAAATACAGGTTGGACAGCAAATGAAAGATACATTAGTTCTTAATGCAACCGCTGTGTTAGATTTTTAAAATTAACGTTACTACGACATACAGCGTGCGTTAAAGCGAGACCGCACCGAAATTAATGGCGGAATAATAGTTTAACTTTTTCGACAGAAATTACGAATTAACATCATAAATAGTTCTTACTATTTGATGAGCTTCCATCAGAATCTTGTACAAGTTGTCATTTGTCCAGAATAATCGTTGCTCGGTTGTAGAAGGTCGTCTTCAACTGTGGAATTAGCAGCAATTAGCAGCAAACGTTAGCCATGTGGTGCAAACGTGTCCAACTCAGCATAACGCAGAACAAAGGAAATCCCGAAAATCGCAATATACTGATATAAACTGATATAACTCGGTTTAAAATAACTACATTATGATGTTTTTAACACGTATATCGAATAAAATCAGAGCCGGATATATCTAGCGCCTATAACAACAGCTTTTCAGGACGCAATCCTGAGGTCTGTCTCGCGTCATGACGAACGTAGAAAAGACTGCACACCCGGTTCCAAGAGCTCTTGTTCGGCCTCAGATCTACCTAGACACCCCATTCCAATTCTCACTGCTTACTGACATCTAGGGGAAGGCGTATGCAGTGCATATAGACCCATAGATTACATGCAAATTAATAAACTGACCCTGGAACAGAGCCCCCGATTTCAGATTTCTCACTTCCTGACAGGAAGTTTGCTGCAAATTGAGTTCTGTTTTACTCACAGATATAATTCAAACAGTTTTAGAAACTAGAGTGTTTTCTATCCAATAGTAATAATAATATGCATATTGTACGAGCAAGAATTGAGTACGAGGCAGTTTAATTTGGGAACGAATTTTTACAAAGTCGAAATGGCGCCCCCCTATTGAGAAAAGGTTTTAAGGAGCAGTTCTCTCTCTGCGGATCTAACCCCAAGAAATTCTGGAAAACGGTTAAAGACCTGGAGAATAAACCCTCCTCCTCACAGCTGCCCATGTCCCTTAATGTTGATGATGTAGTTGTTACTGACAAGAAGCACATAATTGAGCTCTTTAATCACCACTTCATTAAGTCAGGATTCCTATTTGACTCAGCCATGCCTCCTTGCCCGTCCAACATTTCCTCATCTCCCACCCCTTCTAATGTGACTATCCGTGATGCTTCTCCCTCTTTTTCCCATGCCCCGCTACAAAGTTTCTCCCTGCAGGCAGTCACTGAGTCCGAGGTGCTACAGGAGCTCTTGAAATTTCACCCCAAAATAGACCCTTTCTTCTTTAAGGTTGCTGTCCATATCACCGCCAAGCCTATCTCCGACCTTTTTAACCTGTCTCTCCTTTCTGGCGAGGTTCCCATTGCTTGGAAGGCAGCCACGGTTTGTCCTTTATTTAAAGAGGGAGATCAAGCTGATCCTAACTGTTATAGGCCTGTTTATATTTTTCCCTGTTTATCAAAAGTGTTGGAAAAACTTGTCAATAATCAACTGACTGGCTTTCTTGATGTATATAGTATTCTTTCTAGTATGCAATCTGGTTTCCGCTCAGGTTATGGATGTGTCACTGCAACCTTAAAGGTCCTCAATGATGTCACCATTGCCCTTAATTCTAAGCAATGTTGTGCTGCTATTTTTATTGACTTGGCCAAAGCTTTTGATATGGTAGACCATTTCATTCTTGTGGGCCGGCTAAGGAGTATTGGTGTATCTGAGGGGTCTTTGGCCTAGTTTGCTATCTACCTCTCTCAAAGAATGCAGTGTATAAAGTCAGAACATCTGCTTTCTCAGCCACTGCCTGTCACCAAGGGAGTACCCCAAGGCTCTAACCTAGGGCCCACGCTCTTCTCAATTTACATCAACAACATAGCTCAGACAGTAGGAAGCTCTCTCATCCATTTATATGCAGATGATACAATCTTATACTCAGCTGGCCCCTCCCCGGGTTTTGTGTTAAATGCTCTACAACAAAGCTTTCTTAGTGTCCAACAATCTTCTCTACCCTTAACCTTGTTCTGAACATGTCCAAAACAAAGGTCATGTGGTTTGGTAAGAAGAATGCCCCTCTCCCCACAAGTGTGATTACTGCCTCTGAGGGTTTAGAGGTTGAGGTAGTCACCTCATACAAGTACTTGGGAGTATGGCTAGACGGTACACAGTCCTTCTCTCAGCACATATCAAAGCTGCAGGCTAAAGTTGAATTCACTGTGTTAAATGAGGCCTCACCTCCTGGTTACACTAGTGACTATATCCCCTGCGCATCCCGCAAGGGCGGAGGTGTTGCTAACATTTACGATAGCAAATTTCAATTTACAAAAAACCCCGACGTTTTAGTCTTTTGAGCTTCTAGTCATGAAATCTATGCAGCCTACTCAATCACTTTTTATAGCTACTGTTTACAGGCCTCCTGGGCCATATACAGCGTTCCTCACTGAGTTCCCTGAATTCCTATCGGACCTTGTAGTCATGGCAGATAATATTCACATTTTTGTTGACATAATATTCACATGGAAAAGTCCACAGACCCACTCCAAAAGGCTTTCGGAGCCATCATCGACTCGGTGGGTTTTGTCCAACATGACTCTGGACCTACTCACCGCCACATTCATACTCTGGACCTAGTTTTGTCCCGTGGAATAAATTTTGTGGATCTTAATGTTTTTCCTCATAATCCTGGACTATCAGACCACCATTTTATTACGTTTGCAATCGCAACAAATAATCTGCTCAGACCCAACCATGGATTATCAAAAGCTGTGCTATAAATTCTCGGACAACCCAAAGATTCCTACACGCCCTTCCAGACTCCCTTGCGCAATACCCTAGATGCAGTCGCAACCCTAAAAACTAAAAACATTTGTCATAAGAAACTAGCTCCCTGGTATACAGAAAATACCCAAGCTCTGAAGCACGCTTCCAGAAAATTGGAATGGAAATGGCACTACACCAAACTGGAAGTCTTCTGACTAGCTTGGAAAGACAGTACCGTGCAGTATCGAAGAGCAGCAGTATTGACTGCTGCTCGATCATCCTATTTTTCCAACTTAATTGAGGAAATTTATTTTTGATACTGTCGCAAAGCAAACTAAAAAGCAGCATTCCCCAAGAGAGGATGGCTTTCTCTTCAGCAGCGATAAATTCATGAACATCTTTGAGGAAAAGATCATGATCATTAAAAAGCAAATTACGGACTCCTCTTTAAATCTGCGTATTCCTCCAAAGCTCAGTTGTCCTGAGGCTGCACAACTGTGCCAGGACCTAGGATCAAGGGAGAGACTCAAGATTTTTAATACTATATCTCTTGACACATTGATGAAAATAATAATGGCCTCTAAACCTTCAAGCTGCATACTGGACCCTATTTCAACTAAACTACTAAAAGAGCTGCTTCCTGTGCTTGGCCCTCCTATGTTGAACATAATAAATGGCTCTCTATCCACCGGATGTGTACCAAACTCACTAAAAGTGGCAGTAATAAAACCTCTCTTGAAAAGTCCAAAGAAACAAAGATATCTTCTGATGAATCTGACAATTAATCTTGATGGTTGTACAGTGGTCTCAAATAAAACTGTGAAGGACCTCGGCGTTACTCTGGACCCTGATTTCTCTTTAGACAAACATATCAAGACTGTTTCAAGGACAGCTTTTTTTCCATCTAAGTAACATTGCAAAAATCTGAAACTTTCTGTCCAAAAATTATGCAGAAAAATGAATCCATGCTTCTGTCACTTCTAGGTTAGAATACTGCAATGCTCTACTTTCCGTCTACCCAGAAAAAGCACTAAATGAACTTCAGTTAGTGCTAAACACTGCTGCTAGAATCTTGACTAGAACCAAAATATTTGATCATATTACTCCAGGGCTAGCCTCTCTACACGGGTTCCTGTTAAGGCAAGGGCTGATTTCAAGGTTTTACTGCTAACCTACAAAGCAATAAATGGACTTGCTCCTACCTATCTTCCAATTTGGTCTTGCCGTACATACCTACACGTACGCTACGGTCACAGGACGCAGGCCTCCTTACTGTCCCTAGAATTTCTAAGCAAGCAGCTGGAGGCAGGGCTTTCTCCTATAGAGCTCCATTTTTATGGAATGGTCTGCCTATCCATGTGAGAGACGCAGACTCGGTCTCAACCTTTAAGTTTTTATTGAAGACTCATCTCTTCAGTAGGTCCTATGATTGAGTGTAGCCTGGCCCAGGAGTGTGAAGGTGAACGGAAAGGCACTGGCGCAACGAACCGCCCTTGCTGTCTCTGCCTGGCCGGTTCTCCTCTCTCCACTGGGATTCTCTGCCTCAAACCCTATTACAGGGGCTGAGTCACTGGGTTACTGGTGCTCTTCCATGCTGTCCCTAGGAGGGGTGCCGTAGGGGAGATCTTTGTGGGCTATACTCAGCCTTGTCTCAAGATGGTAAGTTGGTGGTTGAAGGTATCCCTCTAGTGGTGTGTGGGCTGTGCTTTGGCAAAGTGGGTAGGTTTATATCCTGCCTGTTTGGCTCTGTCCGGGGGTATCGTCGGGCGGGGCCACAGTGTCTCCTGACCTCTCCTGTCTCAGCCTCCAGTATTTAGGCTGGAATAGTTTGTGTCGGGGGGCTATGGTCAGTCTGTTATATCTGGAATATTTCTCCTGTCTATCCGGTGTCCTGTGTGAATTTAAGTATGCTCTCTATAATTCTCTCTATTTTTTCTCTCTTTCTTTCTTACTTTCTCTCTCAGAGGACCTGAGAAAAACTGATAGTGAATGTTTTGAAACCAAGAATACTACTAGCTACAGAATTACTTGCACAATCACTGTACAAAGGACTGTAGGTAAGGTTCTTGGCACCTGCCCTCACACCACCTCTGGCAAACTATCTGGCAAATTTGAGTGCTTTCAGCTCTTTAATTTCATCACAGGGATTATGGCTCATGAAGGTCTTTTGTGTTAAGACTTTAGCTGTGTTCAAATACTCATACTAACACAAATAGCACTAACCGTACTATTTGTGACATGAATTGAGTATATAGTATGCATATTGGTCATAGCATGAGTATAGTTAGTATGCCAAAAGTTCCCGGATGTCGTACTAAATTCGCCAAATACCAAGTATGCATGCAGTGGACACTATTTCCGAGTTTTTAGGGCCCATAATGCAATTCTTCCAAAAATCAGCGTGGCTTCACAACGTTTTCAAATTTGAAGAAAATGGCGGAAAGTCAGATGAAAGCAGATACAAATTAATTGCTTTAACTAATTATGAAAAATGTTAAGAAAATGTTGAGCAATGTGATAAAGTAATGACTTTTCAAATAAGTTACGTTACACGTTATGTTGGCTGACAATTTGTTAGCTACGCTATCCTTACAAACTACATAGCATTACAGCAGTAGGTACCGGTATGTTAGCTAGCTACCTAACGTTAGTTGGCTACTAATACATCGAACTTGCCAGGCAGTATATTAACTAACTACCTAACGTTTATGGGCTTGATTATTCACATCATTCATAGCTAAGTGGTATAGTCGTTGTGCGTTTCAATGGACATTGTTCATTATGGCTACCTACTCCGATTTCAGAGCACTCGCGCAGAATAACTGATGAATTTACAAACGCTCAACACCCATTGAATATGGCCGGTGTCAGTAAACGTCGTCGGCAAAAAAAAAAGCGTTATTAAATTGTTGCCAGCAGCACAGTTAGTCACCAACGCTCTAGATAACATAAAAAAACAGCCTAACCAGCTCAGCTAGGGCAAGTAAAATGGGCAGAGTGAGGTGTTCTCTGTCTCATTTGTGTCTGGAAGTAGCTAGCCATTGAACTCTCGGATCAACCCTACTCCTCGGCCAGAGCGTCCAGTGTGCGCTCTGAACGCTCCGAATCTCTGAACGGACAATCTGACAACGCTCTGGATTTAGGAACGCCCAGAGCGCACTCTGCCACTCTAGATTGAATTCACGAACACAACCGAAATCGTAAAATGTTTAGCTAGTCATGTGTAAAGCTAGCAAGAGGTTGCATAACAACAGCATCAACTTCCCGGTAGACAGGCGAAGCTCTGAAACGATACCATTCGTTTACAGTATACTAAAATGAACTAATAGTATGTAGTATATACTCATTAAATATGTAGTATACAGTATGTTAGTATGAGAATTCGAACACAGCTTTTTTTTGGTGCTATCATGATCATAGTAGGAGAGTGGCAGCCATGAACAAACTGGCAGAGCAGGAGAGAGAGAGAGGCCACAAACCAACAGGTAAGGTAGTGAGAGGGGCCCCTCCAAGCTCACAGAGTTCATAGACTGACTCACATTGACAGATTATCAATCTGAATTATTATATATGATCTCTGATGAAATTATAGCTACTTAAGTCTAGAGGGTGTATTGTACTGCATGTGTTAACTTCATGCAGGAAAGAGGCAGCCATGATGATATTTTATTTTTGATAATTGTCTAGAGTGGAGATTGATTCATTTCAGTTTGACCCAGTGTTTCCTCTATAAAATGTGTTAGCTGTGGGGGAAAAGTTAGCAGGGGTGAGGGGGTTTAAGGGGGGGGGGGTTGTCCAGGGTCCTCCCCCGAAAACAAAATATCTATAAGTACTGAAAAGCTTGTTTCTGGTGACTTTTTAAAAGAAAGAAACTCAAATAAAACATCTAAAATATAATTTCCACCCCCAGAAATTAGCTCAATAATGTATTGGGAACATTTTTATAGTATACAGGATGCAATTGAAGGTTGAGTGCTGCAGCTATCTAAAGAAACACAAGATCAACTTTTTTATTTCAGAAAGAAGGTATCTTGACAAAATTAACAGAGGAATATTTGACTGAACATGAATTATAGCTCACTAAGTCATGTTCATCAAAAAAGGAGGGTGTGGGAAATCTCTTTCCAGGTTCTGACAAATCCTATCTCTGACATTGTTTACAGCCTTTGTCTGAGCACTTTATTTTTCTGGGCTTTTGTCACTCCACAATGATACATCAATTGATAATATAAAACAGGTTTTAAAAGCCACATTGTGGAGTACTCAAATATAGTTTTGAGACACTGAAAGCATTAATAGCGACATAGAACATCATTTAATTTGGAGTCCACTGTAATCTATAAGACATGTAGGTCTACCTGTACGTGGCACAGAAAGCTTAGAGGCCCTTACTAGTTGGACACCAGTTCACCTCAACCTCCTAAACCTGTCACACCCTGATCTGTTTCACCTGTCTTTGTGATTGCCTCCACCCCCCTCCAGGTGTCGCCCATCTTGCCCATTATTCCCTGTGTATTTATACCTGTGTTCTCTGTTCGTCTGTTGCCAATTCGTCTTGTTTGTCAAGTCAACCAGCGTTTTTGCCACAGCTCCTGCTTTTCCCAGTCTCTCTTTTTCTCCCCCTCCTGGTTTTGACCCTTTCCTGTCCTGACTCTGAGCTTGCATGCTTGACCACTTTCCCTGCCCCTGTTGGATTATTAAATCATTGTTCACTTGACATTGTCTACATCTGGGCCTTACCTTCATACCTGATAGTACGAACTGGTCATGACTGACCCAGCAGACCCGGGCCAGCTGCGCAACACCATCTCCTCCCAAGGAGCCTCCATTCGTAGGCACGAGGAATTGCTTCGTGGTCTTATGGAGGGGGTCTTGCTTGACTAGGGATGTGAGTTATAGTAATGTTATTTCTATGGTAGAGACTGCTGGTCAAATGGGTTTTTCTCAAGGGCATCTTGGGTAAGCCTCTATACTCTGCTAAAGAGAACGCCAGAGCAGAGCTTTCAGGGACAGGGTTTCATAACTAACTGGACAGCTTTTTTTTACCATCCCCCCAGGGGTTCTAGTATTTTTTGTTTAACTATCCTTGTAGGTTCCAGAAGTCCTCACAAGGATAGTAAAACAAGGAACATTCAGACAAGTGGGGACATTCCCCACAAGGATTTGTTTTATTTTTATTTTTAGGCTTAGGGTTAGGGCTACAATTAGGGTTAGAATTAGGGTTAGGGTTTGGGGTTAAGGTTAGGTTTATGGTTAGGGTTAGATTTTGGGTTCAGGGTTAGGGAAAATAGTATTTTGGATGGGAATAAATTATTTTGTCCCCACAAGGATAGCAATACAAAACTGAGTGTGTGTGTGTGGTGTGGGTGTGCATGCGTGTATGTTTGAACGAACAGAACAGGACAGGTGTGTGTTTAGATTATCCGAGTGACAGGTGTGGCGCTATAGTAATTGCAATGTAGGCCTCTTTTATGAATGCCAAGGATAGTTTATGACCAAGTCCACAGAGGACTTGGCCACCATAGCGGATATGTGAATACATCAGTCTTTCCTCTTCCCAGTGCAGGGAGACTTCCAATGACAGCGTTATGAAACTCCCTTAGAACTGGGACGCATAAAATAAACCCTACTGCTCGAGATATCGACTGTAAATTGCTACTTTCCCTCCTGACAAAAATGAATTTTATAAGGAACCTTTAATGCCTTTTAATGCTGGAAATATCTTGTCACAAAATAATATATATCTCTAATTATTCGATTTGACTGTTATAATAATTATTGCCAAATGTAATTGTGATGGAAAATGCTTGTGAATCCATTCACTCCGGAACTTCAATTGTCAGTCAAGTGCTGTTCTTGCCTCTTTTCTTCTTCTGTCTGACGTAAGTAGCATTGTCTTCTCTGACGTGTTTGCGTCACCAGGGACAATGTGGAATCCAGACTGTGACTGAGATTGTCCAGTGAGCCGTTAGCCCTGACTAAATTTAAATGGGGAAAGAGAGCGAAAGAGAGAGAGAGTGGGGATCAATAGTGCAGATTTTTTTGGGGAAGGGCTGCGTCTATCGATTCGTTCACTGTGATATATCTAGGACGAGGATTAAGGATTGAAAGAACAGTGTCATAGTGTGGATGGAGTTCACAAAGTCATCTAACTCCAGTAACTCAGCCTCCTACTTTGGGGTTAAAGTCTCTGGCCCAGTTCTTGGAAGCACTCTGTAGGAATACACCTCAACCAGCATCTCCAAACTCCTGGACTAATGTCACGAAGTTCAGGTCTGTGTAAAACAGAAAACATTTGATCGCATCCCTGACAATAAATATATATCTATCTATGTGCATATGCACATAAAGGGATGTGTAGTGAGTAATGGTGTAGTGGAGGGTAAACTCACGTAAATGCCGTTTACACCTTTTTAATTTTGCACAGGAGTTTGCTCACTTTTGCTGAGAAATGCATTCAAAGTATACTAAACGTTAATTTACTCACCATGAAATGAATGCCGATCCACCTATTTTCTTCCATTGGTGATGAGAGGAGTCTGTCCAGGGAGTTTTGATCTTTTTATGGGGAAATAGATACATACAGTACAGAATGCTACATTTCATATTCTCATGTACAAGATTGTTAAAATAAGATACATCAGATCAACTTCACTTACGAACATTTCATTTTCCCCCTGATTTAATTAGCATCTGCAAATATAGATTGCAATATTGGCAAATGTGATGTCACAGTGTCCTATTCAATGCTATGTCACTAACAACATAGCTACAGTATGTTCTGTATTTTGCAGTGAGGGACTTGTCCTTTCTCATTTGCCTGAATGAAGCACTTGTGTGAAATCGGCTTCAGTAAAAGACAAAAATAATGAGAGACTCGTGTGTAAAAATAAATAAAATATTACTTTGCCCATTAAGAGTTGGAGACTTCAGAGAGTGCAGAACACCATTTGTGTGAAATCAACGGACTCTCTCTGTCTATCTGTGTGTCTCTCTGTGTCTCGGTCTTGCCCAACGTTTAAAGGTTTTAAACTCTGAATCCAGGCCATAATGTAGAAATGTCCAGCTGTTGGATTCAAGGATTGCAGAAGAATCGCAGACAATCCGCGTTGTAGCGCGATTGCAATTTAAAGGCAATGTTCACGCATTTGCGAAGACTGCATTCACGGTAAACGCTGCATATGTCAGCTCAATTGGAAATGATCTTTACATTTTAATGCGGATCTTCCTCGATACTTCCACGATACGAATTGAATTCAGCCCTATGTCTCAAAGTCTAATGGGGAGAAATGGACACACACAAACATCAGAGGGGATGTTGATAGAAGGTTAACATTTTAGTTAGTCTGGGAACTTTTTAGCTAACATTCCTCTCATTGTTACTCCTGTCATTAGTCCGGGTACCAGTCTTAAGCAGAGTTAGCTTTAGGGAAACACCCCTAATGTTGGAAACAAACATCATTATGTTGTCATCCAGTCACATACATTTTTTCCCCAAACTATAGCACACAGTATGTTACATACAGCTGTTTTTTAAAGGACCAAAGAGTTTGGTCTGCTTTGTGTTTTTGTTTTTGCCATGGAAAAAATATCACCACAGTGGTATTGTCACAGCCCTAAAGCTTAGGCCTACTGGGCAATGTTTAAAAAAAAAAGCACAGTACGTCCACAATCAAAAAGTAGTTCTTACTTTGCTTAGCAATATTAATAATACTTTAATCTGCAGACAAAAGATGGGATCATACACCTTGGTGGCGTAAAACTATATTTCTAAGCATATCAGTGCGTATATAAGCATATACATTGTTGTTTTTTTCATTCCTATAATTGTAAAGCAACTTTGGGTCCTTGAAAAGTGCTATATAATGTATTATTATTATAATATCGGGCAGATAGTAGCCCATGAACATGATTTACAAAGCAGTTGTCATGGAGACTATAGACTATAGTATAATAGACTATAGACCAGAGGCGGCTGGTGGGAGGAGTTATGGGAGGACGGGCTCATTGTAATGGCTGGAATACAATCAATGGAACGGAGTCAAACATGTTGTTTCCATGTTCTTGATCTGTCTGGTACTATTCCATTCCACCTATTATAATGAGCCCGTCCTCCTATAGCCTCTCCCACCAGCCTCCTCTGCTATAGATTATAGTCTAGATATCCTGGAATCACAAATTATTCACTTATTTATGAATATGTCCAATGTAGATGCTCACAAATTCGATTTTATTTCAGACTTTATGTGTACTATAATTGGCCATGCTTGTTGTAGGGTAAGAATTGTCGTAAAGTCGAGTATACAGCCATGTTTAATCTTCCCCTAAGCTTTTATACGAGCTGCCCTATACCTTTTAGCACTCTCGTAAAGTCCGTCTTTTTTTACCACTGCACCTCATTTATCATGTATGAGACCCCAGCCCCGGCCTTCATCCATAACAACATGTTGAATGCTGTGGAGGATCACTTCTTATCTAGTATGAGCATAATATAGAACCCTTTCATGTCTCACAGACCTAACATTGGTCTTGCACTGCTCAATATGTACATGGCTACACACACACACACACACACACACAGGCCTATGGGCACATGCAAGCACACGCACTCACACACAAGCAGTAAGATATAATGTATGTGGGCTGCCACGTGTCATGACCTTTATTTCTCCATACAGTAGCCAAAGCACCCCTGCTGGCAGGTGACATCACTGTCTGAACTGGAGAGTCTGTTATTCCTATCAGGCTTTGCTACCTTAAAAGTAATGACCGCCCAATGCACTCTCATGGAAAAGTTGCTGAAAATTCCATTATGAATATAAAAGAGACAAAAATAGACAACAGGAAACATTGAATTGCTCAATATAGTCTTGACAACCCAACTAAATAAAATATAGTTGTACTTACACAGTGTAGATAGACATTATGGGGAGAGGATTGGAGTAAATGCTGACACAAAAAAGTATTACATGCGAAGTATATTCTTAGACCAAAAATAGGCTAGCATAAGCAAGATATCCACTGTAAGAGCATAACATTCAAATTGGCATCAGTCTATTTCTCACTGAATATCTATTAGACTAGCAACGTGCATGCCCTGCCCACTCGACGGGTGCAAAATCCACTTGTCACTTAAATCTCGCAGGATTGTTTGCTTTCATTTTAATCCTGCAACTCTTTCATACTCTTGCGTGCCTGCTGTTTTTTCCGTTAACGTTACGACCATGGAAATGTTTGTAATGACCTGTCAAACACACCCCAGTAATGACTGAAATGGGCTCAATGGAATATATTGTCGTTCCTTTGAATCAATAAGAACGCTGATGCCACATTCACATTACATCTGAGCATTCCGTTGTGTTGCCCCGGATGTCTCATTTCAATAGGGACCGTCCACAACGGAGTGGTTTCGCAGCGCCCCCTTGTGGTTGAAGGCTCCGTTGTGAAACTGATGCCGCATACTTTGAAAATCCCTGAACATTCATTATTTGGGCCAGTAAAATGTTTTATGTGCTGTAATTAATTCAATATCTGAGGGATTATAAAAATTCTAAATGTTTGGAGTAATTTCATCCATTGTTCAACTGTTGCATTTATTGGAATTGTTTTTAAAACCTTTTAACAATTTCGATGACCGTTGCTAATTAGACTGGCCATTCACCCTTGCATGCATAAACATTTTATTGAAATACTAATGATAATGACTTTACTTTCATTAATCTGATGACTGAACAGTCATAACCTCATGCATCTGCAAAAAACCCAGCCTTACTCATGATTCAGTACTACAATTTTTTATTATTATTTATTTACTAGCTAATTAAATAATAGAAGGATAACATACACACTTAATACATGAGACAAAGGTCCCTAGCGGACTTTTACAATATAGTGGCTTTTTACACAATGACATGGAGTGGGAGAGAGAGAGAGAGAAAAAACACATTGTCGATACATTTCAGAACTATTCTCACATTAATCATATAGTTTGCACACGAACCGCCGCCTTTTTGAAATAAGAAATCATGAATGTATTTACGTGTGAGTGCCTTTGTTTGGTCAGAACCAGCCCTCCTTAGCAAGGTTGTTGGCCTTTCAGCGGCAAGCTCTATGGCTCTGATTGTTCGAAAGGGTCTCCCATTTCCCGTCTTCTACTGTTGTTCACTCTGGAAGATAGCTAGCCAGCCATGTCGACAGTTCACATTGGTGATGATTGTCGGAGAATATGGTGATTTGAGACTCGTAGTAGGATGGGATGGTTTGAAGCGTAGTAGGATGGTCCCTCTTAGATTCGCTTTCCTCTATCTGACTCACGACAGCTAATCAGCTGTCTCAGTGATTGTCTGGGAGGTGAGCTTCTCGCCTACACCTCATGTTGATTATTCAGGATTCGGACCACGATGGACATGAGCTGCAGCTCGCCGTCTCTCTGGTCTAAAGGAAAGTGAGTTTATTTCTTCACCTCGTGTTGAGGTTCAAAGTTCCAACCATTTCAAACATGTACCTACTGCCTCACCTTTCCTGGTCTCTGAGATTCAGCATTTAAACCACTTTAGAAGTGGGCTGCAACTCCCCGTCTTTCCTGGTCTAAAATGTTCATTCTTAGCCAGTCCTTTTAAGCACTCTGGTCGAAAAGGACGGGTCCATCAGGCTGACACGCTCTTCTGACCTCACTCGGGGCATGGCTACTTAATGTGCAAAAGATATGATTGGAAGTTATCTCTTAACTCCTAAAATCACATTCATATCTTAAGAAAAACACTTTCACAATGTTTTATATCAAATGCACAACGTATTGGATGGAAACTCTACAGCAAAAAGGGGATATACTTTCCAAGTTACAGTATTTCATCAACACAGTTTTTAATGGCATCACAAAATGAAAGCTCCCCACTGACCATTCCCCACATTCTTATGTTACAATTATTGTTCCAGTATCCACTTTTGACCGTTTATAGTTTCGGCGGGAAAAGCCTGTTAACAAAGCACATTCATTGGGTTAAATACTAGAGGGGGGAAAGAAAGTCTCCTTCTCCTGTAATTTACAACAGGGTGTGAACTTGAGTTTGAGTTTGAGTTTGAGTTTATTTTTACAGGGACAGTGCACATTAATCAACGTTTCAGTAAAAGTGCCGGTTTTAGCCAGCCGGCTAATTTTCAACCGCAGTCCCTGGGCAGGTTATTAAAAACAATTACAATATAGACAATAGCAACATAGAACAAGACATAGCATACAGACATAGCAACATAGGACAAGCAAGACGTAGCATACAGACAGAGCAACATAGAACAAAAAGCAGTAAGACAAAATTCATAAAAGCAACGAAGTGTTTCCACACCTCACAAGTTACAGACAACAGACATGGAAAGCGGCAACACACAGCTAGGGACCATGTTCACAAATCTGATTGACCTTTAGCCATGTCTTCAAGCATTTTGTGAAAGTGTGATATGTGGTGCAGTTATGTGTGTCTGATGGCAGTGTATTCCAGACATGGGAAGCTCTCACAGAGAAAGCGGATTTACTAAAGGTGCTTTTCCTTAGGGGAACTATACAGTCACCTCTCATGGCAGACCTTGTAGATCTGCTGCCATATGTTTGGGTTTTCTGTTTAACAAAAATACTGAGTGGAGGGGGAGCCAAGCCATTTAGGATCTTGAATACAAGACATGCGTCGGTGTATTGCACAAGATTTTCCCAACTCAGGAGCTCATGCTTTCTGAGGATGTGACAGTGATGATGGCTATTGGGCTTCCTATCAAGCACTTTGAGAGCCTGTTTGTAGACAGACTGAATAGGTCTTACTGTTGTACAGCAAGCTTGGGCCCAACTAGTCAAGCAGTATGTTAAGTGGGGGAGTATCATAGATTTGAAGTACAGTTTTGCTACCTCTGTAGTCAAACAATTTCGTATAAATCGGAAATTAGCTAGGTTGAATTTGGTTATTTGAATTACCTTTTTCACATGCTTTTTAAAAGAGAGGTTGGAATCAAGTATGATGCCAAGGTACTTAAAATCAGATACCACCTGGAGCTTCTCCCCTGACACATAGACATCTGGCTCAGTAGCATCTGTTGCCCTCTTTGTGAAGAACATGCAAACAGTTTTTTTCACATTGAGATGCAAACACGAGTCACTGAGCCACTTTGTAACCTGGACCATTACAGTAGTGAGTTCTTGTGCAGCTTGTTGTTTGCTCTTTGCATGCACATATATCACTGTATCATCTGCATACATTTGAACTTCAGACCCAGTACAGACAGAAGGCAGATCATTAATGTACAGGCTGAACAGGAGGGGCCCCAGTATTGACCCTTGGGGCACACCCACATCATAGCTAAGAGTGGGCGACAGCTCATTGCTCACTCTGACACACTGAGTTCAGAACTGTCTCTCGCCTCTGTGGTAGAGAGAGGGAGGCCTGGTCTTTTGAGCTTCTAGTCATGAAATCTATGCAGCCTACTCAATCACTTTTTATAGCTACTGTTTACAGGTCTCCTGGGCCATATACAGCGTTCCTCACTGAGTTCCCTGAATTCCTATCGGACCTTGTAGTCATAGCAGATAATATTCTAATTTTTGGTGATTTTAATATTCACATGGAAAAGTCCACAGACCCACTCCAAAAGGCTTTCGGAGCCATCATCGACTCAGTGGGTTTTGTCCAACATGTCTCTGAACCTACTCACTGTCACAGTCATACTCTGGACCTAGTTTTGTCCCATGGAATAAATGTTGTAGATCTTAATGTTTTTCCTCATAATCCTGGACTATCGGACCACCATTTTATTACGTTTGCAATCGTAACAAATAATCTGCTCAGACCCCAACCAAGGAGCATCAAAAGTCATGCTATAAATTCTCAGACAACACAAAGATTCCTTGATGCCCTTCCAGACTCCCTCTGCCTACCCAAGGACGTCAGAGGACAAAAATCAGTTAACCACCTAACTGAGGAACTAAATTTAATCTTGCGCAATACCCTAGATGCAGTTGCACCCCTAAAAACGAAAAATATTTGTCATAAGAAACTAGCTCCCTGGTATACAGAAAATACCCGAGCTCTGAAGCAAGCTTCCAGAAAATTGGAACGGAAATGGCGCCACACCAAACTGGAAGTCTTCCGACTAGCTTGGAAAGACAGTACCGTGCAGTATCGAAGAGCCCTCACTGCTGCTCGATCATCCTATTTTTCCAACTTAATTGAGGAAATAAGAACAATCCAAAATGTCTTTTTGATACTGTCGCAAAGCTAACTAAAAAGCAGCATTCCCCAAGTGAGGATGGCTTTCACTTCAGCAGTAATAAATTCATTAACTTCTTTGAGGAAAAGATCATGATCATTAGAAAGCAAATTACGGACTCCTCTTTAAATCTGCGTTTTCCTCCAAAGCTCAGCTGTCCTGAGTCTGTACAACTCTGCCAGGACCTAGGATTAAGAGAGACACTCAAGTGTTTTAGTACTATATCTCTTGACACAATGATGAAAATAATCATGGCCTCTAAACCTTCAAGCTGCAACCTTCAAGTTGGACCCTATTCCAACTAAACTACTGAAAGAGCTGCTTCCTGTGCTCGGCCCTCCTATGTTGAACATAATAAATGGCTCTCTATCCACCGGATGTGTACCAAACTCACTAAAAGTGGCAGTAATAAAGCCTCTCTTGAAAAAGCCAAACCTTGACCCAGAAAATATAAAAAAACTATCGGCCTATATCGAATCTTCCATTCCTCTCAAAAAATTTAGAAAAAGCTGTTGCACAGCAACTCACTGCCTTCCTGAAGACAAACAATGTATACGAAATGTTTCAGTCTGGTTTTAGACCCCATCATGGCACTGAGACTGCACTTGTGAAGGTGTAAATGACCTTTTAATGGCGTCAGACCAAGGCTCTGCATCTGTCCTCGAGCTCCTAGACCTTAGCTCCTGGACCCTAACCCTTAATTGGTCTACACAGACAAGTTCTTTCCTGGTTTAGCTCATATCTGTTGGAAAGATATCAGTTAATCTCTGTGGATGGTTTGTCCTCAGACAAATCAATTATAAGATTTGGTGTTCCTCAAAGTTGTCATTCGGAAACACAATTTCAACTTTGAATGCTTTGCGGATGACACACAGCTGTACATTTCGATGAAACATGTGAAGCCCCAAAATTGCTTACCCTGGAAGCCAGTGTTTCAGACATAAGGAAGTGGATGGCGGCAAACGTTTTACTTTTAAACTCGGATAAAACAGAGAAGCTAGTTCTAGGTCCCAAGAACCAAAGATATCTGCTGTTTGATCTGACAATTCATCTTGGTTGTAAAAATAAAACTGTCAAGGACCTTGTCATTACTCTGGACCCTGATCTTTCTTTTGACAAACACATCAAGAATATTTCAAGGTCAGCTTTTTTCCATCTTCATAACATTGCACATTTCTGAATCTTGTTGTACAACAATGATGCAGAAAAGCTAATCCATGCTTTAGTCCCATCAAGGTTGGACAATTGCAATGCTCTACTCTCTGGCTACCCGTATAAAGCACTAAATACATTTCAGTTAGTAATAAATATTGACTAGAACCAAAGCATTTGATCATATTACTCCAGTGCTAGCCTCTCTACACTGGCTTCCTGTTAAGTCTAGGGCTAATTTCAAGGTTTTACTGCTAGCCTACAAAACATTTGGTTCTGCCATACATACCTACACGTACGCTATGGTCTAAAAACGAAGGCCTCCTTATTGTCCCTAGAATTTCTAAGCAAACAGCTGGAGGCAAGGCGTTCTCCTTTAGAGATACAATTTTATGGAATGGTCTGCCTATCCATGTGAGAGACGCAGACTCGGTCTCGACCTTTAAGACTTTACTGAAGACTCATCTCTTCAGTAGGTCCTATGATTGACTGTAGTCTGGCACAGGGGTGCGAAGCTGAACAGCAAGGCACTGGAGTGACGAACCGCCGGCTCCCCTGTCTCCACTAGGATTCTCTGCCTCTGACCTTATTACGGGGGCTAAGTCACTGGCTTACTAGTGCTCTTCCATACCGTCCCAAGGAGGGGTGCGTCACGTTGTGCCAGCCTTTTTCCGCTATACTCGACTTGAGTTGGTTGAGTCACTGACGTGATCTTCCTGTCCTGTCTTGCGCCCCGTCAGGCTTGTGCGGTGGAGAAGATATTCGTTGGCTATACTCAGCCTTGTTTCAGAGTAGTAAGTTGGTGGTCTGTTGATATCCCTCAAGTGGTGTGGGGGCTGTGCTTTGGCAAAGTGGGTGGGGTTATATTCTGCCTGGTTGGGCCCCCCTCTCTCAGCCTCCAGTATCTATGCTGCAATAGTCTATGTGCTGGGGGGGGGGGGGGGGGGGGGGGCAAGGGTCAGTCTGTCCTATCTGGTGAAATTCTTCTCTCTCTCTCAGGACCTGAGCTCTAGGACCATGCCTCAGGACTATCTGGCCTGATGACTCCTGGCTGTCCCTAGTCCACCTGGTCGTGCTGCTGATCCCGTTTTTTTTTGCTGTTTTGCCTGTGGCATAACTATTCTAGTGGTGACTCAAATCTGTAGCCTATAGATAGCTCATTTAGAAAAACTGGAGTCTTTTTCTCCCCTTTTTAATGATACAAGTAACAATGGAAATCAACAATTCTGTCTCTGTCTTCATATGTTTCTTTCTTGTAAGCATTTTCCCATCCTGGAGTCTGAGACTTTGTGGAAATCTGTCGTAGAGAAGAAGAATGTATGAAAATGTAGCATTAGACACTATGTTACACTATACTAGTTATCATCATGTATTCTATAGTTTAGGCCTATAGCTTGCTAGGCCTAGCTACCTACCTAGCTAGTTCTTGTGTTATCTAGCTAGCTATGAAATTGCATGCTTACATCCAAAGATTTGTATAACTAACCCAAGACAAACCACACCCTGTTGTCTCCAATGGGAACCTAGTGAATCGAGTGGGCAGAACAAGGAAGTGGAGCTAGCAAGATCCTATTGGCACATTTTAGCATGTATTTGCATATTTCCATTAGGGAACGCCTAGTCTATGAAGTGCGCGTGTGCAATAACTCAATTTGCTATTGCATCGCAATTTTTAGAAACTTTGGCAAAGGGAGTACACTCTGTTTGTAAAATATTCTAGTTTTGGGAACAGAAAAGCCATATATGGCTCTGCAGTTAGCTAGCTAGCTTGGCTAGGTAGCTGGCAAATGCTCGCTAGATAGCTAACTTACTATGCTAAATTGTCCAGAAGAATTCATGTATCCCACAAATAAAATAAACAAATTGCATGGAAACTCTCTTCTGTCTTGACTTTTTTTGTCTCGTCTACAAAAAAAATTCCCCCGCAGCAATCTATCATATCTGGATTTTGCACACTGACCTTCTCGACCACGTTCTTTTACAAAGGGACACCATCGAGGTCATCGTTATTTTGTGCATGTTGCGCAGATGGGCAGACATTAAGCCTTTAATTCCTTGACATGCCTTAATTCCTAAATAAATCATTGAACCAATGCATCACATCCAAAAGTGAGAACGTTCTTCAGCAGTGCAAGGTTACCTGATGGAATAAAAGTTTGTCTTATGACCATTTTAAGTGCATTCATAATCCATTATTCAACTAAGCTTACAGTTTGGCAATCACAAATGACTACGTAACAATTTTAACCATAATTGTTTATTCATGTGTCTAAAAATGTTTAGTTGATGGTTAGAGCAATTGACCCATTGTCAAATACACCGTTAAATGATTTAACATTTATTTTTATTTTTATGTGAACCATTTGTTAACCCGTTTTTGCCATTGCGCTCATAAGCTTCCATGAATTTGAAACGAGCTTGACCTGGGCCTGGGAATCAGACTCCAAAGCTCTATGCACAGCCGGAAGTTGGCACTCAGTGCATGAAAATGGAGGTTTTCTCTTGGTGCCTTCAGGAGTTGCCGAAGTTGTCCACAGAATTGTCCGGGTCACAACGTCAATGCCGAAAAGCTAATTGGAGAAGGGCTTTAAATTCTGTGTGTCGTCTTATTTAACTGATTACAAAGGTATATATACTTAACATTATTAGCCAACTAGATAGCTAGCTAGCTATTTGGGATAGCTCAGTACTTTCCAGCAGCGTCGGCGCTTTAGCCAGTTCGCTAAAGTAGTACACAAAACAACCAAAGTTAACTTACAGTACTACCTGGTGATCTAAGCAGAGTTGTGTCAATGAGGAGGTCGGTTCTCAGTTGGCTAACACATGTCACAGGGTTTGTGCAGGCTAAAATATGGTGTGTTGGGAGGCTATCAGCAGTGGTGTAAACTAAAGTACCGCTACTTAAAGATGCACTCCAGGATCTTAAGCACAACAAATTTGTAGCATATAGTACGAATAGGATTCATATCATATGAATTGTGTAACAGTATAACTTTAGTACGTCCCCTCGCCCCGACCTCGGGCGCGAACCAGGGACCTTCTGCACACATCAACAACTGACACCCACGAAGCGTCGTTACCCATCGCTCCACAAAAGCCGCGGCCCTTGCAGAGCAAGGGGAAACCCTACATCTAGGTTTCAGAGCAAGTGACGTAACTGATTGAAACGCTACTAGCGCGTACCCGCTAACTAGCTAGCCATTTCACATCCGTTACACTCACCCCCCTTTCAACCTCCTCCTTTTCCGCAGCAACCAGTGATCCGGGTCAACAGCATCAATGTAACAGTATAACTTTAAACCGTCCCCTCGCCCCGACACGGGCGCGAACCAGGGACCCTCTGCACACATCAACAACTGACACCCACGAAGCGTCATTACCCATCGCTCCACAAAAGCCGCGGCCCTTGCAGAGCAAGGGGAAACCCTACATCTAGGTTTCAGAGCAAGTGACGTAACTGATTGAAACGCTACTAGCGCGTACCCGCTAACTAGCTAGCCATTTCACATCCGTTACACTTGCACAAAAAAATATATAATAATGAATGATGTAACATATCATACGAAATGGATGATGTAGTACACAATTTGATGACGTAGTACACAAAAAACAGGGGCCACTTCTGGCTCATGAGCACCACTTTCAAAACTGCTGGCTGAAATTATACAAAAGTTTGAGAGTGCATGTTTAAGTAAAAATACTTTAAATACTTAAGTTGTTTTTTGGGGTATCTGTACTTTACTACTTATACTTTTCCTCCACTACAGTTCTAAATAAAATAATGTACTTTTTACTTAATACATTTTCCCTGACACCCAAAAGTACTCATTACATTTTGAATGCTTAGCAGGACAGGAAAATGGTTCAATTCACACAGTTATCAAGAGAACACTTCTGGTCATCCCTACTGCATCTGATGTGGTGGACTCACTAAACACAAATGCTTTGTTTGTAAATTATGTCTGAGTGTTGGAGTGTGCCCCTGGCATGCCATAATATTGTGCCATCTGGTTTGCTTTATATAAGGAATGTGAAATGTATACTTTTTCTTTTGATAATTAAGTATAGTTAAAACCGAATACTTTTACGCTTTTACTCAATGAGTATTGTATTGGGTGACTACTACTTCAGTCATTTTTGATGATCTTTACTTTTACTCAAGATGACAATTGGGCACTTTTTCCACCACTGGCTATCGCTAGACTATAATTACAACTTCATTATAACTAGTGAAATCCTGTGTAACACCAAGTAATTAAATTGTACTTATGCAGATATTACAGGTACTCTGTGATGTACTAGTGTATTTAATCTCCCACTTGAATCTCGTTTCCACAAGCTTTAAATTGAGGGCCAGGTTGTAAGGAGGGTAATGTACTGGATAAGTACACATTAATTACAAGTAAGTACCCCTCAAAATACACTTAATTTTAACTAGCTAAATCCTGCGTAACAACTAGTGATTACATTGTACTTAGGCAAACAATACATGTGTTTTGAAATAGTGTCTTATTCCTCATCTGGGATGAGACTCGTATTAAATCTGTTTTCGTAAACTCAACCAAGTTAAACCAGATTATCCACTTTATTTTGGGGGCAAGTGCTAGAGATATATTTTGAACACCACACATTCATGGTTAAGTAATTGGAGCCTGTTGAGCATAGACTATAATTTCTCAGACACCCAGGGCACAGTTGTTAATGGATTTGATGCAACTGAGAAGAAGCAAAACACTAGTTTTGTGAATTTAGTGGAAACCTGCCCATTTGTAACTAGAATGGTGACAAGCGTTTGTTGTTACACTTCTGTAATTACAAACTGCAATTACTACCAGGTGCATGTTGTTATTACATTGTAACTGTGAGTTGTTACAGTTAACTACAATACTTGTTACAGCATAACTACACATGTAATTACACTGTAAAAGGACCCCTTAAAAGGAAGTGTTACCAAGTTGTTCTATATAATGTGGAAATAAACATATCTCACAGTTACAAACTAAACATTTATGTGTGCACATTCTAAAATCAATTGGTGAGAGAGAGCCTCTACTGTCACATTCATGTATACATATCCACTGGGCACACACTGGTTGAATCAACGTTGTTATTCACGTCACCAACGTGGAATAGACGTTGCATTTACGTCTGTGCCCAGTGGGTATAGGTCTACTTGAATTGCGGCAAAGTTGGTTCCTGTTCGTCACATCTTTGGTCACGTTCGCGTGGGTCAAACAAAAATACCCTAATTGTTTCGCAATAGAGCCTCCGACAAAGCAGGCTATGACTGCAGGATGAAGTTGCCGAAGAGCAACTGCAGAAACTTGCAGTCTACTGTGGTCAACACTTAATGATCTTTGATCACATGATGTTTGTTAAGTGCATGCAGTCGATATGTAGGATCAAGTCGGAACATTTTATCCCCATAATGCAACACACATTGAAAGGCGGTGAACAATGGTTACCGACTTGACAAAAGTGATCCGCTCGAACGTACCCTGTGCGTCCGATTCATTTGACGGCATGCACATGCGCAGTTCAGCACGACAGATCCGATTACGTGTTTCTGCATTCACACTGTCCTGTTTATCTATCCTTCCCATTGCTTGCGCCGGAGGACCGACGCCGCTAGAGTAACATAGCCAGTCTGTCTGTATTGCGGCGTGTGCATGCAACCGTACGAGCGGCGACTTCAAGCCAATTCATTCTGCAATCCATAAAATATACAAGAGGCGCTCTTTGTTTTTAAATTGAACGGAGGATGAGCACCTCTTTCATGGAACTGAAAGCTTCCCTTTTAATTGCAACACTACTGTAAGTATTGACGACTTCTCAGTGTGACGGATGGAATGCTTGGGTTCCGGGTGTGTTTATTTAATATGTTCTTGTTGACAGCGTACAAACATGGACTGTCTTAAATGTAGTCAACCTTATTTAATACAAATGTGCACCTTGTTTAGTACATTGAATTGACGTTAACATGTTGTGTTCGGCTGTCGTGTCTGCTAGTTGCGAATATACAGTGTACTACAGTGAAGATACAAGGAGACCGCATGTGCAGAGCCGCAGTTTAATGAACGGGATACATTGTAACGTTCTTTTGGCGGGGAACTACACGATTAGTTGACAGAATGGCTAGTTGTTCAGTTGAGCGCTGTCAGTTGAACAGTTCGCTTGGTGAGAAAAATTAGATTAGATTTTCTCTAGATTTCGTATTTAAAGTAGGCTACCAAGCCATGATCAGTTTTTGACCTGTAATAGATAGCATTCGAAAAGCCACAGTCATGGCGTTTGAACCAAATTAGATACGATTCAAAATGGAGCCAAGTTTCCCCTGCATAAAACGAAAGCACCAAATTGAAATGTGGTAGGTTACATTGCTAAGTTGTGTGCCAGGCTATTATAGCCGATGAACAACCTGCCGTATGGGTTTTCAAAATGACACTTATTTAGGTTAAATCACAGCATGGTTGGGCGTTGTTGTGGTCAACCATTTGATGTAAATGAATAATGTATAGCCTAGGCAACAGTATAGGTTCAAGAAATGTGTGGTGTTCTTGTTGAATTAAATACTGTATTTGGTACTAATGGGTGCTTGAAGTTATGGACCGTCATTCCCGCCACAATAAAAAAAAAGAAAAATAATAGTGTATCGAAATTTCGAGACGTAGTCTAAAAATGTTGAGACAATCAGAACATGTCTAGATAGTAGATCATACATATAGGACATGTTTATTCATTTGTAGAATTGTGTGGCGATTTAAATCTCAGATCAGCACAGCCTGGACGCAGGCATACGTGTGGCAAGCTTTCATTTGCCCCAGCACTTTTGATTTGGTTTAAGAACAAAATATTGACACAAAAGTGTTGAAAAGAGGGACAAAGTACTGTCGTTTAGACTGATTCGCCTCATGATTTGTCAACTCGTGCACAATTAATCTGTGCCACAGTCTGATCAACTGTAGCCTATTGATAACAACTACAGCTGCAGGTAGCCTAGAGAAAGAAGCCTATGCCCGCTGATCCCGCTGGGGAAACGAAGCGGTCATGTATTTATTTGTGTTAAGAAAAAATGTGAATGGATCAAATTTGGTTTATAATTTCGGATGGCTAGCCTACCTTTTCAATCCAACATTGCCTAGAGTTAATCAATCAACACAATAGTGATGACATACTGTGTGAGTAACTTTTTAATTACTGATGCAAAGGCCTACACAATGCAACCCTGCATAAAGCAAGCTCAGCCCCGTTAGTTCTGTTGTTCAAACGCAGTTGTCTCTTTGTATGTGTAAAGGATCCCTGTTATTTTAGTTTTAAAATATAATTCAAGGTTGCTGCAGTTTAACAGGGTTTTAATGTTTTCATCCTCCCAGAAAAAACTAACGTGATCTGATTTGAAAAAATCTGGTCCCATCACAGCCCATATAAAACCCTTTTTACATCTGATGTATTAGTATGTCATACCCTACAACTAGGGTCCGGAGTTTTCCCTTGTTCAGGTAGCCTACCAGATCAGGAAAACTCTGGTCCCTAGGAAAAACAATTCCCCCCCGCCCCTCTCCAACCACTCTGGGATGCCACCTCTGAAATCATCACATAATGTTACAAATAAAGTAACATATCCTATAAGTACGGTAGTACTTATAAGAATCCCTAGGATATTTTTCAGTAGCGTCGGTGGAGTCTTCCTTGGTCATACATCTATATATACAAAAGTATGTGGACATTTATATGGAGTTGGTCTCCCCTATGCTGCTACAATAGCCTCCAATCTTCTGGGAAGGCTTTCCACAAGATGTTGGAACATTGCTGCAGGGACTTGCTTCCATTCAGTCACAAGAGCATTAGTGAGGTCGGGCACTGATGTTGGGCAATTAGGTCTGGCTCGAAGTCGGCGTTCCAATTCATCCCAAAGGTGTTTGATGGGGTCAAGTTCTTCCACACCGATCTCAATAAACCATTACTGTATGGACCTCGCTTTGTGCACGGGGCACTGTCATGCTGAAACAGTGCTGGCATTGTGTTGTGTGACAACTGCACATTTTAGAGTGGCCTTTTATTGTCCCCAGCACAAGGTGCACCTGTGTAATGATCATGCCGTTTAATCAACTTCTTGATATGCCACACCTATCAGATGGATGGATTATCTTGGCAAAGGAGAATTTCTCACTAACAGGGATGTAAACAAATTTGTGCACAAAATACAAGAGAAACAAGCTTTTTGTCCATATTGGAACATTTTGGGGAGCTTTTATTTCAGCTCATGAAACATTTCTATTTCTATTCAGTGTAATAAAAAATGAAATGTCAATAAGTATTCAAACCCTTTGTTATGGCAAGCCTAAATACATGTATGTTCTGGGGTAAAAATGTGCTTAACAAGTCACATAATAAGTTGCATGGATTCACTTGACTGACTACTGAATCTATGTACCCCACACACACAATTATCTGTAAGGTCCCTCAGTTGAGCAGTGAATTTCAAACACAGATTCAACCACAAAGAACCACAAAGACCAGGGAGGTTTTCCAATGCCTCGCAAAGAAGGGCACATATTGGTAGATGGTTCAAAATACAAAAAAAGCAGACATTGAATTAGGGCTGACCCCATTTAGTCGACTGGTCGATTGTTTGGTCGATAGGCTGTTGGTCGACGGAGATTCCTTTAGTCGAGCAGTAGCAAAGAAATAAATAAATCATGGTGTACAAGACACCTGCCTGATTCATGCCTGTCTGAGTGGACTGATCCATTCTGGAGGCTGTGGGGATGGCACAGTCCATCAGTCTAAGACATGTGCTACTGAAATTGTATATGTTTATATTATGTAAGAACAATGGTGCAACACAAATAAAAAATATTATTTTATAACAAATGCGCTTTCTTCTACGTTGGATAGTGGTCGCTGTCCGCAGTTCTGAAACACATCGGTGCACTGTTGAATTGATGCCTTTTCCTAGACCATGTTGCTAAGTTCATAATAGCAAAGTTAACCAGCATATTGGTGTAGAGAACAATGCGGCGGAGTTAGCAGACAAGAAAATAGCCCTTGCCTTAATTGTCTAAGAAAAGTGAGGAGAGGAAACCACAACTTAATAAGGTCTATAATCAATAGCCTAATTGTTAAATGTGCCTGGCTTTATAAATCATCCATATATATCTACAGAAATAAGACCGATCCTGCTTCTGTTGCCTGTTTGACTGCTTGTTTAATAGCCTACTGATTCTATAAGCACCAAATCTCAAGCAACCACATGTCTGATTAACAATTTCACAAATTCTGATAAAAAAAAAAAAATCTTTGCCATGCTGTAATAACATCTTTACAAACCAGCCTCTCTGGTATGATTTATAATTTTTTTAGTGTTGTTTACACTTTTGCAAATTGTCAGAAATTATATTAATAATAATAATAACCCTCCTTTTTCCTTGAGCTCCTTCTTATTGTTACTATTATTATGATTATAATTATAATAATAAGTAATGTGATTATAAGTAGTAGGCTTAGTATAGCAGCCTTGTATAGCCACCATAGAGCTGAGCTGTAGGCCTTAGAGAGCATCCTGATTAGTCTTAATACCGTAACTTACTTAGGCCTATATTTCAATACTTATATAGGCTACTGTATCAATCAATCAGTTATTCGTTCATGTCATGACACAGCATACGAGTCATTCATGATTTGAAATGCAATCAAGCATTTTAGTTTGAAAATAAAATAACAAAGTGACCATTGAATAATTAGCATAAACAATTCCATTTCGGGGATCACAAATGGATGTGACTGTTTTTAGTCTTTGCTGTAATAATGGCTTTACCTTATACATTTTTTTTTAACAGACACACTGGTATGCTTATAATGTATTTAGTGTTGTTTACATTGTTCCAAACGGTCAGAAAAATTATATTGTAATCTAACATTACCTGTTTGGCACACACAATATGCATGCAGCGCTTGCTTCTTACCTTCTTTTTCTTGATCTCAAGTATTTTCCACAACTAGTCAAATGTTTTCCACCCATCTGACTTCCCCTTTACCTCCTGAGCAACCAGTAAACATTCTCCTGTTTCGAGTTTATTTCTCACGTCCTCTGCGTCCATCTTGATCTGACATCTTTTGCGGTGTTCAGAGTCTGATATAAACCAATTTATTGATGTGACTATGATAGGCTATAGGTCAGTTCCTATTGGTCACGTGCATGCAATGCATACATGTGCCACGTAAAGAGAGCAAGGCATGTTTTTGCAAAACAAATTAGGGATTTCGGTAACATCACTTTTCAGTCAGAAATGGCTGTAATTAGTGTATTTGGAAAGTATTCAGACCCCTTCCCATTTTGTTACGTTACAGCCTTATTCTATAATTGATTAAATAGAAAATGTTCCTCATCAATCTACACAAAATACCGCATAATTACAAATCGAAAACTGTTTTTTAGAAATGTTTGCAAATGTATAAAAAACAGAAATACCTTATTTACATAAGTATTCAGATCCTTTGCTATGAGACTCGAAATTGAGCTCAGGTGCATCCTGTTTCCATTGATCATCCTTGAGATGTTTCTACAACTTCATTTGAGTCCACCTGTGGTAAATTCAATTGATTTGATATGATTTGGAAAGGCACACACCTGTCTATATAAGGTCCCACAGTTGACAGTGCATGTCAGAGCAAAAACCAAGCCATGAGGTCGAAGGAGTTGTCTGTAGAGTGCCGAGACAGGATTGTGTTGGCACAGATCTGGGGAAGGCTACCAAGACAATTTGGAAGAATTGAAGGTCCCCAAGAACACAGTGGCCTCCATCATTCTTAAATGGAAGAAGTTTGGAAACACTGACTCTTCCTAGAGCTGTCCGCCCGACCAAACTGAGCATTCGGGGGAGAAGCGCCTTGGTCAGGGAGGTGACCAAGAATCCGATGGTCACTCTGACAGAGCTCCAGAGTTCTTCTGTGGAGATTGGAGAACCTTCCAGAAGTACAACCATCTCTGCAGCACACCATCAATTAGGCGTTTATGGTAGAGTGGCCAGACGGAAGCCATACTTCAGTAAAATGGCACATGACAGCCCACTTGGAGTTTGCCAAAAGAACCCAAAAGGACTCTCAAACCATGAGAAACAAGATTCTCTGGTCTGATGAGAATGCCAAGCGTCACGTCTGGAGGAAACCTGGCTCATCCCTACGGTGAAGCTTGGTGGTGGCAGCATCATGCTGTGGGGATGTTTTTCAGCGGCAGGGACTGGGAGACTAGTCAGGACCGAGGGAAAGATGAACAGAGAAAAGTACAAAGAGATCCTTGATGAAAATCTGCCCCAGAGTGTTCAGGACCTCCAACTGGGGCGAAGGTTCACCTTCCAACAGGTCAACGACCCTAAGCACACAGCCAAGACAACGCAGGAGTGGCTTCGGTACAAGTGTTTGAATGTCCTTGAGTGGCCCAGCCAGAGCCCGGACTTGAACCCGATCGAACATCTCTGGAGAGACCTGAAAATAGCTGTGCAGCGACGCTCCCCATCCAACCTGACAGAGCTTGAGATGATCTGCAGAGGAGAATGGGAGAAACTCCTAAGACTCGAGGCTGTAATCGCTGCCAAAGGTGCTTCAACAAAGCACTCAGTAAAGGGTCTGTATACCTATGTATATGTAATATTTCAGTCTTTTATATTTAATACATTTGCAAAACATTTTACACCTGTTTTTGCTTTGTAATTATGGGGTATTGTGTGTAGATTGAGGGGGGGAAAAACAATTTAAACTATTTCAGAAGAAGGCTGTAACGTAACAAAATGTTGAAAAAGTCAAGGGGTTTGAATTCTTTCCGAATGCATTGTGTGTTGCAGCTTCAGAAACAAATTCTGTAGTGGTCGCTGCGAAGGGAGGAGAGAGAAACAGCGTGTGCTAGTCACACAGTCACTCGCTGTCTTTTTTATAAACACAGCGCAGCAAGTCTGAGCCAGGCCCGGCACTATCACATCAATTGCAGTCGGATTCAGTCTAGTCATTTTGTGTGTCTTAATTATCAAACAGATCGCTTAAAGCATCAGACAAGCTCAGTGCATATAGTTGATTTTATTAAAACACATAGGGTGTATCTACTGTATATATGGAAAAATACACATTTAGAAATGTAGACCAATCGATTGGTTGAAAGAACAGACAACTCTTGGTCGATGTAGGACATCCCTACATTGAATATCCATTTTGAGCATGGTGAAGTTATTATTTACAATTTGGGTGGTGTATCAATGCACCTAGTAACTACAAAGATACAGGCGTCCTTCTTAACTCAGTTGCCGGAGAGTAAGTCAACCTGTTGTATTCGGCGCATGTGACAAATAAAATTTGATTTCCCCATGAGGCCAGTGGTGACTTTAAAACAGAGTTTTATGGCTTAGATTGGAGAAAACTGAGGATGTATCAACAACATTGTAGTTACTCCACAATACTAACCTAATTGACAGAATGTAAAGAAGGAAGCCTGTACAGAATAAAATATTCCAAAACGTGTATCCTGTTTGCAACAACGCACTTAAGTAATACTGCAAAAAATATGGTTAACTTGTCCTGAATGCAAAGTGTTATTTTTGCGGAAAATCCAATACAACACATTACTGAGTACCACTCTCCATATGTTCAAGCATAGTGGTGGCTGCATCATGTTATGGGTATGCTTGTAATTGTTAAGGACTGTGGAGTTTTTCAGGCTAAAAAATAAACGGAATGGAGCTAAGCACAAGCAAAATCCTAGAGGAAAACCTGTTTCATTCTGCTCTCCACCAGACACTGGGAGATGAATGCACCTTTCAGCTGGACAATAACCTGAAATACAAGGCCAAATCAACACTGGGGTTGCTTACCAAGAAGACAGTAAATGTTCTTGAGTGGCCAAGTTACAGTTTTAAATCTGCGTGAAAATCTTTGGCAGGACCTGACAACCAATTTGACAGAGCTTGAAGAATTTTGAAAACAATAATGGGTGTTGCACTATCCAGTTGTGGAAAGCCCTTAGAGACTTACTCAGGAAGACTCACAGCTGTAATCGCTGCCAAAGGTGACTCTAACATGTATTGGCTCAGGGGGTTGAATACTTATCTAATCAAGATATGTGACCCACCGCCTGGATTTGGTCCTTTGTATCAAAATTTACATTGAATAAAAGTAGACTCAGAGCTAGAAAATGGTATATCATACACTGCAGTGGAGGAACATTGAGAAAGTAATTCTGCTTTGAAAGTTGAAAAACTTGTAACCCCACTTTTGAGAAAATGGGCCTTGAATGTTTTGGTGTACCTGCTGGAGAGCTTTTTAAAAAAAATTTTTATAACCTTTTCACCTATTCCTACACCCTTTGTCTATACCCATTCAGCATCGTTCACACCATCTTAAGCCTTAGCCCCACCAATCTCTTTAAGGATTCACAGTGTAGTAAACAACCAAAGATTTCAAGACTAAAGGTGGTGAAAGTAGTAGTGAATTTAAACTTTATTTAGTCCTTGGCCTAATCTGACTTTGGTGCAGGTCATGTTGTTCTTCACATTAGGTAAACACTCACTATATAAAAATCTGTTTTTTTGTCACATGCACAGGATACAGAAGGTGTAAACAGTGCAGTGAAATGGTGACTTGCATAGTGGAGTTTTTTGTTTAGACATGTAGCTAGCTAGCTAAACAATTAATCATAATCCCAACTCTAATGCCGCGTTTAAAACAACAACAAAAAACTGAAAGGGGAAAATCAATTTGAACGGTCTTCCAACTCGTAATTCCAATTTGGGAACTCGGGCCTCTTTCTAGAGCTCCTACACAGAATGTTAGCTAGCGAGCCAGCCAGCTGGTTAATTGTTTAGCTAGCTAGCTACATGTCTAAACAAAAGGCTCCATGGATTGATGAGGAATTGAAAAACTGTATGGTTGAAAGAGATTGGGCAAAAGGAGTGGCTAATAAGTCTGGCTGCACATCTGACTGGCTTACTTAATGCAAATTGAGAAATTATGGACTAAACTCAACAAAAAGAAGAAGAACCTTTATTATGAAGCCAAGATCAATGATGGGAAAACACTTTAGAGTACTTTCAATTAAATTATGGGCAGAAAGACAAATTCAACTCCATCTTTTCATTGAATCAGATGGCTTATTCATCACAAAACCATTTGATGTCACCAATTATTTTAATGATTATTTAATTGGCAAAGTGGGCAAACCTAGGCAGGAAATGCCAACAATGAACAGTGAGCAATTGTATTCATGCATAAAAAAACTAATAATGAAAGAAAAGCATTGCAAGTTAGAATTTTGTAAAGTTAGTGTGGGAGAGGTGGAAGAGTATTGTTATCGATCAATAATGACAATTTAGATGGCATTGACAATTTAGATGGAACGCTACTGAGGATGGTAGCTGACTCTATAGCCACTCCTATCTGTCATATTTGAGCCTAGAGGAAAGTCTTTGTCCTCAGGCCTGGAGGGAAGTCAAAGTAATTCCGCTACCCAAGAGTGGTAAAGTGGCCTTTACTGGTTCTAACAGCAGACCTATAATCTTGCTGCTAGCTCTTAGCAAACTGTTGGAAAAAATTGTGTTTGACCAAATACAATGCTATTTCTCTGCAAACAAATTAACAACAGACTTTCAGCATGCTTATAGAGAAGGGCACTCAACATGTACTGCACTGACACAAATGACTGATGATTGCTTGAAAGAAATCGATAATAAGATTGTGGGAGCTGTACTGTTAGATGTCAGTCCAGCTTTTGATATTATTGACCATAACCTGTTGTTGAAAAAACTTATGTGCTATGGCTTTTCAACCTCTGCCATGATGTGGATTCAGAGCTAGCTATCTGTGATTCGATGATAAATTAACAGCCATCGCATTGATTATATGCAACGCAGGACAAGCTAGTTAACCTAGTAATATCATCAACCATGTGTAGTTAACTAGTGATTATGTGAAGATTGATTTTATAAGATAAGTATAATGCTAGCTAGAAACTTACCTTGGCTCCTTGCTGCACTCGTGTAACAGGTGGTCAAGCCTGCCACGCAGTTTCCTCATGGATTGCAATGTAATCGGCCATAATCGGCGTATACAAATGCAGATTACCGATTTGTTTTGAAAACTTGAAATCAGCCCTAATTAATCGGCCATCCTCTAGTTTAGAAGCCTCTTGGACCTAGACTTGGCGCTCCGGTACCGCTTGCCGTGTGGTAGCAGAGAGCAGAAAACCTGGTTTTAAAAAAACAGATAAAGCAACACCTTGCCCTATTTGACCTAGATAGTTTGTGTGTACGCATTGATATGTAGGCTACGTGTGCCTTTAAAAACAATGTATGTAGTTCTGTCCTAGAGCTGTTCTTGTCTATTGATGTTCTGTATTATGTCATTCTGTATTATGTTTCATGTTTTGTGTGGACCCCAGGAAGAGTAGCTGCTGCTTTTGCAACAGCTAATGGGGATCCTAATAAAATACCAAATACCAGCTAACACCAGCTAGCTAGCTAACATTACGCTTTAACTTGCAATTAAACCGACTTTCTGACTAAATTAGAGACCTATAATATCTGAAAATGTAGCTAGACTCTTATCCGTATACATGGATGACCGCTTCTCCCTGTATCATGGATACCATGGTTGCCCTTAGTTTGAAGATGTAATCTGGAGATAGGTGTTTTATACAACAGCCTTCTTTCTGTGTTCTCTTTTTGGAATCTCTCCGCATTTGGCAATCATCTCTCTGCTTTCACCGGGCATTCCACTGACTTCAAAACTCGGTCAAATTCTTCCATGACAACAACACCGTTTCTTCTCCATGACATTCATCAGAAGACTCCACAATGTCTGGTTCATTTAAAATGTTTTTTCCTAAATCAGGGATTCCCTCATTGTCCAATTCATTCTCAAAGTCAGAAATAGTCAGCATGGCACAATTATCCTCCAGAAAGGAGTCCATCACAACGTTTTCCCACTGAGCTTTGTCGATGGAGCTATTCTGCCCTACCAAGCAAAAAGGCAGTAGCTGCTCATAGCATGGAACCGCTGAGAAAAATGGCTTTTATTTACCTTGGTTTTACAGTAACTTTATGCATTTACTGCTAACATGACCCCCATTTTCTCCAAAACACAATACAAGAGGCAGGATACTTGTCCACATGGTTAAGCATGTACAGTTGAAGTCGGAAGTTTACATACACCTTAGCCAAACACATTTAAACTCAGTTTTTCACAATTCCTGACATTTAGTCCTAGTAAAAATTCCCAGTCTTAGGTCAGTTAGGATCACCACTTTATTTTAAGAATGTGAAATGTCAGAATGATTGCAGAGAGAATGATTTATTTCAACTTTTATTTCTTTCATCACATTCCCAGTGGGTCAGAAGTTTACATACACACAATTAGTATTTGATAGTATTGCCTTTAAATTGTTTAATTTGAGTCAAACGTTTCGGGTAGCCTTCCACAAGCTTCCCACAATAAGTTGGGTGAATTTTGGCCCATTCCTCCTGACAGAGCTGGTGTAACTGAGTCAGGTTTGAAGGCCTCCTTGCTCGCACACGCTTTTTCAGTTCTGCCCACAAATTTTCTATAGGGTTGAGGTCAGGGCTTTGTGATGGCCACTCCAATACCTTAACTTTGTTGTCTTTAAACCATTTTGCCACAACTTTGAAAGTATGCTTGGGGTCATTGTCCTTTTGGAAGACCCATTTATGACCAAGCTTGAACTTCCTGACTGATGTCTTGAGATGTTGCTTCAATATATCCACATAATTTTCCTGCCTCATGATGCCATCTATTTTGTGAAGTGCACCAGTCCCTCCTGCAGCAAAGCACCCCCACAACATGATGCTGCCATCCTCGTGCTTCACGGTTGGGAGGGTGTTCTTCGGCTTGCAAGCCTCCCCCTTTTCCCTCCAAACCTAACGATGGTCATTATGGCCAAACGGTTCTATTTTTGTTTCATTAGACCAGAGGACATTGCTCCAAAAAGTAGGATATTTTTCCCCATGTGCAGTTGCAAACCGTAGTCTGGCTTTCTTTTATGGCGGGTTTGGAGCAGTGGCTTCTTCCTTGCTGAGCGGCCTATCAGGTTATGTCGATATAGGACTTGTTTTACTGTGGATATAGATACTTTCGTACCTGTTTCCTCCAGCATCTTCACAAGGTCCTTTGCTGTTGTTCTGGGATTGATTTGCACTTTTCGCAGAAGTACGTTCATCTCTAAGAGACAGAACGCGTCTCCTTCTTGGGCGTTATGACGGCTGCGTGGTCCCATGGTGTTTATACTTGCGTATTATTGTTTGTACGCTAACAATAGTACACAAGTATAAACACCATGCGTTTGGAAATTGCTCCCAAGGATGAAGGTCTACACTTTTTTCTCTGAGGTCTTGGCTGATTTCTTTTGATTATCCCATGATGTCAAGCAAAGAGGCACTGAGTTTGAAGGTAGGCCTTAAAATACATCCACAGGTACACCTCCAAATGACTCAAATGATGTCAATTAGCCTATCAGAAGCTTCTAAAGCCATGACATAATTTTCATGAATTTTCCAAGCTGTTTAAAGGCGCAGTCAACTTAATGTATGTAAACTTCTGACTTCTGAAACTTCTGACCCAGTGACATAATCTGTCTGTAAACAGTTGTTGGAAAAATGACTTGTGTCATGCACAAAGTAGATGTCCTAACCGACTTGCCAAAACTATAGTTTGCTGACAAGAAATTTGTGGAGTGGTAGAAAAACGAGTTTTAATGACTCCAACCAAAGTGTATGTAAACTTCCGACTTCAGCTGTATATGACTATCTCATTTTCTACCAAATTAGCAGTTACTGCCTTTTTGCTTGGTAGGGCAGTATTAACTTCAGGGCCGCAATGTTGAGAGCAATAGCAAAACGTTTTCAGTTCTTCATGATATCTTAAAAAAAAGCCACGGTAGACAAGATTATCTACACGTACTTAGCAGTTCATGTTATAGACAGAAGCGTGCTACATTGGAGATCAATCCGAACTCATCTCTCGGGCATTTCCAGCCCATCCATTATCTCAGCCAATCATGGCTAGTGGGAAGGTTCCTGTATTTTTCCATGCCTAAACCAACTACGCTCATTATTTAACCATTTTATTTGTATTTACAGATGACATACAAGTTTTTATTGAGGCATATGAAAGTTCACATGTTCCAGAAGGCATTTCTGGCAAAAAACGTATTTTGATTTAAAAAACATTTTTAAAGTTCAAATGCCTCTCCTCTGAAGTAGTGACGTGCGACAGTTTCTTGAAATGGGTCACATATATGCTTTTTATTTTTCATGAATTCTTTACAAATAACTTTTAAAAAATGTACACATTCATGCTACACACACATCAGAACTGCTTCTAAAAGTATTTACTTTTTTTATTGCTTACAATGCACAATGTAAACACTTGCCCCTCTCATTCCCCCTCCCCTGAATAGATATGAAAACAAATATTGTGCTATAAATTGTGCCTTCCTGTATTATACTTATGCTAAGATGTCTATTATATTGTGCCATTTCATTTTGTTTATTATTTCTTATTGTTTCATTGTTGAGGAGGAACCTGCAAGTAAGAATTTCGTTGGGACAGTGTAAACCATGTGTATCCTGTACTTACGACTAATAAACCATTAGTGCAGCCCGGTGATAATTGCTATGCTGACAGGTATAGTTTTCCATGCGTAGAGGGGTATACCTTGCCAAACCGGTGCTGTGCATAACCTTGCTCATTTAATTTAGCTTCCACTCTGCCTCGGTTATTAGGGTGTCGCAGCAAAAGGGAAGCCGACGTAGGCAAAGGAATGGCTGCTCACCATCACCACAAAGAGTGAGGGACTTCGTTAACCCCTTAGTGGCTGATCGGCTTGAGCCGCCCCCACTGTGCAAGCACATTACCTCAGCCGTCATTCATTCACTCGCCCCCTCTCCGGACCCTAGTGCTTTCCATCCCCCGTCCACTCTCCATACGTCCCCAGAGGACAATGGTGTCATTACTATATTAGCAGCCTTATGGTGACCTGGCAATGCTGTTCAACCATAAAAGGACACTGATTGACCTTGTCCTCATTCAATTCCATTAGTCAGGCTATATACAGTATTTTCAAGAAAGCCAGAGAGCGACGAGAACCGTGATTTCCTACTGACTGTTGACAAACCTTCTCACATTCTTTTCAATAAACCTTTACACTTTCGCTGTGTTTTCATTCAATCTCTGGGGGAAAATGTGCATCTATTTCTTTTGTTGCCTTGACCATCACAAGGCAAACAGGTTTGGTGACCACAGAAAGCCCCACTGTCTTCTCTCATGCTACTCTTACCACACCCTTCTCTGAGGCAGGCCCTTTGTAGATCTACAGCACCAGTAGCGAGAAGCTCATGGCAAGCACAACGTTACAGATGTTGCAGCCACATGGTTCAGCCACAATGAGGCAAAATGTTCACACATGAACGCGTCGTCAATGTTGACTTTCAACAAACATCCTGGCAGCTTTGTTTTGCCGTAGCGTTTCAGAGATTGGGGGAATGGGGTCACCGATATGTTTAAGCCTGGACCCAAAAATGCCTTTGGCCCCCTCCACTCTCCCATCCTTGACTGTCATATCACAGCAGAGCTTGCTGATAATCGCATTGGACCCGAGTCATGCTCATCATTAGATATTGTAGTAATGTTGTCACCAGAGTTTTTACTTCGATACCAGGTTTAGTATCACAATACTCTATATGATCACTATACTCGATACCAAAACGATACCACAACAAAATAAGGCATATTAGCCAAAGTCTCAGAATGGCACTTGATCCAGACAGATAAACTCGGCTACTGCTCTGTTCAATCGTTAGGTATCTTTTGAGTTCAATATCATTACGTTCAATTTTTTTACCGTACATTTTTCAGAGACTGCCGTGTATGCATTAATGAACCAATTATACAATCAATTTGACTACCAATCTAACTACATAACAACATAATGGTGATAATTTATTTTGAATGGTAAATATCTATTGATAAACTGGGTAAATCAAGATGTAGCCTAGGCCTATTCACAATACAGGTGAATGCATATTCAATAGGAGTGCGTGCATGCGTTGAGTTATTAAGTTTGTTTTGGCTATTTGGGACTTATTTATTTTATTGTACTGATCATGGTTGAACCAAAAGATTACATGTAATAAAAAAAATGATATTGGAAATATTTAAATATATAGGTGAAATTAAATGACACAATAATGTATGTTGATGCTAATGTTATGCTAATAATAACATAACATAATATAATCAGTATGCTGTGGGCTATTGTCTTTTAACAGTTTAGCTCAATTAATTCTGATCAACCTACCAATTACGACACCCCCCCCCCCCCCTCACTATTGTCATTGGTTGCACTAATTGCACTGTTTGTCTACATAATCTGATTCAAGCATTACCCTGAAGAAGCAAAAGGTTGGTGTTTTTTGACTCAATAAATTACTGGGAGGTTATTATATATGGAGTGTGCAACTCTGTTTGTTCAAATCAAATTTGATCAAATCAAATGTTATTTGTCACATGTGCCAAATACAACAGGTGTAATAAACCTTACAGTGAAATGCTTACTTACAAGCCCTTAACCAACAATGCAGTTTTAATAAAAATAACAAATCATTAAAGAGCAGCAGTAAAATAACAGTAATGATGCTATATACAGAGGGTACCGGTACAGAGTCGATGTGCGGTGGCACAGGTTAGTCGAGGTAATTGAGGTAATATGTACATGTAGGTAAGGTTAAAGTGACTATGCATAGATAATAAACAGAGTAGCAGCAGCGTAAAAGAGGTGGGGTGGGGGGGGGGGGGGGGACAATGCAAATAGTCTGTGTAGCCATTTGATTAGCTGTTCAGGAGTCTTATGGCTTGGGGGTAGAAGCTGTTAAGAAGCCTTTCGGACCTAGACTTGGCGCTCTGGTACCACTTGCCACGCAGTAGCAGAGAGAACAGTCTATGATTAGGATGGCTGGAGTCTTTGACAATTTTTAGGGCCTTCCTCTGACACCTTCTGGTATAGAGGTCCTGGATGGCAGGAAGCTTGGCCCCAGTGATGTACTGGGCCGTACACACTACCCTCTGTAGTGCCTTGCGGTTGGAGGCAGTTGCCATACCAACCAGTGATGCAACCAGTCAGGATGCTCTTGATGGTGCAGCTGTAGAACTTTTTGAGCATTACAGGACCCATGCCAAATCTTTTCAGTCTCCTGAGGGGGAATAGGCTTTGTCGTGCCCTCTTCACGACTGTCTTGGTGTGTTTAGACCATGATAGTTTGTTGGTGACGTGGACACCAAGGAACTTGAAGCTCTCAACCTGCTCCTTTTCCTGTAGTCCACAATCAGCTCCTTTGTCTTGATCACGTTGAGGGAGAGGTTGTTATCCTGGCACCACACGGCCAGGTCTCTGACCTCCTCCCTATAGGCTGTCTCATTGTTGAAGGTGATCAGGCCTACCACTGTTGTGTCTTCGACAAACTTAATGATGGTTTTGGAGTCGTGCCTGGCCATGCAATCATGAGTGAACAGGAAGTACAGGAGGGGACTGAGCATGCACCCATGAGGGGCCCCCGTGTTGCGGATTAGTGTGGAGGATGTGTTGTCAGGAAGTCCAGGATCCGGTTGCAGAGGGGGGTGTTTAGTCTCAGGGTCCTTAGCTTAGTGATGAGCTTGGAGTGCACTATGGTGTTGAACGCTGAGCTTTAGTCAATGAATAGCATTCTCACATAGGTGTTCCTTTTGTCCAGGTCGGAAAGGGCAGTGTGAAGTGCAATAGACATTGCATCATCTGAGGATCTGTTGGGGCGGTATGCAAATTGGAGTGGGTCTAGGGTTACTGGGATAATGGTGTTGTGAGCCATGACCAGCCTTTCAAAGCACTTCATGGCTACGGGTCGGTAGTCATTTAGGCAGGTTACCTTAGTGTTCTTGGGCACAGGGGCTATGGTGGTCTAGGGGGCTATGATGCCGAAACGTTGGTGGTTTTATACCCAATAAATTACTGGGAGGTTATATATATGGAGTAGAGGTCGACCGATTATGATTTTTCAAAGCCGATACGATACTGATTATTGGAGGACCAAAAAAAGCTGATGCCGATTTTTATTTTATTTATTTATTTGTAATAATAACAATTACTACAATTCTGAATGAACACTTATTTTAACTTAATATAATACATCAATAAAATCTATTTAGCCTCAAATAAATAATGAAACATGTTCAATTTGGTTTAAATAATGCAAAAACAAAGTGTTGGAGAAGAAAGTAAAAGTGCAATATGTGCCATGTAAGAAAGCTAACGTTTAAGTTCCTTGCTCAGAACATGAGAACATATGAAAGCTGGTGGTTCCTTTTAACATGAGTCTTCAATATTCCCAGGTAAGAAGTTTTAGGTTGTAGTTATTTATTATAGGAATTATAGGACTATTTCTCTCTATACCATTTGTATTTCATTAACCTTTGACTATTGGATGTTCTTATAGGCACTTTAGTATTGCCAGTGTAACAGTATAGCTTCCGTCCCTCTCCTCGCTCCTACCTGGGCTCGAACCAGGAACACATCGACAACAGCCACCCTCGAAGCAGCGTTACCCATGCAGAGCAAGGGGAACAACTACTCCAAGTCTCAGAGCGAGTGACGTTTGAAACGCTATTAGCGCGCACCCCGCTAACTAGCTAGCCATTTCACATCGGTTACACCAGCCTAATCTCGAGAGTTGATAGGCTTGAAGTCATAAACAGCGCAATGCTTGAAGCACAACGAAGAGCTGCTGGAAAAAAGCACGGAAGTGCTGTTTGAATGAATGCTTACGAGCCTGCTGCTGCCTACCACCGCTCAATCAGACTGCTCTATCAAATCATAGACTTAGTTAAAACATAATAACACACAGAAATACGAGCCTTAGGTCATTAATATGAATCCGGAAACTATCATCTCGAAAACAAGACGTTTATTCTTTCAGTGAAATACGGAACCGTTCCATATTTTATCTAACGGGTGGCATCCATAAGTCTAAATATTCCCGTTACATTGCACAACCGTCAATGTTATGTCATAATTACGTAAAATTCTGGCAAATTAGGCGGCCCAAACTGTTGCATATACACTGACTCTGCGTGCAATGAACGCAAGAGAAGTGACACAATTTCACCTGGTTAATATTGCCTGCTAACCTGGATTTATTTCAGCTAAATATGCAGGTTTAAAAATATATACTTCTGTGTATTGATTTTAAGAAAGGCATTGATGTTTATGGTTAGGTACACATTGGAGCAACGATACGCACCGCATCGATTATATGCAACGCAGGACACGTTAGATGAACTAGTAATATCATCAACCATGTGTAGTTAACTAGGGATTATGATTGATTGATTGTTTTTTATAAGATAAGTTTAATGCTAGCTAGCAACTTACCTTGGCTTATTACTGCATTCGCGTAACAGGCAGGCTCCTCGTGGAGTGCAATGCAATCAGGTGGTTAGAGCATTGGACTAGTTAACTGTAAGGTTGCAAGATTGAATCCCCCGAGCTGACAAGGTAAAAATCTGTCGTTCTGCCCCTGAACGAGGCAGTTAACCGTTCCTAGGCCGTCATTGAAAATAAAAATGTGTTCTTAACTGACTTGCCTAGTTAACTTCTTGAGGGCAGGGGGCAGCTTTTTCACTTTCGGGAAAAATAACATGCCAAAATTCAACTGCTTGCTACTCATCCCCAGAATATAAGATATGCATATTATTAGTAGATTCGGATAGAAAACACTCTGAAGTTTCTAAAACTGTTTGAATCATGTCTGTGAGAATAACATAACTTATGTAGCAGGCAAAACCCTGAGGACAAACCATTCAGAATTTGTATTTTTTTGATGTCCCTGTCTTTTCAGTTAGTTTTTTTAGAGACACCAGATTTTTAAAGGACTTGCTTGCAGTTCCTACCGCTTCCACTGGATGTCACCAGTCCTTGGAAATCGGTTGAGGTTATTCCTTTGTGTACTGAAGAAGTAGGGCTATCGTAAATGAGGGTCACATGAAGTAAATGTTTGGAGAGAGTCACGTTATGAAAAAAGTTGCGTCAGTTTGGTTTTGTATTGAACACAGATCATCCCGTCTTCAAATTGATCGATTATTAACGTTTAAAAATACCTAACGTTGTATGACAAAAGTAGTTTGAAATGTTTTGGTAAATTTACATGTAACTTTTGATATATTTTGTAGTGACTTGGCGAAAGTTGGAAGCTGTGTTTTTCTGGATGAAACGGTCCAAATAAATTGACATTTTGGATATATATAGACGGAATTAATCGAACAAAAGGACCATTTGTGATGTTTATGGGACATATTGGAGTGCCAACAAAAGAATTTCGTCAAAGGTAAGGCATGATTTATATTTTATTTCTGCGTTTTGTGTCGTGCTTGCAGTGTTGAAATATGCTACTCTGTTTGTTTACTGATGTGCTGTCATCAGATAATAGCATCTTATGCTTTCGCCGAAAAGCTTTTTTGAAATCTGACATGTTGGCTGGATTCACAACGAGTGTAGCTTTAATTTGGTGTCTTACATGTGTGATTTAATGAAAGTTTGATTTTTATATCATGTTATTTGAATATGGCTCGCTGTATTTTCCCTGGCTATTGGCCGGTGGGACGTTCGCGTTTTTATTAAACAAGCTTTCTCTATAACCAGTAATGATGTCATTCACGAGGCAAGAGGGGGGGCTGCCTGTCGGAGCACAGTCAGTTCGCTGAGGTAATAGATCTTTGAGAGAGACATGAGAGAGTGAATAAATAACGTTTTCGGTTGCAATCAGCTTTGAAATTAGCATATTTTCATTACGGTTTGCATCACAAACAAAGTAGTAGGCCAGTTAATTGATGTTAGCTTCAGCTGTCAGCTGGCAAGGAAAGTTGGCCTACAAAGCTGGAGGCAGTGTAAAGTGTTCTAGCCTGTATGGACATTGTTTTGCGAACAGTAATTAACAGTTTCAACATTTCTACATGCTGTAGAGTGTGATAACTTCTGTGCTCCATGAGTGGGTAGTTAACATGATGCAGCCCAGACTCCCAGTGCAGGCTAGTAATGAGTAAGTGGAGCAGGCACAGTGCGCGCTATAATAAAGGGGGACATCGGCTGGCTTGATCCGTGAGACACATTTGACAGAAGTACCGAAAGTAACAATAATTTTAGTACCGAACTGTTTTTCATGTTCTAGTATCGAAAAAGTACCGAAGTTTTGGTATACCGTGCAACACTAATTTTTTATTAATATGAGACCAGTTTCGCCCAGGGGCAGAGAAAAACCCCATCGGGTATTTTTAGGGGTACATTTTTTGACCTCGTCTGTTTGCTATTTTCTCATTTGAAGGTGTCTAGTTGGATTGGAACCCATAATGATTGGTGCTTTGATTTGTTGGTTTTTGTACATTAGGTATTTTGCTATAACCATAATGACAGGAGGCCTGTCGATCGATCTGGTGATTAGACTATGGATGACCTTCCGGTCTCGCATATGTCCTTAGCGACAATAAACATCCCACCCCACTCCAACCCTGTGGGGCTGAAATGTATTTATTTTCACCCTGACCTATATGGAGAGACCAGTTCCGTGTAACTATTCTATGTGAATAGGACAACAATATTTAATCATTTTTACTACTCAGAATTTTCTCTAAAGATCTGTTTTCAGAACATGACTTAGGCCTTGGGCTTGACATAACTTCATTGCTGTGTTCATAACTATGACAACCATAAACTCAATTTGGCACCTCAGGAGAGCCAGTGCAGGGACACAACGGTGGCCTCGAGTCAAATGGGCCTGCAGAGACATGAAAGCTACCAGCAATAATGTGAATTACATGACATTAAATATGCTGGAGCTAGTGTTGTCATGATACCAGAATTTTGACTTCGATACCGGGTTTAGTACAGTGTATCACGATACTCGATACAGTCACGATACTTGATACCAAAACGATACCACAGCAAAAAAAGACGTATTAGCCAAAGTCACAGAATGGCACTTGATCCAGACAGATGAACTCAGCTACTGCTCTGTTCAATCGTTGGGCATCTTTTGAGTTCAATATCATTACATTTTACATTTGATGTCAACATTTTTCAGAGACAGACATGTATGCATCAATTATACTTTTTTTTTTTTACCAGTCTAACTACATAACAACATAATGGTAATTATTTCTTTGAATGGTAAATCTCTATTCATAAACTGGGTAAATCAAGATGTAGCCTAGGCCAATTCACAATACAGGTGAATGCATATTCAATAGGAGTGTGTGGATTCATTCATTGATTTCATGGGGCTAAAGATGACAAACTGTTTCCCTTCCATTTGGGACTTATTTTCTTGTACTGATTTGCATATAAGTAGCAATCTTATTTTATAAAAGTTTGCGCTGTCCCTTTAACCCAGTAATGAGGTCATTCATGACAATGCACATGACCACATTTTAATTGTGTTTGATGAGGGAAGTGTTGCCAATTTAGTGATTTTGTTTTCAGAATCTTCAGCGACTTTTATTGGTAAAACAGTATAGTGACAAATGTAGCTACTTTTTAAAGCTGCCTAAGCGATTTTTGGTTGATTTAGCGACTTCCCTGTTTGTGTATGGCGGCTCGGCTGAGCATAGCTGTGTTGCTCTGTTCTGCTGTCCACTAGGTCTCCCCTGCTCCGCCTCCACCGGCTGCTGCGTGTGTGCAGGTCACTTGCGCCCCTTCCTCTGCCTCTCTTCCCTCCCTCCCCCATCACTCTCCGCTCTAGCTCTTGGTCCTATACCCGCAGCAGAGTGAATTTATTCAATCGGTTCCTTTATTGTTTTTTTCTGTGCTGTTTAGTTATTTAACCAGTTCCTTTTAGTTCTCCTTCAAACGTTGTATTTAGTTTTTCTTTGGAGAAAATGTAATTACATGAGAGACCGCATAACAAAACATTTGTAAATTAATTTTATGATGTCACTATTACCTCATGACATCATCTACCGACTTCCAGTAGAAATGGAGCAACAAACAGCGACTTTCCTTGAAAAACAGTTGGCAACACTGGGTGAGGGAGGAGACATTACAGAATTTTTTTTATCTTTCGATGTGACAGAGATACGATTAAGTAACTTAATGTTTTTGGTGATAATAAGCTTTGAAATCAGGATATTTTGCTTTAATGTTTTGCATATTATCACAAAGTACTAGGGTAGTGAATTGGTGTTAGCTTCAGCTGTAATGTTAAGCTAGCAAGGAAAGAGCCTACAAAGCTGGAAGCTACTGGTATCTTCATGCATTGAAAAGTATTCTAGCCTGCAAACAGTAATTAACAGTTTCATCATTTCTACATGCCATGTTGCATTATTCAAGTGTGTTAACTTTTATGCAGCATGAGCTAACATGTTGCAGCCAAGACTCCCAGTGCTCTAGCAATGAGTAAGTGGAGCAGGCAAGAGGCACGGTCTGCCTGCGCAATAGGGGACATCGGCTGCAATGATAGACTGGATGTGAGACACATTTAATAGCTGTACCGAAAGTAACAAATTCTAGTACCAAAGTTGTCATGTTCTAGTTTTGAAAAATACAGATGTTTCAGTATACCATGCAAAGATATTTCTGTACCTTTATTAAGAGGCCCTGCCCAGCTCATAAGTTAATGTATTATATATATATATATATATATATTTTAAATTTAACGTAAGCTAGTCAGTTATGAACAAATTCTTATTTACACTGATGGCCTACCAAAAGGCCTCCTGCGGGGACAGGGGGTATGGTATGATGCGCATAAATAATAATCCTTAGAATAAAGCAAAGCAAGGCCTCATTGTATCGCAAAGGCTATGTGTGTCGTCCATTTATTTATATCTGCAAGCCTCTGTTTTGGTGTAGCTGAGTTAGTTATAGTGTGACATATTCATTTGTTTTAAGCAACCCATACCATTCCAAGTCGATTGAAGTAAACTGGGTTTTGGTAAGGAGATTTCGGTGGAAATTCCTCTGGAGCAGGAAGAACGACTGTACACCCAGTAGCTCTCTTGGAATCTCCTGGAGGATGGTTGGCCACCCTGCAACATTACAATTACAACAAAATTATTTATGGGATGAATTGGAACGCTGACTGCGAGCCAGGCCTAATCGCCTAACATCAGTGGCCGACCTCACTAATGCTCTTGTGGCTGAATGGAAGCAAGTCCCCGCAGCAATGTTCCAACATCTAGTGGACAGCCTTCCCAGAAGAGTGGAGGCTGTTATAGCAGCAACGGGGGGACCAACTCCATATTAATGCCCATGATTTTGGAATGAGATGTTCGATGAGCAGGTGTCAACATACTTTTGGTCATGTAGTGTATTTGAGAATGTAAAAACAATGTTAATGCATATTGCCATTTGGTAGGCCTATTAAAAAAGTTATTATTCTTAAAGTGGTAATGCATACATTTTGGGGTGCTTTTTTGTTTATAGGCTATTACAACAATTAAAATATAAAATGTAGGTCCTTGAAAATGACAATTTAGTGCTTGAAAGTACTTGATTTTGACTTGCCAATGTCTGTATCAACCTTGTGTAGGCTACTTGCTCAGCCCGCAAATTAAAGATAAAATCATTCGCTTTCCCGTCAGATCTCGACCTGGGCCAGTCCAATTTTTTTTTCTCCAGTAGCTTTCGGTTGGCACTGGCCCGGTGTGCCACTGGCAAATTTACCTGAATGTCGAGCCATGCTGTGTGCGGTGCACGTGGGGGTGACTGAAACGGAAATTAAATGCGGTGGATAAGTTTGAGGAGTGAATTTACTGGGCTGGAAGTATTGGCCTTTCAGTGGGTCTCTGGTAGTTGAGGGGTGGTGTGTGTGGGGGGGGGGGGCTGGTCTAATTGTGTGGCAGTGTGTAGCCCAGGGAGGGAGGAACATGTTTTTGAGGGGGTTGTCAGTGGGGAAGGGGGGCTAGTTGTCAGTGGGGGTAGGCTGGGATCGACGGGACCCCGGCTAGGTAGCGTGACTGAGACATCCTGCACTCCCCGGAGGGCGCATCAGTGCTGCCCCATCACCCCCGTCACCAAATTTTGCAGAGCAGGAAGCCGCAGGTTGGAGCCATTATTCATGCTGAATACATTTGGTTGTTGAGACTCTTACTGTTGCATCATTGTTTTTCAGCAAGATACAAGAGAAAGCCCTCCAGAGATTAGAAGATTAGTATAGTGAGGACATGCATTTTTCTTTGCAAGCGGTTTCGTAACCTCTAACATCTACTGGAGATGGACCTTCAGCGGAAAAGGGCTAACGCACACGCCAGAGCCGGTTAGTGTCAGCTACCCGCTGTGACGTCATGGTGCATGGGCACACACAGGGTCACCGCCACCGAGAGCCCTCTGTCCCACTGCCACCCAGACTAATCCAGTCCACAGCCAGGCCAAGGACTGTTGGGGCTGGCTAATATCAGCCTTTACCACTATTTCATCAAAATATTACGGACTAACGTGGTGTGGGTTTCTGTTTAATAGGCTTACATTTTCACCGAAGTGCTCACTGTGAGGTACTAGGTACTATAAACAGTAAATATTTTGGATTTAGATTGTTGTTATTAGAAAATGAAAGACAGTTTGTTTAGGTCAAATAAATCAAAACCGTTGTCTTCCAGCACTGGGATTTCACAGAAGGATGTGTTATGTTGCTAGATGGGTCACTGTAGTACTGCACGCTATACGAAACTTCTGTACCTTTTCTAGACTAGCTACAGTGCATTCGGAAAGTATTCAGACCCCTTGACCTTTTCCACATTTTACGTTACAGCGTTCTTCTAAAATTGATTCAATAGTTTTTTCCCTCATCAATCTACACACAATACCCTAAAATGACAAAGCAAAAGCAGGTTTTTAGAAATGTTTGCACATGTATTACACATTTTTAACTGAAATATATCATTTACATAAGTATTAAGACCCTTTCCTCAGTACTTTGTTGAAGCAGCTTTAGCAGCGATTAAACTCGACTCTTCTTGGGTATGACGCTATAATAAGCTTGTCACACCTGTATTTGGGGAGTTTGTCCAATTCTTCTCTGCAGACCCTCTCAAGCTCTGTCAGGTTGGATGGGGAGCGTCGCTGCACAGCTATTTTCAGGACTCTCCAGAGATGTTTGATCGGGTTCAAGTCCTGGCTCTGGCTGGGCCACTCAAGGACATTCAGAGACTTGTCCCGAAGTCACTCCTGCGTTGTCTTGGCTGTGTGCTTAGGGTCGCTGTCCTGCTGGAAGGTGAACCATCGCCCCAGTCTGAGGTCCTGAGCGCTCTGGAGCAGGTTTTCATCAAGGATCTCTCTGTACTTTGCTCCGTTCATCTTTCCCTGACTAGTCTTCCAGTTCCTGCCTCTGAAAAACATCCCCACATTATGATGCTGCCACCACCATGCTTCACCGTAGGGATGGTGCCAGGTTTCCTCCAGATGTGACGCTTGGCATTCAGGCCAAAGAGTTCAATCTTGGTTTCATCAGACCAGAAAATCTTGTTTCTCATGGTCTGAGAGTCTTTAGGTGCCTTTTGGCAAACTCCAAGCGGGCTGTCATGTGACTTTTACTGAGGAGTGGCTTCCGTCTGGCCAGTATACCATAAAGGCCTGATTGGTGGAGTGCTGCAGAGATGGTTGTCCTTCTGGAAGGTTCTCCCATCTCCACAGAGGAACTCTAGAGCTCTGTCAGAGTGACCATCGGATTCTTGGTCACCTCCCTGACCAAGGCCCTTCTCCCCCGATTGCTCAGTTTGGCCGGGCGGCCAGCTCTAGGAAGAGTCTTGGTGTTTCCAAACTTATTCCATTTCAGAATGATGGAGGCCACTGTGTTCTTGGGGACCTTCAATGCTGTGTCCAATCAATTGAATTTATCACAGGTGGAGTCCAATCAAGTTGTAGAAACATCAACGATGATCAATGGAAATAGGATGCACCCAAGTTCAATTTTGAGTCTCATTGCAAAGGGTCTGAACACTTATCTAAATAAGGTATTTTTGATTTTTTTTCTTGATTTTTTCGCTTTGTCATTATGGTGTACTGTTTGTAGATTGCTGAGGATTTGTATTTATTTAATCAATTTTAGAATACGGCTGTAACGTAACAAAATGTGGAAAAAGTCAAGGGGTCTGAATAGTTTCCGAAGGGACGGTTTGTAGTCTTAAACATCTGGCACATAATAACAGCACAATTGCCAGAAAATAGCCAAACATTTTTTAAAGTTCGTCCAAGTGTTTCTTGCTCAGAGATTTCGAGATCCTCTGCCCAGCTTTAATCACTCAAACTCTCCTCTCAGATTTATCTATAGTTATGCACATGCACAAAAGGGATTTATACCACGGGTATGACAAGGTACTTTCTACTTTTCTTATTACGTTTAGAACCAGTTTATAATAGCAATACGGCACCTCGGGATTTGTGGTATATGGCCAATATACCACAGCTAACTGCTGTATCCAGACACCCCGCATTGCGTTATGCTTAAGAACACTCCTTAGCTGTGGTATTTTGGCCGTATATCATACCCCCTTGTGCCTTATTGCTTAATCATAGCAGTCAAACGAGTTAAATTGACATTCATTGATGGAAAATGATATGGCGAGTTTAATAAGGGAGAATGATCTTTTCTCTTGTGACATAATTACGTCATGTCATAACTCGCAATAATTATTATTTTGAGGAAAAACAAATTAGGTACACCAGCCGTTCTCGAAAATGGATCGATCACAGTGAGTCACGTGGCCGTGGATTGCTATATAAAGCAGGCAGATGGGCATCCAGGCATTCAGTTACTGTGGCATGTTAGAGTGGGTAAAATGAGTGACCTAAGTGACTTCGAGCGTGGTATGATCGTCGGTGCCAAAAGCACCATATCCAGTATCTTAGAAATGGCCGCCCTCCTGGGCTTTTCAAGCACAGCAGCGTCTAAGGTTTACCAAGAATTGTGCGACAAACAAAAAACATCCAGTCAGTGGCAGTGCTGTGCTTAAAAACAGCTTGTTGACGAGAGGGGACAATGGCAAGAATCAGGTTGCAGGTGGGCCACAAACAGACAAATCAAATCTATTTATAAAGACATTTTTACATCAGCAAATGTCAAAGCGCTTATACAGAAACCCAGCTGAAAACTCCAAATGGCAAGCAATGCAGATGTAGAAGCACAAATAATGGCGCAGTACAATAGTGGTGTGCAGAAGGGCATCTCGGGAACGCACAACTCGTCGATACTTGTCACGAATGGGCTATTGCAGCAGACAACCACACAGAGTTCCACTCCTATCAGCTCAAAACAAGAAGAAGCGGCTCCAGCGGGCGATTTTGTATGCTCGGTAAGTCTCAGATATGGTTTTGCATAAGGAGAATGGAAGATATTTTTCTGTCATTTAATATAGTGTTTTATTTTTGAAGTCATTTTAAGATAGAATAGAATATATTCTATTTGTTATTTTAGTTCAACATATTGTTCAATGTTTAATAAAAGAAAGCTCAGTGGTTATTCTGTGACTTTAGCTAATGCGCTTTGTTTTTTTCCGCTGTGGTTTTGGTATTGAGTATCATGATACTTAACCTGATATCGGTATCGAAGTCATAAATCTGGTATCGTAACAACACTACCACTTTGGGTTACTGAGTGAACAGAGGCTCCATGGTTGCCTTTTAACTTTGTGTGACTCCCCCAGCTTGCTTTGCCCAAAGGCAGACTGGGGCCCTTGTGGATGCCCCTTTTGCTTTTCACCCCTCCTTCCACATGAACAAGCTCCCTGAGACACACACACACCCACCCAAACACACAGGGCTGATATGCTTTGCATAAGTTTGTTGGCTCAGTGATGTCCACCATCAGCGCTTAATGACGCAAGCTTGGCGGTCAGCGGTTAATGGCTGTGATACCCGGGTCACCACGACTCTGGGCCAGGAGGTTAGGCAATCAATACCAAGCGCCATAGGGAAACATCTCAGACGGTATGGTAGGCAAGTCCTCCACCTTTCTCTTCCTCTCCCTTCCTCTCCCACCACTCTGGTCCCTCTTTTTATTAATGATGCTATAGAGTTCATACGGTCATGGCTATGACTTAGGCCTCTCTGTTCTGTCTTATGTTCTTGGCCCTGTTGGTCAGTGGTGTAGGATAAAATTGTTTTTGCACTTTCCCCTCTAATGGTTTAGGTTCAGGGTTTAGGGATGGTAAGATGATCCTAGATCTGTGCCAAAGGGAAACTTCCATCCCGGGGTCATATGACTCAGCGTTTTACCTATCTGACCTTTCCATTTGCCCCTGGTGGTTTTGCACATGGTTTCCATTTGTTTGACGCCATTCCATTCGCGCCATTCCAGCCATTATTATGTCGTCCCCTCAGCAGCTCCACTGATCAGGGTAAGGCTATCGTTGGCCGATACTTCTGTCGGCACAGCTTCCGCGCCACTTTCTGGCCAGTTATGAGCAGACGGAAATAACATCCCGGGATGAACCACACACACACACGCCTTGTCTCAAGGACGTCGTCATCATCACGTGTACATTTCAACCTGTTAACACAGGGGTTGGCATGATATGGCGGTACATCTATCTGCGATGGAAGAGAAGCCAGGACCATGAATAATGCAGGGATCATAGAGAAGCTGTGAAAACATTCTATTCATGTTTCATAAGCTCTGCGCACTGATCCACGGCTCCATTGCATGTGTCTGGGCGTTCGGTTTCAAAGGGATCCATGCTTGCCCACACACGATGCTCCACCATAGTGAAACCTCGGTGGCTAAAACCTCTGTGCAACCATTCTACTTAAGTTGGATTTGATTCTCCATCCATTTGTCTGTTCTTTTAAATGAAATAATCCAAAACGACTCCTTGCTTTGATGTGAGATCAGACATCGGGAAATATCCTGAAAACGTTGAACATAGTGGATGTCTAAAAATAGAAAAATGTCATGTGAATGGCTTGGTTTCAAATTGTGAATCAGATTAGTTCTGTATTGATGCGAGTACGCTAGTAGAGCATTGCCTGTTTGATATGGATGTGTTGATTAGTTGGCTACATAGCGTACATTCTGGCCAGTGTTCTTGTTTTTCATCCAAGTTATCTAAGACTTGTGTTTAGTCTCCCTCTCTCCTTCACAAACCAATACCCTTCTACCGCGTCTGCTCTTCTCACTGTCGCGGGCCGTGCTGGCCACTGCAGGCACTGTGGACTGCACTGAGCATCTGGCCATGTCCTCCACTCTGAGACTGGCCAATGGCTGATTCCCTGGGAGCCATTGTTCAGTAGGAGGCAACAGCATGGCCATCTGCCATACTATATATAGTCCACCAGCTTCATCCCTTCTACACACTCTTCCTGATTATGGTCTGCTTAGTGCCCACATTCTATATAGCATAGTCCATCTTATTATCCCTCCCCTATACAGTCTGCCCAATGTACCATATTGGTACTACACATCTCCCACATTCTTAGCCTAGACAATCAGTGCCCCACATCAATGTTCCCTCTTTTAGTACTGCACTGTTTATCTCACTCAGTAGTAGGGCTGGGCGGTATACCTTATTTTATGATATATCAGTATTGATGCAGGGACCGGTTTGGGTTTTGACTTTATCTTCTATACCGGTATTTGAATGTTTGGTTTGTTAAATATGATGCGCCATGTGTAATGTCAATTTTTATAGTTTACTTCGCGACTTGAGTCATCTCTATTTATTGAGTAAATTAATGTCTGCTGAGTGCAACCATATGAAGATCATCAAAGGTAAGGGATTAATTTTATCTCTATTTCTGACTTGTGTAAAGTTCATAGAAACATGTCAAACGATGTTTATATTCAATCCTCAGGTTGTTTTTAGCCTAAATAATCTATAATATTTCAACCGGACAATAACGTCGTCAATTTAAAAGGTGAACAAGAAAATCACTCGGTCTCGCGCATGAAAAAGCTCTGTGACACTTTAGGGTCCACTCATTCAGACTGCTCTTACTTCCTCATTTTTCAGAATACAAGCCTGAAACAATTTCTAAAGACTGTTGACATCTAGTGGAAGGCATAGAAACTGCAATTTGAGTCCTAAGTCAATGGATACTGTAATGGCATTGAATAGAAAACTACAAAACCAAAAAATAAAATACTTCCTCAATGGATTTTTCTCAGGTTTTCGCCTGCCAAATCAGTTCTGTTATACTCACAGACACTATTTTAACAGTTTTGGAACCTTTAGAGTGTTTTCTATCCAAATCTACCAGTTATATGCATATCATATCTTCTGGGCCCGAGAAGCAGGCAGTTTAATTTGGGCATGCATTTCATCCAAAATACTGAATGCTGCCCCCTACCCTAGAAAAGTTAAGCAATGGCTTTTTTCTGGCCACTTTTCCATAAAGCCTAGCTCTGGAGTGTACAGCTTAAGGTGGTCCTATGGACAGATACTCCAATCTCCGCTGTAGAGCTTTGCAGCTCCTTCAGGGTTATCTTTGGTCTCTTTGTTGCCTCTGATTAATGGCCTCCTTGCCTGGTCCATGAGTTTTGGTGGGCAGCTCTCTCTTGGCAGGTTTGTTGTTTTCATTTCTTAATAATGGATTTAACGGTGCTCCGTGGGATGTTCAAAGTTTCTGATATGTTTTATAACCCAACCCTGATCTGTACTTCTCCACAACTTTGTCCCTGACCTGTTTGGAAAGCTCTTTGGTCTTCATGGTGCCTCTTACTTGGTGGTGCCCCTTGCTTAGTGGTGTTGCAGACTCTGGGGCCTTTCAGAACAGGTGTATATATACTGAGATCATTTGACAGATCATGTGACACTTAGATTGCACACAAGTGGACTTTATTTAACTAATTATGTGACTTCTGAAGGTAATTGGTTGCACCAGATCTTATTTAAGGAATTCATAGCAAAGGGGGTGAATACATATGCACGCACCACTTTTCCGTTTTTCTTTTTTTGAAATCTTTGAAACCCTTTTTTTTTTTTTTTTTTACTTCACCAATTTGGACTATTTTGTGTATGTCCATTACATGAAATCCAAATAAAAATCTATTTTAATTACAGGTTGTAATGCAACAAAATTGGAAAAACGCCAAGGGGGTGAATACTTTTGCAAGGCACTGTACATTATTTGCCCATATCGTGCAGCCCTACGTGACAGTGTGGAAATGATCTAAGTTTTTTTTTTTGTTGACAACTTTTACTTTACTACATTCCTAAAGAAAATACTATACTTTTTACTCCATACATTTTCCATGACACCTAAAAGTACATTTTGAATGCTTAGCAGGACAGGAAAATGGTCCAATTCACGCACTTGTCAAGAGAACATCCCTGGTCATCTACTACCTCTGATCTGGAGGACTCACTAAACACAAATGCTTTGTTTGTAAATTATGTCTGAGTGTTGGTGTGCCCCTGGCCATCCATAAATAAAATATAAAACAAGAAAATGGTGCCTTCTTGGTTGCTTAATAAAAGGAATTTGAAATTATTATATTTATACTTTTACTTTTGATACTTAAGTAAATTTTATCAATTACATTTACTTTTGATACTTAAGTATATTTCAAACCAAATACTTTTAGACTTTTACTCAAGTAGTATTTTACTGGGGGACTTTCACTTTTACTAGAGTAATTTTCTATTAAGGTATCTTAACTTTTACTCAAGTATGACAATTAGGTACTTTTTCCACCACTGCAATTGAGTGCAGGAAATGCAGAAATGATAGTGCTGAAATTTGTTTTGGTTGAAGTTGAATTGAACAGTATAAAACAATCCGAATGGAGAAAGACTCATTTAAATAACTTAGAATGTATGTGTAGTCCATCTCTAACCTGCCTGGCATCTGCCTACATCCAATACAGCCCAGTCTGTCTTCCCCAACCTTATCAGTCAGTGAATTATATTGAGCAGTCAATCTGTCTACCTGTCCACCACCCCCTCATTCAGTATGGAAATCAGATCACATCCTATATCTGAGCATTAACTGCCGCATAACAACACATGCATTACTGTCCATCGTCCTCATCTCTCCACACTATGTCCATTATCATATACATTGGTCAACCTCCCGTCTGTCCAGTACTGTACGCTACCAGATGCCTAGCCATATGTGGAGCAGTGCTGTCCAACCTATAGCAATCTGCCTGTCCACTGTCATCCTCACTCGGTGTGTAATACAGTTCAAATCCATCAATCTAATCTCTCCAACACATAACCACGCATAGAGCAGTTATCTCTATGGCCAGTAATCTGCCACTCGTCTGTCTATCCTTGCACTCAGTATGCCATTTAGTTATTATCCCAATCTGTACACAAACAGGCTAAGCCACAATCACATTCTGATCTTCTCCCCCCTGCTATCTGCCTTGACTGTCTTCTGTCTAAACAGTGCCACTAACTACTTTACTCTGACTGTTACCATTTCTACCCGCCCCATATACAATACATCTCCCATGTCCTCTATATAATATCTGCCAGATGTCTGCCCACATTTAATACAGCACAGTCACTCCACTCCCCATCTCGATCTTTCCACTCAGCATATGTCCTCATTATACACATCATTTCTACAAAATCGTCCAATGAGCAGATACCAATGTCTATCCACTCGAATCCATCTGGGTTTCATCTCTGACTGTCACTTTATGCGTAGAGTTTCGGGTCAGTCCTTTTTAGATGGTCCCCAGAGCAAGGATTGTACCGGACTCATTTTCGACTTTTCCACTTTATAACTTCACTAGGCTTCTTTTCATTTAAAAGAAGATGGAACATAAAAAAAATACTTTGAATAGGCTAGAACTGCCCACGTTTACTTTTCCTCTGCCAACAAAACCCATAGTAGAATAGTTGACCTATTTACCTAGTAAGCTTATCATTTTGCGTTCTGTGCGACATAAATATTCCTCTCGAGGCGCATTCAAGTTGTGAGTGCCATAGGGAGATAAACGGGCATTCTGACAAGCAGTCAATGCACAACAATTATTATTTTGTATTTTTTGGATCAGCTTTAAAATTGTAGATTGTGGATTCTATCAATGTAACTGTCTGCATAATTTACAATCCTCCATATATATTTTTTACATATTTTTTTCCTTCTTTATTATTTCACCCTAATCCTACCACCCCTCCCCTAATTAGAGTAAAATAACATCCGCGAGCGCCATCGCGCGCATGTTGATTTTGTCCCCCCACACCAGACGCGTTCAGGACACACAGGTTGAAATATCAAAACGAACTCTGAACTAACTATATTCATTTGGGGACACTTCGATAAGCAAACATTTATGGCAATTTAGCTAGCTAGCTTGCTGTTGCTAGCTAATTTGTCCTGGGATATAAACATTGGGTTGTTATTTTACCTGAAATGCACAAGGTCCTCTACTCCGACAATTAATCCACAGACAAAAGGGTAAACAGAGCTTGTTTCTGGTAATCTATTCTCCTTCAGGCTTCTTCTTTGGACTTTATATGGTATTTTCAGTCATTTTAATTGAAAATGCATGTCTTTCTGCTCAACACAACTAATTTAACTCATTAAAGTATTAAAGAATTTAGCTGTGTATTTCGGATGGAATCAAGGCATTAGAATGTACCCGAGGCCATCAAAATAAAGCTTGTTCTGTCACGCTGGCTGGCTGCTTTTTCTATTTGTCTGGCTGATCCATGTACTTAGGGAAAACACTGGGCTACACTATCCTTCTGTGAGCCTCACCGATGTCTATTTGCTATGCGTTTGGCACTGTGATTAAGCAGGATGTTTTGCAGCATTTTCCTTGTAGGCCTACTTCTGTTGCTGTCTAAACCTGTGGTCTTGTCATTTTTAACGCAGTTCTTGCATCAGTCATGGCGCACTCATTTCTTAACTGCAGCAGGATAGGAGAGAGGGGATGAGGATCGAGAGGGAAAGCGAGAGTAGGGAAAGAAGAGAGCGAAGAAAGAGAGAATGAGATGGAGGGAGAGAGAGTGAGCCCTTCTGTTGAGTTTCCAAAAAGCCATGACAGCCTCCTTCAAGCGTAGCCTAGCCCAGGAGTGGGCTGGATCTTTCTCCCCACACCGCTCGCGTCTGCACACCCGTGGCTGCCTGCGCGCACAGCCGGGTGTCATGACTCACTGTGTCACACATGAAAAGGCGGCACTCTTCCTCCTCCTCCTCCTCTACACACTGCAAGGCTCTGTGTAACGCCCTTGGTGATATGGCTATATATAGAGGGGAGAGAAGAAGCTAGACAAAGAAGAAAACAGTATTTTCGGTGCTGTATGGCTGACTCTGTTGAGTGCCCCCTGTGTAAGGGTTAAGAAGAGGGGCGGATGGACGCGGCGGGTTGGTTATGTAGGCGGGAGTTTCAATGTTGCCATGGGGATTACTTACTAGGGCTGTGGCGGTCATGTAATTTTGGATGATGGTAATTGGCCAGCCAAATGACCCCGATTCACATAACAACCGCACAAATAGCAAAATAAATAAATATAGATATTTAGACACATATTTTCAGCTTTCCTCAGCTCTCGACTGCATTTACTGTCATAGAGATAGAATGAATAGAATGGGCTTCCCTATTCCAGTCAATGATGGCATAATGGATGGGCTGGCGGCCATTGCGCTTGTACCCATAGGAGCAAAGCAGGAAGTGTAACCAGCAATATGTGCTGTGATTTGTTGATTCAACTCAACTGACATTACAAAAAATACATTACATTGCATGAGCTACATCAGTGAACACACAATTTGAAGGAACGTTGTACATTACAATGGAAATGATTGCATCACATTACCAGGCAGCCGTTGCGAGTGTACCCATGAGTTTACCAGTCAAATTGCCAACCGCATGAATATCTGTCCGTAATGTCTTCAGTCAGCTGTTTGTGCCCTAAAAAATTATGATAGTTATTTTCATGACAGTCTTCATCCATAACCATCGTTTACACGGTTAAATGGTAATTGTTCCAGCCCTATCGCTCAAATCCTTTCCTTAAAAGTAGAAAGACTGCTGTGTCTGGAATAGTTGGAATTCCACCTGATGGCCACCTTTTAGCCGTGCTTTCATAACGATGAGCAATCCCAGAGTCAGGTGTGTCGGGAATTCGCTCCAAAAAGGCAACAGTACTGCACCGACTGGAGAAAAGAAAGAAAACAAAAAAGAACGTCAGCGTTCGCTTGAAAACGAGTGTGGCAGGTGCATGCTGGTCTGGAGTGCATGTGTGAGCACTTCGTTCGCTCAGAGGGAACATTTTAATTTGATCCGTGTTTTTAAACAGGTCGCATTCATTCCACCCTGGAACTTTCTGGTTTAGTGTTGCTATGCTCACCTTTTGGATGTTTGTGGGGAAGCCGTGGCGTTACTGTGAAACATCGTTAAATGCTGTGGTTTTCAGAAACATTACATCAAAACGCAGAGAAGGCCTGCGCCTGATTCCGGCATTCCAGGACAAACGCGTATCACTGGCATGGTAGACGGACTATGTATCTCAATAAAATCTCATTAAATTTCCATGCCGGCCATGTGTAGATATGACCTTTGATTATTTCATTGTTCAATTGCTGATAGGGCAAAGGGTTCTGGTCATACCTCGTAGTAACTACCAAATCTGGGTTCGGTAGTTGTTAAAAAAAATGTTTTTGCAGTACATTCCAAAACCTATGTCGGCTGACATCCGTTTGCAATTCCTGAGGTGAAATGCAGAAGGACTGTACTCCCTGTGCTTTTGAATGGACAATTACAAACATATGACTTTATAAGTGGTTGGAATGCAGGCATTTTATCATAACCAGCTATGTCATCAGCTAATGTCATTTTCTCCTAATGTTTGGTGAGGTTGGCTGTTTTTTCCAGTTTATTCCATTTATAGTCATAAAGGGGCTCATAGATTTGTGGGTGGAATTATTATAATACGACATTTTTCCATTATGAAATGTTATACAATAGGTCTCATTTCTTTTATATACACCATAAGAATGCTTTATAGCTTTTCCTTATCTAAAATCATCAGTAGCCTACATAATGTCAATTCCCATTTTCTCAGTTGTTCTTACTGGTGAAGGTCACTTGTGCATATTTGATGGATGAAGTGTAGGTAAATACATTTTGCGACTAAGACAAAACAGCAGTCTCTGATTGTAATAGTCAATCCTGCTGCTTCTCAGTGTTCTCGTTTCAGTACTGTTTATTCGTCTCGCCCTCTCTCTCCCGTTCTCTGCTATCATCAAGGTCATGTCACAATGAGGAGATACTGTTTCTGAATGGCCTGTTATAATGTAATGGGGAGAATAAAATGTGTCAGAAGAATGAGAAACGCAGTGTGGACGAGCAGCCGGTTCCTGTTTTGCCCACCGATTGCTCTCGTCCGCCTTGCTGAAAATGTTGAATCTATTTATACCTCTGAGATGACTTCAGTGTTTTCGGGGGGTTTGTCAGCGTGTTTTACCCCTTCCCTCTCTTGCCATAGGTCTCCCGTGTACACTCTGGTTTGTGTGTGTGCTGCAGAAAGAGGCTTTGTTTTCTAGGTGACATCAATCTCCAAGCCCAGTTTTGGTTCACAAATGCTGTTCTTGCTTCCTTAGCTTGTGCTGCACCGCCCTCCAATTCTCTTCTTCAGCGGTAAAGGGCGCCAAGACTCTCAAAGGCATAAAACTCTGGTTATTATTTCGTTGGCTGTCATGGTGTCATAGAATTCTTCGGGTTAGGCTGTCTGCATTATTTAACGACTATTGTAAAGTAAAATGTTAAATGTTATGTAATATGGCTTGAAACACCTTTGTTGTTTGCCCTTGTTGGCAGTGATCATAGGCAATCAGAGGAAAGGGAAATGATTCTAAATGGCATTGACACCCTAAAATAACCTTTTACTTTGGCACATTTACTGTATCTGTTGTCAAATGACACACAATGTTGGATAGTACGCTACCTTTGTCCAGAACAATAAAAACATTTGTCTTTGGTCAAAAGAACTGCTCTATATGAATGTTTTACTCGAGACATGGACCGTGCAGACCTAATCAACCCAAAAGTCTTTGGTGTCACTCATCTCCTTTCCCCTGTCTCTCATACATCCTCACACCCTCTTCCTCGAACTTACAGCTTTCGCTCATGGCGCCACTTCCATGGAGACCAGACCAGACCAGTGCCCCCCTCACCCTTCTCCATGTCCACCACCAGGGCCTCTGAACTTGACTCTCGAGACAACGGTTTCTTTGTCACAGACCTAGGTGCAATGATACCAAAATGATGCCAAAATGAAGACTGCGGTACTGGAGGCATACATTAGTTTTTAGCACCTTTCACTGATCTCTCACTTTGTAATGTGCGATCCGCAGTGCTGGCCATTCTATTAGGGCCTTTTTAATTAAGGAGCTGAGTTTCCCAGTCAAGTCAGTAATGTATATGTGGAACTCAGTTCACTCCATTTTTTTTTTCTCCCTGGGGAAGTACGGTGTCTGCATTTGTTTTACCCGGCGATGTTTGTCGAATACAGTACAATACCGCTATATTAAATCCCTGCGAGGACAATTTAGAAGGCGTCGTCACAAGAACACAATTACATGTCCTTCATGTAGGCTACTATTCACACAACATAATGTCGTTCTACATTACAGTACAATATACTAAGTGCAATACGGTTGGTAATACGATTTTAACATTATGCAGTTTTATCACAATTAAATTAAACCCTATCTGAATTACAGCAAGAGGGTGAAAGGAAAACCTGCCAGTGGACATTACCAGACACAAACTCTGCTTCCATCTGGTTCCTCCTCGTCAGTTACAGATGTCGACGAGGGCAGTGGAGCAGAGATGTATTAGCCGTTCTTTCACTTCTAATCTCTCTGTCAAGGCAATGGACAACGTACCGCGTGAATGTTTTTAGGGCTTTGTATTGGAATACAAAACCACATCAGACAAAAGGCACTTAACGAGATGATTATCTTTTAATGGGGTGAGGTGACACTGCTCTCCCCCATCAGACAGAACTTGATGGTCCAGATAGATGTTGTCACAATCGAACAGAAAGGGCATTGGGGAGTGGTGGTGAAGACAGCGAGGCTAGGCTTCTGTAGTGACCTTCACACACACACACACACACACACACAGACCACAAGCCTCAATGTAAAGGGTATGCCGAGGAAGGCCGTGATTGCCTTTAAATGGCAGGATAACCCGCATGCTTTGCCTGGGGTTTGACCATCTGGAGGCCGCAGTTTCGTTAACAGTTAGCTGTTTGTTTGGGATTAGCGAGCCAAACGGCTCTTCTTATGATTCACTGTCGCAGCGCAGCGAGAGCTACGCTCGTTGCTAGGCTAACGATGCAGCTTCAGACCCACACTGTGTTTCTTTATACATATAATCTGCCTTCCTAGGCTTATTTTCAACCAAAATCGAGTGAATAAAACAACACACAATGAAGAGACTGAAATATGTGAACATATACATCACAATGGACTTGGGGTAGTTTATTCCATGTGTAACTCTGTGTTATTGTCTGTGTAACACTGCTTTGCTTTATCTTGGCCAGGTCGCAGTTGTAAATGAGAACTTGTTCTCAGCTAGCCTACCTGGTTAAATAAAGGTGAAAAAAAAAATAATTGTTAGGATGCGGACTTCCCGTCAAAGCATGTCCCGCTTAGACTAGCTCTTTTATTTATAGGAAGCTGCATGTTGTCCTCCTGAAGGAGGTGTTTTTAGCCTGTTTGAAGTCACTGGCATGCCATCAGGCTGCTCATGCAGTAGACTGTGGTGGTATACAGTAGCATCAGTAGGGATATCTGAATACATACTGGGGCTCTCTCGTGGTCAGGACTCTAATGCATATGAGTCTGAAAGAAACCGTCATTGTATGGACTCAGTGAGTTTGTTTACAATAACCGTGTTGGGAAGTATGTGCTTACATGTGAGATTGAGTGTGTTGGTGTATTTTCGCTCTCCTTTGCGCTCTACAAAGTGTGTGCATGTGTATGTCCTTCTGTGTGTTTGCCTGTGTGTCTGTCTGTTCGCGCACACACTCCAGGTTCCACCGCAGAGACTCGAGCTGTCTGTTTTAGCCGCTGCTGCACTCGGCGCAGATGTTATCTGAGTGACCTCTGCAGACAAAAGGGGCTGACTTTAATTATCTGAACAACATCTGGATATAGGGTAGAGATAGGGACACGTCCTGGAGGTCAGTGCTAGTAATTGAAACGTAAACAAGACATGGGCGAGCAGAGGGAGGGGGGGACTACACGCCTCTGTTGTTAATCTGCTTTCCCTCTTTTTTTTGTGGTCAGTTTCTTTTCTTTTCTCTTTCTGCCTTTTTTCAACCTCCACCCATCTGTCTTTTTCTCCCGTTCCATTTACATTCTTTCTCTCCCGTTCCATTTCCATTTTACATTGTAGTCATTTAGCAGAGTGACTTAGTTAGTCCATTCATTCCATGACCTTGCTTATGAAATTCTTTCTCCTTTTAAAGTCGTCTGGCTGATGCACAATGGCTGAGCGCGCACACGTGTAAACTCAGACCTCGTCCCGATGGCTGAGTGTGTGTCTCATCTGATGGCTGTGTGTGTGTGTGTGTGTGTGTGGCTGTGGCTGTGTGTGTGTCGTCCCTCTGTCCTGCTCCCTGTCCTCGGAAAAGGCCAAGAGCCACAATGACATTAAATTGGCACTGAGTGGAGAGAGATTTTATGTACTGCTCTCACTGTGACTCTGGATAAATATTTCTCCACTTGGCATATTCAATCTGTTTTCTTTGATCATATTTAGGACTTTTTTTGGCCTACCTATTGTTCCTGCTCTAAGGATTCGTTGAATTTATCTACAGTTAATCGTCAAAAAGCCTATCGGTAGTCATCGACATATGACTACGCTGTATGATTTATGAATGGAAATGGAAATGATACAAGAGATCGACTTTGTTCAGCCAGTTCAACACCTTTTGTAAACCCATCAAGCTTACTGTTCGTCAATCAAAGTGGAGTAAATAGCCTATGCTTCACTACTCCGTGGCTGCATATGAAACACGCCAGGGGCCAACGTACATTTTTCCCCCTACTGGCTCGGACATGGTGTAGTTCTTAAACGCATTGGTCATTCAAGCTACAGGTAGCCTAGTGGTTAGAGCGTTGGGCGTGTAACCGAAAGGTTGCTAGATCGAATCCTTGAGCTGACATGGTAAAAATATGTTGTTCTGCCCCTGAACAAGGCAGTTAACCCACCGTTCCTAGGCTGTCATTGTAAATAATACTTTTTTCTTAACTGACTTACCTAGTTAAATAAAATAAAATAAATTAGAATTCAGGGCATATAGGTTGGCATGCTTTCTCTCTATATTTAGCTATCAATAGGCTACATTTGGTTATGATGATATTTATTAAAAAGCTGTGTAATATAATTTATTCTTTAGAATGGCATTGTATTAATTGCATTCATTTTAGTTTTCTAAAGTATGTAATTTTGAGAAGATTTGAAAATAGGACGCTGCCCCTTTAAGACAAACGTTTCAAAAAAGATATCAACATGGCTACGTTAGTCAAGCAATGCTAGGTGTCTTTTTGTAGCTTTCTTTTTGCAGACTATCAACAGTAGCCAGCATATTGGTAGTATGTTCACTATTGAAGGTTTACTTTTGTAAATCACTTTCCCTAAAATAAAAAAGCTCAGCGAGTACATTGATGGGCGCTTCGTTTTGCTCTAGATAGTTTGCGTGTGCTGTGTGAAGGCATCAACTTGAGTGCTCGAGAAGTTGTGACTCGCAGGAGCGTGGTGGTGCTTGAATGAAAAGCCACCATATTGCTCAAATACAAATAGTTTGACATTTACGCATGTAGTCTTCAATGGTAGACTGCGACAGAACAGGTAAATGTTGAACTGGAATGCAAAAATATGTTGATAATTTACTAGCCCTATTGGGCCAGTGACTGACGAGATCCACTGGCCCGAGACATGTTTTTACTTGCCCCGGGCCATGGTTAATGTTGGACCCTGCACGCGAAAGAAAATAGGCATAAATGAATGTGCCAGAAAACAATAGGCTAAGTGGATTTCGACTCATCGTTACCACAATTATATGGGACATAGCAGGGTCTCCCCTACGCGGGTGCACATGCCCAGTTGTTACCAATGTCCACTGCTGTGGCAGTCGACTACATAAAATAATGATATAAAATATTCACAAATATTTTAGGTGGTAAAGTACACATTTCTTCACTCAACCAATAGTACTTTTGCCAAAAATGTGTCATTCCCGTGCGCTTTCAATAAAACACAATTCAAATTCAAACACAATTCAAACACAATTCAATCATGAATTCACTGACAACAGAGCAGAGCGAGGCTTGCATCTAGCAACATCACTAGTCACGTTACCCGTTTATGCAGCTGTTTCAGTACAGCACTACAGAGAGAGAGAGAAATGGGGAGAGGGCAAACTCCATTGAACTAGTTTCAATGTATGGAATCACTTGGGAGTTTCTGGATTTTGGGTAAACTTCTCCTTTTAAGTGGAAAAAGTAGCTGGTTGAAAATGACTAATCGGCGGTATAGCTGAAAGCCGGTGCTAGTGGAAAACACTAATCTGTATTTGATGCCCAGCATTTTACAGTAAATGTAAATGCAAAATGGGTCCTTCGAGGAATGACCTTTACCTCAGGCTTGAAGTGCTTTCTCCACGTGTCCTCCACTTGGCTTAGTTTGAGGTCAAGGGAAGGTCAACACAACAAGGGGAAGAACACCAATGCATCAACAAACACTCCATTTTAGAGGGATTTCCCATTGATCCAAGGACCCTATTTTGTTTAAAACCTTATTTTGTTTTGTGATGAGCTTGGAGAGCATCCATTTACTGTGAAACTGAGTGATACTGCGCTCTCGCCATTGGCCCGTAGGTTTAGACACTGTCAATTATATGGGAACATGGGCCAGCTGATTGTGATTTAATTGGACAGGGGCATGTGTGAGCACGCTGGAAACACAAAGGCGCTTTGTTTAAGGAGAAGAGAAGTGTCGTCTGGAGGACTTGGTGGAACAGAAAGCGAAACTATCAACGGCTCTGCAGCTTCTTAATTGCTGCAAGAGGGGATAAACCCAAAGATTAATGTGGATACTGTACCCTTTTTCTACACGCCACATTGATTGAGCTAGGATTGTTGTGATTGATGCGGGACTGTACAGATATCCAAATCACATCCACAGAAGTTGACCCGTTAAAACGTTAACTCTTCAGGTTCAGCCCTTATACACCTTGTTGTAATCTCGTACCAAACAAACGTTTTGAGATGATGGAGGGAGGGAGAGCATGGGATTTTGGATTTTTTGTTGTTGCGGAGACTCCTTACCAGGGAGAAGGCAGCACAAAAGGCCTTGCGAGGTAAAAATATGAACCTCTTTGATCTTGATGACAGATGCGCAGTGCTGATGCAGTGCTGATGCTGTGCTAAAGCCGAGCGCTAGCTCTCTCCTTTTCTCCCACTCTCCATCCCTCCTCCTCCACCATGGCACTCTCCTCTCGCACTTGCTAGCCCACCCACGCTATCACGGCTCTCCAGACTTACGCACGTTTGTTTATGATTAACTGCCTAGCGTCTTTTCATGTATCTTTTCCGTGTCCTTCGAGAGGATGCCAAAAGCAAATATGCAACATGTGTCAGTCAACAATTAGCGAAGTGATGTATAGAACGGCGAGGGAAAAGAGGATTCTCTCTCTCATGGGCGTGGACTAGGTCAATCCTGGACTGGATCAGCCAACCAGCAGGTGAGAAGGTCCATTGCTTTGATGAACCGTTCTCTTTTTCCACACAGGTAGACTGCATCTCTTTTCTCTGGGTGAACAGCAGCTTACTTGCTGCCTCTACTCTGCAGCAGTGTGGCGAGGCAAGGCTTCTCACCGTGGCACTAGCTACGCAGTAATAATTCAGTGCTCGCTGTGGTGGGCAAATAAAGGGATGATGTGTTAGTTCCATGCTGCGATCCGGAGACAAACATACGGGCAAAAGTGCTCATAGTTAAACAAGTTCTCCCTGGTGTCATATGAACGCCTAGTGTGTTTGTCTGTCTGTATTTGTGTGTGTGCACACGAGAACTGTTTGGGTAGTCTGCTGCTGACTGTACATCAGCCTTGACAACTGCTACTCTGAGAGACTGGAAGCGGGCGTACCACAGGCACAGCTGGCACCACAGAATCCTACGAACCCTAACATGCCCGCAGAGGAGGACAAACAGACCGTTACCAACCGAAGGGTCACACTTCACAACCAAAGCCATCTTGAGTCACTTAGAGTTTTCCACACTATTGCAAACTGCATGTGATGGATATTTTAGCACTGATAGGTAGACTAGAATTACAGTATTTGCTCAAGTGTTACTCCAACTCCCAATCTCATCTCCCCCACACAAAATCATCAATTAACCTCTGACTGAGGGAACGTAGTAATCACTGAGAGGATTCTCTGCCGTTCCATTCCCTCTATGATCAAATTGGCATGAGCACAGAAGCTGTGTTTTACTGGGCTATGGTTGGTAGCTCCGGCGGAGTGATTTAGCTGGTGTAATCCCTGACTTCTCTTGTTTCCTCTGGTTTAAGAGAATGGAGTCCAAGCCAATCCTCTCCTTTTCATCCCGGGCTGTGAATCGCTCAGGCTGTTTGGGCCATAAGCCAGGCTTAAACTGAGATCCTGATGCCCGACGCGGGGCTCACTTCAGTGTACACTGCTTACAGATCTTACCTTTTTATTTTACATTGGCCCTACTTAAGGTCCTGGCTAAAACCCAGTGAAACTTTGGCGGTTTATAAAAAAATATATACTTTGGTAGTATATTACATATGCACCGATTTTAAATCCAGCTGTATGCATGTATTTTAAATGTCTGGATGTTGGAGGGTTAAAAAGGGATGCATTGAACTCTAGAGGTTACTTGACCAGCGAACTGTGAATCCAACCAGCAACACCTGCTGTTCACGAGGAAGCACTCTCCCTGTCGGAAATCAGCAGCAGGCATCTTTATGTGCCATACACAGCCAAGCTCACCACACTGGGCCTCAGCGCACTCCACAGATCTGCTTACTCACAGATCAATGGCAATTTACAGCTGTACTTGAACTATTATGTAGTTGTGAATACAGCGCGCTGCCAGTTGCCTGTTTGATCGTTGAGCTTGGTTTGAATAACCCTCATGGTGAGTGTCAACGGGACCTCTGTAGTAGGTTTGAAAATGCCTCTGGAAGTGGGTGTGTGAGAGATACAGTCTTATAACAGAGGTCTCCGTTTGGGTATGCAGAGCATCTGACCTGTTTGTGATGCCCACGCTGATCATGAGAAATGGGCGCCCGGACGGAGAGCGTGAGACGGTGTCAGGTCGGCTGAGCCCTGCTCTTCTCGACGGCCACATGCGGCAGCAACTGCACAGCCTCCGACTGCATTACATGGCCTACACCCCACAGCTCTAAAAGTATCATAGTACTTAGTACATAGCCTAACAGCAATATTTTATATAGCCTGAAAGCTAGGGATCTGTGTTTTTTGTACCATAGTTTATCATTTAGTATGTTTCCCTGTGCTGTGTTGTCGCCTTAAATGCAAGGCATCATAAGTGCATCATTATACTTCTACATGGCACAGTTGCTACCGACAAACTGAACGTTACAATACAGCATTACATGCATTCCAGTAATACTAACATTTTGAACACAATTTGGCATATTATGTTATCCAGAGCAGCTTACAGTGTATATTAAAGCTACTTCACCCGATGACTGTATTGTTTCTGTTGGTTCACTCTCTCTGCTTTGCTTTCCCTGTAACCACGGAGAGCTCAAATCTAATTAGCTATGGCTTTTGGCTTTAAATTTTGTGTGTAATATTTTTTATTTTTTTTGTGATTTGTGCTTCCCCCCACAAACATTATAGCAATTGAATTGAATTTATTTGGGGTAACAGACATATACAACAAAATGTATAATGTGGACCCAGAGGATATCGCTTATAAATATTAATTAAAACGCTTGTTTCCAAAGTAATCCTCGATGGTAAAAACAATAACACATAAAGATTAAAAGGCAAGACAAAATTACTAACAACCATAAGTATATTCATTTATATTGACATCCTAAAAAGTGGTACTATTCACTGCACTTCTCCCTAACCTTAAAATGCAACCATATTAATTTCACATTTCGACCTTAAAAAACGATCTATTCATTGCACATCATACCTATTCAAATAAATACACCTGACCAGCCGTAGGGTACACAAGGGAGTGGTTTCTCTTACTTAGACAACCTTTGCCTGCTTTTTAAAGCTATTTCTTTTTTTTGGTCTATTCCATAGACAAATGCCTGTATAGAAAAACGTGCTCCTCGCAGTACTGTTTAATCTTGGGATTTTACAATACGTGACACTAGCTCTGGTATTGTAACTGTGTTGGGGCACGATCATTTAAGATGTCAAACATATGATCAAGTTTGTTGGTCCACTCTGGACTCCAAAGGCAACAAGCCCACCTCCTGAAACTCCTGTACCCCTATGTGGGTCCGAGGGGGGACATTCAGCAGATACCTGATAACATTATTCTGCATGACCTGCATTCTCTTTTTCAGCTTTTTTGATAGCACACTATACCAAGTAGAGCAGGCATAATCAAAATGACACTGAATCAAGTTTGAGACAAGTAGTTTCTTAACTTTAATGTTAAAATATCTAGTATTACGATATAAACATTTCAATTTGTTCGCCATTTTAGAAACACATTTTGCAGCAGTCAGGTCTCCAGAAAGGGATTGATCAAGGGACACACCAAGATAAGTTACACTTGTTTTAGATTCAATCTCCTTGCCTGCACAGTTGACCTTTATCTTGTCAGCCCTAAGCAATCTACGTTTTGTTCCAAATGTAGCGACAATTTGTCGTCAGTCAACCAATCTCTAACAAAATGTAATTCCTTACTCAAGGTCTCCTCTATGTAAACTGTATCCTTCCCTGATACCAGTATGGAAATGACAAACCAACAATATACATTTTTGCCCAGTGCAAACCCAAATTAAATCAGCTTTTGTTTCCTCTCCACTGAGAAGAAGTTGTGGACTGCCAGGCCACTGCTGGGCTGCATTTGCATGTTTTGTTGTGATGGGAGTGACTAAAATGTCTCAAAGGGATCAGAGCAAACCAGTAGTGAGATGTAGAAGATGATGGGTCGTAATCTGTCTGATATGTCTGGCCGGTGGCAAGCTTGTGTGAAAATGTGTCTACTGTGTGTGCACACGGTCCCAATGTATTCCTCTCGGGGTTGACTTCTACGTGTGAGAACCCTGACTTCTTCAGAGAGCCACTCTCTGACAATAGTCAGATAAAGTCCCTTGGAGAATGGGGGGGGGGGGACTCGAGGCTGAATACGTTTAGCAACACCAGTGGAAAGGGGCCCAAATGCAAGAAGGGTACCATACTTGTGAATCTCCCTCTTTTTCTTCCCCCATCACTGCTGAGGTCCAACAAGCTGACTATCAGCCAGAAAAGCCTATGTGTGCTTTTATGTTGTGGGCAAACCAAAAAGATCCCACGTTTTGTTGGATTTTTTGTCTTCCCCCTCTTAGATATTTGGCTGACTTAAAATGGAAGCCCCAGATGCACCCAACTCCCTCCCTACATCGCGCCTGACAGTCAGAGCCTGAACGCTTGGCAGTGCCACCCAGGCTTGGTGTCTTTTGCGGTTCACTTCACCCGGGTCTGACATGTGGTGCAAAGGGGTTTCGCTTTAAATAACAATCCCAGGATCTTCAAAGTGATGAGTGTCATCAACCTTTAGGGGTTTCTATCTGACTGGAGATGGCGTGCCGGAATTAAGATGACTTCTGTTTTTCCATCTCAAACATTTGTCATCTATTTGTCCATTGCTTAATTGCATTGCCCCATTGGCTGAGGAGTCAAGGGAAAGGAGGCCTCACACAGAGGATGACTCCTGCGATGCAAGGTTGACGTCCTTTCAATGCCTCAGACCATGTACTGTATCTCTCAACTTGGCTCTCCGGGTGGACCGAGTCATCCTGCTCCCACTTTTACACTGTGTGTAAAGGCTTTTGAATGTTCCGAATGATGACTTCACACAATTACGATGAAGTCCCAGGCTTGTTGCTTGACAAGGCGATTCATCATGATTCTTTGTTGCATAATGTAGTCACTCTAATCATTATAGTCACTCTAATCATTATAGTCACTCTAATCATCATGGTCACTCTAATCATCATAGTCACTCTAATCATCATAGTCATTCTAATCATCAGTAATTCTAATCATCATAGTCATTGTCATCATCGTTGTCATTGTTGTCACTCTAATTATCATAGTCATTCTAATCATCGTAGTCACTAATCATCGTAGTCACTCTAATCATCGTAGTCACTCTAATCATCGTAGTCACTCTAATCATCGTAGTCACTCTAATCATCATAGTCATTCTACTCATCATAGTCATTCTAATCATCTACTCATCATAGTCACTCTAATCATCATAGTCACTCTAATCATCGTAGTCACTCTAATCATCATAGTCACTCTAATCATCATAGTCACTCTAATCATCATAGTCACTCTAATCATCAGTCATTCTAATCATCATAGTCACTCTAATCATCATAGTCACTCTAATCATCATAGTCATTCTAATCATCAGTAATTCTAATCATCAGTAATTCTAATCATCATAGTCATTGTCATCATCGTTGTCATTGTTGTCACTCTAATTATCATAGTCATTCTAATCATCGTAGTCACTCTAATCATCGTAGTCACTCTAATCATCGTAGTCACTCTAATCATCGTAGTCACTCTAATCATCATAGTCATTTTACTCATCATAGTCATTTTACTCATCATAGTCATTCTAATCATCTACTCATCATAGTCACTCTAATCATCATAGTCACTCTAATCATCGTAGTCACTCTAATCATCATAGTCATTCTACTCATCATAGTCATTCTAATCATCTAATCATCATAGTCACTCTAATCATCGTAGTCACTCTAATCATCGTAGTCACTCTAATCATCATAGTCACTCTAATCATCATAGTCACTCTAATCATCATAGTCACTCTAATCATCATAGTCACTCTAATCATCATAGTCACTCTAATCATCAGTCATTCTAATCATCATAGTCACTCTAATCATCATAGTCACTCTAATCATCATAGTCACTCTAATCATCATAGTCACTCTAATCATCATAGTCACTCTAATCATCATAGTCATTCTAATCATCATAGTCATTCTACTCATCATAGTCATTCTAATCATCATAGTCATTCTAATCATCTACTCATCATAGTTACTCTAATCATCATAGTCATTCTAATCATCATATTCATTCTAATCATCAGTCATTCTAATCATCATAGTCATTCTAATCATCATAGTCACTCTAATCATCATAGTCACTCTAATCATCATATTCATTCTAATCATCATAGTCATTCTACTCATCATAGTCATTCTAATCATCTACTCATCATAGTTACTCTAATCATCATAGTCATTCTAATCATCATATTCATTCTAATCATCAGTCATTCTAATCATCATAGTCATTCTAATCATCAGTCATTCTAATCATCCAATTAAATCTCTCTAATTGTCATGGTAAAGTATCTCAAACTTTTGTTGTCCAATTAGTACACAAATTTGGAAAACATCTATTCATTCGTCTCCAGTAAGTCAAACATTGTAAATATATGTTTGATAAAGTAGTAATTACTTTTGTTCTGAGGCCTGGTACTTTCCTGTCCCTTTCGTGTTGTTAGTCAACCACAGACAATGAAGACACACAGCACAGTTTTGCTAGCGTTTGATGACTTTGGGGCAGAGATGAAGTGGCTTAGCGGCTCGTTAGCGACCCAGTGAGCTGAGACTCATGGTTTGTGTGTGTGTGTGTGTGTGACGACGACGGAGCTGTCACACACAGTAATACATCATCCTTTGATTGATGGCTCTGTAGCAGTTATTTGTCTTCCATCGTCACAGAGTGTGACACTTCTTCGTGCTTGACTCTCATGCTGCTGAATGGGCCAGATAAGTGGGCCGCCGCATCCTTCAAGCTTCTGATTGGAGAGAAGTTTATTTCCATCTCCACAGTAACTTGAAAAGTGTTATTGTCTCTGTTTAATCTTCTGCTCTGGGTTGACACTTACTCGTGTGGACATAGACCACGTGTTACACCCCCCCACCAACCTTTATCCTCTTGACCTTGACTTTTATAGAGGCATGTTCTAGTATCTCCCATATACCCTGAAACTAGCTTCACATTAGTTCATGCAATGAGATGTGAAAGGTGATGCTCTTTTGTTCTGATATTGTACTGACGACCATAAGGCTGGTGGCACAGTGCCACGGTGGTCAGCACTGTGACAGCCAAGGGGTTGTGCGTGTGACAGTGTGGGCAAGACTTTGTGCGTTAGCTGTCAGCCGCCTCTCACTTCTCCAGTCGCCTTCACATACACTCCCCCCCGCCCCCGCCCAAGTGCAATCAGGATAGCGGTGTCCCCCACCCCCATCATAATGGAGCTTTTTTTGGGGGGGGGGGGAGACACAACTTTGATGGAACCTTCTCTCTCGTTGATGTGGGACTTGAAAGACAACTTCTCGTCATGCTCAGTGAACCAGGACAATGCAGTGGGGCTGTAACCAGGGAGAAGAGCCAGTAACTGGCACATCTTCCTGCCCTATTTTCTTTCACAACACATTTCTCATTTCAACCTTGGTATTCCTAAAATTGCGGGAAATTATGTTTTCGTGACGCACTGACATGTATTATTCAATCACAGGCCTGCATCTGTGGGTGTAATTTGCTTTACCCCCCCCCCCCCCTTTATGAAATCTTGAAATATTTATGAGCGAGCGACTTGGAGGGTTTTCAATGTTTGCCATGGTGGGTGAGCTTACACACAAGCCTAACAAATGAGCGGTTTAAGAATGTCCCTTGTGAACCCGGTTGTGCTTTTATGTTATATGGAGATGCATTTTCCATTCAGTCCATTACGAGTGCCATTCCTGGATATGCATGTTGTTCATATCAGTTCTTCTCACACTGCGATTAATACAATCCAGCAAATGTATCTTTGCCTGAATATAAGAATGCCTTTTGAGCATATCCTTTTCAAGGTCAAATAGACATCCACATACCAGGAGAGAAGGAGAGCAAAATCTAGATGTCTGTATTCCAGAGGCCCTCCAAGGCACTTGTTCTAATTCCAAGCAAATTTTTCCATGGTTGTACACGGGAGGGGGGTGTATTATCCTATGTTATGTATGTATAGCTCTATGGCAAACATTTTTTAATTGGAAATGTTGGCTGCTGGCTTCGCGTCTCCGCAGGTTTTGCTAATTGATAATAATTGATTTAATGATCTATTTGTTTCTACTCTGGGCTCTCCCCACTCGTTTGAATCTTAATTCTGATTGAGTCGTCCTCCATGTGTCGCACCGACATGGCCTCAAACCACGCCTTTCTCCAGAGAGACTGTTGCCGGGCGGAAATGACAAGACATTAGCGCTCCGGTGCATTTTTATAATGCTCTATGGAAGGATGGATGAGGGGTAGCGTTGCCAAGTACCTCTGAGCGCAGGCTAGAGTATTTTAAAAGAACTTCCGACTCCTTTGAGTCACTGCGTCGATACTTCAAAAGTGTAAACTCTTAAACCTTTACTATGTATCTATGTTTGTACTCTGTTGCGTGCCTTTTTTTTCTTTCTGAAATCGATACTTTTTAGTAAAACATGAAATCAAATACAACCACCGACTTTTTCCCCATTGCTGTTGCTCTAAGATGGCAAGTCAATGCGCATGTGCCAATTTGAATCTCAACAAGGAAACAGTCCGTGGTTGTGTTTGTTTAACATTTTATTAAAAAGTATGGATTTCAGCAAACAAAATGAATCACAAAAACAACAGAGACAAACATAGTTACACGGGCCAGAGTTTCCATTTTAATTCACCGGATATTTTAAGAAATTTTCCGGAACCATATGCATTGGTTGCTTAACCTGATTAAGGCATCCACCCACGGTTGTCAGAATGACAGAAATCACATTTAGTTTATGGTAATTCATCTTCACAGAACATGCAACTCGTATGCAACGAATTCCGAAGATGTTAGAGTACGTAGGTGGCGCGTCCATAAGGCTAGCGGAAGCGAAGCTTTCCCCAAATTAAATTAAATTGCCAAAATAATATAGCTTAATTAACTTTCTCCTGTCTATACAGAAATAAATAAAATCATAAAAAATAGGCTACTACACCAGAAAGCATGATTTGGCCACAGAGGATCATTAGCTCTTTAAAAAAAAAAACGATTCATTGTTTTAAATCAAATAGCCTACAGTTGGAAGGGCTGACAATTTGGGCAGAGCGAACTGCAAATACCAAATAGATGATTGTTGAGTTGTGACTGTCAGTGAAAAGCAGAGAGACCCAGCCAGGCATATCGCAATATTTAAAAATACAATCGCGGAAAAACAGTTTGGAAAACGAATGGCTGTTGTTGTGAAGAGAAGACGGTGAAAAGTAGCCTATCTTATTGGTACCAGCCGGAGAACACTGTGCATATTCACAGTTTTTATCATTGGGTCAGTGCCACTTTTGTTTGTTTTTGGACAATCATTTCCTCCTCCTGGTTAGATGGATGTCATATTGTATTTGTCTCCCCTTAGGTCTGTTATATGGATTAGACAACTTCATTTTAATTGATTTATTGAGCCTAAAATGACCTGCTAACAGAAATCCTGGTAGGTTTAAGAATTTTGATTTAAAAAAAAAAAAAAAAAATATCAACGCATAACAACTCGAAGGAGTCGTTGGTTCATTTATAAAAGACATCTGCTCTCAACTCCGTGGAGAAGGTACTTGGCAAGGGGTAGCCTCTTTTGTTATTCTTTTGCTCCCTCGCTCTTTGGCTATGGTATGCTCCATGGTCTGAGGGGGTTGCTATGCTTGGGTCTCATTCTCTCGCTCTCTCTCTCTGTCTTGAAAGGAGACCTGGTTTCCTCTTGACACAATACTGTTTTGATCAGTCACACGTGATAAAAAATCTGCTTAAGCCATTGCTAATCATTCTAGGTCAGAGCTGTGAGGAGCCACCCTTTAATCTCCATACAAGATTTGTTTGCTAGTGAAGTGTACATGCACACACAGGCTTACTCTATGTACAGTATATGACGTACACACTATCAATTGAAATAGATTTTTTTGCAAATTGCGAAAAATTTACTTGGCCCGAAAGGTTTTTTGAACGAACAGAGTACCAAGTGGGTGTCAAACGTATGTTTTACCTTCTGAAATATTCCATATTGACAAATTTTTCTCCTCGGATATTTTATTTATTCTGATATTTGCAAAGCCTCGGTTTTAAAATTGCAACAGGGAGGCGGTCAATTCTGCTTTATTATTGCAAAAGGGTTGGGGTCAATTCAAAGCATATTCCCTGCTTTCAAAGTTCATTTTAGGATTTAATTTTGATTAAATAGTCTATACAGTGCCTTTGTTTGTATGAGAGAGTGAATGTGTTATAAGAATCACTCGACAGGTTTTGAAAGTTAATGAATTGGGAGCAGAAATACAGACATATAAACCCTGTTCATCGCTTGATCACTGACAGTTGAATACATTCACTGAAATGGAATCTCCAACATTCACGTGAAGAGCCCCTCCAATCAAATCTAATTTGAATTCACCTTCCGAATGGCTTGGAGTGTAGCTGGACTATTACCAAATTTCTGCCTGGTTATTGTACTGTACAATGTTCCCTTTGTATTCTGACGTCAACGTTGCATATCAACTAGTGAAGAATACACACTGCCCGGTGATAGGCTTTGATAGAGAGCACCGGACAGGGGATTCTTTCTCCTCCGACTGAATGAATGGATGTGGATGAATGGAGTTTGTCCTCTCTGCTGCCTTCCTTCTTTCATGAGCGAGGGAGGAGGTAGACGGCCTGGGGAAGATTAAGAGGGAGGCCCATCAAATGGAGAAGAGAGAGGGGAGAAAATGTTGACGCCTCAGGATTGGTCAGCCACCGCATTACACTCGCTTTGAGGGAAGAATTTCCCTGTGTCTACACGTGCACGCATACACATATGCAGATACATCTATCGTAAGGTATTCCAGTACAATTTTTCTTCTCTCTTATCTCCTCTCTTGGTCACTCATGCGCGCCCTTTTTCTGCTTCGTGCCTTTTCTATGCCCCCAGAACCTGCAGCCTTTGTCCTAGCTCTCCAGGACCAGTGTTATAATAAAAAAAACATTATTTTAGGCGACTTGGCAAAGACCTCACATACTTATTTAGTAAATAGTAAAGTAAATAGTATTTATTATATGATGAGTTAACAGTGAGAGGTCTTTAAGAGGTCTGTGTCTAGTCACAAAGCACAGCTACCATGACTGTCCCCTCCACAGCCACCTGAAAGTCTTTTAGAGCGGTCACATTTACCTCAGACACAAGCGACCATAAGGGCATTTTGAGGATTGTTAAAATGCTGCGAAACAGGGGTAGTAGATCAATATTTAATTCCACGTTTTTATAGCGATCAATGCAGCCGTATTGACGTCTGAAAAAAGATAGCGTTCCTGGCCAAAGGAGCAGACGGGGCTTTTTAAACAGTTCTCGACTATTTGATGGACAACTTGATTGATGGGTTTGGCTGAGTTAAACAAGTGGAACTGGGTTGGAGGGCTTGAACAGAAGCGAAATGAAGTGAAGTCTATTTTAAAGCAAGTTCTGCCTCAGCCGAGTGCATGGAGCAATAACAAAGGGTGTCCTAGAAAGACGCAGAGTCACGCTAACTAAAACGGACACAATCGCACTCGCATGCAATATGCTCATAGCCTCCTAATGACCACACACAGACACCCAATGTCTGCTTTCTTTGGATCCAAACCAAAACATTTCTGCAAGCATGCACGTTTTAGAGTTGTATGGACCCTATACACATCTATGGACCATTGAGTCCAACTCAAAATGCACACGTACACACAGAGGGACACTGAGAATAGAAGGTCAGTGAGTGTGAGTGGATGTCATGATGCTTGGTTCCCACTGACCCTGCTGGGGAAGGGTCTCTCCCTGAGTGGACACACACTCTCTGAGACGGAGCCTCTGCCTCTGATGCTCCCTGCTCTACTGTCAATTTCTCTCCCACCACACGCATGCAGGCATACACACGTGAAAACAAACACACACAGCGCATTATCCTGACGAGACGGAAGGAACAGCCTGGGGTGGGTGTTTTTGTGTGTGTGTGGGGAGTTGGGATGTTACATCTGTGAGGGTCATCTCTCTCTCTCTCTCTCGCTCTCTCTCTCGCTCTCTTTTCCCCATCTCTCTCTCTCTCTCTCTCTCATTTGCTTGTGTTGTCAAGGACTCTCTCCCCCGGCCACATCCACAAGAGCTGTGCTGCAGCAGCCTCCGTCCCCGGTAGGAAATAGGTTCTGATTGGTGGGACAAGTTGAATAAATTACACAAGCACTGTTATACTCCGCAGTGGCCAACTGTGTTCCGACTGATCTCTCTCTCCCTCGCCTCTTTCCCCATTTCCCCACGTCTCCATCACATATCTTTCTCTCCTCTTTTTTTCTGAGCCACCGTCTCATTGACTTGTTCTACTCTACTGTTATCTCGTCTTCTCTTTTGTTCTCCACTCTCCACTGTTATTTTGTTGCAGGGCGGCAGGTAGCCTGGCGGTTAGGCGCCGGCGAGGTAAAATCTGTCGTTCTGCCCTTGCAACGGAATAAACCCTAATTGTTCCTGTGAGTGGGATATGCAAAAAAAATGAATTTCCATTTCACACCTGTACAAGTTACTCACTTCGTACAGTGAAACAGGACTAGATAAGCACACCCTAATTATAAAACTGATTGACTTCAATTTTTGTCTGAACAGCAAGGCAAGCTTATAATAAAAAATATATAATTCAAAGGAAATGCTTTAGCTAGATTCTTTACATCCATTGGGTTCCGTGAGATGACAGACTGATTTGCTCAGGAGTCCCTAAAACATTAAACGATACGAATTACAATTCATAATGTCAAAAGCCCATAATTGCAAGCTAAATGTTTAGCTAGCTGAATAATGTTAGCTACTCTTCTCTCAAATTTAAATTGGAATACCACTCTGACAAAGCCTTGTTGGGGCTCACGGGATTGCGAAAAATGGAGGGGAGGGTGGGGGGGGTATTGGGATTGAGTCTGAGTTGCACCTGCCCGGGCTTGTTAGGCCTTGTGATTCACTGCCAAAAATATGACACAACTCTCCAGGATGAGGCCTTTATTGTTATTGTTGATTTATGGCATTCTCACGCCAAGGATTTCCCTTTGTGCGTGCATGCGTGAGTGAGAGAGAGAGAGAGCGAGATCAAACAACATGATGGCGGGAGAATGAAAATGACAGTTCTCAGAAGTGTGGATTTTCAAAATTGAGTTTGAGCGTCGAGACAGAACCTCTGAATGTCATCAGCTCACACAGCCTGTTGCATCATCAGCATCTTGGCTATTGTCATCATTATCACAAATCAGTGAATGATAATGATTAAAGGATTACACAACAGTATCATTTTATCCTTTCATCGATATCATCACTTAGATTCTTTTGTACTAAATATCATCAGTATCAGCGTCTTTGATTGGACTGTAATGCTAATCTTAATTTATATATAATCATTTTTATGTAAACTGTGACGATTATGTTTGATCATAGTCTTATGCGTGACTGTTATAATTTAATCTATAACTGCGATTTGACTTATTCTCCATCTTAAAGTTATTCCTCATCATCCCATTGTTGATATGTTTGTATATCCTCCCTATGTATGTGTATGAGTATTGCTGCCTCTGCCAAGAAGCCTGGGTTTTCATGTCACAGGTGGTAGTGGACTTGTCCCGTAACCTGCTGTATTCGGATCATGTGACCAATAACATTTGATTTGACTTGACACACACACACACACACACACACACACACACACACACACACACACACACACACACACACACACACACACACACACAAACACAAACAAGCGCGCAAGAAGCTTTTAATGCAGCGCTCCTCTTCACTCCCCTTTAATGAGTGGCCATGACCCATAATCTATAGTGTGTACTTACCCTGAGGGCTAATCAGCCTGATGAGCGGTGTGTGTGTGTGTGTGTGTGTGTCAGGTGTATGTTGAGCATCATGACTGTCGGATGGTTGACTGTTTTTGTTGTGATGTGGATCTTTTCTTCTCTGGCTGTCTCTAATGCTTGTCCTTTTACAGTAATGTCAAGTGTTGCTTTGTCTTTTACATCACACCGTGCCAGTAGGTGTAAGCTATCTGGTAGTAGGTGTAGGACCTCTGACAGTCTCTATGGGGGTACCACAGGGTTCAATTCTCGGGCCGACTCTTTTCTCTGTATATATCAACGATGTCGCTCTTGCTGCGTGTGATTCCCTGATCCACTTCTACACAGACAATACCATTCTGTATACATCTGGCCCTTCTTTGGACATCTGGCCCTTCTTTTAACAAACATCCAAATGAGCTTCAATGCCATACAACAATCCTTCCATGGCCTCTAACTGCTCTTAAATGCGGGTAAAACTAAATGCATGCTTTTCAACCGTTCGCTGCCCGCACCCTCCCGCCCGACTAGCATCACTACTCTGGACGGTTCCGACTTAGAATATGTGGACAAATACAAATACCTAGGTGTCTGGCTAGACTGTAAACTCTCCTTCCAGACTCATATTAAACATCCCCAATCCAAAATTAAATCTAGAATCGGCTTCCTATTTCGCAACAAAGCCTCCTTCACTCACGCCGCCAAACATACCCTCGGAAAACTGACTATCCTACCAATCCTCGACTTCGGCGATGTCATCTACAAAATAGCCTCCAACACTCTACTCTGCAAAACTGGATGCAGTCTATCACAGTGCCATCCGTTTTGTCACCAAAGCCCCATACACCACCCACCACTGCGACCTGTATGCTCTCGTCGGCTGGCCCTCGCTACATATTCGTCGCCAGACCCACTGGCTCCAGGTCATCTATAAGTCTTTGCTAGGTAAAGCTCCACCTTATCTCAGCTCACTGGTCACGATAACAACACCCACCCGTAGCATGCGCTCCAGCAGGTATATCTCACTGGTCATCCCCAAAGCCAACACCTCCTTTGACTGCCTTTCCTTCCAGTTCTCTGCTGCCAATGACTGGAACGAATTGCAAAAATTGCTGAGGCTGGAGACATATCTTCCTCACTAACTTTAAACATCAGCTATATGAGCAGCTAACCGATCGCTGCAGCTGTACGTAGCCCATCTGTAAATAGCCCATCCAATCTACCTCTTTTGCACACCAGTATTTCTACTTGCACATCATCATCTGCACATCTATCACTCCAGTGTTAATTTGCTGAAGTGTCATTACTTCGCTACTATGGCCTGTTTATTGCCTTACCTCCTCACGCCATTTGCACACACTGTATATAGACTTTCTTTTTTCTATTGTGTTATTGATTGTACGCTTGTTTATTCCATGTGTAACTCTATGTTGTTGTTTGTGTCGCACTGCTTTGCTTTATCTTGGCCAGGTCGCAGTTGTAAATGAGAACTTGTTCTCAAATAGCCTACCTGGTTAAATAAAGGTGAAATAAAAAATAAAAAAAATAAAATCTACAGTGCCCTCAGAAAGCATTCACACCTCTTTCCTTTTCCCACATTTTGTTGTTAATTGTTTTTGTCAACGATCGACACAAAATGCTCTGTCACAAAGTGGAAGAAAAATTCAAACATTTGTAAAACACTTATGGAAAAAAAACACTAATATATCTTGATTAGATATATAGTCAACCCCCTGAGTCAATATAGCTAGAATCACCTTTGACAGAGATTACATCTGGGAGTCTTTCTGGGTAAGTCTCTAAGAGCTTTGCACACCTGGTTTGTACAATATTTGCACATTATTCTACTTAAAATTCTTCAAGCTCTGTCCAGTTGGTTGTTGGTCATTGCTAGACAGACATTTTCATGTCTTGGCATAGATTTTCAAGCCGATTTAAGTGCAAACTGTAACTAGGCCACTCAGGAACATTCAATGTCGTCTTGGTAAGCAACTCCAGTGTATATTTGGCCTTGTGTTTTAGGTTATTGTCCTGCTGAAAGGTAAATTTGTGTCACGTTCCTGACCTGTTTTATGTTAGTTTTGTATGTGTTTAGTTGGTCAGGGCGTGAGTTGGGGTGGGCATTCTATGTTTTGTGTTTCTATGTTTAGGTCACTTGTAATTAGCCTTATATGGTTCTCAATCAGGGACAGGTGTTTGACGTTTTCCTCTGATTGAGAACCATGTATAGGTTGGCTGTTCACACTGTTTGTTTGTGGGTGATTGTCTTCCGTGTCTGTGTCTGCGCACCACACGGGACTGTTTCGTTTGTTCGTTCGTTTTGATGTAGTCTGTTCCTGTTCGTGAGTTCTTCGTGTAGTTATGTAAGTTCCATGTTTAGGTCTGTCTACGTCGTTTTGTTATTTTGTAAATTCTCAAGTTTGTTTAGTTTTCGTCTTGTTTAAATAAAAGTCATGTCGTATCATAACGCTGCGTTTTGGTCAAATCCCTACTCCTCCTCTTCGGACGAAGAGGAGGAGGAAAACCGTTACAATTTGTCTACCAGTGTCTGTTGGAAAGCAGACTGAACAAGGTTTTCCTCTAGGATTTTGCCTGTGATTAGCTCTATTCCGTTTCTTTTTATCATACAAAACTCCCTAGTCCTTGCCGATGACAAGCATACCCATAACATGATGCAGCCACCACCATGCTTGAAAATATGAAGAGTGATACTCAGTGACGTGTTGTGTTGGATTTGCCCCAAACATAACGCTTTGTATTCAGGACATTTTGGCAGTTTTACTTTAGTGCCTTATTACTAACAGGATGCTTTGGAATATTTTTTAATCTGTACAGGCTTCCTTCATTCTTTTCACTCTGTCAATTCGGTTAGTACTGTGAAGTAACTACAATGTTGTTGATCCACCCTCAGTTTTTTCCTGTCACAGCCATTCAATTCTGGAACTGTTTTAAAGTCACCATTGGCCTCATGGTGATATCCATACTCCTTACTCACCGGCAACTGAGTTAGGCAGGACTATTCGAAGAGGGACGCAAGCAATTTTTTGCTGGATGTTAAATAAAACAGCCAATAGAACTCACAGGTAGTTTGAAAGAAGAGCGAACACACAGTGGCAGTAGGCTATAGCAGTTACAGTATTTATTCAGACCCATAACTATTCAATCTTCGTGAAGAGAAGTGAAAACCTTCTGCATCTAAAACTAGTTCTATATTATTCAAGAATGTCATTCGAATGAATTATGAAAGGAATGAAGCAACAATAGAGAGAGAAAGAGGAGGATGGCTGTTATTACATTAGGGGTAATATTATGAAAGGTATATATGCGTCAGCCTACTATTTATACGAATAGGCCTTATCATATTTCGCAATTAAAATCAAATTCGCTAGTCTATACTTGTGACTTTATTGGCTGCATCAGAATGTGAGTGTGAGTAATTCCAGTCCATATAATACAGTATAATACAGTACAGTAATACAGTTCACACTCAAAAAGATTAGCCTACTGGAGCTGGTTTCATTTATTTACCTAAGAGAGCATATAGCTAGCTACATCTACGGGCTTTTGTTTTTCTGTCGTGCGTAATGTGCTGTAGCCTATATCATATATGTGTTGGATAACGGCACAATCATTTGGGCTTTATTGGGCTTGGGCTCATTAAATGTCGTTAATGTAAATGTATTTGATGTGGCTCGTCAGGCTCCGGTAGCATCAGCTTTTTTGTTTTATTTCTGATCAAAGCTCTAATCAAATCCAGAGGTATTAATGTGCTTTATGATGCTTTTGAATGTCTCTTCCGGGTTTGCCGGCAAATACCAGGTTACCCAGGAGAAAAGGGATTTATTCTCAACATTTGCAAAATACCGGGAAAAGATTCAGCCCTAATCTTCACCCCACTAGTAACTTCAGACAGTCATACATCATAATATAATTGCCTATATTCTGTTCCACACACAGAAAACACATGGTAGAATCTCCTCTTTGCATTGCCACCAGTCATTTGCTAGCTTAACTTCTTCTGGCTGCAAGCCCGAAGCCGGGCACAATATGACAACAGCCACTTCAAGTGCAGGGCGCGAAATTCAAAATATATTTTTTAGAAATATTTAACTTTCACACATTAACAAGTCCAATACAGCATTTGAAAGATAAACATCTTGTGAATCCAGCCAACATGTCCGATTTTTTAAATGTTTTACAGCGAAAACACCACGTATATTTATGTTAGCTCACCACCAAATACAAAAAAGGACAGACATTTTTCACAGCACAGGTAGCATGCACAAAACCAACCTAACTAACCAAGAACCAACCAAACTAACCAAGAAACAACTTCATCAGATGACAGTCTTATAACATGTTATTCAATAAATCTATGTTTTGTTCGAAAAATGTGCATATTTGAGCTATAAATCAGTTTTACATTGCAGCTACCATCACAGCTACCGTCAGAAATGGCACCGAAGCAGCCAGAGTAATTACAGACACCAACGTCAAATACCTAAATACTCATCATAAAACATTTCTGAAAAATACATGGTGTACAGCAAATGAAAGACAGGCATCTTGTGATTCCAGCCAATATTTCCGATTTCTTAAGTGTTTTACAGCGAAAACACAAAATAGCATTATATTAGCTTACCACAATAGCCAGAAACACAAGCCATTCCCCAGCAGCAAAAGTTAGCGATCGTAACAAACCAGCAAAAGATATATAATTTTTGACTAACCTTGATAAGCTTCATCAGATGACAGTCCTATAACATCAGGTTATACATACACTTATGTTTTGTTCGAAAATGTGCATATTTAGAGCTGAAATCAGTGGTTATACATTGTGCTAACGTAGCATCTTTTTCCCAGAATGTGCGGATATTTTTATGACACTCAAACTATTCTGACCAAATAACTATACATAAACGTTACTAAACAATACATGTTGTATAGGAAATGATAGATACACTAGTTCTTAATGCAATCGCCGTGTTAGAATTCTAAAAATAACTTCATTACGACATCCAGCTTAGTTATAGCGAGAGAGTGCCCAAACTCTGGGCGCAAACTACTAGTACAACATGTTCGACAGATATATGAAATAGCATCATAAAATGGGTCCTACTTTTGACGATCTTTCATCAGAATGTTGTACAAGGGGTCCTTTGTCGGGAACAATCGTTGTTTGGATTTAGAATGTCCTCTTCTCCAGTCAATTAGCACGGAAAGCTAGCAAAGTGGCGCGAAGCTCTCCTTCCTGAACAAAGGCACACAACGCAACACGCCTAACGTCCCGAAAAAATTTCAATAATCTAATAAAACTATATTGAAAAAACATACTTTACGATGATATTGTCACATGTATCAAATAAAATCAAAGCCGGAGATATTAGTCGTCTATAACGACAGCTGTACAGAAGGCAAAACCAGGTCCCTTCACGCGCTCTCCAGAAAACAGGAAACTGGTGACACGTCATACAAAGAGCATTTATTCGACCCCAGATCAAGTTATACACTCCATTTCTTCTCTCACTGCCTGTCGACATCTAGTGGAAGACGTATGAAGTGCATGTATACTGATATATATCAAGGACATTTATAGGCAGGCCCTAGAACAGAGCATCGATTTCAGATTTTCCACTTCCTGTCAGGAAGTTTGCTGCAAAATGAGTTCTGTTTTACTCACAGATATAATTCAAACGGTTTTAGAAACTAGAGTGTTTTCTATCCAATAGTAATAATAATATGCATATTGTACGAGCAAGAATTGAGTACGAGGCCGTTTGAAATGGGCACCTTTTATCCGGCTACTCAATACTGCCCCTGCAGCCCAAACAGGTTAAAAATGGTCGTCTGTTTTGGCCTCCGAGGTTATCACGCGGAGGCTCTCTTTCTCAATATGAGTTAAGGTTTTATTAAATTCTGGTTATGCAAAATGAATGTTACAGATTGACAATATGCATTCCTCTCGTGTTGTTCCGGCCTATGTTGGGCTTGGTGTTGCAGTGAAACCCCTCCCCTACCCACTCTTTAAGGGGCGGCTGGGAGGTGACAGACAAGGTTATTTATGATAGAGATAGAAATAGGAGGGAGAGGAGAGAAATTACTAGTCTGTACACATGCACACGCACGCACACACACACACACACACACACACACACACACACACACACACACACACACACACACACACACACACACACACACACACACACACACACAGCTAATTACCTCTCCATCTGCTTGTCCCTCCTGGATGTTTTTAATAATTCCCACCAATCAAAAATAAGCAAATGAGATGTCTTTTGTTTGCACCCCTCCTGTGTCCTGACGAGGCATAGTGTTCTGGTTTAATATGCTCCATACCTTTTGAGATAACAAATCCCACTTAGTTTGAGTAAAATATAAAAATACAACTTTGTCTCCTATGGTAAATGCCCAAGTGTCCTCTTAGTATGTGCTCAGATAATGGCAATGTAGTCCTGTGTTTGGAGTTTCTGTTCTCTCCTTCTGCTCCGTTATTGGCTCTTGGTGATCTAGCAGGTGTGAGGCCTCCATCATCACCACTTAGGACCATGAGGCTGCAACTCGGTTCTGTTCCAAAATGGAGACTACACAAGAGAGGATTTAGCACTAGCGACGCTCTATTAAACATCACGCGTCACATGAAGCTTCAACCACCGAAGCATGAAATGATTATCGTAGATCATCAATCACCATCATCTAGCCAATCAGTTTGAGCCCCGGAAATAAGCCAGTTATATTCATATTTCTTCAAAGTGATCTCGGGGTAGCTCTCTTGGCTCAGGGAATTCAGGTCTCTTGCTAGTTAGCAGGTTATTGATTTGAAGCAGCCTTCTATTAGGAGTATGTCTCATCCACCCGCATTGTACTGAGAGACTGAGGCTGAAGCGCGGGCTGAAAAATGTCCTTGACAGTGCAAATCCTACGATGGCAGAGATACACATGATTAAAGAAAGCCTCCCACAAGAATTGCATCCCACATTAATAGGTTCCCACTAGAATACAAAATGTATACAGGTTGAAATTCCAATATAACAGGTCTAATTGAAAAATATTCATTGTGTTAGAAATTACATTCCTGCATTTTCCTGCGTCCTACATGTTCCTGCATTCAAATGTGTATTAATCTCCTGAATATATTATGGAATTTAACCTTGTCTTGTCGATTAACTTTTCTTTTTATTTCATTTTTTTCTTATTGGGACATAACCAGTGTTGTGTTCATTCAATGTTCTAGTGATGCCTATGTAACAGTATAACTTTACGGCGTCCCCTCGCCCCGACCCGGGCGCGAACCAGGGACCCTCTGCACACATCAACAACGGCCGCCCACGAAGCATCGTTACCCATCGCTCCACAAAGGCAGAGCAAGGGGAACTACTTCAAGGTCTCAAAGCGAGTGACGTAACTGATTGAAACGCTATTAGCGCGGACCACTGCTAACTAGCTAGCCATTTCACATCCGTTACACTTATGCTCTTGCTCTTCTTTGCCATTTTCCTCCTTGGTCGTTCCACCCGTTTCCCAGCCCTCTTTGAATGAGCGGGAGGCCCGGCCTGTGTATGCCCTGGCTAGTCATTAATAATGAATTGTGTTGGGTCTGTTTGAGAGATAATGATGGTAGTGATCGGAGACGGGCGTCCTTTAGAACCCTGCGGGTGGGATTATCACACACTGTCAGTCATTTCCACTGCTAAGCCAATAGGAGCTCTCTGACGGGGGAGCAGAGCACTTTCATTGGGTGAGATTGACAGTGTGCAGCCTTTATATGCCCCATTCAGGATATTTGCAGTTGTAGTATAAACATTCATTAATTACTAGTTACTAGTGTTGTCTCTCCAGGACTTTTGCTGCTTTTCAGGGCTTTTAGGCTTTAGCATGTGCAAGAGGTTACTGTAGCACTGCTGACACTGTGGCTCTACTCTCATTAGACCTGTGATATCTTAACTGTGTCTGTTTGACAAGGCTACAGAGAGTCTGCTTATTACAGTACCTCCTGGCCCATGGCCCAAGGAGATGAAGCCACATGGAGATAAACAACCTTTTGGTTTTGGCTAATGTATATGGGATTATTTTGAGGCCGGCGGATGATCAAATTGAGTGGTCATTTCCGGTGTACTTTGCGCTAACTGTACCATTGCAAGAAAGTGAGAGAGAGTTTTAAGAGGCTTTGTCTGAGCAACAGGAATCCGGCCTAAAGTTTTGGCAGACTCGGGGAAGGGGGTTAATTACATGTACGTGTCGAAACTATTCTGATCAGTCTCCCGCTCCACTAACAGCTGCACTTGAACACCCCTTGTCACTGCATTCTTCTCAAACGAAGCAGTTGGGAAATGTGCAAATGTCATGCTTTACAATCGAAGCAGCTTGTCTGAACATTACGCTCTAAACTGGCTGCTTCCAGTCTTTGGTTATCACCGTTTGGCTTCCCGCAATGGACTTGGAGGCTTTAATTATCATAATTTCCATTAAAGGACCCATGAGCACCAACGTGTTCATTTTTCAACCATTTTCCACGTTACAAATTAGGCAGAAGTGAAGGATTTGATTTCTGGTCAAACAGATGGAAGTGTATTTTAGAAAACATCTACCAGAAAAAGTCTTACGGTATTAGAAATAGATCAAAACACAATAATGTTGAACTCTAATATCGACAACTAATATCCTAATACACCTACATATCTTGAAGTTTTTTTCAAATTTCTCTCTCATGAGGAGGGGGGATAATGAAAGTTCACAGAACTAACAGTAAAGTTAGACCTACCAATTAGTTAGTGTTCTTACTGCTATACATTTTGGTTTATGAATTATTAAGCGATTAAAACTCGTAATTATGTGACCAAATCAGTAATTGAATTGAATTGGCAATTGAATTGGCTACAATGAGAAATCATAGTAGTCACGAACCACAGTTGGGTCACATGCTACTGTCTCTCTACTGTTAGTCCCTTCCACTGGCATACTGTTATGTTTAGCTCATTGCTGTTTTCTCTCTGTCATCTGGTGGTCAAAGAAAGTGTGAAAACAGTCTGGACAACCCCTCCTTCTGTCTCTCTGCTTCTCTTCTCTCTCTCTCTCTCTCCAGTCTTACTGACACCTACCAATGAGTCCCCTCTCTTTCCATTTACTGTAACCAGCATCTGCAGACGTTGACTTTTGGTCTGGTTCAGCCTTGATTTGGCCCAAACATAGATGTACATAATTGGCGGACCAAGTCTGAACCAATCTTTGACGTGTATCTTTCACAAGTTTGGACAGCACAATACAGTACAGTACAGTGAATCACAGTAGAGTATAGATCAGTACAGTAGAGCACACTAGAGTACAGTATAATATACTGAACTATACTTTACTGTACTGAACTCTACTCCACTGTGATGTGCTGTGCTGTACTGTGATGTCAACTTGTAAAATCGTCTAATCGTCTATGATTGGTTCAGATTTGGTCAGGTCCAGACCAACCAAATGTGGTCTTGTTTGGGGGCGGAGCCAGTGTGTATAATAATACCCATATATGCAACGTGTGATATTGCATATTTCTACCTTTGTGTACCTATTCAGGATACATCACCATGAAGAGAATGACATTTATATACATAATTATGCATTTCTGTGTAGTACAGCTCAGGGACCCGTGATCTTATTCCGTTACCGTAATTCTGTGTAAATTCACTTACTGTAGCTCAATAACAAAAAAACAAAATCCCCCAACAACCTCGTACCCCGGTACACTGACTCGGTACCGGTACTCCTTGTATAAAACCTGTATATAGCCTCGTTATTGTTATTTTATTGTGTTACTATTTTCTTTTTATCTATTTGTTAATTTTCTTACTTTTTAACTGCATTATTGGGAAAGGGCTCGTAAGTAAGCATTTCACGGTAAAGTCTTCACTTGTATTCAGCGCATGTGACAAATAAAATTTGTGTCACGTCCTGACCATAGTGCTTATGTGTTTTGCTTGTTTTAGTGTTGGTCAGGACGTGAGCTGGGTGGGCATTCTATGTTGTGTGTCTAGTTTGTCTGTTTCTGTGTTCAGCCTAATATGGTTCTCAATCAGAGGCAGCTGTCAATCGTTGTCCCTGATTGAGAATCATATATAGGTGGCTTGTTTTGTGTTGGGATTTTGTGGGTGGTTGTTTCCTGTGTCAGTGTTTGTGCCACACGGGACTGTTACGGTTAGTTCGTTTGTTATTTTGTATAGTGTCTTGTCTTCGTGTATATTAAATCATGGAAACTTACCACGCTGCACATTGGTCCTCCGATCCTTCTCGCCTCTCTTCGTCCGAGGAGGAGGAAGAGCTAGACTGCCGTTACAATTTGATTTGAAAATGTGTTTTATTTTAATCAAGGTGTCCTGTCATAGCTGCAGTGTTGGGGAAGCTACTCTGCAAATATAGTTTACCGAGCTACCAATTACTTCACACTGGAAGAAGTTAAGCTACGCTAAAGCTACCCGTGTAGTTTACTTAACTACAGATGCAGTGCATTCGGAAAGTATTCAGACCCCTTGAGTTTGTCCACATTTTGTTACGTTACAGCCTTGTTATAAAATGTATTAAATAGTTATTTTCCCTCATCAATCTACACACAATACCCCATAGTGACAAAGCAAAAACAGGTTTGTAGAAATTTTTGCAAATGTATAAAAAAACAGAAATATCACATTTATATAAGTATGCAGACCCTTTACTCAGTACTTTGTTGAAGCACCGTTGACAGCGATGACAGCTTTGAAGGTAGGCCTTGAAATACATCCACAGGCACACCTCCAATTGACTCAGATGATGTCAATTAGCCTATCAGAAGTTTCTAAAGCCATGACATCATTTTCTGGAATTTTCCAAGCTGTTTAAAGGCACAGTCAACTTAGTGTATGTAAACTTCTGACCCACTGGAATTGTGATACAGTGATCTGTCTGTAAACAATTGTTGGAAAAATTACTTGTGTCATGCACAAAGTAGATGTCCTAACTGACTTGCCAAAACTATAGTTTGTTAACAAGACATCTGTGGAGTGGTTGAAAAATGAGTTTTAATGACTCCAACCTAAGTGTATGTAAACTTCTGACTTCAACTGTGGACAGGTGTGTGCCTTTCCAAATCATGTCCAATCAATTGAATTTACCACAGGTGGACTCCAATCAGGTTGTAGAAACATCAAGGATGACCAATGGAAACAGTATACACCGGAGTTCAATTTCGAATCTCATAGCAAAGGGTCTGAATACTTATGTAAATAAGGTATTTCTGTGTTTTATATTTAATACATTTGCAAAAGATTCTAAGTACCTGTTTTTGCTTTGTCATTATGGGGTATTGTGTGTAGATTGATGAGGGGAAATGAGGCTGTAATGTAACAAAATGTGGAAAAAGGGAAGGGGTCTGAATACTTTCCGAATGCACTGTACTTTGAAAAAGTAGTTTACTACATCTAAAGTACTTTGGAAAATTATCATATATAAATCTGAAATGCCAGACTACAAATTGCAAGAACATTTAACAGCATATGTGATTTGGTCTATTAAATACCTAAACAATGGTTCGTGTGAGAATTAGGCAGGTCTGATGCCAAAAAATAAAGGACACGATTGCCTTTCAGTCAGTTGAGATGTTGGCAGCAGTCTCTCCCTCTGACTGTATCAAGGCGGAATTTTGCTCCCGTGTCACAAGATAGCTAGCCTGGTTACTGGTCTGGATCTGTATTTAACATCACTACATTGTTGCCATGTTAAGAAAATACTAACTTTTCAATCAGAAACTAATTGTCACCCAGGCTACAGAACAGTCTAATCGTCTCTAGTCTGTGGGAGATTTTTCACTATCACTAAGTGTTGTTGCCATTGTTGACCTTGGGTGTCAGAATGCACCTCACTCTATAGAGTTTCCCCATTCATTAATCTCCCTCCCTGTAACATCTCCATTGGATGCTTTTATCCATTCGACAAGCTCCCTCTTGACTAGACAGGAACACCCCGTCATAAGTATCACCCACAGACGACCCCTAGTCAACAAGCTCCTCTCCCCCCTTTCCCCTCCCTTTCCCCTCTCGAACCCGCTCTTTTGTCAGCCGCCTTTGACAAAACAGACCTGAAACTCGAGCCGTTGTAATGGATGCTTCCGCCTGGCTGCCAAGCCCTTGTTTCTCTTTTGTCTGGCCCTTTTTTTGTGCCCCGGGCTCTACAGCGGCCATCAACGTTTTCCCGAGAAGGGGCAGAGAGACGTGAAAAATGAAGTGATTACAAAGCTGCTCTCTGCCGCATTGAGTCAGAAAATAAGAGCATTGTGTCAGTTATTTCTCAATTTCCTCCCGCCTTTGTCCCAGTGGATGGATTATGACTTGCCCAGGCTTTTCTCTAATGGCTATTATGCATCAAGTCGAACTGGGCCATTCATCAAAAATGATTGGTTTCATGAATTCGTATTCCGATAAATGTGGCCAATTACAGTAGCTTGGATACATGTTGAGAAGATGAAGGCTGTAATTAAGAGTTGGAGGCTGTGTGTGTGTGTGTGTGTGTGTGTGTGTGTGTGTGTGTGTGTGTGTGTGTGTGTGTGTGTGTGTGTGGTGTGTGTGTGTGTGTTTGAGTGGGGATGGTTGTATAGGCCTACCCAGTGTTTCCCCACCGCTGCTAAATTGCTGCAACCACCCCCCCAAAAAATGTATACAAAAATAATATATGTTTCTTCCGGGACAAACTTTTAAATGGATAGTTGTTGGCTCAATGACTGGAAGTCTATGGGAACAGCTAGCATGTCATGTCAATGCTAGTAGCAATGCACCCCCCCCCCCCCCCGCTGCGACCACTGCTGCTCCCTAGGGGTACACTGGGCCCTACCTATAAATGTTTGTGACAATGCCGACATGAATATGCAGATGAGCATTATCATACCCCATAGGGAGTAGAGTTCACAAGTGTACTGCGTGTGCAGTGTGTGAGTGCTTGAGAGTGGATATTTCTGTCACAATCAGCGGTGGGATACGATGCCTAATTTAACCTCACAGTCCCTCTCTTGCATATGTTCCAGCTTGTGTGTGTGTGGATACGATAACGTGTGATGTGGATGCGTCTGGGGAGTCGCTTCATTTAACTGTAGCGTCACTAGTTCCCTGGTCTCGGTGAATGACAGGATACGCTGCTCTATTTCTAGAATGTGTTTTTAAGCCAGGATGATGTCATCCTATGTATTTGCCATCCTCTGTAGCGTTCCCTCCACTTTTATTATGAATGGAGTTACGAAGCAAAGACATCCGGGGCAGGGCTTCACAGCGCCATAAATCAAATTACACAACGTCCTAAAACCTCATAATGGATTACCATAACCACGCAGTGAGTTATAATATGTCTTGAATGACACTGCCACTAATGACACGATACTTGTCCATACCATGCCGTGTCGGGTCGTTGCGATTTACCACGATGCCAATGTCACAACCTTATTACGCAAAAAAATGGCTCATGACAAACCACAAGATATCGACCAAACTTTCAAGCTTGCCATGATCTTTCGAGCACGGTGACCTGATGAAGATCCACGTGGCATCAAATCAAGTTGCCAATGTCTGGAGCATCTTCTGCTGTGCCGGCATCACTCCCCTCGCGCCGAGGACGCGAGTTTGTCCACCACAAGCAGACGGGGCGTTGCGATAAGGCAGGAAGAGCACCTTGGCGAGGGCCTGGAATGCTGAGGCCCTTCTCCATCTCCTCCACACACACTTGGGCCGTGATAAGACGCGGTGGATGGAGAGTGGCTGCTTCAGACACGTCGTGCAGCTGTCATGTGGACTGCACCACTCATCCCACCCTAGCCTCATTTTGGTCGGCTGAGCAGCTCACTTAAGTGCGGCACAGTGCTTTTTCCCCCTCTTTCTTCTCCCAGCTAAATGGGAATCATTTTGCTCGTAGATTCATTTTTTTTGATTGAGCTCAGTCCCCGTCGTTGCGACATAACCGAGTGCTAGCAAGCAGCAGTATTTGCGTTCATTTGCATTTTATGAACACTGTACTGAAGTAATGTTCCTGTCGTTCCCTTTGTGTCACCGTTACATCCACTTCCATGACATATTGCGTACGTTGAGCCGAATCGTCTACTCGAATACGGTGCCTAGTGAAAGTCTACACACCTCTTTCACAGTTGTCACATTTTACATTGTATTTTTTTTGTCTCCATCCAGATCTATACGACTTGCTCCACATTTTCAAAGTGAAGGAAAAAGTATCCCCCGCCCCTTACCAACTCTGCACAACTCTTAGGGCAACATGTATCCATTGTTTTTGTCTAAATTGCTCTAGCTCAGTAAATTTGGTTGGGAATCATTGTTGAGGAGCAATATTCAAACCTTGTCTCAGATTTGTAAGCAGATTTAAAGTCAGGACTGAGACTGGACCCCTCTGGAACACTCAACACCTCTTGGAAAGCCTTTCTGGTGTGTCTTTGGTATTACAATTGTCTCACTGAAGAATAAAACTCTATCTCAGGGTTAGGTATCCAGAAGATTGATGCAGATGTTCCTGTAACGTTTTACCTGGGCTTTGCTCCTTTCATATTTATTTTGATCCTGACAAACTCCCCAGTCCCTGCTGGTGACACGCCATGACGTGACACTGCCCAGTCCCTGCTGGTGACACGCCATGACGTGACACTGCCCAGTCCCTGCTGGTGACACGCCATGACGTGACACTGCCCAGTCCCTGCTGGTGACACGCCATGACGTGATACTGCCCAGTCCCTGCTGGTGACACGCCATGACGTGATACTGCCCAGTCCCTGCTGGTGACACGCCATGACGTGATACTGCCCAGTCCCTGCTGGTGACACGCCATGACGTGATACTGCCCAGTCCCTGCTGGTGACACGCCATGACGTGATACTGCCCAGTCCCTGCTGGTGACACGCCATGACGTGATACTGCCCAGTCCCTGCTGGTGACACGCCATGACGTGATACTGCCCAGTGCCACCACAGTACTTGAAAATACAGAGGGTTTCACTCCTGTAACATGGGGCATCAAACAACAGGCTGACGTTCCGGTTGGCATGCTGAAGCTCGTCTCCTATGCCCATCTCGCCACCTGCCCTGGCACTGCCTTACGGCACTGGTTGCTTTCAGATCAAGTCCCTACTTGATTGTGATTTGTTCAGATGCCAAGTATCCAATGTACTCATAGCTAAGGTAGCCCTATTCAAAAGGAGCCATCTTGTCCCTGCTTGGTTTCCAACCACTCCCGTTTCAGGTACATTCCAGTCTCCTTGGGCGTTACGAATATGGACCACCACACATGTTTGGCAGACAATCATTTTGTGGTGTCTTGAACTTTTGGTTGTTGGTGGTCTTGCCTTTCACACTGCTGGAGTGGGGGTCAGAGCATCTGGGCAAGTGGATACTTCTGCACTTGGCATGGGTGTTTGTGAAATTCAGACACTTCCTGTAAGGCTCAGTATTGTTTTATCTAGCTTTACTGACATCTCTGTTTTATAGGAAGAACAGTGTCATTATAATACTCATACTGATATTCTCTCTTTCAGGCATGAGCTCTGACGCCTGTTCGTAGGACTTCATCAAAGATCTGCATCACTCCGCTGACTGCCCAGAGCCACGGTAAGTTGAACAGATTGTAGTTTACTTCACAAACCTTATGTAGCTCCAAGTGCATGGAGCTAAACTCTCTAGAGTTCCCACCACGAAACTCTAGCACACAGCTATTCTTGAATACTCCACAAACAATTCAGACTGGTTAGACTGTTTATTGGTGAAGGTCGCTGTGACTGCTCCAAGGCTGCCCTGTGAAGGCTGTTTGACTAAAGACATTGCGGGATTTAGATTTCTTTGAATGTTCAAATTGCCGACCCTGACCCAGCTCGTGCCTGAGAGACATGACTTTAAGCTTGCAGATCACTTGGAGAATCTGCAGATTCTATCAATCTTCAAATAATGTGTGACTGTAACTGCTAGGTTTTGCTCAGTATAAGACTAGGGCTGCAGTGGCTCTTTCCGGGCCTTTGAGTGACATGGCTTGGCATTGGCAACAAGAGGACCCACAATCGTCTCTTTCACTCTGCAACAGGACCCAGCCCCTTCAACAATTAAACCCATTAATATGTAAAAAGGCAGACAATATGAATATCATATCCCTATGTTAGGTTACACAAAGGCTTTCCTAAGGCTGCCTTAGTGAAGGTAACACTATATCCAACACAGGGGTTGCGTTACCAATGCCTGATACTTAAATAATGAAGGGTGTCCATTAGGGCTGTCCCTGCCCCCCCAAAAAATATTGGCTGAAATTTTAAAACATGTATTTTTCCATATATAGACGCACCCCTATGTGTTTGAATAAAATCAACTATATGCACTGAGCTTGTCTGATGCTTTAAGCGCACTGTTTGATCAAATAATTAAGACACACAAATGACTCAAGAGGGAGCCCGATGGCCATGTTGTGTTAAAAAACAATGACAGCGAGTTCCTGTGTGACTGGCGCACATTGTCTCTCTGTCCTCCCTGCTGCACCGAACAGGCACCACAGCACGTCTTTATCGCGCTGTCCGTGCTGGAGCTGCAGCATAATTACAGCCATTTAGTTTCTTACTTGTATCTCTGACTGAAAAGTTCTGTTACCGAAATACCTAATTTGTTTAGGAAAAACATTCCCTCAACCCTTGCTCTCTCCGTGAAACATGTATGCAAGCCTATTATAATCACACCAATAAAATGGTTTTAACAAACTCCGTAATACGTGACAGCAAAATGGATGCGGAGGACGTGAAAAAGAAACTCAAAACGGGCGAATGTTTACTGGTTGCTTAGGAGGGAAAGGGGAAGTCAGATCTGTGGAAGACATTTGACTTAGTTGTGGAAACTACTGGAGATCCAGCTAAAGGAGGGTACAGGCGCAAGCGCTGCATGAATATTTTGTGCCAAACAGACTCTGTTAGATTACTTTTTTAATTTTTAATATGACAATTTGGAACAGTATAAACAACACTAAATAAATGATAAATGTACCAGAGAATCTGTTCTAACTCAAAAAGATATAGAAAGCCTTTATTACAGCAAAGACTAACATGACAGTTGCATTCATTCGTGAATTGCAGTTTATTTATTGCATAAGCTAATTATCCAAAGCTCCCTTTGTTATTTCATTTGAAAACTAAAATGCTTGGTTGCATTTCAAAGCATGAATGACTCGTGTGCCTATATATTGAAATATATGTTGAAATATAGGCCCAAGTAAGTTACGGTAGGTATCAAGACTAAACAGGACGCACACTATAGGCCTTCAGCTCGATGGTGGCTATACAAGGCTACTACTATAGGAAGCCATATAGCGATAATGACATGACTTATTATAATGATGATCATAATAACAATTGTAATAATAACAATAAGAAGGAGATCAAGAAAAAGGAGGGTATAAGAGCGAGAGCTGCGTGCATTATTATGTGTGACAAACAGGTGCTGTCTTTTAGATGACAATAACAATGTTGTGCCCGTTTGGAACAGTGTGAACAACACTAAATAAATCACAAGTAATACCTGTTCTAACACCTTTTTTTACAGCCTTTATTACAGCATAGCGAAGATTAAAAACGGAATTTGTGAAATTGCTTTAGCCGACATTTTTTAGGTTGCGTGAGGCTTGGTGCTCAATGAATCAGTAGGCTATTAAACTGGCAACAGAAACAGGATCTGTTTTATTTCTGTAGATATATATATATTAGTGATTTACAAAGCCAGGCACATTTAACAGTTAGGCTATTGATTATAGACCTAATTAAGTTGGGGTTTCCTCTCTCTGTTACGGCTCTCGTTGGTGGTATGAAGAGTGGACCAAGGCGCAGCGTGGTAAGTGTTCACGATTCTTTTATTTCAAAAAACACTCAAACAAAATAACAAATGTGAAAACGAAAGCGCACAGTTCTGTCAGGCAGAAACACGAAACAGAAAACAAGATCCCACAACCTAATGGTGGGAAAAAGGGCTGCCTAAGTATGATCCCCAATCAGAGACAACGATAGACAGCTGCCGCTGATTGGGAACCACACTCGGCCAAAAACAAAGAAACAGAAAACATAGAATGCCCACAGAAATCACACCCTGACCTAACCAAATAATGAAATAAAAAGTCTCTCTAAGGTCAGGGCGTGACACTCTCCTCACTTTTCTTAGACAATTAAGGCTGTTTCCTCGTCTCTACGCGCCGCTGCTGCCTCTGCGACCGCTGTCCATCCCGGGAAAAAGCGCATTTGTTATAAAATAATATCATATTTATTAGTGTTGCACCATTATTTTTACATAATATAACCATTTACATTTTAGTAGCACATGTCTTAGTGCCAGTAATGGCCTCCGCAATGGATTAGTCCACTGAGACCGGCGCGACTCAGACAGGTGTCTTGTGCCGCATAAAAAATATATATTTGCGACTGCTCGACTAAAGAAATCTCAGTCTACCAACAGCCTATTGACCAAACAATCGACCAGACGACTAAATGGGGTCAGCCCTAAATGGGGTCAGCCCTAATGTCCATATGACCGGCGCAACTATGAGCGCCGTATCATAAAACGCCAGTGTGCGTTATACCAAATGATGGTAACCTGCGTCATCCAGTGCTCTCGGCTTAGAAAAACAGAATAATCTTTTTTGATATTTTCTCTCAGGTCTTAGAGGATAAAAATTCCGGCTCTACCCAGTTTCTATTTTTGGAATGCTCAACTAGCAGGGGGCCCGGATTCCTATTTTTCTCCCCCTGGTGGAAATCCAAACCCTGTTAGGTTGATTAGGGCTGTAAGTTTAGCTATTATCAAGATGAGAATTATTGTCTTTTCCCTCCCGTTTTTTCCCCCGTGGAGTAGGTTCTCTGCTTAGTATTTCCTTGTCTACCTTCCAAGGCACAGATGTCTACTACAGACCGAGGTGTCGTTGATGCCTGCTGACATTTGGCACCCTCCTCTCTCTACTTTAGAAAACACCCTCTTTTTCTCAGCATTGCACTGAGAGGGAGGAACTGTCCAGAGAGGAGGAACTTGGGCTCTGAGACGTCCGCGCTCTCTCTGGGGGAGAGCGGAGTGCTGACTGAACACCCAGTCTGTTCAGCAGCTCCCAGTGCGGTGGCTGTGGCACGGGCGGCGGCGCCTGGCAGTATTCAGGTGACGGTGTTAAGCTGGCAGCGTTAAGGGGCAGAGATTGTCATTCTTTTGTATTGTCCTGTGGCAAATCTCCCTCAGCCCCATCAGGAGCTCTGCTGGTTGGAAACCTGTGCGATCTCTCTCTGCCGTGGCCTCTGTCTTCCATTCTCTCTCTCCCTCACCTATCTCCACTGGCAGATATAGGCACATACATACAGACGTCAGGGCCAGCACCGGTCATGCTGAATTCCACTAGTGGCGACTCGTGATTTTTAGAGAAATTACCTGGGAGGGGTGTGTGATGGTCACACTGCTGATGTTCATCTTGGCAGGGAAAGGGCCTGTGGTGTCCTTTCTCCGTCACCCCCCCCCCCCCCCCCCCCCACCTTAAACCTCCATTACAGTGATGAGTCTTTACTGCAGCATCGGCAAAACAGTTGCAACACACTGGGTTAGTCAACACAGTGAGTCAATGAGTCCCGCCACAGGCAAGCACAGCAAGCTGGGACAGTGCACAGGATGCTGGCAAATGCTGACGGAGGTACTGTAGTGGCATGTAGTCATAGTAGACAGGCTGACAGATAGGAGGACAGAGAGCGAGACAGGCGTATAAGCAGGCAGACAGACAGGCAGGCGTATAGACAGACCGAGATCGTCCTACAAGATTAAGTCACGGTCCAGCTATTTCTGTGCATACAGTTTGTATGTGTATGTCTGTGCATACTGGCCCAGTCAGTGCTCTCCTCAGGTGTGCACTGACGGATGGTGAGGAAGATGAAAAATGCGAGGCAATTCTTCATGGGACCGCTTCTCTTTATTTAAATGAGTTGTATTTCCCCCCCCACTACAGAGATAACATTTTTTGATGAATTAATCTTCACAAGATGTCTTGCAGTGTGCGGGCGGTGATATTTCATTTATGACAACGGTAAAGATTGTTGTTAATTTGTAGGCAGCCTGCTGGGGGAATCGTTAGAACCGAGACCCGTCTCACCTTGGGCTCTGTTCACTCTACTTAGGTTTTGAACAGAGGGAAGGTGTGTGTGTGTGCGTGTGCGTGCGTGCTTTCATATGACGCATTCATTAATTTTCACAGCTCTCTTGCTAACTCACTCACTCACACACACCTTGCTAACTCACACTCTCTCTATATTCCAGCCAGGCATTTTATCAGACCAAATGCAGCCATTTTCCGCTACATATGTTTTCAGTTTCTCTTCTTAACCTCTCTGGGATATGTGGGATGGTAGTGTCCCACCTGGCCAACATCCAGTGAAAATGCAGAGTGCCAAATTCAAATAAATTACTATAAAAATTTAACTTTCATGAAATCACACATTCAATATACCAAATTATAGCTACACTTGTTGTGAATCCAGCCAACGTGTCAGATTTCAAAAATGCTTTACGGCAAAAGAAAACAATGCTATTCTCTGAGGATAGCACCCCAGCTAACAATCACAGACCATCATATTTCAACCCTCCCGGCGCGACACAAAATGCAGAAATAAAGATATAATTCATGCCTTACCTTTGACGAGCTTCTTCTGTTGGCACTCCAATATGTCCCATAAACATCACAAATGGTCCTTTTGTTCGATTAATTCCGTCGATATATATCCAAAATGTCCATTTATTTGGCGCGTTTGATCCAGAAAAACACCGGTTCCAACTTGCACAACGTGACTACGAAATATCTCAAAAGTTACCTGTAAGCTTTGTCCAAACATTTCAAACTACTTTTGTAATACAACTTTAGGTATTTTTTAACGTAAATAATCGATAAAATTGAAGACGGGATGATCTGTGTTCAATACCGGAGGAAAACAATGTGTAGCATGCTTTCTGGTCACGCACCTCTAACAAACAGTACACTTCACTGGAGCCTCATTCTGAACATTGCTACTTCTTCATTTCTCAAAGGAAAAACCTCAATCAATTTCTAAAGACTGTTGACATCCAGTGGAAGCGATAGGAACTGCAGGAAGGATCTGGATTCCCATTGAAAAGAGAGTGACAAAAAAACAAAAAATCTGAATGGTTTGTCCTCTGGGTTTTGCCTGCCAAATAAGTTATTTTATAGTCACAGACATGATTCAAACAGTTTTAGAAACTTCAGAGTGTTTTCTATCCAATACTAATAATAATATGCATATATTAGCATCTGGGACTGAGTAGGAGGCAGTTTACTCTGGGCACGCTTTTCATCCAAACGTGAAAATGCTGCCCCCTATCCTAGAGATGTTAAGTGGAGAGGAAGAGCAGGATAAGGCCTAGTGACTCAGACTTATGTAAAAGCTTTGACTCGCGAACACTTTAGGCCTCTGCTTCGTCTTCGTATTTGGCTTGGTCAACTGCAGTCACGTGGGGAGAGTTAGAGTGTGGGGATCCATTTCAAAGGGAAAATATGATTGGATACCATCTTTTAGGTCTTTGCTTCGGAGATGTTTGTTAGATTGTTATTGCCGTGCTTGATTTCCGAATCTTACAGGCGTACAAATGTCATACCGCCCGAACATAACCTCCCCTGATATTGTGATGGTGCGAGGTACGATATTTGTGTCTAACTTTCGCACTCATCATTATTCACGTTTCATTCAGGACTCTCCATAATCATGGGAGCATCCACATGAATGTAAAACAGTTTAGAAACAAATTATATTGTGATTTACAATAAAAGGGACTCCAAAATGACAAAATACATGACGTACCATTCATTTCTTTTGGGAAACAACATAATATGAAACACAACCAAAACAAATAGCAAATGCATCCGACAAGTCGGTAGGGTCACAACTTTGATGTAGTCATTGCGTGCTGTTAATATGGGACCAAATACTTAACTTTTTACTACTTTAATACACATATAAGTGAATTTGTCCAAATAGTTTTGGTCACTGTATATATGTAGTATTTTTGTTGTCTCTTTCCAGCATATCTCTTATTTTGGAAGTCCGGGGAGCAGGTAGCTGCCTAATGGCGGCCAATCAGCAGCCTGATGGTCTAGAGGTAGAAGCTATTGGCCAGTCTTACATTTTTTGTTGTTGTTGCCATGATTCTCCTATACTGCCCGCGTCTGAGTGATGGAAGCTGGGAGAACAGGCCGTGGCTCTGGTGGTTGAGGTCCTTAATGATCTTCTTGGCCTTCCAGCGACATCTGGTGTTGTAGGTGTCCTGGAGGGCAGGCAGTGAGCACCCAATGGTGCAATCGGCTACCCGTACCACCCTCTGTAGCACCATGCGGTCAGCGGCGGTGGAGTTTCCGTACCAGGCTGTGATACAGCCCGACAGTATGCTCTCGATGGTGCTCCTGTAGAACACTGTGAGGGCCCTCGAGGACAGGCCGAATTTCTTCAGCATCCAGAGGTTGAAAAGACGCTGTCGTGCCTTCTTCATCACCGTGTCCGTGTGGATTGACAATTTTAGCTCCTTGGAGATGTGTACGCCAAGGAACTTGACGTTTTTCACCTTCTCCACGGCGGTCTGTTGATGAGGATGGGGTGTGCCCAGCCTGGTTCATCCTGAAGTCCACAATCAGCTGCTTTGTGTTGCTGACATTGAGGGAGAGGTTGTTTACCTGGCACTACACCGTCAGAGTGCCTACCTCCTCTCTATAGGCCGTTTCGTCGTTGTTGGTAATGAGGCCTACTACTGTTGTGTCATCAGCGAACTTGACGATGGAGTTGGAAAACCTGTGTGTATACAGGGAGTACACGAGGGGACTGAGGACACACCCTTGTGGGGCCCCCATGTTGAGGATCAGTGTGGAGGAGGTAATGTACCTCTCAAAGCACTTTATGATGACGGAAGTGAGTGCTACGGGTCGGTAGTCATTCAGTTCACTTACTTTCCCTTTCTTGGGCACAGGGGTTGATAGTGGACATCTTGAAGCAGGTGGGGATAACGGCCTGAGCTAGAGAGAGATAGAAAATGTCAGAAAACACAACAGCTAGCTGGTCTGCACTTGCTCAGAGTTGTTATGCTCGAAACATGAGGAAAGGGTGTCTAGGTCGTCCAGTAAGGTGGCGTTGTTGTCCGCGACGTGACTGGCTTTCATTTTGTAATCCGTGATCGTTAAAAAGCCCCTACCACATACGCCTCGTGTCCGACCCTCTGAATTGCTCCTCCATTTTGCCCCTATACTTATGGACCCCAGGAAGAGTAGCAGCTGCATGTGCAGTAGCTAATGGGGATCCTCATAAACTACACTGAATTTGAAAAGCATCGCAAGGGACAGGCTGATTAGGACATGTACAGACGCGCACACACACATACAACGGACAAGCGCGCACACAACGAACAAGCACGCACACAGACACACACACTTTTCAAGAAGAAGCTCAGGTGGCTATGAGTGTAGCTGGCTGCCGGATTTAATGCTCTGGCTGATCACATTCCAGCTGGGACTAGCACAACACCCCATGTGTTAGTAACGTATGTGTCTCTGTGTGTGCCGGTACGTGTTCACATGAGGGCCTCGTGTCAGTAGGCTTACAGTATACTGTAATATTATGTGTGTTTGTCATACTGCCTGTGTCCGTGAATAGTGGCAAATGTGTAAAGTGTGTGTGTGCATGCCTGTGTGCCAGCGTGTGTAGATTGTGTGTAACCAGATCTGGGCATACCTCTTGCTAGGGGGTCCGAGCACACGGCTAGCCAGCCTGCCACTCCTGCCTCTGGCACCACACAGACTGGCAGCTCCAGACCACTTTGTCACCCCCATCCCCCTGTCTTTCTCTCCCGCCCTCTTCCATCCCTCTATCCCCTCTTCCCATCCCATACCTAGTCAGTTGTCCAACCGAATGTATTCAACTGCAATGTGTCTTCCGCATTTAACCCAACCCCTCTGAATCCATCCCCTCACCCCCCTCCCTCATTCTCTCCTTCTCCACCTCCTACAGTCTCTTCTTCCCCCTCTCTCCACCCTGGTTGTGATTGTGGTCTAAGGCTGACTGACTCAGACCTTCACACACCACACACACACACACACACGCGCGCACACACACACACACACACACACACTGAAAGCAGGGGCCTGTGGCCGAGTCACATGCAGAGCACAACACTTAGCTCCTCAATAGCCTGCAGTAGTTCATAGTGATTTGATCGTAGCCCCTATGTTTATAAGCATAGATTCCAAGGTCATTCGCATCAACCACACAATGTTTTTTTTTAGGTTGCTTAGGAATGTCAGAATTGCTGACCAGATAACCCAGCTTTCTCTCTTTTCCTCACTCTTTCTATTTTCCCCCTCCCTTTTATCTTTCTGCTCTCTGCTTATTACTGTAAAACCGCACTGGGAGAAGGCGTCAATAACGTTGCTGCTGGAGTATATTATCGGACAGCTGACGCGAATATCAATATCATGTGTTTAGCCCTTTGTGTTTGGCCCAGAGGACTGTTTGTATTTCCCTTCGCGCGTCAAATCCACTCAACTCGTTCACTCGTTCCACAGGTTAGCCGCGGTGGCTCCAGCGAATCGAATGGGAGAATTATGTGTTGTTTTGTCTTGCTCATGAAATCTCCACAAAGCAGTTTTCATGAGTGGCAGATGTCGATATAGATTTTGATATAGACTCCCTCTTTATTTTGCTCAGAATAGATTGAAACACAGATCTAGCAAAACACTCAGTCACGGTCTCTCTCTCTCTGACACACACAGGGGACGGGCTGTTTATGACACACACACACACACAGATGAGAGGGGACAAGGAAGACGTTGTGATTCAACATGTGGAGGCCGCATTTCATCTGAGCTGAACTCATAATTCTGTCGCTTCAAATAGATTAACCACACTACACACACACACACACACACACACACACACACACACACACACACCTTCCCCCGGCACCACTGCCGTGCTAAATCAAATCAGATTGCTACGCCACACGTTTGTTTGTTTGTGTGTCTGTAATCAAAATGTGCTCCACAGAGAATGAAGACCAAATCATTTTACACCCAACGCCCCCCTCTCCCTTCTCCTCCCTCTCTCCCCAACCAGGGGAGAGTACAGCAGGATTTTTATCATTCGTCACAATCAGATTACATGTTGGAAGTGTTATAATTACAGCTTTAGCTGATTAATGGGCAAGCTATAATTAGGACAGGGGACACACACACACAGAGAGAGGGAGAGAGAGAGATACAAATCCAGAAAATAGATGTTCAATTCTACAACCACCTAAAAGGAAGTGATTCCCAAACCTTCCATAACAAAGCCATCACCTACAGAGAGATGAACCTGGAGAAGAGTCCCCTAAGCAAGCTGGTCCTGTTCACAAACACAAACAGACCCCACAGAGCCCCACAACAGCAACACAATTAGACCCAATCAAATCATGAGAAAACAAAAAGATAATTACTTGACACGTTGGAAAGAATTTACCAAAACAACAAAGCAAACTGGAATGCTATTTTGCCCTAAACAGAGAGTACACAGTGGCAGAATACCTGACCACTGTGACTGTCCCAAAATGTAGGAAATCTTTGACTGTTTACAGACTCAGTGAGCATAGCCGTGCTATTGAGAGAGGCCGCCGTAGGCAGACCTGGCTCTCAAGAGAAGACACACTGCCCACAAATGAGGTGGAAACTGAGCTGCACTTCCTAACCTCCTGCCCAATGTATGAGCATATTAGAGACACATATTTCCCTCAGATTACACAGACCACAAAGAATTTGAAAACAAATCAAACATTGATAAACTGACATACAGTCAAAGGTTTGGACCCACCTACTCATTTAAAGATTTTTCTTTATTTTGACTATTTTCTACATTGTAGAATAATAGTGAAGACATCAAAAGTGTGAAAGAACACCTATGGAATCATGTAGGTACCAAAAAAGTGTTAATCAAATCAAAACATTTTAAATTTTTGATTCTTCAAAGTAGCCACCCTTTGCCTTGATGACAGCTTTGCACACTCTTGACATTCCCTGAACCAGCTTCATGAAGAATGCCTTACCAACAGTCTTGAAGGAGGTCCCACATATGCTGAGCACTTGTTGGCTACTTTTCCTTCACTCTGCGGTCCAACTCATCCCAAACCATCTCAATTGGGTTGAGGTCAGGTGATTGTGGAGACCAGGTCATCTGATGCAGCACTCCATCACTCTCCTTGGTCAAATATCTCTTACACAGCCTGGAAGTGTGTTTTGGGTCACTGTCCTGTTAAAAAACAAATGATAGTCCCACTAAGCGCAAACCAGATGGGATAGCGTATCCCTGCAGAATGCTGTGGTAGCCATGTTGGTTAAGTGTGCCTTGAATTCTAAATAAATCACTGACAGTGTCACCAGCAAAGCACCATCACACCATCACACTTTCTCCTCCATGCTTCTCAGTGGGAACCACACATGCGAAGATCATCCGTTCACCTACTCTGCGTCTCACAAAGACACGGTGGTTGGAACCAAAAATCTCACATTTGGACACATCAGATCAAAGGACAGATTTCCGCTGGTCTAACGTCCATTGCTTGTGTTTCTTGGCACAAGCAAGTCTCTTCTTCTTATTGGTGTCCTTTGGTAGTGGTTTCTTTGCAGCAATTCGTGAAGGCCTGATTCATGCAGTCTTCTCTGAACAGTTGATGTTGAGATGTGTCTGTTATTTGAACTCTGAAGCATTTATTTGGGCTGCAATCTGAGGTGCAGTTAACTCTAATTAATTTATCCTCTGAAGCAGAGGTAACTGGGTCATCCTTTCCTGTGGCGGTTTCATCATAGCGCTTGATGGTTTTTGCGACTGCACTTGAAGAAACGTTCTTTGGCAATATCTAGAGTCTAGAGAGACTAGAGAGAGAGAGACTAGAGAGAGAGAGACTAGAGAGAGAGAGACTAGAGAGAGAGAGACTGGAGAGAGAGAGAGCGAGAGAGACTGGAGACTAGAGAGAGCGAGAGAGACTGGAGACTAGAGAGAGCGAGAGAGACTGGAGACTAGAGAGAGCGAGAGAGACTGGAGACTGGAGAGAGACTGGAGACTGGAGAGAGCGAGACTGGAGAGAGCGAGACTGGAGAGAGAGGGAGAGCGACTGAAGTGAGGGAGATTTTCAAGGAGGGAGATTTTCAAGGAGAGAGACTGGAGAGAGAGAGACAGAGACTGTAGGGACTGGAGAGAGAGACTGAGAGACAGAGACTAGACAGAGACTAGACAGAGACTAGACAGAGACTAGACAGAGACTAGACAGAGACTAGACAGAGAGAGAGACTAGAGAGAGAGACTGGAAAGAGAGAGAGAGACTGGAAAGAGAGGGAGAGACTGGAAAGAGAGGGAGAGAGAGAGAGACCGGAGAGAGAGGGAGACTGGAGAGAGAGCGAGACCAGAGAGCGAGACAGAGTTGAATGGATTAGAAAAAGCTATAAAGGACAATCAAAATTCATTGGACTCCCCAATTACTGACCAGGAGCTCTATAAGAAACTTCAGTCTCTCAAATTGAAAAAAGCATGTGGACCTGATGGCATCCTAAATGAGATGCTCAAACTCACTAGTGCAAAATTTAAATTGGCTATATTAAAACTGTTTAATTTGATCCTGAGTGTAGGTTATTTCCCTGACATCTGGAATCAAGGACTCATAACCCCAATCTTTAAGAACGGAGACAAATTTGACCCTAACAATTACAGAGGCATTTGTGTGAACAGTAACCTGGGGAAGGTCTTCTGTAGTATTATCAATGTAAGAGTTCTAAACTTCCTTAATAAGCACAACTTCCTTAAAAGCCCAATTGGATTTATACCAAAACATCGCACAACTGATCATATTTACACCCTACACACCCTGATAGATAAACATGTCCACCAAAATAATACCAAATATACGCTTGCTTTATCGACTTCCAAAAAGCATTTGATTCCATTTGGCATACAGGACTGTTCTACAAAGTTATTGAAAGTGGTGTAGGGGGTAAAACATATGACATAATTAAATCGATGTATACTGGCAATACGTGCAGCATTAAAATTGGTAAGAAAATAACATAATTCTTTAACCAGGGATGGGGCCTTCGCCAGGGTTGCAATCTGAGCCCTGCACTCTTCAATATTTACATTAGCGAATTGGCCACTATTCTAGAAAAATCCTCAGCCCCTGGTGTTAGTCTCCACAATTCAGAAGTTAAATGCCTACTTTTCGCAGATTACCTATGCCTGCTGTCACCCACAGCACATGGCTTACAGCAGAGCCTGGACCTGCTAGAGCAGTACTGCCAGACCTGGGCCCTGGCAGTAAACCCCAAAAATACTAAAATAAGGATTTTCCAGAGAAGATCCAGATCTCAGGGAATTAGACCAAAGTTCTCAATTGGTACAAAATATATAGAGTACTGTACACACTACAATTACTTAGGTTTAAAAATAAGCTCAACTGGACACCTTAATGAGGCAGTGAATGAACTGAGAGAGAAAGCATGCAGGGCATTCTACGCCATTAAAAAACTAATTCAAATTGAAATTAAAATTTGGCTAAAACTAATTGAATATGTCATTGAACCAATTGCACTTTATGGTAGCGAGGTGTGGGGTCCACTTGCAAAACAAGATTTCATCAAATGGGACAACACCCCATTGAAACCCTGCATGCAGAGTTCTGTAAGATTCTCCTACATGTCCAGAGTAAAACTACAAACAATGCATGCAGGGCAGAAATTGGCCAATATCCACTAATAATAAAAACTAAAAAAAGAGCAATTAACTTTTGGAAACATCTAAAATACAGTGACCCCCTCTCATATCATTACCAAGCCCTGCAATGCCAAGAGCTGAGCAAAGAAAAGAGTCCCCTCATCCAGCTGGTCCTGGGGCTGAGTTCACAAACCTGTTCTACTAACACACTGAAGCCTCAGGACCAGAACATCCAATCAATCAGAATAAACCAAATTACAACACAGTCAAAACAAAACTACATTGCTTACTGGGAAACACAAGCACAAACACAAAGCAAAATGCAGTGCTATCTGGCCCTAAATCGACAGTACACCGTGGCTAAATATTTGCCCATGGTTACTTATCAAAACCTTAGAAAAACCTTGACAAAGTACAGGCACAGTGAGCACAGCCTTGCCATTGAGAAGGGTAGACACAGGAAAACCTGGCTCCCTGTAGAGGAAAGGCTGTGCAACCACTGCACAACAGCAGAACCTGAGACGGAGCTGCATTTCCTGATAAAATGTCAAAAATATAAAACAATTAGTGTCATTTTTCAAAGACCTCTCTGATGAGGATAGGCTACCCGTCCTGTTGGGGGAGGACACAGAGAGCTGTGGGTTGGCAGCGCACTACATTGCTGCCTGCCATAAGTTGAGGGACAGTGTCTGACAGACCAATCAACCTGCACATGTACTCTACTGTATGCTTATTGTTATTGTTGAATGTATGGTTATTTTGACCCTTGGTTATTGTTGTTAATGTTCTCCCGTTGATACTATTGATTATTATTATTAATTATGTTAATATTGTAAATCTCCAAAGTGAGCTTTGGCAATATGTACATTGTTACGTCATGCCTATAAAGCAAAGCGAATTGAATTGACTGGAGAGAGACAGACTGGAGAGAGGGATAGACTGGAGAGAGGGTGAGGGAGGGAGGCCATGAGCAGGCAAACAGGCCCAACCCCCACTCTTACACTAGCCCAAGCCAATTGCATGTATCAGATGCTCAGCAGGCTCTGCTCACACTTACTGGTCTGACAACATTGGACACTTTATGGAACACAAAGCCTTCACTATCTCATCCTGGGATATTCAAGGCCTGAGGGCATCTGTCTTTGATCTAAAGAGCAGGAACCTGGACTTCACCAAATAAATTAGAAATGCAGACAGTGTCATCCTACAAGAAACATGGTATAGAGGAGATGTACCCACTGGTTGCCCTCTACGTTACAGAGAGCTGAACATCCACCAAACTACCAGGTTTGAAACAGGGAAGGGGCTTAGGGAGTATACTAATTTGGTATAAAGCAGACTTAACTCACTCTATTAATGTAAGGGCACAAGGTGAGACCCAAATGCAGACACAGGAGGCAGATGGTTGAACTCCGATATTTATTATAACAAAGGCAGGTCGGGGACAGGCGAGAGTTTATAAACCAGGTCAGAGACCAACCAGTACCAGACGATAGGCAGTCTCGAGGTCAGGCCAGTCAGGGGTCAGAAACCAGATCTGAGTCCAAAACAGTACAAGGGGATAGGCAGGCTGGTAGTCAGAACAGGCAGAGTGGTCAGGCAGGTGGGTACGGAGTCAGGACAGGCAAGGGTCAAAGTAAACAGAGACTGGGAAAAATAGGAGCAAGGAAAACGCTGGTTGACTTGGCAAACAAGACGAACTGGCACAGAGAGACAGGAAACACAGGGACATATACACCGGGGATAATAAGCGACCACTGGAGGGGTGGAGACAATCACAAGGACAGGTGAACCAGATCAGGGTGTGACAATTCAATTATTCAAAACGTTTTACATTTGGCTAGAAATTCAAAAGGAAATGAAACAAAATGGAGAGAAAAAAAGTCCTCTTGTGTGCTACCTATATCCCCCCCCACTAGAATCCCCATATTTTAATGCAGACAGCTTCTCCATTCTAGAGGGGAGATCAATAATTTCCAGACCTAGGGACATGTACTAATCTGTGGTGACCTAAATGCCAGAACTGGACAAGAACCTGACACCCTCAGCACACAGGGGGACAAACATCCAACTGGAGGTGACAGCATTCACTCCCCCATATACCCCCCTAGACACAACTACGACAACATAACCAACAAAAACCTGTCACAACTCCTGCAGGTCTGTCGCACGATGGGTATGTACATAGTCAATGGTAGGTTTCAAGGGGACTCCTACTGTAGGTACCTCTATAGCTCATCTCTTGACACTAGTACTAAAGACTACTTTATCACCAACCTCAACCCAGAGTCTCTCAATGTTCACAGTCAGCCCACTGACACCACTATCAGATCACAGCAAAATCACAATCTACTTGAACAGAGCAAAAATCAACCATGAAGTATCGAAGCCAAACAAACTTAAGAAATGCTATAGATGGAAGGAGGGTAGTGTAGAAACCTACCAAAAAACAATTGGCCAACAACAAATCCAATCCCTCTTAGACAACTTCCTGGACAAAATGTTTTCCTGTAATAGTGAAGGTGTAAACTTAGCAGTAGGAAGCTAACATATCAAATCAGCTAACATATCACATTTTATTTCCATCAGAAAACCTAAGACGACTAACAACAATGAGAAATGGTTTGATGAAGAATGTAAAAACCTACGAAGGAAATTGAGAAACCTTTCCAACCAAAAACACAGAGAACCAGAAAACCTTAGCTTACCCCTTCACTATGGTGAAACACTAAAACAATACAGAAATATACAAAGAAAAAAGAAGGAACAGCATGACAGAAAAAAGCTCATTGTGATTAACGAATCCATAGAATCAAATCACCTCTGAAAATTGGAACACACTAAACAAAAAACAACACGGAGAGCTATCTATCTTAAATTCAGAATAATGGATAAACCACTTCTCCAACCTTTTCTGCCATATAACAAGGAACCAAGAGTAAAAACATAGAGTGCATTCGGAAAGTATTCAGACCCCTTGACTTTTTCTACATTTTGTTACATTACAGCCTTATTCTAAAATGTACAGGACAAAATAGAAACCCTCCAACCCAAAAAAGTCTGGTGTTGATGGTATACTAAACGAAATGATCAAATATACAGACCACAAATTCAAATGGGCTTAAACTCTTCAACATTATCCTCAGCACTGGCATCTTCCCTAATATTTGGAACCAAGGCCTGATCACCCCAATCCACAAAAGTGGAGACAAATTTGACCCCAATCATTACCGTGGAATAAGCGTCAGCAGCAATCTCGGAAAATCCCCTGCAGTATCATCAACAGCAGACTCCAAAATGTAATCAGTGAAAACAATGTCCTGAGCAAATGTCAAATTGGCTTTTTACCAAAATAATGTACCACAGACCATGTATATACCCTGCACACCCTGATTGATAAACAAATAAAACAAAACAAACAGCGAAGTCTTCTCATGTTTTGTTGATTTCAAAAAAGCTTTTGACTCAATTTGGCATTAGGGTCTGCTATACAAATTGATAGAAAGCAGTGTTGGGGTAAAGCATATGACATTATAAAATCAATGTACACAAATAATAAACACAGATTTCTTTCCTAAAGGCCGTGGGGTGAGACAGGAATGCAGCTTGAGCCCCACCCTCTTCAACATATATATCAATGAATTGGCAAAGGCACTAGAACAGTCTGCAGCACCCAACCTCACTCTACTGGACTCAGAAATCAAATGTCTGCTGTTTGCAGATGATCTAGTGCTTCTCTCCCCAACCAAAGAGGGCCTACAGCAGCACCTACAGTGGCTTGTGAAAGTATTCACCCCCTTGGCATTTTTCCTATTTTGTTTTCTTACAACCTGGAATTAAAATTGATTTTTGGGGGGGTTGTATCATTTGATTTACACAACATGCCTACCACTTTGAAGATGCAAATTTTTTTTATTGTGAAACAAACAAACAACACAAACAAACAGAAAACCTGAGCGTTTCCCCCCCCCCCCCCCCCCCCAAAGTCAATACTTTGTAGAGCCACTTTTGCAGCAATTACAGCTGCAAGTCTCTTGGGGTATGTCTCTATAAGCTTGGCACGTCTAGCCACTGGGATTTTTGCCCATTATTCAAGGTAAAACTGCTCCAGATCCATCAATTTGGATGGGTTCCGCTGGTGTATAGCAATATTTAAGTCATACCACAGATTCTCAATTGGATTGAGGTCTGGGCTTTGACTAGGCCATTCCAAGACATTTAAATATTTCCCCTTAAACCACTCGAGTGTTGCTTTAGCAGTATGCTTAGGGTCATTGTCCTGCTGGAAGGTGAACCTCTGTCCTAGTCTCAAATCTCTGGAAGACTGAAACCGGTTTCCTTCAAGAATTTCCTTGTATTTAGCGCCATCCATCATTCCTTCAATTCTAAATAGTTTCCCAGTCCCTGCCGATAAAAAACATCTCCAGAGCATGATGCTGCCACCACCATCCTTCACTGTGGGGATGATGTTCTTGGGGTGATGTGAGGTGTTGGGTTTGCGCCAGACATAGCGTTTTCCTTGATGGCCAAAAAGCTACATTTTAGTCTCAGCTAACCAGGGTACCTTCTTCCATATGTTTGGGGAGTCTCCCACATGCCTTTTGGCGGACACCAAACGTGTTTGCTTATTTTTTTCTTTAACCTCTAATTCCTCCCAAACCCGGATCCGGGAGCACCCCCATCAGTAAAAAAAGCTGACTAGCATAGCCTAGCATAGCGTCACAAGTAAATACTAGCATCTAAATATCATTAAATCACAAGTCCAAGACACCAGATGAAAGATACACATCTTGTGAATCCAGCCACCATTTCTGATTTTTAAAATGTTTTACAGGGAAGACACAATATGTAAATCTATTAGCTAACCACGTTAGCAAAAGACACCACTTTTTTTACTCCACCATTTTTTTACTCAATCAGTAGCTATCACAAATTCGACCAAATAAAGATATAAATAGCCACTAACCAAGAAACAACTTCATCAGATGACAGTCTGATAACATATTTGTTGTATAGCATATGTTTTGTTAGAAAAATGTGCATATTTCAGGTATAAATCATAGTTTACCATTGCAGCCACCATCACAACTCTCACCAAAGCGACTAGAATAACTACAGAGAGCAACGTGAATTGCCTAAATACTCATCATAAAACATTTCTGAAAAATACACAGCGTACAGCAAATGAAAGACAAACATCTTGTGAATCCAGCCAATATTTCAGATTTTTTAAGTGTTTTACAGCGAAAACACAATATAGCATTATATTAGCTTACCACAATAGCAAACCACACAACAGCATTGATTCAAGCCAAAAATAGCGATAACGTATAACCCAGCAAAATATATTAATTTTTTCACTGACCTGCTCAGAATTCTTCAGATGACAGTCCTATAACATCATATTACACAATGCATATAGAGTTTGTTCGAAAATGTGCATATTTAGCGGCACAAATCGTGGTTATACAATGAGAAAAGTAGCCAAGCTGCAAAGAAAATGTCAGGAGAAATCTTGGGAAAGGCACCTATTCTAATCGATAAGTAATCATAAACTTGACTAAAAAATACAGGTTGGACAGCAAATGAAAGATAAATTAGTTCTTAATGCAATCGCTGTGTTATATTTTTATTTATTTAAATTAACGTTACTGCTACATACAGCGTGCGCTAAAGCGAGACCGCACCGAAATTCATGGCGGAATTATTGTTTAACATTTCTCAACATAAATACGAATTAACAGCATAAAGACTTCTTACTATTTGACGAGCTTCCATCAGAATCTTGGGCAAGGTGTCCTTTCTCCAGAACAATCGTCTTTTGGTTGAAAGATGTCCTCTTCTCCTGTAGAAATAGCAGCTAACACTAGCTATGTGCAGGAGAGGTGTCCAACTGGTGATAGCGCGACACAAAGAAATTCCAGAAAATCGCAATAAACTGCTATGTCGGTTTAAATTAACTACCTTATGAAGTTTTTAAGACAAAAATCAAATTAAATCAGAGCCGGAGATATAGAACTGCTAAAACGAAAGCTTTTCAGGACGCCATTGTGATGTCCCTCCTGCGCCAGGCATCCCGTTGAAAAGGTCGGACCTTCCATTCCACGGGCTTATATAGGGCCCCAGATGGTGCAATCCACTCCATTCAAATTCTCACTGCTTACTGACATCTAGAGGAAGGCGTATGCAGTGCATGTAGCCCCATAGCTTACATGGGAATTTATAAACTGACCCCAGAACAGAGACCTCGATTCCAGAAATCCCCATAGCTTACATGGGAATTTATAAACTGACCCCAGAACAGAGACCTCGATTCCAGAAATCTCACTCCTTGACAGGAAGTGTGCTGCAGAATGAGTTCTGTTTCACTCAGAGAAATAATTCAAACGGTTTTAGAAACTAGAGAGTGTTTTCTATCCAATAGTAATAATAATATGCATATTGTACGAGCAAGAATTGAGTACGAGGCAGTTTAATTTGGGAACGAATTTTTACAAAGTCGAAATGGCGCCCCCCTATTGCCAAGAGTTAAGCAATGGCTTATTTCTGGCCACTCTTCTGTAAAGTCCAGCTCTGTGGAGTGTACGGCTTAAGGTGGTCCTATGGACAGATACTCCAATCTCCGCTGTAGAGCTTTGCAGCTCCTTCAGGATTATCTTTGGTCTCTTTGTTGCCTCTCTGATTAATTGCCTCCTTGCCTTGTCCATTAGTTTTTGTAGGCAGCCCTCTCTTGGCAGGTTTGTTTTGGTAATAATGGATTTTACGGTGCTCCGTGGGATGTTCAAAGTTCCTGATATTTTTTTATAACCCAACCCTGATCTGTACTTCTCCACAACTTTGTCCCTGACCTGTTTGGAGAGCTCTTTGGTCTTCATGGTGGTGGTGCCCCTTGCTTACTGGTGTTGCAGACTCTGGGGCCTTTCAGAACAGTGTGTATATTTATACTGAGATCATGTGACAGATCATGTGACACTTAGATTGTACACAAGTGGACTTTATTTAACTTATTATGTGACTTCTGAAGGTAATTGGTTGCACCAGATCTATTTAGGGGCTCCATAGCAAAGGGGGTGAATACATATGCACGCACCACTTTTCCGTTTAACTTTTTTTGTTTGTTTTTGAAACAAGCATATATTTTTTTTTTTCACTTCACCAATTTGGTGTCCACATACTTTTGGTCATATAGTGTATGGACACCTGTCGAAACATCTCATTCTAAAATCATGGGCATTAATATAGAGTTGATCCCACCTTTGCTGCTATAACAGCCTCCACTCTTCTGGGAAGGCTTTCCACTAGATGTTGGAACGTTGCTGCGGGGACTTGCTTCCTTTCAGCCACGTGAGCATTAGTGAGGTTCGAGCACTGATGTCAGGGGATTAGGCCTGGCTCGCAGTCGGCGTTCCAATTCATCCAAAAGGTGTTCAATGGGGTTGAGGTCAGGGCTCTGTACAGGCCAGTCATGTTCTTCCACACGGATTTCAACAAACTATTTCTGTATGGACCTCACTTTGTGCACGGGGGCGTTGTCATGTTGAAACAGGAAAGGGCCTTCCCCAAACGGTTGCCACAAAGCTGGAAGCACAGAATCGTCTTGAATGTCATTGTATGCTGTAGTGTTAAGATTTTCCTTCATTGGAACTAAGGGGCCTAGCCTGAACCATGAAAAACAGCCCCAGACCATTATTCCTCCTCCACCAAACTTTACAGTTGGCACTGTGCATTCGGGCAGGTACCGTTCTCCTAGCATCTGCCAAACCCAGATTCGTCTGTCGGACTGCCAGATGATGAAGTGTGATTCATCCCTCCAGAGAACTGCTCCAGAGTCCAATGCGGCGAGCTTTACACCACTCCAGCCGACGCTTGGCGTGTGTGCGCCTGCTCGGCCATGAAACCCCATTTCATTAAGCTCCCGACAAACAGTTCTTGTTCTGACGTTCCTTCCAGAGGTAGTTTTGAACTCGATAGTGTGTGTTGCAACCGAGGACAGAAAACCTTTTACGCACTTCAGCAGTTGGCGGTCCTGTTCTGTGAGCTTGTGTGGCCCAGCCAGAGCCCGGACTTGAACCCGATCGAACATCTCTGGAGAGACCTGAAAATAGCTGTGCACCTGCGCTCCCCATCCAACCTGACAGAGCTTGAGAGGGTCTGCAGAGAGGAATGGGAAAAACTCCCCAAATACTGGTGTGCCAAGCTTGTAGTGTCATGCCCAAGAAGACCCGAGGCTGTAATCACTGCCTAAGGTGCTTCAACAAAATACTGAGTAAAGGATCTGAATACTTATGTAAATGTTATATTTCAGTTTTTAAAAATATATAAATCAGCAAAAAAATATATAAAATTCGTTTTTGCTTTGTCATTATGGGTATTGTGTGGTTTGATGAGTAAAAAAAACTATTTTATCCATTTCAGAATAAGTCTAACGTAACAAAATATGGAAAAAGTCAAGGGGTCTGAATACTTTCCGAATGCACTGTATGTACTAGTACTCCCACACTTTGTTTGTATTGCATATTTGACATATTACCTGAATTCCTTACCACCCATCTAGGGCTGTGGCCGTCATGAAATTTTGTCAGCCGGTGATTGTCAAGCAAATATCTGCCGGTTTCATGGTAATTGACCGTAATTAACAGCAAATCATGTTCATTTTATATAGCCCTTCGTACATCAGCTAATATCTCGAAGTGCTGTACAGAAACCCAGCCTAAAACCCCAAACAGCAAGCAATGCAGGTGTAGAAGCAACATAAACACATTTAGCATCTCCTGGCTTCCACACACAGCCTACAAACCAATGATGCAGACCTTTGGAACATCTACATTTTAAAAAAGTCTAATAAATCCATATCCTACACCATCACAATTAATCCATGATGTGTTTTAGACAGGTCTAAAGAAACATGATAAGAAGAAAATGTATTTCAGGAGGACAGAATACCATACTCCTTGTCCTTATGTCAGGCCATGATCTGACTATGCCATGTGTCTGTGGGCTTCACTAGTTCATTTAGCAGACAAGAATTCTTTGAATTCTGTGGCATTATTTTATATTATTTCATAGTATGAAGAGTACAATTGAACATAGCTGAATCAAATAGAAAGGGGCTTTTCCACCAAAGATTTCTGAGGGAGTGCGCCCACGCGGCTATTCTGTGTTGAGCGGTTAACAAAGAAACAGGTCTTCCTATAGGCTTAATTTAGAGTTATTTACGCAGCTTTAGTTGTGATCAAAACATATATCCCAACGTTTGTATTTTTAATACATTCTAAGGCTGCATGTTGCTCCTTTAATGATGATTTGTTGCACGAAAGGCATGAGCTCTGCTTTGTTATTTGCGCAGGCTGCACACATTTCATCAGTTCCTCCATCACAATTTGATAAGCACTTGATAATGCCTCGAATTTCCCAGCGGTATCCCCTTTGTGTGGCCGTAATGCCCCCCCAAAAAAATCCTGGACTTTTCCGGCAACTGGCTGTTGTGCCCTTAGACTGAATATAATCATTTTAATTCCCTGCTCCCGGCTGCGTGCTCCAAAGCACTTCTCACTCACATTGCTCTCAGACAGCTGAATTCTTATTAGCCGATGCCTGTCACGTCATCGGGGTCGCAACTGCGTGCGTCCTTATCCAATTCCGAGGCGCACCATGAAGATATTGGAAGAACTGTCCACATTTACTTTTCATCAGCCAACAAGATGAGTAGACTTAACAAACAGCAAAATCTCTAGCTTATCAACTTTTGTACTATGGGGGATAGTAGATTGACATAGGCTGGCTACTTGAAATTCTTAACTTGAAATGCATACACACACTGCTTATGTATGCCCGTTAGGCTCTACACCCGTTGTAAAGTGGATTAATGCGCTTCATTTTAAGAAGTTATTTGGTCACCTTAGTTGTGATACAAACCTTATCAAAACATATAGGCCTATGGGCTAAGCTACATGAGGTGTGATACTACGATTATAAAAAGCCTTACTGCACACTAGCTGGGCATCATTCACAAGTGATAACATATCATTCACAAGTGATAGGCTAATATTATCACCCATCAGACTGTTCTTGATTGCATCTTGTCTTTACATATACTTGTAATGAACATGATGGGAGACAGAGAGCTTGTTTCAAGCGCAGGACACAGCAGGTGTTTATTTGTAAAGGACCACAGAAGGAGGCAGGCAGAAGGTCATACACAGGGGGTCCAAAAAGGCAACAGTACAGGCAGGGAACAGGCTAGTAACGTCGCCCGGGAGATCAGGCAATAGGTTGATAACAGGAAATCCGATAGGCTAAAGTACAGGCAGGGAATAAGCAAAAGGTGTCGTTAGTGAGGCAGGCCAAAACTATCATACACGGGAGGATTCAATTACGGGAAAAACAGAGCTTCGACTAGAAGTGTGTCACAAAACAAACAATACCTCACAGTGATGGGGTGCAAAGAACTGAACTAAATAGTGTGTGATAATGACATACAGGTGTGTGAACAGGTGATCACAATTCAGGTGATTGGGATCTGGAGCGTGAGCTGCGTTCAGGGGATCTACAGTGGGGCAAAAAAGTATTTAGTCAGCCACCAATTGTGCAAGTTCTCCCACTAAAAAAGATGAGAGAGGCCTGTAATTTTCATCATAGGTACACTTCAACTATGACAGACAAAATGAGAAAAAAAATCCAGAAAATCACATTGTAGGATTTTTAATGAATTTATTTGCAAATTATGGTGGAAAATAAGTATTTGGTCACCTACAAACAAGCAAGATTTCTGGCTCTCACAGACCTGTAACTTCTTCTTTAAGAGGCTCCTCTGTCTTCCACTCGTTACCTGTATTAATGGCACCTGTTTGAACTTGTTATCAGTATAAAAGACCTGTCCACAACCTCAAACAGTCACACTCCAAACTCCACTATGGCCAAGACCAAAGAGCTGTCAAAGGACACCAGAAACAAAATTGTAGACCTGCACCAGGCTGAGACGACTGAATCTGCAATAGGTAAGCAGCTTGGTTTGAAGAAATCAACTGTGGGAGCAATTATTAGGAAATGGAAGACATACAAGACCACTGATAATGGGGCTCCACGCAAGATCTCACCCCGTGGGGTCAAAATGATCACAAGAACGGTGAGCAAAAATCCCAGAACCACACGGGGGGACCTAGTGAATGACCTGCAGAGAGCTGGGACCAAAGTAACAAAGCCTACCATCAGTAACACACTACGCCGCCAGGGACTCAAATCCTGCAGTGCCAGACGTGTCCCCCTGCTTAAGCCAGTACATGTCCAGGCCCGTCTGAAGTTTGTTAGAGAGCATTTGGATGATCCAGAAGAAGATTGGGAGAATGTCATATGGTCAGATGAAACCAAAATATAACTTTTTGGTAAAAACTCAACTCGTCGTGTTTGGAGGACAAAGAATGCTGAGTTGCATCCAAAGAACACCATACCTACTGTGAAGCATGGGGGTGGAAACATCATGCTTTGGGGCTGTTTTTCTGCAAAGGGACCAGGACGACTGATCCGTGTCGGATAGAATGAATGGGGCCATGTATCGTGAGATTTTGAGTGAAAACCTCCTTCCATCAGCAAGGGCATTGAAGATGAAACGTGGCTGGGTCTTTCAGCATGACAATGATCCCAAACACACCGCCCGGGCAACGAAGGAGTGGCTTCGTAAGAAGCATTTCAAGATCCTGGAGTGGCCTAGCCAGTCTCCAGATCTCAACCCCATAGAAAATCTTTGGAGGGAGTTGAAAGTCCGTGTTGCCCAGCAACAGCCCCAAAACATCACTGCTCTAGAGGAGATCTGCATGGAGGAATGGGCCAAAATACCAGCAACAGTGTGTGAAAACCTTGTGAAGACTTACAGAAAACGTTTGACCTCTGTCATTGCCAACAAAGGGTATATAACAAAGTATTGAGAGAAACTTTTGTTATTGACCAAATACTTATTTTCCACCATAATTTGCAAATAAATTCATTAAAAATCCTACAATGTGATTTTCTGGATTTTTTTTCTTATTTTGTCTGTCATAGTTGAAGTGTACCTATGATGAAAATTACAGGCCTCTCTCATCTTTTTAAGTGGGAGAACTTGCACAATTGCTGGCTGACTAAATACTTTTTTGCCCCACTGTATGTGTTTGAGAGTGTGAGTTGGAAGCAGACGTTACAATACTAAATAAAATGTGAAAATTGTTTTGAATGGACCATTATTATGCACCTGTCTTGAAACAGGGGCAGGGGGGGAAAATACATGCTATCTGTGCACTTAAAAAGCGAATGGAGGGCACTTTTCCCGTGGTTCATTTTCATGCCAGCCAGGTAGTCGATACTCCTGTTGTAAATAAGCAATGTGCTTAATATTAGGAAAGTTGAGAAATAAATAGAGTAGGCCTAGCCTATAGAAAGCTGATGGAATCCTCCCCTTTTTAATAGAGGCCATCACTCTGTTTTCTCTCGCAATTTCATTGCCTATAGAAATGTTGTGCAACATGAGCTCATGGGCTCTCATGAAGTGTTTGATTAGATTTTTGATCACATTTGCATTGATGTCAGAGTGATTAGAGGGACAATAGAGTGCTGAGTACAAGGCAGTTAGCAAGTTTGGTAGGCTACTAATGACCATCAGCAGCATCAGAGCTTGGAGAAACATAATTTTCGTGACTAAACGGTCACGTGGAATTTCATTGCTATCATGACTCGTGACTGCTTGTGTGGCGGTAATACGGTCACCGTAACAACCCTACACCCAACTAAATGTGTCACTAGTGAAACATAGTGGAAAAGTTGCAGTAAAGGGAGAACCGCACACAGTAATCATTTCGATTAACCTTCTATTACAGACTCATTTTAGACATTTTATTTGCATACCAAGTTAACAAAATAGTCAACATGATTTTCAAAACTTTTATTGAATTTAGAGAAATATCATCACTATATTGTTCTCTGTAAAATGTTCAATGTTAATAACTGTATGAATCTGAAACTTGTTGATTCATTTAATGACTGATCCATCTAATTAATTATGTTTGATGTTTAAATGATCACTTTACTATCATTTATTTTGGCAACAGTGTCAACCATAGAGAGACAGTACATAGCGGACTTGTCTTGGTATAGACATTGCCATTGAGGGCTTCCACCTTTTAAAACTGGGTGGGGATTCCAATGGGTTTGGAGTGACCAGCCAATAATCAGAGAGCATTGTCTTCAAATTGGGTTGCCTATGGTTTGTAAACCAAAGACTAAGGTAATATCCAGGAGCCAAGACCAAGATTTATACCAGGACACTGGTCCCAAGATCCAGTGTGTTTGTGTGTGTGTGTGTGTGTGTGTGTGTGTGTGTGTGTGTGTGTGTGTGTGTGTGTGTGTGTGTGTGTGTGTGTGTGTGTGTGTGTGTGTGTGTGTGTGTGTGTGTGTGTGTGTGTGTGTGTGTGTGTGTGTGTGTGTGTGTGTGTGTGTGTGTGTGTGCGCGCGCGTGTGCGTGAGCGTGCGCTGAAAAAAATAAATGTGTGTTTGGGTGTTCACACTTCATTTTCAAACGAGCCCATTCACCACCAGTGGTGTAGAAATCTCCTTGGCTGTGTAACGACTCGATACCATTAGTGCTGCATGCAAAAATAGACCCCATTCTGACATGTTGACAGCGCCTGGTGAAAAACACGTCTGTTTGCTACAGTATGGCTGTGTCTCAAATGACACTCTGTACCATATAAAGTGCAGTGCTTTGGACCAGGGACCATAGGGCTCTAATCAAAAGTAATGCACTATGTAGGGAATAGGGTGCCATTTGGGATGTATCCTATGTATCTGAGAAACCATTGACGTTTAAACTAATTAAATTAGTCTATCTAATTTAAAGTTCGATATGCAGCCTTAAAGGCACATTTGCTGAATTGCTAGCTGTTATAATACGCCTCTCCTCCTGGTCCGTTGGATGTAGACTTCTTTGCATGCATCCCAATGAGGCAGTGTTATGTATGCACTGAATGTATAATGATGTTATACAAGACTTGCTCATCCTAACTTGCTGTGTTCTATCTCTCTCACTCTCTCCTCCCCTCTCTCTCCTCCCCTCCCCTCCCCTCTCTCTCCTCCCCTCTCTCTCCTCCCCTCTCTCTCTTTCACCCCCCCCCCCCCCCCCCCTCTCTCTTGAAGTCAACGCAGAGTGAAATCCAGAGAAGTAACTTCCAACTCTCATCCCTGTCTCACGGTAGGTCGATGTTTTACAGTTGTTTCCCCCACTCTGCTTAGGAGTTAGCTCTATTTTTGGGGGTTCTCCGCTTTCTCAGCGTATGTCCTGTGTCTCTACCGTTTTGACGTGCGCCCTGCCCCTCAATTGCTCCATTGCGTCCAGTGCAATCGAGCTGCCAGAACAAAGGTTTCCCATGCTGTATCTGTCCGTCATGTGCCCAGTCTGTCTATTGGGATGCTGGTGGCTGGTGTAATGATTAGCTTTTAAGATGGGATGAAAAATGAAACAATGCAACAGGTTTTTTTTTTGCTGTTCTTTTCATCTAAATATAAAAGCGTGTATTTTTATTGTTCAGTTGGAGCTGTACATGCAAGCATTTTGCTTGGGGAAAATGTGAGCCGTCATCATGGCAGACTGTGTCCCGCAGGAGATAAAACACGCACGGGCGGGCACACCTCCAACACAAACCTCCACACACATCCTCTCCTGGCTAACACACACAGTCAAACACATCCCACCTTCTCCGCAGGTTCTCACCCGGTCCAGTAAAGACAGATATGAACTGGGAGGTTTGATTACTGCAAAGCACATTTGTTTCCCACTCTGCTATGCTGATCATGTTTAACCAGCGTGTGTGTGTGACTTAAATTTTTTTCAGGGGCTTTTGTCTTTTTATTTTCACAGTGTGGTGTCATCGAGATAACGTCTCTTTTGCAAAACAGACCTTTTGTATTCATATCACAGCTCCCAGACAATGTACGTTGTTTTGACTGCCGTGTTGTGCCTGCTGTATATTGGGACAGTTGGTAACAACCTCCCAAAACATTACTTGTCTCCCTTCCCTCCTAAATTGCCGTAGGGGGGATGTCTGGGTCATGTTTTCCCCACTCTGCACCGGACGATAGTTTCCACTGCATATGCACCACCACTCCACTGCTCTATTGATCACGGCTGACCGCGGCGGCGGTGGGGTATGTGGTACGTCCCTGGCTCTCTACCGTTTGTGACGTGCGCCCTGCACTCAATTGCTCCATTGCGTCAAGTGCAATCGAGCTGCCTCACACCCTTTGACCTTTGGATATCATTGGTTTAAAGAAACTCGACTCTCAGAGGAAATTGACTGTGCTAGTGAGTAGACCTGGATGGTATACTGTGTACCGGGGTATTTTCGAAATACCCACGGTATGATTTTCAATAACGTCCCCAAATTATAACATGACGATCCATTGTTGTGCAGCGCAAGAGAAGTGATCACGTTACACTTGACGTTCACTACTAATGTTTGCCAGCTAAAATATCTTATTACTGTAAGTGTAACTATCTAACTATCTGTAACTATGTGCCCAATACATTTTCTCCAGCCCAGGGCTCCAGCTATACATTTGGTTTGCTAACTTGCTAGCTAAGTGTCTAGCTTGCAAGATCAAGCTTCTTGAGAGTAGGCTTAAACACTGGTGTACACTGATTTATAAGGCCATACTGGGTAAAATGCCGTTTGGTCTCTGTTCTTTTTTTAATCAGGTCGGTAAATAAATATCAATTACGGTCCCATTCTCATTTGCTTTTAACAGTACCAAGAATTAGAACAGGTCATGGTAGAAATAGTTTTAGTTACTCAGCTCTGTAGTCCTGAAATTCTCTCCTGAACATTTAAAAATGTGATGATCTAGTCTCATTGGGGGAGTTTAAACACTTGTAAATATCATAGAAGAGTGTAATTGTCTTTAGTACAGCTGTTTTTTAGTCAAGACATTTGTGTTTTTTAACATAATATGTAATTGTTCTACTGTATGTGTGTCTATAATTTAGTTTAATATTGTGTTAGTGTATGTAAGTTGTTTTGTCTGAAACTTTGTTCCCCCTGCTGCTATTGGACCAGGTCTCTCTTGAAAAAGAGATGTTATCTCAATGAGAAAAACCTGTATAAATAAAGGTTAAATAAATTAGAGACAATCAATCCCTTCTGGAGTCTTCGATCAAGATTGCTGCTGTCTAATAGTTTATAACTGTGAGTAGCCTTTTGAGATAGTTGGATACATTTATGAGCTGGGTTGTCTGTACTTGCAATTAGTTTGTTTACTTACACTTGTTAGTATTTAGCTAGTGTCCGGTAAGGGAATTCCCTAGTACTTTGTTTGCATTTGTATTTAAATGTTTATGTTTGAGACGAAATAGCGCCCTCTTGTGTGCACTGCCGGTAATACCGTATACCCCGGTATGGTAAAAGAACAGTATAAAGGTATAAGGGCACAAGGCGAGACCCAAATGCAGACACAGTAGGCAGATGGTTGAGCTCCGATATTTATTCAACCAAAAGGGGTAGGCAAACGGCAGGTCGTGGACAGGCGAGAGTTCATAAACCAGGTCAGAGTCCAAACAGTACCAGGCGATAGACAGACTCGAGGTCAGGACAGGCAGGGGCTCAGTGAACAGGTCCGAGTCCAAACAGAACAAGGGGATAGGCAGGCTCGAGGTCAGACCAGGTAGAGTGGTCAGGCAGGCGGGTTCGACGTCAGGACAGGCAAGGGTCAAATCCAGGAGGACTAGGAAAAAACAGACTGGGGAAAAAATAGGAGTTAGGAGAAACGCTGTTTGACTAGGCAAAACAAGACGAACTGGCACAGAGAGCCAGGAAACACAGGGATAAATACACCAGGGACGAAAAGGGTAAAACAGAAGACATCTGGAAGTGGGTGGAGACAATCACAAAGACAGGTGAAACAGATCAGGGCGTGACAAAAGGGATGTAAATCTGGCTACTGCCCAACTCTACTGGTGAGTACATTAGTGTGCATGCGAGTGTGTATAGCGTGCAAAAATATGGTGGCTGTATCCATGTATGTACAGCAGGGCTGTTTAAATAACTTGGGTCCTGGAGGTCCAGAACATCCCTGTTTTACATCCTCTCCTTCTAATCAGGGCCTGATTCAGATCTGGGACACCAAGTGAGTGCAATTGACTACGAGGTAGAAACAAAAAATGGTGGTTTGGCCCTTTCGGACTGGAAGTTGCTCTGATGTACAGTATACACTAACAGTATGTGTCTTTGAACGTGAAGTATACTCTCCCACTCCAGGTATCTCTCCCCTAGAGAGCTTTTCAGCCCACTCCCAAAACCCCACCACCCCCTCTCGTCTCTACATATAGTCACCGCGTCCAGTCACCACATCAACAGTCACAGCGCATCAGGTCCCAACGGACGCCCTAGCAGAAAGGAAGGGCAGGCAAGGACGCACTAACCACTAGCCACTGCTAGCTAGTGCCAGGCTAGCCAGGGCAGCAGAAGGCCGAGCTCAGCAGGGACAGCCCAATGCAATCTGTCTCTGGCGGAACACGTCAGGCCAATACACAACACAGCCAGCTCTCTTTACTCAGTGTTAAAGTCTCACACTGATCCCAGACCTGTCACTTATTGGCAGTGGCACAACAGAGAACACACCGTGTAGTACAGGGTTTTGCCGTTTAGCTGCTAACCCCCCGGTTTTGATAAATGTTTATTATGTTATCATTACATCCATGTGTTTTTGTTATGAGTGAGATATTGGTAGTGTTATTTGGAAGAGGGGAAAGTTAGAGAGCAAATGTGTGTTTGGGACAGTAAAACAGTAAGGGGGGAAAGTAAAGGAGAAGACATTAAAAAGAGAGACGGCGGCAATGAAAAAGAGTTCAGACGAAAAGCCACTTCAATGGCTGATGAATGCCGTGCACTGGGAGAGAGACAGCCACAGAATGATTTGGGGCCAGACAGTGCTGTCACACACCAAGCTGTGTGTGCGTGTGTGTCAAAGTGTGCGAGGGAATTATTAATATGCCGTGCTCTGTTTATAGTACACAGTTCATACTTTTAAAGGGATTGCTGCTATGAACAGGGGATTTCACTTTTAAGATGATCAAAATGAAACGATGCAACTTGTTTTTTGCTGTTCTCGTCATCTAAATGCGAAAGCATCGTGCGTATTTTTATTGTTCAGTTGGAGCTGTACATGCAAGCATCTTGCTTGGGGAAGTGTGAGCCGTCATCATGTCAGATTGTTTCCCACAGGAGATGATAAAACACACACAGTCAAACACATCCCGCCTTCTCCACAGGTTCTCACCCGGTCCAGTAAGGAAATATATGAACTGGGAGTGTAGTGACGGGGCGGTGAGTCGGAAGCAGGTGCAGGTGAAACGTTTTAAGAAAACAACAAAACCAAGAACACGATACTAACATAAGGCAGAACGCAAGAACAACGCACAGGCATGAAACTGGAACAGAAACAATGACGCCTGGGGAAGGAATCAAACGTAGTGACATATATAGGGCAGGTAATCAAGGAGGTGATGGAGTCCAGGCGAGTGTCATGAGGCGCTGGTGCGCGTGACGATGGTGACATGTGTATCGGGATAATGAGCAGCCTGATGACCTAGAGGCCGGAGAGGGAGCATACGTGACAGGGAGGTTTGATTACTGCACATTTGTTTCCCACTCTGCTACACGGATCATGTTTAAACAGCGTGTGGTGTGTGACTGTTTATTTCTGCCCGGGGGCTTTTGTGCACTGGGTGTTGTCCCAATACTCTCAAATGGGCTCCTCTAATTTTCCTCCTATGTAGAAACTGGGCTCCTATTGTTTATACTTTACTTTTTCCCCTACTACTAAACTAAACTTCTATGTCCCATTATACAAGTACAGTTTGATACAAGTAAGGCTTGTTTGAGACAAGCTATTGGATTATGCTATTTGGTATGAAACCATCAATTATGGTCGACCTCAGTCGAGGTAAAGCCCTATAAGCCTGGGATTGGATTAATTCGATGCTCGTGTGTGGAAGGGGGCCTATGGGGAGGATTAATGTATAGCCAGTGGCACCGCAATGTATGGGACTGGTGGGCTCATTGTACAAAACAACAATGTGGTTTGCTGTATTGTTTGAATGTTTTCTTGACAGGGTCAACCCAATGAGATGTGTCATCTTGTCTTCACGGTGGTTTTGAATTGACATCAAAGAAAGGCAACATTAACATTTCAACTTCAACAGTTCTAGCAATGACGTGGTGCAACGAATGAAAAGACAAGTGAGACAAATAATCCGCAGCTACTCACAAAACAAACTTACTAAACAGTTAAAAAGACAATGTCTGCAGATGGATTGGTGGTATTCAGTTGAAAACATCAACAGTTATCAGGTGGATGGAAATAAGAAATTCCACTCATGTTTGTGATTAAAAGATTAACGGTGTGCAATTTTTTTGTCCACCTTATTCTTAGATTTTTTTCGCAATGATATTTTTATTCTGTTTTCATATTGAGTTGCAGAATAACATTTGGGGTCTAGGAAGCCCTAACCTCCTGGGTCTAGGAAGCCCTAACCTGCTGGGTCTAGAAAGCCCTAACCTGCTGGGTCTAGGAAGCCCTAACCTCCTGGGTCTAGGAAGCCCTAACCTGCTGGGTCTAGAAAGCCCTAACCTGCTGGGTCTAGGAAGCCCTAACCTCCTGGGTCTAGAAAGCCCTAACCTCCTGGGTCTAGAAAGCCCTAACCTCCTGGGTCTAGAAAGCCCTAACCTCCTGGGTCTAGGAAGCCCTAACCTCCTGGGTCTAGAAAGCCCTAACCTCCTGGGTCTAGAAAGCCCTAACCTCCTGGGTCTAGAAAGCCCTAACCTCCTGGGTCTAGAAAGCCCTAACCTCCTGGGTCTAGAAAGCCCTAACCTCCTGGGTCTAGAAAGCCCTAACCTCCTGGGTCTAGAAAGCCCTAACCTCCTGGGTCTAGAAAGCCCTAACCTGCTGGGTCTAGAAAGCCATAACCTCCTGGGCCTAGAAAGCCCTAACCTCCTGGGTCTAGAAAGCCCTAACCTGCTGGGTCTAGAAAGCCCTAACAGCCCTAACCTCCTGGGTCTAGAAAGCCTTGGCCCTTCACTTGATTGTGGTACAGTCGTTCCCCTTCGCACGGCGAAGAGCAGGAAGCCACTAAATGTGTTATGGTTACAGTTATCACCAAAAGGCCCCTTGTCCTTTGGGAAGACGCATGTAGACCACGTCTCCCACCTCCAGCTCTAAAGTTAGTGCATTAGATACGTGTACATTATCTCCATAATTTAATTCTCAGTTAAATGTAACTTTCTGGTCCTTCTTGCATATACACCCAACAATACACCTGAGGAAGTCAGCGATGGTGAATCTAAAGTAGTGAACTCCTTTCAGTGGTGCTGTGAAGAGTCAATGTGTGTGAGTCGCAGGCTGTGCCGATGTTTGTAATGACGGCACCGTAGATGAGGGTGGTTTCAGCATTGAATGGTCCTACAGCTCCTGAACCAGTCAAACTAGCACAGAAGGCTCCCTTTGGTCTGCCTGCACTCACCCTCTCCAGCTCCTCCGCCTGGTTCCTCTGGAGCTGCAGTTCAGTCTTAGTGACGCACAGCTCCACTCGAAGAGTCACTCAGCTCGACTCTCTCTACTACCGCGACAGAACCCAGGATGTTCACTTTGTCTCTCAGCACCCTCAGCTCAGTCTTGATGTCAGGGGTGGTGGGGGTCTGGCCAGTCACCTCTTTTGTGGCTTGTCTCGGGTAGCTTCATAACCATGACTGTCAATCACACTCTCTCCATGAGCCCATACCCCAAACAGACAGCACAGCAACACCAGCAGACCTACAGCACCCCTCGTTCTAAAATGGTTGTATACAGGCTCAGTGCCCTCCTTTATATCCACAAACCACTTGAATAGTCAATAGTGAGATTTTGACATATGTCTGGTGGAACTGTTTCAAAAGAAAGCACAGACTGAACAATCACAGAGCGATATTACATTATAGATATGTCAGTTGTATCTGTTTCTTAAGATCGTGGGAGCACACGATGTGTTACATTTTAAACTCAGCACTCTCGTCACGGTAGCAGTCTCCTAAAATGTATGTTCTTGTTGACTGGCTTAAGTTACCATGTGGTGTTTACATGAAAAACTCTGTGATTTGAACCACATTAGGCTATATCGTGTCGGGTAGTTTTTTGATCGGTTTTGTCGGTCGGTCCCCCGCTCGCCTTCTGTTTCTCTCAAGTACGCACCCACACCCTTATGTGGGTGCACACACACGTGTACATACACATTTTCTCTCACTCTCCCTCACCCCCTAAAAAAAACTAAACAAAGCAGGCAAATTATGTTCTACTATGTAGTCGGCTTGAGACAAACATGGTTTGGGATAATTGGGCTGTATGCTTTACGTAACTCCCCAAAAGCCCTGACTTCAACCAAGGGATCAACTGAGGAAACAAACATGTCAAATTGTCCTCATCTAAGATTATTTACCCTCCCGAAGACATCTCTCCCCTTCAAAAGAGTGTTAAGTGTCTGGCGGTAGCAAATTATCCATTATTATTATTATTCCCGTTGGGAATTTCAGAAAGCTTTCCCGCCGGAATGCCTTTGTTTAATCTCAGCGGGTTCCCGCAGGATAAAAGGCCTGCAGTCAAAGACTCTGGGGAGGAAACATTCAAGAACAAACTTCATCATGACACAAGCATTCAAGAGCACAAGGAATTGCAATTACCAAGCAATTTCAGACACCAGACCGTGGCAATGTTATTGTTCTCATGTGGTTTTGGGAGTGTGTGTTCGTTACACCTTAATTACGTCTATGTTTTGCTTGGTCATTCTCTATTTGCAGCCTTTGCGTTTCGTCTTCGTACTTTTCCCTGGGAGTAAGCTTGACGTAAACGCTCTTGTCATGATGGAGCTTAATTGTATTAGTTGGCATCAATGCCCCCCTTATTGAACAGGCACCTAAGCACAAGAGTATTTAGCTAAAATGGCTAATACACGCTGGTGGGTATATTTGGTTCACATGCACCGTCTGAACGGTCAGTTAGTTTTGACCCCCCCAGGGGTTTGTTCAGTAGCACGGAAATGGACCTGATATGAATCAATTGACTAGAGATTAGTGACTGTACACACTATACAATAAAATGCCACCTGGAATGTGTGGGTTAAGATCCCATGGGTGTGTCTCTGCCTATGTGCGTGCATACTGTGCTTGTCTGTGTGTGCGAAAGAGAAAGACCATTAGTATCTGTCCCTGGCAGCCCCCGCGGGTACTCCTGGTCCATAATCTAGCCGCATGGTCTGGTTGCTGCAGGTGTTAAAAAGGCCTGTGTCATGCGTCCATTCCCTGGAAGGATCCATAATGTCACAGAAGCCAAAGCAACAACAGATCATCAGATCACTTTACCCAAGCACACACATTTGGAATGATAGGTGGGGAAAAACGTGAAAGTCCACCTGATGCTTTTGTTTTCTTTAACTAGGCAAGTCAGTTAATTAAGGACAAATTCTTATTTACAATGACGTCCTACCCCAGACAACACTGGGCCAATTGTGCACCGCCCTATGGGACTCCCAATCACAGCCTGATGTGATTCAGCCTGGATTCGAACCGGGGACTCTAGTGACACCTCTTGCGCTGAGATGCAGTCCCTTAGACCGCTACACCACTCGGGAGCTCTGTAGTGCTCCATATTTAATCTGCGGTCTCTTTTTCCTGCAAATTAACTTCTTTATGGCAGACTATTGGTCTAAACTTGACTCTATAGGAGGAAGCAGTGGTAACATGGAACTCATAAAATTGATACACAAGGGAGGACAATGCTTAAGTAGGTGATAGCCACGGTGAAGACACAAATCGTTAAGCATTACCTTCTCTCCCTCTATTTACACCATTTGCAGGAAGAACATACTTAGAAACCTTTCAAAACGTCCAAAAAAAACATAAACAGACGGTCAGTTATGCTTACTACTTTGCATGCTAGAATCTCAGTTATTAAAACGAATTTCATCCCTTGTCTCAATTTTATGAGTTCCATGTTACCACTGCCTCCTCCTATAGAGTCAAGTTTAGACCAATAGTCTGTTATAAAGACGTTCATTTGCAGGAAAAAGAGACCGCAGATTAAATATGGAACATGACAGAGAACAAAAGAGTCAGGTGGGCTTTCATCACCTATCATTCCAAATGAGTCCAGTAGATGCTCCAATAAGAATACAATATGTATTCTTTTCTGGACTGACTCCTAAAAAAATGTGATTTATTGTTTGGGCCAATTATAGCTTACGCAGTAAGTGTGTGGAAAGCTACAGAGAAGCATCCGAGATCTAATCTTAAATGGCATTCATACTCTCCAATTTGGCGTAAAAAAGGAATTGTGTAGGTCTAGGAAGGGTATTTATACTTTCAAAGATATGTGAATGGACTCTTTAGCTTCCCGGAAATCCGCCAGTGTCTTAATGTCCCGGGGGTGGCTGAATTCTGGTAGAAAGTCAACGATATAATCTGTACTTATAGACCAAATATTGCCATTAGATCCAATAGTGATGTTGGTTTGTGATGAATCTGAATTGAACGCCAATGGAGAGTGTGGTTGGCAGGAACCACAGCTGCTAAGAAAATGATTGTACCAAGGTGGATACCTCATCGGTTACCATTGCAGCAATGGCTGCTCACATTTAAGGAAATTGTCCGATGGAACTGTCCACAGCCAGGATTCACAGGGCCAGGGTGACCACTCTGGACATCTGGAAAATAGCAGCAGTAGACATTTCTAAACTATTATCCAACAGATCTGTCTACGAATGGATCTCTATAATTTGTGACTATTTCTGATGTTTGTACTATGTAAGGTGTATTTATTTATTTGTGTTTTTGTTTCACGATAGATTTTAGATATGCTTAGATTACCGGGTGGGTGGGGGGTGTTCAATAAATAAATATAGTACCAGTCAAAAGTTTGGACACCTACTCATTCAAGTGTTTTTCTTTATTTTCACTATTTTCTACGTTGTAGAATTTATTTTTTATTTTTTTATTTCACCTTTATTTAACCAGGTAGGCCAGTTGAGAAAAGTTCTCATTTACAACTGCGACCTGGCCAAGATAAAGCAAAGCAGTGCGACAAAAAACAACAACACAGAGTTACACATGGGATAAGCAAACGTACAGTCAATAACACAATAGAAAAATCTATATACAGTGTGTGCAAATGTAGTAAAATTAGGGAGGTAAGGCAATAAATAGGCCATAGTGGTGAAATAATTACAATTTAGCATAAACACTGGAATGATAGATGTGCAGAAGATGATGTGCAAGTAGAGATACTGGGGTGCAAAAGAAATAACAATATGGGGATGAGGTAGTTGGGTGGGCTATTTACAGACGATCTGTGTACAGGTAAAGTGATCGGTAACCTGCTCTGACAGCTGATGCTTAAAGATAGTGAGGGAGATATGTCTCCAACTTCAGTGATTTTTGCAGAGAACTGGAAGGAAAGGCAGCCAAAGGAGGTGTTGGCTTTGGGGTGAGCAGTGAAATATACCTGCTGGAGCGCGTGCCACGGGTGGGTGTTGCTATGGTGACCTGTGAGTTGAGATAATGTGGGGCTTTACCTAGCAAAGACTTATAGATGATCTGGAGCCAGTGGGTTTGGCGACAAATATGTAGAGAGGGCCAGCCAACGAGAGGGTACAGGTCACAGTGGTGGGTAGTATATGGGGTTTTGGTGACAAAACGGACTACATCCAGTTTGCTGAGTAGAGTGTTGGAGGCTATTTTTTAAATGACATCGCCGAAGTCAAGCATCGGTAGGATAGTCAGTTTTACGAGGGTATGTTTGGCAGCATGAGTGAAGGAGGCTTTGTTGCGAAATAGGAAGCCTATTCTAGATTTAATTTTGGATTGGAGATGCTTAATGTGAGTCTGAAAGGAGAGTTTACAGTCTAACCAGACACCTAAGTATTTGTAGACGTCCACATATTCTAGGTCAGAGCCGTCCAGAGTAGTGATGCTAGTCGGGCGGGCGGGTGTGGGCAGCAATCAGTTGAAGAGCAGGCACTTAGTTTTACTAGCATTTAAGAGCAGTTGGAGGCCATGGAAGAAGTGTTGTATGCCATTGAAGCTTGTTTGGAGGTTTGTTAACACAGTGTCCAAAGAAGGGCCAGATGTATACAGAATGGTTTCGTCTGCGTAGAAGTGAATCAGAGAATCACCAGCAGCAAGAGCGACATCATTGATATATACAGAGAAGAGAGTCAGCCCGAGAATTTAACCCTGTGGCACCCCCATAGAGACTGCCAGATGTCCGGACAACAGGCCCTTGAATTTGACACACTGAACTCTATCTGAGAAGTAGTTGGTGAACCAGGCGAGGCAGTCATTTGAGAAACCAAGGCTATTGAGTCTGCCGATAAGAATTGAGGTGATTGACAGAGTCAAAAGCCTTGGCCAGGTCGATGAATACAGCTGCACAGTATTGTCTCTTATCGCTTGGGGTTATAATATCGTTTAGGACCTTGAGCGTGGCTGAAGTGCACCCATGACCAGCTCGGAAACCAGATTGCATAGCGGAGAAGGTACGGTGGGATTCAAAATGGTCGGTGATCTGTTTGTTAACTTGGCTTTCGAACACTTTAGAAAGGCAGGGCAGGATGGATATAGGTCTGTAACAGTTTGGGTCTAGAGTGTCTCCCACTTTGAAGAGGGGGATGTCCGCGGCAGCTTTCCAATCTTTAGGGATCTCAGACGATATGAAAGAGAGGTTGAACAGGCTAGTAATAGGGTTTGCAACAATTGCGGCGGATCATTTTAGAAAGAGAGGGTCCAGATTGTCTAGCCCAGCTGATTTGTAGGGGTCCAAATTTTGCAGCTCTTTCGGAACATCAGCTATCTGGATTTTGGTGAAGGAGAAGCGGGGAGGGGGGGCTTGGGCTTGGGCAAGTTGCTGCGGGGGGTGCAGAGCTGTTGGCCGGGGTAGGGGTAGCCAGGTGGCAAGCATGGCCAGCCGTAGAGAAATGCTTATTGAAATTCTCGATTATTGTAGATTTATCGGTGGTGACAGTGTTTCCTAGCCTCAGTGCAGTGGGCAGCTGGGAGGAAGTGCTCTTACTCTCTATGGACTTTACAGTGTCGCAGAACTTTTTGGAGTTTGTGCTGCAGGATGCAAATCTCTGTTTGAAAAAGCTAGCCTTAGCTTTCATAACTGCCTGTGTATATTGGTTCCTAACTTCCCTGAAAAGTTGCATATCGTGGGGGCTATTTGATTTTAATGCCGTACGCCACAGGATGTTTTTGTGCTGGTCAAGGGCAGTCAAGTCTGGGGTGAACCAAGGGCTATATCTGTTCTTACTTCAATTATTTTTGATTGGGGCATGCTTATTTAAGATGGTGAGGAAATCACTTTTAAAGAACCACCAGGCATCCTCTACTGACGGGATGAGGTCAATATCCTTCCAGGATACCCAGGCCAGGCCGATTTGAAATGCCTGCTCGCTGAAGTGTTTTAAGGGGCATTTGACAGTGATGAGGGGTGGTCGTTTGACCGTGGACCCATTACGGATTTAGGGTTGTACCTGGTAGGTTCCTTGATAATTTGTGTGAGATTGAGGGCATCTAGCTTAGATTGTAGGACGGCCGGGGTGTTAAGCATATCCCAGTTGAGGTCACCTAACAGTACGAACTCTGAAGATAGATGGGGGGCAATCAATTCACATATGGTGTCCAGGGCTTAGCTGAGGGCTGAGGAGGGCTATAACAAGCGGCAACAGTGAGAGACTTATTTCTGGAAAGGTGGATTTTTAAAAGTAGAAGCTCGAACTGTTTGGGCACAGACCTGGATAGTATGACAGAACTCTGCAGGCTATCTCTGCAGTAGATTGCAACTCCACCCCCTTTTGCAGTTCTATCTTGATGGAAAATGTTGTAGTTGGGGAATTTTTGGTGGCCTTCCTCAGCCAGGATTCAGACACCGCTAGGACATCAGGGTTGGCGGAGTGTGCTAAAGCAGTGAATAAAACAAACTTAGGGAGGAGGCTTCTGATGTTAACATGCATGAGACCAAGGCTTTTACGGTTACAGAAGTCAACAAATGAGAGTGCCTGGGGAATAGGTGTAGTACTGGGGCTACAGGGCCTGGGTTAACTTCTACATCACCAGAGGAAGAGTAGGATAAGGGTACGGCTAAAGGCTATAAGAACTGGTCATCTAGTGCGTTGGGAACAGAGAATAAAAGGAGCAGATTTCTGGGCATGGTAGAATAGATTCAGGGCATAATGTACAGACAAGGGTATGGTAGGATGTGAGTACAGTGGAGGTAAACCTAGGTATTGAGTGACGTGAGAGGTTGCATCTCTAGAGGTGAGGTCTCCGCATGTGTGTGGGATGGGACAAAAGAGCTATCTAAGGCATTTTGATCAGGACTGAGGGCTCTACAGTGAAATAAAACAATAAGAACTCACCGAAACAGCAGTAGACAAGGCATATTGACATTAGAGAGAGGCATAAAGCAATCACAGGTGTTGATCAGGAGAGCTAAGACAACAACGGGTAAATGGCGATGAATGGGCAGCGAGGGTCAGTTAGGTATACACAGGACCTGAGTTCAAGGCAGGGGCCGACAGATAAACCAAATGAGGTACCGTGTTGGACGAACAGTCCAGCAGGCATCAGCTGTGTAGCCGAGTGATCATAGGGTCCAATGAGCAGCAATAGGTGAGTCAGGGGGCCGTTCGGTAGTCGCTACTATGCTAGGTGAGCGGGAGACACAGCGTTCAGAAAGTGGCTAGCAGATGGGTCTTCGGCGACATCACAACGTAAAAGCCTGTTGAAACACATCGGACCATTACGTCGGCAGACCAGTCGTGATGGATCAGCGGGGCTCCGTGTCGATAATAAAGGGTCCATGCCAATTGGCAAAAGAGGTATTGTAGTCCAAGAATTAGCTGGTATACTTCGTCGGCTACCCTGAGAGATGGGCCTAGCTCGCGGCTAGCTCAAGACTAACTGGTGCTTGCTTTTGGACAGAGGCGTTAGCCAACAATAGCCACTCAGTTGCAGCTAGCTAGCTGCGATGATCCGGTGTAATGGTCCAGAGCTTGCGGCAGGAATCCGGTGATGTGGTAGAGAAAAACAGTCCGATATGCTCTTGGTTGATATCGCGCTGTGCAGACTGGCAGTTATTGTCCGAGCTAAAGCTGGCTGGTGTCCGAGCTAAAGGTGAAGACCACTAGCAGTGGCTAACAATGACTAATAGCTAGTAGCTAGTTAGCTGGCTAGCTGCTAATGGAGGTTCCAGTTATAACGTATAAAAATAGCAGAGATGTACCACATTGGGTGAGGCGGGTTGCAGGAAAGTATATTTTGTTCGTAGATGAAAAGTGAGATTAAAATAGATCAGGAAAAAAATACGAAAAACAGACTATTTACACGGGACAAGGCAAACACATGTCCGACTGCTACGCCATCTTGGATCAGAACCAATAATAGTGAAGACATCAAAACTATGAAATAACACATATGGAATCATGTAGTAACCCAAAATATATGTTATATTCTAGATTCTTCAAAGTTGCCACCTTTTGCCTTGATGACAGCTTTGCACACTCTTGGCATTCTCTCAACCAGCTTCATAATTAACACTGCTGGCAGATTCCCATTTTTACTGCGGGCCCAAAACGCATCCCAGAATAGTCTCTCTGTTGCAAAACGCCGCCTACACTGTATTCCCACTCAGAGCTAATAAGAGACACCAAGCTGTGTATGTGTGTGTTATTTGCCACTTACGTTGAGTTCGTTTTTTCCCCTCCCAGTCAAACATATATTAATGTTGTCAGCACTAGAGAGTATGGAAGAGCTATAGGGAGACGGCGAAGCCAAGAGAAGGAGGCCACTTGAGAGAGAGCGGGCGGAAGGCTTTGAGAGAAATCAAGCAATTTAGTTGGTTACTTGAGTGTAGCATGTTGTAAAAGGATGGGAACACAGCTGGGACAAACTTGGCTTAGACGAACACACTCATGTGTTCATGCTCACAGTCTCTCATCTTCCTCCTCTTTATTTGTCTCCCCCCCTCTATTTCATGTCTCCTCCTTCCATTTTTCATTTACCTCGCTCGCTCAACGTCCCTCTCTCTCTCCCTGTGCCCTACCTTCCGTATTGCTTGCTATTCCTACATCCTCCTGTCTTTCGTGTACCTTCTCCCTCTCTTGCTGTTAGTGTTTTTTCCCTCTTGCCCTCTAAATTTCTCCCTCGCTGTCACTCTTCCTCTCCTCTGCACCAGTCCTCTCCTCTATTTGTGTATGCACCCCCCACTCCCTCCGTCCTCTATCGAGTCAACACTGTTGCTGTAGAGTCTCAAGGGGCGATACATAGCGAGAGAGAGGTTGAAAGCTAGAGAGCGGGCGCCAGGTGAGGCACCACATGGCCCGGAGCTCCCGCTAAGCACATTAGCCGCTAACGCTAACCCAAACTCTGTTCCCAGTGGATGGGCCATACTGTAGCAGCTAGGCTAAAAATGAGCTCCGGCACCATGACCTCATTCTCTGTTCACGTCAAATCAAAGCCTCCGGTTTACAAGCTACCGCTGCTTCCGTCGCCACCTCCTAGTCAGCTATTAGTTTGTCTAATTTTCTCTGTATCTCTTTCTCTCTCGTGGTCTCCCGCATCCTCCCTCACTCTATTGCGGTACGAGGAAGAGCATGGAATAGTTTACAGCGTTGGGTGAAGTCACTGATGATCACCACACAGCCTCAGGGAAGCTAACATTCCCTTTAGCATTTGCTAGCCTGCCTCTGCTCTACTAGGCAGTAGGGTTGGAGAGTATCCAGAGTTTCATATCATCATACCGTCCTTTTCTTTCACATTTACAGTATTACCGGCTTAGTACACAAGGGGGGCGCCAAAAATACAAAAAAAAGCACATTGGATGTCTATTACCAGAATGCTAACAAAATTTGCACAAATAATAGCACATTTCCATGGAGGCTGCTAGCTAAATTAGCTAACGAGCACAAACAAAATTAAACACATTGTATAGACAGGCAATCCAGCTCATAAAGTTATACGTGTATAGGTAGGAGCTACCAATGTCATTTGTGAGTTTGGACATTTACAAGCGAATGTAAACGAGAGATATTGTGCAAATTAACAAAGGTTTGACGCATGCTTATGTGAAGGAAGAACGGTACTGTGTACACACTGTGTCTGTGTGGAGACTGGGAGTCGCTGGCCTGCCTGCTCTGCTAGGAGAAGAGGGGGGAGGAGCAGACAGGCCCAGAACAGAGAGGAGAAAAAAATGCAAGGAAATCAGCTGTAGCGGCGGCTGTACAGATAATTGGTCCAAAGGGCTTTGACCTCTCAAACACGGCAGAAAGCTTAACAATATGATGCCCCGTGATCTTATTAATTCAGCCACTTACTTAGATAACTAGCAAGTTAAAATGAGGGGTTGCCCTAATGCAGAATTCTTTGTTCTTCACACCGGAAGAAGAAAAAATTCAGCGCATAAGAAATACTGTATCTTGCCGCGTTTTATAAACGCAGATCTAAAATGCTTCTTGTTGTAATTTCTGCTCGGCATCAAACTAATGTTGTGCTTCAGATGCACTTCTCCACTCGGGTGAGAATTCACAAATGGACATTCTATTAAAAGACAGGGCTTTGACTGATGTGTTGCTACTCTTCTCCAGTATTTTTCTGTAGCTCGGTAAAATGCAAGAGGTCTTTAAGCAAAACATGTAGGAAATGTGGCTGGTTATGTTTTTTCTATGATAAACATTAGAAATATGACGGCCATGCCCTTTCTTTTTCATTGTAAGCTCATTTACTCATGTGGTTGCCAGCCAAATAGCGTTGCACTTCTGTTGTCACCTGATGGGAAATTAAGCTATTTTCTGCCGAATGTGTTGCGCTAATGTATTTTCTGTGAAAACTATAGTTGCACGTCTCTGATCGTTCTATTGAAGAGAAAAAAACAGTTGACTTTCAGTATTAAACGCAATCTCTGTCAGTGCACAGATGGACTCAGCTGCTCCCGCTTTCTCCCACTGTGCTATTTACAAACAAACATGTGACTGGCTCAGGCTCAACTGTTCTGGGGAACTACGGGAAGCTTCATAATGTAAAACAATGTGACTGATGAAATGAAGAAGGCGATCAGCTTTAACTTTTAACATATTGCACAAGTTGACATAGGTATTTACATAAAAAATTGCTACAAATATTAAAATGTATTGAAAAACTTCAACAACAACAAAATAAATTCTATGGTATTGACGGTATTAAAAAAAACATCCCGTGGCTATTTCCAAATACCCCGGTATACGGTATATACAGTATACCGCCCAAGCCTACTAGGCCGGACATTGGCATCTGCAGACTTGTATGAGAGGAGTGCCACTCTATTGGAAAAAGCACGCCGTTTATTGTCAATACGATGTGGTTATGTATAAGACTGTATTCATAATGAGCTGGGAGTGGACAGGCTCTTGTTGAAATGAGCAGGGATAATGTAATCCACCTGTCAGGGCTACTCATGTTGATTTATCTGGTCAGTCAGAAAGACTGGATCGATCTCCACAGGGATAATGTGATGGGACCTTTGTGCCGCTACACACGCGCACGTGCCCACACTCTGAGTGACTGAGAGACACCTGCCAAGGGTTCACACTCCAGCACCAGCGCAAAGCTCCTCTACGTAGGTTCACACTCCAGCACCAGCGCAAAGCTCCTCTACGTAGGTTCACACTCCAGCACCAGCGCAAAGCTCCTCTACGTAGGTTCACACTCCAGCACCAGCGCAAAGCTCCTCTACGTAGGTTCACACTCCAGCACCAGCGCAAAGCTCCTCTACGTAGGTTCACACTCCAGCACCAGCGCAAAGCTCCTCTACGTAGGTTCACGCTCTTTAGTCCTTTTAGGTCAGCTGTCTCTGTGTGTGAGCGCGTGTGTGTGTGTGTGAGCTAGATCCCCTCTTCCCCTAAGCGGGCCTTCCTCTCCCTAAATTCTAATTAGCTTTTAATGTGGGCCAATTGGAAACAACAACAGTGTCATTTTTTTTTATCCGAGCATTTCTGAGTAGGACGAAGTTTCCATGTTTCACTGATGTAAGGTCAGTATTGCATGTTCCAAGCAATTGCTGAAAGGTAAACTAATCTTAGATCAGATATGTGTCGTCGTGGTAACTTCTACCAGGAGCACGAGGGATTTCAAGGCATGAAAGCGTTAAAGCAGTGTAGATATAGGGTCAAACTAGCGCTTTAAGTGCATACGGTATGTTTGTTATCCCTGGTGTGTGTCTGCTGTTTTCCAAGGGATCACACAAACGGTGTCAGACTTGAATGTTTTGGAAGTGAGTGGGTGTGTTTATCTGTTTTTGTTGTGTGTGTGTGTGTGTCTCTGTGTGTGTGCCCAACACCGTGCGTCCATGTGAGTTATGTGTGTGAATAAATGAGTGTGTGTGTGTGTGTGCCCAACACCGTGCGTCCATGTGAGTTATGTGTGTGATTAAATGAGTGTGTGTGTGTGTGTGTGTCTCTGAGTGTGTGCCCAACACCGTGCGTCCATGTGAGTTATGTGTGTGAATAAATGAGTGTGTGTGTGTCTCTGAGTGTGTGCCCAACACCGTGCGTCCATGTGAGTTATGTGTGTGAATAAATGAGTGTATGTGTGTGTGTGTGTGTGTGTGTGTGTGTGTGTGTGTGTGTGTGTGTGTGTGTGTGTGTGTGTGTGTGTGTGTGTGTGTGTGTGTGTGTGTGTGTGTGTGTGTGTGTGTGTGTGTGTGTGTGTGTGTGTGTGTGTGTGGGAGTAAGCTTCAAAAGCCACTGTGGGATGACTGCAGATCCTGCTTGACTATGAAAGGAACTGAAAGGTGGGGTAGCGAGGGCTGTGGATTTTTAGCAGTTCTTTGATGTGGCGATGAGTGGTTCTCTATCGCCGTGACCGTCGTGTCTGTTTTCCGACTTCGTGTTATGAAGAATGACCTGAACGTAACACAATACTTTGTGACTCATTGAGTAATTTCTAGCCTTTCTCGTGCGAGTCGTCAGAGAGACGTCCTTTGTTTGCTCAAGTGTGAGTGGAAATGGTTTTGACTTTGTATGTGTGTGTGGCTGAGAGAGAGAGATAGCAAGACTTGCTGCCATTGAAGGCCACTCAGACCGACAGAGGCAAATCATCTACTCACAATGCCTTGTGCCACATCAGAGGGCATCTCCAAGGGTTCCAAATTACCTCTTCACATCAAATCAAATTTTATTGGTCACATACACATATTTAGCTGATGTTATGGCAGGTGTAGCGAAATGCTTGTGTTCCTAGCTTCAACTGTGCAGTAATATCTAACAATTCACAACAATACACACAATCTAAAAGTAAAAGAATGGAATTAACAAATATATAAATATTAGGACGAGCAATGTCGGAGTGGCATTGACTAAAATACAGTAGAATAGAATACAGTATATACAGTACATTTGGAAAGTATTCAGACCCCTTCCCCTTTTCCACATTTTGTTACGTTACAGCCTTATTCTAAAATTGATTAAATAGTTTTTTTCCCTCATCAATCTACACACAATACCCCATAATGACAAAGCAAAAACAGGTTTTTAGACATTTTTGCTAAATTATAAAAAATAAAATGATATCACATTTATATAAGTATTCAGACCCTTTACTCAGTACTTTGTTGAAGCACCTTTGGCAGCAATTATAGCATTGAGTCCTCTTGGGTATGACACTACAATCTTGGCACACCTGTATTTGGGGAGTTTCTCCCATTCTTCTCTGGAGATCCTCTCCAGCTCTGACAGGTTGGATGGGGAGCGTCGCTAAACAGTTTTTTCAGATCTCTCCAGAGATGTTCGATCGGGTTCATGTCCAGGCTCTGGCTGGGCCAAGACAACACTCCTGTGTTGTCTTGGCTGTATGCTTAGGGTCATTGTCTTGTTGGAAGGTGAACCTTCACCCAACTCTGGAGCAGGTTTTCTTCAAGGATCTCTCTGTACTTTACTCCGTTCATCTTTGCCTCAATCCTGACTAGTCTCCCAGTCCCTACCGCTAAAAAACATTCTCACAGCATGAAGCTGCCACCACCATGCTTCACCGTAGTGATGGTGCCAGGTTTCCTCCAGTTGTGACGCTTGGCATTAAGGCCGAAGAGTTCACATTTGGTTTCATCAGACCAGAGAATCTTGTTTCTGATGGACTGAGAGTCTAGGTGCCTTTTGGCAAACTACAAGCGGGCTGTCATGTGACTTTTACTGAGGAGTGGTTTCCGTCTGGCCACTCTACCATAAAGGCCTGATTGGTGGAGTGCTACAGAGTTGGTTGTCCTTCTGGAAGGTTCTCCCATCTCCACAGAAGAACTCTGGAGCTCTGTCAGAGTGACCATCGGGTTCTTGGTCACGGGTTCTTGGTCACCTCCCTGACCAAGGCCCTTCTCCCCCGATTACTCAGTTTGGCCGGGCGGCCAGCTCTAGGAAGAGTCTTGGTGGTTCCACCGTGTTCTTGGGGACCTTCAAAGCGGCAGAAATGTTTTGGTACCCTTCCCCAGATATGTGCCTCGACACAATCCTGTCTCGGAGCTCTACAGACAATTCCTTTGACCTCATGGCTTGGTTTTTGCTCTGATATGCACTGTCAACGGTGGGACCTTATATAGACTGGTGTGTGCCTTTCCAAATCATGTTCAGTCAATTGAATTTACCACAGGTGGACTCCAATCAAGTTGTAGAAACACCTCAAGGATGATCAATGGAACTATACATTCATGTACATGCTACCTCAATTAGCCCAACCAACCGGTGCCCCCGCACATTGGCTACCCGGGCTGTCTGCATTGTGTCCCTTCACCCGCCAACCCCTCTTTTACGCTACTGCTACTCTATCTATCTACTTTATCATATATGCATAGTCACTCGCTACTGTTATTTTTCACTGTCTTTTTACTGTTGTTTTTATTTCTTAACTTACCTTTGTTCACCTAATACTTTTTTTTTTTTACTTAGAAATTGCACTGTTTAGAGCCTGTAAGTAAGCATTTCACTGTAAGGTCTACACCTGTTGTATTCGACGCACGTGACAAATAAACTTTGATTTGATGTGGAAACAGGATGCACCTGAGCTCAACTTTGAGTCTCATACCAAAGGGTCTGAATACTTATGTAAATAAGGTATTTCTGTTTTTTATTTTTAATAAATGTACAAACATTTCGAAAAACCTGTTTTCGCTTTGTCATTATGGGGTATTGTGTGAAGATTGTTGAGGATTTTTTTTAAATCCTCAAGAATAAGTCTGTAACGTAACAAAATGTGGAAAAAGTCAAGGGGTCGGAATACTTTCCGAAGGCTCTGTACATATGAGATGAGTAAAGCAGTATGTAAACATTATTAAAGTGACTTTTTTTCCATTATTAAAGTGGCCAGGGATTCCAAATCTATGTATATAGGGCAGCAGCCTCTAAGGTGCAAGGTTGCGTAACCAGGTGGAAGCCAGCTAGTGATGGCTATTTAACAGTCTGATGGCCTTGAGACAGAAGCTGTTTTTCAGTGTCTCGGTTCCAGCTTTGATGCACCTGTACTGACCTCGCCTTCTGGATGGTAGAGGGGTGAACAGGCCGTGGCTTGGGTGGTTGATGTCCTTGATGATCTTTTTGGCCTTCTTGTGACATTGGGTGCTGTAGGTGTCCTGGAGGGCAGGTAGTTTTCCCCCTGTAATGCGTTGGGCAGACCGCGCCACCCTCTGGAGAGCCTTGCGGTTGCGGGCGGTGCAGTTGCCATACCAGGCGGTGATACAGCCCGACGGGATGCTCTCAATTGTGCATCTGTAAAAGTTTGTGAGGGTTTTAGGGGCCAAGCTGAGGTTGAAGAGGCGCTATTGCACCTTCACCACACTGTCTGTGTGGGTGTACCATTTCAGATCGTCAGTGATGTGTACTCTGAGGAACTTTCTACCTTCTCCACTGCTGTCCCGTCGATGTGGATGGGGCGTGCTCCCTCTGCTGTTTCCTGAAGTCCACGATCAGCTCGTTTTGTTGATGTTGAGTGAGAGGTTATTTTCCCAGGGCCCTAACCTCCTCCCTGTAGGTTGTCTCGTTATTGTTGGTAATCAGGCCTACTACTGTTGTGTCGTCTGCAAACTTGATGATTGAGTTGGAGGCGTGCGTGGCCAAGCAGTCATGGGTGAACAGGGAGTACAGGAGGGGGCTGAGCACGCACCCTTGTGGGGCTCCTGACCCCCCCCCAACACACACACTTGCTTGGATTGATTAGACCTTCTTCAGCTTACCCTCCCCAAATCCTAACCATAGCCATTAGTGGGGAGAATGTAAAACTGACCTTAGAGCAGTCCCTAGAGGTAACTTCATCCTACTTGGTGATTTGAGTAAAATGTTCTTTTTTTCCTAGAATTTGTTTTTCTCTCGTTTCTCTCCTTTCTTTTATGTCTCTCTCTCTTTCTTTTATCTCTCTCTCTCTTTCGGTCTTCCACTGGTCACCTTGAACGAGACATTCGTGGAGATACAATGGCATTTTAAACATTCAGTGTCAGTGTGTCCATGCGACTGCGAATTAGTGGCCCCTGCTCTTGTCTGGGCTCTTTATCAAAACACAGTGAGTCATTTCTCCATTATATCCTCTAGCGCTGGCCAACGCTAAAACGGTACTGTTACAAAACCTATTTTCCTTAGCAGAGGCACGTTGGTAATCATATTGTTGTTATATAAGTGTTTATTTTTGGGGGGAGAGGAATGAGATGACAGAATAGGATTGCACCCGGCTTCGCAGAACAGATCCAAGCCATTTGATCGGCTTAGCACCAAAAAATATTACAAAAGAAAAGCCTTTTTCTTGCCTGTGCAGCACAACAGTTATAAATATTTTAGAAGGAGAGAGGGAGAAAGAGAGAGATTAAAAAAGTAAAAACTAACAGGATGAGTGCAGGGAGTTATGTATTTACTCAGGGCTGGGGGTGAGTGGGAGCTTACAGTGAGAGGTGGTGTTTGTACAAACACACACACACATACAGATGTTAAAAGGCACACAGAGACAGAAGGAAAGCAGGGAGGCCTACAGACAGCCAGCCAGAAAGAGAGACAAGCGTACAGGCAGGTCAACCTAACATAATGCATACAAAGACACGTGCAGATAGACAGATGGCTTTGCTCACTGGCCCATAGCAGCCCAGCCCCTAGGCCAGGTGAGCCAGATGATGGACCCAACGCAACGGCCAAGCATCCACGTGTGTGTGTGTGTGCGTGCGTGCGTGAATGTGAACAGCAGAGCGATCCTTAGAAGTGAACTATGGAGAGAGGAAGAAAGACAGACGGAGATTCACAACCTCCTACATTTCACCGCGAGACCCTTTTTACTCCAGCGCCCATCACTCAAGAATCACACACACACACACACTTGTGTGTTGCCCTGCCAAACGGAAACGCTGTGTTTGGGTTGGCACTGTGCGGGTGGAGAGAGAAAGAGAAGGACAGAGAGAAAAAGAATGAGAGATTGGAGACATGGCAGAATGGAAAGCTTTAAGCCTAGACCCGCATTGCTACGGTTTATGGACTTATGATCTGGTACTTCAGGGGCTGCTCAGAATGAAACCTTCTGTATGTCCTATGAATGAGACAGTATTATAGCTTGCCATTACCTTAATCACTGGTGCTGGATGGCCAATGCCTTTTCAAAGCCTCTGATCACTGCTCTGGAAGGCTCTTGTTGGAGGTTTTTGCTGGCTGAATAGTCACATCACTGTGTGTGTGCGTGCGTGTTTGTCTGCGCATGTGTATTTGAAAGGATTTGACAGTGCTCAAACGTCAAGCTTGACTGAGTCAGGCTTCAGTCACAGATTACTTTCACCTGCCTTGTTGTAAACCAATTCTATGCCCTCATTTTAGTCTTTCTACTCTCTTTTTCTGACACACACACACACACACACACACACACACACACACACACAAACACACAGCGGTGGCCTACTTTCAAAACACAGTTGATGTAACACAAGCTCCTGCAAGAACTAGGATTTGTATTGTTACCCTGGGTATATATGGGAGGTTTGAAGGGGCTGGGCTCCAGGGTGAAGTTTTCTCTAAGTACAGATCTAGGAACAATCCTAACTTTGACCATTAGTGGAGAAAATGTCAAACTGGTCCAGGATCGGCTTCTAGGAGCAACTTCACCCTACACCGACGGTCTGGGATTGAAAAGGCCAGATGAATCAATAGGCATGATTTTTGTAACCACTACTGTCTGTCTCTGTGGTAGTTCAATTGCTGTTCTCTCCTAATGTATGACAGTTGATGCTGAGTAGTTTTGTTATGTATTTCTATTGGTTGATGTTTGGGACAGGGATCATAGAACAGTCGTTTTGACAAATTTGAGGTGAAATGGTTTAATGTGTTTTCAAATTCACAACTGCATGCGCACACACTCACAACCGCCACGCACACACGCACGTTACGCACGCACACACACACACAACCCTCATAACCATCCTGATCAGAACAGGTTGCCCTGCCGCTGTGCCCGCTCTGGGTGCTGGCACCTGGTGGCTCCAGGGGTTTGTTTGTGTTGGGGCTTGGTGGGCACTCCAGCTGTGATGCCCAACTTCCCACCACAGTGCCTTGCCCTGGCATCTCGCCAGATGCCTGGCCCAGATAGATCCAGCAGTGCCAGGGGAGAGGATAGGGGGCGCCACCCAAAACACACACCCACACACACACACATCTGCCACCCCAGAAGGTGAGCCTAAGCAAATAATGAGGATATTTTGGGGAGAAATACAAATTATCTCCCGCTGTGCAGCTTTCCAGCTGGGTGCTAATCATAGTTGGTGGGTGTCAATTCCAATTGCACTTTTCCAATTTTCCTCCAAACAACTGAATTGAAATGGCATTGACCCCAACCCAGGTGCTAACACTCGGCCGGGTCAGAGGTGCACAGCTCCAATCCTCAGTCAGTGTTTCCCATTTTTTTCCTCCCCTTGACTTTCCATCAGACACTCCAGATAGTGGTTACCGCCTGGGTAACCAGGGGTGCGTTCAGCAATGTGAAACATTCAGCGCTCCGCTGATAGAAATGTGGCCAATGTACTGCTCTTTGTGTCTCACTTCATCCCAGTATCATATCTCTTTCTGAGCTCCCCGTTCATTTAAGACAGGACAAGGAGAGCTCCTAACGACGACACAGGTGAAGGGACTATTCCAAAGCTCGTGAGCACATTGTTAAAGAGAAGAAGTGCTGACTTAGTTCTACTATGGGCTACTTTCATTCTCCTACTCTGCACTGGTCTCCCCTGTGCTGAAAAGGTTTAGCTAAATCTAACTGCGCTGTATCAAAGCTTGGCTAGTGTTGTTATCACTGAGTTATTGTAAAAGCCACGTCTTTGCTAGTCCAGATCCGACCTTCTGACGCCCCTCTTCCCCAGTGGGTGCAGTCCCAGTGGCTCCTGATGTTGGCACTGGGAGGAGTCCCCTTCCCTTCTCTCCTTATTGGTGTGTCTGCCAGAGCCCTCTGGGCCCTGTGTGTTGTGGTGTGTGCCACCAGAGGGTAGACAGATGGAGGCGGCTATTGTTCTGTTGTGTTGCCCTGGAGCAGCGGGCACAGCCTCAAAGGCCGTGGCAGCAGAGCAGAGCAGAAGGACGGGGACTCCTCCCAGTGCCACCCCACCTAACAGCGGGCTGCTGGCTCCCGTATGGGCCTGCTAGGAGGGTGGGTTGAGCGCAAGGAGAGACCAAGAAGTCAAATCTATTGTTATTGGTCACGTACACATAATTTGCAGATGTTATCGCAGGGGCAGCAAAATGCTTATGTTTCTAGCTCCGACAGTGCAGTAATACCTGACAATACAAAACAATACACGCTATTCCAAAGAAATTAAAAGAAAGGAAAGAAGAAATATCATAACGAGCCATGTCAGAATCCGGAATATAAATATATACACCAGCTAGTTTATTAGGTACACCCATCTAGTCCCGGGTCGGGCCCCCTTTGCCTCCGGAACAGCCTGAATTCTCCGGGCCATTCTATAAGGTGTTGGAAACGTTCCACAGGCATGTTGGCCCATGCTGACGTGAATATCATCACGCAGTTGCTGCAGATTGGACGGCGGAACCTTTATGCTGCGAACAGAGACTTGCTTGCGCGACTCGAGAGAGCGCTGGTGTGCTTTGCTCCGCTCTGAAAGTCTGCGTGCGGCATAGAGAGCGAGAGAGAAAGTAGCCACACCGACTCGCGCAAGTTAGACAAACTTGTTGCTGCCGAAGGTTATCTATCATATCATCTAGTAGTACCTGTCTTATCCACTGCACCAAATCGTTGTAAAGAAGCTAGCTAGCTACAGTAGCCAGCTAAGATAGCCAGCTAGCTAGCTTAAGTAGCAAGGCTAATTGAGACTATTTTGCTGCACTCCCTGTCCAATGTCTACAACAACTCCATTCATATGAAACAGCAGCATACTCCTTGTCATTTAGCCAATTTAATTACGTCATTTGAATTCCATTGTGCATTGATTAGAAATCTCCCACCTCACTTGCTACACACGAGACTTTGACTGTAGCGCCGCTTTGATTGACCGGCAATAACAAGCTACACTCGTGAAACGTGTTTAGGCTACCGGTGCGTCTTTAATATGGGGTGCACTTTAAAACAAAATATTGTGTTGGTCTATCCTTGTAGGCTATGTAGAAATGTCACGTAGATCATTTTATTTCATTTTAGACAAAGCCTTAAAAAAAATAGGCCATTCCCCTCCCCCCCCCCCCCCACCCCCCCAAAAAATGAATACTCTCCCAAATAATCGAATATAAACATTTGTTCATATAATCGGATATTCGAAAAACCCATCCCTAATCAACAGGAGTAAGCGCTGATCACGTGACAACGTGCTACCGTCATTAACAGACATACATATTCATAATCATTAGTAAACTTGAATATTCATTTCAGTGTATATACAGTATGGTATCACATCAGTATTGGTATCACTCCGCAGTCCGCACCCGGTCGTTTTGTATATAATAGTAGCACGGCACTGTTTTTGCTAGCCAATGACAGATGGCGACTGCAGGTGTAGATTTGTAGCTACATCTGGTGCAATGTGTTTGTTGTTTATGTTCCCTGGCAGATAAACCGTTTGTAGATCAACCATATAGACCTGAATAAAACATACGTTCATTGTCCCGCTCTCACCCCAGTATGCAGGTAATTTAAGACTGCTGATGGAGGATATTGCTATCTGCTGAATTTGCCCAGGATTTTAAGAGTTCAAATGAGGTGTATGTGTGAGCCTACATGCTCGTGTGTGTGCACTGAGAACTCCCTCTCTGAATGCTACTGAAAGACACAGTGTGTACTCGTTCCCCCTCACCTCTCTGCGGTGTGTTAAATATTTCAAGCTCGGCACTCACACTGCTTTGGGCAGCACTAGCGTCGAGCGCGAGCCCACGGCCCGCGGGGTACAGGGTGGTCACGCTACGGAGGACATTTGAGAAGAGCCTCCAGATAACTTGTAATGTCCGATGTGCCGCTGCTGCTGGATGTGTAGTGAGAGTGCAAGTCTGCGTCCGTGGCTCTGTGCGAGTCTCCTTGAACTGGATTTCAGTGGTTTAAGGACGAGATGGAAGAAAAGATGCAGGAAGAAGTACACAGGCACGCACATATTATGGGTGCACACACACACACACACACACACACACACACACACACACACACACACACACACACACACACACACACACACACACACACACACACACACACACACACACACAGTTGGATTCTGTACAGAGGTACATTGACTGCAGGCCTGTGTGCTTAATATAAGGGCAATGCTGCCCCCTTCTGGACAGGTATACATGTACACATCAGAATAGGAGATACATCCACAGAAGATGGGTTACTTACACACACACATGTTTGTTTAACTATCCTTGAGGGGACCACACAATTGATTCCCATTCAAAATCCAATTTTCCTTAAACCTAACGCTTAACCCCAAAACCTTAATCCTAACCCCTAAGCCTAAAAAAAACATTTAAAAAAATCATTTTTCCTTGTGGGAACCGGTTGAAATGTCGCCACAATTTTCCTACTTTTACTATCCTTGTCTGGTGTCCTTGTTCCCACAAGGATAGTAAAACCAAACCAAATCGCACACACACACATATATACACTGCTCAAAAAAATAAAGGGAACACTTAAACAACACAATGTAACTCCAAGTCAATCACACTTCTGTGAAATCAAACTGTCCACTTAGGAAGCAACACTGATTGACAATAAATTTCACATGCTGTTGTGCAAATGGAATAGACAAAAGGTGGAAATTATAGGCAATTAGCAAGACACCCCCAAAAAAGGAGTGATTCTGCAGGTGGTGACCACAGAGCACTTCTCAGTTCCTATGCTTCCTGGCTGATGTTTTGGTCACTTTTGAATGCTGTCGGTGCTCTCACTCTAGTGGTAGCATGAGACGGAGTCTACAACCCACACAAGTGGCTCAGGTAGTGCAGTTCATCCAGGATGGCACATCAATGCGAGCTGTGGCAAAAAGGTTTGCTGTGTCTGTCAGCGTAGTGTCCAGAGCATGGAGGCGCTACCAGGAGACAGGCCAGTACATCAGGAGACGTGGAGGAGGCCGTAGGAGGGCAACAACCCAGCAGCAGGACCGCTACCTCCGCCTTTGTGCAAGGAGGTGCACTGCCAGCGCCCTGCAAAATGACCTCCAGCAGGCCACAAATGTGCATGTGTCTGCTCAAACGGTCAGAAACAGACTCCATGAGGGTGGTATGAGGGCCCGACGTCCACAGGTGGGGGTTGTGCTTACAGCCCAACACCGTGCAGGACGTTTGGCATTTGCCAGAGAACACCAAGATTGGCAAATTCGCCACTGGCGCCCTGTGCTCTTCACAGATGAAAGCAGGTTCACACTGAGCACATGAGCACATGTGACAGACGTGACAGAGTCTGGAGACGCCGTGGAGAACGTTCTGCTGCCTGCAACATCCTCCAGCATGACCGGTTTGGCGATGGGTCAGTCATGGTGTGAGGTGGCATTTCTTTGTGGGGCCGCACAGCCCTCCATGTGCTCGCCAGAGGTAGCCTGACTGCCATTAGGTACCGAGATGAGATCCTCAGACCCCTTGTGAGACCATATGCTGACACATGCACATTTGTGGCCTGCTGGAGGTCATTTTGCAGGGCGCTGGCAGTGCACCTCCTTGCACAAAGGCGGAGGTAGCGGTCCTGCTGCTGGGTTGTTGCCCTCCTACGGCCTCCTCCACGTCTCCTGATGTACTGGCCTGTCTCCTGGTAGCGCCTCCATGCTCTGGACACTACGCTGACAGACACAGCAAACCTTTTTGCCACAGCTCGCATTGATGTGCCATCCTGGATGAACTGCACTACCTGAGCCACTTGTGTGGGTTGTAGACTCCGTCTCATGCTACCACTAGAGTGAGAGCACCGCCAGCATTCAAAAGTGACCAAAACATCAGCCAGGAAGCATAGGAACTGAGAAGTGGTCTGTGGTCACCACCTGCAGAATCACTCCTTTTTTGGGGGTGTCTTGCTAATTGCCTATAATTTCCACCTTTTGTCTATTCCATTTGCACAACAGCATGTGAAATTTATTGTCAATCAGTGTTGCTTCCTAAGTGGACAGTTTGATTTCACAGAAGTGTGATTGACTTGGAGTTACATTGTGTTGTTTAAGTGTTCCCTTTATTTTTTTGAGCAGTGTATATATATTATATACCACACACACACACACACACATATATATATATATTATATACCACACACACACACACACACATATATATATATATATATATATATACCACACACACACGTATATATATATTATATACCACACACACACACACACAATCACATTTTCTACATCCTCTCACTGAGGATAATATTTTTTTTTTTTTTTTTAAATCAAATGAACTATTTTTCAGCAAAATGCTAGTAAGGAGGGAGAACCACCTCAGACATTGTCACCAATATGGGAGTGAGGGATGATAGGCGAGAACAAACAGGAATACAACAAATTATACAAATAATTATTGTGAAGAAGTGCTTGGCCAAGTTCTCCCAGACCTTTTTCGAACCGGCAAAAGCCCAGCCACCTCTAGGAGAGGGCTTGTCAGGGCCCTCTTCATGCATGTCTGCTCTGATGTGGCGCCTGTAGCCTAATTTTCTGCCGAGTGAGGACTGACTGGGCTGGGAGGTTAAACTCTACTGTTTACACAGTCACGCAGTCTCTTTCTCTCTCTCTCTCTTTCCTTAACTCTGTTTCTGTCTACCTCTCTCCTCTTTCTGTCTCGTGACTCTCACCTTCTTTCTGACTCTTTTTCTCTTTCTCTCATCTTATTTCTTTCTCATCTTATTTCACAGAAATTTCACAAAAGAATAAAGACATTTAAACTGTCATATTATGTCTATATACAGTGTTGTAACAATGTACAAATGGTTAAAGTACAAAAGAGAAAATAAATAAACATGAATATGGGTTGTATTTACAATGGTGTTTGTTCTTCACTGGTTGCCCTTTTCTTTTGGCAACAGGTCACAAATCTTGCTGCTGTGATGGCACACTGTGGCATTTCACCCAGTAGATATGGGAGTTTCTCAAAATCGGATTTGTTTTCGAATTCTTTGTGGATCTGTGTAATCTGAGGGAAATATGTGTCTCTAATATGGTCATACATTTGGCAGGAGGTTAGGCAGTGCAGCTCAGTTTCCACCTCATTTTGTGGGCAGTGTGCACATAGCCTGTCTTCTCTTGAGAGCCAGGTCTGCCTACGGCGGCCATTCTCAATAGCAAAGGCTAGCTCACTGAGTCTGTACATAGTCAAAGCTTTCCTTAAGTTTGGGTCAGTCACAGTGGTCAGGTATTCTGCCACTGTGTACTCTCTGTTTAGGGCCAAATAGCATTCTAGTTTGCTCAGTTTTTTTGTTAATTCTTTCCAATGTGTCAAGTAATTATCTTTTTGTTATCTCATGATTTGTTTGGGTCTAATTGTGTTGCTGTCCTGGGACTCTGTGGGGTCTGTTTGTGTTTGTGAACAGAGCCCCAGGACCAGCTTGCTTAGGGGACTCTTCTCCAGGTTCATCTCTGTAGGTGATGGCTTTGTTATGGTTTGGGAATCGCTTCCTTTTAGGTGGTTGTAGAATTGAATGGCTCTTTTCTGGATTTTGATAATTAGCGGGTATCGGCCTAATTCTGCTCTGCATGCATTATTTGGTATTTTACGTTGTACACAGAGGATATTTTTGCAGAATTCTGCATGCGGAGTCTCAATTTGGTGTTTTTACCATTTTGTGAATTATTTTTAACCAGATCCTAATTGGTATGTCGAATTTTATGTTCCTTTTGATGGCATAGAATGCCCTTCTTGCCTTGTCTCTCAGATCGTTCACAGCTTTGTGGAAGTTACCTGTGGCGCTGATGTTTAGGCCAAGGTATGTATAGTTTTTTGTGTGCTCTAGGGCAACGGTGTCTAGATGGAATTTGTATTTGTGGTCCTGGCAACTGGACCTTTTTTGGAACACCATTATTTTGGTCTTACTGAGATTTACTGTCAGTGCACAGGTCTGGCCGAATCTGTGCAGAAGATCTAGGTGCTGCTGTAGGCCCTCCTTGGTTGGTGACAGAAGCACCAGATCATCAGCAAAAAGTAGACATTTGACTTCAGATTCTAGTAGGGTGAGGCCGGGTGCTGAAGACTGTTCTAGTGCCCTCGCCAATTCGTTGATATATATGTTGAAGAGGGTAGGGGTTAAGCTGCATCCCTGCATGAGAAGACTTTGCCTTTGTTTTGGTTTGTTTGTTTGTCAATTAGGGTGTGCAGGGTGAATATGTGGTCTGTCATACGATAATTTGGTAAAAAGCCAATTTGACATTTGCTCAGTACATTGTTTTCACTGAGGAAATGTACAAGTCTGCTCTTAATGATAATGCAGAGGATTTTCCCAAGGTTGCTGTTGACGCATATCCCACGGTAGTTATTGGGGTCAAATTTGTCTTTGTCTCCACTTTTGTGGGTTGGGGTGATCAGTCCTTGATTCCAAATATTGGGGAAGATGCCAGAGCTAAGGATGATGTTAAAGAGTTTTAGTATAGTCAATTGGATTTTGTTGTCTGTATATTTTATAATTTCATTGAGGATACCATCAACACCACAGGCTTTTTTTGAGTTGGAGGGTTTGTATTTTGTCCTGTAGTTCATTCTAGGTAATTGGAGTATCCAGTGGGTTCTGGTAGTCTTTAATAGTTGATTCTAAGATTAATAGTTGATTCTTCTTCTTTCTCTCTCATCGTATTTCTCTCATCTTCTTTCTCTCGCTCTCATTTTCTTTCTCCGTCTCTTTCTCAAACACATATTTGCAGGTACTAACTCTAAAACAATAGCATTTTCAAAGTTTGGTCTCTAGCCTCCCCCTCTCATCTCTCCCCCTCTCCCTGTCACTCGTTCTGTGTGGGGGTGGTAGTATGTTTTTGCATGGCTTATTTGGGTCTTGCCCAATTATAATGTACCCGCCACCACCATGTCTCTTATTCCCCTGCCCCCTCAGTGGGTGAGTGCCCTGATCTGAGCCCTGTGGCACAGCGGTGGTGCCTCCACATTCCCTTGCCTCAGTGGCCTGTCCTAAATGATGATGCTAATGATGGTGAACCAGACTCGCACACCTCTCTCACTCTCTCTCTACCTCTCTCTATGTCGCTCTCTCTCTGTACAGAGTCTCTCTCTCTCTCTGTAAAGTATCTCTCTCCCTCCCCCTCCCTCTCTCTCAGACCACACTGACCCTGCTGGAAGCGGCATTGCTGGATGACTGGTCACTAAGTAGGCTAGGCTACTCATTTGGAGCGTGACATAGTCTTCCCACACTCTATTCACGCTCTATTCACGCTCTATTCAGATTAAACTGGAGACATGTTTGTTTTTTTCTGACGAGTTTAGATTTAACCATAACGGGGGAAACAATACTGTATTTACAGTACAGTGAAATATCCATCACTCATGATGAGTTAAACGTGACCTTAGTTTTGGGTAATGAAGACCAATGCTACCCCCTACTGGTGTATTAGACGTATTATTCTCAGCTCTTACTCCTGATCCTTACCGTGGAGTTCCTTGTTGTTGCCCAGCCTTTCCATAGCCCATATATTGAAGATTAAGCTATTCTTTCACTTTTCAGTTCATGCATCATTTAGACCAAATTATGTTGAAGGCCAACTCAATATCGCTCCCTTTGGCTGGACCTCACACATTTGGTCCAACTGGGAAAAGTGCCCCATCGCATGGCTAATAGCTCTAAAAGTTTCACGTGAGTTTTGCCCTCCTAACACTGACAGTTGTAAACAGGGCCATGCGACTACATACACAAATTTGTACTATAACGCCTGGGAACTCCCGCTTAGACTACAGTCTTGTTTGTATCCTTTTTGTGGCCTTTAATTTGGTCCAAACATGTTCAAAGGTTTTAGGGAAATTACTCTGACTTTAGGAATTGGTACCACTACCATAATGGCCATTTTTATTTCAACCATGTTTTTTCAGTTAACTGTCTGTAAACAGATATACTGTATGAGTTTAAGAAATATAAATTGTGACGACAGTTGTTTGGCCTTTGACTAGTGTTAGCCTGTAAAAAGAAGCTGTATTTCTCTATTATTCTTATGCAACCGCAGGGAGAGCCATCTGAAGGTCATGCTTCATTCAGAGTCTGAGACGCCTTACCGTTTCTCAACCAAGACCACTTCCTTCTCCTCTTGGCTCTCAAGACGGTTCGCAGTCAGACTTGGCCAGCTGTGGTTGTGCTTGGCCTATATACTGTCAGTAGTGTGATGGAAAGGCTGTCTCTCTCTCTCTGTCTCTCTCTATCTCTCTCTCTCTCTTGCTCTCTCGCCAACTGGCACATCCTAGTCTTATAGAAGAGCTATCTAAACACATGCCTGTTGGTCTGAGCCAGAGGACCACAGACAGCCATGGGAATTTGAAGTGGGCAGTGATGGAGACGGCTGTGGTTGTCCTCAAAGGACCCCTCCGGTCAAAGAGATGGACTTGCTCATCCCTACTCACTGCTCATTTCTCTATCAATCTCTCTTTTTCTCTCTTCTACCTCAATCTCCCTCTCTCCTTTTCCCCTACCTCTCTTTCTTCTCTTCCTCTCCTCCCTCTGATAATCTATCTTTTCCCCACTCTCGTAATCAGAGAGTTTAAAGCTTTATGGCTTTGGCTGGTCCAAGCTGTTTTTCCGCATATAATGTAAACTTATTTTATCCAATCCAGTGGACTTTTACTACAGATTTTAACTGTTGTTATCTTCAGCCTGCTTCTCTCAAGCTGTCAGCTCTACGTGACGAGGTGTGTTGTGTGTCTTCTCTCAAGCTGTCAGCTCTACGTGACGAGGTGTGTTGTGTGTCTTCTCAAGCTGTCAGCTCTACGTGACGAGGTGTGTTGTGTGTCTTCTCTCAAGCTGTCAGCTCTATGTGACGAGGTGTGTTGTGTGTCTTCTCTCAAGCTGTCAGCTCTATGTGACGAGGTGTGTTGTGTCTTCTCTCAAGCTGTCAGCTCTACGTGACGAGGTGTGTTGTGTGTCTTCTCTCAAGCTGTCAGCTCTACGTGACGAGGTGTGTTGTGTGTCTTCTCTCAAGCTGTCAGCTCTACGTGACGAGGTGTGTTGTGTGTCTTCTCTCAAGCTGTCAGCTCTATGTGACGAGGTGTGTTGTGTCTTCTCTCAAGCTGTCAGCTCTACGTGACGAGGTGTGTTGTGTGTCTTCTCTCAAGCTGTCAGCTCTACGTGACGAGGTGTGTTGTGTCTTTTCTCAAGCTGTCAGCTCTATGTGACGAGGTGTGTTGTGTGTCTTCTCTCAAGCTGTCAGCTCTACGTGACGAGGTGTGTTGTGTGTCTTCTCTCAAGCTGTCAGCTCTATGTGACGAGGTGTGTTGTGTCTTTTCTCAAGCTGTCAGCTCTATGTGACGAGGTGTGTTGTGTGTCTTCTCTCAAGCTGTCAGCTCTACGTGACGAGGTGTGTTGTGTGTCTTCTCTCAAGCTGTCAGCTCTATGTGACGAGGTGTGTTGTGTCTTTTCTCAAGCTGTCAGCTCTATGTGACGAGGTGTGTTGTGTCTTTTCTCAAGCTGTCAGCTCTACGTGACGAGGTGTGTTGTGTCTTTTCTCAAGCTGTCAGCTCTATGTGACGAGGTGTGTTGTGTGTCTTCTCTCAAGCTGTCAGCTCTACGTGACGAGGTGTGTTGTGTGTCTTCTCTCAAGCTGTCAGCTCTATGTGACGAGGTGTGTTGTGTCTTCTCTCAAGCTGTCAGCTCTACGTGACGAGGTGTGTTGTGTGTCTTCTCTCAAGCTGTCAGCTCTACGTGACGAGGTGTGTTGTGTGTCTTCTCTCAAGCTGTCAGCTCTACGTGACGAGGTGTGTTGTGTGTCTTCCTCAACCTGTCAGCTCTATGTGACGAGGTGTGTTGTGTGTCTTCTCTCAACCTGTCAGCTCTACGTGACGAGGTGTGTTGTGTGTCTTCCTCAACCTGTCAGCTCTGTGACGAGGTGTGTTGTGTGTCTTCTCTCAAGCTGTCAGCTCTACGTGACGAGGTGTGTTGTGTGTCTTCTCTCAAGCTGTCAGCTCTACGTGACGAGGTGTGTTGTGTGTCTTCTCTCAAGCTGTCAGCTCTACGTGACGAGGTGTGTTGTGTGTCTTCTCTCAAGCTGTCAGCTCTACGTGACGAGGTGTGTTGTGTGTCTTCTCAAGCTGTCAGCTCTGTGACGAGGTGTGTTGTGCGTCTTCTCTCAAGCTGTCAGCTCTACGTGACGAGGTGTGTTGTGTGTCTTCTCAAGCTGTCAGCTCTACGTGATGAGGTGTGTTGTGTGTCTTCTCAAGCTGTCAGCTCTACGTGACGTGGTGTATTGTGTGTCTTCTCTCAAGCTGTCAGCTCTATGTGACGAGGTGTGTTGTGTGTCTTCTCTCAAGCTGTCAGCTCTACGTGACGAGGTGTGTTGTGTGTCTTCTCAAGCTGTCAGCTCTATGTGACGTTGTGTGTCTTCTCTCAACCTGTCAGCTCTATGTGACGAGGTGTGTTGTGTGTCTTCTCTCAAGCTGTCAGCTCTACGTGACGAGGTGTGTTGTGTGTCTTCTCAAGCTGTCAGCTCTATGTGACGAGGTGTGTTGTGTGTCTTCTCTCAACCTGTCAGCTCTACGTGACGAGGTGTGTTGTGTGTCTTCTCTCAAGCTGTCAGCTCTACGTGACGAGGTGTGTTGTGTGTCTTCTCTCAAGCTGTCCACTATGTGACGAGGTGTGTTGTGTGTCTTCTCTCAAGCTGTCAGCTCTACGTGACGAGGTGTGTTGTGTGTCTTTTCTCAAGCTGTCAGCTCTACGTGACGAGGTGTGTTGTGTGTCTTCTCTCAAGCTGTCAGCTCTACGTGACGAGGTGTGTTGTGTGTCTTCTCTCAAGCTGTCAGCTCTATGTGACGAGGTGTGTTGTGTGTCTTCTCTCAAGCTGTCAGCTCTAAGGGACGAGGTGTGTTGTGTGTCTTCCTCAACCTGTCAGCTCTATGTGACGAGGTGTGTTGTGTGTCTTCTCTCAAGCTGTCAGCTCTACGTGACGAGGTGTGTTGTGTGTCTTCTCAAGCTGTCAGCTCTACGTGATGAGGTGTGTTGTGTGTCTTCTCAAGCTGTCAGCTCTATGTGACGAGGTGTGTTGTGTGTCTTCTCTCAAGCTGTCAGCTCTACGTGACGTGGTGTGTCTTCTCTCAAGCTGTCAGCTCTATGTGACGAGGTGTGTTGTGTGTCTTCTCTCAAGCTGTCAGCTCTACGTGACGAGGTGTGTTGTGTGTCTTCTCAAGCTGTCAGCTCTATGTGACGAGGTGTGTTGTGTGTCTTCTCTCAACCTGTCAGCTCTATGTGACGAGGTGTGTTGTGTGTCTTCTCTCAAGCTGTCAGCTCTACGTGACGAGGTGTGTTGTGTGTCTTCTCACAAGCTGTCAGCTCTACGTGACGAGGTGTGTTGTGTGTCTTCCTCAACCTGCCGGCTGTCTGGCCTATAACTTCTGGAGCACAAGGAAGAAAGGGAGGGAGGTAGGGAGGGAGCGAGCGAGGGGATGGAGGGAGGAAAGGTGGATGGATGGATGGAAGAAGTGATGATATGTGATGGATGACTGGGACAGAAACATATGGGCTCTGTGTCCTGGGATGAATTGATCTGTTTTGTGAGATGTCCACAAATACCTGTGTCCAGCCTACAAGGATGTGTGTTGTCAACAACAACAAAAAAACACGAAAGACGAAGGCACTCTTCATGTTGTGAAACATGTATAAAAAGACTGACCAGTAACCCCTTTACCAAAGGACACGTTCATTCTACAAAGTTCTGCCATTGTATTCTACTAGTGCTTCACATTCTTCTTGTTTTCCTGTGAGGGTTTTGCCTGTCAGCAGGTACCAGTGTGTGATGACGGATACTGTAGCTGTAAGTTGACCTGTGCTCTCCTTTCTCTCCCAGGCCACTGAAGAAGGACCACAGAGAGCGCCCAGCACTACACAACGGACAACAAAGGGCAAACAGGTGTCTTAACTAATTATCTCTCTCCCCCTCTCTCTTTCTCTCTCCCCCCCTCTCTCTTTCTCTCTCGCCCCTCTCTCTCTCTCCCTCCCTCACTCTCTCTCACACGCACTCTGTTCCACTTTGTCAACCTCCCTCACTGACAGTGTTTCCGTCATATCTAGGGCCCACCGTTTTTACTAGTCAGGTCACATGGTCATTGGTCTGAGCCCTAATCATAACTACTGATGGAAAATCAGTAAATAGATGAGTGCAAGTTGGTTGTTAACTGGCTCCCCTTCCATTTCTCCTGCAGTTGCTCTGGTTATTTGCCTGGGGTTTTCTCGGTTTCTTTATACTGCACCATAAAGCCTCTGGGGTCCCATGCTACACCGTTAGGGCGAACGTGCAATACCAATGTCTTCCACTGGGGGGCATTGTGCACCAAGATAAAGGCACATGTCATCTTGTGGTTTCCTTTGTGGACCCTGGTTTGTATGGTTTAGACCACGTGTCAAACTCATTCCACGGTGGGCCGAGGATCTGCGGGATTTCTCTCCTCCCTTGTTCTTGATTGATGAATTAAGGTCACTGATTAGTAAGGAACTCCCCTCGCCTGGTGGTCTAGGTCTTAGTTGAAAGGAGAAAACAGAAACCAGCAGACACTAGGCCCTCCGTGGATCGAGTTTGACGCCACTAGCTAGACAGAAGGGTAATAGGAAGGCTTTAGATAGAAGGGTACAATCGTATTCATGTACAACCATATTCAAGGACAGTGTCATACATGGTCTTTATAGTAAGTCCTCCTGTATTCTAACTCAATGTGCTGTTTGTGCGGCTGCTATACACTGCTAATATTTAGCGTCATTGAGATGGCCTTTAGTGGCCATCTAGTAATAGCAGAGTGGTGACGGCGTATGCCCACTAGAGGGAGGTAGAGCACTGTGCTGCAGTATTGTGACTTGTCTTATTTTAGTTACGTCTGAGCCTGTTAAGAGTTTATACACTCATCTCGTGACATATGAGATATTTCACCTCAATGGTGTGTTATTATTGCAGGACAAGTACCTTGGGCTCAGCTGTTTTACTGCATGAGTGTGTGTTTTGAGGAATGAGAGCACTTGTAGTTAGTCGTTTATGAGTTTGTTTATAGTAGTGTGTGTGTGTGTGTGTGTGTGTGTGTGTGTGTGTGTGTGTGTGTGTGTGTGTGCACATACAGTACATGTGTTTTGTCCGATGTGTGTGAACAGGTAGAGGCCAGGCAACGAGCCAGAGGCAGCCTGTGATAGGTTGAGGGACAGTGTGACGTGTCAGTGAGACGCTATAGAAGCACCGAGCTGGCGGGAGCAAGCTGCCTCTTCTGCCTGGAGAGAAGGAGTGGAAGAGAAAGAGCGAGAAAGGGAGTGCGAAGAGAGAAATATAGGACCAACTCCTTGTGACGTTCTACAACTCTCCGAGGAAAAGCACCAGTCGTCTCCTCTGAGAATATCCACTTCCCTCCCACACACTCTCTATCTGCTTCCCTCCAACTAGGTGGAGGGAGACAGGAACCAAGAAAGAAAAAAAGAGAGACTGAGGGAGGTTGAGGGTAGTAAGTGTTCCACCACATGGCTAGAATCTAGAGGGCCAGTAGGGAGCGTTTCCAGGGCAGGAGAGCAGTGTGGTAGCCGGTGAAGGACAGAACAGCATGGCCCTGTTCAGCACTGGCCCTCAGAGCCTGGGCTCCTACTACTGCCTCATCCGCAGGAGGTTCAAGAGGAGGCGCAAGAAACGCAGCGAGCGCCAAGGTATCCACCTTTTCTTTGTAGTTTGTGTGAGATGTGCGTTTGTGAGCGCGTGTGTTTGTGTGTATTGCACAATTACCTTTGTTTTTATTACTTACTTTGAACGATTCTGTAGTAGTTTCTCTTGGTCTAGCAGTGGTTACACTACAATTTTTATTTATTTATTTATCTATTTCACCTTTATTTAACCAGGTAGGCCAGTTGAGAACAAGTTCTCATTTACAACTGTCAAGATACAGCATAGCAGTGCGACAAAAACAACAACACAGAGTTACACATAAACAAACGTACAGTCAATAACACAATAGAAATATCTATGTACAGTGTGTGCAAATGTAGAAGAGTAGGGAGGTAAGGCAAGAAATAGGCCATAGAGGCAAAATAATTACAATTTAGCATTAACACTGGAGTGATATATGTGCAGATGATAATGTGCAAGTAGAATACTGGAGTGCAAAAGAGCAAGAGGGTAAGTAACAATATGGGGATGAGGTAGTCGGGTGTGCTATTTACAGATTGGCTGTGTACAGGTACAGTGATCGGTAAGCTGCTCTGACATCTGATGCTTAAAGTTAGAGAGGGAGATATAAGTCTCCAGCTTCAGAGATTTTTGCAATTCGTTCCAGTCATTGGCAGTAGAGAACTGGAAGGAAAGGCGGCCAAATGAAGTGTTGCCTTTGGGGATGACCAGTGCAATATGCCTGCTGGAGCGTGTGCTATGGGTGGGTGTTGCTATGGTGACCGGTGAGCTGAGATAAGGCGGGGCTTTACATAGCCAAGGCTTATAGATGACCTGGAGCCAGTGGGTTTGGCGACGAATATGTAGTGAGGGCCAGCAAACGAGAGCATAGAGGTCGCAGTGGTGGGTAGTATATGGGGCTTTGGTGATTAAATGGATGGCACTGTGATAGACTACATCCAGTTTGCTGAGTAGAGTGTTGGGGGCTATTTTGTAAATGACATCGCCGAAGTCGAGGATCGGTAGGATAGTCAGTTTTACGAGGGTATGTTTGGCGGCATGAGTGAAGGAGGCTTTGTTGCGAAATAGGGAGCCGATTCTATATTTAGTTTAGGATTGGAGATGCTTAACGTGATTCTGGAGAGGGTTTGGAAAGTTGCTGCAAGGGGTGCTGAGGTGTTGGCCGGGGTAGGGGTAGCCAGGTGGAAAGCATGGCCAGGTGTGGAAAAATGCTTATTGAAATTCTCAATTATCGTAGATTTATCAGTGGTGACAGTGTTTCCTATCCTCAGTGCAGTGGGCAGCTGGGAGGAGGTGCTCTTATTCTCCATGGACTTTACAGTGTCCCAAAACATTTTGGAATTAGTGCTACAGGAAGCAAATTTCTGTTTGAAAAAGCTAGCCTTAGCTTTCCTAAGTATACTGGTTCCTGACTTCCCTGAAGAGTTGCATATCGCGGGGGCTATTCGATGCTGATGCAGAACGCCACAGGATGTTTTGTGCTGGTCAAGGGCAGTCAAGTCTGGGGTGAACCAAGGGCTATATCTGTTCTTAGTTCTACATTTGAATTGGGCATGCTTATTTAAGATGGAGAGGACAGCACTTTTGAAGAGTAACCAGGCATCCTCTACTGACGGGATGTCAATATCCTTCCAGGATACCCGGGCCAGGTCGATTAGAAAGACCTGCTCGCTGAAGTGTTTTAGGAAGCGTTTGACAGTGATGAGTGGTGGTCGTTTGACCGCGGACCCATTACTTACGCAGGCAATGAGGCAGTGATCACTGAGATCCTGGTTGAAGACAGCAGAGGTGTATTTAGAGGGCAAGTTGGTCAGGATGATATCTAAGAGGGTGCCCATGGTTACGGATGTTGGGTTGTACCTGGTAGGTTCCTTGATAATTTGTGTGAGATTGAGGGCATCTAGCTTAGATTGTAGGACGGCCGGGGTGTTAAGCAAGTCCCAGTTTAGTTCACCTAACAGTTCGAACTCCGAAGATAGATGGGGGGCAATCAATTCACATATGGTGTCCAGGGCACAGCTGGGTGCTGAATGGGTTCTATAACAAGCGGCAACAGTGAGAGACTTGTTTCTAGAAAGGTGGATTTTTTAAAGAAGAAGCTCGAATTGTTTGGGCAGACCTGGATAGTATGACAGAACTCTGCAGGCTCTCTCTGCAGTAGATTGCAACTCCACCCCCTTTGGCAGTTCTATCTTGTCAGATAATGTTATAGTTAGGGATGGAAATTTCAGGATTTTTGGTGGCCTTCCTAAGCCAGGATTCAGACACGGCTAGGACATCCGCGTTGGCTACGCAGACGCTCGTTGACGCGTGCAAACAGTTTGGATAAAATTATTGAATAACATGTATGTGTACATTTATTTTGCAACGCTCACAACACGGCGGTGTGGTCAGCATGTTAGGGACTTACCCATAAAGACTCACAGCTGTAAGTGTGAATACTTATATAAATGAGATATTTCTGTATTTAATTTTCAATAAATTTGTTAAAATTCATAAAAACATGTTGTCACTGTCATTATGGGGTATTGTGTGTAGATGGGTGAGAAAGAAAAAAAATCTAATCCATTTTGAATTCAGGCTGTAAGACAACAAAATTTGGAACAAGTCAAAGGGTATGAATCATTTCAGAATCCACTGTAATATGGCTAATTAAGCAGCCCATATATAGCGCAGCACTTGTAGACTAGCACAGGAAAGCAGCGCCACAGATGAAAAGAGAAACTAGTGATTCAATCTGATTTAGTAAGTAGCCTATCTTTGGTAGAGCGCGCGTGGCTCGCCTTGCTCCCTCCGACAGTCAAACAAACGATGCGATTTTGCGATTTTTTTTCCATTCCAAGCAACCAATCCCAACACTCTCTGTGAGACAGACTTATCGCTCTGTTACTGAGAGGCTTTTCTGTGAGAAAGACGTACCTCTCTGTAGTTAGACAGACCTATCTCTCTGTGAGTAAGAAAGACCAATCTCTGTGTGAATGAGACCGAGCTCTCTATCTGGGAATGAGACAGACCTCTCTGTAAGTGAGACAGGCCTATCTCTCTGTGGGTGAGACAGGCCTATCTCTCTGTAAGTGAGACAGGCCTATCTCTCTGTGGGTGAGACAGGCCTATCTCTCTGTGGGTGACACCGGCCTATCTCTCTGTGGGTGAGACAGGCCTATCTCTCTGTGGGTGAGACAGGCCTATCTCTCTGTGAGTGAGACAGGCCTTTCTCTCTGTGAGTGAGACAGGCCTTTCTCTCTGTGGGTGAGACAGGACTATCCCTGTGAGTGATACAGAAACCTCTCTTTGTGAATAAGGCAGTCTCCTCTGTCTCGGAGTGTAAGATAGACCTCTGTGTGTGAGTGAGACTTCTCTCTCTGTAAGTGAAGTAGACTGACTTGGCTCCTCTGGGACTCTAAGCTTCTCCCCTGCTCTAGGGATTAGCCCAACAGGCCGGGGAAGTAGTAATTTTTTAGATGCTCCCTCTCAGTAGCGGTATTAGTGATGTCAGCTATTTGCTTTGATATATCCCCCAACTCCCGCCTGCCCCCCCCCCCCACTCCCACTGCGAATTGTCAAACCCGAGCCTGTTCATCCGAGTAAACCCACCACTGCTGAAGTTGCGTTTTAGCCGCGCGACTCGCGAAACAACCAAAACTTAACACAAACTTTTTGTCTGTCAGCTTCGCTGGTGTCCGTCTCCATCTCTTCCTCGTTATCGCTCCGGAAATGACAGCGCCACTTTGCACTAACCCCGGAGAGGAGAAGGCTTAGCATTGGGTAATGCTATTCCGCTAACCCCATCACAGCTGGCAATAATTCCCTCAGTGAGCGGAAGCCATGATGAGTACCCAGAGTGTGTTAGGCCATTGTGTTTGCCTCCTTGGTGATCAGCAGCTACGCTATGCTACGCTAACACTAACTGATGGCGTGGCCTGGGCTGTCCCCAGCCATTCTGTCTGTCAGACCAGTTAGCCTGTCAGTTGGTGGCTAATGCCATCTATGTCAGACCAGCTACCCAGCCAGTTAGCCTAGCAGAGGTTTACAGCAATGGAGGAGGCAACAGTCAGGTGTTTGCACTCTTCTGGGAGCTTCATTCACATTTCCCAAAGATAAGCAAAGTTGCTGAATTGAAAACATCAACAGTGCCTTTTGCTCATATTTTTGGCTGATCGGTGTGCTTCAATGACATTGACCATATACTAGACGTGTGAATGGCCTCATCCATTGCAAACCACTTAGTCGCATGGCTACTTTCAATTGAGTCTAGGAACACTACACAACAGCACATTTTCCAACAGAGGAAGCGTCAATGTATCGCCCCCACAATACATTGTAGCGAGGAGGACACTCTCATACGGCAATGCATCTCCAATGGTCCGTATATGAAATATGGGAAATGGGACCCAGGGTTTTGTGCGGAGCCTGCAGAATCTCCAAAATGAGCTTTTGGAGATGGAGTGGGAGGGAGATATGCCGTGTCTCCACTCTGTGGATCCATTGCTTAGGAGAACAGGCTGTTTCATTCAGTTCTGTTAGCCAGAAACGATTCAGCCTTTTTCTGTGAGAGTTCTTCTTATACAACACCTCACCTACTCCAACAGCAAATTACAAAGAGGTTAGCTATCAGAGACCTCCAATGCTTTTGAAAGGGTATTAAGATTGGGGGGAAAAGAACTGAGTAGAGTCTTTGAATCGAAGTAAGCAAACGTATTATAGATTTAAAGGGCTTCCATGCTAGATTAACAGGGTTTCATATTGCCACTGCACTCAAGGCACTGCACTCAATGACAGCGAATTAACAAAGCATTCAGGAAAGTGTGCCATTTTCTGTCTGGAAATCACAAATGACAGCCACTACCTCAATACAGCCACAAAGCAGCAACAAATTGGCTGCTGCAGGAAAAGTCTGCTCTAGCCTTGGCAGACACAATATCGAACAACATCAAACATCAAACAGCATCCAGCAACAACAGTCAGAAAAGAGACCTTATTTACATTTATTTATGAAAACCGAACGCCAAAGCACTTATTAAGACGCCAAGCTGACGACTGCCTTTTGTTAGCGTAATCTCGTCGCTGGGGGCCCCACACTGCAAACACTCTGTCATGATAAGAAATTAGCTGGGTCACGCCGTCTAGGAGTGAACAGTGTGTAATTAGCCTCGATTAGCATTCGGCTAATGGTTGTCAGCGAGTGATTGAGGGGGAAGCCGTTTTGCCGGAACGGCGCTAACGTGTGTTCAGCCAGGGAGGACGCCGTTTCTGTGACTCTGAGGAGGGTTGGACGGCTCTTAGGTCTCAACGCCGCTACCTACAGTATGCCTCATTTCCCATGGACGTGGGCCAGCATTAGTGATGGGGGGGGAAAATCGATAGAGTTACATATCAGGATATTATTTTTGATGGTATATCGTATCCTTTTGACAATATCGCAATATTATTTTTGCACTAGTTGGCTGTACCTGCACCAAAATTCCAGTATTTTTCCTTCATAGATTGTTCTCCATCTTCTTTTTAAATAGGGAGCCAATTTGTTTTCGGCACTTTTATGTCTCTTGTCCCTCTGCAGCAGACGTATGGTGAGTAATTATGTTTGGACCGTGGAATCTCAATAAAATCACAGTGTTGAATCGCTATACATGTAGAATCATGAGAATCGCAATACGTATCACAATAACTCATTTACAAGCATTGTATGGCTGCTAGGGCTAATGATGCTATGGCTATGTGCACACTAACAGCAACTAATGACAATTTGAGGACAAGAGCTTAAGTACAAGGGGAAGATGAAACTCTATTCTTAACTTGTCTGGTTGTCTTCCTTTCTTCCCTCCCTCTTCCCTCTCTACTTTGCTTCCATCTCTCTTTCCACCTCACTTTTTCCATCTCAACTCTTTGTCTGTCTCTCTCTGTTCCCTCCCTATGTTCCCCCACCTTCATTTTTCTCCCTCTCCCTCCCTCTGTAACCCTGCACCCATCACTCCCACACTTGTCCTTAACGTGCTGCAGACTCTCCCTCTCTCTCGTTCTCTCTCCCGTTCTCTCTCCCGTTCCCGCTCTACTGTCAAGACGAGCCTTATCTGTCTGTGACCTTTCAGAGTAAGACCCTCTCCGCTCCCAACTGTCCGTCAACATTAACTCATAACCTGGTAATAACGGAGGCAGGAGGTGTGAAATTCCACTTCTCTACCCCCTCTCACACACACACTCTCCGTTCCAAACACACGTGCATCTGCACAAATAGAAAGTGCATGTTTACACACACACACACGTGCCAAAAAAACAAAAAAAACATGCACGCACCCACGTGAGGATACTGGAGTGCCTGACACGGCCTTGAATATGAAGTACAGTGCACATTGCGAGCAGCAGGGGCATTGAGGTGAGGAAAATGGGAAGAGAGAGGGGGGGGGAGGCAAAGAGAGAGAGAGCAATGGAAATAGATAGTTGGAGAGAGAGAGGCAGAGACTATGTTGATACCAGCAGGTCAGCCCGCAGCACTTCAAAATACGATGTGAGAGAATGAGGCCATACACACTCTCATACACACTCTCATGCACACTCTCATGCACACTCTCATATGCACACAGCAGCTGACCCGTTGCCTCTAACCAACTGTCAGCGCATGCCTTAGTTCATCCTTGTTGTAAACTTTTTTTGTGACCAGTTTCTGGTGTTTTTATTCTTGCATCATGACATGCAGCCCAACTCACACTCCTAGGCACACACACACCCTCTCTCTCTCTCTCTCCTGTGTGTGACTGGGGTCACTGAACAGTGACCTCTGATACCTCTGGCTATGGTCCGTGGAGAACTAAGGAGAACTATCAGACCTTAGCCACACACCTGCCCCCACAGGCACACAGTGCGTATATCATAAATCATAGCTGTCACACAGATTTTACAGGTTCCTCTGAAAAGGCGAAAGGGACGGCGGCAAACACTCAGCGCCCTTGAAGAGAGAGGGAGGAGGGAGAAAGAGAGGGAGAGAAATAGTATGTTTTTATTGAATCGCCTATATTTGCTCTGTTGGCCTGTGTCCTAGACAGTGGTGGAAAAATATCCAATTGTCATACTACAGTAAAAGTAAAGATACCTTAATAGAAAATGACTCTAGTAAAAGTGAAAGTCACCCAGTAAAAGTATTTGGTTTAAATACTTAAATACTTAAATATCAAAAGTAAAAGTATAAATCATTTCCTCATATAAAGCAAACCAGATGGCACCATTTTCTTTCTTTTTTAAAATTATTATTTACCGATTGACAGGGGCACACTCCAACACAGACATATTTATAAACTAAGCATTTGTATTTAGTGAGTCCACCAGATCAGAGGCAGTAAGGATGACCTTTCTATTTGTTCACTTGATAAGTGCATGAATTGGACCATTTACCTGTCCTGCTAAGCATTCAAAATGTAATGAGTATTTTTGGGTGTCAGGGAAAATGTATGGAGTAAAAAGTACATTATTTTCTTTAGGAATGTAGTGAAGTAAAAGAATATGTTGACAAACATATAAATGCTAAAGTAAAGTACAGATACCCCCCAAAACGACTTTTAGTACTTTACTTTTAGTAAAGTAGTACTTTAAAGTATTTTTACTTAAGTACTTAGTACCTCTCGCCGGCTTTGTATTCATGTTACCTGATGAAATTGCTGCACAATATGATCTTGTTGCCATCTAATGCACACTCAGATGTCATAAATCAGCACTGCAGAGCTCTCCCTGTCCTATGCCATGCCTTCATTTTATTACTGTTGATGATATCTGGAAATGTGAATGTATACCATGGCCCATCTACTGTTACTAGCCACAATGACTTGTGCTCTGATATCTGCTTCACTGATTTCTGGACTCGTAAAAGCCTGGGCTTTCTGCACATTAACACTAGAATCTTATTATTGAAAATGGATCAATTGACAGTGTGGATTCACAGCTCCAATCCAGATGTGTTGGTGATTACTGAGACGTGGTTAAGAAGAGTGTTTTGAATACTGATGTTAATCTTTCTGGTTCTAACCTTTTTCGGCAAGACAGATCTTCCAAAGGTGGGTGAGTGGCAATCTTTACCAAGGATCACCTTCAGTGCTTGGTTGTGTCCACCAAGTCTGTCCCCCAAAATATGATTTCCTGGTTTTAAGCATTAAACTTTTAAATGGCTCTTTGTTAACTGTCGCTGGGTGCTATCGTCCTCCATCAGCACTAGCCTGTACCCTACCTGCCCTAAACTCTCTCCTGGCCCCTTACACCAAGTCTGAATGTGTCCTACTAGGTGACCTAAACTGGGACATGTTTAAACCACCTGACCAAGTCCTAAAACAATGGGACTCCCTAAATCTTTCTCAGATTATTACCAATCCCACTAGGTATGACTCCAAACACCCAGAAAAGGCTACTCTTCTTGATGTTATTCTCACAAATAATCCTGATAGGTATCAGTCTGGTGTTTTCTGTAATGACCTTAGTGATCATTGTTTTACAGCCTGTGTTCGTAATGGCTGCTCAGTGAAACGACCTGTCCTGATTTGTCATAGACGCTTGCTAAAACACTAATGAGCAAGCCTTCCTTCATGTAAAATGGTATAGAATCAGCTTGATCCCCTCTGTCGAAGACGCTTGGACCTTCTTTTTTGATATTTTCAGTAGTATTGTTAACAAACACACCCCCATAGGAAAATGAGAATTAAAAACAGGTTTATTCAGCCCCTGGTTCGACCGTGATCTTGCAGAGTTACTCCACCTCAAGAATTGCATTTGGCGAAAGGCACACACATACTCAGGCTGACTGGCTGTCGTTCAGGCAAATGAGAAATAAGTGCACTCAGGTTATCTGGAAGGCCAAAGTTAGTTACTTTAAGGAACAGTTCTCTCTCTGTGGGTCTAATCCCAAGAAGTTCTTGAAAACGGTTAAAGACCTGGAGAATAAACCCTCCTCCTCACAGCTGCCCATGTCCCTTAATGTTGATGATGTGGTTGTCACTGACAAGAAGCACATAACTGAGCTTTTTAATCACCACTTCATTAAGTCAGGATTCCTATTTGACTCAGCCATGCCTCCTTGCCCATCCAACATTTCCTCATCTCCCACCCCTTCTAATGCGACTATCTCCGATGCTTCTCCCTCTTTTTCCCCTGCGCCGCTACAAAGTTTCTCCCTGCAGGCAGTCACTGAGTCCGAGGTGCTAAAGGAGCTCCTTAAACTTGACCCCAAAAATACATCTGGGTCAGATGGTTTCGACCTTTTCTTCTTTAAGGTTGCTGCCCCTATCATCGCCAAGCCTATCTCTGACCTTTTTAACCTGTCTCTCCTCTCTGGGGAGGATCCCATTGCTTGGAAGGCAGCCACATTTCTTCCTTTATTTAAAGGGAGAGATCAAGCTGATCCTAACTGTTATAGGCCTGTTTCTATTTTGCCCTGTTTATCAAAAGTGTTAGAAGAAATTGTCAATAATCAACTGACTGACTTTCTTGATGTCTATAGTATTCTTTCTGGTATGCAATCTGGTTTCCGCTCAGGTTATGGATGTGTCACTGCAACCTTAAAGGTCCTCAATGATGTCACCATTGCCCTTGATTCTAAGCAATGTTGTGCTGCTATTTTTATTGACTTGGCCAAAGCTTTTGATATGGTAGACCATTTCATTCTTGTTGGCCGGCTAAGGAGTATTGGTGTATCTGAGGGGTCTTTGGCCTAGTTTGCTATCTACCTCTCTCAAAGAATGCAGTGTATAAAGTCAGAACATCTGCTTTCTCAGCCACTGCCTGTCACCAAGGGAGTACCCCAAGGCTCTAACCTAGGCCCCACGCTCTTCTCAATTTACATCAACAACATAGCTCAGGCAGTAGGAAGCTCTCTCATCCATTTATATGCAGATGATACAGTTTTATACTGTATCATCTGCATGTACATGCTCTACAGCAAAGCTTTCTTAGTGTCCAACAAGCTTTCTCTACCCTTAACCTTGTTCTGAACACCTCCAAAACAAATGTCATGTGGTTTTAGAAGAAGAATGCCCCTCTCCCCACAAGTGGGATTACTACCTCTGAGGGTTTAGAGCTTGAGGTAGTCACATCATACAAGTAATTGGGAGTATGGCTAGACGGTACACTGTCCTTCTCTCATCACATATCAAAGCTGCAGGCTAAAGTTAAATCTAGACTTTGTTTCCTCTATCGTAATTTATCCTCTTTCATCCCAGCTGGCAAACTAACCCTGATTCAGATGACCATCCTACCCATGCTAGATTACGGAGACATAATTTATAAATTGGCAAGTAGGGGTGCTCTCGAGCGGCTAGATGTTCTTTACCATTTGGCCATCAGGTTTTTCTCCAATGCTCCTCATAGGACACATCACTGCACTCTATACTCCTCTGTAAACTGGTCATCTCTGTATACCTGTCGCAAGACCCACTGGTTGATGCTTATTTATAAAACCCTCTTAGGCCTCACTCCCCGTATTTGAGAGATCTACTGCAGCCCTCATCCTCCACATACAACACCCGTTCTGCCAGTCACATTCTGTTAAAGGTCCCTAAAGCACACACATCCCTGGATCGCTCCTCTTTTCAGTTCGCTGCAGCTTGCGACTGGAACGAGTTGCAACAAACACTCAAACTGGACAGTTTTATCTCAATCTCTTCATTCTAAGACTCAATCATGGACACTCTTACTGACAGTTGTGGCTGCTTTGTGTAATGTATTGTTGTCTCTACCTTCTTGCCCTTTGTGCTGTTGTCTCTGCCCAATAATGTTTGTACCATGTTTTGTGCTGCTACCATGGTGTGATGCTACCATGTTGTTGTTATGTTGTGTTGCGACCACGCTGTGTTGTCATGTGTTGCTGCCTTGTTATGTTGTTGTCTTAGGTCTCTCTTTATGTAGTGTTGTGTTGTTTCTCTTGTTGTGATGTGTGTTTTGTCTTCTATTTATATTGTATTTATTATTAGGAGGAGCAGGAGGCCTTTTCCCTTTTGGTAGGCCTTCATTGTAAATAAGAATATGTTCTTAACTGACTTGCCAAGTTAAATAAAAGTTTTTTTTTAAATAATAATAATACTTTACACCACAGCCCAGGTGTGTAGTCTTTAAGGTATACACAAAGTCCACCAATGTGGGGAAGTGATTGATACTGCATTACTCCCCCTTGAGCGAGGTACCTGTCAACATTTTAGCCATGTCTGTTTTCCCAGATTACTAAGCATCCTATGAGGTATCATGCAGTACTGTTTATTTATTGCCGTCAACTATTACTTCTGTCCCGTGCGTCACGTGTTTGAATTATGTTAATCTCTTATTGTCTTGTCTTGCATATGGGAATGTTACAAAACTAAATGTAGCTACAGTGTTGAATTTTCACCCTTTTTTAAAAATCCTTACGTCACTGAGAATGATGAGGGGTATTCATTTCTGCTCCGTCTCTATGGGACACTTAGTAAGTTCCGAATATCCAGCTGGCACCTGGAGCTTGTAACAGACATGGAGAAGTCTGCTCATACTGAAGTGAAATTGGTCTTGGCAATCTAATTCCAACCAGTTATTGGTCATTAGAAAAACCAAATTGAATAATGGAGTCTGAGATGGAGATTTGCGTGGAGGTACGGTGTGTGTCTGTGAAGGGGGCACGGCAGGGGCGATGTTAGGCGGCCACGCTCCTCTCCTCCCATTCCCCGGCCCATCAGTTTAAATCAGGCAAAAAGAAAGGCCTCCCTGTCCGCGAGGACCCCAGTCCATTAGGCCGCTGGTGGCCCCACGCGTGTACCCCATTATGGTGCATTACCTGGGTACCGCCACCAGGAAACAGGACAGAAAAAAACTGGACAGCAAAGAGAGAGAGATGAGCTCGGACATTACAAAAGCCCTGTCTGGTTCACATCTAATTATTTAAAAATTCCTTTCCTTCTCAAAGTAATCACTGATCTGCCATGGTTTGATATGTGAAAATAAATTGTAGAGAATCTAGAAACATTTCCGTTGCCTAATGCCTATCCACTATCACATACAGTTGAAGTCGGAAGTTTACATACACTTAGGTTGGAGTCATTAAAGCTAGTTTTTCAACCACTCCACAAATGTCTTGTTAACAAACTATAGTTTTGGCAAGTCGGTTAGGACATCTACTTTGTGCATGACACAAGTCATTTTTCCAACAATTGTTTACAGATTATTTCACTTATAATCTACTGTATCACAATTCCAGTGAGTCAGAAGTTTACATACACTAAGTTGACTGTGCCTTTAAAAAGCTTGGAAAATTCCTGAAAATTATGTCATGGCTTTAGAAGCTTCTGATAGGCTAGTTGACATCATTTGAGTCAATTGGAGGTGTACCTGTGGTTGTATTTCAAGGCCTACCTTCAAACTCAGTGCCTCTTTGCTTGACATCATGGGAAAATCAAAATAAGTCAGCCAAGACCTCAGGAAAAAAATGTTGACCTCCACAAGTCTGGTTCATCCTTGGGAGCAATTTCCAAACGCCTGAAGGTACCACGTTCATCTATACAAACAATAGTACACAAGTATAAACACCATGGGACCACGCAGCCGTCATACCGCTCAGGAAGGAGACGCGTTCTGTCTCCTAGAGATGAACGTACTTTGGTGTAAAAAGTGCAAATCAATCCCAGAACAACAGCAAAGGACCTTGTGAAGATGCTGGAGGAAACAGGTACCAAAGTATCTATATCCACAGTAAAACAAGTCCTATATCGACATAACCTGAAAGGCTGCTCAGCAAGGAAATAGCCACTGCTCCAAAACCGCCATAAAAAAGCCAGACTACGGTTTGCAACTGCACATGTGGACAAAGGTAATTTCTTTTTGTTTATTTGAGCTGTTCTTGCCATAATATGGACTTGGTCTTTTACCAAATAGGGCTATCTTCTGTATACCCCCCTACCTTGTCACAACACAACTGATTGGCTCGAACGCATTAAGAAGGAAAGAAGTTCCACAAATTCACTTTTAAGAAGGCACAGAATGCCAAGCGTGTGCAAATCTGTCATTAAGACAAAGGGTGGCTATTTGAAGAATCTCAAATATAAAATATATTTTGATTTGTTTAACACTTTTTTGGTTACTACATGATTCCATATGTGTCATTTCATAGTTTTTATGTCTTCACTATTATTCTACAATGTAGAAAATAGTAAACATACAGAAAAACCCTTGAATGAGTAGGTGTTCTAAAACTTTTGACCGGTAGTGTATGTATAAAAGATGATGGATATTTTTTAATAACATAATCTTTGATAACTGACAATCACCAAAATAAAAGCTTGACTCCGGAAGAATTGAAAATTCCAAAAACAATGAATTTAGGACTATAGATTTTGAGCAAAAGAACACAGCATTAGCCATGCCAAAATGCATAGAATTGCAGGAAATTAGCTTTAAAACTGCAAACATTTCTCTCAGATCCATAAAGAAATTTGTCAAATTGCAGGAAGTTGGCTTAAAAATGCAAAAATGTCTCTACACCGCCAATATGGGGGCCTCTAAAATGCTCTCTGAAATTCAGCCGCGCCGAAGGGCAGACCGCGCCACCCCTGCCACGTCCACCACCTAAACCCAAGCCCCTTTTTGTAAGGATGCATTTTAGAAGTGTGGAACAGTTTCTTAATTTATTTGAACGGTTGGTTCATTTTAGGGTATTAACTCTCTCTGTCAGTCTGCGTCTCTCTATCTGTGGTTTTAGAAAGGAAGACCGATTTCAAGTACTCCTGATATCAAGCTTTTGACCCAGACTGTAGGGTCTCTCCACTCCCGTTCTAATCTGCTCCAGGTGCCATAGTAAGGACTGAGGAGACAGTACGGGATGTGCACGCAGCCATATTCATTATATAATGCACACTAGTTTTAACCAGAGCCCTAAAGTTCCTGGTCAAAAGTAGTACACTATATGGGCTCAAACCGCAAATATAAATTCAGGGGGGGGAGCTGGAGAGTTATGGTATGGATTGGAATGGAATGCATGCACTGACCACTGCACCTATCTGTCTGTGTTAGGCCCTCTGAGAGCATTGGTGACAGACCACCCCGTCACCCTATTCCCTCTTTCCTATAGCCATTCATCATAGTCTACTTTCTCTCTCTTTTTTCCCTCTTCTCATTTTCACTCTCATTTCTTCCTCTTGCTCCCTGTCAGCCTCCCTTGTCTTCTGCTCACTCTGCTCTCACCGTTCTGTCTATTTTCTCTTTCTTACTCTCTCCCCCTCATATTGGTTCATATTCTCGCTCTCTCTCTCTCTCTTCATTTCCCCCCCCCCTTTCCCCCTCACTGACTGGCTCATTCAATCATGACTCCCAATGGCTCTTGTTGGCCTGTGACCTCCAGGGGAAGGGGACCTTAAACTCCTAGATGAAGTGTACTTCCCATCCTCCCAAGGCTGGGTCAGTGCGACGCTGTCTCTAGTATCTCACTGCTTTGTCGAGTTGTCTGTTTACACGTCCCTAGCATTTCACTGCTTTGTCAAGCTTTTTACGGTAGGGAACCATCTACTGTATATTTTGAATCCAGTGGATCAGCTCTAGTCTGTGCATAGGAAAGAAAGGTGTAGTTGTGCTGCAGAAGCATCCAGGGTGACGGAGCATCAACACTCAGCTCAGCCACCAGCTAGCTACAAGGGCTTCTGCCAGCAGCTCAGCACTACCTATCCGCATATTTCACCGCTTAAATGGTCCACTGGCCTGACAGACAAATAATGAGTATATGGATGCGGGGGCTGGGCGTGGATAGGGAGGGATTGAAGGGGGGAGGGTGAAAATCTTGTCTATAAAAAAAAAAGTGAGGAGATGTTATGGGGGGGAGGTGAGGGTTGGGTACAGTTGAGGTGGGCAGGAGGAAGGGGAGCGGGGTGGCGGCTGTCATCGTCCCCGGCGTGTCAGCAGGTGCTTGGCGGTCGGTCACTCGTCCTTGCCTTGATGGACTCTGGGAGGTAGCGAGCGGCCATTTACTGGCCCAGCCTGCCAGGCTGGGGGATTTCATGTCCCTGCGCTCGGCTGATTTATGACTACACCTGAAGGAAAGCGGAGGGAGGGAGGGAGAGAGAGAGGGTGTGTGTATATGTATGTTAGAATGAGAACACATGAGAAAAGTTTATGAAACTGAGAGGGTGCGTGTGTGTGTTAATACGAGAAAGCAGAGTGTGTGTGTGTGTGTGTGTGTGTGTGTGTGTGTGTGTGTGTGTGTGTGTGTGTGTGTGTGTGTGTGTGTGTGCCTGCACCATATTTTTCACTCCCATTATAACCTGCTCTCTCTCCTGACCCGCCACTCCAGCGGACCTCTGAAAGGCAATCTCACATAAAACCATCAAATAAAAAATTCATATTGATACTCTGTCTGTGTCTGTCTCTCTCTCTCCCCATCTATCCACCTCCAAGTCCTACACATCAGCACCCTGGTGATGTACTGCCCACTGTCTAATATTAAAGTCTAGAACACAATAAAAGACGGTCTAATCCTCTGCACCTCCATCTCTTCTAAGCAGACCTCCTGCTTTTAGCACTTCACTGTGTACTGAAAGCATTTCAATCATTGCGGTGCTCTAAAAATCTAAACCCTTATCCTGAGATTTTTATTTTGCTGTAAGAATACACATTTGGATGTCTTTCTTGTGGGAAGAAAGTTAGTTTCCCCTTATTCCCGGAAACTCACTGATAGAGATTTGGGTTGAATAGTGCTCTAGTATATATGGTTTGTATATGTGGCAGTGGTCCGTTTGTGTAGAGCAGTCTATATTGGTGTGTCTCTGTCCATGGTCCTGTTCCGTTAGCCTGGTCGGGTCTGTCTCTGTCCATGGTCCTGTTCCGTTAGCCTGGTCGGGTGTGTCTCTGTCCATGGTCCTGTTCCGTTAGCCTGGTCGGGTGTGTCTCTGTCCATGGTCCTGTTCCGTTAGCCTGGTCGGGTGTGTCTCTGTCCATGGTCCTGTTCCGTTAGCCTGGTCGGGTGTGTCTCTGTCCATGGTCCTGTTCCGTTAGCCTGGTCGGGTGTGTCTCTGTCCATGGTCCTGTTCCGTTAGCCTGGTCGGGTGTGTCTCTGTCCATGGTCCTGTTCCGTTAGCCTGGTCGGGTGTGCAGTAAACATTGTCGTTTGTTTGCGTTTGCGCATGTTTGCGCATTGTGGCGGCAGGTAGACTAGTGATTAGAGCGTTGGACAAGTAACCGAAAGGTTGCAAGATCGAATCCCCGAGCTGACAAGGTAAAAATCTGTCGTCCTGCCACTTGACAAGGCAGTTAACCCACTGTTCCTAGACCGTCATTGAAAATAAGAATTTGTTCTTAAATGACTTGCCTAGTTAAATAAAAATGTGAAATCAAAAAATTGTTTCTGTGTTTGATAGACCCAGAGCTGCCAAAGACCAATTCTGTCTGTGTGTTAGAGAGGGTCCCTGCGGTGTCGTCAAGTCTCTCTCTGCTGTGGAGCTACCTGGGAACAGCTTTGAAAGGCAGCAAACATGAAAGTTCAAATCAAACTTCATTTGTCACATACACAGAAGACAACAAGTGTAGACCTTACTATGAAATGCTTACTTACAAGCCCTTAACCAACAGTGCAGTTCAAGAAGAGTTAAGAAAATATTACCAGATAAACTAAAATAATTTTAAAAAACACAATAACGAGGCTATATACAGGGGTTACCGGTACCGAGTCAGTGTGCGGGGGTACAGGTTAGTTGAGGTACTATGCATAGATAATAAACAGCGAGTAGCAGCGGTGTACAAAACAAATGGGGGGGGGGGGGGTCAATGTAATAGTCCGGTGGCCATTTGATTAATTGTTCTGCAGTCTTATGGCTTGGGGGTAGAAGATGTTAAGGAGCATTTTGGTCCTAGACTTGGTGCTCCAGTACCACTTGCCGTACGGTAGCAGAGAAAACAGTTAATGACTTGGGTGACTGGCGTCTCTGACAATTTTATGGGCTTTCCTCTGACACCGCCTATTATATAGGTCCTGGATTGCAGGAAGCTTGGCCCCAGTGATGTACTGGGCCGTACGCACTACCCTCTGTAGTGCCTTACGGTCAGATGCCGAGCAGTTGCCATATCAGGCGGTGATGCGACCGGTCAGGATGCTCTCGATGGTGCAGCTGTAGAACTTTTTGAGGATCTGGGGACCATGCCAAATCTTTTCATTCTCCTGAGGGGGAAAAGGTTTTGTCGTGCCCTCTTCACGACTGTCTTGATGTGTTTGGACTATGATTGTTCGTTGGTGATATGGACACCAAGGAACATGGAACTCTCGACTCGCTCCACTACAGCCCAGTCGATGTTAATGAGGGCCTGTTCGCCCCGCCTTTTCCTGTAGTCCACGATCAGCTCCTTTGTCTTGCTCACACTGAGGGAGAGGTTGTTGTCCTGGCACCACACTGCCAGTTCTCTGACCTCCTCCCTATAGGCTGTCTCATCGTTGTCGGTGATCAAGCCTACTACTGTTGTGTCGTCAGCAAACTTAATGATGGTGTTGTTTGGCCACGCAGTCGTGGGTGAACAGGGAGTACAGGAGGGGACTAAGTACACACCCCTGAGGGGCCCCAGTGTTGAGGATCAGCGTGGCAGATGTCTTGTTGCCTAACCTTACCACCTGGGGGAGCCCGTCAAGAAGTCCACTTACATTTGAGTCATTTAGCAGGTGCTATTATCCAGAGCGACTTACAGGAGCAATTAGGGTTAAGTTCCTTGCTCTAGGGCACATCAACAGATTTTCCACCTAGTTGGCTCGGGGATTCAAACAAGCGACCTTTCAGTTACTGGCCCAATACTCTTAACCACTAGGCCGCGTTGCCGCCTTCAGAGAAGAATTCTCCTCTCCAACAAAAAGCCGTGGCAGAGCAGGATCTTGAAAAGTGGCTTATTTTTGGAGACATTTGTCAGAATGCTGCTAGTTTCTTCTGTCTTCTGTGTTTTTTTTCTCTCAGAAAGGTTGTTTTGATTTAGCCTACAGGAAATTACAGTTAGATAGAGGGGTGATGGAATCCCGGTAAAAGGTGGCGTTACCTAAGTGCTATGTGCCTCGTTGCTCAATCGAAATAAAGAGCAAGCCATTTAGGGTGAATTACAATGTGGTGCTTCACGGAGAGAGCCCTTGACCTGAGCTTTCCTGTCATTGGACCAATAAAAAACAATCAAATTGTCAGTAGACCAATCACAAGCCATCACCTTGTCAGTGGATCAATCAAAAAACACCCTTTCATTGGACCATTTACACCTATGCCACTGCCAAGGCTGTAAATAATGTTCTGCTTTTTGGTTACAGGTTGCAGACCTTTTTTTTCTCCTGTAAATATGCCCATAGAAATGTATACGTTGAGCTTTTTCCATTATGGATGGTACTGTAGATGTGAATTGCAAACTTGTTGGACCTCTTTGCCTGTTGCCTTAAGGTATGAAGGAAGTTGGTTTTACTGGACAGAAATGAACTTGTTTTCATGAACCTCAGCCTTCATGCTCTCTTCCTATTAAGTTACTCCTCCTCCTCTCAATCCCCCATCACTCAACCTCCATCAGCGTTTGGCTGGACTGTTTGCCTCCCGCTTTCTATCAACGGCAGGCCAGTCCTGCGCTCTCTGTTTTAGGAGAGATAATGATTCTCTTTTACCGGGAATAGGATTGCATTTTCTATTTCTCTTCCCTCCCTCCCCTCCTCTCCCTCCCCCCTTACCCTCTCGTCTGTTCCGGCGGCCGGGGCTCCATCCACGGAAGCGCCGCGCTATCACTCCACCGCAGAAAAAGCGAGGGATGAAAGACAAATCAAAACACCTTATTTCCCTCAGTCCCTCACGCTGTCGAGATTGAATTTGAGTTTTCTCATCTTTTCTCTCCCTCCCTTGGCCCAACCATCCACTCTGAAATACTTCTGAAACCAGCCACATTCACAACTTGTGGGATTGGGTATCGTTTGGGCATGAGGATTAAAACAGAGAGGAGCACAAAGCAAAAGAACTCAAACCCGACTGCATAGTGATCTACTTGTTCAGCCGCACATCTTTAGCGTTGAGACCGAGGGGTATTTCACTGACGTTAACATTGTTCTTTACCTAAATTGTTATGGCAATAGTTCTAGTTGTGTCATCAATTATTGTATCAATGACTCTCCTCCCTTATTTTCCATAGCCAGAGTGGACCACTGATATGACAGGATAATCACTGACACTAATTTGAATGCTAAAGGACATTCCATTGAATTGTAGAACTTTGGAATGAATTTCTCTTTAAAGAGCCACTGAACACAAATGATTGGCACGTGTGTGTTTCTGTTGCTTATTAGAAAAACAAGATTTCAGTCTTGGAGGTGTGTTTCCTGACCGATTCCGCGTTTGCTTAACGCGTTTGTCCCCCATGAGACACTGTAGACGCCGAAGCCTATTTCACTTTTTCAAAATACCCAGAATGAATCTAAGATAACTTAAGAAATCTGTAATTCATTTTGAGGTTTTTGCCGAGGATGTTTTAGTTGCGCATCTAACTAAGGTGTTTGGTGCAGTATTTCTCAAGTAAAAAAAAATGTGTGACGTGTTGTCTTCTATAAACAAAGTCGGAGCTGCTGGGCAGGTCTGTCTCACTGTCTATGCTATTGGATAGAGACCAATCACCGCAGCTGTTCACACCATGTTAATGGCAAATGGACATCATCAAATTAAAACCCAACCTTCATTTACCCGTTGTGACGCACGGATGTTCCAACCTCCGTTTTAGACAAGACTCATTTTATGACCAAATGTATCCTATTTACACTTTGTAGTCAGTTTTGACACTAGAATTAACTGCTTCTGACTTATATTGATGCCACATGGGCCATTTTCAAAGGGATGTGTTGCTTTTTAAACGCAGTCGCTGTTTAAATCTGGTATGGGAGTTGAGACCTGGTCAGGATACTCTCTATTTCAATAGCTTTAATAGCCATTGACCTGTGTGGAGCGGGGAAAAAGCAGCTGGTTAAATGCAGCCTATGTGAATTGACTGTGGGCAAACACAAAAGCAGCTGTGCTAATACTGGCTCTATCCAGGGCCCGAGCTGACCAGTTAGCACCCTGCTACCCTGGCCTGGCAACCTTCAGCTGGCTACTGAGGCATAAAGAGGCGCCGTTAATGTCCTAACAGACGTTTCCCTCAGATCATCTGCAGGCGACTAATTAGTTAGTTAGTCTAAATGACCACTGACCAGACAGGCTTCTGGTTCTGCCTTGGTGTTCACACAGCCCTAACTCACCACTGGATTTCATCCTCCCTTTCCCTCAGCCGGGTTTTTATGAACGCTGTAGATGCGCCGGTCGTAGATTGGATCCGATCTCATGGCCGCTAACCGATTCATGAGCCAAGAGGCGAGACGGCTCCGCGACCTCAAATCAAAAGCGACGGGTGCACGAGCCAGCCTAAATGGGCAAATCTACCAACCTGTAATATCCAAACAGGCATTTAACGCTCAGACCTTCGGGTGGAATAGAATAGATGGCGGGGAGGTGCAGGAAGCAAGGGGGGTCATTGAACGAAGGAAGGACACCTGGCTGTAGTTTGGCTAGGCTACCTGAGAGAAATGATCCCCCCCAACTAACCCCCTCCCAAACTCCTCTCACCCCCCCCCCCCCCCCTTTCATTTTCAATTATGGGGCGGAATATGAGTCTTTAATAGGGTAATAATTGTGCTAGCATATTTGCTGTCACCCACCATAAGCCAAGATTAATTAGGCCATTTAGTTTAGCTTAAGAAAGCGTCCGCTGTGAGGAATGGTGCATGGGACCAAGGCAGAGAGCTAGATTCAGCACAGTCTTCTCCCTATCATACGTCATCACAGCTCGCTCTCTCTCCTCTGGTTCGTCATGATTCCGGCACACCTGCTTCACTTTTCTTGTCTCTCCGCTGTTCTTGTCTGTAGTTTCAGAGTGACCGTGATCTTAGACTGCCTCTCAAATGCGTATGTGTGTTTCCTGTTCCATTCACCTTTTGACTACTAGGAAGTTATTTTAAAGGCCTGTGTCTGTGCAAGTTTCTGCGTATTTGTGTATTTTATACTATACTCTTGGAGAACTGGCTACTCGGGTGAATGGTGCTTGTTTAATAAAGTTAGATCAACGCTGAATCAATGTCTGCAAGATCACATAATTATATTTTTTATATTTTGTTCTAAATTTGTGATACACAGAATTTCCCCCTTAGGTTACATAGATGCCCCAAGACTGACAACCAGCACATTGGACTGGGGAAAACAAACTAGGTTACAGAAGAAAAATAATCCCATAAGAGAATGTGATTATTAACAAAGAGCCTTGTTTTCTAGACCAGAGACAAACTAACCACTCCCTTGGGTGTTGTCAAGATCGTTTGTTGAATAAATGGACCAAGGCGCAGCGTGCGTAGAGTTCCACATCTTTAATAATGAAACTCACAAAAAAAACAATAAAGGATAAACGATACGTGACGCAAATGCAGTGCTCACAGGCACTACACAAAAACAAGATCCCACAAACAACAGGTGGGAAAAGGCTGCCTAAATATGATCCCCAATCAGAGACAACGATAGACAGCTGCCTCTGATTGGGAACCATACCAGGCCAACAAAGAAATAGAAAACATAGATTGCCCACCCTTGTCACACCCTTACCTAACCAAATAGAGAATTAAAAGGATCTCTAAGGTCAGGGCGTGACAGGTGTTCATTATCTGGGCTATGTTCAAGATCAACACTACATCATTTAAGACTGAAATTGGAAGGTTGTTTCCAAATTTTACTGACGTAAACTTGGTGGCAATATTTTGGTAATATATTTAATATAATAAAATAAATCAGCAAATTTGGTAACAACCTTATGTCAAATGCTACGTCAATTAATTTAAAAGGTTCTGAAAACATTGTTTTTCTTCGTTTTTGAATGTCCTCAGAGTAATAAATAATGCCTGCTGATAGTAGATCATGTTCCTCTTGAGATATTTAGTGCTCACAGGTCACCCTTCCGTTCTACTGCGTATTCTTGGTCAACGACATAAAGATTTCAGTATGATCTGTGTATAGATTCCAGGTATTTCCTTGATGACTGATTGCCAAAAGCTGCATTCACCTGCAGAGAACCATCTCGCACAAATGCCAAGTGCATGAACCCAATTCTGCTCAGCTAGAAATCCATTGGCTTTGCTGTACTGTACAACTGTCTGTGTACTTTAGTGCATTTTCTACTGGAGGATAAATGGCTGTGTGTGTCACGCCCAACTAAAAGGCCTGTCCATGTCAATAGCTGTATATCTCCCGGCAGGCAGCTGGAAATGAGGTCTAATCGGACGGATATTAAAGTCACAATAGACTGCTCCCGACTATTACGACCTGTCAGCACCGGGCCCCTCTCTCTCCTCTCTCGCCCAGATTAGTTTCCACCTCTGAATATTTATACACTCACCGTAGGCTTAACCTGGCTGTGTCATTTTCATCTCACCACACCGGGTGTGTGTGTGTCTGTGTACATATGAATATTTTGATTTTTATACACTTTCAGCAGCCCCTGCCCGTAGGGAAGAGACCCTGACATTTCTCCAACATTTGGTCCCCTCTATTATAGTTATACTTGTTTGTGTGTGCACATGGGCCCGTGTGTTAGTTGTGGTGGAGACATCTAGGTTGAGTTTGACTGACCGTCCCTTCCTCTCGTGTTGTTCTCAGGTGGAGCCGGAGCCAGGCAGCCCCGGGCCCAGCAGAAGCTCTTCACCATGGACGTGGATGAAGAGGAGAACATGAGTGAGTCTGTCTGTCTGTCTCTTTGTCAAATTGTCTGTCTGTTCCCTTACCTGATCCCCTGCCTAGACACACACACACACACACACACACACAAAGGCCACACACGCACGAAGGACACACACACAGTGCATATACAAAACTGCAGAACTCGATATTCCCACCACAAAAAAACTTGAATAAATGTCCTTGGATTCAACTTATTGCTCTATGCACACCCTTAAAAAATCTTAGCCTCCCTCACATATTCAAATTTAATTGGACATTTTTGAAGGAATCTGAGCCCTGAGCTCCAGCAGCCATGCCGATGAATTGAGTGTCTGTCCCTACATCCCCACCACTCTGAACAGACAGAAGAAAATGGCTGCCTGCCCTATCCCAGGATTAAATGGATGGTTACCATTGTAGTCACTCACCGGTTTCACACTGAAGACCTCTGACAATGTAACCTTAGATCCTTCATTACAATCAGCCCGTTTCCGTATTTAGATTTCCCCTGATAAGCAGGTATGCAATGAAGTTCAATATCAATCCAAATCTTAGGGACATTTTTCCAGAACGCCAGCAACTGACTCAAGGCAGAGGGGAACATTTCATGGAGTTCTGATACTGGAACTGTTGTTGCATTATTTATCTCCAGACTTGTGAGACACTTTCAAGATAGCTACTGTACACACAAATATTGCTCTGAGCAATGGAAATGTGTAATTTACTTGAACACCAGGAACAGTTCATCTGTTTTTGTATACTCAGTCTTTGCTCACATTCATACCAGCTGCATGCCAGTTTGAAAAACAGTGTTCCAAACATACCCACGGATATTCTCACTGACATTCAAGATACTGTACATTGAGAGAGGCGTAAACCTAAAAAGATGATGAAAGTACTCCACTGAAATCGACGAGACGTTTAAGTCTTCTGTAGCTATACCGCAATAAAAGTCATTAAATATTAATTGACTCATCAAGTCAGCAATTTCATGTAATCCCATGACCACTCCTTTTAGCACTACCAATCTTACTATGAACAATTCTTTGAACAATTCTCTGAAATGAATCCATCCATCAAAATAGATGAGAATGTCACCTCTCCGTGCTATATTTCGTGTGATAATTTTCACAACCTGCTCCTGTCAGATTCCCTTCTTTTTAGAAAATGGCAAAAGCCACTTCTTCATTTTACAGTATTCATGCCTTTGGGTCATTCTCCTTTGTACTTATTTCCACAACCATTCCTCACACACCCTTGTTAAGATTTCTTCCTTGTGCATGGTTACCCCACAGTCCATTATTCTGTACTCAATGTGTCAATGACACTCCCCACTTCAAGACCTCCCACTCAAACACATCCATGTTACACTAATATACAGTTGAAGTCGAAGTTTACATACACTTAGGTTGGCGTCATTAAAACTCGTTTTTCAACCACTCCACAAATTTCTTGTTTACAAACTATAGTTTTGGCAAGTCGGTTAGGACATCTACTTTGTGCATGACACAAGTCATTTTCCCAACAATTGTTTACAGACAGATTATTTCACTTATAATTCACAGTATCACAATTCCAGTGGGTCAGAAGTTTACATACACTAAGTTGACTGTGCCTTTAAACAGCTTGGAAAATTGCAGAAAATGATGTCATGGCTTTAGAAGCTTCTGATAGGCTAATTGACATAATTTCTCCCAGCGAGTCAATTGGAGGTTTACCTGTGGTTGTATTTCAAGGCCTACCTTCAAACTAAGTGCCTCTTTGCTTGACATCATGGGAAAATCAAAAGAAATCAGCCAAGACCTCAAATAAAAATTGTAGTCCTCCACAAGTCTGGTTCATCCTTGGGAGCAATTTCCAAACGCCTGAAAGTGCAACGTTCATCTGTACATACAATGGTACAAAGGTATTAACACCATGGGACCACGCAGCCGTCATACCGCTCAGGAAGGAGACGCATTCTGTTCTGTCTCCTAGAGACGAACGTACTTTGGTGCGAAACGTGCAAATCAATCCCAGAACAACAGCAAAGGACCTTGTGAAGATGCAGGAGGAAACGGGTACAAAAAAGAGTCGTATATCGACATAACCTGAAAGGCCGCTCAGCATGGAAGAAGCCACTGCTCCAAAACCTGCAAAGACTACGGTTTGCAACTGCACATGTGAACAAAGATTGTACTTTTTGGAGAAATGTCCTCTGGTCTGATGAAACAAAAATAGAACTGTTTGGCCATAATGACCATCGTTATGTTTGGAGGAAAAAGGGGGATGCTTGCAAGATGCAGAACACCATCCAAACCGTGCAGCATGGGGGTGGCAGCATCATGTTGTGGGGGTGCTTTGCTGCAGGAGGGACTGGTGCACTTCACAAAATAGATGGCATCATGAGGAGGGGAAATTATGTGGGAAATTATGTGGATATATTGAAGCAACATCTCAAGACATCAGTCAGGAAGTTAAAGCTTGGTTGCAAATGGGTCTTTCAAATGGACAATGACCATTGTATACAATAATACTTCCAAAGTTGTGTCAAAATGGCTTAAGGACAACAAAGTCAAGGTATTGGAGTGGCCATCACAAAGCCGCTGACCTCAATCCTATAGAAAAGTAGTGGGCAGAACTGAAAAAGCGTGTGCGAGCAAGGAGGCCTACAAACCTGACTCAGTTACACCAGCTCTGTCAGGAGGAATGGGCCAAAATTCACCCAACTTAAGTTAAACAATTTAAAGGCAACGCTACCAAATACTAGTTGAGTGTATGTAAACTTCTGACCCACTGGGGATGTGATGAAAGAAATAAAAGCTGAAATAAATTATTCTCTCTAATATTTCACATTCTTAAAATAAAGTGGTGATCCTAACTGACCTAAGACAGGGACTTTTTACTATGATTAAATGTCAGGAGTTGTGAAAAACAGAGTTTAAATGTATTTTGCTAAGGTGTATGTAAACTTCCGACTTCAACTGTATATATTAATGCACATATGTAGACATATTGCATTTTGAGTGGCACACAAGTGCACATTATAAGGATAATATGTATTAGTCTATGTATATATATATATATATATATATAAGAGAATTGGGAAACACGTGAGAGCAGGATTCCTATGTTTTGTCTTGCTTCTGGGATGCATTTTAGTATGCAGAAACTTGACGAACATCGCCACCTGTCAGAAGCTAAGGATTCTGTGTTGTTCAGAAGTCGTTGGAAACCCCAACAGAGCCTCCGAAGAGCTCTGATCTCACAATCTCAGAAACCTTTAGCCTCTTATGTAGTTCATCTCGTTTGAAAATGCGTTAATATACTATTTTGGGGTTTCATATTTTTATTTTCTTAAGTAGCGCTCTGTGTTACCAAGAGGCAAGTAACAGATATCATAGAAATGAGGTTGTATAAAGATGACATGAGTGGATCTAAAAGCGCTCTGATACTGGCACCAAATCTCAGGTTGGACCCTGCCATCCTTGTCAGACTTTGTTGGTCTTGCCGGAATGTGTCCTTTTTCCTTGCTGTTTTTCCCCCCTCCTTTTCTTTCCTCTCTGCCTGCATCTTATGATACCCAAACTCCACCTCACACTCTTCCCTGCACCCTCCATCCTCCAACTAAACCCTTTCATTTGCACTGCCGGTTCTCTCTCCCCTGAGTACCGAAAGGAGTAACCTATCAAGCCTTTGCTGGAGGATGTTATAAATGAAAATTTTGCCAACATTCCATCCACTTTGCCAACAGGACCTGGTGATGTGTGCTCCTTACAATATTCTAGAGCTGCAATTCCACTATTATGAGAGCTAAAGCACTAGCTCAGCACTGTAGGATATAGCGCCAACCTATCATTAAAGCAGAAAGAACAGGTCATAACATCTGCCCGTAAAGTAAAGATCAGTGTGTACATATGCATGTGTGCGTACCCCAACTCTTCCACATCTTTCTGCCTGACCCCTCCCTAAACTGACAAATATTAACCAAAACCCTCCCTGACAAAAAAGGCCAGGAAACGCAAATAGTTCTCTCTTATGTAGAGGGAGGAACTCACTGTTTTTGTTGTTATTCTGGCCTGATTTTTACAATATTTCCACATCACTGATTTCCCCATTGATGTAATAATTGCATGTATTATATAGATGAAATCCCTCTTGCCATGTTATAAAATCCAAGAATGTACTGTCCTATCAATATTACAATTTATATTTATGACATGTGCTTCAGGCTATTTTTCTCAAACGTAATTTCTAAATGGATTTTCCTTTTAGATGTATGTTTGATCCTTTGTTAAATGTATTATCAGTTAAGCCTCCCTACCAAATAAAGATAACACACATCACCAGGTCAGTTCCAAAGAGTGATATAGGAATCTATACATTTTACATTTACAAGATCCTGCAACGAAGGCGTTGTAAGTTACTCTTTCTGGGCACCGCAGGTTCGAGCAGCACCGACGTTAAGGAAAACCGTAACCTGGACAACGTCTCCTCCAAAGAGGGGGCAGCTGTAGGCGAGCAGCTTCCCAATGGCAGTGGCGGGGGCAGCAGGAAGCGCCCCCTAGAGGAGGGCAACAATGGCCACACGCTGTCCAAGTTCCGGGCCAAGAAGCGTAAGAAAACACCGGGCCCGGTTCTACCAAAGAATGCCCTTATGCAGCTGAATGAAATCAAGCCGGGGCTACAGTATAAGCTGCTGTCTCAAACAGGTCCGGTCCACGCTCCCGTGTTTGTCATGACCGTTGAGGTCAATGGGCAACTGTTCGAGGGCTCAGGTCCGACTAAGAAGAAGGCCAAGCTGAATGCGGCAGAGAAGGCCCTGCGCTCCTTTGTCCAGTTCCCCAACGCCTCCGAGGCGCACCTGGCAATGGGCCGGACACTGACAGTCAACACGGACTTCACATCCGATCAGGCCGACTTCCCAGACATGCTCTTCAACGGGTTTGAGACGCCCGCACCACCCGAGGACTCCTTTTACCTGGGATCCAATGGCAGCGGCTCCTTAAACTCGCTGGGAGAGTATCCCCTGCCCTCCACGCCAGGTGCTAACCTTGCCCAGGCGCCATTGCCCCCTCCCTCCTCATTCACCTCAAACTCGAGCGGAAAGAATCCCGTCATGATCCTCAACGAGCTGAGGCCGGGCCTCAAGTACGACTTTGTGTCGGAGAGCGGTGAGAGCCACGCCAAGAACTTTGTCATGCAGGTGTCGGTGGACTCACAGCAGTTTGAGGGCTCTGGACGAAACAAGAAGCTGGCCAAGGCCCGGGCCGCCCAGGCAGCCCTCTCAGCCCTCTTCAACATGCAGCTGGACCAGACACCCTCCCGACAGCCCATCCCCAGAGAGGGACTGCAGCTCCACCTACCCCAGGTAAGAGCCCAAATTTAGGTCACTCTGAACAAGCCAACTCTGCCCCCAGTCAAGGCCCTTTTTAAAACAGGACATAGAACATAGAATCTGCAGTCGCTGACCATTTTTAATGGGAAAGAGTGTTTTATACTCTACATGTAATGTTTTCAGGAACTGAGCAAAGGCATCAGAGCTTCCCCAGAAGCCAAAACACTTATGCAAGGCTTTCTCAAACACTGTTGTGATTTGGGATTTTTAAATGGGAGTGCATTACACATTTAGGAATTCCTGGATATGTTTTGGTCAAAGAAAGCAATCTGCTGAGAATTTCAGTGTTTGAGAATAGTTCTTATGTCATATTTTAAACTGGGAAAACGTTCAATAGGCTTATGTAGTTTTAAAGCTCTGAGGACACAGAGGTATTTTCACTACTGGAATGAACAATATCCCTCTCTTGTTGATTTCAGTTAGATATCCTTTTGAGATATTACAAACGACAACATCCGAAAGCCTTTTAAACGCAATGCCTTTGAGCTAATCTAAAGAATCCCAGTATCAGTCGCATGCCTTCACTACCTCCATATCTTGAAATATTTTCTTTCTGAAGTCCCCACTGGAACGTTTACTTCTCTCTTGCCAATCATCGCTGGGTTTGACATTCATTGAAAATGAAGATGAAATGATCAGGCGCGACGGATGATGGAAGATGAGACGGGAGATGAAAATGTGCGGCGCTTCAACAGTGAAATACTTGTGTGTACATGCGAGACATCTATTTACACATCTCCTAATTGGGCTCCCCTAATCGGCAGCTCAGAACACCAGGCGATATCATACCTCTATCTTATTTAGCATCGCCTTTTTTAGTTGTGTTGGGGGGGGGAAAACAGTATTGACTGTCCAGGCTATTTCTTACCTAGATGTGAGACCTATTCAAGTTGATGCACTGTCAGGGGTTCTCCGAGTTTAGAGTTAGGGTTAATTCCATAGGAAACTTGAAATACAGTTATTTCAGTTAAGTCATGTTTTACGTCACTTGTTAGCCTAAATAAAAGCGCTATTTCTGAAGATGTTGTTTTTAACACTCTTGTATGGAGAAACACTTTCGATATCGAATGTGATTTTGCTTCAAATGTAATATGATGATGCGGTGCTACTCACACGTTGTTGTGGGAGAGAGCTGGGTCTAGGGCTTGAGACTGCGGTTCGGGCTAGGGATCAGTGACGGTTTATTGGGGTGTTGTAGCTGGAAGTCAGACTGCATCTAGATCCACTCCCTCCCTTAGGCTGGATTTGCACTCCACTAGGCGTGCTCCGTAACCACTTTGTGACTTTCACACGGAGGGCTCCACACTGAGTTTTGCTACTTGGAATGCTTGGTGGAGTGTAAACCCAGGCTTAAAGGTGCTCAAAGAAGGTCTCCCTTTCCAAAGACTGTCAATATTCTAGCGCTGGTTCAGTTTTATATGAATTGGGGGGTGAGGATGGGGGATTGGTGTGGGATTTTTTCCCATCACAGAAGTGACCGTCAAAGTCGTGCCAGTGTGTGCAGAGATAGTGCCGTCTGGACAGGAAAGCAGCTTGTGGGGCACACTGTCAACGGCTTCAATTGTCCTTTCCCCCCCGAGGAACATTTCCCGCTTTCTTTATTTACTCTCCCTCCACTTGTCATCGGTCTGCTTCCTTCAACCCGGCAGCTCGTGTCAACGATGCTGCACCCGCTAATTGGTCTATTAATTCTCTGTCGGTTAATATTTATTAAATGTACCTTCAACCCAGCTGAAGCGGTTGCTCCATATGGACAGGGCTAATTGGAAAATCAGGAAAACATGAGTGATAGAGTACTCTGTTTTTTATTGCCAGATTGGAATTGTTTCACTGTTTTTGGCTGGCTGTTTTGTCCCACGACGGATAACACAGACGTCCACACGTTTCTGTGCTGCCTGCAACCAATTCCCAGAAGTCAAATTATCCCACTCCAACCGGGTGACTCTGAAGTACCGGGGAAGTAATATTTGGACTAATCTTTTTAATTTGTGCCTATTCAGCCGTCGCCTCTCCTTGGCTGTAATCATTTTCCTTTTTATTAGTAAATGGATAAAAGCGAGCAAAAGGAACGGCCACTGTCAAGGAAAAGAGATGTGTTAAGTCCATTCGAGGCCCCTGCTGAGATTCGATTCTATATATGCCGACTGTATAAGACTTTTGGCTCAAATGAGGACAACTCACATTTCTGTCCTTAATATTCTTCACCATGTTTTTGTCAGTGAAAGGGTAAGTGGATTTTCTTTTCATGTGGCGAAGGGAACCACATGCTAAAAACAACTAGATGTACTTCAGCCTCAATCCAGTTTTATTGCATTGCTTTTTAAGTTATTTTCTCTTTAGGCAGAACACTACATGACCAAAAGTATGTGGACAGCTGCTCGTCGAACATCTCATTCCAAAATCATGGGCATTAATATGGAGTTGGACGCCCTTTTGCTGCTAAACAGCCTCCACTCTTCTCGGAAGGCTTTCCACTAGACGTTGGAACATTGAAAAGGGGACTTGCTTCCATTCAGCTACAAGAGCATTTGTGAGGTCGGGCACTGATGTTGGGCGATTAGGCCTGGCTCACAGTCGGCGTTCCAATTCATCCCAAAGGTGTTCGATGGGGTTGAGGTCAGGGCTCTGTGCAGACCAGTCAAGTTCTTCCACATCAATCTCAACAAACCATTTATGTATGGACCTGGCTTTGTTCACAGGTGCATTGTCATGCTGAAAGAGGAAAGGGCCTTCCCCAAACTGTTGCCACAACGTTGGAAGCACAGAATCGTCCAGAATGTCATTGCATGCTGTAGTGTTAAGATTTTCCTTCACCGGAACTAAGGGGCCTAGCACGAACCATGAAAAACAGCCCCAGACCTTTATTCCACATCCACCAAACTTTACAGTTGGCACTATGCATTGGGGCAGGTAGCGTTCTCTGGTCATTCTGCCAAACCGGATTCGTCTGTCGGACTGCCAGATGGTGTGATTCATCACTTCAGAGATGGCTTTTTCACTGCTCCAGACTCCAATTGCGGCGAGCTTTACACCACTCCAGCCGATGCTTGGCATTGCGCATGGTGACCTTAGGCTTGTGTGATGCTGCTTGGCCATGGAAATCCATTTCATGAAGCTCCCGACAAACAGTTCCTGTGCTGACGTTTGGAACTTGGTAGTGAGTGTTGCAACCAAGGACAGACGATTTTTACGTGCTTCAGCACTCGGCGGTCCCGTTCTGTGAGCTTGTGTGGCCTACCACCTCGCGGCTGAGCTGTTGTTGCTCCTAGACGTTTCCACTTCACATTAACAACACTTACAGTTGACCGGGGCAGCTCTAGCAGGGCAGAATTTTTTTTAACTGACTTGTTGGAAAGGTGGCATCCTATGACGGTGGGTGCCATGTTAAAAGTCACTGAAAGTCTTCAATATGGCCATTCTACTGCCAATATCTGTCTATGGAGATTGCATGGCTGTGTGCATGATTTTATACACCTGTCAGCAAAGCCGAATCCGCTAATTCAAGAGGTTTCCACATACTTTTTTGTATATAGTGTATGTGAATACACTGACAGGTGACGACTAGTGCTTGAGGGTGTCTACTCTGCTTAGTAAGTCCACATGGCTGACTCTGGCATGTGTGCGTGTGGTGGAATATGATGAAGTTGCTGCTAGATGCTGATCTTAGGTTTAAGTTAGAGCTTTGATGTTTAAGGATTTGGGAAGGATAAACTCATTCCAAACAGGCAGCCTCTACCTGAAGCTTGTGCTTGTTGTGTTGCGTGTCTCACCTCTACAGGTTCTCGCCGACGCCGTCTCTCGCCTGGTGGTGGACAAGTTCAGCGAGCTGACAGACAACTTCACCTCGCCCCACGCGCGACGGAAAGTCCTGGCGGGAGTCGTCATGACAACAGGTACGCTTTGTCACTCCGCCTAATGGGAACTTGACGTTCTCCACCCTCGGAGCGTTGCTGTTGCCGTCGAACAGTACACCACTAGATTTGTACAGACCATAAAACCCCAGCCATACTGTCTGCAGGAGGCTAATGTGTGTAGATGGGAGGAAATGAATCTTCTTAGCACCACCTGTCAATCAGGGTGCACCTCAAAATCTTCCTTTTGAGGGGTCCATGTCCATGACTGATGCTGCTGTTTATCATTGGCTATGTTAGCCTAATTTTCCTCATACAATTTACAAAAATGTAAATTCACGAGTACACACATGCACATATTTCTAAAAGCCTACATGTCCCTTATCAAAAATACAATAAAATGTCAATGAAATGGCATAATGATAGAAAAGTATCACCAATAAACACAAATGGCTTTTATTGAATGTAAAGGTGAATTTTGAACCTCTCTGATCCCCACCCCCAGGCACGGACGTGAAAGAGGCCCAGGTGATCTGCGTCTCCACGGGCACCAAGTGCATCAACGGCGAGTACATGAGCGACCGCGGCCTGGCGCTCAACGACTGCCACGCAGAGATTATCGCCCGCCGCTCGCTCGTCCGGTACCTCTACGCCCAGCTGGAGCACTTCCTGAGGTGAGAAGTTAGGCCATATGAAAACACAAACACACAAAATGGCTCCCATTTTGAATTAGAGTTTGTTTGTTGAAGCCTTCAGGGGGACATGGAAGTCCTAGTAAAAGTTGAATTTGTATTTAGTCGTAAAATTCACGGTTCACGGTTGCAATGTTGCTTCAATTGCAGCATGGCATTCCTTTTTTTGTTCTTGCTTCAGCTGATTTCTTTTAGTTTTTGTTTTCTGTGACATTTGGAGCCACTGCCAACCCCTTCACCCTCTGTCTCCTAGCAACAACAAGGAGGAGCAGCAGAAGTCCATATTCATGCGCTGTGACAAGCGTGGCTACCGGCTAAAGGACAACGTCCAGTTCCACCTCTACATCAGCACCTCGCCCTGCGGAGATGCGCGCATCTTCTCGCCGCATGAGGCCGGCATGGAAGGTATGAGGCGCACCCTCCTCCCCGCTTACCTGTGACACTAGTAGATGTTACCAAACCTCTTGCTGACCCTTCTTGTGCCACAATGTACAATGATGGCATGATTCCTGCCTTCTTCATCAGGTGCATATGTCTGGCTATCCGGCGCCTGCACAATGCTTTTCGATGTGAATGCGTTCTGCCCTTAAGTTTATATGAAGCCTAATTATCTTCTACTCATTGATACATTTGTGATACGCCCTCATATAAACACGGAAACAGCATTTCCGACCATACGCTTCTTGTTCTTAACCGAATGCAATTCGCTGAACTATCTCTTAAATGCAAGGCTTATTGTGATTCACTCATTGATTCCATATGACTGTAAGCTTATAATGCCAATGGCTTAAATTCCGATGCTAAGTGAACATGTACATATAGGGCCGTCCCATTAGTTTTGGTGGCATGACATCTTTAGTGACCTTGTCCCATGTGACAGCCAGACTCAATCAACCCCCACGTCAACTCAGTCTCCATTCCCCTCACTTAGCTGGCTGACACATTTTTTAAATGTAATCTTACGCTTGTTGAGAATTCCATATCGGAGCTTGTTTATTTTATTCAATTAACTCCTGTATGTTTTCCTCTTATGCCTGGTTTCATTTAATTAGAATTTAATTTTGAATGTCCAAATGCGCATTACAAACCCATTTCAACAAGTCTATTAATTAGTGGGTCTTTGTCCATGTCTCCTCTCTCTCTCTCTCTCTCTCGCTCTCTCTCTCTGTCTCTCTCGCTCTCTCTTGCTCTCGCTCTCTCTCTCGCTCTCTCTCGCTCGCTCTCTCTCTCTGATTACTCACCCTCTTAATATGTCACATATAAATGCTTCTGTCACATTGTTTCCCGGCATACGCAAAAACACAAAAGGAAATACCCTTGTACAATTAGTCAGTGGATTGATTTGGCTTGTTAGCCTTTTGAATTACTTTCCAACATGTAGAAATGCTGTGATTAATCCAATGAAGTTGTATTTAAAGTTATTGTCTTTTGTATCCTTCGCACTGTCGAGATGATTTGGTGTCACATGCCCTAGAAGACCACATTGGAAACAAGTATCTTGACTTTTTTGTGTATGTATCCTCAACAATTTTGGTATATGCATCTTTTGCCTGGTGTAATATTTTATGCATTTTAAATTGTCAAATTAAATTAAATCTACTGTGTTAAGAGTCTACAGGCGGCCAGGATCGCTTATATATTGCTGGTAGTGATCATTAATGGCTTATTGACCACATTCATGAAAATGTTGATTTTTATGTGATACATTTGAAAGAAAATACAGAAACTTACAGAAACTGGTTTAGGGTTAATCCATTCATCCCTCTGTCTTTTCCTTGTCCCCCTCCCACAGACCAAGGAGACCGCCACCCCAACCGGAAGGCACGGGGCCAGCTGAGGACCAAGATAGAGTCTGGGGAGGGGACCATCCCTGTGAGGACCAGCAACACCATCCAGACATGGGATGGGGTGCTGCAGGGCGAGAGGCTGCTCACTATGTCCTGCAGTGACAAGATCGCAAGGTAACATGGCCTTGTGTCCCCTTTCGGTATCCTTTTCACCACATATCCTCCTCCAAAGCCGGCAAGATTGTGAGACACCATGTATGAGTGGTGTGGTTCAGTTTGTTTCAATTCAACAATTGAATTGGACATTAAACAGAGTTTATATGAATTTGACTCTAATTCTTGCCCAATATTTGCACTTGGAAGTGCAAACCTTACAGTCAGTAAGCTGCTGTTGTGGTAGATACAGCTATAGTATATAACCAGAGTTAGGCTATTGGTGTCTGTGTTAAGGTGTCCGTTAAGTTGATATTAGTGCAGGGTGCGGATTCACCCATAAAGTTACGGTGGTGTCTGCCAATGTGTGCTGTGGTAATGTCACGGAAGGAGACAGATAAAGAGGTGTCGAGACACACACATACAGACAAGCTCACATACACACATGCACACACTGTCTTCCTTCAGTGTGCTGTGACAGCGGGCTCTGGCATATCTACCCGCTACCCCAAAGAACTTCACCTACACACACAAGAACACACACACACACACACAAGCAAACACATGCACATACACACATATCATGTATTGATGTAGAGTATCTATCAGCCACTTCCACCCATATAGCAGACTCAGCGTTGCCTCTTTAATGCATATGAATCACTGATGTATATTAACCCTGTATTGCTGATTCTATGTATTGGCCAGTGAGAGGCTTTGAAGCCACCGGTCGGCCATATTGGCACTCCCCAGAAGAAGCTGGGTCATTTCTAGATCGCATACAGCTTTTGTCAAATTTGACGTCAAAAGTTGAATTATTTTTTATATTTTAGATAACCCTAACCCTTTTCCTAACGTTAACCTAATTATCCTTACCTGCTACTACGTTAATTCTCCTAACCTTCTGTGTAAGTAAATTTTGACAAAAGCTGTATAACTTCTAGACTAAACCAAGAAGCAGGTTTTGAATGGAATTCTACAGTATTTCAAGTAAATGTTTCAAGGACAAAATTACATGTATTTAAGTATGTTTTTGTTGTAGTGGAGACAGTAACATTAGTACTTTCAACAAATTATACTTTACGGAAAATATTTATATGTATTTCTTAATATTTTATTTTTATGTTAGCTCACATAACATAATTATGCATTAAGGTGTCTGTAATAGAATAAAAATGGCAAAAACAAATGTTACATTAATAAATGCATTTCTATAGCTTCCAAAATATTTTTTACAATGGTGGGGATGTGTCAAGATGGAGGCACGGTGGCTTTAAAACAGCGCCCTCTGACAGTCATCTAGTGTACATATAAATCATTGATAGGAAAGGCTTAATGCTTGATTAATAACGGTTTGGTCAAACTAGTTCTTGATGTACTTCTGTAATTGCAATCATTTAGTGTGTTTTTAGCTAGTTTTGTTAAGATTGGCCTATGATAGAGTACAGAAATTGCATCCAAGTACAACAATAATATTGTACAAATTATTAATGGAGGATTGCAAAGTTGCGTATTGGCCTGGTTTTCTAGAGCAGTTAGTTGTTTAATACAGTACCAGTCAAAATTTTGGACACCTACTTATTCAAGGGTTTTTCTTTATTTTTACTATTTTCTACATTGTAGAATAATAGTGAAGACATCACAACTATGAAATAACACAAATGGAATCATGTAGTAACCAAAAATTGTTAAACAAATCAAAATATATTTTATATTCTTCGAAGTAGCCACCCTTTGCCTTGATGACAGCTTTCACACTTTTGTCATTCTCTCAACCAGCTTCATGAAGAATGCTTTTCCAACAGTCTTGAAGGAGTTCCCACATATGCTGAGCACTTGTTGGCTGCTTTTCCTTCTCTCTGCGGTCCTAACTCATCCCAAACCAGTCACCCAACCTCAATTGGGTTGAGGTCGGGTGACTGTGGAGTCCAGGTCATCTGATGCAGCACTCCATCACTCTTTTTCTTGGTCAAATAGGGCTCCTGAGTGGCGCAGCGGTCTAAGGCACTGCATCTCAGTGCTAGAGGTGTCACTACAAATACCCTGGTTCGAATCCAGGCTGTATCACAACCGGCCGTGATTGGGAGTCCCATAGGGCGGCGCACAATTGGCCCAGCGTCGTCCGGGTTTGGCCGGTGTAGGCCGTCATTGTAAATAAGAATTTGTTCTGAACTGACTTGCCTAGTTAAATAAAACAAATAAATAAAAATAGCCCTTGCACAGCCTGGAGTTGTGTTTTGGGTCATTGTCCTGTTGAAAAACAAATGATAGTCCCACTAAGCGCAAACCAGATGGGATGGCGTATCGCCGCAGAATACTGTGATAGCCATGCTGGTAAAGTGTGCCTTGAATTCTAAATAAATCCCGGACAGTGTCACCAGCAAAGCCCCCCCACACCATCACACTTCTTCCTCCATGCTTCACGTTGGGAACCACACATGCGGAGATCATCCGTTCACCTACTCTGCGTCTTGCAAAGACATGGTGGTTGGAAGCAAAAATGTCAAATTTGGATTCATCAGACCAAAGGACAGATTTCCACCAGTCTAATGTCCATTGCTCATGTTTCTTGGCCAAAGCAAGTCTCTTCTTCTTATTGGTGTCCTTTGGTAGTGGTTTCTTTGCAGCAATTCGTGAAGGCCTGATTCACGCAGTCTTCTCTGAACAGTTGAGATGGGTTGAGATGTATCTGTTACTTGATCTCTTTATTTGGGCTGCAATCTGAGGCTGGTAACTTTAATGAACTTATCCTCTGCAGCAGAGGTAACTCTGGGTCTTCCTTTCCCGTGGCGGTCCTCATGAGAACCAGTTTCATCATAGCGCCTGATGGTTTTTGCGACTGCACTTGAAGAAACTTTCAAAGTTGACTGATTGTCACGAACCGGCTCAAAGCCCGTAACAAAAGGGAGACAACACGGAGATAAGGAATAACAAAATATATTTATTAACTAAGTACAATATACAATGGTGTGTGTAATCAGTAATCAGTAGTGTAAGTGAGTGTTTTGCATGCATGAATGTGATAATGCAGGGTGTTGAAAGGTGCTAAAGCAAACAACCAAAAACCACCAAGATAAACAACAACATCTGTAAAGGTGTCTGCATGGAGAGAGTCTCTTCCGTGAATGGGGAAGTGGTGTATTTATCCTATGACACAGCGGGCCCAGGTGTTTCCCATGTAGCTGACAACCCTCCCAACTCCGCCCACCGGCATCCTAATAAGGAAACAAGAACAAAGAGAGAGTGGGAGGGTCGTCACACTGATCTTCAAGTTTTAAAGTTATGATGGACTGTCATTTCTCTTTGCTTATTTGAACTGTTCTTGCTATAATATGGACTTGGTCTTTTACCAAATTGGGCTATCATCTGTATACCACCCCTACCATGACACAACTGATTGACGCAAACACATTAAGAAGGAAAGTAATTCCACAAATGCCTTTTAACAAGGCACACCTGTTAATTGAAATGAATTCCAGGTGACTACTGTACCTCATGAAGCTGGTTGAGAGAATGCCAAGAGTGTGCAAAGCTGTCATCAAGGCAAAGCGTGGCTACTTTGAAGACTCTCAAATATTTGTTTAACACTTTTTTGGTTACTACATGATTCCATATGTATTATTTAATAGTTTTGATGTCTTCACTATTATTCTACAATACAAAAAAAATTATAAAGAAATAAAAACCCTGGCATGATTAGGTGTGTCTAAACTCTTGACTGGTACTGTAGGTGATAGCACTTAGTGTCTAGTAGTTATCCTGTATATCCCACTTTGTTCAGGCCCAGTCTTATTTGATTCAGGCTATATCAGGGGCAGCTGAATTGATGGGGTCCAACCCAGGTGTTTTCGCAGTCAGCCCACGACCCTGCTCACTGTCCACAGTCAAGGCACAGCTATCTATCCCTCCCCATTAATGTACGATGCAATCTACTCCGTAACTCTCCCTCCTAGTCCCTTCCTCCAATTTCAATGCCAACAGGAGTGTCACACCTAATGTTTTTGAGAAAGCATTAATGGCCTTGCTATTATACAATGTAACTCTAAAAGTCAAAAGAAAACGAGATGACAGTATGCAGGTAGCATGTGCACTAACAGCTAACCTAGCTCATAGCCCGATTAGAGCAAGGCATAGAAAGTGTCCCCACTTTACAGCACAGACAGACTACCCTCCATTTGTTCTCTACACAACAGGTCCTCTCCTAACATAACCATTGCAACAAAATGGTGAGGGGGAAAAAATGCCCCTCCTGCCATCTCTTCCTGTACGAATGATTAATGACTCGGCGATGGCTATTTACCTAAATGCACTAGCGTTGTTTGACTTAGCCCTGCAATTTCAGTGTGTTTTTTACACCTTTCTCCTTGGATTACATGGCCTGCCCAGCGGCGCTAAGGCACACGATGGAGGTCTAGTTTACGGCTCCTTCCCTCCTGTTCCTGGCTCATTAGAAGTGTTACTCTCCAGAGTTGCTTTTTCTTTGATAAAGCAACTGATTGTGAAGGCCCTCAAAAGCCCCAATCACTTGAGCTTGATCGCCACTCTCCCTTTAAAACACTCAAGTTTGTGTGTGTGTGTGTGTGTGTGTGTGTGTGTGTGTGTGTGTGTGTGTGTGTGTGTGTGTGTGTGTGTGTGTGTGTGTGTGTGTGTGTGTGTGTGTGTGTGTGTGTGTGTGTGTGTGTGTGTGTGTGTTTTTGGAAAAGAGCAGTGGTATGTTTTATCTGATTATGTTTTTTGATTGTGCACCCCAGAGCCTCCATGGCCACTGAGTTTAGCTTCTATCATAAGGGGCAAAATCACGTAAATCAAATAAGGTGGGTGGGTGGAGGGACTGAACAACAGTATTGATACAGTCCAACTATCAACCCCCCGTTGCATATGGAAGACGTCCCTGCCGGGGGGGCTACTGGAAAATGAGTGGTCTCCTAGACTCATGTCTGACTGCGATTCTAGTCGGTGGCTTAATTTCACACACTCTCACACACACACTGCCTCGGGTCAGAAGGAGACAGGAGAGGCAGTTATCAAAGCTGTTTGTCAGGGTCTTGTTTCTGTCATCTGGTAATGGTCTGCCTTGTGTGTGTCCTTTTCGAAATTGTCGCTCTCCAAGGCAATTGGTATAGCTTCATAGAGCGTGTGGAAGGAAATGTATGGGAAAGATGGGACAGCTAATGTAACAACATAGAATGTAGGGTGAAATAAATGGAATTGGATAGTTCCGAGTCAGAGCAGCCATTCCTGTGTGTGTGTGTGTGTGTGTGTGTGTGTGTGTGTGTGTGTGTGTGTGTGTGTGTGTGTGTGTGTGTGTGTGTGTGTGTGTGTGTGTGTGTGTGTGTGTGTGTGTGTGTGTGTGTGTGTGTGTGTGTGTGTGTGGATGCGCATTTGTGTGTGTGTACCTTTTTTCTGTGTCTTTATGCGTGCGCACTTGTACGTACGCATGTGTGTATGTGTGTGTGTACTTATGCGTGTGTGTCCCTCTGCTGCAGATGGAACGTGCTGGGCATCCAGGGCTCTCTGATGAGCTACTTCACGGAGCCCATCTACTTCTCCAGCATCATCCTGGGCAGCCTGTACCATGCCGACCACCTCTCCCGGGCTATGTACCAGCGCATCGCCGACATCGAGGACCTGCCCCAACAGTTCAGCCTCAACAGGCCTCTACTGAGCGGTCAGTACCCTCACCTTTAAACCTTGACTCCTTTACTTCTTTGTCTACGGTGTCTACGGTAAATACCCAGCAGGACCGTGGGTAATCACATAGATGGGTCTCCTACCGTAGTCTTATTGAAACACTGCAGTTGTCATCTGAGGTGACATTTACTTACCCTTCCTGTGTGAGTTTGGATAACTTGATGCCCTTTGTGCCAAATCGGTGGAATCCATGCAACCATTTGTTATAAGGTCAGATCTGTTTAGATACTCTCAACATGTTTATTCGACTCCAGGCTTTTTCTTTGTGATATTTCATTATATATCCCTTTGTCAAGTTGTTTTGTGGCATTTGTAACCGGCTATGCGTTCTATAGCACATACACCTAAAAGAATGTGCATTCCCCCTTCCATCCCACTGTCCAAACCACCTCCTACACCTGTTGTCAGGGTAGGGGCTAAGGCAGGGTGAGGGCTACCTAGTAACAGCATATTGTCCTTTATTTTCCATTGCACGGCTCTTTGAAATGTTTTGCTATGGTGTGCCTGAATGAACATGGCCCTGATCTCCCTCCAGATCTCACACAAAAGCAATAGCTGTCCCAACTGGTGCGCTCAACTTCCTTCTCGCCTACCTTACCCTCTCTCCTCTTCCTCCTCCTCTCTGTCCCCTCCGATGACTCCCTGAACTGCAGGTAAAGAGATAATGGGAGGGTTATTAACTTTTCTTCCGCTTTAGGGAGTTTTGCCGTGAAGGAGCTTTGCGCTGTGGACGCTCAGCATTTAGCCCTTTAAATCATAATCCCCCAGCCAGGCAGCCCAGTGCACTGCAGAAGAGAAAGGAACCGAGGCGTTTAACACCCTCCGCTGAAAGAAGGATTTATGCCTCCAATCTATCTTCTCTCTAGGCCCCTGCTTGGAGGAGCACATGTACTGTAATAGAGGCTTTATCCCAAACACACTAGGTGGACATTGCAGCATCATGTTTCGATGGGTATTTTGTTAACGTACAAAGACTTGCGACTTTGACCCGCCGTGCCCTCGCTTGTGGAGCAAAGGCTTGAGTTAACCACGATGAGAAGCCTTCACCAAAACCTGAAGAGTCATATGTTTTCTTTCAGAGTGAATGCCTTGCTCTCAGAAGGATAAAAGCGGGCATGAGTCACATTTGCGGTTGGTTAGACTTGCGTGCTTGCTTTTAGAAAAGGGAGTTAACTTTCAGAGTTAATGCCTAGGCTCGTCATTGAATCCCATTGGCTCAGACTTGCGTGCTCACTGTTAGAAGGTGGAGTTAGAGCTGCTGAGTGAGTGGCTATCTGTGATTCCAGGCATCAGCAACGCAGAGGCGAGGCAGCCGGGCAAGGCGCCCAACTTCAGTGTGAACTGGGCAGTGGGCGACCAGGCGCTGGAGGTCATCAACGCCACCACGGGCAAAGACGACATGGGGCGCGCCTCGCGCCTCTGCAAGCACGCCCTCTACAGCCGCTTTATTCGCCTGCACTCCAAGGTACGGAATGGTTCCACACACACACACACACACACACACACACACACACACACACACACACCACAAGGGCTCTCCTTGAATTAGTGTTTATGACTATCAGCACTACTCACAGAGGGTGTGTGCAGCGCAACACATTAAGACCAGCTGGAGCACAGATCAAGTGGTTGTACGTTTATGCACTGTACAAGTTGCTCCTCAATATCCTATTCAAAGTAGTCTTCTGCTTATCTCAACATCTGTTTTGCTCCCCTCCCCACGCCAGTTGTCATCCACACTGAGGATCAAGGTGTCCAAGCCCAGCTCGTACCACGACGCCAAGGAGGCGGCTGTAGAGTACCACAACGCCAAGCAGACGCTGATCAAGGTCTTCCACAAGTCGGGCCTGGGGGCCTGGGTGAAGAAGCCCATCGAGCAGGACCAGTTCTCCCTCAACTCCTGATCGGGCAATTAGGGGGGAACGTCTTCACTCAACCCACTGCACCCCAACCCCCTCTCTAGACCTGAGAGAGGCTCTTCGAAACTACCAGCCACTGAGACTTCACGTGTGTGTGCGTGCGTGCGTGCGTGTGTGTGCGTACATGCGTGTGTGTGTGTATGTTTGTCTGAGTGTGTGAGAAATAATGCACGTGGTTCTGGCCACCTCCCTCCGTCCAAATCACTCTGCTCTCATTCCTCATCGCTGTGACGTCATCACTTGCTGTGTCTGTCTGTTTGTTTTAAACCAACTAAAATTCAAATACCTTTTTATGTCCTTATGGAAATAAAAATGTATGGTATTTTAAACTGGAATCCTATTTAGTAGTTGTTTTTTGTTTGTAAGACTTTACATGAGGTTGTCCATATACCATGTAGTTACTATATAAGTACTTCTGTAACTAGAATGTACAATGATTGGCCGGATTCCATTTCTGTTATTCAGTTAAATGTAATTACACTAGGAAACTCAAATGCCGTATGACGTCATGCTATATTTTTTACGTATTGTGAGATTTGACCTTTTTCTTTTCCTATTTTATTACATTCTTGCCCCTGTATTAAAAGCACATACAGTGGGGAGAAGAAGTATTTGATACACTGCCGATTTTGCAGGTTTTCCTACTTACAAAGCATGTAGAGGTCTGTAATTTTTATCATAGCTACACTTCAACTGTGAGAGACGGAATCTAAAATCCAGAAAATCACATTGTATGATTTTTAAGTAATTAATTTCCATTTTATTGCATGACATAAGTATTTGATACATCAGAAAAGCAGAACTTAATATTTGGTACAGAAACCTTTGTTTGCAATTACAGAGATCATACGTTTCCTGTAGTTCTTGACCAGGTTTGCACACACTGCAGCAGGGATTTTGGCCCACTCCTCCATACAGACCTTCTCCAGATCCTTCAGGTTTCGGGGCTGTCGCTGGGCAATACGGACTTTCAGCTCCCTCCAAAGATTTTCTATTGGGTTCAGGTCTGGAGACTGGCTAGGCCACTCCAGGACCTTGAGATGCTTCTTACGGAGCCACTCCTTAGTTGCCCTGGCTGTGTGTTTCGGGTCGTTGTCATGCTGGAAGACCCAGCCACGACCCATCTTCAATGCTCTTACTGAGGGAAGGAGGTTGTTGGCCAAGTTCTCGCGATACATGGCCCCATCCATCCTCCCCTCAATACGGTGCAGTCGTCCTGTCCCCTTTGCAGAAAAGCATCCCCAAAGAATGATGTTTCCACCTCCGTGCTTCACGGTTGGGATGGTGTTCTTGGGGTTGTACTCATCCTTCTTCCTCCGAAGACGGCGAGTGGAGTTTAGACCAAAAAGCTATATTTTTGTCTCATCAGACCACATGACCTTCTCCCATTCCTCCTCTGGATCATCCAGATGGTCATTGGCAAACTTCAGACGGGCCTGGACATGCGCTGGCTTGAGCAGAGGGACCTTGCGTGCGCTGCAGGATTTTAATCCATGACGGCGTAGTGTGTTACTAATGGTTTTCTTTGAGACTGTGGTCCCAGCTCTCTTCAGGTCATTGACCAGGTCCTGCCGTGTAGTTTTGGGCTGATCCCTCACCTTCCTCATGATCATTGACGCCCCACGAGGTGAGATCTTGCATGGAGCCCCAGACCGAGGGTGATTGACCGTCATCTTGAACTTCTTCCATTTTCTAATAATTGCGCCAACAGTTGTTGCCTTCTCACCAAGCTGCTTGCCTGTTGTCCTATAGCCCATCCCAGCCTTGTGCAGGTCTACAATTTTATCCCTGATGTCCTTACACAGCTCTCTGGTCTTGGCCATTGTGGAGAGGTTGGAGTCTGTTTGATTGAGTGTGTGGACAGGTGTCTTTTATACAGGTAATGAGTTCAAACAGGTGCAGTTAATACAGGTAATGAGTGGAGAACAGGAGGGCTTCTTAAAGAAAAACGAACAGGTCTGTGAGAACCGGAATTCTTACTGGTTGGTAGTTGATCAAATACTTATGTCATGCAATAAAATGCAAATTAATTACTTAAAAATCATACAATGTGATTTTCTGGATTTTTGTTTTAGATTCCGTCTCTCACAGTTGAAGTGTACCTATGATAAAAAATTACAGACCTCTACATGCTTTGTAAGTAGGAAAACCTGCAAAATCGGCCAGTGTATCAAATACTTGTTCTCCCCACTGTAGGTCATGATGCTAAATACTCATCCAAAATGGCGGTTACAGTCATTGAATCATCATTCATTTTAAAATATTCTCTTGTGAACATTTTACGCTTATTTATTTATTTGGATGACGTTGTTGGTCATTGAAACCATTCCCATTCCTAGTCCATACTTGAACAGGGGCCCTGGTGGAGGCTGTCGGTGATTCCTCTCCAGTCCTTTGGCCTAGGGAGTGTAGGGGATTGGGTAGGCGCTGCACGTTTTTTTCTTATTGACTTAAGCCATGGCTTTGCATGGGAACTGTCTCCGAGGTCTGCAGAGCTGATTTGGTAGGGAACCACCAGGATCTCCTCGAGTGAATTTTGAATGCCAGCATCTTATTTCTGCACAGGCAGCTTCAACTCATTTTTCTCTCTTTGTATGTACTTGTTTTTGGGGAGGGAGGGGCTTTGTTTTTAGAATTGCAACTTTTGACTTTTTCTTTTTTGAGGATTGAAGGATTGCACTGCAACTGAATAATGACAGGAATTAAGTCTTTCCGTCAATGACACTGCATAGGAGCTACATTGCACCTTCATAAGCACGAGCCTCATGGACATTATGCATCCATGCCCTGGGCATTTATAAATGCTTATGTTAACAACCTCAGTTTGATATGTCATGGTCATGCTACACAATACAAGTAAGGTGACATAACACATCTTGTGTCAATCTGGGGTTGTTAGGAAGGTGTAAAGTAGTCCATATGTCATGTCATTCATAGAGAGCTGGGAAGAGCTTATGTCATCATTTAAATACCTTTTAAAGGCCCAATGCAGCCGTTTTTATATCAATATCAAATCATTTCCGGGTAACAATTAAGTACCTTACTGTAAAGATTTTTTTTTAACAAAAAAGCAAGAATTTTGTTGGGCTTTCTGGGAGTAAACTAGCTGTTATTGGCAGAGAGGTTTGGAACTCTCTTTGTTATTGGTCTATTAACCAATTTACAGCATGTGATGTCACCATGGAAAGCCAAAACTCCCACCCATGCAAACCTGCTGATTAAAAAGTCCTGTGTAGATTGTATTTTCAACCAGCAACTATCAGGAAATAACACTGATCAACATTTTTTCACACTTTTCTAGTGTTAGTTTAATCAGCTGTTGTACAAAATGATATAAAACACAGGAAAAACTGCACTGGGCCTTTTAAAGGCAACACGAATGCTGATTGCTCATTGTGTGAGTAAACTTCCAAGGGAACACAAAGAAACGCATGAGAGTTTTTACAAAGTTGCGTTTGGTACCACCCACCCACCAAATGACCAATCTGTGTATGCTCACTCCAAGTCCTATTGGTCCATATACCTGGGTCTTCTATAAGCCCTCTTCTCCACTGTCTGCCGTGTGCTAATCTTTTCTATTTCAACTATTTCTACAACGTGATAAACTCTGGATGCCAGTAATGACAACTTGCTACTGTATTACCTGTGTGTTCTCTCTTATAGACTGGTCATATACCTGTAATATCAGCATTGTACATTTGTTTATTATTGAACGTTGTGCGTTGCACTTGATGGCCAGTGACAAACCACAATTTGAACCAACACGCTGCAAAGGGATTGATATTATGAGATATTCTTTACTTAGTGTATTTTTATATCCAATATATTTGATTCAAAACAGCAGGGGAAGGGTGTTTGGTTTGAGTCCCAGCATTGTGTGTGTCGTGTGTATGTCTAAAGTGAGGTGAGTGTGTGTGTGTGTGTGTGCGTGTATATGTGTGTGCGCATGACACAGCTCGATAAACGTCATAACAGGATATTAGAGATTGCTGTGGAATCTTCACCAAAGATTATGTCCTTGTGTTTTCCCACAATTTTCTTTTGAGCAACAAAATAAAAATTGGGAATTATTTTTTTAACACCTGTGTTTCTCACGCACAAATTGCTGATTTAAAATATGACAATGTTTTAGTTATTGTACTTTCATTTTTTCCAATGTATTTGATTTGTATAAAATGATGGGTTTGTGTTCTGTTGTATTCCAGCTTTGTGATGGAATCTTACTTGTCGGGCTCTTTCAGTATTTCTGTAGCTGTTGATTACCAAGGTGTATATATTGTGAACCTCTCTGATGTTATATTGCTGTGGAATGATGGGGATAGGATTAATACTGGTTAAACATGTGATGCCTGTGCAACTATTCTTCCTTCCTTCACTGTCTAGTTCTTGTCCCCCCCCCATGAAACTGCTGGGATGTATTTGATTTGTTTTTGTCCTTTAATTAGAACTCTTTAAAAAAACAGCTAGTCAGGTTCTTTCACTGCAACGGCCAGAGATTTGCTAGTCATTGTAGAGCAAAAGTCAAATGTCCTGTGTTGCTGTGTCCTTGTGATACAAATGTATGTTCTGAATCATGTACGTCCCCTTACCCCCACCGACAGAGGGGGAACCATGCCACGATGCAGGCCTCAGCCAAGAGAACTGGATCAAGGTCACAAGCAATATAACCCCCAACGCCCCTTTTTAATGAGGCCCAACCAGGAACGGGAGCAAAAAGAATGGCTCCCCTCCCCCTCTGTTTTCCCCCCTTGTCGTAATCTCTTTATAAACTGACTGTCTGAAACTTTCTTTAAAGACTGCCTGCTTCTCTATAGTATGTTCCTTATTTTTTTTTGACTGCACTAAAGATGTCAATCGATGATGTCATGACACAAACCGTCCCCCAAAATGGACAGGTCGGAACTATTTCCAAGAAGCTGAACTGCAACCCTATAACCTAGTGGTCCCAGTGGTCTATAGTCCCCAGTCGGTCGTTTGGTCAAGACGGTCGGCCGCCCTGACCGCGCGGTGACTGTTAAGTGGTCCCTACGTGGTCCACTCGGGTGGTCAGAGAACTCCTCCACCCTCCTCACCCCACGTCCGCTGTGCAACCTCTACCCGGACCACCATCTTGCATGTGCTCCCACTCTGAAGCTGCACCTAAAGCATGACGACATACTTTTAAAGGACTCGTATGTAGAAAAAAACGGATAAATAGATATATTAAAATGAGCAAAAAAAAATAAAGGAGACCATAGTTTACTTTCTTTCGCGGAAGTTGTGTCATTCTTTGCGACATGTGCGTGGTTGTATACTGTTGTTGTGCGGAATGTATTGAGCCCATGAAACACACAGACTCCTTATCAGCAAGCAGCCTCCCATCTAACCCTTATCTTTCTGCACCATCCCACGCTGAGAAGAAACCATACCAGATCTAAAACAAGCGCTATATTTTCACATAGAACATTGAAAAGAGAGATGGTATTGTTAGATGTTACTCTGTAGTCAGTCAGTCTGTCAATCTCAAGGTTCAACAGGATTAGTGGACATGGGCTTTCCTTCCTTCCACTTTCATGTTTTACCTACAAATAGCTCTGGAGGTAAGGCAAGGCCATCAAAAGGTGATGCTGTGAAGACTAGGTGTGTATGTTGTCTGTCTGTCTCTGACTGTGTGTGTGTGTGTGTGTGTGTGTGTGTGTGTGTGTGTGTGTGTGTGTGTGTGTGTGTGTGTGTGTGTGTGTGTGTGTGTGTGTGTGTGTGTGTGTGTGTGTGTGTGTGTGTGTGCTCGACCTTGAAGCCCCTGCAGTGGTCGGTGGAGATGCTAAAGGTGTGTTTCTGAGTTTCATTCGGTTCCTCCAAAAAACAACTCCAAATCAATGTTGTCCTGTAATAAAATCAACAGGGTAAAAAAATATTGATATGAAAATCAGCATCAATACTTGTTGTGAGTGTGTGGGATATGCTTTTCATGATCATATAAAACACAACTATCAAATTCTTACTGAGCCTGTGAAAGCAGATCAAAACATGCCTAATGATGAGCCAAGGCAGTGTACATGAGTAGCCTAAAGGAAACTCTTCCTGTCCTCCATTATTTAGAACTAGGATTTGATTTTTTTTAAATACTCTCTCAAAGGTAGCAGTGGCTAGGAGTGGGATTTGGGTTCAATAATCCTTGACCTAAAACCTATACTTGCATTGGAAACATTGTAGTTGACTTCTTTGTCATCAAGGCTGGGTTTTTTTTGTTGGAAAGTTGTTAGTGTCCCCAAACCTCTCCTGAACTGTGTGACCGTGTCTCTGATATATCTTCCCTTGTAGAATTGTATTCTCAACATCAACACGCTTCAATTTCTTCCATCAGCAAGAGATTGAAGGGAACATAGCTGCAGTTGGTGTAAGAAAGGTAATAGTTTTGCTCTGGGTATCCTCTTGCTGCATGCGTTTTGCCTGAGAGTATGGTTGTCAATGACTACTGTACAGTATATATGAATGGACAAAGCCATCGATCACGTGACACGATTCCTATGTGAAGACTCAATCGCGCATTGAAGCCAAATTAAGTCAGTTAAGGCCTTTGCAGACTGTACGATTTTAGCCGTCTTATGGCACGATTTTGCTTATCCCAGACAAAATGTCCACGTTGTCTGCAAATTCTTAGGATGTAAACAATTTTCGGACGTCTTGGCACGTTCAGTGTGACAAGGTCTAGATCTGCCGATTTAAGTACCACTATGTGCAGTCATAAGCTCCGACAAAGTTCTGGAAGTGTCACATTTGTTTTGCCTTAATTGTGTAGTGTGGCTGGCGTTACAAGCCGATCCCGGTGACGGATCAATAGAAACACGGCTGACACTGAGTATTCACACAATAATATTATTATTGTGAATAGTCAGATTAATATATTAGTTCGATGACACATCTGAAATCAGGCTACCTGATGGGATTTTGATAAATGCACAAAATCAGCAAACAAAAAGAACATTTTATTTTGGTGAAGTTTTGCTGAAGTCTATTTGAGTTCGGACATATAAAGTTTGTATGTGAAAACTAATTCTAAAATGCATTGCTACATTCAGCTTTTCCAAACACATCACCAGAGCATAAGCATCAATTGACGATTGCGCTGCTGGTGCTGGAACATACACAGATCAAATACACCACTGCAGCTGAAGTAGCCTCGCAAGCCAATCGCAGAATGTGACGACAGAACAGAAGCAAATCGTACAATCTGGCCAAGTTGTTATCAAGATTTGTATTTGCTCGATGTTACCAATGTAATCGTAGAAGACGAAAGGCCTTTAAGATGGCGTCACATGGAAACATAACATGTGCAGTTTGAGCTACTCCAGGAAGTGACTTTGAAGGTTAGCTCAGTGCTGCCCCCTCTCATTGTGTAACTCAAGTTGAAGGCCGACCGGGGTAGTAGCATGCTGCCATTAGCAAGAAAACTATCCTAACTTCTGTGCGATTTTAAAAAAGGACATACGTCTGGTGTATTGAAAGCATTATGTATTTGAACAGTGAAGATATAATTTCAAATTTGTCTCCATACTCCAGCATTTTGGATTTGAGATCAAATGTTCCATAATGCATTCATTACATCTATAAGCTTTTATGAATGTGTTATAACAGGTCCCAACCGCATATTAAAGATTGATGAAAAATATCCAAAGCATATCTGTAGCCCATTCATGTCATGCTATGTCAGAGGTCATATTTAGGTATCTTAATAGATGCATCACTACAATGACTGCGTAGTGTCATTATTATGGCTTTTTTCAAAAGTGTGCTTCTGTCATATCAGTGTTAGTGAATACGCCAAAATACATGTATGCTGATATATAGCCTGTACCAACCCCATTTCCCCCTCTGGCCAGTATACACCCGTGACTTAACTTCTTCTTCTCACTGAGGTCAGTGCTTCATGAAGATCCCAAGAGGGATGAATCCTCAGAGTACATTTAACAGATCAAATCATGTAGTTGTGGGTCATATCATAACTCTTTTGTAACTCATTAACAGCCCTCCTACACATGACATTTAAGTTGGCCGTACTGGTCTATAACGCACACATGATGGGTCTATGTATGAATTCCATGCAGTCAATGTAAAGTCAAGTCTATTTTCCCATTCATGAAGCATTTATAGCTAAGCACTTCATGGTAATTAACTGTGCAGTTTGCTACTCTGATCTATAATACCAACATTAAAAGGTCTATACAGTGCATTCAGAAAGTATTCAGACCCCCTGACTTGTTCCACATTTTATGTTACAGCCTTATTCTAAAATGGATTGAATAACAATTGTTCCTCTTCAAGCTACACACAATAACCCATAATGACAAAGCAAAAAACAGATATTTTGAAATGTTTGCAAATGTATTACAAATAGAAAACTGAAATACCTTATTTATATAAGTATTCAGACCCTATGCTATGAGACTCAAAATTGAGCTTAGGTGCATCCTGTTTCCATTGATCATCCTTGAGATGTTTTTACAACTTGATTGGAGTCCCCCCGTGGTAAAATAAATTGATTGGACATGATTTGGAAAGGCACACACCTGTCTATATAAAGGTCCCACAGTTGACAGTGCATGTCCAAGCAACAACCAAGCCATGAGGTCGAAGGAATTATCCGTAGAGGATTGTGTTGAGGCACAGATCTGGGGAAGGGTATTAAAACATTTCTGCGGCATTGAAGGTCCCCAAGAACACAGTGGCCGCCATAATTCTGAAATTGAAGAAGTTTGGAACCACCAAGACTCTTCCTAGAGTTGGGAGCCCGGCCAAACTGAACAATCGGGGTAGAAGGGCCTTGGTCAGGGAGGTGACCAAGAACCCGATGGTCACTCTGACTGAGCTCCAGAGTTCCTCTGAAGATGGGAGAACCTTACAGAAGGACAATCATTTCTGCAGCACTCCACCAATCAGGCGTTTATGGTAGAGTGGCCAGACGGAAGCCACTCCTCAGTAAAAGGCACATGACAGCCCGCTTGGAGTTTGCCAAACGGCACCTAAAGGACTCTCAGACCAATAAGAAACAAGAATCTCTGCTCTGATGAAACCAAGGATACGTATGGAGGAAATCTGGCACCATCCCTACGGTGAAGCATGGGGGTGGCAGCATCATGCTATGGGGATGTTTTTCAGCGCCAGGGACTGGAAGACTAGTCAGGATTGAGGGGAAAGATGGATGGAGCAAAGTACAGAAAGATCCTTGATGAAACCTGCTCCTGAGCGCTCAGGACATCAGACTGGGGGGAAGGTTCACCTTCCAACAGGACAACGACCCTAACCACACAGCCAAGACAACGCAGGTGTGGCGTCAGGACAAGTCTCTGAATGTCTTTGAGTGGCCAAGCCAGAGCCCGGACTTGAACCTGATCAAACATCTCTGGAGAGACCTGAAAATAGCTGTGCAGCGACGCTCCCCATCCAACCCTGACGGAGCTTGAGAGGATCTGCAGAGAAGAATGGGAGAAACTCCCCAAATACAGGTGTGCCAAGCTTGTAGCGTCATACCCAAGAAGTCTCGAGGCTGTAATCGCTGCCAAAGGTAATTCAACAAAGTACTGAGTAAAGAATATAAATACTTATGTAAATGTGATATTTCAGTTTATTTTTAATACATTTGCAAACATTTCTAAAAACCTCTTTTTGCTTTGTCATTATGGGGTATCGTTTGTAGATTGTTGACAATTTAATCCATTTTAGAATAAGGCTGTAACGTAACAAATGTGGAAAACGTCAAGGGGTCTGAAAACTTTCCAAATGCACTGTATATGAATTATATGCAGTCAATGTATTGTCATTTATATTTTATCATTCATAAAGCATTTATTAACATGCCTCAATGATAAAAAAAAACAATATGGACAAAACACAGAATGTTAAAGAAAATATTCACATTTTCCAGATGTAGCTAGCACAGAAAACAATTGTTGAAGTTCAAGTGAAATGTACAGTGAAATACTTAACTTGCAAGCTCTACCCAACAGTGCAGTAATCAATATCAAAATAGTTAACTAATACAGTATCTCAGAAACAGCCGTCCTCCTGGGCTTTTCATGAATGACATTGTATAGGGTTTCCCAAGACTCTTCCTGGAGCTGGCCGCCCGGCCAAACTGAGCAATCGGGGTAGAAGGGCCTTGGTCAGGGTAGTAACCATTCCCAAGAATGGTGCAACAAACAAAAAACATCCAGTCAGCCGCAGTCCTGTGGGTGAAAACAGATAGTGGATGAGAGAGGTTGAAGGAGAATTACAAGAAGCCTGCAAGCTAACAGGCGGGCCACAAACAGTGGTGTGGAGAACGGCATATCGGAACGCACAACTCATCGATCCTTTCCACGGAATGGCTATTGCAGCAGACGACCACACCAGGTTCCACTTATATCAGCTAAAAATAAGAAGCAACTCGTGGACATGCTGGAGTTGGACAATAGAGGAATGGAAAAACATTGCATGATCCGACGAATCACAATTCCTGTTGCGTCATGCTGATGGCAGAGTCAGGACTTGGCGTATGCAGCATGAGTCCATGGACCCAGCCTGCCAGGTGTCAACGGTACAGGCTGGTGGTGGTGGTGTACCGCTGTCCAATCTGCAGCAACTGTGTGATACCATTGCCTCAGCATGGACCAACATCCCTGTGGAACGTTTCTGACTTGTAGAATCCACGTCCCGAATAATTTGGGTTGTTCTGGAGCTAGGGGTATCCAACCCGGTACTAGATGGTCGTACCTAATAAACTGTCTAATATTGAGTTGAACCCCCCCCCCCCTTCTGCCCTCAGAACAGCCTCAAGTCATCAGGGCATGGACCCTGCATTCCACAGGGATGCTGGCCCATGTTGACTCCAATGTTTCCCACAGTTGAGTCGTGTCAAGTTGGTCAGTCTGTCATGAAGAGCAGTTGTTCTTAATGTTTTGTACACTCAATATATATATATATATAGTGTATAATAAATTAAACAAATTAGGGAGGACGCTATATACCGTATAGGGTCAGTGCCAGCACCAAATGTACAATGTGCAGAGATGGCACCGACAGCGAGAGCTGCCTCACTTCCAGTCCTTAGGAACCTTTGCAGTATTTTGTTTTTTTACATTGTTAGCCCAGAAAATCTTAAGCGTTATTACATACAGCCGGAAAGAACTATTGGATATCAGAGCGACGTCAACTTACCAGCACTACGACCAGGAATACGACTTTCCCGAAGCGGATCCTCAACACCCTGCTACAACTCAACTCCCCGTGGAGTGAAAAAAGGTATGCGATTATAGGTGTAAGGGTAAGGATGACAGAGACAGAAAACATTACCGTTTACAGGGAATACATTTCCATCACACGGTAAAGTGGGGAAAAGGGGCTGGACGGAACCAAATCAAATAAAGTTAAAGTTCCCCCTCTCCTACCTATTCTTAGCACCACCTGGCGCACTAACCAAAATACAGGGGGTGGTACACCCAGGTCTTACCTAGTGTGCATGGACATAGTAAATACTACAGGTATATGTATGCCCGTAGGCCTCTTGCCTAAACACTCCCAAAGTGCCTTCCCCCCCTGGGAACAAATGAAACAGAATAATTTCCCAAACCTAGTGAACAATTTGAATAAACCAAAAACGCTAGGTACTATGGAAAACACATACCTCTGCAGGAGCGGCTACAAAATACTTTCAACAACTTTACAGACCACCAACCAATACAGTACATACAAAGAAGCTCTCTCTCCTAACAAAGGAACACTGGGTTTTCAAGCTGCAGGAGTCAGTAATTGCAGACAGCTGTATCCCCTGACGAGAGGGAGGGGTCAGAGCTCCAATTAGTGATGGGCCGACCAATCAGCTGCTTTGGAATCCAGGAAGCCATTTCCTGAAATACACACACACACACACACACATATACACAAACCCACAACACAGAAACTGGGGAACGTAACAATTACAAACAGAAATACTCCTCAGTTTCATCAGCTGTCCAGATGGCTGGTCTCAGATGATCCCACAGGTGAAGAAGCTGGATGTGGAGATCCTGGGATGGTCTGCGGTTGTGAGCCCACTTGGACGTACTGCCAAATTCTCTGAAACAATGTTAGAATTGTCTGGCAACAGCTCTGGTGGACATTTCTGCAGTCAACATTGCAATTCCATGCTCCCTCAAAACTTGAGAAATCTGTGGCATTGTGTTCTGTGACAAAACTGCACATTTTAGTGGCCTTTTATTGTCCCCAGCACAAGGTGCACCTGTGTAATGTTCATTCTGTTAAATCAGCTTCTTGATATGCCACACCTGACAGGTGGATGGATTATCTTGGCAAATGAGAAATGCTCAATAACAGAGATGTAAACACATTTGTGCACAACATTTGAGAGAAATAAGCTTTTTGTGCGTATGGAACATTTCTAGGATCTTGAAACATGGGACCAACACTTTACATGTTGTGTATTTTTGTTCAGTATAGTTGCAAAGTAGCTTAAAAGTAGTAAGTAGTTGCAAAGTTGCTAATTAGCTAAAAATGCTAAAGTTGTCCGTGACGAGATACGAACACGCAACCGTTGGGTTGCTGAACCTTTGAGTTATACATATCATACTAAATTGAGTGTACTATGTTATGTCTAGTCTATGAGACCAGCATGACCATTGACATCAGTGAGAAGAAGAAGATATACCGGCCGGTGTGGGAATCAAAATGGTTCGGCCTTTTGTTTTATTTACTTTTATTTATTTTTTATTTAACCAGGTAAGTTGACTGAGAACACATTCTCATTTACAGCAACGACCTCGGGAACAGTTACGGGGATGAATGAGCCAATTGTAAGCTTGGGATGATTAAATGACCGTGATGGTTTTAAGGGCCAGATTGGGAATTTAGCCAGGACACCAGGGTTAACACCCCTACTCTTACGATAAGTGCCATGGGATCTTTAGTGACCACAGAGAGTCAAGACACCCGTTTAATGTCCCATCCAAAAGACAGCACCCTATACAGGGCAATGTCCCCAGTCACTGCCCTGGGGCATTGTGCCTCCTACTGGTCCTCCAACACCACTTCTAGCAGCAGCTGGTCTCCCATCCAGGGACAGAAGCAAGCCAGCAGTGGGATACAGAGTAGTATGCTTACAGTGGTATGGCAGAAGCACACTTACCCATGTGAGGAAGTTAGTCTAGTGAGCATTTAGCTAGGTAGCCTATGATGACAAAAACGAAAAGTATGACAGAGCCATAGGCCATTTGACCAACATGAAAGAGAAGAGGATGGCATTGGCTTTCAACTAGTTTCCAAGTAGAGTGAGTCCCCCCACAAAATGTACTTGCACACACACACGTGCACGCAAATAAATCAGTACCATGGACAGCCACATGATATTTAGCAACATTGATTGGACTAAATTGTGTTTGGTATCTTTAAGTTTGTTTTCAGTGTATTAAACTAAGCATATACAGTTGAAGTTGGAAGTTTGCATACACTTAGGTTGGAGTCATTAAAACTCGTTTTTCAACCACTCCACAAATTTCTTGTTAACAAACTACAGTTTTGGCAAGTCGGTTAGGAGATCTACTTTGTGCATGACACTAGTCATTTTTCCAACAATTGTTTACAGACAGATTATTTCAATTATAATACACTGGTATCACAATTCCAATGGGTCAGAAGTTTACATACACTAAGTTTACATACACACACCGCCCCCCCCCCGGAACCCTGACCTGTGCACCGGACGTGCTACCTGTCCCAGACCTGCTGTTTTCAACTCTCTAGAGACCGCAGGAGCGGTAGAGATACTCTTAATGATCGGCTATGAAAAGCCAACTGACATTTACTCCTGATTATTATTTGACCATGCTGGTCATTTATGAACATTTGAACATCTTGGCCATGTTCTGTTATAATCTCCACCCGGCACAGCCAGAAGAGGACTGGCCACCCCTCATAGCCTGGTTCCTCTCTAGGTTTCTTCCTAGGTTTTGGCCTTTCTAGGGAGTTTTTCCTAGCCGCCGTGCTTCTACACCTGCATTGCTTGCTGTTTGGGGTTTTAGGCCGGGTTTTTGTACAGCACTTCGAGATATTAGCTGATGTACGAAGGGCTATATAAAATAAAATAAACTTGATTTGACTGTGCCTTTAAACAGCTTGGAAAATTCCAGAAAAGGATGTCATGGCTTTAGAAGCTTTTGATAGGCTAATTGACATAATTTGAGTCAATTGGAGGTGTCTCTGTGGATGTATTTCAAGGCCTACCTTCAAACTCAGTGCCTATTTGCTTGACACAATGGGAAAATCAAAAGAAATCAGCCAAGACCTCGCATCAAACGCATCATGATGTGGGGGTGCTTTGCTGCAGGAGGGACTGGTGCACTTCACAAAATAGATGGCATCATGAGGCAGGAAAATTATGTGGATATATTGAAGCAACATCTCAAGACATCAGTCAGGATGTTAAAGCTTGGTTGCAAATGGGTCTTCCAAATGGACAATGACTCCAAGCATGCTTCCAAAGTTGTGGCAAAATGGCTTAAGGACAACAAAGTCAAGGTATTGGAGTGGCCATCACAAAGCCCTGACCTCAATTCTATAGAAAATGTGTGGGCAGAACTGAAAGGTTTATGCGAGCAAGGAGACCTACAAACCTGACTCAGTTACACAAGCTCTGTCAGGAGGAATGGGCCAAAATTCACCCACCTTATTGTGGGAAGCTTGTGGAATGCTACCCAAAACGTTTGACCCGAGTTAAACAATTTAAAGGCAATGCTACCAAATACAAATTGAGTGTATGTAAACTTCTGACCCACTGGGAATGTGATGAAAGAACTAAAAGCTTAAATAAATAATTCTCTCTACTATTATTCTGACATTTCACATTCTTTAAATAAAGTGGTGACCCTAACTGACCTAAAACAGGGATTTTTTACTAGGATTAAATGTCAGGAATTGTGAAAAACTGAGTTTAAATGTATTTGGCAAAAATGTATGTAAACTTCCGACTTCAACTGTACATCCTTGTTGATTTGATGATGTTTAAATGTTTAAGTTGAAATGGTGCTGGAAGAGCGGAGGCAGGGCTCCTGTTGTCTTTGGGCTGACTTGTGGTTCTAAATCAGTAGTTGTTTAGTAAACAGTCGAATACATTAGCTCGCTTGACCTTGCTGCAGGTAATTTAACTGTTTTTACATGCAATATTTGCTTTGTAGACTTCACCGGACAGATTTTGCTTTCCGGTTTTGTAATTTAACAAACCTATGTGTAGTTGAATTTATTCCGCCACTGTGTGACAGATGTCTTTTTGTTGTCACGGCCTTATTGTATATCACGGTGGTGTATGAACAAATGGGTTATAGAGCAAACAACGCAATTATCACAACATAGGTTGTAAAATGCATTATTCACCATTCACTTCCAAATACATACGGAGGGGAGTATGTGGTGTGGGAGGTGTGTTGGTTCTTCCTGGACTCATACGTTCCCCTCCTCCATCATGTCCACATTGACCCTGACCACAGTGACTTAGCCTTGCTACATAAAGTTGGGACATGGGGACAGGACTGAATATTTATACCTGGCCAGGGGGGGGTAATTTGCCCTGTGATTTTGTGGTTGTTTGCCCTGTGTCTGAGAATGTTTTGTCCAGAGACTCAAAAGCTAATTGAGCTAATTAATTATGTTTGCCTCGATAATGTAATATCAGGGATCTCTTGTGGAATGTCCTCATCATATTCAGTGTAATCTTTCATTTCAATAAATGATACAACAGTGTATGATTGTGTGAGAGGGCACCGATGCCCCTGAGAGAAATGATAAATCATTGGATTTCGTCCAGGGGACAATGGAACCAACCTACACTCACTCACGGCCCACATTTCCATTTTCTGCTCAGCAGACTTGATGTATGTGGCGAGTCGCATCGCAGGCCTGCTCTCTCCTCTGCTTCCCAGCTCCACCCCTCTTTCTGTTATTCATTAGTTAGGATTCCCAGCGACCTTGTGTGTGTGTGTGTGTGTGTGTGTGTGTGTGTGTGTGTGTGTGTGTGTGTGTGTGTGTGTGTGTGTGTGTGTGTGTGTGTGTGTGTGCGTGCGTGCGTGTGTTTGGGTGAGTTTTTCACTTTTTTTCTTGTCAGAAATGATAGCTTATGGGTAACTTTATGTCTGTGTAAAATATTACTGTTCTCAGATTTTTTTATGAATCGATTTTAGATGTTTATGAAAATTGTTTTTTTTACAAAACGCTATATATCCATTGTTTAGCTGGAATGAAATGTTTGTATCCTGTATCTTTGACTGTGACATGTGGTTGTCTCACCTAGACTCTTAGAAAATTAGGTGGTATCTAGAACCTAAAAGGGTTCTTTGGCTGTCCCCATAGGAAAACCCTTTCTGGTTCCAGGTAGAACCCTTTTGTGACAGCCGAAGAACCGTTCTTTGTAAGAGTGTAGACAGATGAACACACTTATTGTATGTCACTCTGGATAAGAGCATCTACTAAATGACAAAAATGTAAAATATAAATAAATAAAAAATGTAAAATATAAATAATTTACACACAGATCTTATATTACTGTTATATATATATACAGTTGAAGTCGGAAGTTTACATACACCTTAGCCAAATACATTTAAACTCAGTTTTTCACAATTCCTGACATTTAATCTTAGTTAAAATACCCTGTCTTAGGTCAGTTAGGATCACCATTTTATTTTAAGAATGTGAAATAATAGGAGAGAGAATGATTTATTTCAGCTTTTATTTCTTTCATCACATTCCAAGTGGGTCAGAAGTTTACATACACTCAACTAGTATTTTGTAGCATTTTCTTTAAATTGTTTAACTTGGGCCAAACGTTTCGGGTAGCCTTCCACAAGCTTCCCACAATAGGTTGGGTGAATTTTGGCCCATTCCTTCTGACAGAGCAGGTGTAACCGAGTCAGGTTTGTAGGCCTCCTTGCTCGCACACGCTTTTTCAGTTCTGCCCACAAATTTTCTATAGGATTGAGGTCAGGGTTTTGTGATGGCCACTCCAATACCTTGACTTTGTTGTCCTTAAGCCATTTTGCCACAATTTTGGAAGCATGCTTGGGGTCAATGCCCATTTGGAAGACCCATTTGTGACCAAGCTTTAACTTCCTGACTGATGTCTTGAGATGTTGCTTCAATATATCCACATAATTTTCCTGCCTCATGATGCCATCTATTTTGTGAAGTGCACCAGTCCCCCCTGCAGCAAAGCACCCCCACAATATGATGCTGCCACCCCCGTGCTTCACGGTTGGGATGGTGTTCTTCGGCTTGCAAGCCTCATTTTTCCTCCAAACATAACGATGGTCATTGTGGCCAAACAGTTCTATTTTTGTTTCATCAGACCAGAGGACATTTCTCCAAAAAGTGCAAACCGGAGTTTGGCTTTTTTATGGCGGTTTTGGAGCAGTGGCTTCTTCCTTGCTGAGCGGCCTTTCAGGTTATGTCAATTTTGCATCTGGTGTGTATGTTTCTGTGTGTTGCAGTGATTGTCCATATGCCACTCATCTTCCATAGAGTATTTATCTGACCCTGTATGCTTCTTTGATGGCTGCAGCATTGTTCTTAGGGCCAAGGGTCAACACAGGAACAGCTAACTAAGGCAGCAGGTCACTCAGCTCCTGGGTGACCAATAAAATACAGGAGAGTCAATGAGTTATTCCCACTGCGGGCTTATTCAATTAGGTTAATTCAATTGAAACTGTATTGTTCCGGAAGGAAAATTCATGAACAGTCCTGGCTTTAGACTGCACACCTACAACACCTCAATTATTTCAAATGTCGTGAGAGAAGTACTCTGTAATTTTTCGCCATGTCATCTCAATAATGGCCTGCTTATTGTTTTCAAGTTGCCAAGATCAGCCAATAAACCCGAAGGAAACGAAAGGAAAACAAAAGAGAATAACAAGGATGATTCATTCATTAATACAATAAATATTGTTTTTATACTGTATATATTTATATTTATATACAGTGGGGTCCAAAATTATTGGATCCCTTGATAAAGATGAGAAAAAAAGACTATAAAATAAATAATACAAATACTGAGCTACACTACATGACCAGAAGTATATGGACACCCCTTCAAATTAGTGTCTTTGGCTATTTCAGCCACACCTGTTGCTAACAGGTGTATACAATCGAGCACACAGCCATGCAATCCCCATAGACAAACATTGGCATTAAAATATCCCGTATTGAAGAGCTCAGAGACTTTCAGCGTGGCAGCGTCATAGGATGCCACCTTTCCAACAAGTCAGTTTGTCAAACTTCTGCCCTGCTAGAGCTGCCCCGGTCAACTGTGCTGTTATTTTAAAGTGGAAACGTCTAGGGGCAACAACGGCTCAGCCGCGAAGTGGTAGACCTCAAAGCTCAGAGAACGGGAACACCGAGTGCTGAAGCTCTTAAAAATTGTCTGTCCGAACTGCCTCTGGAAGCAACGTCAGCCCAATAACTGTTTGTCGGAAGCTTCATGAAATGGGTTTCCATGGCCGAGCAGCCACACACAAGCCTAAGATCAGCATGCACAATACCAAGCGTCGGCTAGGCCCCTTAGTTTCAGCGAAGGGAAATCTTAACGCTAAAGCAGACAGTGACATATTGGACGATTCTGCGCTTCCAACTTTGTGGCAACAGTTTGGGGAAGGCCCTTTCCTGTTTCAGCCTGACAATGCCCCCATGCACAAAGCGAGGTCCATACAGAAATGGTTTGTCTAGATCGGTGTGGAAGAACTTGACTGGCCTGCGCAGAGCCCTGACCTCAACCCCATCGAACACCTTTGGGTTGAATTGGAACGCCGACTACGAGCCAGGCCAATCGCCCAAAATCAGTGCCCGACCTCACTAATGTTCTTGTGGCTGAATGGAAGCAAGTCCCCACAGCAATGTTCCAATATCTAGTGGAAAGTCTTCCCAGAAGAGTGGAGGCAGTGATAGTAGCAAAGGGGGGACCAACTCCATATTAAAGCCATGATTTTGGAATGAGATGTTAAACGAGCCGGTGTCCACATACTTTTGGTCATGTAGTGTATATTGTACGCAAACATTTTTTTACAATGATATTATTTTATACTAATACAATTACTCAGAGGAAAGAGATTTTGTTTAACAAGTTATAAGAATATACAGTGGGGAGAACAAGTATTTCATACACTGCCGATTTTGCAGGTTTTCCTACTTACAAAGCATGTAGAGGTCTGTAATTTTTATCATAGGTACACTTCAACTGTGAGAGACGGAATCTAAAACAAAAATCCAGAAAATCACATTGTATGATTTTTAAGTAATTAATTTGCATTTTATTGCATGACATAAGTTTTTGATACATCAGAAAAGCAGAACTTAATATTTGGTACAGAAACTTTTGTTTGCAGTTACAGAAATCATACGTTTCCTGTAGTTCTTGACCAGGTTTGCACACACTGCAGCAGGGATTTTGGCCCACTCCTCCATACAGACCTTCTCCAGATCCTTCAGGTTTCGGGGCTGTCGCTGGGCAATACGGACTTTCAGCTCCCTCCAAAGATTTTCTATTGGGTTCAGGTCTGGAGACTGGCTAGGCCACTCCAGGACCTTGAGATGCTTCTTACGGAGCCACTCCTTAGTTGCCCTGGCTGTGTGTTTCGGGTCGTTGTCATGCTGGAAGACCCAGCTACGACCCATCTTCAATGCTCTTACTGAGGGAAGGAGGTTGTTGGCCAAGATCTCGCGATACATGGCCCCATCCATCCTCCCCTCAATACAGTGCAGTCGTCCTGACCCCTTTGCAGAAAAGCATCCCCAAAGAATTATGTTTCCACCTCCATGCTTCACGGTTGGGATGGTGTTCTTGGGGTTGTACTCATCCTTCTTCTTCCTCCAAACACGGCGAGTGGAGTTTAGACCAAAAAGCTATATTTTTGTCTAATCAGATCACATGACCTTCTCCCATTCCTCCTCTGGATCATCCAGATGGTCATTGGCAAACTTCAGACGGGCCTGGACATGCGCTGGCTTGAGCAGGGGGACCTTGCGTGCGCTGCAGGATTTTAATCCATGACGGCGTAGTGTGTTACTAATGGTTTTCTTTGAGACTGTGGTCCCAGCTCTCTTCAGGTCATTGACCAGGTCCTGCCGTGTAGTTCTGGGCTGATCCCTCACCTTCCTCATGATCATTGATGCCCCACGAGGTGAGATCTTGCATGGAGCTCCAGACCGAGGGTGATTGACCGTCATCTTGAACTTCTTCCATTTTCTAATAATTGCGCCAACAGTTGTTGCCTTCTCACCAAGCTGCTTGCCTATTGTCCTGTAGCCCACCCCAGCCTTGTGCAGGTCTACAATTTTATCCTTGATGTCCTTACACAGCTCTCTGGTCTTGGCCATTGTGGAGAGGTTGGAGTCTGTTTGATTGAGTGTGTGGACAGGTGTCTTTTATACAGGTAACGAGTTCAAACAGGTGCAGTTAATACAGGTAATGAGTGGAGAACAGGAGGGCTTCTTAAAGAAAAACTAACAGGTCTGTGAGAGCCGGAATTCTTACTGGTTGGTAGACGATCAAATACTTATGTCATGCAATAAAATGAAAATGAATCACTTAAAAATCATACAATGTGATTTTCTGGATTTTTGTTTTAGATTCCGTCTCTCACAGTTGAAGTGTACCTATGATAAAAATTACAGACCTCTACATGCTTTGTAAGTAGGAAAACCTGCAAAATTGGCAGTGTATCAAATACTTGTTCTCCCCACTGTATATACAGTATATATACGTATATATATATATATATATACAGTACCAGTCAAACGTTTTGACACACCTATTCATTCAAGGATATTTCTTTATTATTATAATTTTTCCTACATTGTAGAATAATAGTAAAGACACCAAAACTTTGAAGTGTGCAAAGCTGTCATCAAGGCAAAGGGTTGCTACTTTGAAGAATCTCAAATAGAAAATATATTTGGATTTGTTTAACACTTTTTTGGTGACTACATGATGCCATTTGTGTTATTTCATAGTTTTGATGTCTTCTCTATTATTCTACAATGTAGAAAATAGTAAAAAATAAAGTAAAATCTGGGAATGAGTAGGTGTGTCCAAACTTTTGATTGGTACTGTATACACTACCGTTCAAAAGTTTGTGGTCACTTACAAATGTCCTTGTTTTTGATAGAAAAGCACATTTTTTGTCCATTAAAATAACATCAAATTGGTCAGAAATCCTCAAGTCCTCAACTGGCAGCTTCATTAAATAGTACCCGCAAAACACCAGTCTCAATGTCAACAGTGAAGTGGCGACTCCGGGATGCTGGCCTTCTATGCAGAGTTCCTCTGTCCAGTGTATGTGTTCTTTTGCCCATCTTAATCTTTTTTTTTTATTGGCCAGTCTGAGACATGGCTTTTCCTTTGCAACTCTTCCTAGAAGGCCAGCATCCCGGAGTCGCCTCTTCACTGTTGACGTTGAGACTGGCGTTTTGCGGGTACTATTTAATGAAGCTGCCAGCTGAGGACTTGTGAGGCGTCTGTTTCTCAAACTAGACACTCTAATGTACTTGTCCTCTTGCTCAGTTGTGCACCGGGGCCTCCCACTCCTCTTTCTATTCTGGTTAGAGCCAGTTTGCGCTGTTCTGTGAAGGGAGTAGTACACAGAGTTGTATGAGATCTTCAGTTTCTTGGCAATTTCTCGTTTGGAATAGCCTTCATTTCTCAGAACAAGTATAGACTGACGAGTTTCAGAAGAGTTTGTTTCAGACCCCTTGACTTTTTTCACATTTTGTTGCGTTACAGCCTTATTCTAAAATTGATTAAAAAAACATTTTCCTCATCCAATCCACACACAACATACCCCATAATGACAAAGCAAAAACAAGTTTTTAGAAATGTTTGCAAATGTATATTTAAAAAAACAACTGAAATAGTAAATGTACATAGGTATTCAGACCCTTCACTCAGTACATTGTTGAAGCACCTTTGGCAATGACTACAGCCTCTAGTCTTTTGGGGTATTATGCTACAAGCTTAGCACACCTATATTTGGGGAGTTTCTCCCATATATTTTAAGATCTGGCCACAGATGGACCCCACTTTGAGAAACCCTGACTTAGAGTATCTTTGATGTTACCTAACAAACCCCATGTTTGCAGGGCTATGTGCAGGGGGTCTTAGATACACAGAATAGGGTCTACAGTGTTTTTTTTGTATACATGCCTTCATTATAAATGTATTAAGCACTGAGCAGATAGAAGTCTGATATTTTTTTTTAAATATTATTGTATCCTCTTACAGTCTGCAAAAATGTATAGCAAAGTCATGTCAACAGCCCTCACAGAGAATGCCCGTATAACTGAGTTAAATACATTTTTTTTCCTGTTTTAGCATTTGGGGTCAATGAAGATCAACAAATTCAGTGCACACTGTCATTCATCTTTATTGATTTATCTATTGTATACATTCTGTGTAAACATAAGACTGTCCAAGACTCAGTGAACCCCTCTGGAACAGGGAGGAGCCCAGTAGATTATGGGTACAGTGTTGAAAAGGCTGTGAGGTTACAGTTCAGTGTGCAGTAGATTTTTGGCTTTCTTCATGTTCTCGGCCACTGTGGAGAAAGGGGCACAATAGACAAGAAGCTTGAGCAAAAATCTATTCACCAGGGAAGGGGTCAATTCCATTTCAAGTCATGAAGAGAATGGGAATGCAATTCAAGAATTGACTGAATTGAAATGGCCCCGACCCCAACCTTGCTTTACAAATTCTGTTAGTAGTCTAGATAGACCAAACAATTCATTATTTTAAACTTCCAGCAATTACAGTAATAATTTGCTTAATTTCTTGACTAATAATAATAATCATGCTTTCACTTTTCAGATTTTAATTTGAGCAACTGACGCCTGGATTTGCCCTTATCACACTCTTTCCTACTTCTTCAGCAATTTTGTCAGAAAACCTTGACACACTCTTCCAGTAAAACTTTCATATACATAGTATTCACCCACCCCCTCACCCGCCCACCTTTTCTCCAGCTAAGAACTATGAAGCATTCTCATTATTTTGTGGTTGCATCTCCCAACTCTCTGTCCCAAATAGTTAGGGGATAAGGAGAAGGAAGAAAGAGTAGAACCTAATTAATAAGTAAGGTCAGTTTGTGTTAAGGGGGAAAAAAGTTGGGGGGGATGTGGGTGTGTGTGTGTTAAGCCCGTAACAGGAGGATAACTGAATCTCATAGGACCTCATTAGGGATGAAGAGAAGAAGAGGTACACTCACAGTACGGGATGTCGCTCGGCTTGTAGGCGAACATGTGGCTCCTGTACTTCCCAACAAGCTCAGCACGCACAGTCATGGATGGATCTGTAGAAAAAAGGTGTGTGTGTGTGTGTGTGTGTGTGTGTGTGTGTGTGTGTGTGTGTGTGTGTGTGTGTGTGTGTGTGTGTGTGTGTGTGTGTGTGTGTGTGTGTGTGTGTGTGTGTGTGTGTGTGAGAGAGGGGGGGGGGGTGTAAGGGGGGGGGGGGGTTACAGAGACAGTTATCAATTTTGGAGGAGCACTACGCCATAACTTCAAAGAAGAAGTTCTACATTCCAGACAGGGTTGGGTGTTAGAGAATGCCTGCAGCCACATGTTCCTTTCAACCAGAACACATCATTATGGGTGCATGAATAACTAGATTGTAATGCTTTATTCATACTACTCAATTTCTAACACTACGGCGACTCATACATTACATTGATCCCTGAATCAAAAATGCATGTTGTCTGATTGTTATTTGGTTAATGGCTACTAATTCAAAGTAAAGTTATATGAGGCACTGAATACAGTTACATCAAGTATCTCACGGCAAGCACTGGGGATTCAGAATGAATGGGGTTTCATTTCCTAATTGAGAGATGTCCTCAGATGACATGGTAGAAGAAGAGAGACCCACCAACAAAGATAATTCTTGGAACGTAGTGGCCATCTGGTGCCAGATTGGTGTCTGTAGTCTCATGCTGAAAAATATATCCAAATTACATAAAAATATACATTTATAATATCATCTCACCTTAACATTTAATATCTAACATGTATCTACAGGTAAGGAAATAATTCAATGCATGATTCAATGTTTTATCTGTGATTGGAATATGGTTATAACCACATCATTGCATTGCTTCCAATGAGTACATGTTGAAAAAGCATTAAAAAGATAATTACAATCAAATTGAGCATGACAAAATCCTCTTGGGCAAGTTCCTGTACGGCTTTATCAGCAGCAAACGCCTTCTTCAGAGCTGTCAAAGAGCCGTGACAGAATGGCAGTTAGTGAGAACCCCACCTTCAACTTCAACACTTTATCCTCATAAAGTGGAATTTGTATATGTATTGCAATTCCTTTGTCATTTAATCCCTTACAAATGATCATGTCTAGAATATAATTAAAATCTTGATACAAAAAGACCAGAATGACTTGAATTGTAAGGCAACAAAGACCTTGGTTGGGGGGCACTGTGGTTAGATGAAGAATGTGTGAGTATAAAAGTACAGCAGTATCACCTTGACTATGAGGACAATCCTCCATGTGATGAATGACCATCAGAGGCTTCTTACTGTTGGAACACGAGGACACAGTCAAAAGATGAACATATTCCACTGCAGAATAGGTAGTGGGTGGATGTGCTTACAGAGAAGCAAATAATGTCTCTGGGAATATACCAAACCCAAGGCCTGAGTGTCATTAAGGATATATGAGTGCACATAGATTGTGCCAGTACCAAATGGTATTCTAGTCCCTATTCAGTGTACTACATTTGATAGGACTCTGGTCAAAAGTAGTGCACTATGTAGGGAACAGGGTGCCATTTGGGATTCAGGCACTGAGTAAATATGAGGATTTCAGTTTCAATTTGATTTGTTTCTTTGGGGACATTGAATTAATGGGGCATAGTGACATAATCATTGTGAGGATAGGACTGTGACATAAGCAGATACACTATATGAAATGAAGGCTATTCCATGTGAGAAATTGCCAAGAAACTGAAGATCTCATACAACTCTGTGTACTACTCCCTTCACAGAACAGCGCAAACTGGCTCTAACCAGAATAGAAAGAGGAGTGGGAGGCCCCGGTGCACAACTGAGCAAGAGGAAGGGTACATTAGAGTGTCTAGTTTGAGAAACAGACACCTCACAAGTCCTCAACTGGCAGCTTCATAAAATTGTACCCGCAAAACGCCAGTCTCAACGTCAACAGTGAAGAGGCGACTCCGGGATGCTGGCCTAGGAAGAGTTGCAAAGGAAAAGCCATGTCTCAGACTGGCCAATAAAAAAAAAGAGATTAAGATGGGCAAAAGAACACATTCACTGGACAGAGGAACTCTGCATAGAAGGCCAGCATCCCGGAGTCGCCGCTTCACTGTTGACATTGAGACTGGTGTTTTGCGGGTACTATTTAATGAAGCTGCCAGTTGAGGACTTGAGGATTTCTGACCAATTTGATGTTATTTTAATGGACAAAAAATGTCCTTTTCTATCAAAAACAAGGACATTTGTAAGTGACCACAAACTTTTGGACGGTAGTGTATACAGTACCAATCAAAAGTTTGGACACACCTACTCATTCCCAGATTTTACTTTATTTTTTACTATTTTCTACATTGTAGAATAATAGAGAAGACATCAAAACTATGAAATAACACAAATGGCATCATGTAGTCACCAAAAAAGTGTTAAACAAATCCAAATATATTTTCTATTTGAGATTCTTCAAAGTAGCAACCCTTTGCCTTGATGACAGCTTTGCACACTTCAAAGTTTTGGTGTCTTTACTATTATTCTACAATGTAGGAAAAATTATAATAATAAAGAAATATCCTTGAATGAATAGGTGTGTCAAAACGTTTGACTGGTACTGTATATATATATATATATATATATATATATATATATATATATATATATATATATATATATATATATATATATATATTCTTATAACTTGTTAAACAAAATCTCTTTCCTCTGAGTAATTGTATTAGTATAAAATAATATCATTGTAAAAAAATGTTTGCGTACAATATACACTACATGACCAAAAGTATGTGGACACCGGCTCGTTTGACATCTCATTCCAAAATCATGAGCATTAATATGGGGTTGGTCCCCCCTTTGCTGCTATAACAGCCTCCACTCTTCTAGGAAGGCTTTACACTAGATGATGGAACTTTGCTGTGGGGACTTGCTTCCATTCAGCCACAAGAGCATTTGTGAGGTCGGGCACTGATGTTGGGTGATTAGGCCTGGCTTGCAGTCGGCGTTCCAATTTATCTCAAAGGTGTTCAATGGGGTTGAGGTCAGGGCTCTATGCAGGCCAGTCAAGTTCTTCCACACAGATCTCGACAAACCATTTCTGTATGGACCTCACTTTGTGCACCGGGCCATTGTCATGTTGAAACAGGAAAGGGCCTTCCCCATGGCTATTTTCTGGCCACTCTTCCCGTAAAGCCCAGCTAGGTGGAGTGTACGGCTTAAAGTTGTCCTATGGACAGATACTCTAATCTCTGCTGTGGAGCTTTTCAGCTCCTTCAGGGTTGTCTCTTTGTTGCCTGTCTGATTAATGCCCTCCTTGCCTGGTCCGTGAGTTTTGGTGGGCGGTCCTCTCTTGGCAGGTTTATTGTGGTGCCATATTCTTTCCATTTTTTAATAATGGATTTAATGGTGCTCTGTGGGATGTTCAAAGTTTCTGATATTTTTTTATAACCCAACCCTGATCTGTACTTCTCCACAGTTTTGTCCCTGACCTGTTTGGAGAACTCCTTGGTCTTCATGGTGCCGCTTACTTGGTGGTGCCCCTTGCTTAGTGGTGTTGCAGACTTTGGGGTCTTTCAGAACAGGTGTATATATACTGAGATCATGTGACAGATCATGTGACACAGATTGCACACAGGTGGACTTTATTTAACTAATTATGTGACTTCTGAAGGTTTATCTTATTTAGGGGCTTCATAGCAAAGAGGGTGAATACATATGCACGCACCACTTTTCCGTTTTTATTTTTTTTATTATTTTTTGAAACTTTCATTTCACTTCACCAATTTGGACTATTGTGTGTATGTCCGTTACATGAAATACAAATAAAAATCCATTTAAATTACAGGTTGTAATGCAACAAAATTGGAAAAACGCCAAGGGGGATGAATACTTTTGCAAGGCACTGTAGGTCCTGTGGTTGAGTGTAGTCTGGCCCAGGAGTGTGAAGGTGAACGGAAAGGCACCCTTGCTGTCGCTGCCTGGCCGGTTCCCCTCTCTCCACTGGGGTTCTCTGCCTCTAACCCTATTACGGGGACTGAGTCACTGGCTTAGTGGTGCTCTTCCATGCCGTCCCTAAGAGGGGTGCGTCACTTGAGTGGGTTGAGTCACTGACGTGATCTTCCTGTCCGGGTTGGCGCCCCCCTCGGGTTCGTGCTGTGGGGAGATCTTCGTGGGCTATACTCGGCCTTGTCTCAGGATATTAAGTTGGTGGTTGAAGATATACTTTTAGTGGTGTGGGGGCTGTGCTTTGGCATAGTGGGTGGGGTTATATCCTGCCTGGTTGTCCCTGTCCGGGGGTATCATTGGATGGGGCCAGAGTGTCTCCCGACCCCTCCTGTCTCAGTTGCCAGTAATTATGCTGCAATAGTTATGTGTCCGGGGGCTAGGGTCAGTCTGTTATATCTGGAGTATTTATCCTGTCTTATCCTGTGTCCTGTGTGAATTTAAGTATGCTCCCTCTAATTCTCTCTCTCTCTCTCTCTCTCTCTTTCTCTTCTCTCGGAGGACCTGAGACCTAGGCTAATGCCTCAGGACTACCTGGCCTGATGACTCCTTGCTGTCCCCAGTCCCCCTGGTCATGCTGCTGCTCCAGTTTCAATTGTTTTGCCTGCGGCTATGGAACCCTGACCTGTTCACCGGACGTGCTACCTTGTCCCGGAACTGCTGCTTTCGACTCTCTCTCTCTCTACCGCACCTGCTGTCTCTAACTCTGAATGATCGGCTATGAAAAGCCAACTGACATTTACTCCTGAGGTGCTGACCTCTACAACCACTGTGATTATTATTATTTGACCCTGCTGGTCATCTATGAACGTTTGAACATCTTGGCCATGTACTGTTATAATCTCTACCCGGCACAGCCAGTAGAGGACTGGCAACCCCTCAGAGCATGGTTCCTCTCTAGGTTTCTTCCTAGGTTCCTGCCTTTCTAGGGAGTTTTTCCTAGCCACCGTGCTTCTACATCTGCATTGCTTGCTGTTTGGGGTTTTAGGCTGGGTTTCTGTATAAGCACTTTGTGACATCGGCTGATGTGAAAAGGGCTTTATAAATACATTTGATTGATTAATTCTTTACACCTATCAGCAACGGGTGTGGCTGAAATAGCTGAATCCACTCATTTGAAGTGTTGTCCATATACTTTTGTATATATAGTGTAGCTATAATAAAATGTTTCACTCAGACATTTGAAAGATTGTTCTAATTTTCAAATGTACGCCACTAACCAAAAAACACAATTGCAATGTGATATGTCTTGTGTATTTTGTCTAATATCTTGTCTTACCTTTCTGTCATTGTCATCAGGGCTTCCTCATAGGTCTGGACCCAAGTAATGTCATCCCCCCATCCTGAGGCAAAATAAAAAAATTATATAATAAAATATATACGCCATTTAGCAGATGCTTTTATCTAAATGCGACTTACTGTCATGCGTGCATACATTTTATGGTTGGTAAGGGGATGGAACCCAACTGAGCTACAAATGACCAGATTGGACCAGATTGATTTAATTTGGTGTTAATGTAATGGGGATGAGGATCTGTTTTTAGTAGTAAAGTCCAATGGAGGTTAGATATGTTAAGTCTTACCTCTTGAGAGAGTTTGAGGGCCTTGCTTTGTTTTCTTCTGTATGGACACTTCCATGCAGGTGACAAAGAGCAAGGCAAAGAGAGACCACCGATACATGGCGTTCACCAGTTCTAAGAGTGGGGAGAGAGAGGGAGGAGGAGGCAGTCAAGTCTAACTGTTAAACTTTAATTTTTTTACATGGGACCCTATGCAAAAGAAAATCTCATCAAAATCGTTACCAAAAGTGGTGGTCAGATTCTCAACTACAATGCCCTATGCAAAAGCCAACTTCTCAATAATCTCGGAACCTTGCACCAAATCTCAGGTGCACTGGCCAGTTTACATTTATTTTACCAGTCAGTCACAATGAAAGTAAACCTTCCTTATGATAGGGTGGTGAAGACCATACTCAACTATGTTAGACTATCTGTCTCGGAATTCGCTCACACACCCTTGATGCCTAGACCTCAAAATCATTTCTGCATGCCAAGGATCCTGATTTTGGATCTGACAATGGAGCAATGAATGAAGACTTTGCAGGCTGTGTGTCAGAACAGGATTGACCGGTTTAATTACAATGATGTATGTGCTAGAATACTTAAAGCCTAAATGGCACAGTGAATGGGCACATAACAATCTAACACCTGTGTATATTGTCTATCACTCTTGACCATATAAAAGTGAAGTACCATTAAAAAGGGACCCTGTCGAAAAAAACATGGCTTTTATTTTGCTATTTCTACACAATTGCCTAATGAATAGTACTACTGTATAGGCCTACTGAAACAGACCAAACTTGTTTGTTTAAGTTTCCCATTTCCTTAAAGTATTCCTTTTCCTGATAATGACACAGGTATATTAGACTAGAGTGTTTTTAAATGCTAAAACAAAATCCTGTACTGGTATACTATATTTTAGAGTTAGCGTAGATAATGTTAATTTATTCACAACTTCAAACCGTTTATTTCGTTGTCAATCTGCTTCTTCTTTGGCCAAATGGCCAGGGGAAAATGAAGGTTTTAACATTACTGAATGTTGACACCGATAGGCGTATACGCTACCCAGATTATTCAAATGCTGCATCAAGTGAACATAACAATAGTACAGGTTTCAACTGAGGAATGTTTTTCAATAATATAAATATCTTACCTATTGCACAGGCGTACGAGGAGTGTCTGGAGCCTATGTCCAAGCTGACAGTAACTTGGTTTTGATTTTCCGGTCTTTTTATAGACAACAGAACTTACCAAACAGGTATGGGATTGGCATTACACGAAACAAAGCAAATGAAATGTAACGCACAAATACACTGTAATAGGAATTTCACAAAAGGAGATAAGTTGTTGCTAAAGTCAATCAAAAATCTATCCAATTTATTACAATTTGCAACAGGGATACACAACCCAGTACAGAAGAAGATAAAATGTCTAACTGGCTTCTTGGAGACAGGCCCTTTATCCTAATCAGACAGCACCAAAAGTTCTGTAAACACCAGACCAATAGGGTCGTAAGGAAGTCAAAACAAAAGTCTGTGACTTTGTCAGCTGCTACAGAATCACACGTGTCCACAGAATGTCATTACTAAAATACAACAGTGAATAATCAGTGTGTCCTCGGTCCATGAACCTTCTGTCTGGCGTCAATCATTATCCACAGATATGAGAATAATCCATAACATTCAGCTTCAAGTCTAGTGACCATCAACCCACACCTTGAGTGTCTCAAACAGAATCCTGAAAATCTGTCTTACAGAAACTCGTACGTGGTACATTTTCACAACTCTTAGTTGGAAACTCCAAACTGGTCACATTTGGATTGTTAACATCTCTCACCACACAACCATTGATTCAAATATATATGTTTATTGTGAAATGTAATGAGAACATTAGTTTAATCACCAAAACAACATAATGGGATCTTTTCAATTTAGTCGTTTTAACTACCAGTTAATTTAATCCAATAGCAAACAATGCAAGATACGCGTTTCAAATTGCCCTTAAAAGTTCTGAAAGTACAATGCTACAGTACTGTAAATTACAGTAGATTACACAGTTTTCACATTAGGCAATAGACTTACGTAACCCAACAAAATTGACAGAAAATCTATAAATTCCATAATATCTATCCAATGTGTAATCAAAGATGTGATCAGTGAAGACATCCCCCAAAACCCATTCATGCAAAAAAACATAGGTGTACTGTTTGTAATCAAATGTAAGAAATTAAATTAAACAAATGAAATGAATGAAAATAAAACATAACGTTTAGCATTTGCATCAAGCCTGTTTTGATCATTTGGCAAAAAAATCTGTAAAAAACTTTTGGAATGGCGAATCAAAGCTTGACATTGGTCTACATTGATGATGTCACGGGCCTCATCCATGGCCCGAAGGAGGGTGTCACGCTCATGGGGATGGTTATCGTACACCTTCCACCGCCATGCTGTAAAAAATTCCTCAATATGGTTGAGGAAAGGGGAGTATGGGGTCAGGTATAGGGTCACGAATCGGGGATGGGCTCAAAACCATGCCTGAACCACCTCTGCATGGTGGAACCTGACATTGTCCCACACAATGACATAGGTGACCCCTTCACCTTGACAGGCCTGCTCAATTTCATTGAGAATACCCAATGAGGTGTGCAGCGTTGTAGGATCCAAGTAATGGCCTGTGTCCTACCACACCATCTTCAGAGATAGCAGAGCACATGGAGATGTTTCCCCCACATTGTCCAGGCACTTGGACGGTCGCCGTTGGCCAATGAGGTTCCGCCCACAGTTGCCGAGTTTTGGCCAGGTTGAAGCCCGCTTCATCAACAAAGATATACTTGTGATGGTTCACAGCAGCATCAAGCACCGTCACCCTCTAAAAATATATTTTGGTTAGTTATTTTTGCAGTATAGTTCCAATATGATATTGTGAAGTAGCATGTGCATCAAATAGTAACAGTAATACAGTATATAGTGCTGTACCTGAACATACTCAGCCCGTAGTTGTTTCATCCGGTCGTTGTTTCTCTCAAAAGGCACCAGGTAAATATGTTTCATAGATACCTGGTGCCTCTTCAAAAAGCAGGTGATTGTTGTTAGGCTGTTGGATGCCACATTGGCAAGCTGTCATCGTTCTCCTCGATGGCCTGCTTTATTTCGGACAGCCGTATGTCATTCCTGGCCCTCACCATTTCCACCACTTTACACTCCTGCTGGTTGGTCAGCACATGGCCAAGGCCACCACCATGGGGTCTTCTGTCAATTCTGAGGGTAGAACAGAGTATACTGTCAATAGATCATACTGTAAGAATAGTGTAAAAAAAAAAAGTGAATTTATATGCATTACAAAATGTAATTTACTGTAAATGTAATGGTAAAGCATAGTGCATATCCTGCAGACTTACTGGTTTTCTTGGAGAAATGTTGTCATGATGTTCAGATTGGGGTGAACTAATCTGGCAGCCTCTGCCATGCTAAGGTCTCTGCTTACCACATGGTCAATGACGATGGCCCAGACTTCATTAGACACAACAGTTCCCTGCCGTCTGCCTCCCTCTCTCTGATGTCCACCTCTTTGACGGTGCCCATGCCCACCTCTTTGAACTCTTTGACGGGGCCCATTGCCCACCTCTCTGACGGGCTCCTTGTCCACGAGCTCTTTGATTTCTTACTCTCCCTTGCTGTCTATCCTGCTCCATGTTGAAATTGCAAGTGTTCACACACCCATTTGAGTAGTCATTATGTATGGTTATCATGTATCATACAAGTGATTTAGATGTATATACTTTACAAACACATAAAATCCATAGTAGACAAGCCAGTTTAAAATCTATAGGTTTACCAAATGGTTAAGTGACTAACCAATAAAGCACAGTTGAATTAAGTGATGGTCAAATGTATTTAAACAAATGAGAAGAGAATCATATGAAAAGTATTGTGAGCATTGCGTTTTGAAAGGCAATTACTTCATACGAAAGGTATTTCTAGATGAAACACTGATTAGGTTTAGTGAAAAAGTTACTGTGTGATTTTGTGTGCTGTACTTAGTCAATTGAAGTCGTTTTTAACTGTAATGCAGTTGATTGGTGAAGATTACATGAACATACAGGTTATTGGGGTTGACATCCATACAAGCATTATATCTGATTTGTACCTCAACATTGTGAAATACACATATACAAATAGCCTAAACGTAGTCTAATTTTGCTCTGGGGCAATGGGGAGATTCAGGATCTTTCGCCGACAGCATATTTCCCCACGCGTTTCCATGACATTTGCATTGTTTTGGTCAAGTTATTTTACTGCATTGTTAGTTGTTGCTATACTCAGCCAACGGTGCTTGACAACCGTGAACACTTGGCGCAGGCGCATTTCAGATGAATAATGCATTGTGGGATTGGAAGCTATTGACATAGCGACAGGAGAGCTGGTAGAAAAACAGTCTTTTTCCTATTTTTATCAATAGCTTTGGGGAAATTATCATTCCAACAGCTGCTATGAACGCGTCAGTGGCCAAAAAGACCCAAGACACTTTGGGGAAAGTGATAAAGAAACCGCCGCTTACTGAAAAACTGCTCACCAAACCGCCGTTTCGATACCTGCACGACATATTCAGTGAGGTGAGCGGTTATTTTACTGGCTAACGTTAGCTATTTACGTTACCAGTTACAGAGGTAGCTAGCTACATAGTTTATATGGGTTTTGGGGGATTTTTATATCTAGCTAACATTAGCCCCTGTAAAAACTAGCTAGCGGGTTTAGCTAATGTTAGCTGGCTATTTACTCATGAAGGAGTTGAAAATATTTCCTTCATTATACAAATGATATCTGCCACTGCACTTTCTCACTTTAGCCATCTAACTGTTATGTCGTTTTGTCACAGGACAAGTGTTGTGAGGGTGTTATGAAATGAGGCCTAAACTTCTATTCTAGGTGACAGTCGATTTGGAATGTTTGGAATAGAACCTCCTTTCCTTAAGGTATGGTGCTAGGGGGGTCAAATAAACAACTTTTAGAGATGAACATACCAAATGATACACCATACAGTCAGAAGCATAGTGCACTTTGCTTCATGTCAGTAGGCCTTACCATTGATGAGACATTACAATTTGTGTGTCTGAATTCTGGGTCAAACGTTCACAGGAGATAAGTCAATGGCAAAGCCTTTTTCCAAAATGGCACCAAAATGACACAGGTGGACTCAGATTAACAAACAAACTCATCAAGACAGGAATGACAACATGACATGTTCAGGGGTTATACAATAATATGAGCATGTTGAAATGAAGGAAGAAGCCACTGCTCCAAAACCGCCATAAAAAAGCCAGACTACGGTTTGCAACTGCACATTAGGACAAAGATCGTAGTTTTTGGAGAAATGTCCTCTGGTCTGATGAATCAAAAATAGAACTGTTTGGCCATAATGGCCATCGTTATGTTTGGAGGAAAAAGGGGGAAGCTTGCAAGCCGAAGAACACCATCCCAACCGTGAAGCACGGGGGTGGCATCATGTTGTGGGGGTGCTTTGCTGCAGGAGGGACTGATGCACTTCACAAAATAGATGGCATCATGAGGGAGGAAAATGATGTGGAGATATTGAAGCAACATGTCAAGACATCAGTCAGGATGTTAAAGCTTGGTTGCAAATGGATCTTCCAAATGGACAATGACCCCAAGCATACTTCCAAAGTTGTCAAAATGGCTTAAGGACAACAAAGTCAAGGTATTGGAGTGGCCATCACAAAGCCCTGACCTCAATTCTATAGGAAATGTGTGGGCAGAACAGAAAAGGCGTGTGCGAGCAAGGAGGCCTACAAACCTGACTCAGTTACACCAGCTCTGTCAGGATGAATGGGCCAAAATTCACCCAACTTATTGTGGGAAGCTTGTGGAAGGCTAACCGAAATGTTTGACCCAAGTTAAACAAGTTAAAGACAATTCTACCAAACACTAATTGAGTGTATGTAAACTTCTGACCCACTAAGAATGTGGAAATAATCACTCCACTATTATTCTGACATTTCACATTCTTAAAATAAAGTGGGGATTTTAACTGACCTAAGACAGGGAATTTTAACTTGGATTAAATGTCAGGAATTGGGAAAATCTGAGTTTAAATGTATTTGGCAAGTACAACAAGTCCTGCTACAAACTTCCGACTTCAACTGTGTGTGTGTGTGTGTGTGTGTGTGTGTGTGTGTGTGTGTGTGTGTGTGTGTGTGTGTGTGTGTGTGTGTGTGTGTGTGTGTGTGTGTGTGTGTGTGTGTATATATATTTAATTTTCTAGCTCTGAGTCTGTCACATTGTCCTTCTGCTTGTTTGATGGCTCTGCAGAAGTTGTAGCAGGACTTGTTGTACTTGTTCGTGTCCTAAGCTGTAGTCTCGGGTTTGAGGGCCAGGCAAGAGTAATTCAGTGTTTGTAAATAAATAAAATAAAGAAATTCAATATATATTTGTTTTACATTCTTTGGGGAGAACCCTGGAATGACCGAAAAGGCTTCCCTGGTAGAGGGTTTGCTAGTTGCTGGGTCTGTGCCACAGGCTATACCAGGCTCAGCAAAGAAAATCCAGGCAGAGCAGCCTTTACAAAACTACATCACCTGGACACAACCCACTCTCTGAGCCAGTGTGAGGTCTTAGGTAATTCAGGGTTAGTTGCTTTTGGCCACGTGCTGTACCCACAAGCAGGTGAGTTGAGTACACTCTTTAACCCCATTCAATAGGTAGTCTGTTGTCTCTTTCTAACTCCTCCTTCAGTTCAGTTTGTTTCACCTTTCAGTATATGCTCATACATATTTGATTAAGTGTGTTAGCAAGCGTGACTCCATTGTACTGATTTTATCCAAGTGTTTTCCCCCACTGAATCTAAGTTAAGCTAATTGTATTAAAGTTGCCTCCTGCTTGTTGAACTAGGACATAGGCCTAGTGGCTAGCGCTCTGCTGTGTTGACCAAAACTGACACTTCTGAGTGTAGCAGTAAAGAAAAAGAAAAAAATAGCCCCTGTGTTAGGCTACTGGAATTGTCTTTAAAATCATAATGGGGCAACCACTGAGCAGGCTCCACTTGTTCGGCTGCCATAAATTGGCCATCTTTCACTTAAACAATGGGGATGAACCAACCAGGAAGAGGGTTTCTGGATATGAGTTTAAAAAAAATAACCTGGGGCAACTTGAGAGCAGGCGCAACTTGCCTGACTGCTCAGTTCACTTGCCCCTGACAATAGACCAACCCTTAAGTCAATCCCTGCAATGCATTCTATCCTCTCTCCTACAGGTGATCCGGACCACTGGCTTCATGAAGGGACTCTATGTAGAGACAGAGATGAAGTCAGACAATGTGAAGGTAAGACATTTCCTCCATTTGATCACTTGGAGGCCATTTGTGAAACTCCAGAACAGATTGTTGCAATAGGCCCCCTGCCTATGAATATGTTACTTTGGCCTAATTGTTATACTCCAGTGTGACAGATCTAGTGAGTTATTATTGTCTATTGCACAGTTATTATGAAATAAATGATACATAGCCTAGCGCTTAGGCCGATCCCATACAGTGATTGCTCTGTGAGCTGGTAATGAATCAGCTGGGGGCTTTTTAACACTGGGTGAATAGATATCATCTTACTGGGTTTAAGTGTGCTTCTGCCCACCCTTCTCTGTGTGTGTGTGTCACTTCCAGCAACCTGCCTGGGTGTGAAAAACATCCAGCCATGACACGACATGATGACACGGGGCTGTCATGGGTTACGCTCGTGTAGCTATATATCCTAGAGTGGCCAGTGGGCTGTGACTTGGGCCTTATCAGAGTGGTGGCGTAACACCGAACTGCTGTGTGTTATCAGACCACTGGCTGACCTCGGATAAGTATCGGGGAGAGTGTTTGCGAGACAACCCATTTTCTCACACAAGAGAGCAGGAGACTGTAAACCAATAGGGTGGCCTCGTCCCCCAAACTCACCTGACATCAGTTTCAGAGAGACCACCTGTAATGGGTTGAGCTGGCAAAGACAATTAAAACCCTTTAACATGTACGATCACATATGTGTGTGGTTGAGTGGTCCTGCAGCATACCAAATACGTGATTTGAACAGTAAACATGACGTATGATGCAACAAACCCTTCTAAACAGCATTGTTGTCTGAAAAACATCTAAACAATGTTTTGTACTGATGGGAAATAAAGGTCTTCTCAACTTTATTTCTCAATTTCACCTTTTATTGTAAAAGATAAATTCGTCATCCAAGCCTCACATGAAACAGATCCACAGCCAAACTCATTCCATAAACCAGTCTTTTAAAAAAACGGTTGCGCTGACAAAAAAACTAAACACAAGTTAGCGACCTAACAACTAGACTTGTTTACAATGTACCACATCTCTGGTGAGCACAATGGAGAAATGTAATATTGTTGTAGTACGTGTCAGCTAAGCGAAAGCTGTGCGTGCTATTATATATATATTTTTTTAAATAGTTGCATTTACAGCTTGTCTAAGTCCTATCGTCAACTGATTTCAGCCAGTGTATGGCTGTGGATTAACTGCATTGTTCGAATGAAATGATGGCGTATTGGCAGTTATTTAGAAACATTTACGGAAATAAAACTTTCTGGTTAGCTAGCTAACAAACGTCCAGGGCAGATAAATTCTTCAAATTAATAATTTTACACTCTCTTATCACAGCACTGGCAAACCATGGTTGACCAACTCCCTGACCAAAATGGCTGACCTTTTATTCGTCTTAAGAATGTTCATGTCTGTTCTAGTATTCTTATTCCTAATTCTATGAAAGAGACACTCTTGGCTCTGGCTCGTCCACTGCTCTTTCTCTCGGGCCTTTAAATCTCAGCTGTGTTCTGACATCCAGGTTCTGGAGAGCTCGGGGGCTGGACAGTGATAACAGAGCACCCTGCTTGATATCAGTTATCACTAAGCCCAGGTTACTTTAGTGGCCAGCGTAATGTTACACTGTTGGCATGGAGCTTAGGTTGGCGTCTCAACTGTGCCTTTCTGGGAACAGATGACAGACGAGGACACCGTTTTGGAATGGGCTGTCTGTACAGTGTAACACCCTTAGTTCCATTGTGCGTCGGTGTGTAACTAGAAAAGGTTGAGATTTCCCTCGAGCACGTGGTGAAAAGGGGTACTTCGTATTGTTCGGTTTCACACACACACACGTCTGCATGAACTCTCCAGTCGTCTTGTGTACAATGATATCAATGGAGGGCGCACTTGAGAAAAGGGCTGTAGTAGGGCTGTTGCGGTCATGGAATTTTTAATCCCGGTAATTGGCCAGGACCAGGACGCTCGTAATCTAACGCCTGCCTCAGATCTCCCGTAGAACACCAACGTGTGTCGTTAGAAGCACTTTATACACACAAGATCTCCGCTAAACAAATGAACACGCGGTTTATCCATCTCTCTCTGACCGCCGATAACTTCAGCACAAAGTTGCCTAGAAATACAAAGTTGCCAATGTCTTTGCAGTTGATGCAAACAAGCGACATATAAAAAAAAAATATGCTTCAACTGAAAACCAGGATGGCTACATTAAAATATAAACAGTATTGAAATACATTTCATGTTCAATCAATTGAGTTCTATTTGCTCATTTGTAGGCTATTGTCTGGAATTTGTCTCAATATATTTCATGATGTGTAGCCTGACGTGCGCAATGATGTGCCAAATCTGTGATTTTATTGCATTTTTATTGGGTAAGCATTAGAATGCTTTCTCTCTAGGAGCTGATCCGTCATCAGTGTTATGAAATAATTATAATGTTAAGGAAAGATTTGAATTGAGAAAGCCGATCCGAGAGCAGCGCCAACTTTTCTTTCCTAACTATAATCATAATAACAATTTGAATGGCAAAAACTTTGCTGCCATGGGAATAGAATGAATAGAACGGGCGTCCCCATATTCAAGTCAAGGATGGCATAATGGGAGGACTGGCGAGTGTATCCAAAGCAGCAAAGCAGGAAGCATACCCATGTTCTGTTTTTATTTATTTATTTATTTATTTTCCCGCAACGAAACTGACATTACAAAAATACATTCCATTGCATGAGCTACATCAGTTAACCCCTTACACTCGTGGGAATTGCCCTGCATGGATAGGGCTAAAATGAAATATTTCTTACAGAAGAAATATGGAACGCATATGCTTAACCATGGTAGCAATTAAAAGGGAGCATTTTGGAGATTATGGGGAAATTATTACACTAAAGCTGAGGACAGTTCACAAGACTAAATCCAAACATTACTCTGTTGATTTTATGTGCAATTTACATTTAGTACTTTTTGCCGCATTTGTTGAAAACGAAATCTGTATTTCACTAGCATAATAAGAATGTTCTTGGAAAATGTGGGGTAGGTGCAACATAAGACAAAAGATTGACACGGGTTTGAGTGATGGGTGTAAGTGGTGTTTCCACATTCCTCTCCAAAGTATGCACAGTTCCTAAGTCATTTCAATGCACTTTTATGACTCAAAGAAGAGTCTTCAACTATAAGGTGATTTAAAAAAATAGTATTTATAAATTTAAAAAAAAATGCTCTCCTACCTATACCTTTTTGAGGAACTAGATCAAGCACACTTTTAGTTTTTTGTTGTTGTTTGGAGCACAGCCCTGTATACCCACCTTTACCCAATTACTCTTGTTGTTGATGCAATCCCCAAAAAACGGGCATCATTTGAAAGCTTGTTCTATTCCCAACATAACTAGCTAAATTATAAAGTATGGTCTTAGTGCTAGGCTTTCACAAGGCAATTCAGAGAAGCCGATTTGTAGTTTTGGTTTGTGTATAGAATGGAGTCATGAGTGCATTTAGATGTGTGGTCCGCTGCAAATTTTCTTTCACAGTACAACAAACGGGCTCATTCTGTTCAGGACAACCCAGGGTATGACGCCAGGTTATCTTGTAACTAACTCTACATCAAGCATAGTGATCATAAACTTTGACACTGTATAAAGTATTACATCAGTTTTATGATATGGAGCTGTGAAGTGCCCATTTGGACTCGCAGGTGTTTGGCTTGCTTGTATGACATCAAAGCAGTATTTATTACAACCCTCAACGTCTCATCGTTCAAAATATATTGAGTCCTCGTAATTTACAGCATTTCCCCTCACACAGAAAATGTGCTAAAGTTGCCCAGGTAGCGGGAGGGATTCGGGAAGCTTCTTCAAATTCAGAACGTCTGTCAGTCAAAACCCATACTGGGCTGTGAAGCGGAGACGCTGAGCTCTGACGTCATGTATAGCATGTAACTGTACAGCCACTGCATTTCCAACCCGTATACGGGTAGGAGTGTAAAGGGCTACCATCATTTGATTGAACATTCTACATTACCACGGAAATGATTGCGTCACAATATCAGGCAGCCATTGCGAGTGAACCCATTTAGTCTACCAGTCAAATTGCTAGGGTTAGCGGTTCCAAGCCCGTTCTATTAAAAAAAGTTTTCTTAAACGGTTCTGAGGTTTTATTTTATTTTCATGACTGTCTTCATCCATAACAGTCGTTTATACGGTAATTGTGCCAGGCCTACTCAGCGGTTTTGTTATGCTAACCTCAGAGGGGGAAAAAAACATTCCTGTTGGATGATGGTCTTAAAGTAGTTGTTCTCAGTCATTCTTTCAATCCCTTTCTTCCTCTCTTTCTCCTGCAGGATAAGGATGCTAAGATGGCGTTCCTGCAGAAGGCCATGGACGTGGTAATGCTGGTGAGCGGCGAGCCCCTGTCGGCCAAGCCGGCACGCATCGTAGCCGGCCACGAGCCCGAGAAGACCAATGAGCTGCTGCAGGCTATAGCCAAGTGCTGCCTCAACAAGGTCTGTCTGCTTGGAGTGATCCATGTTCATGTACACGAACACACACACGAACAGACAAACACACACACGTCCACAAAACGGCCTAAGCAGCATACTGTAACATTGCCCCAAATACATTTTACATAGACAGGAGAGGGCACTTCTCCCAGACATTGTAAAGAACACAAGATGGGCTAATTCTTGCTGCAAATACTTTGAATGGTCGTTTCTGGCGTACATGCACACTGGAAAAGAAATGTCACACATCAACATTAAAACAGAGTAAACCAGACAAAGGTCATGCATGTTTACGCACACTACAGGAGCTCCTGGGTCTGAAGAGGATCAGTCTAGTACATTTTAATTGGACCCTGGAGACAGCCAGTGTAAATAAAGGGCTTCGAGCTCAGAGGAACTCTGCCATGCCTCCCTGAGGTTTCATTGTAGCAGACTGTTCATACACATGTAGATTAATCGAGTAGCTAGCATACACAGCATTGATTGTAACAAGGACCACAATGGAAATAAGTCTGTATACTGTGTTTTTAATACTCAATAATTTATGTATTGTTGTACTCGAATGGCTGAGGCAACTAGATATGTATGCTACATATGTTTTTTTTATTTTATTCAGTTAATTATTGCCAGACAGGTGTGCAGGTTATTCTGGACAAAGATTGATGTGTGCTAGTAATCTGCACTCCCCTTACAATACATCACCTAGAAAGAAAATGAAAATCCCAATTAACTTCATGAAAATGTACACAGTATGGTAGAATGTGAGTTAACGATCATGACTGTCCCCTGTGTCATGTCTGTCCCCTGTGTCATGTCGTCCCCAGCTGTCCAGTGAGGATGCAGTGAAGCGGGTGCTGGCGGGGGACAAGCTGGACCCCAAAGGGAAGGCCAGCACCTCCCGTTCCCAGGACAAAGAGAACCGGGAGGGACGAGAGCGCCACAGAGACCGAGAGGTGAAACCAGACACCTAGAACTCATCGAGTGGACAAGACTTATCCCCTCAGACCATTATAATTCTATGGATGAGAATGCCAGACATGGATATCTGTCACCACTAGTTTTTGTCATTCAAAAACCGGTTTCTCTTTTCAACTTTAACCTCTAACTGCCTCTAGACTAGTCATACAGGGGGCGTACTGCTGTGACTGTTTATTTTACCACAATGTGTTGAGGCTGGCGGGGATGGTGACATAATGCAAATGCGTGTGTCTCCCCAGGAGAGGAAGGAGATACGAGAGCACAGCGTCGGTGGAGGCCGGGAGCAAAAGGACCCGGACCAGCCCAAAGAGCAGGAGGACAGGCGGGGCAACAAGGAGAAGGAGCCCCACCGCGAGGGAGAGAGGTCGGAGAAGGCCCGCGAACGAGACCGGACCAAAGACCGCGACAAGGACAAGAGCCGTGACCGAGAGAGGGACAAAGACAAGAGAAGAGAGAAAGACAGGGAACGAGACAAGGAGAGGGAGAAGGACAGAGACGGAGAGAAGAGCAAAGACAAGGAGACACACAGAGCCAGAGACCGATATAGGGAGGAAGATGGAGACAGGGATAAACGGCGAGACAAGGGAGAAAGGGAGAAGGCGAGAGATACCAGACACAAACAGGGGGAGGAGAAGACCAAAGTGCCAGAGAAAGGCGACAAAAAGGTAGAGCATGTCAGTCATTCCATGGCTTTGTCCCATTTTTAAATCCTTAATGTAACAGTAGCAGTACGTGTTTCTATGAGATCCGTGTGTGTGTTTTTAGGCCAGAGTGTCAGAGGAGTCAAAACACCGACCACATCCAGAGGAGCCCAGTAAAACGACCAAACCTGAACCAGTGGTAAGCTCTACCCTCTCTCCTATGAGCAGTATCTACTATTGTCAGTCATCATTTTGGTGCGCGTAGAAAGGAGTCATGAGTAGGGTTGCGTCGTTCATTACATTTTGTCAGCCGGTTATTGTCATGCAAAAGACTGCCGGTCTCATGGTAATTGAATGTTAGTTAATATGAATATGGTTAGCATCACTCATACAAGCTGCATACAAGCCTCTGATGAGCACCTTTGGAACATCTACATTTAAAAATTCTAGTAAATCAATTGAATATACACCATCCCAATAAATTCATTCTTTATTTTAGGCAGGTCTCAAGAAACAGTATGATATGAAAATGTATTTCAGAGGAACAGAATGAGTTGGCCTACTGTAATCTGGTTATGCACCATGCCATAGGCTGTAGGCTTGTTCATTTAGCAGACAAGATATTCTTAAGTCCTGTGCCATTATTTTATATTATACGATTTTATAGTAAGAACAATATAATTGAACTGAGTGAAATGGATCATTTTCCCATTCTGGAGCGAGAGTGCACGCATATAAAGTGATCATTTGAAACCGGTTCTATATGCTAGATTTAGTTATTTGGCAACTTCAGTGAATGATAGACACATTAGAATGCCTTAGAAATCAAAATATATATATATATGGGCTGCATGATGCGTCCTATAGGCTATTGATGATTTAAAAGTAAAAAAAAAAAAAAAAAAGCTTGAGCTCTGTTCCTTGCCTCAGGCTGCACACGCTGTTCTCTCATCAAGTGATCATATTTTCATCCATCAGACTTCTCAATTTAATCTTGTTTTTACTAATATGTAAAATTAGTTTTGATTTAATGTGGCCCGTTATCAAACGGTTAAGACAAAAAAAGACATGTAGTCCATATGCACGGGAATGGTGAATAGAGACCACGTTCCCGCCGGTACGTTTTTCGCTCATGTTGGGTAGGCTACTCCGGTAATTTCGCTGCGCCACAGGTGATATTACACCCAAACTCTGTATGCCATGGGCTCTCCAACCCTGTTCCTGCAGCTACCCAGTGCTTAATTTGGGAAGCCAAGTGAAATCTGTTCGGGAACAACGATCATAACATGTATTCACAACTAAACATATTTCATTAAGCTCCCGAGTGGTGCAGCGGTCTAAGGCACTGCATCTCAGTGCTAGCGTCGTCACTACATACCCTGGTTCGATTCCAGGCTGTATCACAACCGGACGTGATTTGGAGTCCCATAGGGTGGCGCACAATTGGCCCAGCGTCGTTAGGGTTTGGCCGCGGTAGGCCGTCATTGTAAATAACAATTTGTTCTTAAATGACTTGCCTAGTTTAAATTTAAAAAATAAACGCTGTTGACAGCCCCTCTCTCTGCGTGCTGAAGAAAGGAATGAAGGCGAGAGTAGAGGAGATGTGGTGAGATTCTGTAGCTAAAGGTAATGTGCCAGTCGTAATTGTGGGGGGGAAAAAGTCCTATTACTAGGCTATTCAAAATCTAAAACAAATTCACTATAATTGTAGGATAAATCTGAATGAGTTTAATTTAGGCTAGACCAACTATGTACCAAAGATATCTTAAATCAGTATTTAAAAAAATAAATCTGCAATGTGTAATATACGTTTGGCTATGTATTGTATAACGGCACAATCATTATTTTAATTCAGGATTTTTTTCGGGCTCAAATATAGGCCTATGCATAAGCTATAATATGCATATGGGTGTTTTGAATTATCACCTTAGAAAGCAGCTGTCCATTTCGTTGAGTTAGGCTTTGAAACAACATCCACAAGGACCATGTTTTAAACTCAGTTTCAACCTATTGTTGAACTTCTTTCGTCAAATTGATCAATCACAGTGAGTTTATAAAGCACATACTGTTTTGATGATAAGTGTTTGTGATTTTCGAATGCGTTTGGGTTGACGTCAGAGTGGATAGAGGGACAATGGAGTCCTGAATACCAGGCCATTAGGACCTGATGATCGTTAGCGAGTTGGGTACTACTAACACATTTTTTACTGCAGTCATGACTCATGGCAGTAATATGGTCAACAGCCCTAGTCATGAGTGCATTCAAGTGCGTGTGGCACTGAACATTTTCTTCACAATAGACAAACGTGGGCTCTTTCTGTTCAGAACAACCCAGGGTATGACGCCATGTCATCTTGTAACTGTATATCAAACATCGTGATCACAAACGTTGACACTGTATATGACATGAGTTTGATGATATGGAAATGTGAAGTCAAAGCAGTATTTATTATAATCCTCAATGTCTCATCTTTCAAAATCCATAGTCCTCCTAATTTACGGCATTTCCCTCACTCAGACAACAAAGCATTTGTAAAGGTTGCCCAATTTAGCAGGAGCGATGGGGGTCACTTGTTGTCGCGTGAGGTGCTCAAGTTTACAACGACTGTCAATCAAAACCCATAGAGCACTGTGAAGCGAAGAGACAGAACTCTGACATCATGTATAGCATGTTACTGTACTGCCACTGCGTTCCAATTTAGGTGTTTATCAGTGCCAAAATCTGCCGTTTTCAACCCATATACGGGTAAGAGTGTAAAGGTCTAAGGCTTGCCTTATTGTCTAGGGCAAGTGAAGTGAGCAGTTGTGCAAGTTGAGCCTGCTCTGAGATTGCCCCATTTGGGTAGGTGATCAAATAAAAAAGTGAAAACAACCGAACTGCAAAGAATTCTAGTAGCCTAAAACTGATATTTTTGGTTCCTCTCCATTGTTTCAGTGAAAGACAAACAATTTGTGGCATTTTATGGCAGTCGGGCAAGTTAAGCCTGCTCTGAGTTTTGTTTACTGAAAATACAAAGAATACGGGTTCTATCTAGCATGTGTACTCTGATGTTCAACACCAATGCTGAAGATGATTAGCAGGAGGTACAGTGCCTTCGGAAAGTATTCAGACCCCTTGACTTTTTCAACATTTTGTTACGGTACAGCCTTATTCTAAAATTGATTAAATTGTCGGCGTCCCCCCCAATCAATCTGCACACAATACCCCATAATAACAAAGAAAAACGGGTTTTTAGAAATGTTTCCTAATTTATAAAAAATAAACTGAAATATCACATTTACATAAGTATCCCTTTACTCAGTACTTTGTTGAAGCACCTTTGCCAGCGATTACAGCATCAACTTCTTGGGTATGATGCTACAAGCTTGAGACACCTGTATTTGAGGAGTTTGTCCCATTCTTCTCTGCAGATCCTCTCAAGCTCTGTCAGGTTGTATGGGGAGTGTTGCTGTACAGCTATTTTCCGGTCTCTCCAGAGTTGTTAGATCGGGTTCATGTCCGGGCTCTGGCTGGGCCACTAAAGGACATTGAGACTTGTCCCGAAAGCACTCCTGCGTTGTCTTGGCTGTGTGCTTAGGGTCGTTGTCCTTTTGAAAGGTGAACCTTTGCCCCAGTCTGAGGTCCTGAGTGCTCTGGAGCAGGTTTTCATCAAGGAGCTCACTGTATTTTGCTCCGTTCATCTTTGCCTCGATCTTGACTAGTCTCCCAGTCCCTGCCGCTGAAAAACATCCCCACAACATGATGCTGCCACCGTCATGCTTCACCGTAGGGATGGTGCCAGGTTTCCTCCAGATGTGACGCTTGGCATTCAGGCCAAATAATTCAATCTTGGTTTCATCAGACCTGAGAGTCTTTAGGTGCATTTTGGCAAACTCCAAGCAGGCTGTCATGTGCCTTTTCCTGAGGAGTGGCTTCTGTCTGGCCACTACCATAAAGGCCTGATTGGTGGAGTGCTGCAGAGATTGTTGTCCTTCTGGAAGGTTCTCCCATCTCCACAGAGTAACTCTGGAGCTCTGTCGGAGTGACCATCGGGTTCTTGGTCACCTCCCTGACCAAATCCTTCTCCCCCGATTGCTCAGTTTGGCCGGGCTCAAGGAAGAGTCTTGGTGTTTCCAAACTTCTTCCATTTCAGAATGATGGAGGCCACTGTGTTCTTGGGGACCTTCAATGCTGTGGACATGTTTTGTTACCCTTCCCCAGATCTCTGCCTCGACACAATCCTGTCTTGGAATTCCTTCAACCTCATAGTTTATGCTCTGACATGCACTGTCAACTGTGGAACTTTATATAGATAGGTGTGTGCCTTCCCAAATCATGTCCAATCATTTGAATTTACCACAGGTGGACTCCAATGAAGTTGTAGAAACATCTCAATGATAATCGATTGAAACAGGATGCACCGGAGTTCAATTTCGAGTCCCATAGCAAAGTGTTTGAATACTTATGTAAATAAGGTATTTCTATTTGTTATTTTTAATACATTTGCTAAAATGTCGCTTTGTCATTATGGGGTATTGTGTATAGATTGTTGAGGAATTTGTTTTATTTAATCCATTTTAGAATAAGGCTGTAACATAATGTGGAAAAAGTCAAGGGGTCTGAATACTTTCCGAAGGCACTGTACATGCATGCATTAGGGGTGTGAACATAAAAATGTTTAAACGAAATTGGGATTGTTAATGTTATTTAAAAAATCCCAAACCAAAAAAGTGTTTTTAATGTAAATCACAGTGCTGTTATAAACAAACTACGACAAACAGGTCCCCATCATTATCATCAAATACTTATGCTAAAATGCTATAGCGTAGTAGGAGATACAGGGTCATGACAAAGTATTTGCCCCTGTTCTGATTGAATTAGTTTTTGCATTTATTTTTTGTTACACTGAAAGTTATCAGATCTTCAACCAAAACCTAATATTAGATAAAGGGAACCTGAGTGAACAAATAACACAAAAATATCTTACATGAAATAAGTATCTAATAAGCAAAGTTGTGCAAAACCCAATGCCCCTGTATGAGAAAGTATTTTATTATTACAGTCAATAAATAACTTGTTGTGCCACCTTTTAACTGCAACCAAACACTTCCTGTAGTTGTTGATCAGTCTCTAACGTCACTGCGGAGGAATTTTGGCCCACTTTTCCATACACAACTGCTTTAACTCAGCAACATTTATGGGTTTTCAAGCATGACCTGCTCATTTTTGTCCCTGCCATAACATCTCAATCATGTTTAGGTCTGGACTTTGACTAGTCTCGGTTCCAACACTTATTACCGAGTTCCAAACTGCCTCTGGAAGCAACATCAGCACAAGAACGAGCAGCCGCACACAAGCCTAAGATCACCATGCGCAATGCCAAGCGACAGCTGGAGTGGTATAAAGCTTGCCGCCATTGGACTCTGGAGCAGTGGAAACATGTTCTCAGGACGAATCTGGGTTTGGCGACTGCACCAATGTATACTGCCAGCTGTAAAGTTTGGTGGAGTAGGAATAATGGTCTGGGGCTGTTTTTTCATGGTTCGGGTTAGGCCCCTTAGTTCCAGTGAAGGGAAATCTTAACGCTACAGCATACATTGACCTTCTAGACGATTCTGTGATTCCAACTTTGTGGCAACAGTTTGGGGAAATCCCTTTCCTGTTTCAGCATGTGTCACGTTAATCTGAAGACAGTTAATTAGATAAAAAAACTATATTTAATTGTTACCCGATTTTTAAATTAATCATGTAACAATTAACTCATTAGGATCTGGGGCACCATGAGAGCGGTTCTTTAAAGAGTTACCATCTCCAAAATTAAACTCTAGAAGGTCTTTACCTACCACATCTATAAACATTCAACTTATTAACCATAACCTCGTATCATATCACCATTCTGAACAGTCGTAACCTCCATGCATCTGCGAAAACCGAGCCTTACTTCAGTACTACACATTGGTTTAATTATTTATTTACCAACTAATTAAATGGGAACACAGGACTAACACACACACTGTACCGGTTATTGACTGGAGACGTAATACGCTGAAAACAGGTCCCTAGCGGAATGACAACACGGATACTTGTTAAACAAGAGATCGAGAGTGCGACAGAGACACTTAACATTGCCACATTCAGAAACTACTCTCACCTACAATAACCATATATTTTGCACACGAACCGCCGCCCACTTTAAGCAAGAAATCATGAATGTATTGACGTGAAATGCCTGGGTTCGCCTGGGATCTCTCGGTAAACGGGCCAGCCTTTGAAAGGGGGTTGGGCCTTTTTGCGACACGCTTGTAAGGCCCTGATTGTCCGAAATGGTTCAAACAACTCGTCTCCATTTGTCCTTCTTCGTAGTTGTCTGTTATCCGGTGACTTGTCATGTAGTCCTGAACAGTTCTGATTTTCCCTCCATTCGCCCTGGTTCGAATAGCCAGCCGTATCGAAGGTTCCCCAATAGGGTGATGAGAGTAGCGTAATACGATGGTTTGAGCAGAGCAACCGGATGGTCCTACTTAAATTCACTTTTGAAGATACCTTATCGGCTTCACTGCCTTCGTCAGAACTTTTGGGATTTAAAAAAAATGTGGCTAATTTAAAAACTCACAAAAGCTCTGACGATATGTAAAGCTCATCTGCCAATACGTAAAGCTTATTAAGGAGCAGTGATACTATCAAGAGCGGTGTGCGGGTTTCTCCTTTTTTCTCATTTTATTCAACTGTTACCATGCACCTGCAAAAAAGATAGCTCAGATGTGCGAGTGCCTTTTTGAATTTATAACAGTATAGCTAAAACCACTATTGGCTAAACAGGATAAATAAATGATTATATAGAAACACTTGTTCATTGACTTAGTGAAACGATTCACATACGCAATAACCTCCTATGGGGTTAATGACCACAATTCATTGAATTTCTAATTAATAATAAGTGTGGATTTATTGGACCTTTGGGAGAGCACAGCGCATGGAAGAAAACATAGCCGCAGGAAGGGTGCAGGAGGTTCTTCAGATAAATTTTAATAAATGTACCATGTTATATGATTAAATGACTCATATCTGTACAGAAATTAATTCATTCATTGAAATTACTACACCAGAGAGCATAATTGACCCAGAGAGGATCAATTGCTTATTTAAAAAATTGCTGTGCATTGTGTTGTATCACATCACGAGCGCGTAGGCCTACAGTCAGGCAGCACGCGCGACAAATATCAAACAGCTGATTAGTTGTGGCTGTCAATGAACAGCAGGCCACAGCTAAAAGGCCTTTCACAATATTTTAAAATACAATTGCAAAATACAATTTCTGTAATTTCCTCATTGTTCAATCTGTGTCTCCACTCTTTTCATTGGACTATGCTATTGGTTGCATTTAAGACCAGGGTCATTTGTTTCATTGCTCTCAGTATGTCAGTATACCGATTGCCTACTGTAATTATGACTGAGGAAGATAGTACTTCATTGCCCCCTAGCATTCATACGCAATAGGACTATATTCTGCATTGTGAATTCACATGGAATGTTAGGAATATTTCTTATCGTTTTAACGGAAAACCGATTTTAAAGAATGGCAGTTTTTAAATGCTAGGAAAAATTGTCCATTTGTCTCATCCCTAACATGCATACTGAGCATGCCCCCATCCATATCGACGGGGCTGTAGTAGAGCGGGTAGAGAGCATCAATGTCCTCGGTGTCAACATTACTAAGGAATAAGCATGGGCCACACGCACCAACACAGTCGTGAAGAAAGGCACGACAACGCCTCTTCCCCCTCAGGAGTCTGAAAAGATTTGGCATGGGCCCTCAGATCCTTAAAGTTCGACAGCTGCACCATTGAGAGCAACTGGACTGGCTTCATCACGGCAACTGCACTACAGAGGGTAGTGTGTACAGCCCAGTACTACATTGGGGCCAAACTCCCTGCCATCCAAGACCACTATACCAGGCGGTGTCAGGAAGTCCCTAAACACTGCACGGCAAGCAATACCGATGCACCAAGTCTGGATCGAACAGAACCCCCAAGCCATAAGACTGCTACATATTTAACCAAATAACTGCTGCTACTGTTTATTATCTATGCTGTTGTCTAGTTACTAACCCTACCTATATGTACATATCTACCTCAATTACCTTGTACCCCTGCACATCGACTCTGCACTAGTACCCTGTGTATATAGCAAAGTTATATATGTTTATTCCTTGTTATTATTTTTCTATTGTTTTTCTCTGCGTTGTAGGCATTTCACTCAACAGTAGGCATTTCACTGTTGTTTATGAAGTGTTTACGAAGCGTGACAAATACAATTTGATACATTCATTTGTATCAATCTTTGCTGTAATTGCTCTGTCTTCATTTGTGTTAGTGGATGCTAATTCGCTCGCTTGCTTCATTTCATTTCAAGGGCTCTTCAGCTTTGCTTGTTGCTAGGATAGAATACATCAGATTAGGATTGTGGTCCATTGTAGCTCAGTTAGTAGAACATGCCGCTTGTAACGCCAGGGTAGTGGGTTCGATTCCTGGGACGACCCATACGTAAAATGTATGCACGCATGACTGCAAGTCGCTTTGGATAAAAGCGTCTGCTAAATTGCATATATAGGTTTTTGGTCCATATTTTTCAAAAACTGCTGTAATCTACAGCACTCTTCATTCAGTAAAAGAGGTTAAACCACCAGAGATGGAAAAAGAAGTCTCCACATTTTTCTCAGACGGCTACAGACTATCACTACATTCATGAACTGATGTTGAATGTGCTTTAGTTGTGTGTCAGATTTGACTTAGCTACCTTAGACCACTCGTGCTCGTACCGCATGGCCATAGACCAGGACGAAATTGCCATACATAGAAATAGACACATTTGGCCTTTCAGTGTGATAATGGTTGATTTCTGTGCTCCTTACCACTGGAAGCTTCCACTGGAGCCTATTGATACAGCTGAAGAGGTATCTCGTCCGTGGCCGTCTAGCCTAATGCTCCCTAGTCTCGCTCCCTAGAGCTATAAAGCATAGAACTGGGACGGGTAAACTGGGTAGTACGGTATGAGTGTTTTCCGTGGGAGTTTACTACGGTTGCCTAGCGTAGCTGGTCATGCCATGCTTTGGAAATAGTGCTATGCCATTTACCATAGGAGCTTGGTTTCCTACTACTTTACTTCCATTGTAGCGCCGTTTGGTGGCAGTTTCGGACACGCCTGGATTCAATTGCTAATCAAATGTCTTTTCTTTTTTTTATAGGCCGCAGAAGTCACAGACAAGCAGGTAACCTCTTATTTTCAAAACGGGGCTGCCTCTGTCCTTCTTCTTTTTCTAAGAATAACCCTGCATGTTTACAAGTGTGTGTGTGCACTTATAAACATGAATGGGGGAAACTTATTCAGTCATCCTTTCTTCTACTCTCCTCCCCCTCCTCCTCTCCTCAGTCTGACAGTCCAGCCAGAATACCCCGGCCTTCATCTGCTAAGGGGCAGAGGCGCATGCCCAAAGCAGGAGTCCCACAAGGTAAAAACCCCTCTCTCCGACCCCTCTGCTCCTCTCAAATATCCCAGCCTTCTAGCCTTTCACTAAAGTCATACTTCTGTTTACACAATAATATGAGTAGAGAAACAAAAACAAAAATCTAATACTTTTTTTGTCGCCTCTTTTCCAGAAGAGTCTGATGGTGAAGGAGGTGAGTATTTCTCTCACTGCACCTATACCTTCTCTCAGTAGATGGCGCTGGTGTGTCTTTTTCATTTAGTCATCCAGGGTGGACATTTTTATGTGTCTCTGTTCTGTAAGCCCTATCCATCAGCAGTTCTTGCTATCAAGTCCATTGATTGTGAGGTGGTGTGTTCTCATGTCAGCATCATGTTGTGTTGTTGTAGATGGAGACACTCCGTTGGCAGAGAGGCCGGTCCCCCTGGAGAACGGCGATGCCACAGACGCAGTGCCAGCCCACATGGCCCACAGGTCTGTGTGGTGTTTGACAGTTTATTTAAGCCAGTTAGCAGGGTTTGAGGGCCATGGCCTAACATTTTTTATTTTTGGTCAACCAGCCACTGTTTCAGGTTGATTTTTAAAAATTCTACTAGCCACTCAGATTTTTTTTTTTTACCAGCAAAACTCTTTTTGGGTCCATAATTACATTAAAAAAAATATTTAAAAACAGATGACCAACCATGCTTTGTAATGTTTCTAAAACAAGAAATGTATTAGTAAGGAAGTAATTTCATTTTAACCAAAATATCAGATGAGAAAATGTTCAGTTACTCCTTTAAGGGTGGTAGGTTACCGTGGTAAGGGGGCCACTCAAGTTGTCTGTGTGTGAGATTTTGGAACTGACTAGTAGTAGATGCGTCTCTTTATCATTTGAAGCAGCGGACTCAAACAAACATGGAAAAACAACCGAGCTTATGAACAAAACATTTTAAATAGTCAAAAAATATGAGGACAGTCTTACTTTTGTAGACTTTCGAGTAAATTAGACCAACTGTTAAGCCTGTGTGCAGCGCCTCCAAAAATATATCTATCTGCACTTAACTCCCTGCGCACAGCTCCCCAGCCATCGGTGTTGCAGTTATGAAACAAAACGGCAGAAATACTATGAAAACAGCTACTGCAGCATTTCTCTGCTATAAATCACAACTTGCACATGTGCCCTTACTTGGCTTTTGACATGTGATGCTCGCAATGTAGAGTCCTGCAAATTGACCACCCACCTAAGTGTCTGGTGAAATAGACATTCGTACCCGCCAATAGCTCAAATCTACCCACATTTGTCAAGTGTTAATTGTATGCCCTGTTGAGGGCACTGCTCAATTTGCACAGTCAGCAACAATTGAAATGGTCTCCCATAAACTCACTGCTTAAAACTAAAGTTTTGGCCAATTTCTTCTCGGTGGGATAGAAAGAGTTTTGAAACATGCGAACCCTCCACTTTCTCCTTTTTGATCAACCGCCGCACTCAACGGGCGCATTTAACACTGGCTGTGTCCCAAATGGCACCCTATTCCCTACAGTGCCCAGGTAGTGCAAAAGTAGTGCACTAAATCTAGTGAATAGGGTCTCATTTGGGACGCAGCCCTGTGTATTCTCAACCCCCTCATTACATTTGATTAGCCACTTTCTCTCTCTTTTACACCACAACAAATTGCTCTGCTAGTCCCCACTCTCAATTATATTCTTCTCAGCGTAACATCAAACACATGCTATCCCATGGTAGAGTGAGTGGCTGACTGAATGGTTAGTGTTGCAATTGAGGTCCCAATAGAGTAGGGTTTCTCAACTCTCGTTCTGGGGACCACTCTATTTTCATGTTCTCACTACAACCAGTACTCCAATTAGACTGAATGAACTGGCTAGTATGTGAATAGTTGTTCTAACTAAATGCAGTAACTTTTCATACTGTCCTGATCCTGTCTATCTGGCTTAGAATATCTGTGATTCTTTGAAGATATGTGATTCCCAGAGTCTCTTGGTTAAATGGTTCTCCTGAACCAACCAATCTGATGGCTAATTCCTGGTGTTGAATTGATGCTCAATTAGAGTACAGTACAGCTTACACAGTGTGTCCCCATGATCCGCTTTGAGAAACCCTGCTATATATAGTAGCGGATATTGGTGAGAGAGAGTTGGGTTTACTGACTGTTAAAGGAATTTCCAGGTGAACAAAAAGGAGAGCAGTTGAGGATATATGGTCTATCATAAATCAAGTTGGTTTAATACAAGTTGCAACATGGAAAACACCCTCCAGCATAGAAAATGTCTAACTGGCCCTCTAATCACACAGTACCAAATGTTCTGTAAATACCACCCAGAGAGGCTTGTACAAAGTCACAACAAAAGACTGTGACTTTGCCAGCTGCTACAGAATCAAACAATGGTCATAAGGTCGTCAATATAATATCAGTGTACCTTCAGTCTGACGCCAATCACTATCGACAGAATGAGTTTAATAAATAACAGTCGAGAGTCAAGTGACCATCAACCCGTGACACAAATTTGTGTCACAAATAGAACACTTGCAATGTGTGTTACAGAAAGGGAAAACATATAAATATGCTAAGCATTGTGTTGTTTACTTTTAACTAAATGTTAACTTTATTCATCTTAAATATTCCCCATTACTCTGACTGTGGCTGATCATTCATTAGTGTGGCTTGACTTCTCATCTTCCCAACCAGCAACCGAAGGATACCTCGGCCCAACAGCGCACGGCCCGCCCCTCCTCGGTTCAAGAGGCAGGAGAGCTATGCTGACGTGACCCCAGCCGAAAGGTGACCTCCCCTCATACTTTTTTACTTCCTGTGTCACTATGAATGATACAGTTGTCAGCATAGCAGCACTGCATTCAGCTCACAACATTTTGGAACTTTTCAAAATGTATGATTTAGCAAAAACATGTAGATTTAGGAGTCACGTCAGCTCTATTTCATGACATTTCTATCTGCAAAGTTTCACAATGTTTAGCGACTGAACCCGGGCCCGAGAAAATTATATGTGCTTTGCTCCATTGCCCCCTCTAAGCCCTGTGTGTGTGTTGCAGGCTGACCAGTGCCAAGCCCCCGGCGGCTGTCATCATGGAGGGGAAGAAGCTCTCTGAGGATGAGGAGGAGGATGAAGATGAGCAGTTTGTGGTGGAGGAGGCTGCCCCTCCTCCCCCCGACATGCCCGACATGGAGATGGTGAGGGAGCACATACAGTTGAAGTCGGAAGTTTACATACACCTTAGCCAAATACATTTCAACTCAGTTTTTCATAATTCCTGACATTTAATCCTAGTAAAAATTCCCTGTTTTAGGTCAGTTAGGATCACCACTTTATTTTAAGAATGTGAAATGTCAGAAAAGTAGGAGAGAGAGAATGATTTATTTCAGCTTTTATTTCTTTCATCACATTCCCAGTGGGTCAGAAGTTTACATACACTCAATTAGTATTTGGTAGCATTGCCTTTAAATTGCTTAACTTGGGTCAAACGTTTCAGCCATTTGGAAGACCCATTTGCGACCAAGCTTGAACTTCCTGACTGTCTTGAGATGTTGCTTCAATATATCCACATAATTTTCCAGACTCATGATGCCATCTATTTTGTGAAGTGCACCAATCCCTCCTGCAGCAAAGCACCCCCACAACATGATGCTGCCACCCCCGTGCTTCACGGTTGAGATGGTGGTCTTCGGCTTGCAAGCTTCCCCCTTTTTCCTCCAAACATAACGATGGTCATTATGACCAAACAGTTCTATTTTTGTTTCATCAGACCAGAGGACATTACTCCAAAAAGTACGATCTTTGTCCCCATGTGCAGTTGCAAACCGTAGTCTGGCTTTTTTATGGCTGTTTTGGAGCAGTGGCTTCTTCCTTGCCGAGTGGCCTTTCAGGTTATGTTGATATAGGACTCGTTTTACTGTGGATATAGATACTTTTGTACTTGTTTCCTCCAGCATCTTCACAAGGTCCTTTGTTGTTCTGGGATTGATTTGCACTTTTCGCACCAAAGTACGTTCATCTCTAGGAGACAGAACGTGTTTCCTTCCTGAGCGGTATGACGGCTGCGTGGTGTTTATACTTGCGTACTATTGTTTGTACAGATGAAGGTGCTACCTTCAGGTGTCTGGAAATTGCTCCCAAGGATGAACCAGACTCGTGGAGGTCTACATTTCTTTTTTCTGAGGTCTTGGCTGATTTCTTTTGATTTTCCCATGATGTATAGCAAAGAGGCACTGAGTTTGAAGGTAGTCCTTGAAATACATCCACAGGTACACCTCCAATTCACTCAAATTATGTCAATTATGTCAATTAGCTTATCAGAAGCTTCTAAAGCCATGACATCATTTTCTGGAATTTTCCAAGCTGTTTAAAGGCACAGACAACTTAGTGTATGTAAACTTCTGACCCACTGGAATGGTGATACAGTGAAATAATCTGTCTATAAACAAATGTTGGAAAAATGACATGCACAAAGTAGATGTCCTAACCGACAAGAAATTTGTGGAGTGGTTGAAATACGAGTTTTAATGACTCCAACTTAAGTGTATGTAAACTTCCGTCTTCAACTATGCATATCTCTCTTCTTTTACGTTATGAAAAATAGATATGAGAATGCCATACCTCTATTACTTTTGCACATCCAGGCCCAAGCTCTCATGGTTTAATGTTGGAAGTTGAACATATATAAACATATTTCAGGCCCTAAAATGGAAAACTATTATAAGTTGCAACCAAGAGAAGAGGGCATCAGCATTGTTCATTCTAAATATTTTTAATTGCTACGCCACTTTTTTGTTCTTCCACAGGACCCTTCAGTGGGACTTCAAGGCGATGAGAAGCATGGTAAGCAATCTTACAAGCCAAACAATCACTTCATTTGATCTTGTAGGTGCTAAGAATTCTAGTACGTATTTCTACAATTTGGTTTATATCAATGGCACTGTAAATTACCAACACTTTTAAAACTCCTGCACCTTGTTTATCCACAGGTGGGCTGGTGAAAAAAATCCTTGAAACCAAGAAAGACTTTGAAACATCATCATCATCTCCAAAGTCCAAAGACCAGGTAAGATGTAGTGATCTTGATCTCCACTAGAGGGCAATGCAATGACGCCATAACGACTGACAACTCTCATTCCTCTCCCTGTGACTCAGTTCTAGATGTTTCCGTATCTCTCAATCAGCGTACAAACTGTTATTTCTGGAAATTCAGTACCTTAGGGATGTGGGGTTGCAAAACCGAAAGCGTACAGTCTATTAGCTAAAGAAAGCATATCGCAAATGGAGTGAAGTGTAATTGCAAAAAACCTATTGAAAATCTTGATCACTTCAGTGGAGCTAGAGAAACAACAACATAAAGTGGGTTGATTGCATCAGCGAGATGTCTCAACCCTTTGTGTACTAATTTAATGCGCTCGTTTCACATTTTGTGTTTTGTAAGTGTTATTGGCTGAGAAAGTGTTGCGAAAAGCTATCTAAATTAGGCTTATCTAGTGCCATGTCACAACAACCAGTTTGAGAGAAAGTATATAGATATATTTGTATATTGTTCCCATACTGACCGAATTGTATAATTTATAATGGAAAATGGATTTGAATGAGCTGCATCGATTTTAAAGGCCCAGTGCAGTAAAAATGTTTACTTGAAGTGAGTACAGGCTTAACTGAATGAACAACTGAGACTAAAATGCAAATTTGAAAGTTTAGTAAATAGTTTGAGAGATGGCCTTGTCTCCAATAGACGGCCCCCATAGCCAGATGCCAGGATGGCAGGTAGCCCTATGCTGGGCAGCTGGCATCAACTCACCAGCTGGGAGAAAGAGGTTCTGATGACAGCCTTCAGCTGAGGGAGGTGGAGGGTCGGCGATGATACTTTGCTGTAAGACGCAAGTGAGAGAAACGAGGGGTAAGCCATCATTTAAATACATCACAAGATGTATGCCCATTAGTGAAAAGAGAGCAAGGTGATTGTGCCCATATTAGTGGCGGTCGGTGCCGTTTAAGATGAGGGCGGATGACTACATGATACTCAAATTTTCCCTATACCCATCATAAGGTTGCTACAACCTAGCCTATGAATGAAAGTTTACAACATAGGTACACAGGTCGCGAGAAAAAATTGAATAATCAATGATGACCGTGCCATTCAATACCGCCTTGCACACTCTTGCCTGCATCTAGCTGATCTAGGGTGTAATCATTAGTCCAACAGTTGCAAATGAGAATTTCTATTGGACAAATTCAGATATGTTTATCCCTTTTTGGTTTTGTTTGCTTCCGTTTTTAAGAAACGTTTTTCAACAGAATCTGCTCAGAATGAATACACCCCTGATCACACGCAAACACAGCTCACTTTCATAGCAGCCACATATATACAGCATAATCACATAATTCCTTCTCTCATCCACGCGCTTTCCTCCTCTCACCTTTTCACTTCGCTTGTGGACTTCAGTGTACAACAAATCAGCTGTCTGTGACCAGACAAAAAAAAAACTTTCCAAGCCAAACCTTCAGATCATAACCGTTAACTGCTATAAATAGCCTGCATCGTTGTCACCATATTAGCTAATGTCATAGTCAACATGGCTACTAGAATCATTTCGGTAATAGATTCATTCTCTGATCATTTGATTGGGTGGACAACATGTCAGTTCATGCTGCTCGAGCTCTGATAGGTTGGAGGACATCCTCCGAAAGTTGTCATAATTGCTGTGTATGTCTATGGAAGGGGGTGAGAACCAGGAGCCTCCTAGGTTTTGTATTGAAGTCAATGTACGCATTTCACTGTATACCTGTTGTATTCGGCGCATGTGACAAATAACATTTGATTTTACAGAGTGCTGTGAGGCTACTGTAGACCTTCATTGCGAAACAATGCGTTATTTGGTGACGTGAATATATTTTGTATAGTTATCTAAAAAGCATAACTTTTCTAGTGTTTCACTTTTTTAAATTAAATTCACTGATGGTCTTCCCCTTCCTCCTCTGCGGAGACTCCACTGGCCCATAGGTTATTTAACAAGCGTGGTGAAGTTGCATTATTCAGCTGTGCTCATTGGCGATAGGGCAATAGGTGACTGACATTCTGCACGTGGCTAATTGACAGTAAAGGAGGAGGAGTTACATGACGCTGTGCTGTTGATGAGAAGATTTGTACACATCACAGACATAAATTCCAGCTGTGATAAAGGATGCAATGTGAATTATTTTGTAGGCTGAGGATAAGCATTCAGACCAGCCTTAATGATTTGAACTTATGTTAAAGGAATGGTTTACTATTTCTGAAATCAATCTCTATTTTTGATGTAAATGGCATGTTATAGAAGGGTGCAGATACTACTTTTGTTTTTGAGAAACTTACCCCAGCTACGATAGGCTTCGTCATTGCTCGTTCACTGTGCACTGTGGAGGCAACCAACAAAAGCTCCAAAAACACCCAAATAAAGTGGGGTCTGAAATTGACACCCTTGATAAAGATGAACAAAAAGTATTTAAAATATACTGCGCTATATTGAATGCTAAATTTATTTTAGAAATTATCTTATTTTATACTAATACTATTGCTCAGAGAAAATCGAGCTCTTTGGTTACGCACACCTATGGTAGGTTTGGTGTTGAAATGAGAATGCATGAGCAGAAAAGAACCCCATACCTACTGTAAAATATGGTGGTGGATCTTTATGTTATGGAGCTATTTTGCTTCCACTGGTCCTAGGGACCTTGTTAAGGTCAACGGCATCATGAACTTTACCCAGTACCAGGATATTTTTGCCAAAAACCTCGTTGCCTCTGCCAGGAGGCTGAAACTTGGCCGCTAGTGGATCTTCCAGCAAGACAACCCCAAGCACACCTAAAAATTCACAAAGAAATGCTTAATTGGCCACAAAATCAACATTCTGCAAAGCCAATCTCTCTCTCCGGACCTGAAAACCATTGAAATCCTGTGGTTTGAATTGACGAGGGCAGATGAAGGATTTCAAGTATCTGGAAGGATTCTGAAAGGCGGATTGGTCTAAGATCCCTCCCAATGTGTTCTCCAATCCCATAAAACATTTTAGAAAAAGTCTGTCGTTATACTCGGAAGGTGAAAGGCATTGTAAACAGGGGTGTCCAATAATTTGAAAAATAAATATATTACTTGTTAAATGTCGTTCTCTGAGCAATTGTATTAGTATAAAAAAAAAATTTTTTTAATGGAGCATACAATATACATTGAGTGTACTAAACATTAGGCACACCTTCCTAATATTGAGTTGCACACACGTTTGCCCTCACAACAACCTCAATTCGTCGGGGCATAGACTACAAGCTGTCGAAAGCATTCCAGGGGTGCTGGCCCATGTTCACTTCAATGCTTCCCACAGTTTTGTCAATTTGGCTGGATGTCCTTAGGGTGGTGAACCATTCTTAATACACACGGTAAACTGTGCCTCACAAGTAATCAACAAGTTATCTATTACCAGTGTGATCAAAAACAGTAACACATTTAAAAATACGTGTATATATATATTATTTCAAAATGGTCTGAGAACAACATTGGCAGGGAATAGCCAGTCGTATAATGTATTGGGCCTTTCTACTGCACATACCTCATTGCTACAGAACTGTTTTTAATTGGTTAATGTTGCATAGGCTGTTTTTTTAAGTAATGTTAAAAAAAATCTGAGCGGTAGATCTCGACTTGCAATTTGGCTCAGAAAATTATCTTGAGTCAGAAAAGGTTGGTGACCATTGATTTTGAAGTGGATGTAACCAGTGACATAAATAAGGGATCATAGCTTTCACATGTATTCACCTGGTCAGTGTATGTCATGGAACGAGCAGGTGTTCCTATTGTTTTGTACATTCAGTGTAGCTCAGTATTTGAATGATTTAATACAGTAATTTTTGCTTTTTCAAGGGTGTTAATCATTTCCGATCCCACCATATGCCCTTTTAGAAACAGACACCCTCTCAGTACAGCGATGTAGGTCTTTAGATGTTGTACACATGAAATTGTGTCATTCCAAACTTTATCCGCAATGTTATGTTCCATTTTTGTTCGACTCTAGCGGTTTCTTCTACCAGCTGTGCTGCACAGGCTACACAGAGAAGCAGCACAACAGGGGAAAGTTGCTCGAGTTGCATAAAATTGAATATCACTTTGCGGATAAAGTTCGGAATGACACAATTTCATGTGTACAACATCTAAAGACCTACATCGCTATACTGAGAGGGTGTCCGTTTCTAAACGGACATATTTGGGTGTTTTTGGAGCTTTTGTTCATGTCTTTTGGTCGCCCCCACAGTGTACAGTGAGGAAGTCTTTTGCGGCTGGGGTAAGTTTCTCAAAAACAAGTGAAATCACAAAGTTTCTGCACCCTTCTATAACATGCCATTTACGTAATTTTTAGATTTCCTTCAGAAATAGAAAACCACTCCTTTAACTACATTGCATGCCCATTGTGGGGTAATTTAAGAGTCTTCCTTAGAAATAAATCCTCCTTTTGGGGGCACGCTGCATCCCACTACCTTGGCCTCCTGCCCTACCTCTCCCTGTGCTTCAACCATAAACTGTTGTCTCCACATTTCATAATTGATAGGCTTTTCATTACTTCGAACATGACTTCCAGTCTGACGTAACGCCCTTATTGTTGCCCCTCATCTGTTCCCCCGAGCGTGTTTATTGGCCAAAGAGAGCTCTCACAGTCAATATTTGGATAGTGAATCGGTGTGAAGGCCTCTTGTCCATGCTCCAGCGATGTGGGTTGTACGACTTGGCCTGTTTTGGGTGGTCCTTTCTGCCCAAGCGAGCTGCTTCCTCCGCTCTCTGCCCAGCTGACCACCCGACTCTGATGGATGCTGTGTTTTCGCCCGTCACTCATGCAGAAAGGCCCTGTCTACCCCCCTTTTCCCAACCCCAGCCCTCATCCATCCCTCTTCTCCAGCGAGGTCATCTGTCCCAGGCCAGCTGCTGATGAGCGAGAAACGGGAAGAACGAGCGCTCTCAACTCCATAGCGTGCGCCAGGCGCTGTCTGGCGTTCTGGCTCCGTCACAGGTTTAGCTCATAGAGACTCAACAGCAGACAGAGCAGATGGAGCCCCCCATTCCCAGCTGGTCTTCGGATGGACGGCTCCCCCACCCTACACCCACCCCAATACTTCAGATTGCACTGCAGCCCCCTTGTAGTTTTTATTTCAAAATAATCAGACTGAATTGACCTTTTTTGAGGTGGGGGGTTAGGTAGCGCATAGCGTGGCTCGTACGAGTAGACATACATTCTATTCGGACTGCCGTGCGCCCCAGCAACTCTTCCCACCCCTCCCCCCGGGGTTGTCCGGTGCAACCTGAGCACAGCCCACAGGGTTATTCTAATTGCAGCCTCGTCGGTTTTTGGGATTCCAGATCCCTTGTTATAGGGCATCTAATGGAGGGTTGTGTGTTGCTGTGGCGCACTGCAGTCCGAATGAAAGGTATGTCTACTCATACGGGCCAAACTTTGCGCCACCTAACCCCCCCCCCCCATCAACATTGCTGGCCTTGTCAGCTGTATAAAGGACTATAATGGTTTCCTTCCTGACATGATAGGGTTGAGGGTCAGTGTAATAGAGACGTTGCTCTCTTGTAATCACGGCAGAACATGGAGGGTTAAAAAATGTAAATATTGAGCTTCCCCCGTCCCCCGGTGTGACAGGTCTGAAATTACAGTGGGCTGTGATTCATTCTTAAACGCTGACGTTTATCAAACACCCTGATCAGGTATGGCGTTATTACTCTTTGGTTTAGGATTACCCTAACTTTTAGGGAAATAGGAACTTAATAACTTCATAACTTCTCTATATATGTTTTTTTCCCCCCTTCGTGAATCAGTTTTGCCATTGTTATTGCCAATGCTTTTTCAGAACATGGCTGAACTGCTGTAAATAAAAGGGCTTTTGGAGCAGATAAGGCGCTTGTATTTTGCCATATCCCGCCACACAAAGTGCACCATAGAAGAATTTGCTGTATATTTATGGGGACGACCTTCCCCATGACCTTGCAGAACACTTGTATATTATTGTAGGATACTTCTCGGAGGCCGTCTTTTTTTTATTTAGACAGACTCGGGCCCTCGTAGCAGCTGCGTTTTCATAAGATTGTTTTTGTACCCTCTCCCTTTTCTTACCCCATCAAATTAGCCCTGATGAAGGTTTGCAATGTATAAATAAACGTGGCACACAAATGGATGGCTGTTGAGTGAGAGTCACGGAGGAGAAATGCCAGAATACTCTACAGAATCGGCAGGAAAATAAATAGTCCTCTCCCCACCAGGCCTGTGTCTTTGTAAACATTCACCTTTTTTTTTGTGGAAACGTAAGGAAACGACCCAGCTGAATTCCATTAGCCATATTGCCCTTGTAAGTGCAGCATCTTGAGATTCCTGTGGAATGGGAAAAGGTTTCTGAGAAATACCCTCGGAGATTGGACTCCAATGCCGACCATGTCATTGCAGGTGTTATTTTTCTCAAGTCGCGTTGATCACGTCAAACGATTCCAACCACATAACCTTAACTTATCAGCTTCAACCTTTGTGACGTAGCCTCCATAATTTAATCAAGCCTTTTTTTCTCTGTCCGCAGTCTTTTCTAGGGGGAGGTGAGGTTCCCCTTTGTACTCCTGGGTCCAGGGCAGGGAGCTCAGTTGTGGCCCCTTAGGGGGCTACACACTGACCCTAGCATCCTGTAACCCCCCTTGCCCTTAACCTCACTCATCACCTCACTGACTCCTAGCTATTTTTATGATCTTGCTGGACATTTGGACGATGTCTTTTTTACCCGAAAAAGAGGAAACCCCTGAACAACACTAGACTTATCGTCATGGTATAATACCTAGCTTTTTGGCCCACCTCTGACACCCTCTGTAACGCTCGTCGTAATCCTCCTCGTCTGAGGAGGATAAGTTAGAAGGATCGGAGGACCAAAACGCAGCGTGGTATGTATCCATATTTATTAGAATACTTTTCTAGACGAACAAAACAATAAACAAAACGAAACCAACGACGCTAACAGTCCTGAACATGTGAACAAATGAAAAACAATGAACGCACGAACAGGAACAATCACCCACAAACACACTGTGAGAACAGCCTACCTAAATATGGTTCCCAATCAGAGACAACGTAAAACACCTGCCTCTGATTTGAGAACCATATCAGGCTAGTTAGACAACCCTAAACCAAACATAGAAACACATAACATAGAATGCCCACCCAGCTCACGTCCTGACCAACTAAACAAAGACTGAACAAAGGAAATACGGTCAGGAACGTGACACCCTCTCCGGGGACACATTTCAGGACCCTTGGAGGTGGTTGGGTCTCAAACAGTGGTGTTGTGCTTTTTTTTAGGTACCTGAGCGCAATTTTCTCAAGGAAAGTTGGTATCGGCATGTAGCCTATTGTATATTATCATTTTTGAAATATACAGTACCAGTCAAAAGTTTGGACACACCTACTCATTCAAGGGTTTTTCTTTATTTTTTACAATTTTCTACATTGTAGTATAATAGTGAAAACATCAAAACTATGAAATAACATATATGGAATCATATAGTAAGCAATTTTATTTTAAATAAATCAAAATATATTTTTAATTCTTCAAAGTAGCCACCCTTTGCCTTGATGACAGCTTTGCACACTCTTGGCATTCTCTCAACCAGATTCACCTGGAAAGCTTTTCCAACGTCTTGAAGGAGTTCCCAACTCATCACAAATCATCTCAATTGGGTTGAGGTCGGGTGATTGTGGAGGCTAGGTCATCTGATGCAGCACTCCATCACTCTCCTTCTTGGTCAAATAGCCCTTACACAGCCTGGAGATGTGTTTGGGTCATTGTCCTGTTGAAAACAAATGATAGTCCCACTAAGTGCAAACCAGATGAGATGGCGTATTGCTGCAGAATGCTGTGGTAGCCATGCTGGTTAAGTTAGCCTTGAATTCTAAATGAATCGCAGACAGTGTCACCAGCAAAGCACCATCACACCACCTCCGCCATGCTTCACAGTGTGAACTACACATGCGGAGATCATCGGTTCACTCTGCGTCTCACAAAGACACGGCGGGTGGAACCAAAAATCTCAAATTTGGACTCATCAGACCAAAGGATAGGTTTCCACCGGTTTGATGTCCATTGGTCATGTTTCTTGGCCAAAGCAAGTCTCTTCTTATTATTGGTGTCATTTTAGTAGTGGTTTCTTTGCAGCAATTTGACCATGAAGGCTTGATTCATGCAGTCTTCTCTGAACAGTTGATGTTGAGATATGTCTGGTACTTGAACTCTGAAGCATTTATTTGGCCTGTAATTTCTGAGGCTGGTAACTCTAATGAACTTATCCTCTGCAGCAGAGGTAACTCTGGGTCTTCCTTTCCTGTGGCGGTACTCACAAGAGCCAGTTTCATCATAGCGCTTGATGGTTTTTGTGACTGCACTTGAAGAAACTTTTAAAGATCTTGAAATTTTCCAGATTGACTGACCTTCATGTCTTAAAGTAAATGATGGACTGTTTCTCTTTGCTTATTTGAGCTGTTCTTGCCATAATATGGACTTGTTATTTTACCAAATAGGGCTATCTTCTGTATCTTCTGCCCCTACCTTCTCTCAACACAACTGATTGGCTCAAACACATCAAGGAAAGAAATTCCACAAAGTAACTTTTAAACAAGGCACGCCTATTAATGGAAATGCATTCCAGGTGACTACCTCATAAAGCTGGTTGAGAGAATGCCAAAAGTGTGGAAAGCTGTCATCAAGGCAAAGGGTGGCTACTTTGAAGAATCTCAAATATAAAATAGATTTAGATTTGCTTAACACTTTTTTGGTTACTACATGATTCCATGTGTTATATCACAGTTCTGATGTATTCGCTATTATTCTACAATGTAGAAAATAGTAAAAATAAAGAAAAACCCTGGAATGAGTAGGTGTCAAATTTTGTCTGTTCTTTTATATATAAAAGTGGGGATGAAGGAAATAAGACAAGGCAAGGAAATCCTTTTGTGACTACTGAGACCATGGTAGTACTCAGACAATCTGAGGAAACATACGTTTACCTGACCACTGTCACTGGAAATGTTAATTTGTCATATACCCGAAGTATGTCATGCCACTCGTTGTTACACCGTTGTTGTGTGCGGCTTATACATTTGTCGCCTGATAATTGAGGTTGATGAAGTGGCTTATTACATCATTATGAAAGCTGATACGCCACCCTGAAACGGTCCAGCGGTGGCTAAATTAATGTTTCTTTAATTAATGACGCCCAAGAGGTTGGTAGGTCTCTAACAGGATTCACGCATGCAACCCATTCTTCTTGTCAAAAGCCTTACTTTGAAGACTGTTATTCTCCCACCCCCTCTCACCAGCTCTTTATTACCACTTCATAAATCATGTGCTTTGCATGCATTTTCTCATTAAGCAAATTAGGCATGAGAGGGTTCGGATGAATTCCACATTGTAGCTTAGCAGCCTGCACTGCAGCCAGGCCAGCAGGTCTGTGAGAAGTTTTGATCTGAAACCCCGGCATGAGACAAGAGGCCCATCAAACCCAGTTTCCACAAGACGTAACAGTAAAACATTCTGGTACTTACAAAGTTTCAGGTTTGGATTGATATACTCAGCAACACATTGTTTACAACATGAAGCCAGAGGGGACAGAGTAGTTACTTTTCCTTACACTTTCTTGTGCAAGGAAAAGCAAGATAGCAATGCATGACATATCCCTGACAACCCCTTACCTGAATGGATTGACTAGGGGCTCCTAGGAAAAAACAGGAGAGACCGATAGAAAGGGAAATGATCCACAGCGCTCCAAGGTCTCTGCTGGGAGCCACCTGTTCCCAGGAAGGATTGCCGGCTCGGATCTCCACGGCCAACAGGGCTGGATGAGCTAATGGGAAAACCAGCCCCCCCCCCCCCCCCCCCCCTAAATAAATATTGTTCTTGGGTTGGGGTGAAAAATAGAAAAAGGAGCGCGCTGAGCCCAACTAGAGGCCCCTATAAAGGGATGATTTATGCTCGCCTGGACAGAGTGCACCACGCAGACCAGGGACTAGTTTTCTTTTTGTTCTGTTTTCCTGAATTTCCGAGGGGGTCAGGCCGTGCAAGAGGACAGTAAACAGAGCGTAGCCCGGCTGGGCTTCCGCGGTGCTCCACCACAGCCGGCGGGCCGAATGAGCCGTGGCGTGTTTGTGTAGCCGCCGTGTTCACGGGGCCAAGGGAAAAGCCACCCACATTGCGGACGACCATTAGACATTTCAATCCTTGCACACTTTGCAAACCACAGAGGGAGGGGGGAGACTAGGCGGCCTGTCAGACATTTTTGCTGGTTTCCTAGAGCATAGGCAGCAGAGTTGAAGTTTGAAGTGTTTTTTTTGTATAGTTAAGTTCTATGTAGTTTAGTGTGTTTTTAAGCTGTAATTATTGAGTTAGCGCGTAATAGCGCTCAACATACGTTTTGCTAACCTACCCGGCCTAACACCCAGTCTACATGACAGTTGGTCTGTTTTGAAGGGGAAGTTGTTGGGGAGTTTACACTGTCATGTAGCGGGAGTAGGATTTCTACGGCCCCGTAAAAGCAGGTGTTTCCATCTGGAGGCAAGAATGACACAAATTGGCCCAAGAGTTAAACTTGAAAGGGCGATAAGTGCAGTAGTTGTTACTGAATACTGTAGTAAAATAACTTCACTGCCACAGCCTGTTACTAAAATAAACAAGGGTTTAAGTCCACAGGAGTGCGGGTGGGTGCCGTCTAGTGTGTGTTGCGCGTCTGCAGTCCCACACACACACCGACCTGCAGACCCAGCTGAGTAAACATCCCTGGCCTTCACTGTGCCAAGGGGAGCCCCTACACTCTCCTCCCCTCCCAACTTGAAGCTGAGGGCTGTGGGGTGGCTGGGGCATAGCAGAGCAGGACCCCCCAACCACATACTATACAGAGGAGGCCTTCAGCTAGTCCCCCCACATTAGCCAGCACTATTCAGCCACGCGTTTGATCCTTATATACACAACCTAGGTTTGTATAATTCCTGCCTAGCATTTTTTTGCCTTGAAATCCTAAACCACTAAATGCAGCCCTGCGTCTGGCTCCGTGCATTTGATACTTTTTGCTGGCCAGTGTAGAATACCTTAAGGTTTATGTGATTTGGTTGAAGTAGCCTCTCTGGTAGAGAGGAGTGTGTGTTGTGCGTGCACGTTTGCAGGTGTGCGGCAGTGGCAAAAAAGTAGAGAATTCATTATGGACATCCAAAACGTATGAAGAGTTGCTTCGCAGCCCATAATGTTATCACTATAAATTGCCCTTCCTGGGACAATAAAGGCTTGCTTAACTTGGCCTCAGAAACACTGGGAAACATCAAGCAGTAGCAGGGTTTTCTCTCATTCCACGGCCACCCTACGTACTTCAAAGTCCAAGATCATCATCAATCTTTGGTTCTCTCCATCCCTCCAGCCATCCTTCCTCTCTCTCACGGATGTAAATTTTCCAGAATTATTCAAGAATTCCTGCTTATCGAAGACTACTCCATTCACATATAATTGAAACTGACCTATCCCTAGCCAAAATCCAGATTATCCCAATTTCTATGACTACAGGAATAATTTGATATTAAACTGATTCGTGGTAGTAGGCAGATTTATGCAATTGTCATGTAAACACCTTACTCTGCTTATCTTAATTCGCGTAAGGTCAAATTAAAACACCTGTTTTTCTGAGCAATCGTTCACATTTTTAGGAACAACTGAATGATTGCGTCTTAGAAATGTACTGAACATAAATATAAATGCAACATGCAACAATTTCAAAGATTTGACTGAGTTACAGTTCATCTGAGGAAATCAGTCAATCGAAATACATTCATTAGGACCTAATCTATGGATTTCACATGACTGGGAGTACATGCATTCATCGTTCACATCAGTAAACCGCTCGCCGACGCCATACACGTGGTCTGCAGTTGCAAAGCCGGTTGGATGTACTGCCAAATTCTCTAAAACGACGTTGGAGGGGACTTATTCAATTCTCTGGCAACAGCGCTGGTGGACATTGCCGCAGTCAGCATGCCATTTGCACGCTCCCTTAAAACTTGAGACATCTGTGGCATTGTATTGTGTGACAAAACTGCACATTTTTAGAGTGGCCTTTTATTGTCCTCAGCACAAGGTGCACCTGAGTAATGATCATGCTGTTTAATCAGCTTCTTGACGTGCCACACCTGTCAGGTGGATTTGATTTATCTTGGTAAAGGAGAAATGCTCACTAACAGGGATGTAAACAAATGTGATATTTCAGTTTATGAAACATGGGATGATTTTCTGCATCTATCAGAGTGCCATGAGGTAGCCTTATTTCAGATGTGTCCATGTAAACCGGATTATTGGGGAAATCGTTATTCTTGCAAAGCATGTAAACTTCTGAATCAAACTATTATATTAAATTATCCACAATAATCACATTATTGTGTGCATGTAACCGTACTCTGTAGTAAAAATCTCTTGGCTTCTCTCCTCCATCACTCAATCCATCCCTCCATCTCCTATCTATCCATCCTTCCCTTCATCCCTCTCTCCAGACGCAAAGCCTGGTGTCGGAGGCGGCCAGGAAGAAGGAGAGGGAGCTGGTGTCCAGGGAGATCGAACGGCTGCGCTCGTCCATCCAGACCGTGTGCCGCAGCGCCCTGCCCCTGGGCAAGATCATGGACTACATCCAGGAGGACATGGACGCCATGCAGAACGAGCTGCACACCTGGAGGAGGGAGAACAAAGAGCATGCGCAGGCCCTGCTGCAGGAACAGAGGTTAGAGGGCAACACGCACACACACACTTTACACACTAAAGCCTGGAGGGAGAACACACAGGCCCTGCTGCAGCAACAGATGTAGAAAACCCACAACCCATTCACACACACACACAGGACTGACATTACATTTTGTGGTGTGTGTCATTTCCAGAGTGACGGACAACGCCGTGGAGCCTCTGAAGGCCGAGCTAGCCGAGCTGGAGCAGCTGATCAAGGAGCAGCAGGACAAGATCTGCGCTGTCAAGTCCAACGTCCTGAAGAACGAGGATAAGATCCAGAAGATGGTGACCAGCATCAACTTCTCCTCGCGAACATGAGGGGGAGCCAAGGTCCAAATAAAGGGGTTTGCTCATTTAAAAACATAAGTGTTTGGGTGAGCCTGGGTTCTTACTTAGTCTGGTAACATCCGAAATGATAGAGGAGGCCTCAGCTGCACTTTCATTCCTTGTCATCAATGTTCCCTCTAAACGTGTGCGTGGGCGCGCACTTCCTCCAGGACTGCAGTGCAGAAGAAATGCCATGCTGCGCAGAGACTGCAAGAGATTGAACTTCACTGAGTTCACCCCATTAGTTTGCACAATATAGATCAAAGTTTTTTCTGTGATCGAATCAACATCATATCAGCCCCTTTTCAATGCAACAAACCAAAACAAATCTAACTTTGCAAGATTGAGTCTGTGATTTTTCTGTAGGCAGAGCCAGAGCGCAACGGAGTAGAATTCTATTGGCAGGGGTAGCCCACTAGCGGTCTTTCAATCACCCATGAGTCAATGCGGGCAGCGTAGCCTAGTGGTTAGAGCGTTGGACTTGTAACTGAAAGGTTGCAAGTTCGAATCCCCGAGCTGACAAGGTACAAATCTGTCGTTCTGCCCCTGAACAAGGCACTAGGCCGTCATTGAAAATAAGAATTTGTTCTTAACTGACTTGCCTAGTTAAATAAAGGTAATAAAAATAAATGCGCAGCTCAGATCAGCGCAGAGCGTGTGCACATTTGTTGATATTCTTTGCTAGTAATCAAGTTATTAGCCCAGTTATAGATAAGTATAGGTCAGCCATGAGTTGTTACTGCTTCCTACAAGAGCAAAAAATATGTAGGATACATTTCAAGCTGTCTTTGAAAAGCCAGTCAGGTAAAAAGCTAAAAATTAAAGGGGCGGTATTGTATTTTGAGACGGGCTTGAATATGCAAATAAGCCAATATACTGTATGGTAATAATAATTAGTTGTATTTTATAAAGTGTTTCTTGCATCATACAACGCAATACAATGCACTTTACAATCACCTATTTGGCCCATGGTGTTACAGACCAAGTAAAAAATGATTAATTAATATCAAGCCCTTTATAATGTTTTATTATTCTGTTTTTTTTAAGTCTCTATTGCAATTTAGGCCTGCATATAACACCATATATAGTCTACTGTAGGCTATATCATTGAAATCAAAAGCTATTTCCATGTGAAAATGTTATGGGATTTGCTCCATTGGTTTTGTTGGTAGGCCTACATTATTTTCAAATTCCACAATAGCCATTGGCTACTGTCTAAAACTGTAAGGGTACAGCCTCAGTGTTCACTGTAAATGTGTGCCGAAAGTTGCACAGAATTCTCACAATGCTCAAGTTTCCGCTCACAAAACCTAAAATTTGCTCAGTGCCCCCAAGAAATTGAGGGAACGTTGGTTGTCATGTCATGATGAGAAAAAACGCCCCGCTTTTATCACCCCCTCTCTTTTCATGGTGCCTTTGTGGAACGTACACACACACACACACACTAACTGACTGGTTATGGAGAGGCTAGAGAAAGTTTGGACACCTGTGCTAGAGAAAATAGTAAAAATAAAGAAAAACCCTTGAATGAGTAGGTGTCCAAACTTTTGACTGGTACTGTATATAAAAAAAATCCACATCCAACATTTGATACACACGTGTAATATTTAAATATGTCTGTCAATTAACAATTCTGCTGTTCTTCAAAGCCTCTAAAAAGCAATAGATCCGAGGTGTGTTTAACGGCTAGGCAGTTGCGAGTAGGAGAAGACATGTTCCTCCTGGCAACCACTAGCTGTCGGCAAGACAGCAGGGCTCTATGCTGACTTATTTATTTTTTTACAAGGAGCACGTGTGCACCTAAGTTGAAAAATGTAGGCACACACAAAGAAATTTAGGAGCACAATGAAAAATATTTGAGATATTAAAGCTAGAATCCTTCATTTTTCTAGGTGTACTGGTGCTCCTAAATACAAATTCCAGGTTGCACAGCAAAACATTTAGGCTGACATAATTAGTTATCAGTCATGTTTTTAGGATGACGATTTAAAATTCTGTAGATAATGTTCCCAAATTGCATGTGAACTTATTGCGCTGTTTGTGATTTGGGAGTTCAAAACTTGATCGTTCTTTCATCTGAATTATCGTTCTTTCATCTGAATTGGTTTTCAGAAAAACTTATAACCAATCTATCCCATATGACATGTTTTATGGAGTTTAATTTACATATTTTTATAAATCTTTAAAAAAGATCTAAATGATTTATAAGATGAAGCAATACTAAGGTGGTGAAATTGCCCTACAATATAAAACACATGGTTAATAAATGTAGAAAAAAGTGGACCACAGTTCAAATCCCTAACAACCTCACAATTTATAGTAACATGTTTATTTGTCCATGCTGAAAATAACACTTTTTCGCAACACTTGTTTCACTTCCAAAGCAAAAATGGTTACTTAAATTGGATAGAGATCCAAACTGTACACTTCGAACATTTACGTAGTTAGATATTTAACTTCTTACGCAAGTGGAAACAAGTAATACTGTACAGATTTTAATTCATAATTTATTATAGCAGGATTATTAGCTAGTAGGGTCGGGCGGTATCCAGATTTTCATATCCTCATGCCGTCCTTCTCTCATCCCGGGATTTATGGTATTACCGGTTTAATACACAAGGGGGTGCCAAAATACACAGAAAAAGCACATTGGGCGTCTACCAGAATGCTAACAATTTGTGCAAGTAATAGCTCATTTCCATGGAGGCTGCTAGCTAAATATGCTAAGGAATGCAAATAGAAATAAACTAATTGCAAAGACAAACAATCCAGCTCATGAAGTTATACATATATACGGTTGAAGTCGGAAGTTTACATACACCTCAGCCAAATACATTTATACTCAGTTTTTTACAATTTCTGACATTTAATCATAGTAAACATTCCTTAGGTCAGGTAGGATCATCATTATGAATGTGAAATGTCAGAATAATAGTAGAGAAAATGATTTTATTTCAGCTTTTATTTCTTTCATCACATTCCCAGTTGGTCAGAAGTTTACATACACTCAATTAGTATTTGGTAGCATTGCCTTTAAATTGTTTAACTTGGGTCAAACGTTTTGGGTAGCCTTCCACAAGCGTCCCACAATAAGTTGGGGGAATTCTGGCCCATTCCTCCTGGCAGAGCTGGTGTAACTGAGTCAGGTTTGTAGGCCTCCATGCTCGCACATGCTTTTTCAGTTCTGCCCACAAATGTTCTATAGGTTTGAGGTCAGGGCTTTGTGATGGCCACTCCAATACCTTGACTTTGTTGTCCTTAAGCCATTTTTCCACAACTTTGGAAGTATGCTTGGGGTCATTGTACATTTGGGAGACCCATTTGCGACCAAGCTTTAACTTCATGACTAATGTCTTGAGATGTTGCTTCAATATCTCCACATCATTTTCCTCCCTCATGATGCCATCTATTTTGTGAAGTGCACCAGTCCCTCCTGCAGCAAAGCACCCCCACAACATGATGCCACCCCCGTGCTTCACGGTTGGGATGGTGTTCTTCGGCTTGCAAGCCTCCCCCTTTTTCCTCCAAACATAACGATGGCCATTATGGCCAAACAGTTCTATTTTTGTTTCATCAGACCAGAGGACATTTCTCCAAAAAGTACGATTTTTGTCCCCATGTGCAGTTGCAAACCGTAGTCTGGCTTTTTTTATGGCGGTTTTGGAGCAGTGGCTTTTCCTTGCTGAGCGGCCTTTTAGGTTATGTCAATATAGGACTCGGTTTACTGTGGATATAGATACTTTTGTACCTGTTTCCTCCAGCATCTTCACAAGGTCCTTTGCTGTTCTGGGATTGATTTGCACTTTTCAAACCAAAGTACGTTGATCTCTAGGAGACAACGCGTCTCCTTCCTGAGCGGTATCAAGGCTGCGTGGTCCCATGGTGTTTATCCTTGCGTACTATTGTTTGTACAGATGAACGTGGTACCTTCAGGTGTTTGGAAATTGCTTCCAAGGTTGAACCAGACTTGTGGAGGTCTCCAATTTATTTTCTGATATCTTGTCCGATTTCTTTTGATTTTCCCATGATGTCAGGCGAAGAGGCACTGAGTTTGAAGGTAGGTCTTGAAATACATCCACAGGTACACCTCCAATAGGCTAAATGACAGAATTTTTGTCAATCAGAAGCTTCTAAAGCCATGACATAATATCTGGAATTTTCCAAGCTGTTTAAAGGCACAGTCAACTTAGTGTATGTAAACTTCTGATCCACTGGAATGGTGATACAGTGAAATAATCTGTCTATAAACAAATGTTGAAAAAATTACTTTTATCATGCACAAAGTAGATGTCCTAACCGACTTGCCAAAACTATAGTTTGTTAACAATAAATTTGTGGAGTGGTTGAAAAACGCATTTTAATGACTCCAACCTAAGTGTATGTAAACTTCTGACTTCATCTGTATATATATATGTGTGTGTGTATTTAAGAATGTATATATAAAAATGCTTTGAAAAACGTAAAGTAAATAGTTTAATTGGTATTGAAAAACCATCCCATGGCTATTTCCAAATATTCTGATACCGCCCAAGCCTATTAGCTAGCACATCAAATGTACATGTTAACATTGGAATGCAAAAGAAGTAACATTTTAAAATAAGTTGCTCTTAAACCTGTGTAGTAACGCTGTAATGACTTAAGTAACAGCATCAGGGTATGCTAACATAGTGCTTGAGCAATTTAATCTAAAGTGTTATTCAAAAGGCACTCTCACATCTGAGCGATCTTTTTTCGCAGGTGCATGGTAACAGTTGGACAAGAGGGAAAATCCTCTCGTTCTCTCAAACAGAGAATCAGTGAACATAAATTCAATCAGGAGAAACGACAGGGATTATCCAGTCGCAGTACATTTTAATGACCTAAAGCATGACATTTATACCTTTTTTTAGATTTTGTGGCGTAGAGAAAGTTAAGATATCAGACAGGGGAGGTGATATTAATAATATGAGTAAAATATATTGTTTTTGGATTTTCACACTCCAGACATTATTTCCTTAAGATCTTAATGATGAAATGCTTGTGTATGTTATGTTGTGAATTTTAATATGAATTATGTCCCTATTTCAGATTACTCAGATTACGTTTTTCTTAAGATGTACCCAATGATTTATGAAAACTTGCTCGGTAGGTCGATGTCCTCGTTGTGGTTTTACAGACATGTTATTTACACACTTTATTTGAATATTTATGAAATGCATATTGTTATATTTGGTAGCACTTATTTGTTTTTCCTTCGCCTCCAACCCCTTTCGATGCGTGGAACGGATGTGGGTGGGGCTAGGTTTACATAAGGGTGCTCATTTTTTTTTTTACATTCAAAGCTCTGACGAAGACGGTGAGGCCGATGCGTAAGCTTATTAAAGATCAGTGATACTATCAAGAGCAGTGTGCAATCTAAAGTGTTACTAAAATAATATACTGTACAAGAAATAGTTTTTACTGAATGTCCTGTAAAGCAAGGGCCCATTTCTGAACTCTTATTTCTTTAAATTAGTTATTTCCATATATTTTTAAGTAAGGACTGTTTACGTTAAACTATTTGTACCATTCCCACAGTTGCTCTTTTAACTGTATATTATGTCTATCATAGTTCACAAATTAGTATAATTTTGTAGTGAAGTGAAATAAATGGTTACATTTAAATAAAATAACTTTGTCCTTTTGATTAGTTTTTTAAAAGTAGTAACTTATTACACAACAATAAGCAAGGAGGGTCTGGGATTGAGTTTGGTTTAGGGAATACTGCAGACTCTTTGCTAACGTGAGGTAAACATTACAATGGCATCTTAATAACTGCTCTGGATATCTCACGTTGCATACTGAGCAGATGACAAACGACCAGAGTTTGTGTTTCTGACTGGTTCACCCAAAGTCCTCCTGGTGTCTGGCACGACCGAGTCACACTTGCAAGGAGACCCTCTCCTTTGAAGGCTGGCCCGACGTGACATAACTCAAAACATTTACATTTTCTTTAAAAAGCTCTGTATTATAACATCAGCCGCTGGACTGTTTTTTTGGCAAGCCACAAAACAGCTGTGATGCACACAAAAGAATTAAGAACCTCAAACTTTAAGTGCGGTTTTGGTCTTTTGGGGTAGAAGTTAAGATTTTAGAAGCCCCTTTATAAAGGCAAGTGGACACCTGCTTAAAGTAAAGACTCTGGCCTTGGTCTGAAGTGGAATAGTTGGATTAGTGCAGGCTGTAGTAGTGCACATGCAGCCACTACTCCCATTGTCCCTCTGCGTTTGCCCTCCTCTTGTAGGACTCAAGAAAGAGGGTAAACTCTCCTGGAAGACTGAAGTGACTTGTGCCACGTGTAGGGTTTATATAATGGCTGTCTCTTCACCTTTAGAAAGGACAAGGCTCATCCAACTCAAGTGTTTGGACACAGCTTCAGAACGTGTTTCTTTGCTAATGAGCGACTTAATTCAGTGAGTGGGCCCCTAATATACCCACCACCCTTCAGTTATACCCAACAATTTACCACTTTACTCAAATCCATTATGTTAAATGGCATGAAAGAGTAGCTAGACACAAACATAGCCATGATATAAAGCATAGACTTTTAAAATGAAGCAACATGTTTGACAGATTCCCTTTTCCACTGTTGAGCAGCCTCGGTGTTTACAGAGCTGGGAGGTTCAGGGTCCCTACGGTCCAGTCTGTTCAGAGTGACACATTGAGCCGCCTGGCCTCCCCTGTTTATTTTTAGAGGCCGCCGTCCAGGGTTCAGCTGTCGTCAGGCAGCAATAAGCCATGCCTGCACACCACCTCCCCCGACGTGAAACCTTCAACAGCGGCACAGTCAAGTCACCTACCTGAATTAAACAGTGAGTTGAAATTCTGCCTCGAGTTAAGCCACCCGACTCACTCACACTCTCAACTCACAGACTGACTGTTCGTCCTAGACCCTAGTCTGTCTGCTTCCTTGTAACCCATGAAAGAAGCTTTATTCTCAGGCCATAGGTGCTGAGTCCTACCGCTTTCAAATACTGTTCAAAAAGGTTATTAATAACCATGTCACTGGTCCACTGAGCCATAAGTCAACTTACATCAAAGAAAATTAAGACACCTTTTCATTTGTCTAGTGCATGTGTGTGGTCACTACAGTACCAGTCAAAAGTTTGGACACACCTACTTTTCTACATTGAAGAATAATAGTGAAGACATTAAAACACATAAGGAATCATGTGGTAACCAAAACAGTGTTAAACAAATCAAAATATATGCTATTTTAGATTCTTCAAATTAGCCACCCTTTGCCTTGATGACAGCTTTGCCAAGAGTGTGCATTCTCTCAACCAGCTTCACCTGGAATGCTTTTCTAACAGTCTTGAAGGAGTTCCCACAAATGCTGAGCACTTGTTGGCTGCTTTCCCTTCACTCTGTGGTCCAACTCATCTCAAACCATCTCAATTGGGTTGAGGTCAATGATTGTGGAGGCCAGGTCATCTGATGCAGCACTCCATCCCTCTCTTTGGTCTAATAGTCCTTACACAGCCTGGAGGTGTGTTGTGTCAAGTGATAGTCCCAATAAGCACTGCAGAATGGTGTATCGCTGCAGAATGCTGTGGTAGCCATGCTGGCTAAATAAATCACTGACATTGTCACCAGCAAAGCACCATCACACCATCTCCTCTATGCTTCACGGTGGGAACCACACATGCGGAGATCATCCGTTCACCTACTCTACATCTCACAAAGACACGGCGGTTGGAACCAAAATCTGTAACTCACTAACTTTGGACTCATTAGACCAAAGGACAGATTTACACCGGTCTAATGTCCATTGCTCGTGTGTCTTGGCACGAGCAAGTCTCTTCTCCTTATTGGTGTCCTTTTAGTAGTGGTTTCTTTGCAGCAATTTGACTGTGTGTGAATCAGGCATTCAGTCTCCTCTGAACAGTTGATGTTGACATGTCTGTTACTTGAACTCTGAAGCATTTATTTGGGCTGCAATTGGAGGTGCAGTTAACTCTAATGAACTAATCCTCTGCAGCAGAGAACTCTTGGTCTTCCTTTACTGTGGCGGTCCTCATGAGAGACAGTTTCATCATAGCGCATGATGGTTTTTGCGACTGTACTTGAAACTTTCAAAGTTCTTGAAATTTTCCAGATTGACTGACCTTCATGTCTTAAAGTAATCATGGACTGTCGTTTCTCTTTGCTTATTTGAGCTGTTCTTGCCGTAATATTACCAAATAGGGCTATCTTCTTTATACCAGCTCTACCTTGTCACAACACAATTGATTGTCTCAAATGCATTAAGAAGGAAAGAAATTCCACAAAATAACTTAACAGGGCACACCTGTCAATTGAAATGCATTCCAGGTGACTACCTCATGAAGCTGGTTGAGAGAATACCAAGAGTGTGCAAAGCTGTCATCAAGGCAAAGGGTGGATACTTTTGAAGAATCTGAAATATAAAATGTATTTTGATTGAACACTTTTTTGGTTACTACATGATTCCATGTGTTTTTTCCATATTTGATGTCTTCACTATTATTCTACAATGTAGAAAATAGTAAAAATAAAGAAAAACCCTAGAATGAGTAGGTGTGTCCAAACTTTTGACTGGTACTGTACATTATTCATGATAATGATATTGATCAGTATTCTCCTCAAGGCTATTTTGAATCAGAAATTGGTATACTGTGGAAGCTACGACCTATTCAATTAAATGTGTCTGTTTTAACAACAAAAAAAAGCAATGATTTGGGAATGCAACCTTCTGTCCCGTGAATTTGAGCCTTATCTCAGCAAGCAGACAAGTAACATAACTTGTTAAATTCATATTAGGGTGATGACTACATTGGTGACACAGTGGCACCATAATATCTCCAAACTTCACTCCCACAAATTTCCGAAAGGCATTGGATTGGTGTAGGCATGGGTTAGAGGGAGTTTCAACTATATTTCTTATATCAGTCATTTCCTTTAAATCAGTGAAGAGACGTGAACAAGGGCACAATTCGGGAGAAAGGAGTTTATTATTGGGATGCAACCTGTATCAGAATAGAGTACCACAGTATAAGTCATAATACCCATAATACCCAACCTCGCGGTCAAACGGAAATGGTTCCAAAAGTTTTTCCACCATTCATTTTTAGAAACACTTAATAAGGGCTGTGTTTCATGTAGGCTTTCCCTGGCGTGATGTTTTGATAACTGTAAATCTCTCTAGGACAAGGTGACTTTTATTAATATATTCACCTGTATTTACCCCCCAAAATGAAATGCTAATTAGCTGCTAATGTGTCTATCATAAAGAACTACAAATGCCATGATGATGATCTGAACGAGACTGCCGAATCAAGGCAAAGGTAATAATCTCTGGATTAACTAAATGTAGTAATGAATCAATTGGCTACATTTTCTTTAAATAGACAATTCTGTGAACTGTCTTGTGCAAATGTTCAATTGACAATACCTGTTAGCAAAGGTGTCAGCTAGAGAGCACTTGCAGGAGCTTGCAGGTATTGAAGTTTTGCATTGTCTACTTTGTTGCTAATTTGCATTTTCGAGAGAAAATGGAACCGAATATATTGATAAGTCAACTTGTCCGAGAGAGATTTGCATGGTTATCCAAATGTCACGCCAGGGTAAGCCTACATGAAACCCAGCCCTTATTTTAAAAGTTTCTAAAATCCCCTATGGGAAAAATGAATGGTGGAAAAGCTATTGGAACCATTTCCCTGTTTGACCGCTAGGTTTTATTAGTATTATGACAACTCCACTGTATGTCACACCCTGATCTTTTTCACCTGTCTTTGTGCTTGTCTCCACCCGCCTCCAGGTGTCACCCATATTCCCCATTAACCCCAGTGTATTTATACCTGTGTTCTCCGTTTGTCTGTTGCCAGTTCGTTTGGTTCATCAAGCCTACCAGCGGTTTTGCCTTGCTCCTGTCTTGTTCTAGTTCCTGTTTTCTAGTTTTCCCGGTTTTGACCATTCTACCTGCCCCGACCCTGAGCCTGCCGTTATGTACCTTATGGACTCTGATCTGGATTACTGACCTCTGCCTGCCCTTGACCTGTAGTTTTGCCTGCCCCTGGTTCTAGTAATAACCTTTTGTTACTTCGACACTGTCTGCATCTGGGTCTTCTCCTGAAACGTGATAGTACGAACTGGCCATGATTGACCCAGCAGACTCAGACCAGCTCCACAATGCTGTCTCTCTCCAAGGAGGCACCATTGGAAGACACGAGGAGCTACTTTAATGTCTTGAATACATAATTTAAAGATTCACAGTGTAGGTTGAAAAAAGTTAGTGAACTCCTAGGCTAATGACTTCTCCAAAAGCTAATTGGAGACAGGTAACCTGGAGTTCTATCAATGAGATGAGATTGGAGATGGTTAGAGCTGCCCTGCCCTATTAAAAAAACACTCACAATTTGAGTTTGGTATTCACAAGAAGCATTGTCTGATGTGAATAATGCCTCGAACAAAAGTGATCTCAGAAAACCTAAGATTAAGAATTGTTTACTTGCATAAAGCTGGAAATGGTTACAAAAGTATCTCTAAAAGCCTTGATGTTCATCAGTCCACGGTAAGACAAATAAAAATGGAGAAAGTTCAGCACTGTTGCTACTCTCCCTAGGAGTGGCTGTCCTGCAAAGATGACTGCAAGAGCACAACGCAGAATGCTCAATGAGGTTAAGAAGAATCCTAGAGTGCCAGCTAAAGACTTACAGAAATCTCTGGAACTTGCTAACAACTCTGTTGACGAGTCTACAATACGTAAAACACTAAACAAGAATGGTGTTTATGGGAGGACACCACAGAAGAAGTCACTGCTGTCAAAAAAAACATTGCTGCAAATCTGAAGTTTGCAAAAGAGCACCTGGATGTTCCACAGCGCTACTGGCAAAATATTCTGTGGACAGATTAAACTAAAGTTGAGTTGTTTGGAAGGAACACACAATACTGTGTGGAGAAAAAAGGGCACAGCACACCATCAAAATCTCATCCCAACTGTAAAGTGTGGTGGAGCGAGCATCATGGTTTGGGGCTGCCTGGACAGTTTATCATTGACGGAAAAATTAATTCCCAAGTTTATCAAGACATTTTACAGGAGAATGTTAGGCTATCTGTTCGCCAATTGAAGCTCAGAAGTTGAGTGATGCAACAGGACAACAACCTAAAACACAGAAGTAAATCAACAACAGAATGGCTTCAACAGAAGAAAATACGCCTTCTGGAGTGGCCCAGTCAGAGTCCTGACCTCAACCCGATTTGAGACGCTGTGGCATGAACTTAAGAGAGCGGTTTACATCAGACATCCCAAGAATACTGCTGAACTGAAACAGTTTTGTAAAAAGGAATGGTCCAAAATTCCTCCTAACGTTGTGCAGGTCTGATCCGCAACTACAGAAAACATTTGGTTGAGGTTATTGCTGCCAAAGGAGGGTCAACCAGTTATTAAATCCAAGGGTTCACATACTTTTTCCACCCTGCACTGTGAATGTTTACACAGTGTTTTCAAAAAGACACTAAAACATATAATTGTTTGTGTTATTAGTTTAAGCAGACTGTGTTTGTCTATTGTTGTGACTTAGATGAAGATCAGATTACATTTTTTTACACCAATTTATGCAGAAATCCAGGTAATTCCAAAGGGTTCACATACTTTTTCTTGCCACTGTAGGCTGTCCCCAGCCGAACGGCTATACAGGATTCACACAAAGAGTTGCCTGTATTGCGGGACTACTGGTCATTTTGTGGCCACCTGTCCACTAAAAGACCAGGCTCACCGGTAGGAGCGAGTACTCTAGTGGGCCATACGGAGAACTTCCCTTTCCCCTTACTCACACTCCTTTTCATGCCATCTTGCTGTGGGGGAACCAGTCAATCTCTCTGGGTACTCATCGACTCTGGGGCCGATGAGAGCTTTATGGACGCTACCCTGGCGTCCGAGCTGGGCATCCCCACTCAGCCCCTCTCCATTCCCATGGACGTTAGCGCTGGACAGGCGCTCTATAGGCCGGGTCACCCACAATACCACCCCCATCAACCTCCGTGTGTCCGGGAACCACAGCGAGGCGATCCAATTCCTGCTTATTAAGTCTCCTCAGGTTCCCGTGGTATTGGGATTCTCTTGGCTCCAGCGACACAATCCCCTTATTGACTGGTCTGCTGGTGCCACCATGGGCTGGATCCCGTTCTGCCACGGTTTTTGCCTGAAGTCAGCGCAGCCTGCCCTGGGACGTCTTCCTGGGGGCTCGGAAGTTGCCCCGGACCTGTCCGGGGACAGCCCCGGACTTCGCTTCCGCCGCACCGACCCTATGACTGCGGGATCGACCTTCTCCCAGGCACCACTCCGCCCCGGGGACAACTGTACTCTATCATGTCCGGAGACCTACATTGAGGACTCCCTAGCTGCAGGGTTCATCTGTCTTTCTGCCTCCCCCGCTGGCGCAGGGTTCTTCTTTGTGGAGAAGGACAAAACTCTGCGCCTGTGCATCGACTACCGGGGCCTCACCAACATCACGGTGAAGAACCGCTACCCCTACCACTCATCTCCTCGGCCTTCGAGCCGCTCCAGAGGGCCACCGTGTTCTCCAAGCTGGACTTACGGAACGCCTACCATCTGGTGCGGATACAGGAAGGGGACGAGTGGAAGACTGCCTTCAACACAGCCAGCTGTCACAATGAGTATCTGGTCATGCCATTTGGCCTTACCAACAACCCCTGCTGTGTTCCAGGCTCTGGTGAATGATGTTCTCTGCAACATGTTGAACCGGTTAGTCTTCATCTACCTCGAAGACATCCCAAGAACATGTGCTCTACGTCCGACAGGTTCTCCAACGCCTTCTGGAGAACCAGCTTTTTGTGAAAGCAGAGAAGTGCGAATTCCATCGCTCCACCATCCCCTTCCTGGGTTACATCATAGCTGCAGGGAGTGTACAGATGGATCCCGGGAAGGTGAGAACGGTGGTGGATTGGCCCCAGCCTTACATCCAAAGTGCAACTTCGACGTTTCTTGGTATTCGCCAACTTTTAGCGCCGCTTTATCCGGGGTTACAGTTCCCTGGCTTTCCCCCTGTCTGCACTCACCTCTCCCAAGGTTCCGTTCACGTGGTCCCCAGCTGCTGATTGTGTGTTCCGGGATCTCAAACACCATTTCACCACAGCTCCCATCTTGGGTTCATCCTACGATGTGGGGAACTACGATGTGGGGAATCATGAGCTTCTCACGGTGAAAATGGCATTGGAGGAATGAAGGCACTGGCTGGAGGGGCGGAACAGCCGTTCATTGTGTGGACAGACTACAAGAACATGGAATATCTCCGCAACGCAAAGCATCAATTACAAGTTAGCTAGGTGTGTCCTGCTTTTCACCCGGTTCAACTTCTCCTTCTCATACCGACTGGGATCCAAGAATGTCAAGCCGGATGCGCTGTCACGCCGCTATAGCCCCACGGCTACACCCCTGGAACCCGAGACCATCCATCCCACCTCGTGCCTGGCGATGTCACTCAGCTGGGGAATAGGGAAGCAGGTTCGTGAGGAGAAGCATTCCCAGCCGAACCCCAGTGGGGCCCAGATAACCGGATGTTTGTTCCTGACGATGTCTGCTCCTCGGTCCTGGAATGGGCCCACTCCTCCAAGCTTGCCTGCCACCTGGGACCCTGACCTTTGTGCAACACCGCTTTTGGTGGCCTACCATGGTTCCTGACATCTCCGCGTTCATCGCGGCATGCACGATCTGTGCGTACAACAAGACTCCCGGCAAGCTCCGGCTGGTCTCCTGCATACTCTGCCTGTTCCTCATTGTCCCTGGTCCCACATATCCCTGGACTTTGTCACGGGTCTCCCCCTGTCTGATGGCAGCACCGCTATCCTGACAGTAGTGCACCGGTTTTCCAAAGCCGCCCACTTCATTCCTCTCCCCAAGCTACTCTCTGCCAAAGAGACGGCCCAGCACACGGTGCAGCACGTCTTCCGGATCCATGGACTCCCAGTGGACATGGTCTCCGTCCGGGATCCTCAGTTCTCGTCCCGGTTCTGGAAGGCGTTTTGCACACTCATTGTGTCGTCAGCCAGCCTGTCCTCCGGGTTCCACCACCAGTCCAACGGTCAGTCGGAGCGAGCCAACCAAGCCCTGGAGACGACTCTTCGCTGCCTGGTCTCCGCCAACCCCACCACCTGGAGCAAGCAACTACTGTGGGTGGAATATGCCCGTAACACCCATCCTTACTCTGCCACGGGTCTCTCACCCTTTGAGTGTTCCCTGGGTTATCAGCCCCCACTCTTCCCGGAGCAAGAGCAAGAGGTCGGCGTACCCTCAGCCCAGATGTTTGTCTGCCACTGTTGTCGTACCTGGAATAGAGACTGATTGATCGGCTCTTCTCAAGACCACCTCCAGGTATCGACTACAAGCGGACCGCCACCGGTATGGTCCCGGGCAGAGGGTATGGATGTCCACCCGAGATCTGCCCCTCCGGGTGGAATCCTGCAAGCTTCCCTACGGTTTATTGTCCCTTTCCCAATCTCCAAGATACTTAGCCCCTCTGCTGTTCATCTTCTGTTGTCCCGTACCCTCCGTATACATCACACTTTTCATGTGTCTAGTATCAAACCCATGTCTCACAGCCCTTTTTCTCCTGTTTCCAGGCCCACCCCTCTCCCTCCCCCCCTGCCTACCCCTCTCCCCCTGTGTTCTCTGTTTGTCTGTTGCCAGTTAGTTTTGTTCGTCAAGCCTACCAGCGTCTTCCCCTTGCTGCCGTCTTGTTCTAGTTCCTGTTTTCTAGTTTTCCAGGTTTTGACCATTCTACCTGCCCCGACCCTGAGCCTGTCTGCCATTCTGTACCTTATGGACTGATCTGGATTACTGACCTCTGCCTGGCCTTGACCTGTAGTTTTCCTGTTCTCGTAATAAACTTGTGTTACTTCAACACTGTCTGCATCTGGGTCTTCTCCTGGAACGTGATACTGTGGGGTTCCACAGTATTCCCCATAGCTATAATGCGTTTGGTCCAATTTAAAGGGGGCAATCAGCAGTTGCTACATCCATTTTTGGATTGATAAATTAATTATATGTACCCATTTGATACTTGAAGAATATAACTTACATTTCTCATGAGCTTAGTTCAACTGTCTTAACCCATCAGAACCCTAATTATAAGCTTGGTTTACTCCAATGTTTGTAAACAAAGTAAATGTAAATAAACACTATAGCCTCAAAACATGGTTTAAACTATAATTTTATATAATGGCTGGTCAGTCCTTGCATCCATTAGCACTGTCTATGAATTTGAGAGTGGTTACTCCAACCAACCCCATCCCTCAGCCTTTTACTGCAACAGGGGCTGCTCATTTCACCTTTAACTGACTCCAAGAACAGGAAGTCGCACTCGTCTCTCGGATAGGGAAAGCGAAAAAAGAGGAGTGATCAGTGAGGTGTCATAAAAAAATATATTCCATAACAACAACAATGGCACAACGGACGGTATGACAAAGTTGTTTTGGTAATACTAGCTAGGTAATCACTTTCCTAGTTCTGGTGCTTTTTCGTAGTAGACTCCCTGCAAAGAAGCGTGAGAAGTTGTTATTATTAGGGAGAAATGGCGGACGGCGGAGGCTTCGAGTTGGGTGATGTTGTCGACCCACCCATTGCGCCGAATATCATCTGTCCCCTTGTCACCGTTTCTGACCTACCCAGCCCGACAGCTGCAGGTAAAACACAACACGTTGAATGTTTACACTGTTCTACCACCTAGCTGTGCAAGAGAATACAGCTGCATTAGCATTATTGTGAGAAACTAGATGTATTCTCAGTAAGCTGGCTGGGCTATTTGTGGTTACAATTTGCGTTGCATAGGCCTGCGTAATTACGCAAACTATAGCATGTTAGTGAACTATATCGATTTGAGCCCCTTTAATCACTTAATTTATTCGTAATTCACTATTTAATCTAGGAAATGTGTACATCAATGACACATCAGGTCAATATGTGCATGCATGGATGGTGTGTAATTTATTTATAGTCGCTATACAACGTAGTGGAAATGGTAGGCAAATCAGTTAGCACAGCATCATCTGATCTGGGTATTTGGAGCTTTAGCGTTGCTCTTTCTCGTCCAGGCCGTAACCTGAAGGAATGGCTGCAGGAGCAGTTCAATAAAAAGCCTGAAGAACAGAGTGAGGACGCGCTGCTCCACAACGCTGCTTACGTAGGAGACCTGGATACTCTGAGGAACCTGCTGCAGGAGGACAGCTTCAGAGAGTGAGTGAAGGAGGGAGGCCACTGGGCCTTACTGCACACTATCTACCCCCATCTCCAACCTGTTCTGTACCCTTCTTACTTCCCACAATGTGAATATCCTATGCACATACTGTATTTAGCAAAGTCAGAAAACCACTATCTTACCCCTTTCATATCCAACACAGTCATATTCAAGATGTAGGCCTATTGCAAGAAAATCCCTTCCACCCTTCTGTATCTCTCTTTAGTTTGTAAATGTGTGTATATTGGAAACACTTTTTAGGATACGGCACCATCTGCAATACCGCCCCTTTATTTAACAGCGTCTTGACAGTTAAAATAGTCTACTACAACTGGTATGAGTTCTGAGCGAACATCTCCTATTGGCTGTCAGGCGGATCAACGAGAAGTCTGTATGGTGCTGTGGTTGGCTGCCCTGCACCCCTCTGCGCATCGCTGCCACAGCCGGTCAAGGGGCCTGTGTGGCCTACCTGATAGGCCAAGGGGCCAAGGTGGACCTAGTGGATGTGAAGGGTCAGACGGCCCTCTACGTGGCGGTGGTCAACGGACACCTGGACTGTGTGACCATCCTCCTGGAAGCTGGAGCTGACCCCAACGGCAGCCGCCACCACCGCAGCACTCCTGTCTATCACGCTGCACGGGTAGGCAGGGTGGACATACTCCAAGAGCTCATCAGGTGAGTGCTTTAACTTTCCATGCCAATTTAGTTTATTGAATTGGATGGAATGAAGGAGGCTATAATGGCTATAGGAGGGGTCATCTGCTAGTATTTGTTGATTGAATTGCCTAGGACCAATAATGGAATCGGGGCTCATTTTTCTTGGCGAAGGAAGGAAACCAATACATTCTGAAAAAACCCTATTGTCTTATTACACAATTATTCTCCATTACTTTTGTGTTATTGTCTGATTGATCAGTGTTGTTGTCTGTTCATAACATGTCCCATCACCATGGTCGTGTTCAGTAGTGCACGCAATGGAAACCGCGAAAATTAGCTTTTCTTATTGGACAGTCAGGCCCTCCCTGTTTGTCAATATTTTTTTTCCCCTATGGTGCCTAATCAACACGACCCATCCCTCCAGGTTCCATGCCGACGTGGATGTGGACCAGCAGCTGGGCGCCAGGCCCCCGTTTGGTGCGGCCCGCACCCTCACCACACTGGTGGTGTGCCCGCTCTACATCAGCGCCGCCTACCGCCACCTCCACTGCTTTAGCATGCTCCTGGCGGCCGGCGCCCAGCCGGACTACAACTACAACGGACCAGTGAGCCGCGAAGCGCTAGCAAAGGGTTTGGCCTCCTGCCTGCTGGATGCGGTGCTGAGACACGGCTGTGAGGCGGCGTTCGTCAGACTGCTGCTAGACCACGGTGCCGAGCCCAGCCTGGTACCCTGGGAGCAGCCCCGCCGAGAGGGAGCGACCGCCGGGGGCCGAGAGAGGGTTGACCCCGAAGCCCTGCAGCTCTACTTGGAGGCCAGGAGTGAGTAGAGTTCCATCCCCCAACCTTCACACAGCACCATTATATTTACATTTTAGTCACTTGGCAGACACTCTTATCTAGAGCCATGCGGCGCTATGATATGAAAAGTCACAGTAATAATAATGGTAGTAGTGGGTTGCGTGTATGAAGAGCATCTTTATTTGTTTGTATCTATTTGACTATTGCCTATGAGTTTATTGAAAGCTTACCGTCGCAACATGGCAGAAGTGTTTACCTGAAATGGTAAATGTACATACATATACTTCCAAGATGGCGTAGCAGTGCATACGTGGTTTGTCGTCCTCTCGTGTACTTTTGTATTTTTTGTATTTTTTTGTACATATTTCAATTTATTTTCAATCTCTTTTCCATTTTTTATTAAATATACCTTCCGGTAACCCACCTGACCCAATGTGACACGGACCCGCTATTTCTTTAGACCTTACTTGCACATCATCATCTGCTCATCTATCACTCCAGTGTTAATTTGCTAAACTGTAATTACTTCGCTACTATGGCCTATTTATTGCCTTACCTCCTCACGCCATTTGCACACACTGTATATAGACTTTCTTTTTTTCTATTGTGTTATTGATTGTACGCTTGTTTATTCCATGTGTAACTGTGTTGTTGTTTGTGTCGCACTGCTTTGCTTTATCTTGGCCAGGTCGCAGTTGTAAATGAGAACTTGTTCTCAACTAGCTTACCTGGTGAAATAAAAAAATACTGTAACAGCAACATACATTGCACACATCACAAATGTGAAATTAACACTTGCCGATACCTTTGCGGTCATAGACATTAAACAAAATGTATTTGAAGAGTTTAGTTCCAAAACGCTATATCCACCAATTTTTCACATTTGTGTTTTTTCATCAAATTATTTAATCTGGGTAACTTTGTGTGTGTTCTCAGATGTTTAATTCCTAGATTTGAGATGTTTATTAAAATGGGTTTTGTTGCAAAACACTATTTATCCGTCGTTTAGCTGGAATGAAATATTTGTATTCTGTATATTTGACTGTGGATATATGGTTGTCTCATCTTAAGATACTGTAAATGAACTTAACTGTAAGTCGCTTTGCATACGAGCATCTGCTAAATGACTAAAATGTCAAATGTCAATATTTTACATACAAATCTCATATCACTCTATTGATTTATTGTTTTATATTGATGTCACAAATGTATATATTGATGTCACAAATGTATAATTTGTACAGTTCTTTATAAAAAACAATGAAGTTATCACATTTTACTGTGTAAAACCCATCAGTACTACTTATTCCTCCGAGAGTGAGGCGGATATATGGCATTTTGCAACAAAACATGATTATTTGTCTCTGAAATGAAACCATCAAGTGGTTGATTTCAATCAAATACATTGCATTCGGAAAGTATTCAGACCCCTTGACTTTTTCCACATTTTGTTACATTACAGCCTTATTCTAAAATTGATTTTTTTTTTTAATTATCCTCAGCAATCTACACACAATACCCCATAATGACATAGCGAAAACAGGTTTTTAGAATTTTTGCAAATGTATTAAAAATGAAAAATAGATACCTTATTTACGTAAGTATTCAGACCTTTTGCTATGAGACTCGAAATTGAGCTCAGGTGCATCCTGTTTCCAGTGATCATCCTTGAGATGTTTCGACAACTTGATTAAAGTCCACCTGTGGTAAATTTAATTGATTGGACATGATTTGGAAAGGCACACACCTGTCTATATAAGGTCCCACTGTTGACAGTGCATGTCAGAGCAAAAACCAAGCCATGAGGTCGAAGGAATTGTCCGTAGAGCTCCGAGACAGGATTGTGTCGAGGTACAGATCTGCGGAAAGGTACCAGCGTTGAAGGTCCCCAAGAACACAGTCGCCGCCATCATTCTTAAATGGAAGAAGTTTGGAACCACCAAGACTATTCCTAGAGCTGGCCGCCCGGCCTAACTGAGCAATCTGGGGAGAAGGGGCTTGGTCAGGCAGGTGACCAAGAACCCGATGGTCACTCTGACGAAGCTCTAGAGTTCCTCTGATGGAGTGCTGCATCTCCCATCTCCACAATCAGGCCTTTATGATAGATTGCCCAGACGGAAGCCACTCCTCAGGAAAAAGCACATGACAGCCCCCTTGGAGTTTGCCAAAAGGCACATTGACTATCAGACCATGAGAAACAAGATTCTCTGGTCTGATGAAACCAAGATTGAACTCTTTGGCCTGAATGCCAAGCGCCACGTCTGAAGGAAACCTGGCACCATCCCTACGGTAAAGCGTGGTGGTGGCAGCATCATGCCGGCGGGATGTTTTTCAGCGGAATGGACTACGAGACTAGTCAGGATTGAGGTAAAGATGAACGGAGCAAAGTACAGAGAGATCCTTGATGGAAACCTGCTCCAGAGCCCTCAGGACCTCAGACTGGGGAGAAGGTTAACCTTCCAACAGGACAACGACCATAAGCACACAGCCAAGACAATGCTGGAGTGGCTTCGGGACAAGTCTCTGAATGTCCTTGAGTGGCCCAGCCAGAGCCCGGACTTGAACCTGATTGAACATCTCTGGAGAGATCTGAAAATAGCTGTGCAGCGATGCTCCCCATCCAACCTGACAGAGCTTGAGTGGATCTGCAGAGAAGAATGGGAGAAACTCCCCAAATACAGGTGTGCCAAGCTTGTAGCGTCATACCCAAGAAAACTATATGCTGTAATCACTTCCAAAGGTTCTTCAACAAAGTACTGAGTAAAGGGTCTGAATACATTTACATTTACATTTTAGTCATTTAGCAGACGCTCTTATCCACAGTAGAGTGCATACATTTTTATTACATTTTTACATACTGAGACAAGGATATCCCTACCGGCCAAACCCTCCCTAACCCGGACGACGCTATGCCAATTGTGCGTCGCCCCACGGACCTCCCGGTTGCGGCCGGCTGCGACAGAGCCTGGGCGAGAACCCAGAGACTCTGGTGGCGCAGCTAGCACTGCGATGCAGTGCCCTAGACCACTGCGCCACCCGGGAGGCCTGAATACTTATGTAAATGTTATATTTCAGTTTTTTGCACAAATTTATACAAACCTGTTATTGCTTTGTCATTATGGGGTAATGTGTGTAGATTGAGTGGGAAACAACTATTTCATCCATTTTAGAATAACGTTGTAACATAACAAAATGTGAAAAAAGTCAAGGGGTTTGAATACTTTCCGAAGGCACTGTTACATGTCTGTCATTGAACAACCCCATGCCACGATTAGATGGTGAAAAAACACATCTCTTTCAGAAGTTCTTCAAAAAAAGAACAGCTAATTTACAAACATTTCTGAAAATGGATATATAGGGTTTGGAATTAAACTCTTAATTTACGTTACTTATTGATTGATTTTACATAACTAGCCTCGTGGAGAACCAGGCTTCCCTAATAAGGTAAGCCTGGGGAAGTCAATAATATAAAGTGTCTAAAAAGGGTTGGAGACCCAGTGTAAATCAGTGACGCCTGGCAACACTCAAACCCATCAACTACCTTGCTTGGTCTGTGTGAAAAGTTTCCCACTCAGTCTCATACAGTATGTTGCCTGACTATAATAATTTATCTTGATACGTTAATAAATACCTACTGTGTTCATTTTGGCATGTTTAACTGTCTAGAATATCCATTGTAATGTGCGTAGACCGCAGACTAACTAACAAATAATTGGTAGCTAACTAGCTACCCACGAACATTGATTATTATGTTACAAGCTTGTGATTACTTTATGTAGTTATCTTGTTTAATCTCTATTGGTCAAAGGTAATACAGTAGCACGGGAGTGTGCACTGCTTCTCAAATGTACATTTTCATGCGTTATCCACACTCGTCCTCACACGAACCTCTTAAATAAAACGTCCACGGAGTGACACACGTCATAACACGTGTGTTATGTTCTTGAAATGTACAATAAATGCGGCGCTCCAATGTAGCCGTTTCGGCTAATACAAACATCTCCAGACTTCCAAAGGAGCGGCGTGACAACAACGTGATTTGGAGGTATGGTAACATGAGACTAGTACATTACATATACACACAATATTTTACATATCTGCACTAAGTATTTATTTTCTTTCAAACTCATTGATGACAATATCACCATTATCTTACGGTACTATCAACCAGAGGTATGGACTCGAGTCACAAATATGATGATTTTAGACTTGACTTGACAAAATCAAAAAAGGCTTGCAACTCGACTTTGACTTTAACACCAATGACTCGTGACTTAACTTGGACTTGTCTTTTGACTCAAACTGACTTGATAAGACCAATTATTAAAAATGACGCTATTAAAAAACGGGTGCAGCGCATCAACTCTTAATGGATTACAGTTTGAATCGGACAGCAGCCAATCAAATTGTGCCAGTGGAGAAAAAGTTGCGCGTGGCAGCGCAGAGGAACGTCGGCGGGTGAATTCAAACAGCCCTTGGAAAGATCATACCCCAAAATATTATTTTTGGATATAAAGACTACGCTGTAGTCAACAAAAAATCGATTGCAACTTGCCAAACATGCGTGAAGAAAATGACAGACGGAGGCGCAACAACTTACAACTTTGTTTGACATTTGAAGCTGCACAAAGAATGGTAAGTTGTGACTAATATAGCCGACAGCTATATATAACTTTGCTTGTGTAGCATGTAGGCTAACGTAACGTTAAATCAATGAGCCTCCACACAGTCAGTGCGGGAAAGTGATCATTGCACCCAAGATTGAGCTACAACTCGCTAGGCAGTTGGTAGCTGAATTTGGGGAACGAGGCATCCCTGCTGCTGTCAACACAAGATGGAACTCAACACTGAGACAAGTGAAGGCAGTTATCCAATGTGACCATCTAAAGCTCTATCATATTATAGAAAAGACTGGGTACAAGGAGTTGTTCACAGTACGGGAGACATCCTGAAGCCTTTTGGAGAAGCCTCAGATTTGACACAGGGGGAGAAGATAGTCACAATCATTTCTGTTCCCTCTGTTCTGTCCCTGAATCACCACCTGGAGCAGCGGAAGCCTCAAGTCCATTTCCTGAGCGGCCTGGTCAGAAGTCTCCAGGCATCCCCGAACAAAAGATTTATTGGAATCTAAATCAATGTGAAAATGGCCAGGACAAGATGGAATCACTGCCCCCTTTTCAGATCCAGTCTAACTCAAAGCAGCTGCCTTGGATCCGTATTTTTCTCTGATGTGGGTGAAGCACCATGTGCTGGTCAAGGAAGAGGTCAAAGAGGAGGTGGCACAAAGAGTAAAAGGTAAATATTATTGAGTTTAATGTAACTTTTTCTCATAAATTTTATCCAATTGACTGCAACAATAATACTTGTTCAGTTTAACCCACTGCATCACCAATACTCTAATACCGGCCATTTGGTTTCTGCTATGCTTTAACATGTTTTGCCAGAACTGATTCTGCAAGATGCCGCAGGGACTGAGCAAGCTGTGCCTCTTGTTGATGAGGAAGAGTGAGAGGACCATAGTCTTGGACAAGAAAAAGGGCTTTTTGCAGGACACTGTAGGCAGAAGAAAGCTGTTGGGACCACTACAGCTAAGTCACTACCTTGACATATGCGAAGGACAAAATGCCCTCTTGTTCTGGGCAATGAACATGAAGGCTCTTCCTTCACTGTCCCGAGTGGCCATCAGGGTCTTGGCAGTGCCTGCCTCCAGTGCTCCGGTGGAGCGTGTCTTCAGCCATGGTGGCATCATACTGCGGCCTCATCGTGCACAAACGACTGACAGACTTTTATCGAATTTGGTCTTTTGCAAATGCTATGCATCATAGGGCCCTGAGATAAGAGAAAACATTTAACTGTTTATGCATTACACACACACACACACACACAGTCTCCATGTTCAGGTTTTATCTCCCATCTTTGTGATCTGTATTTTTCTCAGACTATCAGGCCAGTGTTCAAATTGTAGGCCTACTTGAAGTTCAGTAGCAGTTGTTTTGATGTACCTTTTAATAAATGATTGTAACTTGATGGCAGGATTGTTTTAGGTGTCTAAAATATATCTGGATAGAGACAGAGAGCACTACAATATTTTGTTTTTGTTGTCGTATTGATGTGTCTTTCTCATGGCTACCCATGTATTTCCATGGAAATATAAAGTTTATTTGGAAAGTAATAAATTATATATATTTTTTTGAAAGCATTTGTGATTTGTGTAAATGTAATATACTAACTATTACTCTTGTTAAAAATATGAAATGGTATTACATTTTGTGAAGAGCACATTGTGACTTGTTTAGGACTCAAAACTCAAAGTTTAGGACTTGAGACTTGACTTGGGACTTGTCAGTCTTGAGTGCTAAGACTTGAGACTTATTTGTGACTTGTAAAACAATGACTGCTATCAACATCTGCGTTGCTTGCTGTTTGGGGTTTTAGGCTGGGTTTCTGTACAGCACTCTGTGACATCTGCTGATGTAAAAAGGACTTTGATAACACATCACATCTATCAGATTACTTCCTTGAAATCTCATGACTTTCTTACTTCTATGAAATGAGGCTAACTTCCTCTAGCAGTTTCTCGGATCCATGGACCTACCGGAAACTGGTGTATGTTGAAGAAAAAAAACATACGGAACTGCTGACAGGTCAGCAAAGTTTGGCATAGTGTGCACTAGCCATAAAATTAAATGGAACATAAACCACGTTTCCATCCACAGTTTTTATGAGAGTAAAGCCATACCGTATTTTATTTTAATTTTAAACACCAGCTGTGATGGAAACCGGAATTTTCTGAACAATTGTATAAATGCTGACAGATAATTTGTTCGTTCAACATGTTGGGATCTTTTTGTGTTGATAAAATTAATTATGCGAGAAATTAAGGTGGAAACACCTTTATGCACAAATATTGCTATCATATCGAAGTAAACTTTTCAGGAAATATCGTTTGCCGTTTGACAAATGAAAATAATATCCATAATTATCTCATGTAGACTAACCTATACCCACACTGTACAGTATCTGCTGTTGGCTAGAGCGCACATGCCAAGACCAGAGTAGGCACATTTGCTATTTAACGCAACAGTTTTTGTGACAAACCTATGAGTAGAGTGGAAAATGCGATGGAAACACATTGAACTTCAGATTTTTATTCGGTACATGTTTTTGGGTGCACTATGTCATCGCACACTGATTTTTATCCGCACATCACACACTGATTTTTTTTTTTTGACCGTTTGGTGTAAACACCACTGGTGAGAAAATGCACTTATTTTCTATATGCAGATTGTAGAATATTCACATGAAAATCTGTTGTCAATTGGATGGAAGTACAGTATGCTGTTGTCTTTGCATTTCAACATGTATGACATTCATGTAGGCTACTCCCATGCACCTTTGGAAGAGTTTTGTAGATTTATATGATATTTTCTCATACTTGCCATCAGATTATTGTTGATGTGTATCATTCAAGTTTAATGGAAAATGTGATGTCAGACTGTTAAAATGTGTCTTTATCCTGTTGATAACAAATTCCTTATTTTTTCCCCCAGGATGTCCTCGTAGGCTGACTTACCAATGTCGGATCAGTATTAGGAAAGTGATGGGGAAGCATCGGCTAAAACACATCCCTTCTCTACCGCTCCCGGACCCCATTCAGAACTTCCTGCTTCACCAGAACTGACTCTGGCAGGCCTTGCCTTTGATGATCGTTATGCTATTATGAACAGTGACGGACTTACCATTAGGCAGAAGAGGCAATTGCCTCAGGCTTCACATCATAATCAAGGGGCCTCATGAGCTGGGCATAATTTAAACAAATAAAACGAGTAATCTTTTTGTTTATTTCTCAGCTTGGGCCCCCCCCATTCTCTGCTCGAAGGCTGGATTGCTCAGCTCATTGCTCTCATTCTTTCTCGCTTCAGTAGGTTGGTTCAGCAGCAGCAAAATCTGCAGGAAGCTTCAAAGTTGCAAAAGAAATGGGGAAGGGGGGTTTTGCCTGGTAATGGTGCCACATTGTGGTCAAAAATGTCTCCAAAAAAGTAAATGAATCCATATAGCTGAATAATAATGAATAATAGATCAATAATTTATTTCTATACAAATACACTAAGTGTGCAAAACATTAGGAACACCATCGCTTTCCATGACATAGACTGACCAGGTGAAAGCTATGACCCTATATTGATGTCATTTTTTAAATCCACTTCAATCAGTGTTGATGAAGGGGAGGAGACCGGTTAAAGAAGGATTTTTAAGCCTTGAGACATGGTTTGTGAATGGGCAAGACAAAAGATTGAAGTGTCTTTGGGGGGTATGGTAATGTAGTTGATGCCAGGCGCACCGGTCTGAGTGTGTCAAGAACTGCAACGCTGCTGGGTTTTACTCGCTCAACAGTTTCCCATGTGTATCAAGAATGGTCCACCACCCAAAGGACACCCAGCCAACTTGACACAACTGTGGGAAACATTGGAGTCAACATGGTCCAGCATCCCTGTGGAATGCTTTCGACACCATGTAGAGTCCATGCCCTCACGAATTGAGGCTACTCTGAGGGCAAAAGGGGGTACAACTCAATATAAGGAAGGTGTTCCTAATGTTTTGTACAGTGCATCAGAAACGTTGTTTATTGCTTGTTTGCTGTGACGAAGCCTCCATTCTCTGTATGAGTTGCTTCTTGACTTATTTGCATACCTTCCACATAATTGCAATAATTCCAAAAACATATTTATTTTCTCTATAATAGGGCTTTATGTACCACCTACAAAGTGATCTGCAACTAAAGCAATATCTGTTTCCCCCTTCATCCCGTCTTCTGTCTTTTTGCAGAACAACAGAGCGCGATCATTTATCTTTCTCACACCCGCTTCCAATTTCATTTTCTTTGGAAAGCACATCTTTGCCTCTCATTAGTCCTGTTTATATCTGGCACTAACATGGGTTTTGTGTCCTGATCTTGTTCAAATGTACATTTTAATGCGTTCTCCACACTCCTCAGTTCACAATGCATCTTTTAACCCCTGTAAATCTAAACCGTTAGGGGGGGGGGTTAAGATGGTCATACTATGGCTCATTTAGCTATTTGATTTTTAATTTTAGGACCCCTTTAGGTATAAAAATATATATATATTAGAACATCATTTGATAAAATATAGAATTTTGCGGATTGAATAACAATTATAACAAATTAAAAAATTCAAGAAAAAAGAAATCATAGGGAACAAGGTTTTGAAGTGCCTGTCCTATATCTAGGTGATATAAGGAAGCTCAGGATATTTTTTAAATATTTTTTTTACACATTTAACCCCCTTTTTGGGAAGGTACAAAACTACCTCAATACTTCCATTACATTTTTTTTTTAAACGGTACCGGTTACCTTATGACGAGTCCCGTGACAAAGCGGGGGAACACCATCTTGTTCATGAGTTTCCCCTTTCCATAGAGTGGTCATAATAGTTTGGAGGCTACAGACGTTTTCAAGAGAAGAACGATTTTCGGGATGTCTCATAGTCTGACAAATACCGCTGTAGCTCTGCCGCCTTCCACAGCAGATGCCATAGGTGGCCTTCTCTAGCTTAAACTGACAGGTTTTGATGGGGATTTTTTAATTATGTTATTTAGAGGTCATCGTGCGGGCATATTGATGAGACTACGGCGACAAGTGAATAAACCGCCCCTACCCTCTGTTCTATTGGTGAATGTGCAATCGCTGGAGAATAAACTGGACGAGCTCCGTTGGAGACTGTCCTATCAACGGGACATTAAGAAATCCATTATACTATGCTTTTCGAAGTCATGGCTAAACAAAGACATGGATGATATACAGTTAGCTGGGTTTTCCATGCATTGACAAAACAGAACAACAGCACCCGGTAAGATCCTTGGGGGTGGGGTGTGTCTCTTTGTCAACGAAGACTGGTGCGCAATCTTTATTAAGGAAGTCTTGAGGTTCTGCTCAACCTGAGTTAGAATATATCATGATAAGCTGTAGACCATACTATTTACCAAGAGAGTTTTCATCTATTTTTCGTAGCTGTCTATTTACCACCACAAACCGATGCTGGCACTAAGACTGCACTCAACAAGGTGTATAGGGCCATAAGTAAACAAGAAAATGCTCACCCAGAGACGGTGCTCCTAGTGGCTGGTGATTTTAATGAAGGAAAACTGAAATCCGGTTTACCTAATTTCTACCAGCATGTCAACTACAGGGGGGAAAACTCTACACCACCTTTACTCCACACACAGAGACGCATATAAAGTTCTCCCTCGCCCTCCATTTGGCAAATCTGACCATAATGCTATCCTCCTGTTTCCTGCTTACAAGCAAAACCTCAAACAGGAAGTACCAGTGACGCGCTTAATACGGAAGTGGTCCGATGAAGCGGATGCTAAGCTACATGACTGTTTTGCTAGCATACTGTAGACTGGAATATGTTCCGGCATTCATCCGATGGCATTGAGGAGTTTACCACAATGCCATCGTGCCCACAGTGACAGTACATACATATCCCAATCAGAAACCATGGATTACAGGCAACATCCGCACTGAGCTAAAGGCTAGAGCTGCCGCCTTCAAGGAGCAGGACACTAATCCGGACTCTTATAAGAAATCCTGCTATGCTCTCCAATGAACCATTAAACAGGCAAAGCATCAATACAGGGCAGAGATCAAATCCTACTACACCTGCTTTGATGCTTGTCGGATGTGGCAGGGCTTGCAAACTATCACGAATTACAAAGGTAAACCCAGCCGAGAGCTGACCAGTGACGCAAGCCTACCAGACGAACTAAATGCCTTCTATGTTTGCTTCGAGTCTAGCAACACTGAACCATGCCTGAGAGCACCAGCTGTTCCGGGTGACTGTATGATCACGCTCTCCGTAGCCAATGTGAGTAAGACCTTCAAACAGGTGGACATTCACAAGGCAGATTACCGGTACGCGTACTCCGAGCATGTGCTGGCCAGCTGGCAAGACTCTTCACTGACATTTTCAACCTCTCCCTGATCCTCCCTGTTTGTAATACCTACATGCAGACTACCATAGTCCCTGTGCCCAACTACATGCAGACTACCATAGTCCCTGTGCCCAAGAATGCCATGGTAACCTGTCTAAATGACTACCGCCCCGTAGAACTCACACCTGTAGCCATGAAATGCTTTGAAAGGCTGGTCATGGCTCACATCAACACCATCATCCCAGAAACCCTGGACCAACCCTAATTTGCATAACTCCCAACCAGATCCACAGATGATGCAATCTCTTGCACTCCACACTGCCCTCTCCCACCTGGACAAAAGGAAGACATACCTACGTGAGAATGCTGTTGACTACATACCTACGCAAGAATGCTGTTGACTGCATTGACTACAGCTCAGCTTTCAACACCACAGTGCCCTCCAAGCTCATCACTAAGCTAAGGCCCCTGGGACTAAACACCTCCCTCTGCAACTGGTTCCTGGACTTCCTGCCGTGCAGCCCCCCAGGTGGTGAGGCTAGGCAGCAACACATCTGCCACACTGACCCTCAACACGGGGCCCCTCAGGGGTGCATGCTTAGTCCCCTCCTGTACTCTCTGTTCACCCACGACTGCGTGGCCAGGCACGACTCCAACACCATCATCAAGTTTGCCGATGACACGTGGGGGTGTGCCTGATCACCAACGATGATGGGAAGGAGGCCAGAGATCTGTCAGTGTGGTGCCAGAACAACAACCTCTCCCTCAATGTGAGCAAGACAAAGGAGCTTATTGTGGACTACAGGAACTGGAGGGCCGAACACATTGACAGAGCTGTAGTGGAGCGGGTCGAGAGCTTAAATTTCCTCGGTGTCCACATCGCTAAGGACCTACCATGGTCCAAACACACCAACACAGTCGTGAAGAGGGCACGACAATGCCTCTTACCCCTCCGGAGGCTGAAAAGATTTGGCATGGGCCCTCAGATCCTCAAAAAGTTTTACCGATGCACCATTGAGAGCATCTTGTCTGGCTGCACCACCGCTTGGTATGGCAACTGCTCGGCATCCGACCGCAAAGCGCTACAGAGGTTAGTGCGTATAGCCCAGTACATCACTGGGGTGGAACTCCCTGCCATCCAGGATCTCTATAACAGGCGGTGTCACCCAAGTCATAGACTGTTCTCTCTGCTAAACCACAGCAAGCGATACCCGAGCGCTAAGTCCGGGACCAAAAGGCTCCTGAACAGCTTCTACCCCCAAGCCATAAGACTGCTAAATAGTAAACCAAATAGCTACCCGGACTATCTGCATTGACCCTTTTTGAACTAACTCTTTTTGACTATGCACACACATCTAGACTCTACCCACATACTTATTACACTGACACTCCAACCTATATAAACAAACACACACACTCACTCACACATAACACGTGCACACATTCGCCACACACACACTTACACACTCCTCACATATGCTGCTGCTACTGTCTAGTATCTAGCCTGTTGCCTATTCACTTTACCTTTACCTATATGTACATATCTACCTCAATTTCCTAGTATCCCTACACATCGACTCGGTACTGGTACCCCATGTATATAGCCAAGCTATCATTGCTTGTTGTGTATTTATTCCTCAGGTTACTATTTTTTTTATTGTATTCTGCATTGTTGGGTAAGTAAGCATTTAACCGGTAGTCTACAGCTGTTTACAAAGCATGTGACAATTCAAATTCACAAATCTAACTGTTGACTAATCCACTGAGCTAGAACCATCTTTGTCCAAAAGCATTTCAGCATCGACCCTTCCAGTCTGAGTAGAAGACATTACAACAGGAAGCACAAGCTAAGTGCTGAGTCATGTGTTATAAATATACCATAATGTTGATTGGCATTGAACTGAAGAAACAGAGACTGGGGCAGCTTTAGCTACAGAACTCTGGGCAAATATCAAGATGACATCCATCGTTAAAAATAGGCCTTGGATATAATGGAAGGCTCCTTTGAGCTTTGGGGAAGACGTCTGCGAAGATTCCCATGATGCTTTATGTCCAGTTCACCAACAATCCCTGGATGGGACTGGAGCTCTGGCGTACAGTATGTTCCTGGATGCTGTGACAGTGAAACCCACATCTTGTTGGGGTTGTAAACAACACAGTGGGGGGAATGAGCAGAGCCTGGGAACTGTCGGGCTAGCCAGTGGTACTGGAGAACAGCAGCACTGTAGAGACCAGGGATTCTTGGTCCAGCTGGTCTGGCCAAGGAGGGAAGAGAAGGGCTCTCAAACCCTCAGACGGTGACACTCAGAACCTCTCTTTACTCCTGTATTGGAGGTATATTCCACAGTCCGTCCCCAAAATTGGGATTAGTTCCATTTCTGTTCATAGCCCATTTCTCTGAAGTCTAATCCTTTCTCACAGCGTGCGCTGTACCGCTGCAGCAATCACAGACTTGGGAAGCAGTACAGTGGCAGTTCAACTTAGGCTATTGGGAGGGCAAGGTGGAACCCCAGTCTTTTTCATATTGTTTACACCTATCCGGTCCAACAAAACGTGTTAGCCACAAGACTCATATGGCATTGGAACTGAGCCACGGTAGACTCTGAAGCCGACACAGAGGGACAGCACTAATGTAGCAATGCCTCTCATTTCCCCCATTCATCAGTGGAACTGGAGGGGAGCCACTAAGCTGCCTGCCACAAGCCCCACGTGAGAGGCTGAGGAGCAGGCAGTCTCCCTGGACCTCTACCCTCCTGGCTCACACTGCAGTTAAACAACATTTGTATTTTCTTTTATTTATGCCATTTGTCTGACGGAAAAACACGCTATAGATTGTACTGAGGAATAAAACAGTGCTAGGGTTGGCTAGACAGTTCATTTGTGTCCATTGTCCTGCCCTGTGTACCATTGTTCTTCAATGCCATGCTGTGTGAATGGAGGTCACACAATGTCTGAAAACATGAGGGTATTACTCTTTTGTTTGTTTGAACGAGGTTTAAGAGAGAGATGCATTTGAGCTCTAGATGGCGTGGCAGTCTGTCTTTCTCTCTCTTACACTCCCTCTCCTCAAGGGGAGGGGAGCAGCTGGAAACCGCAGTATCTGTGTGAGTGCTCCTTCTCCTCCTCAGATGTCATTAACCCAAGTCTCTCAATAACAGGGCACAGACACACGTAGATAAGCTGCTGTGCACTATGTTAGAGGAACATTTGTGAGGAATGGACAGTTGTCGAACCAATTTCCATTGCAAGGAGGTGCTTCGAGTGGTTTTGAACCCTTACCCCCTAGGTAGTTTCCCTCCCAAGGTTTCAGCACAAACATACACACACACACACAAGCTTGTGGATACCCTCAGACATATCTGGATTCATCAGCTCATGTAACAAGGGCCGAATTATTGCCGTTTTCTTTTCTACATTGTAATTACTTGATAAATTATCACTGATTGGCCAGCGAGTTCACGCATTTGGTTTCCCAGGTCTGAATACGGTATGATTAATGGCCCCCTGACCTCCGTCCCGTTTTCTTGTCCTATCAAACAACTTGTGAGTGTTCTATTATGTTGCTATTTTATTGTGTTATATTGTTTATTCTAGAATTTATTTGTGCCACAAACTGCAATTGAAATCAGGTCTATCTGCAGCAAATAACGCCACGGTGTTCTGTTGTTATTTGACATGCAAGAGATGTTAACGGTTTTGTGGCCCACTTTTCAAGATGGCTTTTCGTCATGGAATGACCGCACCACTTACTGTTGTTAAGTAGGAAACTGGAATTAAGCTCGCTTCCATGTGTGCGTGTGAGTGCACATGCACACTTTTGTGTGTGAGAAAGAGTAACTTTCTGTTTTTATTGTGAGTTAAAACAGCTGCAAGTTGTTAGTTCCACACAATCTCTTTTTGTCTACCTCTTTATCGAGACTCCTTTTTACTTGCAGTTACACTGGCATTTTACCCTGTCTGTAATTGCCATGCACCTTTGTTTGTATGATCTCATACCTAAGTCTTTCCAGCACTCTTGCTTTCCTCAAACGAACACACTGCTTTCTGCTGTGTTTATTTCACATCACACGAACAACAGACACGTGCATGTTTCCAATACTTGACATTTAGATCCAAGAAAAGTGAAGCTGTATACATAAAAAGCCAGGAGGCCAACTTGATTCACTCACACGAACAGAAGACTGTCACGAAATCAAATAGAAATGATTTACGGTCCAAGAGAAACAACGTTTTCTATTTGTAGCCGTGTCAGGTCAATTAAACAGGAAGGACAGGGTCGTGGTGAGGGAATAAAAAATGATGTTGATAATATTTTATTGAAGTTTCGTAAAGCCCTACATGTGAAATACAGTACATTAGTACGTCCGCGAGTGCTTTTCGTCTATCTACTTGCACACACACACACACACGACACACACACAGGTTTCACACAACAATTCCAGTCTTAATTATCTGGTGTGAAAAGAGAGGAAAGTCTCTAGAGCTTTATTAAAATCATTAAGCAAGTTATGTGGCCCGGAAATATTGAACAAGGCTTATTTACCAGTAAATGTGTGTTTGTTGTAATTAAAGGAAACCAAAATGGCTTAATGGTATTTCATTTGGCTTTTTCCGGTCGTTGAGAAATGTAGCTTTACGCAGGAAGGAAGTCATAGCTTCTGTAATTATTGTCACAGTTTTTCCACATATTGTTACCCTTTAATATACACTGAGAATACCAAACAGTATACCCCCCATTTTGCACTCAGAACAGCCTCAATTTGTTGGGGCATGGACTCTACAATGTGTCGAAAGCGATCCACAGAGATGCTGGCCAATGTTGATGCCAATGCTTCCCACAGTTTCGTTAAGTTGGCTGGATGTCTTTTGGGTGGTGGACCATTGTTGATACACACGGGAAACTGTTGAGCGTGAAAAACCCAGCAGCGTTGCAGTTCTTGACACAAACCGGTGCGCCTGGCACCTACCACCATACCCCGTTCAAAGGCACTTAAATCTTATGTCTTGCCCATTCTCCCTCTGAATGGCACATGTACACAATCCATGTCACAATTGTCTCAAGGCTTAAAAATCCTTCTTTAACCTGTCTCCTCCCATTCATCTACACTGATTGAAGTGGATTTAATAAGTGAGATCAATAAGGGATCATAGCTTTCACCTGGATTCACCTGGTCAGTCTATGTCATGGAAAGAACAGGTGTTCTTAATGTTTTGTACACTCAGTATACCTACTCAACTTATAGTACTTCACCTTTATCTCCTAATTTCATCTGTTACTCAACTCACTGAAGACAGCAATGTTCCACATTTTGAATGCAATAAACAAGAAACAAACAACAACTTTAAAGGCTAAATGAAGTATTCATGAACCTTTTATAAAGTCCTCATAGAAGCCATGTTAAGGGTGGGAAAAGGGTTACGCCACATCTGGCAAAGTGCCATATATATATACCTGTTTTAACCCTTTTTATACTATGCATTTACTTACAAATCATGCGTGAAGCAGCGATGTAGACATTGTAAAGGGTTTACGAAAGCTTACACCTTTAATGTTGTTGTTCGTTAAAAGTGAGGTTTTTATTATGCCAAACATCCTTATTGCTTCCATAGAGCAGGGGGGCTCATGGGAGATTTTTTCACAACAACAAAGCTCGAGTCGCGGTGTCTGAGGGGACACAGACTGCCCCTCCTCACCAAATGAACTGGGAATCATCAATCTGCTAAAAAAAAAAAAACACCATTCGACAACAAGACCTCAGAAAAAAATAAGGAAGCAAAAGAGGAAGAATAATCCCGTGGCTACCACTGTGGGAATGTTGTGAAATGGGTTTTCTTGGAGGCTCCCGGCCGAGAATCCCACACTGGAACCTGCAGGCATGGAAAGAAGGGCCCGTATCCCGGGAGAGGAGGCCTATCCAAAGGGTGTGTGAATCGGACGGTCCAGGCAGAGTGGTTCACAGGGCTCCGCACAGGATGAGGTCACCGCATCATGGATCATCCTGGGCACTCCAGCCCAATGGCACCAATATTGTACCACTGAAAACCCCCTACTACACACACACACACACACATCCTGTGTAACTCGAGCCCATGGCACCAATCTTCCCATCAGGGGCGTCATGCATCCCAAAAATCAGAGGGGGCACGAAGTATGTGAGGATTGCTGGGGGTTGGTTGGAGATTTTAGCATTTTTCAAAACAGCTGAATTTGCTTTATCCTGCAGTCTAGAGCCATTATCATTGTGATTATTTCTCTGTCCAAAAATATCTATTTATTTTCTGCATATCTAAGCATACCTCTTGAGCTGTCTGTATCCTCCTAATCAATGTGACGACGTTGAATCAACGTGGAAAGACCGAGTGTCAGGCGCACCGGTTTGTGTCAAGAACTGCAACACTGAGGGTTTTTCACGCTCATCAGTTTCAAGAATTGTCCACCACCCAAAGGACATCCAGGCAACTTGACACAACTGTGGGAAGCATTGGAGTCAACATGGCCCAGCATCCCTGTGGAACGCTTGACACCTTGTAGTGTCCATGCCCCGACAAATTGAGGCTGTTCTGAGGGCAAAAGAGGCGGTGGGCTGCGACTCAATATGAGGAAGGTGTTCTTAATGTTTTGTACTCATTGTGTATATATACTATATATATTTTGTAAACAATAAAGAAAATCAATTACGGGTCAACATCTAAATATTGCTCCCAGCGTTGGTCAAAGCCCAGAACGCTTATATTCTTGATCTGACTGAGTTCTAATCCCGCCTGCCTCTTTGTGAATGAGTGGAATCATGAACAGTGATTTGTTCGTTATGTTCACCTGCGTCACCTGCATTTTCCTCCCAGATTTGCCTTTTTAGCAGCATATTCACTCTCTCAAACTGCTAACCCCGCCCTCTCACAGCACAGGCCGAGGGTCTGAGATGTGAATCGAACTACCCCAGCTCAGAGTCGGCTCAAGTATTCAACTAGAGACGCTGCTGACAGGGTGTTGGCGAGATGCTGGACAAAATGCCATTTTGAAATCCTTCCGACTTCTGCAACTCCTGCCGTGTCTACAGACATCACAAGCAAGAACCGACACTCAGAGAATGAGTTCACAACTGGTAAATAGTCGCTTATAGATATACATGTACATCTGAAATTACATTTCGGTACTCTGACATTTTTATGAAAGTGTGTGTGTGAGAGAGAGAGACTGACTGACCCCCGGGTCTGACAGAGAAGGGGCCCAGCTCCAAGCCCCCCGGTTGTGCGCCACATCAAATCAACCATTTCCTCCCTTGGATAAGGAGCTTCCAAGATCTCCAATAAGCAGAAAGACCGAGAGAATGAAAGAAAGAAAGAGGGGGAACGAGACATTCAGAGGGCTCCTTCTGGCAAAGGGCACAGTTTTGGCTGCAGCTCCCCCCTGCTCCAAGGCTTCTCCACTTTCCCTCTGCGTCAAGGGGGATGTCCATTAAATAATGGAGTTGTCAGGTAAACTGCCCTCTCCTGCTCCCATCATCTCAATCAAAAACAGTTGCTTCCAAGCTGAATCTATACTGCGAGTACATTATGCCCTTGAGAAAAGATGATGCTGAAAACAGTCTGTGTGTGTGAAAACGCCGGCAACAGTAGACATATAACACTAGGTCGCTTGACAGCAACACACTCACGCATGGCTTTCTGAGTGCCTCTGCCCTCTTCATACTTCCCCACTCTGTCACAGCTGTCAGGCGTGTGTCGCTTGCCAACGGTGTGTGCTGCCTGCTACAGGTATGTGTTGCTTATCCTGATTCATAAATGACCAGGGAACCTCAACTGAGAACCTGTGAAACTGAAAACACTCAAGTCATTGACTAATAACTAGCGATAAGATTCATTCCAATTAACATTCATCCAAAGCAAAATAATGATTCAGTTATTCCATTTCTCACTTGGAGGGATTATTTGTTCACTGAAATTCACTTCCGCCACAGTATTCCGCAACTCATATTCAGCACGAAGGGGAGTGGAATGATCTGGAATCTGGATGTGTGTGGAGCGTTGCGTGACAGTGAAGCCGGAATCCAGTCCTCAGTGAATTCCATACTGGAGTACGTAGCTCTTGTGGTTCCCGAACGCTTTCTGAAGTCCAGGGGAAGAACGCTTGATTTATGCTCTATCGAGCAGTGTGACTTCTCTGAGACCGAGCCAGAGATGAGACAGATGAGATGAGTTGATTGTGAGAGAGACAGAGGAGCTTTGCACACGGGTACAGTGTAAATGCCTGTCATTGCCCACCATTAATCGGTTAATAGTGTGGTGTATTAGTAAATGGTATGATGTGGCCTGTTCTCAATGTTCTCGGTATGACTAGACAGGTCTGATTCTCTTATGGTGGTTTTCATGTGGGATTCCTCCCTGCTTGCAAACCAGGTTTCGCTAATCTTGATTGAAGCAGCTTGTGTGTGTTTTGTGGATAATTTCCAACTATAAGAGTAGAATGTTGAGCACAGGAGGACTCCCTCAACTATTCCAGAGGTACTCAACCACTTGGTGTCACGATCATACTGCCGATGACAATATTTTTGTGGTGCGAATACGTTGTTAGTGCAAGCGGCCTTTTGAACCGTAACCAAGGTAATAGATTAATGTCTCTGTTACCATTTCGCCGACACTACAATGTTACATTAGAATGGTATGTACATGCAGCTTATTTTTTTGTAAAGAAGAGAGTGTCCTGCTGTATCATAAGTAACTAACAACAGTTTTAGTGGTAACAACCAGGACACAAGTCCCTCCATCTCGCCACCTGGTATGGTGATGGTGGTGTCCTACCCAGCTGAAGACTTAAGGCACTGGGGCACACCAACAACCATTAGCAGCGTTATTTTTTTAGGCCTGGCCTGTGAATCCTCCTCTCGCTGTTTCATCTACTGATTTGTTAAGAGGACAGGGGACCATTAGCACATGCAGCCTCTGTAATTTAGCCGTCAGAGAAGGCAGGATGCTCAATTTACGGCACTCGCCTCACTTCTCATTTTCTCGCCCACACGCCAGCAGCACAGTGTGTGTGAACTCTATGGCCCCTAGCCTGAACCTCCCTGACAGGCAGAGAGCGACAAGAGAGTAGAGACGCAGAGAGACGGAGCATAGGGAGAGAGACGGAGCTTAGGGAGACAGAGAAGGACGGAGCAAATAGAGAGCGAGAGAAGGACAGAGCTTTATAGCTAGCGTGTCATTCCTGATAGGACAGTCGTGGTCTCGGGGAGTGGGACGACATCTTCATGGCCGCCGGGCCAGCTGGTCAGCACACACACATCTGATTTTTCACTCAAACTCTAAATCAACCTGATCATTTCAGTCAAGCCACCGAGCATCTCACTTTTTTATAGAATTGTTTTCAGTCGAGCATGATTTTACGTGAAGGTCAATATTAGCAATGGTTCAAGAGATTTTGTGGAAGGCAACTGAATAAACATTCCTTATTAGGACCTTTTTGTGCCTAAACTTAGTCATTGGTATTCTTGCGAAGTACCACTAATTCATGATAATAACAATGGATTTGATGTAAAAATGAAGATTGTGGTTTTGACAAGTCATAAACAGAAAGGGATGAGACCAGTGGAGTGAAGTGGAGGTGGTTCAGGGGCTCTGGTTGGCCGCCATATTCCTAACCCCTCCCTGTGGCCAGGATCATTGCTGTCAGGGGGTCCAGGGCATAGCACCATTTACACCCACCCAAACTCCTACACCCCCCACCACCCAATCACGTTTATATCATAAACACTGGGTGTTTTATTTTGGTCCAGATCCGGTTCAGTGAACAAGAGACCAGGCTGAGTATGTGTGTGACTGTGTGTGAGCGTGTGCGTGTGTAAACGGTGTGAAATGGCTAGCTAGTTAGCGGTGTGCGCTAGTGGCGTTTCAATGTGACATCGCTAGCTCTGCGACCTTGAAGTAGTTGGACCGCAACTTTTGTGTACCGATAGGTAACGATGCTTTGCCGGAGACTGTTGTCGATGTGTTCAGAGGTTAAAGTCCAGGTTGAGGCGAGGAGAGAGAAGGAAGCAATACTGTTACATGTGCCCAGGGTGTGTGTGTTTGTGTCAAATGTGTCCTGCATGTGGGCCCATACACACTTCCTACCATCTTCCCTCTGCTCTGAGACCCAGAGTGCATCCCATCCACCACCACCCAGCTCCAGAGAGGGGCTATAATCACCCATTCCCTCCCATTGAGAGTGCACTCCCTCCTGGCTACCACCTCCTCCCCTCTCCCCCTCATTGCCGCAGCCACCTGCCCACACTCAGACAGATCCCTTCACAGCTTGACCTAATTACAAGACCCTTTAACCACTAGATTTAACCTCAAGTATTGGCTTTTAACCTACATACCAGTATGTTGACCAAATGTCAATATTAGCATTATACTGTCAACGCTAATGTGTCAAAATCTTCTCACATGTCCACGTAGTTTCAAAACGGGTCCACATCAGTTCATAAGTGTCCGCATATGCTGAGCAGACCATTACTAAATATGGATGCAAGCATGGATATGGATATATGGCAGATTGTGGCAATTTATGTCACATACTGTAATGGCAACGAGACTGGTGTGGCTACAAGTCAAACCAGACTGCTCATTCCAAAGTACACCATATGACAACACACACACACACCAACACCCTCCACCTTCCCCGTCTGCAGCCGTTGTCATCCCACAGAAGATATCCAGCGCTTTTTGCAACTTTACAGATCTCGCATCTCTCCTTCCTATGTATGGACTTCTGCTCTTAAATTTCATGGCTTTACCTGAAGAGAAGGAGTACACATTAAAGGTTGAGTTAAATCATGATCCTTTATTCCAGACACTGGAGACAGTGTAGCGCCTGGGATGTTTTGACAGTGTCGTAAAGCACGGGTTCACAAAAGACGGAAAGCATAGCACGCGATCTGTGTGCTTCACGGTACCTGGCCTTGGCCTGCCTGTCCACTGATTCCCAGTGTATACTTTCCCTCTCTGTCTGAGGAGCTCCTATAATTCAGGCAGCCCTTCATTTGAAAGATGTCGGTAGATTCAGGGAAACGCATGAAAAAAAGAATGGTTCTATTTTCTGGGGATTGTATAGTAACTGTCACAATTCCTGTCTGCCGTGAGGATGTGGATCCAATGCCGTAGTATCGTTGGCAGCTGCTGAAACGGACCCTGAATCTCCAAAATGGCCGTTATTTATTTATCTATCATCTGGGTTTATTTATTCCTCCTCTATCCACTTGTAGGTCATTTCCTGTGAGAGTAGCTTGTATATGGGATCTCTACTGTATATACATACAAAGACACCCACACACAGTGCATTCTTGTTCAAGGTGACACTGACAAGTGTGCATGTACAAGCACACGCAGATGCGCACACACTGTCATATGCATACAGACAATCACACGCATGTTCGGAAATTAACAGATTGTACACCCACTCTCTCTCATGCACATATCGTACTGTATGACATGACGCTTCCTCCTACCATACAGTAGGAAAACGAAGAAAGGCAGTAGAATGTAGAGGCAGTGGAGCAGAAATTAGCTGCACACCCAGAAAGAGATCACAGGAGAATAGAGTATCATCCACCACAGTGACTTACGCTGACTCCTAGCCGGAGAGTTGTCCTTATTGTTTTAAGCCTCTTTGTTGAAATGTCTTTTCTAGAACCATTACAGAAAGGAAAGAGAGAAATGACTGAAGCTGCTGTTCTTACTCTGTAAAACTCAGGGGATCATCAGCAGACTGAGCTGCCGGAGAATAAGGAAACCAAGTGGCACGCGATGGTACTACAGCCGAACAGTCCTCAACGTGAGACGTGAGGCTAGCATTGAACTTGACATGCGAAAGTGCGATTAATTTCAACTTGGAAGGAAAAGGTGCGATTCACACCACTTTCTCAATGCTCATAGACGTTATAAATGAATACATTTTGTATAAAAAAAGAATCACATATTGCAAACGCCCCTGGTATGTCCTGTACGTGCCTCAAGGCTTCGTTCTACATGGGTCGCACCGAGGAGGACCGCCATCCAGCATCTCCTTGTCTCCTGGAGCTCAGTGTGAATGCCATCCTCCCCCCCCCCCGCTCCACCCTCCCACCCACACCCGCCTAATTCAAAGCATCTTGGGACGAGTGCGGCGGAGAGAAGGATGTGGTTTAAGCAAACAAAAGAATCATAAAGACAGGATCAAAGGGGACCCTGGAAATCCATTCCTTCTGGGCACATCGGATTTTGCAAATAAAAAGAGAAAGAGAGAAAGAAAGAAAAAAAGAGGAAAGGAAGGAAGAATGAAAGAAGCCGACTACATATCTCAGCTCATGCTGCTCTCTGATTGATGGAGTGGACAGGAGATCACTGCTCTCCCTCCTCCTCCACCCTCCCTTCTTCTTCCTGTCTTCTAAAGACGTCCTTCTCACGTCAGAGACAAAAGGATGTGTTAAGTATTTTTAATAAAGCTATTTATAAAGCATGATGTTTGACCCAGTGTGTGTATGCAAGTGTGTTTGTGTGAAGGCACATGTTTCTGTGTGTGCGTGCATGCGAGTGTCAAAGGCAGCCACAGATGTTGGCAGAAGTGGATGGGAATTATGAAGCGCAGGCCACCAGGAAGTAGTGTGTGTTGTGCCGTATAGAGCCCTGTGCTTGGACACACATTTAGTTAGCAGGGCCTGCAGGGCTGAGGGCTGGGGACGTTATAGCTAGTCACAGCTGCAATGTCCCTCTACCCTTTCAGAGCAACACACACACAGGCAGGCCTATACACTTCACACATACACACACACGGATACACAAAGTGGTACACAGAGGTTTGCTAGCTGAAGCCCTTCCAAGCCATGCAAGGCCCAGCCCTGTGCTCCTCCCAAACTGATATCCCCAAGACACCAGATATATTCTGGTGTCTTTGCATGAAACCACATATTTTCGGTATGATGCATCCATCCTCGCAGTTCAACTGGTGCTGATGTTTTTACACTCAATTTACAATATGTAACGTCCCAGAATCCACAACACATTTTCTGTATAAAAATAAGAAAATATATTATGGACAGACATGACGCAGAATCAAACAGCCCACGCGGGTGAGACTACATGGCGTTACTCAGCTTGTAAGATTTATTTCTCAACGGATCAAAGAATTCAACATTTTCACACCAAAAAAACTGGAAAAACCACAGGATGACACATTTTCCACCGCAAAAACAAATGTGAACATTTCAAGCCTAGTCCATTCCAAATGAGGAAACACACACAGGTCTGGTGGGAAATACATATTCCAGATTCATCCGTGAAACTCTAGCACTTTCCCTCTCAGGTTCCAGGCTATTGTTTGACTATGTCAATGGGCCGCATGTCCAAAGGGATTGGCACGTTTACAGTAAGGGTGGTGTATGCTTCCAAGGTTTACGTACAAATGCAACTAATTTACCCACCCCCGCACAGGACAAAGATTTAAGATCAAGGGCCTGATTACCTGCATGTCCACCAATGTTATTTACATGTTGAAATGTCCTTGTGGTCTGTCTTACATAGGGAAAACCCGTAGAACACTTAAGACACGGATCAGTGAGCACCGCAGCAATATATGGACAGGTGAGACAAATAATCTGGTTGCTGCTCATTTTGTACAAGCTGGACATCCTATTAGCTGTCTGAGATACATTGGAATAGAAATGGTCAAGATGACACGCAGGAGAGGGGACATTGAGAGGAAACTTCTTCAAATGGAATCTTTCTGGATCCACAGGCTCAACAAACTGTCTCCTCTTGGCCTTAATGAGGAGTTCGATCTAAAACCATTTTTATAGTGTCAATGTCTAAATTGTGTTTTGTTTTTTTATCCATGGTGTGACTGGGTTTTTGCGGTCTGTCTTGAAGTGGGTAGAACAATGAGGCTGTATGATGATGTTTCTGACCAGGGTCGAGACTCGGGACAGCGAGAGGAAAGCCTTGTACAAACTCACCAATCTGGTTGTGAGGTTTTCTACGCTCAGTGGAAGGCAAATATCCGAGGCCATTGACTTTGCAGGATTTTATTGTGCGTATCCCATTTATACAGCTGGATTTTTTACTGGACCAAGTCAAGTGAAGTGCCACAAAATGGCATTCACAGTATATTTATCAAAGAGACACTTTAATACAATGTGATGGATGTTTATGTACTTAAAGAAACGGAACATTTCTTTGCCAACATTGGGTCAAAACAACGGGGTAGCACAAGCAACATTTGAATCTGGGTACCAACCATTTGGTATCATTAAGCCAGGGGGGTGGCAAACCCTGCTCCTGAACAGCTACTGGGTGTGCAGGCATTTGCTCCAGGCCTGCGCTGATGAGGCCTGGTGAGCAGCTGATCAGTAGAGTAAGGTGTGTTAGAGTAGGACTTGAGCAATGTAAGCCTGGTTTGATCACCCCTAGGACATACTGCTGCTGTAGTTCCAGTAAACGAGCCCTGCGGCGGAGGCGGTGTAACTCTCTGGTGTCCCCATTCTACAGCCTGGAGCTAGTCCACCAGCCTGGTCTCATAGACGAGACGTAATTTTGTAACGTTACGTTGTCACATTTGGTATGGTTACATAAAACAGAGGGTTACTTAAGGTAAAAACAAAAGTAGAGTGGATGAGTGGGCATATAACGTGAACGTCTAGCAACCCAAAAGTTACTAGTTTGAATGTTATCACGGACTATTTTAGCTAATTAGCAACTTTTAAACTACTTACTACTTTGCAGCTACTTTGCAGCTACTTAACATATTAGCTAACCCTTCCCCTAACCTTAATCATTTTAGCTAACCCTCCCCCTAACCTTAACCATTTTTGCCAACCCTTCCCTTAACCTTACTCCTAAACGTAACCCTAACCCCTAACCCCTAACTCTAACCCCTAGCCGAGCTAACGTTAGCCACCTAGCTAGAATTTGTAACATATCATATGTTTTGCAAATTCGTCAGGTAGTATGGTTTGCAAATTTGTAACATATAATACAATTTGTAATTGATAACATATCCTGTTTGGGATAGGGGGCTGCATTTTCACTTTTGGATGAAAAGCATGCCCAGAGTAAACTGCCTCCTACTCAGGCCCAGATGCTAATATATGCATATTATTAGTAGTATTGGATAGAAAACACTCTGAAGTTTCTAAAACTGTTTGAATGATGTCTGTGAGTATAACATAACTCATATGGCAGGCGAAAACCTGAGAAAAATCCAACCAGGAAGTGGGAAATCTGAGGTTTGTAGTTTTTGAAAGCTTGGCCTATCAAATACACAGTGTCTATGGGGTCATTTTGCACTTCCTAAGGCTTCCACTAGATGTCAACCGTCTTTAGAAACTTGTTTGAGGCTTCTACTGTAAAGGACGGGCTCATAAGTGCTTTTTGAGTGAGTGGTCTGGCAGAGTGCCACAAACTCTGACGCTCGTTCACGTGAGTGGTAGCTCTCGTTCCATGGCTTTTCTACAGACAAAGGATTTCTCCGGTTGTAACATTATTGAAGATTTATTTAAAAACATCCTAAAGATTGATACTATACATCGTTTGAAATGTTTCGAAACATTTCAAACTATGTATAGAATCAATCTTTAGGATGTTTTTAACATAAATCTTCAATAATGTTACAACCGGAGAAATCCTTTGCGTTCAGCCCAGTAATCCATCTTCGCGCCTCATGAAGATGGATTACTGGGCTGAACGTATTAACAACAAGGAGGAATTTGGACATAAATGATGAACTTTATCGAACAAATCAAACATTTATTGTGGAACTGGGATTCCTGGGAGTGCATTCTGATGAAGATCATCAAAGGTAAGTGAATATTTATATTGCTATTTCTGACTAATGTTGACTCCAACATGGCGGATATTTCTTTGGCTGATTTTGTCATCTGAGCTCTGTACTCAGATTATTGCATGGTGTGCTTTTTCCGTAAAGTTTTTTTGAAATCTGACACAGCGGTTGCATTAAGGAGAAGTCTATCTTTAATTCTGTGAATAACACTTGTATCTTTTATCAATGTTTATTATGAGTATTCCTGTGAATTGGTGTGGCTCTCTGCAAAATCACCAGATGTTTTGGAAGCAAAACATTACTGAATGTAACGCGCTAATGTAAACTGAGATTTTTGGATATAAATATGCACTTTATCGAACAAAACATACATGTATTGTGTAACATGATGTCCTATGAGTGTCATCTGATGAAGATCATCAAAGGTTAGTGATTCATTTTATCTATATTTCTGCTTTTTGTGACTCCTATCTTTGGCTGGAAAAATGGCTGTGTGTGTTTTTGTGACTTGGCTCTGACCTAACATAATCATATGTTGTGCTTTCGCTGTAAAGTCTTTTTGAAATCGGACACGATGGGTAGATTAACAAGAAGTTTATCTTTCATTTGGTGTATTGCACTTGTTAATGTGTGAAAGTTACATATTTCAAAAAAATATTTTTGAATTTCCCGCGCTGCCTTTTCAGCGGAATGTTGTCGAGCCTGGCACTAAGAAGATATCATAGGAAATGGGTGATGGACATCCACAAATTAATACATACCATACGAAACGTAACATATCATACTAAATGGAGCATCTCGGATTTACGTATAGAACAATACGAAATGCTCTGAGACCAGGTTGAGTCCACAGGGGGTTTGATCTAGCTGTCAAAGCCCCTCACAGTGAACCAGCAGCAAGACGGGCCTGAGTTAGACTCGACCAAGGAAATCCTCCATGACAGCTGGCATTCCCCCGCAGCCTTAAAACAATACACATTCACTTCCCGTGATGGCAAGGAGTACACGTTTGTTTTCTCATGATGGGGAAGAAAACACCAAAATCATGTTGTGACGGTGAAAAATAAACTTGGAGATGGAAAAGAGAGAGAGAAAGCTCTAATGAACACGCAGCGCGGTGGCTAGCGTAGGGTGTCATTGCGTAATAAAGATGTACCCCTCCCACTGCTCAGTGTTCAAACCATGCTGCGCGGAGAGCTCCCAGAGTGTCGTTCAAGAGTTAGCGCCATGAAAGGCATAGCTCCAGGTCATTAAAATACCTTTGAAAATATGGGATGCTTATCAAATAATAGGAACCACATTGACTTGGTTCCCCTGTGTAGCTTGTGTAGCCTGGTAGTGGGTTGGTTTGACTTAGAGGTAGAGATATCTTTACCTTTCAAGTGGCCCTTTGAAGTCTGGGCCCTTTTACGTGGTGCCTGGGAAAGTTGTATAGGCATTATACAGGCTTCTTCACAGCGCACTGGCTTCTACAGGGGCTGTGACCTCTGTGTCTGATTGTGTCCCTTTCCGAAGTTCAGGTAACATGGGCGTTTGGGGGGTTGGGGGGACTCTGCTGGACAGTGTACATATTAGGGCATACATGCTAGCTACATCAAACACCCAATAAAAACTGCATCAAACACTGAAGACAAAAGCAAGGGCTGAACTTTCCTAGCAGCCACTGGGGTTACTAGACGTCCTCCAGATCCAGGTCATCATATGATCTTCGAGGAGGAATCGTCATCACATGGTCCGTTGGAATGTCTCTTGGTATGGGCACAGTCATACTCCATGATAAGCACCACTGGACGTAAAGTAAAAACCCTGATCAATTCTCCTTTAGTGGAATAAAATAATAAAGGGATGAATATCCAGAAAGAAAGATGGACAGAGCATCCTGTGAAAACAACCCAGCTAGCACAGTGGATCTGGGCCGATTCTGGCTGAGAGTCAAACTCGGGTGACGTCATGTGGCCCGAGTCTGGGCCGCCTTCGGCAGTATTACTTATGGCTAGGATGCGGGGATTGAGATCGGGCCGATTCCGGTGTGAGTTATCTGAGCCAAATGTATGACTTGGGGCTCGGGCCGATTGTGGCTACTCTCTTGCAGATGATTACACGGGCCGCTTTATATAATTAACGTTTCATTATTTATTTATTTTCCATATTTTATGTGATCAAAAAATAAAATTAACATTTAAATGAAGTTCTTTAAGAGTCCTGTTTGTGGTATTTTAGTATTTTTATACTTTGTGCAAGGCAATTGATCAGCATTAAAAACTTTGTGGATGGGGCCTCTCGAGTGTCGCAGCGGTCTGACACTGCATCACAGTGCAAACTGCGTTGCTACAGATGCTGGTTCGATACCCGTGCCGGCCGCGACCGGGAGACCCATGAGGCGATGCACAATTGGCCCAGGGTCATCCGGGTTAGGGGAGGGTTTGGCCGGCCGGGATGTCCTTCTCCATCGCGCTGTAGCGACTCCTGTGGCGGGCAAGGCTCATGCGCACTGACACGGTCACCAGGTGTACAGATATGACGGAAAATATATATTATAAAATTATACAAAACATTTGTGGATGGGCATAATTTGTATGTGTAAAATGTATAAGAGTAATATTTAAAATTACTAAATTGGGTGATTTTTATATACATTTATTTACATTTGCATCAGGCTGCTTCTGGGGGGATTCTGGTAAGATGCCGGCACAATCGGCTGAATTCCGGTAGACGGAAACGGCTTGATGTACTTTGGCCGATTCTGGGCAGTCATTCATTTTGATTCCGGGCAGAGTCCGACACCCGATTTCGGGCCGATTCAATCTGCCCCCCCTGGAAGAGGGCCGCTTCTGGGCTGTCCTCATTGCTAGCTGGGAAGAGATTTATTTTCTTTCCATAATTATGTTTTTTCCCGTATTAAAAGATCCAACTGATTTATCTGGAGGCGAAATACTACGGGCTGCAAAGCACGGCGAAGATCTGATCTGCAACAGACACTTATGCTCAGAGCTGGAGGTATTACCGCAGACACACTGATTTCCATACAGAGGCCAGCCGGTTACAAAAACAGTCCTCTATTCAGGCAGATGGAGATGGGTTGGCAGTGCATGGATGCTGGGCAGAACAGGCTGTGGGAAGGGAGGGGTTGTAGTTATGGCAGAGTGCTAGGGGTTTGGCGTAGTGGTAAGCCCCCCGGACCACATACAGTGCCTTCAGAAAGTATTCGCATCCCTTGACTTTATCCACATTTTGTTGAGTTACAAAGTGGGATTAAAATGGATTTAATTGTCATTTTTTTTGTTCTACACAAAATACCCTGTAATGTCAAAGTGGAAGAAAATGTCTAACATTTGTAAAATATTAATGAAAAATTAAACACTAATATATCTTGATTAGATAAGTATTCAACCCTCTATGTCAATACATGTTAGAATCACCTTTGGCAGTGATTACAGCTGTGAGTGTTTCTGGGTAAGTCTCTAAGAGCTTTGCACACCTGGATTGTACAACATTTACACATTTATTATTTTCAAAATTCTTTAAGCTCTGTCAAATTGGTTGTTGATCATTGTTAGACAACCATTTTCAGGTCTTACCATAGATTTTCCAAGCAGATTTCAGTCAAAACTGTAACTTGGCCACTAAAGAACATTCACTGTCTTCTTCGTAAGCAACTCCAGTGTAGTTTTGGCCTTGTGTTTTAGGTTATTGTACTGCTTAAAGGTGAGTTCATCTACCAGTGTCTGGTGGAAAGCAGACTGAACCAAGTTTTTTTTAGGAGCTTGCCTATGCTTAGTTCCATTTATTTTTTTTATCCAGAAAAACTCTTCAAGCATAGATATAACATGATGCAGCCACTACCATGCTTGAAAATATGGAGTGTGGCACTCAGTGATGTGTTGTATTGGATTTGCCCAAAACATAACACTGTGTATTCAGGACAAAAAGTTAATTGCTTTGCCACATTTTTGCAGTATTACTTTAGTGTCTTGTTGCAAACAGGATGCATGTTTTGGAATATTTGTATTCTGTACAGGCTTCCTTTTCACTCTGTCAATTAGGTTAGTATTGTGGAGTAACTACAATGTTGTTTATCCATCCTCAGTTTTCTCCTATCACAGCCATTAAACTCTGTAACTATTTTAAAGTCACCATTGGTCTCATTGTGAAATCCATGAGCAGTTTCCTTCCTCTCCGGCAACTGAGTTAGGAATGACGCCTGTATCTTTGTAGTGACTGCGTGTATTGATACACTATCCAAAGTTTAATAACTGCACCATGCTCAAAGGGATATTCAGTGTCTTCTTTTTTTTACCCATCCACCAATAAGTGCCCTTCTTTACAAGGCATTGGAAAACCTCCCTGGTCTTTGTGGTTGAATCTGTGCTTGAAATTCCCTGCTCAACTGAGGGACCTTACAATTATCTGTATGTGTTTTTACTCCTGAACTTATTCAGGCTTGCCATTACAAAGGGTTTGGATACTCAAGACATTTCAGCTTTTCATTTTGGATTATTTTGTAAACATTTCTAAAAACGTAATTCCACTTCATGGGGTATTGTGTAGGCCAGTGTTACACAATCTATATTTAATCATTTTTAAATTCAGGCTGTAACACAACAAAAAAGTTCAAGGGGTGTGAATACTTTCTGAAGGCACTGTATACTCCTGGCAAAGTAGGTACCCAGCTAGCACATAACGTCCTGAGAACCATACGTTTCTTAAAGTTTGTTGAGAGCGTGGTTGTCCTATGGTTATTTTGCATACAACCTTCCCACAACATTCTGGAAATGGTGCAGGATAGTTGCTTGGCTTTGGAACATTCTCAGCACATTTAAGGAACTTGAAAAAAAAAAATATTTGTGGTATTTCATTACTTTAACAGAACGTTTCCTAAAATGTCAAACATGGTTACATTTAATTACATTTTTGGTAATGTTCTAGTAACATTCTCCAACTGGTTTAAGAAACAATGTTCTTCTGTGGGAATTTCAATGCTTCAGCATAATGTTTTCACCAGGTTTTTGCATGGTTCTATTTAAAGTAATGTTCTCAAGTTGTTCCGAGAACGTTAAGAAACAACGTTCTCCTGTGGGAATTTCAATACTTCAGCCTAACGTTTCCTACAGGTTTCCTCATGGTTCTATAAAAGTCATGATCTCAGAACATTAAGAAAACTTTCCATAAAAAAACAAGAAAACATTAACGTTCTAAGAACGTTCTAAGAATGTTATAGAAAAACATATACATTCCGTTCTGAGCATCAACAAAACTCTATTTTCTCTCCTGTTAAGTGTGTTCAGGTGTGTTGGCCGTTCCCACTAATTGGCAACACCTGATCTTAATGAGTATCTTTTTTATTTTGAAATCGGCTGTTTGAATAGACTAAAATGAACAGCTTTGTATGAGTAAAACAAATACATGGAAGATCGTAGGTTTGAATCTCACTGATGCAAGTGCCACAATAAAAAAAATGTGTTTGCATGATAAAAAAATTATATTTTTAAGATGCTCTTTAATTAGGTAGGATTTCAGACGTTTTCGGGTAATTGGGCAGGGACTCGGATGTCCTGACATTAGGGGGAAGCTTGTTCCACCATTTATATAATCCATTAAATAAAATGTCCCCCTATATGAATGAATGTGTTTGATGCTTGACTGCCGTTTTTCTCAAATGTTCATGAGTAAAAGGGGGACAAGCAGGGAGAGGAGGAGAAATTCCTTCTCATGGCGTAATCAAGGTTGGGTAAACAGGTCTGTGGCATGAGGTTCCAAGGAGAATGACCGTCTGTCTTTGACATTTACCTTCCGATCAACATTCCTTCCCAGTCATACCGTCCCAGCATTCCTGATGCGTGGCTCACGCTCCCCAGCTCTGGGCCAAGCTCCAGCTCCCTCGTGGCACTTTTTCAGGAGGAAATTATTTTTCATTGCCCCCGAAAGAGCTGGCCCTTGCCAAGCGGCACTGATCCGCTCTATCCTGCTGTGGGGGTTGGCCAAGTCTTGTCTCAGGCTCCCAGGGGACAGGGCCCCGGCTTCCTCTAGCCTAGGGGGAGGCAGTGGAGAGGTCAGCAGCCTCAGCCTAGGTTAACGCCCCCTCCACCGCCCCCTCATATACCTCTGTTCATCCCACAGAGCGGGGCCAGGCTGTATATTATCTTAAATGGACTAGTCTGACTTCTCTGAAACAGTAAGAATGTCCAATCCATCTTCACAGGGTCGTCGTTACAGGAGATCTTGTCATTCCCCTGATGTTAGTTTTGCTTCATTTCAAGTCAGGGGATGCAAAAAAATAAATAAATGGGGGTTTCGACATGTGCTGTTAAAATGTGTGTTTTCGGAGTGCTCTGTTACAAGCCTGGGCAATCCTTGCCTGAAGAATGGAACTTAAAATAATCCTAACTGGCCTTGAATAGAAGGTTTTGTTGTTGTGGTTTCTTTGGTGATTTACACATTGTTTGAAGAAGGGGTTTGTTTTTGTTCTGCTTTGTCACAGTTGAATTAGAGAGAACTCCATGTTAATGTCACTGCTAATTTGGAGGCTAGGTTAGCCACACACATTCCCTCTGTTACAGTCATGCTATGTGACTCATGTTGAGGAAGTGATGAGTCATCCTGTAAGCTAGGTGGCGCCACATGCCTGATGATGCGGCTGACTCAGCGGGAGAACTGAGAGAGAACTGTATTTAGAAGACCACCGTGGAACCTCTGTTTGGCTCTCCGACAATGGGTCGGAGAGCCATTGTCAAATTAGTTAATTTGTTTACATTTTGAAAGTTTAGTTCCCTAAAACTATTGAATTTTGTGGTTTAATCCAGCAATAGGTGACTCATATTATATATTTTGAATAGCCATATGAATCATGTTGTTAAAATATGAGGCGAACATCCAGAATGTTCCGTTGAATTCAGCAGCTAACACTGAGACATTCTCGCTTGTGTATTTTGTTGGGCTCTTCACTGAGCTCTATTCCACTTCATTGAGCTCTTCCCGGGCCGCCTTACCATGCTAAAAATCACCCACAAGCCACAAAAAACCCCAAAGATCCTGAGTCCTTGGGAGTGTTTTCTGGCAAACAGGCCTCCCCAGCCTGACTCGTACCCCCACTGCGCCTGGGGAGAGGGATGGGATGAGGATAAAAGGGGAGAATTGTGGAGCCTTTTCCGGAGCTAAGACAGACACTCCAGCGGGGAATGTGCTCAAACTGGTATCTCACAGGCCAAGGAAGAGGCCTTCGAGTGTCTGACTGTGTCTGTTGGACCCCTGCTTTCTCTTTTATTCTCCTTCTCCTTTTCCTTCTCATTCCCTCCCTCTCTCTTACTCTCTCTCTCCCCCTTTCTCACTCGTACACTTACTCTCTACCCCCCCTCTCTCTCTCTTTCTGGTAAAAACAAAATGATTCATTGATCAAATTTTTCTCTCATGAATGCATTTTCCAGCTCCTGGGAATTGTATTTCCTGTTTCCCCTGTTCTCTGATTAGTGTTTATGTTTAGCGATCTGTTTCTTATAATCCTTTGTTTTTGCTTTTTTCCTCTCTCGTTCATCCATATGACATCTTCCAAGATTACTCAAGGATATGGATTTAGGTGTTGGCAACAGTTGAAGCATTCAGGAAACAGCAACACCTACAGCTCAGGCCATTTGATCCAAACAATAAAAGGTCCACATTCGACGGGCCTGCAATGGGAAGAGCACTGCTGCTCAGTACAAAGAGTGGGATGTCTTTTTCTTCTCTTCCCTGCTACACTAAACAAACTGTTGTTAATTTAAACTTCAAAAAAGATCTTGTTTCATTGTCATTTTTTCTAATTTGTCTGTGAACAAAACACTCTGCTAATGCTTTGATGGAATGTCTCATCTCCAAACCACATGGTACAGACATTGGTTGAGCCATCGCTGCATCAAAACACGCTGTATCAAGCATTGAGGGCGCTCTGTTTACTCTTTTGTCTTCTCTCTCATGGCGTAAAATTGGAGCAACACCGTAGCGGCTGTGACCTTTCCCTGCAGGCCTCCAAGGGTTCTTGTGTTTGGCAATTATGGTTGCATGGCCTCTGTGAGAGACCTCGCTTTGTTCTGCTCTGCCAACACAGACTTTACTGTGGGAGGCTTTTCACAGTGTTGACGTTGTGTTGTAATAACCAGAGAGAGCGAGAGAGAGAGAGAGAGAGAGGGCTCTCAGGCCCTATTGCAATACTTTTCAAATGCATCCTCCCCTGGCTATTGGCATAACTTGATTCATGTATACATGGACTTTGTTTAGGAATATAGCATCACAAACTTCTACCTTTTTAGAGAATATATGATTTTAGAGTTTTCAAACCATTCAGGGCAGTGGTGTTGTGCCTTCACAATCGTGAACCTATGCAAGTGCTCAGAGCTAAATATATGCAAGGGCACTTTCCCAAGAACATTGTTGTTTCTGTGCCTGGTGCAATTATGGGATAAACATTCAGATCTTTTTGATGGTGTCTCACAGGAAACAGCACCCTGGCGAAGCAATGAGGAATTTGACTTCACACGTCTACACGTGAGCGAGAGAGTTTGCTGTCATTGTTTTGGTTTTCCTTCGTACATAGCTGTGCTCTCAATGCTAGGGTTACTATTATGTGCTCTTGTCTAAGGGGCATAAGTTGGCAACGACTGTGGGCACAACGGGCAACACAGGCTTTCTGGGGGGCCACAACCCCCTAGCCCTGGCACTGTCACCTGTCGATATCGTCCCTTTCACCGAAACCAGCCACCTAATTGCTGTCAGATGTATGCTTTGGTGTGCGAGCGAGCAGCCAGTGTGTGTCTTTTCTCTGTTCTGAGGTTGAATTAATTTATTATGCTGTTCATAAAAAAAATGCTTTTGAATGCCTCACATTGAGGCTTGAGGTTTCGAAGAGATGCGTAGGCGAAAGCCTCCGTCCGCAAAGCTTTGTTGATTCCAGTGAATATCTGTGGTGTATGGAAAGGGCGTACATAGATGATAATGTCAGATCTTACAATTGGAAACAAGGGTTAAATACGAAATGCTTAGTATGCATTTAAAACGGACCCCTTGTATATTTGCTATTAAATGAAATTCAAAATTCAAAATATCAATCCATAAGAGTTTGATTTCCCACAGACCGTTTTGTAGTTCGTTCAGAGAGTCTCTTCGTGATCACCTACTGTGCTGGCTTCAGCACCAGAGTTACATTACAGATTTCTCCAAACATCTACAGTTGAAGTCGGAAGTTTACATACACCTCAGCCAAATACATTTTAACTCAGTTTTTCACCATTTCTGACACTTATTCCTAGTAAAAATTCCCTGTCTTAGGTCAGTTAGGATCACCACTTTATTTTAAGAATGTGAAATGTGAGAATACTAGTAGAGAGAATTATTTATTTCAGCTTTTATTTCTTTCATCACATTCCCTGTGGGTCAGAAGTTTACATACACTCAATTAGTATTTGGTAGCATTGCCTTTAAAATGTTTAACTTGGGTCAAACTTTTCGGTTAGCCTTCCACAAGCTTCCCACAATAGGTTGGGTGAATTTTGGCCCATTCCTCCTGACAGAGCTGGTGTAAATGAGTCAGGTTTGTAGGCCTCCTTGCTCGCACACGCTTTTTCAGTTCTGCCCACAAATTTTCTATAGGATTGAGGTCAGTGCTTTTGTGATGGCCACTCCAATACCTTGACTTTGTTGTCCTTAAGCCATTTTTCATCAGACCAGAGGACATTTCACCAAAAAGCACGATCTTTGTCCGCATGTGCAGTTGCAAACCGTAGTCTGGCTTTTTTATGGCGGTTTTGGAGCAGTGGCTTCTTCCTTGCTTCCTTTCAGGTTATGTCGATATAGGACTCGTTTTACTGTGGATATAGATACTCTTGTACCTGTTTCCTCCAGCATCTTCACAAGGTCCTTTGTTGTTGTTCTGGAATTGTTTTGCCCTTTTCGCACAAAAGTACGTTCATCTCTAGGAGACAGAACGCTTCTCCTTCCTGAGCGGTATGACGGCTGCGTGGTCCCATAGTGTTTATACTTGCGTACTATTGTTTGTACAGATGAACATGGTACCTTCAGGCATTTGTAATTTGGATGAACCAGACTTGTGGAGGTCTTGGCTGATTTCTTTTGATTTTCCCATGATGTATAGCAAATAGGCACTGAGTTTGAAGGTAGGCCTTGAAATACATCCCCAGCTACACCTCCAATTGACTCAAATTATGTAAATTAGCCTATCAGAAGCTTCTAAAGCCATGACACCATTTTCTGGAATTTTCTAAGCTGTTTAAAGGCACAGTCAACTTAATGTATGTAAACTTCTGACCCACTGGAATTGTGATACAGTGAATTATAACTGAAATAATCTGTCTGTAAATAATTGTTGGGAAAATTACTTGTTATGCACAAAATATATGTCCTAAGCAACTTGTCAAAACTATATTTTGTTAACAAGAAATTTGTGGAGTGGTTGGAAAACGAGATTTAATGACTCCAACCTAAGTGTATGTAAACTTCCGACTTCAACTGTATCTTCATCTGGAAAGCTGTTCTCCAGTCAGTGCACTTCAGGGTAGAGCTCAGGGGTTCATCTTTGGTCAGAAGGTTAGGGGTGAACTTGCCAACAACGTGGAGGAAAACCACAGGCAGAGCTTTCATTCTTTCAGATGGGCCCTCTTTGAAAATGCTCCCTATACTTTTAATAGCTCAACCTTCCTTCTTTTACGCGCCCGCTCTCTCTTTTTAGTTTATATATTCTTGGCACAACCGGGAATTCTTTCCCGGGATGGATGTTTATTTTTTTTTCTTCATATGCCAGTTGGTAAGTGTGCGACTCGGCTCACATCCCTCTCCTTTTCCTACCTCCGGTATAGGGTTTTCCAGGATATATATTTTTTATGATATACGTTGCACCGTTATTTGTCGTGAATGAAACCCTATAGGTTGTAAGGACAGAAAAATATTTTTTATCCAATACATGACCTCGTAATATCCATTTAGAATGGGAAAATAACAAGTTTAACAGTAAAAGAGAATTCAAGGCTCTGTCAAAAGAAATAGCCAAGATCTGTGAGACCTCAATAAATTTCAGATTCAATGTACCACAGAGAAAACATGTTTTTCAGTGCCGAGTCCGCCAAACAAGGTTTAATGGTGCCAACCCCTTCCTCGTGTAGGTTGATCTGGCCATGGTAACTTCCAGAGAAGCATTAGGAGTATAGGGAAGGATCAGGAAAGGATGATCATAACCAGTGGTGATGGTGATTATGGCTATGGTGATGATGATGTGCGTGTGTGTGTGGATGTGTTTAACTATAACTTGTGGGAACCAGAAATTTGACAGACTGGAGACAAATGGTCAAATGCTATTTCTAGGGGGTTAAGGTTAGGGTTAGCATTAGGTTTAGGGTTAGGAGCAAGGGTCAGTTTTAGGGTCGGGGTTAGGAGCTAGGGTTAGGTTTTGGGTTAGGGTTACGGTTAGGATATGGTTTAGGGTTAGGGGACTGAATTGTGTGTCCCCACAAGGTTAGTTGCAAAAGACTGGGTGCGTGCATGAGTGCACAGCAGAAACACAAATGCAAGCGCACACACATGCATGCACACAGGTGCGTGTGAGTGCACATGGTTAGGCCCCTCTTTATCCTGACTCAAAGTGAAAACATGTTTTTATAAATGTTTGCAAATGTATTGAAAATTAAATGCAGAAATATCTAATTTACATAAGTATTCTCTCCCATGAGTCAATACGTGTTAGAATCATCTTTGGCAGTGATTACAGCTGTGAGTCTTTCTGAGTAAGTCTCTAAGAGCTTTCCACACCTGGATTGTACAATATTTGTACATAGTTTTTAAAAATTCTTCAAGCTCTGTCAAGCTGGTTATTGATCATTGCTAGTGTCTGTTGGAAAGCAGACTGAACCAGGTTTTCCTGTAGGATTTTGCCTGTGCTTAGCTTTATTCCATGTATTTTTATCCCCCCAAAAACTCCCTAGTCCTTGCCAAAGACAAGCACACCCATAACATGATGCAGCCACCACCATGCTTGAAAATATGAAGAGTGGTACTCAGTGTTGGACTTGCCCAAAACACAACGCTTTGTATTCAGGACATGAAGCTAATTTCTTTGTCACATTTTTGGCAGTTTTACTTTAGTGCCTAATTGCAAACAGGATGCATGTTTTGGATTATTTTTATTCTGTACAGGTTTCCTTCTTTTCACAGTCATTTAGGTTAGTATTGTGGAGTAACTACAATGTTGTTGATCCATCTTCAGTTGTCTTCTATCACAGCTATTAACTCTGTAACTGTTTTAAAGTCACATCGGCCTCATGGTGAAATCCCTGAGCGGTTTCCTTCCTCTCGGGCAACTGAGTTAGGAAGGAACCCTGTATCTTTGTAGTGACTGGGTGTATTGAGACACCATCCAAAGTGTAATTAATAACTTCACAATGCTCAAATGGATATTCAATGTCTATGTTTTTTAATTTGTACCCATCTTACAATTGGTGACCTTTGAGAGGCCTTCGAAAACCTCCCTGGTCTTTGTGGTTGAATCCGTTTGAAATTCACTGTTCGATTGAGGGACCTTACAGATAATTGTATGTGTGGGGTACAGAGAGGAGGTAGCCATTCAAAAATCATGTTAAACACTTATTGCACACAGAGTCCATGCAGCTTATTATGTGACTTGTTTACTTATTTAGGTGTGCCATAAAAAAGGGGTTGAATACTTATTGACTCAAGACATTTCAGCTTTTCATTTTTGATGAATTTGTAAACATTTCTAAAAACATAATTCCATTTTAGGGGGTATTGTGTGTACGCCAGTGACACAAAATCTCAATTTAATCAATAATAAGATGACCAGATAACAGGTGAGGTGAAACTAAGTTGTAGATGTGCCCATTTACTGTCACTATTGTCTCTAAGTGCACAATGAGAATCCACCTCCTCTGTATCACATGCTCCCTTCATTCTCTGCCATAACATTTCCTCCACTCAGACCCTTTAAGAGGAGCGGAGTGACAATGCAAAGCAACACTTCCTTTCTCAACTCCGCCCGGCAACAAACCCAGCCAGACGGTCATTAGTTCGGTAATGTGTCCACCAGCCTCTCTCTTTGGTGACCTCAGAAGTCCCCTAAGCTGTTAAGGCTATCTCCTGAGGGCTGGGTGCACCTGTGTGTGAAGGACCCGAGCCCCGGGACATCATACGGTCTTTATTCCATTGAGGTGAAGTGGAGAGAGGGGACTGGGGTATAGCTGCTATAGTATTCACATCTGGCCTGATTAACAGAGGGATGGCTATAGAGTACACTCCCTGGGTCCAGGGAGAAAAGGCTGACCCTCTCATCCACTCCGTCACTCAAAACTTGTCGGTCTCTAACTAAACTCAGCAAAAACAGAAACGTCCTCTCACTGTCAACTGCGTTTATTTTCAGCAAACTTAACGTGTAAATAGGTGGGATGTTCGGATGTAACGATCCTGTGCAGGTGTTGCTACATGTGGTCTGCCACCTCGGGGACGATCAGCTGTCTCCCTGTAGCGATGTCTTAGGCGTCTCACAGTACGGACATTGCAATTTATTGCCCTGGCCACATCTGCAGTCCTCATGCCTCCTTGCAGCATGCCTAAGGCACGTTCACACAGATGAGCAGGGACCCTGGGCATATTTTTTCCCTTTTTTTCAGAGTCAGTAGAAAGGCCTCTTTAGTGTCCTAAGTTTTCATAACTGTGACCTTAATTGCCTTCCGTCTGTAAGCTGTTAGTGTCTTAGCGACCGTTCCACAGGTGCATGTTCATTAATTGTTGGGAAACAGCATGGGAAACAGTGTTTAAACCCTTTACAATGAAGATCTGTGAAGTTATTTGGATTTTTACGAATTTTCTTTGAAAGACAGGGTCCTGAAAAAGGGACGTTTCTTTTTTTGCTGAGTTTATATTGGCTTTCACTCATCTTCAAGGGGCAGAGAACGCCGACCTCTGTGAACTGTTACCCCACCTTGTCTGGCATATTTGGTTTGTCAAAAAAAAATCTGTTTCCATTTTTTTAATCCGAAGTGTACTTTACTCGCATAAAAAGGTTGAATGGAAACCTGGTTAGTTACACACAGCAAAAGTGAGACGGCTAGAGCTGGATGACCAGTCATCCAGGAAGAAGGTTGTGGCTGTACGCTTTAAAGCCCTCGGTCAGTCCAGCCCCCTGAAGGGGTGTTTGTGCAGGGCCAACTTTATGGGGATGATGCCTTTTCCAGAGCGGGCCAGAAGCCAGGGAGAACTGTCCCAAAGTTCTAATGAGAGTATGTGGCTGCATGTGTCACAGCCTGTGCCTGTGTTCAGAGGGCCTTGTGTAAATCCACACACATACAAGTGTGCACACACACACACACACACACACACACACCAACCTTAACAAACTCCCAGTGTTACTTGAGTGTATGACTGTTTTTCTCTCAATGAATTTGGCACATTTCTGGCAACAATGTTCCACATTCTTAAAATGTAAAGTCATATACATTCTAGTGCAATCTGCTCATATACATTCTTCCAAATGGACACAGTATCTGCTGTGGATCAGAATGTGACATAACCCCCCACCATTATGGTTCACTGGGAGACACACATGCAGACCTTCTACGTCCTTAAATAGGTGCAGCGAGGCATGGAAATGACATCCTGTTGACTCTTTGTTGCATTCAGGAAGTGCTCTTAGCCGTGACGGGGTCCTCCAATCACATTCGAGTCCCAATCCAAACCATCTCGAGTGAGAGCTGTGGTGGGAGTCATATGAAGTTGTTCTTAAGTTGCCAGCCAGTGATACAGAGTCAGATATCTCCCACACACCTGATGGCTAAGGTTAGGATTGGTGGTGGGGTAATCAGATCCTAGATCTGTGGTTAAACAAAACGAGACAGGGCTATCACCTCAGTCATGGTAGTCTAAGGCTCCTATCTCTAGCAACACACATGCCCCGCCCACCTGAGGATCAGTCTGTGTCAGCCATCTACACTGTGTACAAAACATTAAGAACACCTGCTTTTTCCATCACATACTGTAGACTGACCAAGTGAATCCAGGTGAAACTATGATCCCTTATTGATGACATTAAATCCACTTCAATCAGTGTAGCTGTAGGGGAGGAGACAGTTTAAAAGGATGTTTAAGCCTTGAGACAATGGATTGTGTATGTGTGCCATTCAGAGGGTGAATGGGCAAGACAAAATATGGAAGTGCCTTTTGAACCGGGTATGGTAGTAGGTGCCAGGCGCACCGGTTTGAGTATGTCAAGAACAGCAACACTGCTGTTTTTTTTTTGTGGAATTTAAAAAAGTTATAATTTAATATAGTTGAAATGTTTACAAATTAGATGCGTTGAAATGAAAGCAACTTCTGAAAATGAACTCTAGGATTATAGGTATATTATGTCTGATCTCACCAACATTGTAATGTATAAATAAGTATGTGTAATCTATAGCCAAGTTTGTTGACTTTTAATCCGAGGGTATCCTGCTATTGACACACTTGTTGAGTTATGTAACAGTAATTAATGAGCCAGTCTAGAGCGCGAGCACGTTTTTGGTGGTTGCAACCCTGTTCCACCCCTTTATGTTAATGTATTCATATTTATACAAGATGTGGATCTTCTCCTGAATGCTGATTGGTTAAAACTGCATTCCAGCCGGTGTCTATTCCAAAAGTTGCCACCGGCTAAATCTATGACGTTAAAATGCCTATTTACTCTGTTCCATCTGACTGCGCAATCCACCGTCCCATCAGCCCAGCCAGGCACTTTATAAACTTGATCTCCACTATAAAAAGCCTCTAGTTTAGCATTATCTCACATTTCTTTTAGAATAACATTTAGTTTTCAACAGCGGAGGTTTGTATAAACCTGCTGTCTGTCTCGCTAACATTTGCAACATTGTTTCAATATTCAAAATCGATCTCCTGCTGTCCCATAGTAATGAATGTGTCGGGACGAGAGACAGGCAGGTAGCGTTTCTCAGCCAGTCGAAATCAAGAATCAGCTGGCATAATTTTTATGGATATATACAAAGAAATGTCAATTGAAAAAAGGTAAAACGAAACGAGGTGCAAGCAGTTTGCAGTCTTTCCAGCTTCAGTTTGAAGTGATTGTGTTATCTGTGTTGTTGGCTAGCTCCTTTGAACAACAGTGTCCTGACGAGAGAGCACATTTTCTATGCCAGGCAAAATCGCACCTCATTAGATTCAACTTTGTCATTGAACAAGTACAATACAACGAAATGCAGTTAGAATCTGACCAGAAGTGCAAATAAGAGTGCAAAAAATGTGCAATGAAGGCAAATGGAAAGTACAAATGGCAAGTCTAAATGTGCAATGAAAGTAAATTGAAAGTGCAAGGAGGCATGCAACTGAAATGTAGGGATAGCAGCAATGAGGTTACCGAGGTAGTCATGTACATGCACAACTGAATAATGTCCTTAATCAGACTTTTCAAAGCAATGTCAGAGTCCAGTAGTAATGTGAAGAGTGCAAAGTGAGTTGTGCAACAAGGTCCCTGAGAGGCAGTACTAAGCGGTGGGCGGGTGGATATGGCTAGTGCCGTGCCACAGAGATCAGCAGGGTTACAGTAGCTGGAAAGAAACTGTTCTTGAGCCTGCTAGTGCGGGAACGTAGAGACCTGTACCGCCTGCCTGATAGTAGGAGGGCAAACCGTTTGTGGCATGGATGTGAAGGGTCCCTGATGACGCTGCACGCCCTACGCAGACACCGAAGGTCTACGATGGCAGGGAGCTGAGTATCAGTGATGTGCCGGGAGGTTTTCACAACCCGTTGCAGGGCCTTCCGGTCGGCCACAGAGCATCCTCCAAACCACACTGTGGCGCAGTTAGTCAGAATGCTCTCGACTGTGCAGCGGTAAAAGTTCCCTAGGATCTTGGGAGACAGGCGGGTCTTCTTCAGCCTCCTCAAAAAGTACAGGTGCTGCTGCGCCTTTTTGACCAGGGTTGAGGGTCCAGGAGAGGTCATCTGAGATGAAGACACCCAGGAATTGGAAGCTGGGCACACGCTCCACCTCAGTGCCATCAATGAGAACTTGGGCGTGGCTGCAGCTTTTAGACTTCCTGTTATCCACAATGACCTCCTTGGTTTTCTTTGCATTGAGGTCCAGGTTGTTGTCAGCGCACCATGCAGCCAGGTGCTTGACCTCTTCCCTGTAGGCTGACTCGTCATTGTCACTGATCAGGCCTACCACCGTGGTGTCATCTGCGAACTTGACGATGGTGTTGGAACCGTGTACAGGAACGCAGTCGTAGGTGAAGAGGGAGTACAGGAGGGGGCTCAGCACGCAGCCCTGTGGCACACCGGTGTTCAGGTTCAGGGTTGAGGAGGTGAAGTTGTCTAAACCTGACCGACTGGGGTCTGTTGGTTAGGAAGTCCAAAGTCCAGTTACAGAGAGAGGGGCTGATCCCTAGGTCATGGAGTTGTGACCAGCCTAGACTTTATTTAAAAGTCTTGGAGGCATGGTTTTTGTTTGATGTTTTCTGTTAGCTCATTGTTATGGATGTATCCAAATAAATGTCACTGGAAAACAGCTGAAACAAATGCAAATGCGGCTACTTTGCTGTTAATCTGGCTGCACTTTGACGTGACTGTAAATTAGCGGTAGTTGGCTAGCTAGCAAGCAAGGGATAAGAACGTTGCCAGCCAGTATGCCAATGGAACATTTAGAACGAACGACTGGGTCGTCGCTTCCATAGATACAGAACAAAAAGTCTGAACGACTGGGTCGCGTCTCTAGCAACCAAACCGATAGAACGAACGACCAGCCGGCTTGGTTAGTAACCTTAGATTTGTGTCGGGACTATCGTGTGGAAGGATGAAATAGTATGAATAAATTCATCAAAATAACGTTTATAATTAAAATGTCAATCATTATTTGAATATGTTGGTAACCCATTGTATAAAAGTGATAATGCCGGGGCTTCCCGAGTGGCACAGCGGTCTAAGGCACTGCATCACAGTGCTAGAGGCATCACTACAGACCGGGGTTCGATCCCGGGATGTATCACAACCGGCCATGATTGGGAGTCCCATGGGGCGGCGCACAATTGGCCCAGCATCGTCCGGGTTAGGTGAGGATTTGGCCGGGGGGGGGCTTTACTTGGCTCATCACGCTCTAGCAACTCCTTGTGGCGGGCTGGGCACCTGCAGGCTGACCTCGATCGTCAGGTGAACAGTGTTTCCTCCGACACATTGGTGCAGCTGGCTTCCGGGTTAAGCCGGTGGGTGTTAAGACGCGCGGTTTGGTGTGTCATGTTTCGGAAGGACGCATGACTCGACCTTTGCCTCCCGAACCCGTTGGGGAGTTGCAGCAATGAGACAAGATAGAAAAAGGGGGTAAATTGTATTTTTGCCCTCGAAGCCAGTGTTTGCAGGACTTTGTCTCGCGCCAATACATCCTCCAAACACCGGCTTCTTGGGCATTTTCACATAAATGGAAATACACCCAGTGTATTTATGCAAATTAGGTTTATATAATACTACTTATTTTAACCAAAAAAAGTCAATACTAGATACCATTAGAAAATGTATATATGACTGCATTCTAAGAAAAAAAGTGACATTTTACAGTACATTGAATACCTGAATTCCAAACAAAATCTCTGAACTCCATTAATTATTTATCCATGCCAGTAAAAAATTGTATGTGCTATAACTCAATCATTATCTGATGGATTCAAAAATTCTAAAAGTTTGGAGTACCTTCATCCACTGTCCAACTGTTGCATTTATTATAATTGTTGTTAAAACCTTTTAACAATTTTGATGACCATTGCTAGCCTAGATGAAAAGAGCTGCTTGCAAACATGGCAGACTCAACAGATTGCACTTGGCTGCCATGCCATGCCCCTGGCGTGGAGTAGACTAGTTCCCAGAGTTATTTGGAGAGAGATTTTATCCGCTTTCTCACTCAGCCATTCAAACAAACAACATTTGTTTCAATGAGAGGGAATTCAACACTAGTTTATGCCCATTAGAGGTAATGCCACTAAAAAAAAGTCACATTTACACATTCTGGGGTGGATGGATGGAGGAGTGTGTGTGTGTATGCTTGCGTGTGTCTGTGTTGTCAGTAGTCTGGGATGCTCCAACTTTACTCTGGTTGGTAAATTGACAATTTCAATAAACGATACAAAATCACATATTTACGCACATCCCAATGAGCTTGTCATTACTTAAACTGTGCTGTATAACTCAAATAAACATGAAAGGGCAGGTGTGGTGGGAATTGATTTTGATAGGCTATGTTTTTAATTGGCCATTTATTAAGTTCCTTGTTTTCTTCAAAATAACTCCCAAGTTGAGACAACCTCAAAACCAGCGACTCATTTCGACCAGATGTGTTTGTGCACCGGTTCCAAATACCTTTTCTACTTTCCAGCCTGCATAAAAGGCGCACTGTCTGGGGAATTCGGATGTGGCCGGCCTACATGGCAAACACAAATGAGATGCTTATGTAATGGTGACGTTCTTCAGTTAAGGTCCCTGATATGTCTGGCCTCCGGTCTTTAGTGTCATCTAGACCAGCGTTTCCCAAACTCCGTCCTCTGGACCCCAAGGTGTGCACGTTTTGTTTTTTGCCTTAACACTACACAGCTGATTTAACTGAGCAAAGCTTGATGATTAGTTGATTATTTGAATCAGTTGTGTAGTGCTAGGGCAAAAACCAAAACGTGCACCCCTTAGGGTCCCGAGGACAGAGTTTGGGAAACCCTGGTCTAGAAAAACCTTAGAGGCATCATCATTTGCCAACCAACACGTGACAGTGGATCTGTTTGCCATTTACAGGGGCAAGGTAAAAGAAAAACGACTGAAAGCTGACCAGGGCTTCATTTGTATACATATTGTTAGCTACACAGAGCAAGTCCTGCATTTGACAGCCGCTTCTTTCACTCCAATCCAAACCTGGCTAGTCAGCTGCGCGTGATTTGCCACTCTGCCTGGCAGAAGGTTCTGACAAGCCCTTGTGCTCTAGGCTGTGCTACAGGTCAAGAGCAACGCGGAAATTATTAGTCGTTCTCCGTTTTCACCATAACAACTTGATTAATTTGAATAAAGATGCTTACAATCGAAATCCTATACTTTTGTGCCAAGAGAATAGTAGACGGCTTGGCTTTTAATCCTCCATGTCTAGCGGTGGAATGGAAGCCTAGGTCCTACCATGTACTGTACGTGTAGGCTAATAAAACATTTAAAAATGTCTTAATGAGGACAGAATTCAACAGAACTTTTGTTCTCTTCCACTACTACAAATATATTCAAATATGATAAATAAAATGGTCAACATTGTTTCGTAAAGATCTGAAACAATATTTTGATGCTACAGTTTGAGAATTAAAAGATGGTTAAATGCCTATGGATGTTAGGACCTACTGTAGGCTATAGGCCTATGTAGGCATATGCCGGACAATATAGCCTTTAAATCAGAGGTGAGACGAAAGGAATGTCGACTTGATGCCAAACTTCAGTCATATCTTTGAACACATTAATTACCGCACATTTCCTCACCGTCGTTATTTACGCCAGCGTTTCTGACTCAAACTGTTTTATGGGCTTTTAACCGTGTAAAAACAAGATGCTTATCCCGATAGAAAAGCATTCATTAATCAAGTCGTTCTTTCAGTTTTAAACTCAACGTAGGTTTGAACCATAACACTGCCGTGGATAAGACGTGGTCAGGCTTTGGAAACATTGGAGTTGTCGGTTCATTAATTACATGTAGGCTAATTATAGTAATTCGATCCTTGAAAAAAATGTTTGCTTTTCAGCCTTTCCAGACGTTGAAGCAAATATAGACAAACGGGTAAAAAAGGAAATTAGTAAAACGTTTTCGTCAGGGGAGAATAGCAGCCTATCTTTCCATCGATATGAAGGTTATTTGTCTAATATGTGTGCATCCACGGTGATATTTTTATTACCTTTGGTCTTGGACCCAACCTGGCAGCTTGGTCGCATAGACTAGACGTAACATAGTAAACGTAAATCCGTCCCTGAAATTAGAATGATATGTTACCTTTGGTATGGTTAAATAAGGCAGATAGTTACTTAAGGCACAAACGAAAGTAGGGTGGATGGGTGGGTGTATAACGCCCAAAGGTTGTGAGTTCGAGTCTCATCATGGACAACTTCATAATTTTAGCTAATTAGCAACATTTCAACTACTTAACCTAACTCCTAAACTTCACCTTAACCCCTAACCCTTAGCCGAGCTAACGTTAGCCAGCTAGCTAGAATTTGTAACATATCATAAAATTTGCTAATTGGTAACATATTGCACCTTTTGCGAACTCGTTACGTATGATAAGTTTAGCAAATTCGTAACATATTGTACGTTTTTCAAATTTGTACCATAACACGAATTGAAATTCGGAACATATCATATGAAATGGGTGGTAGATATCAACAAATTCATACATACCATATAAAACGTAACATATCATAATAAACTGAACATGTAAAGTGTTGGTCCCATGTTTCATGAGCTGAATTAAAAGATCCCAGAAATGTTCCATATGTACAAAAAGCTTATTTCTCTCATATTGTTGCATGTTGCATTTATATTTTTGTTCGGTGTAAATGGAGGGTCCTGGATTTACGTACAGAATAATATGAAATACTCAGACCAAGTTTAGCCTGGAATAGTTGTCAATTGCAATAACATCTGTGATGACTTAAGCATAAATTATTTCAACGCCTTGTTAAATTTCGGAACCCTCTATTTGAGGCAGCAGAGTAGGGGACAATGAGCCTTTGATAGAAGAAAAGGTAGCCCTGTGAACAAAGCAAAGGACACTGCTTTGTGTGACTTCTGCATCAGAAATAAGACTGTTGCTTGTCTGTGCTGAAAATGGGCAGGCTTGCAGGTCAACGTTTAATATTTAATCAGAACATTCCAGAAATGAATTCAGAATATGCCTCAGTGAAATGTATGGGCAATGTTGGATGTAGGCTATTTCCCTCATTTATTAAGATGGCATAGAACCATTCTCTTTTAGTCCGTCGGCTGGGCCTATGGAGCATACTGTAGGCCTATTATAGAAGATGATACAATTGTCCATCACCTCCCACCACGAGTTCACCTGTCTTATGTTAGCACTAACTGTGCGTTTATACTAGGAAGCAGCGTCGCACGGTGAAACATCGGAAGCCACACATTTTTAATGGAAGGAAAGCGAGAGAAGTGGAGTGGGGAGGGGACCTGAACCCGAGGGAGCTGAACAGGGCAGGACTAAAGTCGGAGAAAGCTGAACTTTATTTAAATTGAAGAAAATCCATTATTTAAATATTGCAACGGGAGTGACAAATCGAAGCTCACCATAGCTTCCAACCTCTACTAGATTGGTTGACAATAGCTGTTGATACCTATCACCAGGGGCGCAACTTTCACTGGGGACGGGGGGGACATTTTGAAATGACACTTTTGTCCCCCCCAGTTTTATCATTTGATTGTGATAGAAAACGAGACAACGGTGTGCTTTAGGACCATGCGAACGCCTCCGAGCAGTCGGGTAGTCTGTTTGGAGTGTTTATCCGACTGGATTAAAAAATGTAATTAAATAAATAAAAATTATGTCCCCCCACTTCTAAAACTAAAGTTGTGCACCTGCCTAGCACTACCTAGCTTGCCTGCTAGCAACCACATGAGGGTGAGGCTAGAGTGGCCAAAGATTGTCTACTATATCGAAAAGATAGTCAAGTGACCGCTCTAACAATGGAAATACATGTACACTACCGTTCAAAAGTTCAGGGTCACTTAGAAATGTCCTTGTTTTTGAAAGAACAGCACATGTTTTGTCCATTAAAATAACATAAAATTGATCAGAAATACAGTGCAGACATAGTTAATGTTGTAAATAACTAATGTAGCTGGAAACGGCAGATTTTTTATGGAATATCTACATAGGCATACAGAGGCCCATTATCAGCAACCATCAATCCTGTGTTCCAATGTTGTGAACTGAAGATCTCGTACAACTGTGTACTACTCCCTTCACAGATCCGCAAAAACTGGCTCTAACCAGAATAGAAAGAGTTGTAGGCCCCGGTGCACAACTGAGCAAGAGGACAAGTATATTAGAGTGTCTATTTTGAGAAACAGATGCCTCACAAGTCCTCAACTGGCAGCTTCGTTAAATAGTACCCGCAAAACACCAGTCTCAACATCATCAGTGAAGAGGCAACTCCAGGATGCTGGCCTTCTAGGCAGAGTTGCAAAGGAAAAGCCATATCTGAGACTGGCCAATAAAAATAGAAGATTAAGATGGGCAAAAGAACACTGACACTGGACAGAGGTACTCTGCCTAGAAGGCCAGCATCCCGGAGTCGTCTCTCCACTGATGACGTTGAGACTGGTGTTTTGCGGGTGCTATTTAATGAAGCTGCCAGTTGAGGACTTGTGAGGCATCTGTTTCTCAAAAACAGTACGTTCATCTCTAGGAGACAGAACGCATCTCCTTCCTGAGCAGCATGACGGCTGCGTGGTCCCATGGTGTTCATGCTTGCATACTATTGTTTGTACAGATGAACGTGGTACCTTCAGGCGTTTGGAAATTGCTCCCAATTTGCTCTTCAATTTTTTTTCTGAGGTCTTGGCTGATTTCTTTTGCTTTTCCCATGATGTCAAGCAAAGAGGCACTGAGTTTGAAGGTAGGCCTTGAAATACATCCACAGGTACACCTCCAATTGACTCAAATTATGTCAATTAGCCATCAGAAGCTTCTAAAGCCATGACATCATTTTCTGGAATTTTCCAAGCTGTTTAAAGGTACAGACAACTTAGTATATGTAAACTTCTGACCCACTGGAATTGTGATACAGTGACCTGTAAGTGAAATAATCTGTCTGTAAACAATTGTTGGAAAAATGACTTGTGTCATGCACAAAGTAGATGTCCTAACCGACTTGCCAAAACTATAGTTTGTTAACAAGACATTTGTGGAGTGGTTGAAAAACGAGTTAATGACTCCAAACTAAGTGTATGTAAACTTCCGACTTCAACTGTAGATATTCCATAAAAAATATGCCATTTCCAGCTACAATAGTCATTTACAACATTAACAATGTCTACATTGTATTTCTGATCAATTTGAATGTTATTTTAATGGACAAAACATGTGCTTTTCTTTCAAAAACAAGGACATTTTTAAGTGACCACAAACTTTTGAATGGTAGTGTACATGTCCTCAAAGATGGAAGGCAGGCAGTAGGAGGCGAGATCATTCTAGCCAATTAGAGGGCAGATAAGTCTTTGAACAACAGGCCATAGAGATAGATAGAAGACATCATTTATCTGTGCCATTATACCATCTGTGACAGCATGGGCAGCACCATTGAGGCTGTCTCCATTTCAAAGTAGTCAATTTTCTTCATTGGCTGATTGCTCCCAATTTGTAGGAATCCCCATCTAGATGGGTACTTTAAAATGGTGGAAGCCCTCAATGGCAATGTCCATGCTAAAATTGATTGTACCCATGAGTCTTCTATGACAACAGGCAAAACTCCAATATAAAGTCATTTTTTTCAAAGTTGCCGAAATGCCTGCTTACATCAGTGCAATCGTAACAACCTAACCATTATGAAACTTGTATTCAATCAAATTATCCTCACGTAGCAAATTAGCAATATTTGTTTTGCTGTTGACCAAATTCAACACTCTCATTGACATCCATACAAATTCCTCACTTCGTGGGCTTTATTTTGGTGGACAGATTTTGGGCTGCTGTGGCTAGACGAGTGCTCGCTTGTAAAGTGTAAACAGCTGGTAAGCGTTCGTTTCCTAAGTCGCTTGGAACAAATGAGTGCTCCTAACTCTTGATGGAGTGTGGCATATAACAGCATGACACATAACTGAATAGAGCCTTCCCACTGCACAAACTGGTTGAATCAATGTTGTTTCAACGTAATTTGCTAACGTATTGTGACGTGGAGACTACGTGGGAAATAGATTGGATTTGAAAAAAGTCATGAACTTTTTTGGGGCATTTGAAAAAAGTCATCAACTGTTTTGAGTGACATTTCGACCACAGGAATATGTTATCATGGTAATCAATTTAACAGACAAACTATAAAATATGTTGCATTTGTAGCTTTGAAACAATGTCAGATATTCAACGTTATATCCACTGTCAGAGAAAAACAGTAGGCTGGATAGCACCTCCCACTGGGGGGGGGGGGGTGATATATCTACATCTATTCATTTGGTCTTCTATCCAGTGTTTTAACCAAGCCCAGCGCTGCTTAACTTTGATATTGTCACTGACTACTAGCAGTGTGCTATATTGCGAATGATAAGATCTCACTGTTGCTATTGAAGTCATTCCAAAGGGTAGTTTTAACAGGAGCAAATTAAATGTAACCATCTTTTAAGTCGTACAGTATATCAATGATAATATTTTTACAATTTAGTCATTTAGCAGATGCTCTTATCCAGAGCGACTTACAGGAGGATTATTTAAGATACCCTTGAAGAGGTAGGGTTTCAGATGTTTTCAGAAGATGGGCAAGGACTCTGCTGTCCTAGCTTCAGGGGAAGCTAGTTCCACCATTAGGGTGCTAGGACAGAGAAGAGCTTGGACTGGGCTGAGCGGGAGTTGCCCTCGCGTAGGGGTGGGAGGGTCAAGAGACCTGAGGTGGCAGAACAGAGCGTTTTGGGTTGGGCTGTAGTGTTTGAGCATAGCCTGAAGGTAGGGGCAGTTCTGCAGGTAAGCACCATGCTCTTGTAGTGGATGCGAGCTTCAACTGGAAGCCAGTAGAGTGAGCAGAGGAGCAGGGTGACATGAGAGAACTTGGGAAGGTTAGACGAGTGCCGCTTGTAAAGTGTAAACAGGGGGGCTGCTGCGTTCTGGATAAGTTGCAGGGGTTTGATGGCACAAGTGGTGAGCCCAGCCAACAGCGAGTTGCAGTAGTCCAAACAGAGAACAAGTGCCTGGATTAGGACCTGCGCTGCTTCCTGTGTGAGGTAGGGTCGTACTCTAAGGATGTTGTAGAGCATGAACCTGCAGGAGCGGGTCAGTGACTTGATGTTTGCAGAGAACGACAGGTTGTTGTGTGGTGTGCATAGCCTGAGGCGCTCAGCCTTGAGAGAGTGGACAGGAGGATCTGATGGTTCACGGTGTCAAAGGCAGCGGATAGATCTAGTAAGATGAGAATAGAGGAGAGAGTCAGCTTTGGCAGTGTGTAGAGGACAGACCTCACTAGTCACAGGATGTCATCTGGCGAGAGAGGGGAGAAAGAGGTCAAGGCATAGGGTAGTTCTGTGTGAGTTAGACCAGTGGACTCAATAGCTGAGTGAATGAGTAGTGGATGTCGTCAAGTGATTGACAAAGTCATCCACAGAGGGGGAGGGGGAGGAGGATTAAGGAGGGAGGAGAAGGTGGAAAAGAGTTTCCTAGGGTTAGAGCTTGAAGCTTGATATTTAAAGTGGTATAAAGTGGCTTAAGCAGTGGATACAGTTGGAAGAGAAGGTAGATAGGAGGGAGTGGAAGGATGATATGTCCTACGGAAGTTTAGTTCTCCATTTTTTGCTACGCTGCCCGCAGCCCTGTTCTGTAAGCTCGTAATGAGTCACTCAGCCACGGAGCAGGAGGGGAGGGCCGAGCCGGCCGGGACGAAAAGGGACAGTGCGAGTCATAGCATGCCTAAAGGGAAGAGAGTTAGGGTTGACGAGGTAGAATCAGGAGACAGAAGATAGAAGGATTTAATAGAAGGGAGAGATGATAGGATAGAAGAGGAGAGAGTAGTGGGAGAGAGAGAGAGCGAAGATTGTGACAGTGCATGACCATCTGGGTAGGGGCTGAGTGGTTAGGGTTGGAGGAAAGGGAGACAGAAACTGAAAAAGCACTGATCAGAGACCTGGAGGGGGGTTGCAGTGAGATTAGTAGGCGAGCAGGCTCTAGTAAAGATGAGGTCAAGCATATTGCCTGCCTTGTGAGTTGGAGGGGATTGGGAAAGGGTGAGGTCAAAAGAGGCAAGGAGGGGAAAGAGAAAGTTAGAAAGAAATTAAAGGCAGATGTCGGAGGGTTGAAGTTTCCAAGTACGAAGAGCGGTGAGCCATCGTCAGGAAATGAGCTTATCAAGGTGTCAAGCTCATTGAAGAACTCTCCAAGGGCACCTGGTGGGCGATATAACAATAACGTTAAGCTTGAGTGTACAAGTGACAGCATGGAATTCAAATGAGATGGACAGGTGAGAAAATCTCCACTTAGGAGAAATGAGTAGACCTATGCTACCACCGCAACGACCACATACTACTGGACTATGAGAGAAAACATAGATGAAGAAAGAGCAGCTGTAGTAGCAGTGTTCTCTGGGGTGATCCATGTCTCCATCAGGGACAAAAAGTAAAATGACTGAAGGGCAGCATAGGCTGAGATGAACTCAGCGTTCTTCAACGCAGATCGGCAGTTCCAAACGTTGCCAGAGACCCGGAATTCCACATGGGTTGTGCGCGCAGGGTACACTAAATTAGAAGGGTTGCAGCCAAGGGGTGGGGTGTGTCTGTAAGGCCTACAGGTAGAGGTGTGAACAGGTATAGAAAACACACATAGTTGACGAAGCTAAAAAAAAAAAAGATCAGAATGAGAATCTGTAAATAACTAGGTAAGATACTCAAGTGAGAGGGTGGTGTGACTACCTCCTTTGTTTCCTTGAATAACTCAGCAGGACATCTCGGCAAAACCGTCTTTGTTCCCACCACTGACACGACCGCCGCTTACAGCTGCCGCAGAGAAACCAGAGGAGACTGAATAAATAACAATAATTGTTGATTGCCTAGGAGAGGTGAAACCACTCCCCCTCCAATACACACTGATTACCAAAACAAGTCCCTCATTGCCCTGCCCCTTGATCCTGGTTGATGTGTCAACGACTATCTGCAAGTTATGAGCAGTCAGCAGTTCACACACCAGGTAAGCCACCGGGAAATCGTGCAGCACTTAAAATAGATCTGGATCTAAGATAGCAAAAAGACAGTGCTAGAACAGATGAAGACAAAAAAATCACTCCTGGAGATATCAGGAGTCCTCTAGCTATAGAATGAAGCTTATATTATTGAGGCCTATATAGCATTTGCGAAGTCATCAACAGCTATTGATTAAATTCAACCCAGGGTTCAACTAAAATAGACAATACATATAGGCCTAGTGTTTCAAGCTTTGGTTGATTTCAAATGTAATGTTCAAGTTAATGATTAATATGTTGGATTCACATCTCCATCTCAACCAAAAATCTATGTTAAAGAATATGCCAACATCAAATCCAACTTTTTTTAAAGTGCATTTACAGTTTGATTTGATTTGGAGACGTGAATCCAACATATCAATTATACATTTTTTGACAACCTGGAATCAAAGCCAGACTAACTCAGTGGCACAAAATCTCCTTTAAATGTTGATGTTTGGTTGCGATGACAACCAAACATAATTCAATATTGCTTTTGCTGTACAGTAAATAGCCTATTAACTTGTTGACAACTTAACAAATGATATGTTTGATTCACATCTCCAACTAAACCAAAAATAGAAGTTAAAGATTAGGATTAACCCAGTGGCTCAGATGTAGCTATTGAAGCATTAGATACATCTCTTTTAAATGTTGACATTTGGTTGCATTATCAACCAAACACTTTTATAATATAGTAAATAGCTTAAAGTTAAAGAATATCTTAGAAACTAATGTAACGGTATTTACTTTAACTTAAAATGAGTAGCACATCCGTGGCGACATTTTGAAATGTGCGTCCCTTTGAATCAGTATTTTAGGTAGGAATTGTGCACCAATATATATATATATATATTTTAAAGACTGTTATATTAAATTAAGTGCCCTTTAATATAGACCACATGGAGAATTCAATAAATACAATTTTTTTTTATGAATAAAGGCTTGCTGAAGTGCCAAAATTCTGCATTTTGACATGTCCTTCCTTCAACCATGTGTTGTCACCCACGTAATCCCAAAATGTCTCCAAGTTTCACCATCAGCCCTAGATATTGTTGTTGATTTGACAAAGATATTTCTGAAGATGATTATTTATTTGATGTGATTACTCATGTTATGCACTATGTTTAATGTAATATCAACTGCAAACCAGGTAATTTGTTTCTGCTATTAGATGAAGCATACGTTTTTGTACAAAATATCTGGCGTTGTATTCCTATTTGAACTGTGTTGTGCTTTTAAATGGTTGAAAGCGCACTGATAACACATTTAGATGGCAATTAAACCAACAATCTGACATTGTTTTTCCATTGGAAATTTGGTTGTGCCTTTAGATGGTTGAAAGCATGGTGACAACACATTGGGAATTCAATAAACTTCTGTCTGTCTTTTTGAGTGGATGAATAAAGGTTTCAATGTCTCAATCAATTATTACCCAAATGCCCAGGTTGAAATGACGTGGTGTGCCCAGTGGGTCGGTACTCTAACCACTAAAGAGAAAGCAGGCCTTGCTTTCTGCGTTTGCAATGACAAACACTCCCTTTTCAACGAAAATCGTAAAGACTGGTTAAATCAAACACTTATGTTAGAAAATGTAAACATATTTAGTAAATACATAAAAAACATATAGCAGACTCAACATTTCATTAACTTTCGCCGTAATTAGAGGCTATGTCCTTCTATCTGTCACAGGCCTAATGAAAGTAATAGACTTTGCGAATTTACTTGCTTTGTGTGGTGAACAGACCAAAAATAATAATCATGAATAAAAATAGTTTTGTTTCAGCTTGCTTTTGTTGTTTTCTAATAGCAAGTGTTAAGACAAAATGCAATAGACAAGTTGATGCAGGAAAATGATACGTGCCTGACTTGCATCAGACCATACTCAGGTTTGCTACAACATAGACTATTGCAATGGAAGCCCCTTGCATTTAAAATTCGATCTGTATTGTTGTACCAACACCCTCAACGTCATTTACTTGTCTTACGTTGCTCGTTTTGTAGGCCTATCAACGAAGTCTTAAATTGGGGGCTGTGTCGCTGGATAATTGAGAGTGCTATCATATGTTTCTGACAGTATTGTGTGGCACGAACTGAGATCTAATTATAAAGCTATTCTATTCAGATGCCACCCGGTTGACCAAGTGCTAGACGCGGGGCAAAACTGGGCATGAGGCCTCTCAAGGAACGAATGGCAAATAGTCTACGTCGTTTTCTTTGTAAATATGAGGCTACTCTTTGCTCGCTGTATAGGGAACAACTTGAGTAAAGTTTATAATTGGACACGTGTTTTTCTTCCGTCGGTAATTTGAAGATCAACTGATTCCTTTGTATCTAGCTCCGCTTTTTAAAAGGCAATGAGTGATCTATTAGGGGGGGCATGTGTCCTAATTAGGTCCTTTTCAAGCTTTTAGAATATACGCGCGCCCCCTGCTGCGAGCACCCCGCGGCCAGACATGGAAGCCCAGGGACTATTTAATACTCGGGATGTGCGCTGCGCGTGTCACACAGTCCAGAGATTACAAGTGACGTGTAGCGCACAATCAAACGGTCCTCACAAGCACTTTATTTTGAACTAGGGACTTTTAAACTAGGCACTGATTTCGTGCAGCAGGCTACACGTTTTCTCCTGCCGGGTAAAAACAGCTTATTGAATTGAACAATAAGACTTTAAAATGGAAGATGTATTATTTGACTTGGATCAAGATGGCACTACAGACTTTGATTTCTGTGGCCAGATGGACCTTAACTTCCAGTTCCAGGCCCAGTTGGACAGTCTACTCTTTGACTGCACCACGGTCACCGGCCAGCTTTCGCCATGGTCCTCGTTCGGTGGCCAGTCCATGTTCCCGGACGCGCAGCTGACCTTCACAGACCTGGACTCGCAGTCTCCCAGCCTTGGCGCCGGTGCTGAAGTGGACAGCTCCTCCGCGGACGAGACCCATGAGATGAGCAAGCGCAGGCCGCTGCGGTTTGTGCCCCATCACCCGTTCAAGATCCAGCGACACGCCGCTAATATCCGGGAGAGGAAGAGGATGCTGAGTATCAATTCGGCGTTCGAAGAGCTGCGGTGCCACGTGCCCACCTTTCCTTACGAAAAGCGCCTGTCCAAGATTGATACCCTGAGACTCGCCATTGCCTACATTGCCCTCCTGAGAGAAATATTGATATCCGGCTGCGACCCCAAGTCATATTTGGATGAATGCATGAAGAATGGTTACAAGAATCAAACCAATGCAATATGGAACACAAGCGGTGAGCAGAAAATACAAATAGCCTAATTACTGAAAAAGTATATGTTGTCAGAACCATGTTAGATTATGCAATGAGATTACACGTATAAACAATACGATTCTTTGCTTGAAAGATAAGCTTTTGAATCTGTTCCATTCAAAGATTGAAAAGCTACATAAAAACTGGTGCAAAAGCTCCTGCAATAGGCTATATCTGGCCCAATATCCCACATGGTCGTAATTATATGCACTTGCATGTAGAAATAGTCAACAGGATAACTGAGAATGTGTAATGGCTATGACTTGACCAAATAGTCTATCACAGTAGACTCCCACTGGGCACAAACTGGTTGAATCCATTTTGTTTCAATGTAATTTGTCAATTTATTGTGACTTGGAAAATGTGGAAAATACATTGGATTTGAAAAAAAGTCATCAACATAAACTATTGTTTTAAAGGGTGACATTTCAACCCCAGGATTATGTCATTTTGGTAACCAAATTTCAACATAGCCGAACCTCACGTAAAATATGTTGAATTTGTACTTTTAAAACAATGTTAGATCTTCAACATTATATCCACGATCAGGCAAAAATGGGCTGGGCAGCACCTCCTACTGGAGAATTGATCTATCTGCAGCTACCCTTTGGTCTCCCATCCAGAGTTTTAACCAAGCCCAGCTATGATATTTGTCACTGACTATTATTACCAATGTGCTATTTGAGAGATATCCACTTAAAAACGAAATATAGTCACTGTTACAATGGAAGTCATTCCAAAGGGTAGGTTATACAGAGCAAATGGTATGTTATCATACTTTATGTCAAATGTCATCAATTATACTATTTAGGCCGGTATAGCATTTGCAAAGTCATCAACAGCTATTGATTACATTTAATCCAGGATTCAACAAAAAATAGACAATACATATGCCTAGGGATTCAAAGCACTGGTTGATTTAAAATGTTATGCTATTTAGTGATATTTAATTGTGTTTTGGTTGTCAATGCAACCAAATATCAACATTTGAAGGAGATTTTTCTTCTGCGTGGATAGCACATTTTGAGGTTACTGTAACTATACATGTCTTCTTATGTAATCATGCATGTTCAAGATAGAATGCGTAGGTTGTTGGCTCGTCGCAGGTCTGGGGAGATCTTCACAATTGCTGTAATAATCTGCGCAATCCAGGTAATATGGTTCTGCACAACATATCGGACATTGTGTTCCCAGTTGAACTTTGCTGTGCTTTTAAATGGTTGTAAGCGCAGTGATAGACATTTGGGTGACAACTAAACCAAAAATCCGTCATTTTTTTTCTCCATTGGAATTTGGTTGTGCTTTTAGATGGTTGAACGCAGAGTAAGAACACATTGGAAATTCAACTCACCTTTGGCTGTCTTTTCTCGTGTTCGTCTTATTTCTATTTCTCGTGTGTTTTTATTCTACTTTACTTGTTAATAATTTATTTTTTATAGTATTGTTGCGTTGTTGGGAAAGAGCAAGAAAGGCATTTCACTGTACTAGTGCACGTGACAATACAAACTTTTATGGCATTACGGTAAATCTATATTTTTCCATTGGAATTCTAGTTTGTAAACCAATACTGTATATGCATGGCCCATATGTTTTATGACTTAATGTTGGGTGTGGGACATTACCAAACCCCATTCACGAAAATTGCAGACAGCAGACAGGATAGACCCAAGGAAGGATGAGGTATCCTACCAAGTGTTTATAATTAAATTAGCACATGGAGAAGGGCAGCATATGCTAATAGCCGACAGCAAACTCCAAAGCTCATTGGCTCTTAATTGAGTTTGTGTCACTTAAACAGCTTGCTTTGTTTATGTTTGTTGTGTGTTTTATTCCCAGCTGTCTCTCTCTTTGGTGTGGGTGCTCAAAGGCTCCCCTTTGCCAGAGCACAAGTATTCTCGCTGCACTCAATGGTTGGCTGTGTACCTTAGTTAACCAATTCTGTGGGGCTCCACTCCAGCCATATGGAGGGGGCATTGAGGAGTGACTGTACCCCTTTGCTCAGCCCGGACCTGCGACTTATTAAATAATCATTAAAATGTATCTAAAGATGTATCTAAAGCCCCATGTTGCCCTGCTTTTGTCCCGTCTCACTCTAGATCTGACAGCCCGGCTCTCCTGGATAAAGTGGGATTAACTCAGGATGGAGCGACCCAAGTACTAGGGGGGGGGGGGGTATTTACGCCCCCTTCTCTGTCCGTGTCAATGGCAGCATCACATCAGGGGCTGAGTGACATCTGCAGACTTCTCACCAGGTCGTGCACCTCTCTCTGCAGCCATCCGCGCCCCTCACAGCTTTTAATATTTGAATGTGTTGTGGATTGGTAATTGAGGGCCAGTGTTTCTCTGGAGTTGCCCGTTGTTTTACAGTGAATGGGGGACCGGGGCCAGACTCAAGCCCATGGGGATGGTGCTTGTCACAGGGGAGAGAAGCAGGCTGGCATGGGACTGAATTAACCTTGGTAATAAAAAAAAAAACAGAATGTATGGAGTATGATACTGAAGTGTTCATTTGAAACCTTTTGCTGTTGTTCATTAGACACTGTTACAAGGGACTTGATGATGTAAATTAGACTGTGTGACACCCACATTTCAGTAAGTTAATTTATCCCAATGAATTAATCATTGTATTTATTTAAATTAATTTATGTATTTATTCGTCAATTTGTTAATTTATTTATTATTTTGTATTGATAATTTTGGTTATTTGGTGTTATTTTGATGTATTAACATTCCTTTTTTATGAATGATTTATTCAACTTTTTTTATTTATCGTTGCTAGTTGTTTATCTTTAATCAATAATGTATTATGTCATCAAATGGACCATTTTGATAGTCATACTACTTATTATGAAGATACCTGTATATTGTTTTTCTAGTGCTTGTGAGTATTGAGGTGAAACTGTAAAGCCGGGTTGGACTGGGGAATGGATTTGTGCTTGATGGCAAATCAGGGAATTCCTAACACAATGAAATTAGGCAGTATGTTTTCTAGATTATTCCCCCCATGCTGACTGTATTCCTCTATGTTGGTTAGGAGTTTGAAACGAAGATGGAATGAATCCAACCAACCTGTGTGTATTTGTAATGGTTCCCGAAGCCCTGTTGGTGACATTGAATCTGCAGCTGTGGTGTCCAGGCCCACTGTAGAGACCTTTAGCTTTCCCCCTGCACACACACAGCAGCATTTGCTTTAGCCATTTCCCTTATGGTTAAAAGATGTACTCAGGTGACTCCACATTCTGTTCCCACTTAGCTGGCTCTATTCACTGGGACCAGCTTAAGGCCTCACTGACACTGTCACTGTAAATGACTCTCAATGTCATCATGTAATCCATGATACTACGTATGGTTTAGTCAGGGACGTAGTAAACAGAGCCAGAAGGAGTATACCCAGTGCACACACTCCCTCTGTTCTCCTGCACGTGTACTTTTAGTGCTGCTAATGACCCTCATAGGAAACAGTTACGCAGGAACACACAGCAATATGGGAAGTCCATTTGGGTGGGGGAGACTTACGGGGGATGGCGATGAGGTTTCTCAGAGGACCCTAAATGGGAGTATGGGAGTGTCATCCCTCCCACAGGTGTGTGTCACCTGTGGATCCATTCCCACCACCTCCTTCAGGGTTACACCCTTTCTTTAACCACCACCTTACACCAATCCCCTCCATGCCCCCCCCCTCCACCCCCCACGCCATGTTACATAGACAGGGCAGGTGTTGTCTTTACTCCCCTTTGCTCTCTAGCCTACTGTACACCTGTTTTACTTGACTGGGGATGTAAATAAGTGCTTTACACTATGGACTGTGAAATAAATAACTTTGTTCGTTTCTATGGTTGTTTACTCAACTTATATTGAGCACCATTCATCACAACAACAACAGCCATTCATCTAATGTCACAATTCATGTAATGTACTTGATTAAACAAGTAATGTGCTTGATTATCTACTGATCTTGGAGGTAGACTATAATTAATGACTTTAATGCTCGTTGACCACTACCTCCCTCTATTGGAAACTATTGGATAGGCATTGAGTGGTGGGGACTGGGGAGGCAACCGAACATGGAACAATCTTTCAACTACAGGACAGTGACGCTTTGTAGATTACGGTAGGAAAAATATGTAGAAATTCAGAAAATGTCAATCACACACACAATCAAGCCTTTTCCTGGGATTTTTAGTCTGCGGTCATTAAAAAAATTGATGTTTTATTTGCCCATCCCATAACTTTATTTTACATTTTTGTTTTTACAGGTATTTTGTTACATATACAATTTACATACATTTTTACATACATGGTTGGCCTACTTTAATACACAGTATTGCATAGCATAAATATCGTTTTTTTGATATACACATTACACAATAGTGCAGAAGGCCTACTCCAGCCTTTTACTTTGATGAAGTAGGCTAGGCTAGAAAATATGTCTACTTACTCATGATCTCGGTCATTAAATATAAGGGGAAATCAGCTAATAATTTATAAGAGTGGAATAAATTGACATTATTGGACAAAGAGAAATGATAACTTGATGGACATTCAAATTCTATCTACCAGTGTTTTCTGTACTGAACTTAAAAATAAAGTAATCATAAACCTCTAAGGGCTCTGGTCAATCTGTATCCCTGAAGCGTTACAGATAGCGAGCTACAAATGTAAAGGTAATTTCCTATTAAGCCTACATCTGCAGCGTTTACCTTGAATACAATCTCTGCGAAGGCGGGAACATTGCTTTTAATTTTCAATCACGCTGTAACGCTGCATTTCCGCGATACGGATCGAATAGAGCCCTAAATTACTGACTATGACCCTGACCCTGGCCCCAACAGCACGCCTAGCCTAGAATGCCTTTCGTATGAGACAAGTGAGCAAAGGAAAATTCCGAGGTCCACTGCAAGCATGTCCAGTCAAGCCTTGTTCACAATACCCATAAGCACTCAGTTACGGATGTCCACAACAGAGTGGAATCACAACGGCCCACTTGCGTTTGAAGGCTCCATTGAGAGACGGATTCCACATACTTTATGTGATAGCTAGCAACTTGTAAACAATTATCCATTCCTATAAGTGAGTACTATTTGAATAGTAGTGCCTCCTGTTTTAGTTTATTGTTGTGATGGTAATGGAATTTGTTTTTTTATGCTAATTATTAGGTAGAAGTCGCTAGCTAGTGATATTTTCAACCTAGCTTTTAGCTAGCCAGCTGCTCTGCAGCGCAACCTAGCTTGACTTGCTATAAAGTTAGAGAAACAAGTTGAGGAAAAAGTAATTAAACAAAACATGTTTTATTATCACCTGAAACAATCTATTTATCATGTCTTGAATGAAAAGGTCATATTTAGCAATCTCCCAAAATAAATGCGATCTTTACGAGCGACAGGATCTCCTCCGTCTTGTGTTACAAACACTACACGTGCCAATTCAGTAGCGTGGTAAAATGTCGTGAACATGACGTTTGGCATAATGAAATACGTCACGATGTGTATGGGGCACCAGTCTGTGGATTGCATCAAGACTTGTCCAGTTTATTTTTGCGTCCAATGCTTGTTTGTTGATTTAACATCCGGTTTAGTCCTACCAAAATGGACAAACTCCATAAAGTCTCGAGCACTGGGTTGCTAGTTTGCTGTGGGCTGACAGGTGTGTTTATCGGGCGACCTCGTGAAACCCCGGGCCTCCAACCTGTGTAAATATAATTAGCGCCTCGCATTCTGTTGAGCGACACGGGGATCCAAAGGAAGTAGAGCGAAACGCCTGTAAAAAAATGCTACACATCTCCGGGAGAATGAAAATGAAGTTGTCAATTCATCAGTCGGCTACAGTATGGAGGGTTCGATCTGGATTGGGGTAAACCCCTTTTAACAATCTCGAAGCAGTTTCCCTGTCACAATAGGACATGCTCAGACTGCTTATAAGTGTATATGCAGGATGATAGAAAATGCCAATGTTTATTTTAAGAAAAGGCCTATTGGTTAGGCCAGGGCTTCTGATATGTTTTATGTTTGAACCTGAAATAATAATGCAACAACAGCACACAAAAAAAGTACATGATAGAAACACAATTTGAATATTAGTATGAGATAGGGTAAGAGTTGTACTAAGCTCATAAAGCATTTACAGCCCATTCTTCAAGAAAGAATAGGTATTATTAATTGAAATAACCATTGTGGCTTTTAGTAGACTGTGACGCCCCAATTCACTCACAGCGACATTGTTCTGTAACTGGGTTCCATCATATGGCTCTAACTTGTTATACTTCTCTCGGAAGGGCAAAACATCAGCTGCCAGGAAAGGGCTGCTTTTGGAACTGTTTATTGGTGTAAGAAGAAAAATATGGCCGGCATGGCTATACTTACATGAAACCCGCTCATGGAAGGGATTCCGTGCGATGTCGCACACAGGTCTTAAGTGAAAGAAGAAGTCTATGGTAATGGGGGCATGTAGCCGAGCGGTTAAAAGTGATGGGCCAGTAACTGAAAGGTGGCAGGTTTGAATCCCTGAGCTGACTAGGTGAAGTATCTGTCGATATGCCCTTGATCGGGGCACTTAACCCTAATTGCTCCTGAAGTCGCTCTGGATAAGAGCGTCTGCTAAATGACGTAAATGTAACATCAAACTGCATCTGGGCTTACTTCCCATCCAAATGAATCTTCGATCACTCTGATGTTCAACGTCTATTCTTTCCATCCTCCTACTCAAGCACAGTCCTCAGACAATTCGTCTTTTACAACTCCCCATGAAATGAGTTGCTTTCTACAAAGGCTATGTTCAATACGCATTTTTTTATCTGGACTGCAGGCCCAAAAGTCACTCCTGGGCCAGCAGTGATAGGCAGTCTTACAGACTGTGGCTTTAATAGGAAACCAAGTGTGTGTGCCAAGGAAATTAAATGCATAAAAGCTTTTAATTTTTTTTATAAAGACCATTTCAGAACTCACAATATTACAAATAACAAAACATTTCATGAGGATGTCCTAAGTTACAATTAAGTTAATACATTTGATTCAAACCATTTAATTAAGAAATAACAGCATCACAAATACCTGAAGTAATTTGTAAAGGCGAGAACGGAAGAACCATTTGATGAAGCAGAAGCCGAAGAGAAATGCTGACTCCACACCAGACCGACCGGTGGCCAGTCGGTCTACGCCTCTTTAATAGCTGTGAAACGCTAGTTAAATACCTCATCTGCTTTTCTCATTACCATTCCTCTTCACAGGGCCGCTGTGCTGCTTTAGCCTGGGAGCTAATAACTCAGAGTGGTGTGTGGGGAAAGCCTGCTGTCGTCTTTACAATACGTCTCGGGGCCCTTTGCTGATGGGGCCGAACGGCGGGGGGCCCCATTTGAAGTATTCTCAGACGAGCATTGGGACCTTCAATAATTTCCTCTTTGGATTGGAATCACAGCTCTCCTGGTGCCCAGCGCAAACACTCTAAGCAGAGAGTCTAGATAAACAGAGACGCTTTAAGGCTTTTCTAGTTGTTAAGCACTTAGAGGGCTGTAAGCAATTGTAGCAGTAGTTGCTTGTAATGCTAGTCCAGCCTGGATAGAGAAATTGCATGTTAGCATGTCCATACAGCCATACTTTTACACAGTGTGTGATTTTATTATGAAGTGATCATATTGGTGTCTGGATTGAGCTCCACAAGAGTGAGGTTTATTGTGCTGTAGACAATGCAGAAGTCCACTCAACTCCTTATACAAGGCCTAAGGATATGGGCCTGGGGTGTAGGCTAGGTGATATGTAAGGAGCTGGGACTGACAGTTTACTGTAAGTGTTACCTCAGTGTTGACATCCGCTGACGACGACCCCATCTTCACCCCTACGTCTTAGCCAATCAGCAAAGCAAACAGGTCCCATGTTTGCCTATAGTCTTTAGTTTGGTCATCTCCCCTTTGGCCCAGTCCAGCCCAGCCTTAGCCTTCCAGATCACCTAGGCACTGTGTACCTAAACAGGGCACAGTTAACCTGGGCCCAGCAGCTATGCTTACCCTGCTAACCTTGGCACCAGGGTCACAAATGCAATGCTAATTATGCTAGCTGTGTTAGTGCAGGAGGCAGAGGAGTGAACTTCCCCCTGTCAGAACCCTACTGACCGTTCCCTCTCCATTCCCTCTCTCACTCTCTTACTTAATTAGTCTTTGACTCTCTGTCCCATCAGCAAGAAACCCTCTATTCCAGACGGTGTTTGAAGTTGGGTTCAGATCCTGGAGGTTGTACATGCATAATGAATATAATTGCGTTTTCGCCAACATAATTGCTCTGGCAACACCGTTTTCTTTAACTGTCAAGTCAATGAAACGTGTTTGAGTTGGGTGTGAGTTGAGTCTCACTGTGGGGGGAAGCAAGGGGAGAAAGTTCATGACTTTGCACTAGGGCCCCACTTTCAGTGGAGAGAAATACCAGTTCGATTTTCTCAATCCCGAAAGCAATATGCACAGACAATAGGTACAAAGTTTTAGTTTTTTATAACATGTATGCCTCAAACATTGTTACCATGGCCAAGTGAAGCATTTTGATGGAAGTATCCCAAAAGTTTCTCCAATATATTCTCATTTAGCTACAGTCTCTAAGTTACACATTTCTTGCAAACTACTGATAAAACAGATAGACATATTAGAAGTAACTAGGCAGATTTTTGTTTTTGTTGATCTATTGACTTTTTGACAAGTCCCTTTTTTGGGCCCAATATGCTAGACTTCAACATTGGGCACAGTCAGCATATCCTGACCTGAGTGTAACTCAACAGTGAGGATAGGCTTATTGCACATAGAATGGGAAAATTCCCACCTATTTTGCTCTATATACCCCTGAATGTACTGGAGGCCTCTGAGGGCGTCTGGCACCCCGGGCCCCTGTCCACACTGGAGATTGAACATCTATGAGAAACCTGCATCATATTAAACAATCCTAAATGCTTCAAGCTGTTACACACATTGTTACATACTGCTCCTATACGTTTCCACTTCACAATAACAGCACTTATCAGTTGACCGGGGCAGCTCTAGCAGGACAGAAATTTGGTGAACTGACTTGTTGGAAAGGTGGCATCCTATGACGGTGCCACATTGGAAGTCACTGAGCTCTTCACTAAGGCCATTCTACAGCCAATGTTTGTCTATGGAGATTGCATGGCAGTGTACTCGGTTTTATACATCTGTAAGCAATGGGTGAGGCTGAAATAGCCAAATCCACAAATGTTGTATATACAGTGGGGCAAAAAAGTATTTAGTCAGCCACCAATTGTGCAAGTTCTCCCACTTAAAAAGATGAGAGAGGCCTGTAATTTTCATCATAGGTACACTTCAACTATGACAGACAAAATGAGAAAAAAAAATCCAGAAAATCACATTGTAGGATTTTTAATGAATTTATTTGCAAATTATGGTGGAAAATAAGTATTTGGTCACCTACAAACAAGCAAGATTTCTGGCTCTCACAGACCTGTAACTTCTTCTTTAAGAGGCTCCTCTGTCTTCCACTCGTTACCTGTATTAATGGCACCTGTTTGAACTTGTTATCGGTATAAAAGACACCTGTCCACAACCTCAAACAGTCACACTCCAAACTCCACTATGGCCAAGACCAAAGAGCTGTCAAAGGACACCAGAAACAAAATTGTAGACCTGCACCAGGCTGGGAAGACTGAATCTGCAATAGGTAAGCAACTTGGTTTGAAGAAATCAACTGTGGGAGCAATTATTAGGAAATGGAAGACATACAAGACCACTGATAATCTCCCTCGATCTGGGGCTCCACGCAAGATCTCACCCCGTGGGGTCAAAATGATCACAAGAACGGTGAGCAAAAATCCCAGAACCACACGGGGGGACCTAGTGAATGACCTGCAGAGAGCTGGGACCAAAGTAACAAAGCCTACCATCAGTAACACACTACGCCGCCAGGGACTCAAATCCTGCAGTGCCAGACGTGTCCCCCTGCTTAAGCCAGTACATGTCCAGGCCCGTCTGAAGTTTGCTAGAGAGCATTTGGATGATCCAGAAGAAGATTGGGAGATTGTCATATAGTCAGATGAAACCAAAATAGAACTTTTTGGTAAAAACTCAACTCGTCGTGTTTGGAGGACAAAGAATGCTGAGTTGCATCCAAAGAACACCATACCTACTGTGAAGCATGGGGGTGGAAACATCATGCTTTGGGGCTGTTTTTCTGCAAAGGGACCAGGACGACTGATCTGTGTAAAGGAAAGAATGAATGGGGCCATGTATCGTGAGATTTTGAGTGAAAACCTCCTTCCATCAGCAAGGGCATTGAAGATGAAACGTGGCTGGGTCTTTCAGCATGACAATGATCCCAAACACACCGCCCGGGCAACGAAGGAGTGGCTTCGTAAGAAGCATTTCAAGGTCCTGGAGTGGCCTAGCCAGTCTCCAGATCTCAACCCCATAGAAAATCTTTAGAGGGAGTTGAAAGTCCGTGTTGCCCAGCAACAGCCCCAAAACATCACTGCTCTAGAGGAGATCTGCATGGAGGAATGGGCCAAAATACTAGCAACAGTGTGTGAAAACCTTGTGAAGACTTACAGAAAACATTTGACCTCTGTTATATACCCTTTGTTGGCAATGACAAAGTATTGAGATAAACTTTTGTTATTGACCAAATACTTATTTTCCACCATCATTTGCAAATAAATTCATTAAAAATCCTACAATGTGATTTTATGGATTTTTCTTTCTCATTTTGTCTGTCATAGTTGAAGTGTACCTATGATGAAAATTACAGGCCTCTCTCATCTTTTTAGGTGGGAGAACTTGCACAATTGGTGGCTGACTAAATACTTTTTTGCCCCACTGTATAGTGTATGAATCGAGAGCCACTGAGAGGTATACTACAGTGAAGAATGAATCTTTGTGATTTAGTGCCTATGGTTTTATGGCCCCACCAACATATACTCACTGATATTGCCTCTTGCTTCATTCACCAAAGGGGCTTACCATAAATATAGGGTCTGATTATCAAACTGTATTGTGTGATAAGGGGCGGCAGGTAGCCTAGTGGTTAGAGCGTTGGGCCAGTAACTGAAAGGTTGGTAGATCGAATCCCTGAGCTGACAAGGTCAAAATCTGTCGTTCTACCCCTGAACAAGGCACTTAACCCACTAGGGTGTCGTTGTAAATAAGAATTTGTTCTTAACTGACTTGCCTAATAATAATTAATTTAAAAAAAAATTACCTGCATGCCACCCATATGATGTCATAGGTAAAGAAAACCTCGGGCCGGCTTCCCAGAAAACCTCGACCTGGTTTTAGTCCAGGACTAGGCTTAATATACATCCGGGAAACCAGCCCCAAGTGTATATGAAACAGAAACTCTGTTTAAACCTGGCGCCAACATGGGTCATGAGTCCTCATCTTGTCTGTTTTACACTTATAAGACCTGATCAAAATCAGTTCACAATGCATCTTTTAATCATCTACACCTGTTCAAAAATGTGGACATTATCTGGACATTTTGTCTATGAGTGGAGTCTTTCTTTCTCAACGTTTTATCTTACAGTAATCAGATTACATTTGTAACTCTAAGAGTCTATGTTCTCCGGTGTTGTCCGAACTTGTATAACCAATACCTGTGAGGACATTTTCATTGGTAATGCTGAAGAAGTCCTCCTTACTGGAAAAGAGTGCTGCAATATGGGGAAATCTCTACATTTTGTTGAAAAGCCACTTCCTCCTTGATTGGGTAATGGTTGGCAGTAGTGGTGGTGTTGGTGGTAGTCGGAGATGGACCAGCTATTGGGTAGTTCTAGCAAATGCCAGATGGGCTGGTCCATCTTTAGTCAAGCGGGCCCTGTCTAAATTGAGGAAAGTAATGGGCTGATGTGTAATCCTAGAGGAAAAAATGGGCCTGTGTGTTAGAATTGCATGGCCGATTTCTGGTCCCAGTCTTTCCCTGGTAGTAGTGATCCCTGAACAGGTGATGTTTACAGACTATAGTGTGTGTGGGGAATTGTTTACTCTCCTGATTCCCTTCATGTGTCACTCAGTGTGTCCAAGGGTGGCTAACAGAGCAAAGTTTGTCCTCAGCTGCTTGTCAAAATGACGGGACAGAAATGCTAACGTCACAGCCAGGAGTGTGTCTTTACAAGACTACTCCTCGTATTAAGTTAAAGAGGTGATACAGGGTTAGCAATTCAGTGTGCCACATCGAATGTGATGTTTAACCTTTTACTGCAGTGGGCTAAATCAGGGTCACACAGTGTTTTATTGGTCATTTTAAACAAATCTACTTTGAAACAAAAGTATACACCTCACACACATGGTTATGGGCTTAAAAAAAGAAGACACCTGTACCATGTCAGATATAGAGTGTAAATGTATTACATTTTGAGTTTGCATCCCAATAGCACACGTTATATTGATCACAGAAGACTGTAATAAAACAAAACTGTTTGACATAGAAACACCAGATTTTCGGCTTTTCCCTTTAAATAATGTTAATTAATTAGGAAATTAGGCAAAACATGAATAGCATTCCACCCATGAGGCCACTAGGTCATTTGACTGCAGGAAAGGCCTACAAGCTAAAGCAGGACATTTGTGTGTTTCAGAGTAATGACGGTACTAGGAAATGCAGGTTTGGAAAATACAAGCAATATCAATTGCAATTGCAGAGCAACAGGTATCGGTATGTGATGTGAACGGTAATCTGTTCATGGAAGCAGCAAAACCAGTAGCAACATTAAAAGTGATTGCACTGTAAGTAATTGACACAAGCAGTGCTACCGATGAAAACCAGCTGGAGCTCTTTCTCTGCTGAACATCTTTTGTTCATCTTGGTATGAAACACATGCTCCCCCTCACTCTCTCACTCACACACCATGACACATAGACACACGCGCGTGCGTGCACACACGCGGATGGACACACACACACATGGATGGATGGATGGATGGACAGCCACACTCATGTGCGCGTGTGCACACACACACACACACACACACTGTGCTCTCATCTGACTGCTTTAGATCCACTTGCCAAGATCATTTGGGGTAAGCCTTGTAAGGGTTGTGGCCCAAACCCCGAGGTAACCAATCCTGGCATGCACATGGACAGTAAAATTCCACTCATCACATAATGCCCCAACAAATCATCTCGTTCATAACCTTTCATAACACTTCCCTAACCTTTGTCAGATCTGAAGCCCTTGGCGGGGGCCAAACCCATCGATTTGGCTTTTTAGGCAGACGCTTCATAAAAGCCTTGACTGATGCCGCACATGCCGGGTCATCTTTTTATTATTATTTTTTTCCACGCCTCCCCCCGGCCACTCGTTTTCTATTTATTACCATGATCTGAAGTCAGCGTGCTGCATGCGGAGGATGTGTCTCGATTGATGTGACAGGCCTCTGTAGAAAAGATCTAGGCTTATTAAGGGGAGGCCGGGCCCATGTGGAGCTGGTTTGGAGGTGTCAGGGAGATATAAATGCGTCATTCTGCCAGGGTGAAATACGGCCCTGAGCTCATCTTTGATCTGATGCGGGTCATCTCATACACACACATGCACATACATGCATTGCAGACACACACACACACACACACGCAGATGCTCATAGGAGAGAATCACCCCTCACTCTCACCAGGATAAGGCATCAATCTAACAAGTGTTTTACAACATGAAATACAGTATAAGTCAATTATGATGCACTATAAACATTGACTTGGGTCATGATAAAGACAAAACGCCCATATAGGTTAAGTAGCTGTTGTACCATTAGCTACTGCACAAGCAACAGCTACTCTTCCTGGGGTCCACATAAAACATACAAATACATGACAAACTATAAAACTGTAATAGACAAGAGCAGCTTAAGATATTAGATTAAAAATAAAAGTAAAATAGAGTTAACTTGAATTCGCTGAAACTGCTTATTCTTGGCCCAGGACCACATTGTATAGCCCCCAGTCACTGTTTAAGATCAGCCTCTCTAGCTTAGACCCTCTCCCCTGCTCCGCCCCCCTCTAACCTAGGTAAACTGGCCTCCTGCAACCCTGCAGACATGGAGCAAAAGGTCAGGGGGCATAATCAGAGGAAATCTGTGTGTGTGTGTATGTGTGTCTTTTGAGTGCTGCCATGTCTATTGATGGTTAATGCATATTTCTAGAATGTTAAATATTACATACAGTATTTCTTCAAACCCAAGATATCATCAGCTTCAATTACTAGTGACCAAACTTGACCTTTTCGGAGAATTCCCAGAGTCGGTTTTGGGAGCGCTGGACGTGGGTAAAAGCAGTGTGACATGCATTATTACCATCCTAGTCAAAGAGATACACCAGACCCGGCACAGAGATGGCCGTACAGGCAGGGACCTTTGAGGTGCTGCCAGCATGTCCTCACACCAGGCCCACTTAACTGTGTTCAAATAATTGCGCAACTTAAAAAATGGGTCTCTGCAAAAGTACATCTGATATCCGCTTATTTCCAGTAGGCTAATGTAACAAATAATACAGTAAATGCATTAGACCTCCGTATTTGTAAGACATATAAACATGTAAACCTATATAGCTCTTTTGTCAGTAGGCTTGGCTGCATTTTCAAGTGTTGTTTATAAAGTTAATGTCAGAGCAACACAATCTCACACTCAATTCGGGCATTTTTTGTGCATTTTTGTGTGGCTTAATTTGTGTGAACATACACACACTTTTGTGCGACTTCATTCATAGGAAAATATTTTTTGGGGGGGGGGGGCAACTTCGGAACAATCTTTTGCACTGCATCTCAATGCTAGAGGCGTCACTACAGACACCCTGGTTCGATCCAGGCTGCATCACAACCGGCGGTGATTGGGAGTCCCATAGGGTGGCGCACAATTGGCCCAGGGTTGTCCGGGTTTGGCCGGTGTAGACCATCATTGTAAATAAGATTTTGTTCTTAACTGACTTCAACAAAAATTGGAAGTTATTACAGCAATGCATGATGGGCAATGGTGTTCTCCAATGCCTTTTTTTTGTCCCACATTTATTTATATAAAAAAACAAACGTGCTAACAACTCAATTTTTTTATCAACCAGATTATCATCTAAATAATAGTAGCCTTATTTTTTTGTTAATGCCAATACTGTTTTCTATGCTTGTTTTCACCTAATACTTTAGGATACTGGTGCACTTGTAGTCAGAAAGGCCCTTTTTGGTGTAGGTAAGTGTAGGCCAACACGATTTTCTTCATAACGCATTTCATATTTGTTGGCGCCTACATTACAACATTTTCTTCATAATGCATTTAGTACAAGGCTGTCTCTTATTTTTTGGTATCGATGAAGATATTTGATTGGGGAATGGTTATACATTTTTATGATGGGAAATTATAATACACACCATAATACACACACACACAGAAACACTTACAAACATATACACACACTCACTTTGTTTGTACTAATGTTATAGCCAACTCTTGACTTTTGTATGAATTTGATTTTTTATTTTATTTATTTTTTATTTTATTTACCCCTTTTTTCTCCTCAATTGGTAGTTACAGTCTTGTCCCATCGCTGCAACTCCCGTACGGACTCGGGAGAGGCGAAGGTCGAGAGCCATGCGTCCTCCAAAGCACGACCCTGCCAAGCCTTACTGCTTCTTGACACACTGCTCGCTTAACCAGGAAGCCAGTCGCACCAATGTGTCGGAAGAAACACCATACAACTGGCAACCATGTCAGCGTGCATGTGCCTGGCCCGCCACAGGAGTCGCTAGAGCGCGATGAGACAAGGACATCCCGGCCAGCCAAATCCTCCCCTATAATGAATTATTTTAAACAAAATATTTGTAGTTAGAAGTCATGTATTCATTATCTTTAAAAGTTTGCATGTTTCAGTAATGATTAACATGGTTAAATAGTCGTAAATCTCTGTTTGATTTATCTTTTGGTATATTTGGCATTTTTATACATATTCTGTGTTTCCACTGAAGAAAGCAATAAGCTATGTTCAATGTCAGCAGCAATTTCCAGTGAGAAATGTTCAGTCTGAAGCCATTTGGCTATGGGTTTCACAGCCCTATAATAATATACAAGTTATATCACATTAAAAAGGGTTTATTTACAACCTCTGGGGTACAACATGTTGGGCGAAGTGGTAAAGGAGAGTTTGTCATATAACCACTAATTTGAGTTCAGTTTTCGAAATGAGAACCAAGAGTGGCCTAGCTTCATCCTTCATGACTGGGAAAGGCCTCGATTCTAGGCAGCAGAAAATCCTCCATCCATCTCATTAGATCAAACAGGATGGATCAACAGTGATTCATATGACTGGTTTGCATCCTAAAAAAAGGATAGTTGTGTTTTGCTGCACAACACACTTACATTATGTGTCTACCCATATGATGTGGGTCATTGTCAGGTTATTTGACACAAGCTTCAGCAACAACAGAACACCATGGTTGTAATAACACTTTAAACAGGCAGTTTGTAAATGTGTAGAATGTGTTTGTTTCGGGTCCACACTGGTAAGTTAACTTATGTAAAGTAGACAGTCACAGAGGATTTTCTTCTGAATAACTGGTCAGGGCATAGCCCTTTCCATTCAGCTTCAGACAACGTTGATGTAAGGCTTGATCACACCTGTAGTGATCACTTCTATCCATCATGCCCATTGTTGCTTGTCCATTGTTCACTAGCTATATCAATGTAATTGCATCCAACACAATGTTTAAAAACAGAATGCTTCCCACCACTAGATCACTTAACTAGACGTGATCGCAACGCTGCCACCAATATAGCGGAAAAAAGTGAAAGCTTGCAACAGGGACTCTAACCGGGGCTCATACGTGGCAAAGTGAGCTCTAACAGCCATTGCTATGAAAGCCTAGGCAGAGGCAGTAGGACTACAATGCAGGCATAGTCCTTGTTACAATAGTCTAAGTATATAACATGATTGACACAACTGTAATAATCATCATGAAATGGCCTTGGAAGTGCCAACATAATTCGTTACTTTACATTATCCTGTTTAACTGCATTGATATGGCTTAATTGATCATAGTCCAGACTCGTTATAGTTCAAATACCATGCAGTTGCACCAGGTAAATTTAAACCAAACAGATTTTCTTTGCAGGTCTTCTGTTTCCCCACATTTATTGATTAATTAATTTCCCATCATGAAAATGTATCCACATTCCCCAATAAATACCTTCATCGATATGACACAAAAAAAACTGCCAAATACAGCTTTTTACTCCAATCTGGCAACCCTCACCAAATCAGACATAGCACCAGGATCCTAAAGTATTAAGCAAAAACAAGCATAGAAAACAACATTGGCATTAATTTAAAAAAAAACATTAAAAAAACATAAGGCTACTATTATATTATAAGTATTTCGGTGACAACCTGGTTGATTAACATTTTTTTTTATATATATATAAATAAATGTGGGACACAAAAAAATGGAGTGTAGAACATCATTACCCAAAAAGCATTGCTTCAATAACTGTCAAAAGATTGTTCCGAAGTTTGCCCCCCCCAAAATATATTTTCCTATGAATGAAGTCGCACAATTCTTTTTAATTTTCCTACCAATTAAGTTGAACAACATTTTTTGGTATTTTCACAAGAATCAAGCCAGACAAAACCGCAGAAAAATGCACGAAATCTGATTCAATAATTTCTACATATTTACACGAATTGAGTGTGAGATTGTGTTGCTCAGAGAGGTATTGAAGTAGGCTACAGTATTTGAGTTCATATAATTGACCGTTTATAAGAATAACATTGCACAAAATAAAAATATCTTGCATCTGTTTGAATATACTCACTTGTTATTAGGCTTCATCCTTCACAAATTTATTTTACCAAGCAATTAAACTCATTGTGCAATTCAAGTATTTCATAATTATGAGGAAGGATTTCAATTAATTATACCTTAATACTACAGATAAATGTATAGGTTAAACACATATACAGTGGGATTTTACTCCAATGTTAAAAGCATTTTGGCAGCAGACAATTCGGCCGTTATTACGAGCCACTTGCGCACCGTTATGTGTAGAAAACATGACATCACACATGAAGAATTGGAACTTTGCCAAAACGCCAATGCAAAACGTCCACTGGCATCCACAGAAACACGATAACTTATCGGTGACTTCCACATTATGAAAACTGGGGAAGCATACATACTTTTGATTAATTAGTGAACAAGTGTATCTATTTCCCACTGTCTGTATAGGGTAAGTATTTTCTATGTATTCAAATTCAACCCATGCTCACAAACTAAATGTTCACTGAACTTATAGATTCATAGACTGTTCTCTCTGCTACCGCACGGCAAGCGGTACCGGAGCGCATAGTCTAGGTCCAAAATGCTCCTTAACAGCCTCTACCCCAAGCCATAAGACTTGTTTTTACACTGCTGCTACTCGCTGTTTATTCTCTATGCATAGTCACTTTACCCCTGCCTACATGTACAAATAACCTCTACTTACCTGTACCCCCGCACATTGACTCGGTACCGGTACCCCCTGTATATAGCCTTGCTATTGTTATTTCATTGTTTAACTTTTTATTTTATTTTTTACTTTAGTTTATTTAGTAAATACTTTCTTAACTATATCTCTTGAACTGCATTGTTGATTAAGGGCTTGTAAGAATTTCACTGTAAGGTCTACTACACCTGTTGTATTCTGCGCATGTGACAAATAAACATTCATTTGATTTTGAATAGAAGGCCTATTGAGATGCATCATAGAGAGATACCAACTATATATTATTTGGATTACATATAAGCCTATATATATTTAGGTTATTATGCCTATATTTATCGTTCATCTTGATGTCACTATATTAAGATAGTCAGTATTAAGGAATTAAATGGGCATTGTTCATTAATATCCAATTAAGAAACAACACACTTTTCATAATTTGAATTATGCATTTATCAAATAAACGTACTATATTTGGAATAGGAAGGCTAGAACATGAATTATTGCAGATAATAATAGTAGACGTATTGTTACTTTTGTCATATTTGATTGTTTTGACATGACAATCAAATATGTTCTGACTGAAGTCCTGGGCTGCTAGAATGATGGAGTGTAACCTAAGACGGTTCCCTCCTGTTTATTAGCTGGCCAATCAGAGCCCAATACTGCCTCCCCCTCCACTCAGACAACTATTTAGCATCTGAATCTTGGATGAAGTTTCCCCAAAAAAGTAAGGAAAAACTTCCTGCGAGAGAAGGACGGTGCCAAGCGTACGTTTGAAAGTAGTGTATCAGACTCCCAAGACGTAGAGAGAAGAATAGTCGTAGAGTAAGATTTTTTTTTAAACGACTTTCTGTCGGAGCCTGGCTGCATATTCGGATATATTTTCTAACTCAGGCTTCAAAAGTGGAGACCGTTTTTTCTTCGATATCCTTGCATTTCTTTAAACGAGAAATGGAAGAGGGCTCAAGTTCTCCCATCTCCCCTGTGGATAGCCTAGTGACCAGCGAGGAGGAGTTGGACCGACAACAGAAAATATTTGGAAGGAAGAGGAGACACAGTAAAAAGTCGAGCGAGGACTGCAGTCCGGGTTCCGTGAAACGGGGCAAAAAAACGAGTCCAAGCAGCAATCAGTCCTACGAGGAGTTGCAGAACCAGCGGTGCCTGGCCAACGTCAGGGAGAGGCAAAGGACACAGTCGCTCAACGAAGCCTTCTCGTCTTTACGCAAAATCATCCCCACTCTACCCTCGGATAAACTGAGCAAGATCCAGACACTAAAACTGGCCTCCAGATACATAGACTTCCTCTATCAGGTGCTGCAAAGCGACGAGATGGACAACAAGATGTCGAGCTGCAGCTACGTTGCGCACGAGAGACTCAGTTATGCTTTCTCGGTGTGGAGGATGGAGGGCGCTTGGTCAATGTCTGCAACGCACTAGCACCCAAAGCCCTTCACTCATTGCCAAAGCGGTAGGTGGCAAATGCAGCTTTACCTCCCATGAGACGAAATAAAACCAAAAATAAGTCCTAAATGATGATGATGATGATGATTATTATTATGCATAAAAGTTGTGAACATAGAGTAGGCCTATTCCTATTGGCTAGCCTATATCCTATTTGAAATTCGTGGACATTTTAGGGCAAATTTAACAAGTGATAATAATGGCGAACCTCACATACAGTAGCAATAGCTTTGGCACTGGTTAATGATCCTGGGGAAAAAATATTAGGTTGTGGCTTTAGCTTAAAGTCAGCGTCAGGTAGGCTATTGATTTAAAAGCGAAACAATGTCCCCTCTAATTCTATAGGTAATAACAATGGTACAGTGAATTGTGTACGGAATAATTGTAACCTACCCAATTGTCTCAGTGAATTTGTATGATCAAATTAATCTGGTAGCTCAATAGCCTACAAATAACATTCGTACACATCCATGCCATGGCATACATTTCACCAGTCCGCGCGCACCTGGAGTCTGGCGCGCAGAAACGCATGTGGATGACCTGAGCATGAGCCAGGTTAATACACAGTTAGACAAGTGCTCCATCAGCATTTGCTTGACAACAACACTTTGCTAAATGAGAAGAAAACGGGCTTTAAAATAAGTTAGTGAGGGTCATGGAGTACTTCATTTACAATAAGAATATGGCTGCTTTACGATTTACGGACATGGAAACTTGGTGTTATTAATGTAAATAATGGTTTTGGAACATTGTTTACTTGCCAAGCACCGAGGTAGCAACCAAAGACAACTATAAAATACGCTTCACTGACACTGGGGGAGTGAATAAGGGTAGAAACGTATGGGGGTTTTCCTAGCCGTGAGTGGCATGACAGCTCGAAAACACATTAAACTCTGCGGTGAGATGTGAGTCTTGCACTTAATCCTTGTCCGTTCGTAACGACTTTTTAAGACGGAGGGCCTATGGGAGAGAGAGCAGCAGCCTTGAACAGCCTACCATGGGTAATTTATTCACAATGGAGAACTTTCTTGTATGGAGGCCGCAGGAATGGCAACGCTCGGCTTGGGCCCGAGAGTTTAAACCAGCGTTTGATTAAATATGCGAGCCATTAGGCCTAAAGTCTATCTATACTGGCTGGTTGCAGGTAAAAAATGGATACGGTATTTTGAGAGTTTCTACTTCCCTTATCATTGCATACCGTTACCCAAACCGTTGTGCGGCTTTGCGCTGTGAAGTCATTGAGACTTATTTATGCATCACTATGCATGCCACACAACAATCTGAATGCATTTGTTTTATTGTCCAGTGCCCTTGACCTAATTAGAGTAGTGTAAATCTAATGCACATTTTGTAAAATGGAGACTGAAGAGCCTTGATATGGCATAGGCTACATGTTCATGATGAAGGAAAGAGGAAACCGCACACTGCTCTTGATAGTATCACGGATATTTAATAAGCTTACGTATCGGCCACACGGCCTTCGTCAGAGGCTACATGTTCAAAAATCAAATAGGAATGGTTTGGAATGGTTTGTTGCTACAAATAATTATTAGAAACATTGTTAATATGCCTAGGCCTGGTTCTTTCTAAAGGAGTATAGGCCACACATTTACCTATGCTTTTAAATGACATGTCTGCTCTGAATAGATTGGACCAATTCTAGTAGGCTACTGATGTATTGGAACACATATTAAAGTCGTATATGAGTTGAACATTGATTCAAAATCGTGACAGCGAAGGACACATTTCCAGTGAAATAATGCCTGCTTTTGGTTTGTTTAGCTCCATGGACTGGAACCATGTAGTTTACAGACCGCCCACTCGCAATCAATCGATCACCAGAAAGACTTTGTTGTCGTAGGCTTTAAACCAGCTCTTCTGTAAAGAGGAAAAATAAACTACACTATGGTGATTTGTGTAAACACTGTACATTTGAAGGTGGTCTTTCTCGAACTTAACCGGACGTCTTTTCAATATCAAATTCTGCTGCCAATGCTGTTTGGGGTTTCATTAGCCTGTGTGGAATGTCAAAGGAAAATAAGAGAGAACCCAGAATGACATGTTATTTTTCTTGGGATGTGGTCTTTACATTCATTTGTTCTCATTAAACGACATAATTAAAATGTTATCAACAATTTATGAGGCTAAAATCAAAATTAGGCCTAGAGACTTGGCTACTTATGCGTGCATTAGCCTATAGGCTGATGTAAACAGCTTAGCCCTTTCCCCTCCTTACATTGGTTATTGAACAAAACGAATACAAATGTGTTTAACCCACACATACACACTATGTATAGCAAATTGTAGCCTACTAATATTTATTAAACGAATTCAAGAAACAAAACGGCCATCTAAAGTCTAATAGAAATGTAGGCTAATTGCGGCATTTACACTTTGCCTCATAAATTACTGAAAGGAAATGTAGTCTTTGTAATAGCCAACTGTGAATGAAGTCAAATGCGTTTGCATAGACTACATTCGAAATAATATAACTGCATAAATATTTATCATAGATTTATGATGCTGTGTGTTTACTCAACATCCTAAAACGGACAGGTGCTCACATCCCTTACAGTCTATTTGGCCTGCTCTGTTATTTTCCAGTGATGCAATTACATAGGCCACTGTGGTTTATGCACCACATTTAAAATGAAATCCCTTTCCGTTGTTGACATATGGTTTCACTCAGGGCGAAATAATTGTTTCATTAATGACTTCCTATGCCAGTGAACGTTTCAAATAGACACTTGTGCCACCCTTAATGCCAATAGACAATGCACGGGGTCATGGCTAGCCTTAACAATCTCTTTCAGGAATGAAGTGCAATAAAGCTATGCATGTGATGTATTAGTTATACTATATTGTAAAGCTTTTGCTTGATAATATATATGCAATAAATCTGTAATATTGGTAATTGGTGCTAACATTTTGATGTGTTGTATTTTTTTTACCGTTATAGACTGTTTACTTCTACAAAGTACGAAGACACCAAATCTATTGAAGAACCCACGAACCTCAGAAACATTGTCAAGAGACGTAATGTGACACACAACTCTCCTGGGGTGTGTTGAGTGCAATTACCTAACACATGGAACAGTGTGAGAAGGAGTAAAAATAACCCCGAAAATCATGTTGCATACTCAGACAGTGTTGTCAGACAGTGTTGTCAGACAGTGTTGTATGACGCTTCTAGTGTCTACTGCATTATCACGTTGTTTTAATGTCGGTGATGATAGTAGGAAAAGCCATATTTTATCTTTTTGGGGAATTTATATTTCGTTCTGTTTTTAAAAACAATACATAGAAGTATATAAATGTTTCTTATTGTACATACCTGTAAGTATCTTCAGCTTGTAAGGGACCAATGCAATTTAGAATACGTTATTGAAGTACGCTCCATGGATGTTCAACTCCGTTTTTTTTTGCCTATTTATTAAAACACATATTTTTGAATGATGAAGTTGGGCCCTTTGATTTATGTTTCCATAGAATACCGTAGCAATTGTGCCATTATCACATAGGCTATATCCCCTATATTATATATCAATGTAAATAATTCCAGTAGGCTACATAAATAAAACGTTTAAACTCAAATAAACTGAGTAAAAACCATACCCTTTTTTTCTTCTGATCGTTTTGCATCTTGTTTAAGATTTAATTAAGAAAATAATTGCATTATTTATTTGTGACTGTAAAAAAATCCACGACACTACTGTGTGATATGTGTGACTGTTACTCGCTAATGACTATTGTTACTCGCTAACAGTGTTTGTTTGTAGAAGGGTCTCTGCCATATTTTCTCCGGATAATTTCACAGACTAAAACAAACACTCCTTTCACTGCTTAGTGTGAGATTTTGTTGAGCTTTCCTTTCTCCTCTTGTTGTGGAAAAAATCACCCGCTAAAAACCGTCAAATAAAAACTGCCGGGCTTTATTAACAGCGGGGGTAATTCGAGCCAGTTTCAAACCAAAGGCATATAAAAGTATTGTCCGCCTTAATAACAACATAATCATTTAAATAGCGATGCCTTGAGGGGAATTCTTTAACGAGCAAGGGAGCCCGAACAACCGCAGATAACGACAATAACAATCGCGCAGCTTTTAAATACCGGGCCCCTAGTAGACCTCTTAATTTTCCCTTTCAATCTAACCCACACACTCTCAAAACATACAATTGTTTACATTCAATTTTCCCAGACTTGGTTAAGATATAAATCTCTAAACAGTGAAAGGAGCTTATTGTTAACACAGTTCGCACAGTGCAGCTCACTCGGTGCAAGTTCAGCGTTTTGGCATTCATTCCACTTTGACAAACCCTTGCTATAACGTTGCTGTTGACTTTTATTGGCTTGCATGCCCATTGTCAATATATAGGGTTATTGTCATTTTGAAAAAGGTACCAGGCCTACAAAAACGTTGAATTTCACTGCATGGCGTCTTCAGGAAATATCATATATATCGTAAAAAAGCAAACATCGTTTGAAATATCGTAAAAAAGCAAACTCACCTATGGTGGTTAACCATGATGTTAAGGCATGTAAGACGAATTCCTATTTTGATAACGATGCATCAACATAGAAGCCTGACTGCAAGCTACTGGCAGACATACACCAAAAAACTGAATAAACTTTAAGATGAGTGTTCAAATCCTTATGGAGGAAATCTGGCAGCGTTTTGAAGCGGAAGCACCTGCGATGTACAGTAATATCCTCCAGTTGTGATGCTCTCGGATGCTGCAGTAGGCTAGCCTTTATCCTACTCAAATAGGAAGCTGTTACGTGAAGTCACATAGGCCTATCTATTTCCCATACTCGCACCTGCATCCAATCCAGTAGCCCTAGGCCCATATTCATTGCACGCACCTGTTCAGGGCCTCGTCTCCCAGAGACTTCGTAGCGTTAAGATCATCGTTAGAACTTTCTTACGATGTAGCCGAGGTGTTTTCTCTAGGAGCTGATCCGTCGTCAGTATTGTGGAATAATTATAATGTTTAAGGTAAGATTTGAATGGAGAAAGCTGATCCGAGAGCAGCGCTGCTTTCTTTTGATCCTATCAGTACAGTATCAACACATGGTTTAATGATACTTTAATGCATTTACCAAATGTTCTCTCTACTTGCTTGTTTGGGAAACACTTCAAAAGTAAAGATGCATCTGGTATGATCATCTTACACCTCAACTGGAAAACGAGACCCTATTCAATTAAAGCAACAAGAAGAAACAAGCTTTTTTACATTTATTTTATAATAATGCATATTTAAGCACTAAGGGCCGAGGTGGTGTGGTATATGGCCAATATACCATGGCTAAGGGATGTTCTTATGCATATCACAATGCGGCCCTTAGCGTGATATATTGGCCAGATACCACAAACCACCGAGGTGCCTTATTGCTATTATAAACGGGTTATCAATGTAATTAGAGCAGTAAAAATGAATGTTTTGTCATACACATGGTATAAGGTCTGATATACCACTGCTGTCAGCCAATCAGCATTCAGGGCTTGAACCACCCTGTTAATAATTATCAATATAATATCAATATGTAATTTAACAATAGCACAGATGTTTAGCCTTCTTTGAAATAATGTTTTGTCTATCTTACAATGATGTATCATTTAAGCCTGGAGGGATGCATCGTTTTGCAATCTGTATGAAGAATTTGAATATATGTGGTTCTGGTTGCAATCAGATATAAAGTGGCAATTAAATGCTACATGTTATGTGGTATTAAGTGACTTATTGATTAAACCCTGGAACAAGTCAGGTATGGAAGTTCATGCAACAGTGTAGGAGAGTTTATGAATGGATAGCCTATATCCAAGTAGCCTAGAGGTCTATGCATTTAATATTTAATAGTGTAAGAGTTTATGAATGGATAGCCTATATCCAAGTAGCCTAGAGGTCTATGCATTTAATATTTAATAGTGTAAGAGTTTATGAATGGATAGCCTATATCCAAGTAGCCTAGAGGTCTATGCATTTAATATTTAATAGTGTAAGAGTTTATGAATGGATAGCCTATATCCAAGTAGCCTAGAGGTCTATGCATTTAATATTTAATAGTGTAAGAGTTTATGAATGGATAGCCTATATCCAAGTAGCCTAGAGGGCTCAGCATTTAATATTTAATAGTGTAAGAGTTTATGAATGGATAGCCTATATCCAAGTAGCCTAGAGGTCTATGCATTTAATATTTAATAGTGTAAGAGTTTATGAATGGATAGCCTATATCCAAGTAGCCTAGAGGTCTATGCATTTCATATCTTGCAAGTGTGAAACGATTCTTAGCATAGTATAGGCAACTATAAGCTATGAATTTGAAAACTCGACACAAAATGTATTTTCAACATCAAATGTTAGATCATTTATTATATTAGGGCTATTTTCTTGCACTAAAAAGTTGAACAAATCAAATTCAAGAAGGTCATGTTTAGGCCAATGAGCTCATTTGAAAAAGGTATTAGGCTACAGTCTTGTCGGTTGACCATGCATTGTAGTCGTGGGTAGTCATGGACGAGGTCCAGGTGGAGATCTGAGTAGGCCTATGCCAGGTATATTTCGACCTAGTTCGGCCATCGGCTGCGCGTTTGATAACGGCTCATTATCCCGCGCGCTCACAGCCAAGCAACACGGGAAATCGCCCGGGGCCTACTGCTCCAGCAGCGCGAGAGCCCCAGATGTTTCCTGTAAAATCAGACGGAAAAAGCTACAAAATTTTAATTTGCAGTAAAAGGGATAAAGTAAAGGTTTATGCTGTGTGCGCCTCAAATAAGATTTCATGTTCAGCAGGGTCGCTGAAATGCTAAGGTTACTTTACCATTGGGGGGGTTGGTGCGGCATGACTGAAGCGTTTTTTTGGTGTGGTAAAGCTCAAAGTCAGCTGCAACTGCCATGGTGTCGACCCGACCTCGCATGCTTGCTTGCTATGGAATGAGTCAAGAGGGCTGAGTGTGTGAGTCAGAATATAAATGGGCATACACTGTCATTATTGGAGGAAATAGAGAAACCATTTGACTCAACCAAAGGCCTAAATATGTAGAATTGGCTTCAGCTTTTACAAACAAAACAAGTGGGGTTTAAAGTGCTGCTATGATGATGACGATGAAGATTATTATTAGAATTATAGTAGTTAGTGGTAGTATTTTTGTAAATTAATTTCATGAGTATGTGAGAGTGGAGGTGCACAGCATTTGGTGCACCGGTTACTACAGTACTAGGCTGGGCCTATACAGTCCACTAACCCTGCCAGGCATCATTTTGACATATGGGCACAAACTCAGCCTAGCTTGTACTGTTTATTATTCCCATTTAAGTAGATCCTGATTAGTGTGAACAATAATCACACAAATCCAGGGACGCAGCTCAAAACATGGAACGTGACGCCCCCGTGGCCAAAAGGGAATAGACAGAGTTTCTCCTCCTCGTCCTCCTCTCTTCTCCTCCCTTCCCGATCTTAATCAGGATCGGTAATACTTTGATCCCCTACAAAGAGGGCCCTCATCATCTGACCAGGGCCTGTGGGGAGGGGGGGGGGGGGGGGGGGGGGGGGGGGGTATACGTTGCACCCATGTGTAGAGAGTAGTATTCTGCACTCGGCACTGCAGATGGCCCTAAGCATGTCATCACAACAGAAGGATGGAAGGAGCTACTTCTCTAACTTTGACATTCGCGCTTTACCATGTGATAAAGCTGTCACGAGAATGCTATTACATGACATAACATGAGTAATAACATTGTCAGCTGACTTAATACGGTCATGTGTTTTTTGTGCCATCTGTTATGAGAGCGTTGTGTAACATGGCAGGTGATTGTCTCTACCATGGTGGTATGTTGTGACAGCCGTTATGTCGTTAAGGTGATGTGTTAGTACTTTGACAGTCGTGTGTGTGTGAGGTCAGTGTCGCCTCACTCATTGTAAGACAGGCCAAAAAGTCATATTTTCCAGTGTGTGAATCCACATGCTTATAGGGCTTTTCCCACACTGAGCCAAACCAAGCTGAGTTGGCCTGGTTACGCACCCACCATAGTTGCTGGAACTGTGGAGAAAAGGACAATGTGAGAAGTAATCTAAGCTGTGTTTGGGTCGGCACGATAGTGTATAAAATCTGTGTGTGTGTGTGTGTGGCGTGTGTGTGGCGCAGTGTGTTAGCCAGGTGGGGCTTGCTTACATTGTATATAAACACCCCTACAAACTGAGGTTAGCACTCCATCGGAAAACAGAGTCTTCAGCAAATCCCCTGTCATTTGTCAGAGCAAGGGATAAGTGATGAGGTACTGGAAACTGGGCTTTGAGCACAGAAGAGTGGAGGAGTCCAGAGAGATGGATGGATGAGATGACCAGGGAGGGAGCTCCAAACACTGGATCCCTAACCATCTTCCATCTTCCATCCTCCTCCCATCCCTCTCTCTTTCTCTTCTTGCTCTCACCCAGTAGAGCAGGGTTCCCCAACTGGCGGCCCGTGGGACGAATTTGGCCCCGCAAGCTTTCTGAGTTTTTATTTTTTTACATGAAAGACTGTAAAAACACCAGGAAATCAGGAAAGTGATTTTAACTTAAGAAATCTGTTTCCAAGTATTCTCCCACATAATAGAGAGAGACACATAAGATCGTATTCAAATAAGCAAGGCTTAAAATGATTATATTTTAGTCAAACATATCTGTTTGTGCTTCTTGCGGTCAATTTGCAGTCTATAAACTATTTGTAATTGCACCCTGACCATCCGCTCCAGAAAAAAACGACCCGTGGCTGAATCTAGTTGATAATCCCTGCAATAGAGGTGTCGCTACAGAGAATTTCTTGCCCACCGTCCAAGCACTACAGGAGTTGTGTGTGGTTTGTGTGTGTGCAAGCGTGTGTCCCATTCTATTCTGTCCCTGTGTCTCCCCTAAGCCACCTTCCCCCTTCATCCTTTGGAGTGCCAAACCTCCCCCTCTTCACCACTCCACATCCCCGCCCCTCCCCTCTCACTCCATTCCACCACAGGGAGATTTCCGCCCGGCTCTCCGAGTGGAGGAATTAAACTGGACAAGAAAATGGGTTAAGAACACTAAAGTGGTTGTAAAGATGGCTGTAAAAAGGCAGTGGTGGAGGAATGCCAATGCGGGCCAGGCAGCCATTGGGGAAATAACCCACCGGACTGAACTGAAGTGGCCTTCCAGCTCAAGGCCTCAGCCTGGGAGTTTGGTTTCTGTTTGTCAGTCTTTTAAGTGGGTTTAATAGTGTGGTTTCTTTTCAGACACCTGGGCCCTCTGGTCCCACACACACTCTTGCTTAGAGGACGGCATAGTTTCAAGTGCTAACTAGGCATGCACACACACACGTACCAGTACACACACACGTACACTCACACAATTAGAAAATGTTGGAAAAAATCATAATACGCTAGGGAACATATCCTATCCCCTTTGCCCTTCAGTTGTTGTCCTGGCAATCTCTCCCTCAACGTGATCAAGAGAAGATGAATGTGGACTACAGGAAAAGGAGGACCGAGCACGCCCCTATTTCTCATCTACGAGGCTGTAGTGGAGCAGGTTGAGAGCTTCAAGTTCCTTGCTGTCCACATCACCAACAAACTAACATGGTCCAAGCACACCAAGACAGTCGTGAAGCGGTCACGACAAAACCTATTCCCCCTCAGGAGACTGAAAATATTTGTCATGGGTCCTCAGATCCTCGAAAGGCTCTACGGCTGCACCATCGAGAGCATCCTGACTGGTTGCGTCACTGCCTGGTACGGCAACTGCTCGGCCTCTGACCGCAAGGCACTACAAAGGGTAGTGTGTGCGCTCCAGTACATCACTGGGGCCAAGCTTCCTGCCATCCATAACTTCTATACCAGGCGGTGTCAGAGGAAGGTCCTAGAAATTGTCAAAGACTCCAGCCACCCTAGTCATAGACTGTTTTCTCTGCTACCGCATGGCAAGCGGTACCAGAGCGCCAAGTCTAGGTCGAAGAGGCTTCTAAACAGCTTCTACCCTCAAGCCATAAGACTCCTGAACATCTAATCAAATGGCTACCCAAATGCCCCCTCCCCCCATTTTACGCTGCTGCTACTCTCTGTTATTATCTATACATAGTCACTTTAATAGTCACTTTAACTCTACGTACATGTACATATTACCTCAATTACCTCGACATCGGTGCCCCCGCACATTGACTCTGTACAGGTACCCCCTGTATATAGTCTCACTATTGTTATTTTACTGCTGCTGTTGAATTATTTGTTACTTTTATTTCTGTTATATATATTTTTTGTATTTTTCTTAAAACTGCATTGTTGGTTAAGGGCTTGTAAGTAAGCATTTCACTGTAAGGTCTACATCTGTTGTATTCGGCGCATGTGACAAATAAAATATAATTTTATTTTATTTGAATTCCACCTATATATTCCACCATTGGTGCAGTAACTTGTGTGTCCAGCCTGTGTGATTTGTAACAGTTTAAACAGAAGGCCTTGATCCCGGTCACCTCTATGGCTGAAACTTGATCTGGCCCCAGGCCCAGCCCCTCACTGTGACATGTTTGCACACCACACCACTTTCCTCTTCATTAGTACAGGTTCTGACCCCGGGGTCACCAGGGGTCAGCACAGGTCAGGCTACCACAGGAGCCCACGCTCTCACTCACTCTGTCCTTTTCTCCTGCCATGCGCTCTCTCTCTCTCGCTCTCTCTCTCTCATCCTGCCATACTCTCTCCCTCTCCCACGAGCTCACTCACTCACTCTCCTCTTCCCTCTTTCTCCGTGTTTCCCCCCAAGCTCTCACTATCTCACTCTGTGTTCACTCTCCCCTTCTCTCCTTCCATGCGTTCACCAATTATGTCCTTCACAGTTCAGTGTTAACTGATACAGGATGATAGTAAGTGGTTAGTGAACAATACAGTCCGTGTGTGTGTCTCCTCCCCCTAGTGGTAGCTGGTTGAAATAAGCAACAATGTATTCCAGTAGAGATGAGGTTAAAATATTTTGTCTCTCTTATCTCATCATTCCAAGCAAGAAGAATGAAACCATTAATATTCTGACCGTCAGTCCTTTCACAGTACTGCGTACACAGTACTGCGCGTAAAGCACATCTACCAGATCATGTATTTCCTACAATGCGTTGACATGGTTATTATTGTGAAAGACGGGTAACATCCTTCTATGAGCTTATATCTAGATAACATCTATTGCGATACAAAGGACAAAGAGAACAAGACACACAGCCAACTTGAATAGATGATGCTCCTCTTTCAGCCAGTGTGAATTAAATAACAGAGCATCATAAGGTGACATGGTCAGTTTGTCTTTGGCATTAACTTGCATTGTGTCGTCATACCTCTGAAGGTCAAATGTTCAATGACAATCTACAATATGCACAGCAGTTCAATGGTCAATTGGGGGGGGGGGGGGGGGGGGGGGGGGAAACCCATGCATTAATAGTTTAACATGAATAGTTTGCAGTCAACTTTTAAAAGTTTGAAATACTAATAACAGAAGTAGGATGACTAACACAGTAATTACCTTCAAAAGCACAATTGGAGACACTTCCTTCCGGATCATCATTATAGCTGTTGTTAAAGCAAACCACAACTTTGTTTAGTTTGGGATGTGCGTGTGCTGTGGGAGTGTTGGACGAGTGTGTGTGTGAGTGTGTGTGTGTAACAAATGCATGTGGTAATGTGTTCCTCATGTGGAGCCTATAGGATAAAACATACAGTCTCTTTAACAAGGTTACTCCTGCCTGGGGGATTTGTGGTGCCAATGATCTGAGCCGAGCTAAAATTAAAACTACTCGGAGGGGGTAAAGCCCTTTCCTCCCCTCCTTTCTCTCGCATGTTCCATTTTTTTTTTATCTCATAGAGCAGGAAGGTGATAGGTCGCCTGTATAATTTGGTTTTACACAACAGGCATAAATTGAGGTAAGTTTGGCTCTGTGTGTGCCTACAGAAGGTGTGTGTGGAGAGTTCATGTGAAAAATATGGCTTTAGCACTGTGGGCTACTTCTGAAGTCTCTCAAAAAGGAAGATGCAGGGAAACATTTGAATGTCCCGAGGAGAAAGACATTAATTCCTGAAGACAAGTGAAACTCAAATATGTTACAATTGTAGGTTTTTGCATGACATTCTTCTGGCATGTAACGGCATCATTGTAAATGCATTTTTACATGCATATATAGTCTAGTGGAGATCGACTTTATAACAATAGAATTTGGGTGAAACTTCCCCGTTTAATAATTTTGGGAGTGGCACCATGCAATGTACTGTGTGCTTCCATTGGCAATGTTAGGGGTCTGATGGTCCGGGTTGTGTATTTGAAAAGTGGTGTGGGGTTTGCTTCTCTTGCTGTGTGTTTAGTCTAGTGTTGAGCCACCCCTGAGAAGAAGCGTGAGGACACACACACACACACACACACACACACACACACACACACACACACACACACACACACACACACACACACACACACACACACACACACACACACACACACACACACACACACACACACACTTGTTTTATTATCCGTGTGGGGATCAAACAATTGGTTCCCATTCAAAATCCTTAACCCTAACCATAACCTTAAGCCCAAACCCTAACTTCTAACCCTAACCCTAAAATTGCCCTTTTCCTTGTGGGGACTGGCAAAATGTCCCAACTTGTCTTAAGTCTTCCTTGTTCTACTATCCTTGTGAGGACACACACACACGCACACATTGGGAAAAAACAACCATTGGAGAAGCGTCTCACATTAAACACTGTCCCATTCAGCTCTTGCCCAGTAAGAGAGCAATGTGTGTGTGTGAGACAGGACAGAGCTGAGATACTAGTTCCATCTTCACCCGGTCACTGTGACCCGGAGGCCCATCCCTTCTGTTCCTCTGGCCTGACGCACCATATAACTTACATAACAAATCCTTCCTTATTGTCCCATGGGGAGCAGTGTGTGTGTGCATTTATGTGTGTGTGTGTTTGCGAAGGACAAGATACTTGAATTTCGCCGCTGGGGCCCCTGTCATAAATACGCCATCCTTATTGCCTGTAGGTCACATGGTTAGGGTTTCCGATAACTGTGATCTGTAATTTTCAGCGCTTGTCATCCCCCAGCTGTCCTCGACCTTATCCATAGCCACCATGGCCACTCAGGCCTGCAATTAAAAATGATGTGGGAATGATGAGCCACATTCAGATACGAGGCCTTTTATAATATGGGAACTGGTAATGACAGAGCGAACTGACACGGGGAGGCAGGAAGATGGGTAGAGAGAGAGCGAGAGAGAGAGGGGGAAAGAGAGCGAGAGAGAGGGAGAGGGAGTGATGACCACCACAGATGGGACTGTCATTGTGGGATGAGGTGGAAAATAGCTGGGGGTTTTCCGGGGGTTTTCTGCCAACCAATGGCCCTGCCTTCTGGGGAGTTTTGTTGTGGGAAAGCAGCGACCATTTTGGATTTTGTGGGCTGGCCATAGGAGAGGTTCCAAGATGTGTCGTAACTCAAGGGGGAAGAACCCTGCCCCTTCTTTGACGTTCAAGGGTCGCAGAGATCAGCCGCCTGCAGTGTGGGACGACGCAAAGTAATCAACGGGCGTTTGGAGTTGACAGCGAGACGGTCGGTCTGCGTGCTGGGAGCACAGTCGGTTGTTACCTCGTCTTAGCGACCCAGGACTCCTAAAATAGGAGCGCATGATTTCGCTTTCATGTCGGCTTTGTTAGTCTCATTGGTCTCCTGACAGGTCTCTTTCACATCTTGTGAGATGGTCAATATTGTCACTCACATCTCAGTTTGCTATGCTCCTGCAGAGGTGCTCGAGTCTTGTCCAGGTCTCTTTGCCTTTGCCATATTACTGTACTCCAACCCTGTTGATTTATGAATATTCAAACATCACTTCCACTGTGACACCAGCGACATTGTTTGCATTTGGCAGGGGAAGACTAAGGAAGACCGTACAACAGTGGTACTTTTACTGTGTTTGACTGATCAGTAGCAGGCTTGGATCTGTTTTTGTTTGGAGTGTTGTATTAATGTCCTCCCCCCCAACCCACTCCAAACACAGACAATCTTGTGTTTATTTGGACACTGGGGTTGACCTTTGACTCGTCCAAATGGGTGGCTAAGCCTGCTTGTGGCTACTGTGAAGCCTAGGGCCTAAAGGCATCAGCATGCTTCAGTTCGGCTGGCACCTAGCCGAACTTGGCTACGCGAATCGAACGAGTGTGCTCGCATACTCCCTTACAAAAACTTTGATTTAAAAAAATTAGAAAAAAAACTGCAATACTGTCAATTTTGAGACGCCGTAGCCACAATGAATCTGATAACTAAATAAATCTCTGATTAATTTGGACGTTTTTCCAAGGAGCTCATAGTCGCGCAATTTTAACTAAGATGTTTGGTTCAGTATTTCTCAAGTGAAAAAATGTGCATGAAAATTATTAGTCTCTCGTTGAGAGACAACAAACACTTAATTGAAGAATCCCTACTGTTTCCTGTCACCGACAAAGGGGCGTAGACTTCGGCTACTGACTTCGGCTTGCCTCGAGAATTGTGCACGAACAACTGAAAAAAACCCTGCCGAAGACCAAGCCAAACAAAAAACTTCACAAAATAGTTGTCATAATATGTGCACAAACTGTTCCGAACTGTTTAGGCTGGGAAGCATGTGGACGCCTTAAGCCTCTACTGCTAGTGCACATGGCAGTACGGTCAAGGGAGCTGCTCTCTTCAGTATACTAAATACCTACTGTAGGATTCTGGGGCCTGTTCCAATAATGTAGAGATGCATCCTTCCATCTGACCTTCCTTGAGGTAGTCACTGATCTGTAAGGGATTCCCTAAGTAGCTAACATTTTACATTATGGTCGGTTAATAAACCATTCATAAACAGTTTGTAAAGAGTTTACTTACCATTTATGAATCATTATTCCTACATTTGTAAATGACAATAAGTAATCTCTAAATAGTAATTTACGTATTTAAAAACACAATTTTAAAGTAATTATTCACGATTTGTACTGTAATTAGTAAAGTGTTTGATCATAGTATGTTCACGATTTGTAAATGATTAATAATGTACTTTTAATCAGTTATGTCATGAATGGGATATTTATTAACATTAGTGCATTTGAAAATCTGAATATACATGCACTTACTAACATATTAGTTGATGATTAAGGTAGATCCTTATAACCGTTTACTAGTTATGAATAAACTATTTTGCAGCCCCTAATCTAAAGGGTACACTATATATACTTTATAAACGTTTATAAATGACTTGTTACTCCAACAGCTGCCCATATTAGTAGACAGTACTTGATGCTCCACCAATGGCTAAAAATAACCTAATGGTAAAAGAAGTTTGTTACAAGAATCTACATTAATCATCAACTGATGTATTAGTAAGTGCATGTGCTCACATGTACAAATACACTCATTAACACTGAATAAATATCCCATTCATGAAATATATAAATACATGTATATGCATTTAAATGGTGAGTAAAATCAATCAATCATCTTACGAGTTGACAATAACTACTTTATAACTGGTTTAAATTATAAACCACATACAAATTGTGAACACATTATGATCAAACACCCTTTCTTAAGTCTAATAAATAATTGAAGTGTTTATAAGTGCGTAAATGACTATTTAGAGATTGCTTATTGACATTTACAAATGATTAATACATGGTTTATTAAGGGATCTGAATATAAAGGGTTACTGATAAGTGAAAAAGAGGTTTCTGGCTTTCGGTTTCATCAACTCATCCCTTTCAGATCTAGAATTACTTTAAAGGGAGAAAGGAGGTATTCCTATACTGAAGCGTAACGTTTATTTAGTTGCAGTACTAGAACGATTTTGTAAGTATTCACAGGGTGTCACCTCGTTTTCAAGATCAGAGCAAAATATTTTGGTTGAAGTGTGGATTGGAATGTGTTTTCTCATACACTGGGACAGGGTCAAAAATGTCCCCTAGCCATTCACTAACCACTTCCAGCATATTGAACATGTCCCTCTACTATTTGCTTGGTCACAGATTTATAACAACAAAAAGCTGACTTGCAACATCACAGCGGCTAAGAAATGCTCAGATGTTTATGCCTTCTATGAATGTACTTTGTGGGTTAACTCAACACAATTGACTTATTATAGAACTATAATTTCTGAAAGTATTCATACCCCTTGACTTACTTCACATTTTGTGTTTCAGCCTGAATTCAAAATGGATTTGTTTTCTCTGACCCATCTATACATAATACCCCATAATGACTAAGTGAAAACATGTTTTATAAATGTTTATTGAAAATGAAATACAGAAATATCTCATTTACAGAAGTATTCACACCCCCAAGTCAATACTTTGTAGATGCACCTTTGGCAGTGATTACAGCTGTGAGTCTTTTTGGGTAAGTCGCTAAGAGCTTTTCACACCTGGATTGTACAATATTTTCTCATGATTATTTTTTAAATAATTCAAGCTCTGTCAAGTTGATTGTTGATCATTGCCAGACAGCCATTTTGAAGTCTTGCCATAGATTCTCAAGGCAATTTAAGTCAAAACTGTAACTAGGCCACTCAGGAACATTCAATGTTGTCTTGGTAAGCAACAGTGTAGATTTGGCCTTGTGTTTTGGTTATTGTCCTACTGAAAGATGAATTTGTCTCCCAGTGTCTGTTGGAAAGCAAATTGAACCAGGTTTTCTAGGATTTTGTCTGTGCTAATAGCTGTATTCAATTTCTCCCTAGTACTTACCGATGACAAGCATACCCATAACATGATGCAGCCACCACCATTCTTGAAAATATGAAGAGTGGTTCTCAGTGATGTGTTGGATTTGCCCCAAACATGACGCTTTGTATTCAGGACAAAAAGTAAATTTCTTTGCCACATTTTTTTGCAGTATTACTTAAGTGCCTTGTTGCATGTTTTGGAATATTTTTTATTCTGTACAGACTTTCTTCTTTTCACTCTGACATTAAGGTTAGTATTGTGGAGTAACTACAATGTTGTTGATCCATCCTCAGTTTTCTCATATCACAACCATTAAACTCTGTTTTAAAGTCCCCATCGGCCTCATGGTGAAATCCCTGAGCGGTTTCCTTCCTCTCCGGCAACTGAGTTAGGAAGGATCTTTGTGGTGACTGGGTGTATTGATACACCATTCAAAGCCTAATGAATAACTTCACCATGCTGAAAGGGATATTCAGCGTCTGCTTAATTTTTTACACATCTACGAATCTTCTTTGCGAGGCATTGACAAACCTCCCTGGTCTTTATGGTTGAATCTGTGCTTGAAATTCACTACTGGATTGATTGACCTTACATATAATTGCATGTGTGAGGTACAGAGATGGGTTAGTTATTAAAAAAAAAACGATTCTTGAACACTGAATGAGTCCATGCAACTTATTATGTGACTTGTTAAGCACATATTTACTCCTGAACTTGTTTAGGCTTGCCATAACAAAGGGGTTGAATACTCAAGACATTTCAGCTTTTCATTTTTTATACATTTCTTAAATGTTCTATAAACAAAATTCCACTTTGACATTATGGGGTATTGTGTGTAGATCAGTGACACAATACATTTCTAATTCAGGGAAAAGGGGTGTGAATACTTTCTGAAGGCACTGTATGTCCTATCTGAAGTTTGTGAGTATCTGGGTACATGACTCAAGTACGATTCATGTATGATCCAACATGGGCCTCGAGTTTGCATTACAATCATTTAGCCTTTTCTTTTTTGTTCAACCAAAGACCACTCATCTGACCATATCCCCCAGGAAATAACAACAAGACAGTGGTTTTTCCAAAACATTAGATTTTATAGTGTAGATGTCAAAGAGAAAATGTTAGAGGAAAGGTCCCAGGAAAAAAGTACTATTCTGTAACAATGGAGAGATAAAGACAATTAAAAAAACAGAATATGCATGTCATACATTTTGTAAACCTAGAACTGTTCTTTTTTTTTTTTAACCACAGTGGTCACAGATATTACTGGCTGAAATGGAATGGACAACCCTGACGATGATATAGACCATTCATCTGGACAGAGCCCGTTGATATCTCCAGATGTCTCGAAACAAAACCCGTCCCAACCTCAAATTATATCACCCCTCCCCCACCCAGAATAAAAATCACTTGGTCTATGCAGTTGTCTCCCGTCTTTAGTTTCCCTAAAACAGTTTTTCTACATAAATACAATAAAATCCATTGTCTGTATGTCACAAGTGCTAGATAAAGATGTTGTGAAATATTCAAAGTCAGTTTGTTGTTGGACATTTTTCACAGGTAAAAAGCATATCTGTCAGACCAACAGGGAGCGTCGTTCTTCCTCATCGTCGCTCCTGAAAAAACAGAGGGGCAAAAGAACGAGTTCCCGTGTCATGCTCTCGTCCCCAAATCCCGATGCTGTAGTAAAAACGTACTTCTGTCCATTCAGTGCTCTTTCCTTGTGCAGATATGTTACAGGGACAGAGACAGGCATGCAGACACACAAACCATGCAGAGAAAGTTACAGAGGTGGAGGAAGAGTGCAGAAACCCAACAACCAGGCCCTTCAAATAAACCACAGACAATCCTCAGGCCTGGTTTTGAGGAGAGGATAAAAATCAGGAGAAGAAGAAAAAAATGCCCCATGATAAAACAATTAAAAACAAAACAAAATGGAATGTCTTTTGTTGAGCATGATTAAGAAAATGTTCAAATGACTATCTGGACACTATGATAACCAGACAGTATATAGTCCCTTTAAAAATATTGTTTGAATACAAGTGACTAAGCCATGACTGTCATTGCTGTGACTGGTGCTTCTAAGCATCCGGGGAGAGCTCTGGATGATAGCTTATAAAAATGCCCCCAATACAATAACAGCAACCACAATTGAGACGCAGACTGGACTTTTCACTCATAGTCTGCCCCCTTGGATGAGACTGGGTCCATTGCGATGACCCTTGACCTCACTAGTCATCTTCTACAGCCGTCAGAGAGGGGCGGTTTGGGCAGGATGGGTGAGGTTAAAGGGTGAGAGGGGAACTATTGATGGGTTAACTATGACCCTTGGGCTTATAGTGATTAGTCATTATAGGGCAACCCTTGTGTAATTATCATGTCATTCCAAGGCAAACCCTACTGAATTACACATCCTTTAATAGATGGTATAGAGAAGGTTTTACAAACACAGTTAAAGTGTTTGGTTGTTGGTCAGAAAATGTTACCTATGTAAGTGTGCGCAATCCCAGTGGTCTTCGCACTGTAAACCCATGCTTACATGGGTGGGTTGTCACAGCGTTTTAATGGAGGAGACATCAGAGCTCCAGAAACAAGTGACTTGTCCCGTGTTTGGGAACAACTTTTCAACTTCTCTATGTAGTGTCAGGAAGTATGAATGGAGCCTAAGTCAGTGGTGTATACTGTAAAGAAACAAATGGGATGCTACTGTACTGAACCCTCAGCCAAGGCATCCAGGAATAATGAACAGTGCCCTCTGCAACACCAGGAAGTGCCAAACCAGACCAGCGAGTGAAACATGAGCAAATCACCTTGCAATACTAACCTTTTTTTTCTCCTCCCAAAACGAGATTGTAATATGTTATAATATATAATATACTTTTAGATTTTTTTGTCATATATAAATCTACTATGAACAGACAGTATAGTAAATACACAATTGTTGGAATCATTATACAAAGTAGAAATATTTGCATCCCCCCCCATCTCTCCCCATCCCTCCCCTTAAAACCACAGATCCTTTCGCCATGAAAAGGAACTGAACTCTCACTTGGTCGTGAGACAAGTCAACTGTAGAAAGTGTCACAGAGAGAAAGAACTGAAAATAATACAAAAATAACAGGAAAACAAATAAAAAGTACAAAAACCAAAAGACACAGAGGTCCACTTCAAAAGACAACAAGGACAAAACCGAAACAAATGAAAAAAGACCAGAAAATATCGGTTAAAAAACCACACGAATGAAGTAGTCATTAATATAACTGCGTTGGAAACATCCAGAAGAAAGACCAACGCAGAAACAACATCAATCTTCTCAGTTCTTCCTCCTTTTACCAAAAGTAGAAACAAGTGATTATGACTTCAATGGAATAATGTAGAAGGTAGTTGCCCAGAGGCTAAACATGAGTTGGGGGTGTTCAATACACCGTATACGGATCACTCTATCATTCATTCTCCATATTCTGCACTATAGGTGTTTTGAGAACTAAGTCAACTGTATGTGGTAAGAAATGTTTAGGACAGCATGCGTGCAAATGTATTGTATATACAGTTATTTAATGTGTCTCACACAAGATTGAATACACTTCCCTGTACCAAAAGAAAAACTCCTAGCAGTAGCTATGACAACTGTGTCTGAAGTGTATAAAGAGTTTGTTTACTGGATTGTGACGTGACACTCACGTACACACGCACGTGCACCTGCTAGCACCTGACACTTGTAGAGCACCTGTGTGGACAGAGAACATGGGTGCCACTTGCTCCTCCCCGAAAACTCACAAAGGTGCTATGTCCGTCTAATTGCTCTGTCACCATGGTAACAAAGACACATTTTTTTGTGTGAACAAAACGCCAAAAGAACGGCTCGTTGTATCTACTGCCCCTAAATGACTGTAAGATCGTCTGAACGTTGTGACATTAGAACGTTTTGAACGGTGAGGCGTGTAAGTTAACAAAAATGGGGCAACTGTTCTAATTCCCTCACAGGGAACAATCTCGAATGTAAAGTCACGATAGTAAAATCTGTCTCATAAGCTTACAACATTACGTGGATCCTGACTATTGCGCTGATAGCAACGTCACGCTTTGGCTTCATTTCTTGTCTTACTACTACTATTTTTGAACAGCATTCTCGTTTAAGACGGCAAGTCTCTCTAATACAGACTACAGTGCATGCTAGCTAACTCTTTCGAAGAGGTGGCGTGTATTTGGTTAAGGGTTTATATGCCAGCTAGCTACATCATTGGCTGATGTTTCAACCATTCAGTTCCACTGAAAAAGGCTAACTATGTTAGTCCCTGTGTAGCATGGCAACTACCTTCTAAATGACAGTAAAGGGGTTACGACGAGGTCAAAGGGAACAGGGGTGGGACAGTGGGCGACAGGGAATTCAGGGTAAACATGCCAAGGGCCTTCTGTCTATGTGCCATCGTGCTGGCATTGCCAGTCTCGCCACAACATAAGGGGAATGAGGCGTGAGGGCGAGAGGAGGGCACCTCTCTCCCCTCGAAAACTCATTTAAGGCAAAGCTCTTCGTCGCGAGTTCATCGTAAAATCCACCAGGCTGGGAAAAAAAGGCACAAACTCAGTCTTTTTACTGTCTGTCATCTCGAACCAGAAGACCTGGTCACACGTCCATCGTGCGCTCTCTTTCTCTTCCTCGCTTTGTACCTATCTTGTTACGCTAAAAAATGGCTGCTTTCGCCAATCAAAAAGTTGGACAAAAATTTCAGCAAACCCTGCGACGTCTCTCCTTTCTCAAAGTCTTCTGTGAATGGTAACGACTGACAGTTCGTAAACAGTGTCGTAATTATATCATAGGGCGCTGTTGCTGTTTTTCAGTGAAAGGAAAAAGGAACAAACGACACAAAGGAAAAGGAAAGAAGAGTGCTAACTTATAAACTCGGTGTCTGGAGTGGTACTTCAGACAGAGAGTGTGTCTGTTATAAAAAAAGAATGGACACTCAAGGTCACCTTGGTCCTGGAGTAAAGACCCGAAAAGACCTGGAAACCCGAGGCTCCTTGTGTTCTGCCTCCTTACATAGAGACAGCACAACATATCGGTGGCCTTTTAGTCCGTCCACTCCGGACGAGCGAGATAGTGTCGTCTTCTGTTTCCGTTTCGTAACCGCTCAACGTTGTCCGCCGTCCCCCCCTGGGGCTGATGTGCCTTCTAGACAGGGCGTGGGAGGGGCCAAGGATTGGGGTCAAATTCAAACGGAGGTTAGTGGTTGGCTGAGGACTAAATGGGTGTCTGAATGGTAAAGGGGGCGTGGTCATCCCTTTACAGAGGCGCCTCCTCCTCCATAGGCTCCTCCTCGCTCCTGGAGAAAGACAGGACAATGACACGTGTCACAAACAGCACAACCATACTCTATACAGCTGCAGGAAGGTGTGAGATTAGTGAGTATCAGAAGACCGTCGTCGCACACACACACACACACACACACACACGCACACGCGCACGCGCACGCACACGCACACGCACACACACACACACGCACACGCACACGCACACGCACACACACACACACCGCCTTGGGAGGGACATACCTCCTCTGCTTGTTGGCCACAGAGAGGGAGGCCATGGCAGTGACGGTCTCGGCCTCCTCCGTCTCACACTGACGAGCCTCGCTCAGAGAGTAGCCCAGTGTGGAGGCCCCGCGCTGCAGAGAGTGCCAGTATTTACCTACAACACATGACAGGACAAAGGTCAAAAGGTGATTATTACATAGAGCAACTGGACAAGGTGTCAAACGACGTCTGCTATCCAGGGCCGAGTGCTGATGTTTACTCTATGGTAAAGGCATGTTGGCAAATCAAATGCCAAAATCATTTGCTGGTTGTACTGTAGCTTAGAGCTGCCAAAAAAAAAACATATTGCGATAAATTGGCTCAATTGATGCGATAACGATAAATAGAATACGTTTATAACATTAATGTGCACCACAGTTATACTTTTTTAAACCACTACTACTTTGAGGGTTGTAGCCATCAATTGTCCCATTAACAATCACCCACATTAGAAAACCTATTTCATTTCTAACTTCACATTTCTCGCAATGAACGAGATCAGCTAAACAGCTGCGATAAGTGATCGGTAAAATCATTTTGGGTTTATCGCCCCAGCTCTATTGTAGCCCATAGAGTGGGACTGTTTCCTGTGTGAGTAGAGTAAAGGGTCACACACCGTGTTCCTCCAGCACCTTCTCCATGGAGTGGACGGCGTTGGGGTTGGGCCTCTGCTGCATCACCTCCTCAGGGATAGGATCCAACTGGACGGACACACGAGTGAGTGACAGGTTAGATACAACACGGCAATAGCAGAACAAAAAAACGGAAGATCTAAAGATCATTCTTCCCCCCCCCCCCCCTGTGGATGACTACTTCTGACTGGGGACCTCTGCCCAGTGTTGAATCACCCAGCCAGTCCAGCGGTGGAGAACAATTTGATTCAATAACAAAAAGGCTCACAGATGCACTGCAGCCTCCCACTCGAGGAGCCACTCTACACCACAGGCTACAATGTGTGCTTTGTGCTGGGTCCCACTTTACACACACACATACAGTGAGCACACACACACACACGAAAAGAATGGCGCCGGAGGGAATAGCAGTCTTTTTACGGGCTCCTGACCAATTGTGCTATTTTGTGTATTTTGTTTGTGCTGATTGTAACGTTTAAAAAAAAAACGTAATGTTTAATCGTTTCCTATGACTGAAAAGAGCTTCTGGACATCAGAACAGCTATCACTAACCTCGATTTGGACGAGGACTTCTACTTCAAAGAGTCGGAGGCGAAAGACATATTGAATATCCCGGACCAGGCCCAAATCCCCGACACTTGAAGACGGAGCTATAGAGGCCGGCGCACAGGCCACCTGATGAGACTACGGCGGCGAATGAATAAATCGCCTCTACCCTCTGTTCTATTGGCAAATGTGCAATCGCTGGAGAATAAACTGGATGAGCTCCATTCGAGAATATCCTATCAATGGGACATTAAGAACTGTAATATGCTATGCTTCTCTGAGTCATGGCTGAACAAGGACATTGATAATGTACTGTACATCTAGCTGGTTTTTGTATGCATTGGCAGGACAGAACGGCAGAGTCCGGTAAGATCAGGGTTGGTGGGGTGTGTCTCTTTATTAATAACAGCTGGTGCGCAATCTCTAATATTAAGGAAGTCTCGAGGTTCCGCTCGCCTGAGTTAGAAGGCCTCATGATAAGCTGCAGACCATACTATTTACAAAGAAAGTTTTCATCTGTATTTTTTGTAGCTGACTATTTACCACCACAAATTGACTGCACTCAACGAGGCAGCGCTTTTAGTGGCTGGTGATTTTAATGCAGGAAAACTGAAATCCGTTTGACTTCATTTCATGTCACTTGTGCAACTAGAGGGATAAAAACTATAGATCACCTTTACACCACACACAGAAACTCATACACAGCTGTCCCCTGCCCTCCATTTGGCAAATCGGACCATAACTCTATCCTCCTGTTTCCCGCTGACAAGCAAAAGCTCAAACAGGAAGTACCAGTGACACGCTCAATATGGAAGTGGCCTGATGAAGCGGATGCTTAGCTATAGGGCTGTTTCGCTAGCACAGACTGGAATATGTTCCGGGATTTATCCGATGGCATTGAGGAGTTTACCACATCAGTCACTGGCTTCATTAATAAGTGCATCGACAATGTTGTCCCCACAATGACCATACGTACATATCCCAACCAGATGCTTGTATTACAGGCAACATCTGCACTGAGCTAAAGGCTAGAGCTGCCGCTTTCAAGGAACAGGATACTAATCCGGACGCTTATAAGAAATCCCTCTACACCCTCCGACGAACCATCAAACAGGCAAAAGATCAATATAGGACTAACATTGAATCCTACTACACCGGCTCTGACGCTTGTCGGATGTGGCAGGGCTTGCAAACTATCACGTAATACAAAGGAAAACCCAGCTGAGTGCTGCCCAGTGACGCACCCTACTAGACGAGCTAAATGCCTTCTATGCACACTTCAAGGCAAACAACACTGAACCATGCGTGAGAGCACCAGCTGTTCCGGACAGCTTTGATCACGCTCTCCGTAGCCGATGTGAGTAAGATCTTAAAACAGGTTAACATTCACAAGGCCATAGGGCCAGATCAATTACCAGGATGCGTACTCAGAGCATCTGCTGACCAGCTGGCAAGTGTCTTCACGGACCTTTTTAACTTCTCCCTGACCCAGTCTGTAATACCTACATGTTTCAAGCAAACTACCATAGTCCCTGTGTCTAAGAATGCCAAGACAACCTGTCTAAATGACTACCCCGTGTAGCACTCACATCTGTAGCCATGAAATGCTTTGAAAAGTCATGGCTCATTACTAAGCTCATTCGTAAGGCGCTACACAGGGTAGTGCGTACAGCCTAATACATCACTGGGGACTAACTCCCTGTCACCCAGGACCTCTATAACAGGCGGTGTCAGAGGAAGACCTTGACAATTGTCAAGGACTCCAGCCACCCAAGTCATAGACTGTTGTATCTGGTACCACACAAGAAGCGGTACCGGAGCGCCAAGTCTGTAACAAAAAGGCACCTGAACAGCTTCTACCCCCAAGCCATAAGACTGCTGAACAGTTCATCAAATGGCCACTTCAACTATTTACATTGACTCCCTTTATTACAGCATTAAACAAAAAATCGTACTTGTTTTACACTCCCTTGTAGTGGCTATATGCACACTCAGACATACCACACACACACACACACACACACACACACACACACACACACACACACACACACACACACACACACACACACACACACACACACACACACACACACACACACACACACACACACACACACACACACTTTCATACGCTGCTGCTACTCTGTTTATTATATATCCTGATTGATTGTTTATTATATATCCTGATCACTTTTACCCCTACCTACATGTATACTGTTTTACCTCAACTACCTCGTACCCCTGCACATTGACTTGGTACTGATACTCTTTGTATATATCGTTGTTATTGTTTTTATTGTGTTACTTATGTTTACTTGTGTTTTTATTCAGCTAATATTTGTCTTACTTTTTAACTCTGCATTGTTGGGCATGGTCTCATAAGTAAGCATTTCACTGTAAAGTCTACAGCTGTTGTATTCGCGCATGTGACCAATAACATTTAATTTCACTTGACGCACGCACACGCACACGCACACGCACACACACACACACACACACACACACACACACACACACACACACACACACACACACACAAACCTAGGGATACTCTGACTGTTAGGAGAATCAGATGAAGGAAACAGGGCATTCCCCAACCTGCTTTTCCAATCCGGAATGATTACATTTTCCTCTGGCTCACTGTGTGTGCTGCATTTTTTTTACCCCCTTGTGAGCATAACCATTAAAATAAAGCCCCAAATACTTCCATGTATAAACACTGGACGAAATATAGGCACACAGAGGTCTTTCTGCCCTATCATAACCTTGCTGAAAAGAAAGTGGAGGAGGAGGAGGAGGTAGAAAAAGGCTCGAAACATTAGAAGAAGAGAATGTCAGAAGAGAGGAGAGGAAAAAGGGATCGCCGGTCGGTTCCGGTCGGTTCCGTTCGGCCCAAGCTGGAATTTTTGTTTTAATTAAAACAAATAGAGGGTGGGAGGGTGACGGGAGAGGCCAGTCTAGAGAGAGGGATACTTTAACCCGGCTGTGGCATGACAAACTGCATTATGCACACACATACACAGCCACACACACCAGTGATGTGTTGACTCAATGATCCGCAGTCTCCGTGGTTATATCTGCGGGGCGGGTGGGTTTAGGCTCATGAAATATAGTGAGGATGAAGGGCAGGGTTAAGGGTTAAATAAAGAGAAAACTATGCAGAAAAAAAAGCCATAAATGTATCATTCTTGTGCAATTCATATCTATAGGCTACATTGAGGTTTTTACTTCCTTATTTTGATATGCCGTTAGCGCGTAAGCCGAAGATTCTGGGCCTAAGTGTACGTGCACACCAAACACACGGCCATACGCTTTAGGGTACTTGGGCAGGAAAAGTTAACGTCGGAGTTTAGTTCAATAAGAGAAAGCTGTGAAATGGAGAGTTGAAATTAAAGAGAGGGGCCAGAACAGCAGCCTCATATTTGGGAAATTATGTGTAATGATTGAGGCGCTACACAAATTTGACAGTCACAAGACGGGGACTTAAAATATGGCACGTCAAGGGAACTGCAAAAGGAAGCAGTTATTTCGATAAAATTATACACGAAGTGTACATTTGAACTCGGGAACAGGAGTGGAGAAATATTATTTATTTAAGCATCTTGAGAGAATGAATGCGCGGTTAGGGGACATCCGTAAAGGTGCTATCGTTATCAGCATCATAAAAGCTGATAGTATTTCAAACACATAAAATATGCATCCAAGCCAAAGTAAAACCTTATCAGAAACATGTCGTGTCATTTTCACAGCAATTCCCTGAAAACCGTTTAGGGACAAACAGAGACATTTTTTCCAGTTTATTTTGCATCATTGCATTTTCTCCCTGGTCCCTAAATGTCTTTGCTGTGCGAGAGAAGCAGAGATGAATGAGAAAACTTTACCGACGTCAACAACATCGAAGCATTCATTATATCGATGTGTGACATATTCTGGTGAGCAAACTTTATTTAGTCTTCTAGGGCAACAGAAGAGAAGCTTCATGTATCTATCTTTGACTGTACAGCACATTTTCTATATTTGTAGGTTAGGGTCGAGTGCGGGTCCCAGATTTTCACTTTATCACATATAGTCGGGTGGTTGCGGATGGGTTATTAGCAATTGCCCGTGGGTGCGGGTGAACAAACAGCAGACCCGCACACATAGAATCACAGAATGGTTTGGGGTACAGTACAAAACACATGCACAAACACTTCCCCACACACACCAATACCCTATCATTCACTCCCTTGAGCGGAGCAGCAGTGACACACATGGATGGCTGCAATGCAATTTCAGCGGCTTTAGAGGAAACGCGAACCTGTGTGTCTGTTTCAATGTATTTCACAGTACTAATATCAGAACGTGGTATGATCTGTATATCATCCATATTCACACTGCTCTGATATCAATGGTCTTCAAGGACCCCACTAATACTGCTGATTTGGTCCAGTCATTGCCCTTGTCAGATAACTACTAGTGGTCCCCCACAATGAAATCGGTTTTGACGAATGTGTCTTGTCATAGAGATCCGGCTTTTACAAAATGACACTGATTGGCACAAGGGAGGGGCAATATTAATCAACTGACCGCTGCATCATTTGTGGGGGACGACATGTTTGCTGTTGCTTTGTTTGATATGGTTACCCTAAGGGACCCTTGAAATACTGCCGAGTCAGTTCCCCATTTCTCATCCTTCTTTTTCCTTTCGTTTAAGTTGGAGAAATTAAGTTTTTCTTTCAGTCCTTACACAATAGTGAGCTAAGATCCACAAATGTGTGTCTGTCTACGCCCACTACTGTGTTTGTGTTCACCTCCAGTCCCTACCAGCCAAGTCATCTCTCCACCGCTAGCCCCCCCTACCCCTCTTTCCCTCTTTCCCTGCCCCACCACTACCCCCAGAGACCCGCTGCCTCCAGACTGGCCTGGCACCGTAACCAGGGAGGGGGTCCCCACATGGGGCCAGGCTGGGGGGCTCGGAGGGCTGTCTGTCTGTCAGCTTGACGGGCAGCTGTAAACTTTAATGGCTCTTGTCAGCACACTCCGGGCCTATCTGGCAGGTATGACACACACGGCGCTCCCCGCGGCATCCACAGTGATGCAGGGCATTTATTTGAGTTTCTAACCCCCCCATCCTCCCTCTTCTCCATCTTCATAGCAAGAAAACCATCAACTCTTTCCAACAGAGAGCGAGAGAATAGCTTTTATTGGAAGACAGTGTCCGTTGCTGCCTGCATTGTGTAAATCCAAGTCTGTCTGTTTGAGTGTGGGGAACGGCCTTCAAACGCATGAGGGGGAAGCCAACAAATTTGAGACACCACGCGAACCAGAGGCTCTGAAGGAATGTGGCCCCAGAATGAAAAAAAAAACATTCTGGGGAAGGCAGTGAAACCATAACACTGGGTGGGAGGAATTCGACTTGTTCGGCAGACTAAAGACACAAGGCATCTATTGTTTGTGTTTTTTTGCATGCACGTTGGTTCGACCGCTGACACCAGTTGATTACGTTGTGCTAATTGAACGAGCTAACTAATTATCGAGCAGAGCAGGTGACCTTTTTTGCTGCTTCGTTACATTTCCGTTCGCTAAAGAGAGTGAAACGCCAAAGCCAGAGAAAGGCAAAAACGGACCATGCTTAATGTAGCAGGAGGGTAAGCACAGAGGATAACCTCATCGGCGACTGGCAACAATTAGCGTATTAGCCTGTTGTTTATCAAATAATTGCTAACGACCACAATTTGGATGAGAGGGCGCAACATCTGTTTGCACACATTTGTCAATTAGTCACGAGGTCAGAGTTGACTAGCATCGTCGCCAATGCATCATTCATGAGAAATTTAACTAGAGAGGCTTTGGCGATTACGCACTCAAACGATGAAGTAAAAAAAGGCCTGTATAGTCCATTCACCAATTTGTACCAGTTTTTCCCCCAACCTAATCCGAGCCACTTTCAAAGGGAACCCAATGCTCATTAAAGCAAAGCTTGTCTTAACCTGCCAATAAAAAGGGGGAATATGTTTCTCACTGTGGAGTGGCCAGTAAAACGCTCGATGCACAGACTACAATCACACGGGAGGCAGTGGGGCTGTAAAACCCAATCTAGAGGTTTGGCCCTGATTGTGTACTTATTTAAACTCCTAGTATGTCTACATTTGAGATCGTATTCTTAGGCCAATGAGAGACCAATGAACATTTTGGGTAATACATTTTAGTCGTGTTGCTTGAATAACATAACTGAAAGCCCTGCTTCTGGGACTTGACAGACAAATAAAGCAGCAGACTAGCTGACTGGCTCATTACCCCTTCATCACTACCTAACACACGCATCCACAAATACACACAACCCCTTTCCTCTCTATCTATCCGCCTCATCAAATCGCCGCTGGCGAGAGTCATTGCGCTGCATTCCATCTCCATTACACTGGACCTTATACAAAGACTGATAAAACACTCGCTTCCTGCCATTTTGATTAGAGACATTTGAACTTTTATCTGTTATTGTCTCCCCTGCCTTGTGTTCTCCTTCTTGTGCCGTTAAGACTTGTTGAACCGGTCACCACACTAATGAGGGACTGATCTGCACTTGTTCAAAGACTGACTGGGCTTCCCAATGAGAAGAGGCAATGAAAAACACAGCGGGTTTGGCCAATCACCAGTGTCTAAATACGGCGGCGGCTCATGGGCAGTCAAAGGCGACTAATGAGCCGTGTGTTCCAACTCCTTATCAATGGTAATGTGGCGTTTCACGTGTGTTCCTGGCTCTGCATTTTTCCACTTGCCCAACGTCCGGAGTGAAACTCAAACCCTGGAGCTTGCTGGTTTATGACAATAGCTTCCTCCCCCGACTTCAAATGATTCCCCAATTTCCTTTGATTCTCCGATCTCTCTAGGCCTGTCAGTGACCCTGTCGTGAGAGGTGTGAGGGTAAGAGCTTTCAGATGTGGGCTGGTGACGGGGTCCCGGAGAGAAGGGGCGAGAAGGGAGCCCTATGGGGCCAGGGCTGGTGCCTCTTTTTCGACTTCCAGACTCCCCGCCTTGCTCACCCATCGACCCCCAAAACAGCCTTCTCTCCTGGCTACTGAAACCTGAAACCTTCCTAGGCCCAATCCTTTCAGGAGTAGCCTTCCCTTGTTCCTCTTCTTCTTCTTCCCCCCTTTCTCTACCCTCCTTCATGGCTCCATATATTAAACCAAACCATAACCCTCAGTGGTAAATTGAAGGAACTTTGGCGATGCAGGCTCTTGATCTGTCGATACTGTTGTTGTCGTGGCGATGACCACAGTCATCCAATGGCACCAGTGCAGGTAAACAGATTAAGGTTATTGCATTAACGCTCGACGGGACTTTTGTGAAGCTCCCCCTTCAAAGTAAACCTTGTTCCAGCTCAGAGCTGTTAAGATTCTACTTCTTCTGACAGGTTGACGTTGGTCTGCTGTGGATCTTAAATTCCCCTTCAGGCTTTGAACTTTCTTTGGTGGGTTCAGAACAGTTTGACTGCATTTGACCATGTTTCACTCGGCCTCTCCTACGCCCCAGCTTGTCCCGGTCACTCTGAACCGAAGCTGCAACCCGTTTGGGGCGCGGTCGCCTGTTGGTCGCTGCTTTCCCTTTCTCTGGGGGCGGCTGGTAGCAGTGACCACGTCTTATTAGCGTGACCCAGCGTTATTGTTCTGTTTGTTTTGCATCGGGCCCAAGATCCACATTGGAGCGGAGCCATCCGGTCTTTTATGGTTCCAAGAGCTTATTTACTGCCTTGTCTGGAGGGAGGACTGGAATAACACAGGCACCTAGACCTTTTATCAGCCAGTCCAGTCTAAGCTGACCTGATCTCTTCCTAGCCTTATCCTCTAACTATACTCAACTTCACCAGCATCTAGTGCAATACTAACAGCGAGCATGACTATTCGTCATACATGTGCATCCTTATCTTCACGGTTAGCCAGCTAGCTACGCTTCCAATGTCTCTCACTCATTACTTCAGAAATGCGGACAATTTTCCGGTGCGCACATGAAAAGAAATCCCAGCGGTGCCTCCAAATTTGTTACCCATTCTTTTGAGCTTATAAGGTAAACCGAAATGCCAAAGGTACTGTTTACTTGACTTTTAATCATGTAATCATGAGGTAGCATGAGGTTTACAACAATAACAAAACATTTGGAGCACATACCACTCTTTGGTGCACTATTAGAGTGAGGTGTGGGTGAATGTATTGGTGTGTAATAAGAGGCAGTACGTTACGAGATATAGCCCCATACACCTCGTTAATGGAGGTTTTAAAGTTGCACTGGGCTAACTGGCTAACGGCTTCAACAGGTTATCTCCTTGTCTGTGTCCCAAAAGGCACCCGATTCCCTACACAGTGCACTATAGGGACCATGTTAAAAGTAGTGCTCAATATCGGGAATAGGGTGCTGCTTGGGACACACCGCCCTTGTCCCAACGACAGAAAACACGCAGAGGGTGTGTGTGTTTGTGGCCTGGGTCGGTCTGCAGCAACACTTAAGAGGCGGTCACATGCTCAAAATAAATTTAGTTTATACAAACGCAGGACTCGGGGGCCTGGAAATTCACTTTTATCAGAGGCTCCGTTTCAGCCTCTGACCACTGCTCCCCCTCGGTTTTAGACATTACATCAGCACTTCATCTGTGTGTACTACCCAAGGGTCAGCACTAGCCAAGGGTCAGCACTAGCCAAGGGTCAACACTAGCCAAGGGTCAGCACTAGCCAACCCATTTATTGTCTTTTAATACGTCAGTTTATTTCAAGTGTGGATTATTCATTATTTAGATAGGACGCCATGGTCCTTATCGTGCACTACATACGAAATAGGGTGCCATTTGGGACGCAGACAGAGTTTGTTCAGCTCCAGGCCCAGCCTACACACTGCCACAATTAACCTCAGATTGTTCAACTTAAAGCTTGTTACTTCCTCCCTTCTCCCTGGCCACTGGCCATGGGATCCTCCCATATTGGGCATTGGGGACAGAGAGAGAGAGAAACAATAGATTAATAAGGGATGGAGAGAAAGAGAGAGGATGGAGAATAAAAAACAGGGTCCCTCCGTCTCTCTCTGTCAACTCACTGTTCCAGAATCTCTCTTTCTCTCCCTCCCTCTCTCTCTCAACTCACTGTTCCAGAATCTCTTTCTCTCCCTCCCTCTCTCTCTCTCTGTGTCAACTCACTGTTCCAGAATCTCTTTCTCTCCCTCCCTCTCTCTCTCTCTGTGTCAACTCACTGTTCCAGACTCTCTCTTTCTCAACTCACTGTTCCAGACTCTCTTTCTCTCCCTCCCTCTCTCTCTCTCTCTCTGTCAACTCACTGTTCCAGACTCTCTCTTTCTCTCCCTCCCTCTCTCTCTCTCTCTCTCAACTCACTGTTCCAGACTCTCTCTTTCTCTCCCTCCCTCTCTCTCTCTCTGTCAACTCACTGTTCATGAATCTCTCTCTCTCCCTCCCTCTCTCTCTCAACTCACTGTTCCAGACTCTCTCTTTCTCTCCCTCGCTCTCTCTCTCTGTCAACTCACTGTTCCAGAATCTCTCTTTCTCTCCCTCCCTCTCTCTCTCTCTCTCTCTCTGTCAACTCACTGTTCCAGACTCTCTCTTTCTCTCCCTCGCTCTCTCTCTCTGTCAACTCACTGTTCCAGACTCTCTCTTTCTCTCCCTCTCTCTCTCTCTCTCTCTCTCTCTCTCTCTCTCAACTCACTGTTCCAGACTCTCTCTTTCTCGCCCTCGCTCTCTCTCTCTGTCAACTCACTGTTCCAGAATCTCTCTTTCTCTCCCTCCCTCTCTCTCTCTCTCTCTGTCAACTCACTGTTCCAGACTCTCTCTTTCTCTCCCTCCCTCTCTCTCTCTCTCTCTCTGTCAACTCACTGTTCCAGAATCTCTCTTTCTCCCCCCCCCCCCCCCCCCCCCTCTCTCTCTCTCTCTCTCTGTCAACTCACTGTTCCAGACTCTCTCTTTCTCTCCCTCTCTCTCTCTCTGTCAACTCACTGTTCCAGACTCTCTCTTTCTCTCCCCCCCCTCTCTCTCTCTCTCTCTCTCTCTGTCAACTCACTGTTCCAGACTCTCTCTTTCTCTCCATCTCTCTCTCTTGGCGGCAACATTGGGCCAAGGCCTTTTTTATTTACATTTTTTTTTACCCCCTTTTCTCCCCAATGTTCGTGGTATCCAATTGCTAGTAATTACTATCTTGTCTCATCGCTACAACTCCCGTACGGGCTCGGGAGAGACGAAGGTCGAAAGCCATGCGTCCTCCGAAACACAACCCAACCAAGCCGCACTGCTTCTTAACACAGCGCGCCTCCAACCCGGAAGCCAGCCGCACCAATGTGTCGGAGGAAACACCGTGCACCTGGCTCCCTTGGTTAGCGCGCACTGCGCCCGGCCCACCACAGGAGTCGCTGGTGAGCGATGAGACAAGGATATCCCTACTGGCCAAACCCTCCCTAACATGGACGACGCTAGGCCAATTGTGCGTCGCCCCACGGACCTCCCGGTCGCGGCCGGCTGCGACAGAGCCTGGGCGCGAACCCAGAGTCTCTGGTGGCGCAGCTAGCGCTGCGATGCAGTGCCCTAGACCACTGCGCCACCCGGGAGGCCCGGGCCAAGGCCCTTTAAGCACCACACCTCTGGCTGAGCCTCTGATTGGACTAAATGTGTAGAGACTGTCTCCCCAAACAGGTGCAGTGGCAAATTATTGACAACAAGTATAGAAACCCCTCCCTCATTCTTAGTCTTACCTCGATTCCTAGCAAAGCAGAGACGCAGGCTTCAGAGGCATCGCAGATGGCAGTGAGGTCATGGCCCCCCTCCAGGGCCAGTACCAAGCGTCCCCCGGCCAGCCCCATCAGCTGCCTGGTCAGGTAGCCGAAACCTGGGGACAGGAAATGCCAGTGGTAGGGGTTAGAGTTCGTCTATGGCGACTCTGGCGCTTGGACGCCGATCAAGGAAATTTAGACAGAGAGTAAGGGGAGGAGGGAGAAAAGGGTATTGCATCATATTTTCTCTTTTAGGTTTTAGAAAGAGAAGGTACCAGAGATTTACTGGGGGATAAATACATAACACGAGCCAGATTTAATCTTAATAAATGTGGCTTAGTGTTTTGGCTCGGGCCACCAGTGTTTGATCTTCTGGGGGTGCATTCCCGCCATAGCACCCTCAACCCCCCTACCCCCCCCTGTAAGCCCCAGCTCTAGACTGAGATCTCAGAAATGGTTTTAGGGAAAGCTCTTTGCTGGCACGTCACGGTGCTGCTCTACATGGGCCAAAGACAGACACTTTCAAACAAACTTGATCCTGTAGCTTTGTGAACATGAGGGGAGGGTAAGAGGTTTCCTGCTCTGTGGCATGAACAGGGCATTACAGTTGGATCTGATCGTATGCGTGTGTGTGCTTGTGTGTCACCAAAGAGTGCCATGGTTATTAATGCTAGGAGATGTGAGGTAAAGTAGGACTGGGTGTAGTGTTACTGGAGGATTACCATCACAACAGTGTTGACAGGCAATGCTGATGTGTCCATCATGGCAAGGATATAACTAGGCGTAACCAAAGTACATATTCAATAGATTCTGGGAGTGGCTCAGGTAAATGTTAATTTGGGATTAATGAACCTGAACAAAGTGAGAGAATGAGGTCTTAAATGAGGAAGGAAGTGCTTGTCATGTAATGGAATATAGATTTACCATACTATCTGTAGGCCTACTTGATGTGTCTGATGTTGTTTCTCTCAACAATGATATACTGTACCAGTCAAAAGTTTGGACACACCTACTCATTCAAGGGTTTTACTTTATTTTTTTTACTATTTTCTACATTGTAGAATAATAGTAAAGACATCAAAACTATGAAATAACACAAATGGAATCATGTAGTAACCAGAAAATGTTAAACAAATCAAAATATATTTGATATTTGATATTCTTCAAAGTAGCCACTCTGCCTTGATGACAGCTTCGCACACTCTTGGCATTCTCTCAACCAGCTTCATGAGGTAGTCACCTGGAATGCATTTCAATTAACAGGTGTGCCTTGTTAAAAGTATGTTTGTGGAAATTCTTTCCTTCTTAATGCATTTGAGACAATCAGTTGTGTTGTGACAAGGTAGGGTTGGTATACAGAAGATAGCCCTAATTGGTAAAAGACCAAGTCCATATTATGGCAAGAACAGCTCAAATAAGTAAAGAGAAACGACAGTCCATCATTACTTTAAGTCAATCTGGAAAATTGACTTAAAAAGTGCAGTCGCAAAAACCATCAAGCGCTATGACGAAACTGGCTCTCATGAGGACCGCCACAGGAAAGGAAGACCCAGAGCTGCCTCTGCTGCAGAGGATAAGTTCATTAGAGTTATCAGCCTAAGAAATTACAGCCCATATAAATGCTTCACAGAGTTCAAGTAACAGACACATCTCAACATAAACTGTTCAGAGGAGACTGTGTGAATCAGGCCTACATGGTCGAATTGCTGCAAAGAAACCACAACTAAAGGACACCAATAATAAGAAGAGACTTGCTTGGGTCAAGAAACATGAGCAATGGACATTAGACCGGTGGACATTAGACCGGACAATGGACATTAGACTGGTGGAAAGTACAAATTTGAGATTTTTGGTTCCAACGTTTCTTTGTGAGACACAGAGTAGGTGAACGGATGATCTCTGCATGTGTGGTTCACACCGTGAAGCATGGAGGAGCAGGTGTGAGGGTGCTTTGCTGGTGACACTGTCAGTGATTTATTTAGAATTTAAGGCACACTTAACCAGCATGGCTACCACAGCATTCTGCAGCGATACCCCATCCCATCTGGTTTGCACTTAGTGGGATTATCATTTGTTTTTCAAAAGGACAATGACCCAACACACCTCCAGGCTGTGTAAGGGCCATTTGACCAAGAAGGAGAGTGATGGAGTGCTGCATCAGATGACCTGGCCTTCACAATCACCTGACCTCAACCCAATTGAGATGGTTTGGGATGAGTTGGACCGCAGAGTGAAGGAAAAGTATCCAACAAGTTCTCAGCATATGTGGGAACTCCTTCAAGACCGTTGGAAAAACATTCCAGGTGAAGCTGGTTGAGAGAATGCAAAAGTGTGTGCAAAGCTGTCATCAAGGCAAAGGGTGGCTACTTTGAAGAATCTAAAATATTAAATATTTTGATTTGTTTAATACTTTTTTGGTTACTACATCATTCAATATGTGTTATTTCATAGTTTTGTTGTCTTCACTATTATTCTACAATGTAGAAAATTGTAAAAATAAAGAAAAACCCTTGAACGTGTAGGTGTGTCTAAACTTTTGACTGGTATTATACACCGGAACAGTAAGGCCTATATTGTGAAAAATATGGTTGGTCATAGTAGCATAGAAATGAATGAGATTGCACTAAAGGTTCTCAGAGAGCGACAAAGCCAGATGTCACAGTGGGATGTGATGTTTAATGGGTTGATATTCTAGAAGGTGGTATTCTAACATAGGAGGCTGATGTGGGCTAGGTAAGGGGTTTAGCAGTTAGAGGTTAGGTGAATGATATCTTAGTTTTTTCCGTGCATACATCTAGCTTGAAAAGTAATCACGATGTCAGTTTTCCTGTTCCTCTGTGCTCATTGAATGGGTCGGGATCAAATGTAAGTACTAGAATTTGGTGATTGGTCCTTTGTCTAATGTTGAGGCCTATGCTGTAGGCTACCGTGTTTTTTTTTTTTTTAAACCATGGTTATAGAATGCAATTTTCCATTCCTTTGGTAGCAACTAGCAACACACATCACACTCACATCCTCTCCCACCTTTTTAGAGCATTTTTGTTTGAAGCCAGTTTAGAAGAGATCTTTCACCCAAACCACTTGTTTTGTCTAAAGAAACACCTGACTTTCAAATCAGATCTAGTGAACAGTCAGTAGAGAACATAAAGAAAGAACATTCCCTATGGACGAGTGGAGTAGCATCAGTCAGGACGACTGTTGTTTCAGTGAAAAGGTGGTCCTCCTAGAGCAGCGGGAGAGAAGGTTCCAGAGAGCATGCAAGCTACTGGTGAGAGACGCCCCACTCAAACTCCAACTCTTTGTGAAAAGCATGAGGACAGATGGAGAGAGGGAGAGACAAGCCGGAGAGGAGGAGGAAGACAGGAGAGAAGAGGATGGAGGTGGCAAGACTAAGAAAGAATCAGCAAAGGATGGAGGAGAGAAATCAAGAGTTATACCTTCAGTAGAATGAAAGACAGAGTGTGAAACAAGGGAACGGCAAAAGAGAAAGCTGCAGAAAAGAGCGCGAGAACAGACACAGAAAACGACTGATTTGGTGAGAAAATTTGATGAAGAAGAGCAAGTGGATGGGTTGAGGAGGAGGAGGAAAACGGGGATGAAGAGGAGGGGGAGGAGGAGGAAGAGGAGGAAATACGTGAGGAAGAGGTAATGACGGACAATGTGACAAAGGAGATAAAGGGTTAAATTGGACTAACAGAAAACAGGAGAGGATTGGGAGACCAACGAGGGTGTTGAAGAATGGAGAGATATTGATGACAGTGAACGTGTTGAAACAAATGAAGAGGAAAGAGAACGAGGTTGATGAAGAAAAGAAAATGGATCTCCAGAAAAATTGCATGGATCATGGTGAAACTAAGGGAGAGAAAATGAACGGAATGGAAAATATAAGTCATTATGCAGATGGCAATGATCTGGATGGTGAGAGAAGTATCCACAAGTGGAACGGGAAAGAGGGAGGTGAGGAAAAGAAAGGAGACCTCAAGAAATTTGGGGAAACTGAGAACGATAAAGAATCTACATACAGTGAGGAGAGTGAGCGCGTTAAAGGGGTACTTCACCCTAATATCATACTTTAAAAATATTTGTCATACCATGGAAGTAATCTATGGGCCTGGAGTGAACGCAACCTACACTGAGTACACTGCAGCCACTCCTTGTCCAAACTACTTCTAAAGAGAAGGATTTAAAGAGTCTGAAACTAGTGTAAAACCCCAAAAAGACAACAAAGAATGTGGGATGCAAAAGGTCTCCTAAACTATTCAAGATTGTACAGAAAGTGTCAATAAGGAGTATCGAAACCGACCAAAGGAAACAAGGAAACGACTGCCGTGAAGAAGAGAGAGATGAAAAGAGACCGTCGACAATAAAGTGGGGCGGTGGCGGGCAGGGCTGTTGTGGTGACCGTATTACCGTCACACCGGCAGTCATGACCACAGTCAAATTCCAATTCCACGTGACCGCTGAGTCACGGTAATCTCCTCCTATGACCCATTCTAAATCGAAACTAATTTCACATATTAGTAAAGACAGGATTAAATTGAGAACAGTCCGATGGGCGACAATATTATAACTTGATGAGAGAACAGCCTGAGGCAAGGAACAGAGCGCACGTTTACAGTCGCATCAAACAGCCCATATATGTTTTGATTTCTAAGACATTCTAAGGTGTGTATCATTCACAACTAAAGTTGCCAAATACCTCTAAATCTAGCATATAAGACCTGTTTCAAATGATCACTTTTACACTCAGCATAACCATTTCATTTGCGCCCTCGCTCGGGAATGTCCTTAAATATCCTTAATATTTTATTCAGCTAAGTTCAATTATAGTCTTCATCCTATAAAATCATACAATATAAAATAATGCACAGGATTTATAAGCATATCTTGTCTGCTAAATGAACTAGATAATGGATTTATTGTGATGGCGTACACTGAGTGTACAAAACATTAGAAAGACCTGCTATTTCCATGACAGACTGACCAGGTGAATCCAGGTGAAATATATGATCCCTTATTGATGTCGCCTGTTAAATCCACTTCAATCAGTGTAGATGAAGGGAATGAGACCGGTTAAAGAAGGATTTTTAAGCCTTGAGACAATGGAGACATGGATTGTATGTGTGCGCCATTCACAGGGTGAATGGGCACAACAAAATATTTAAGTGCCTTTGAACAGGGTATGTTAGTAGGTGCCAGGCGCACCGGTTTGTGTCAAGAACTGCAACACTGCTGGGTTTTTCACACTCAACAGTTTCTTGTGTGTATCAAGAATTGTCCACCACCCAAAGGATATCCAGCCAACTTGACACAACTGTGGGAAGCATTGGAGTCAACATGGGCCATTTTCTCAAAAGTTTATCAACATTCAAAGGCCATTTTCTCAAAAGTTTATCAACATTCAAAGGCCATTTTCTCAAAAGTTTATCAACATTCAAAGGCCATTTTCTCAAAAGTGAGCTTACAAGTTTATCAACATTCAAAGCAGAATAACTTTCCCATTGTTCCTCAAATGTAGTGTATGATATACTATGTTGTAGCTCTGTGTCTCTGCTTTTATCCAATGTAAAAAAAACACAATTTCACATTTTGCTACATAAGATCGAATCAAGGCGGTCGGTCACATTATTTTGTCCAGACAGCATCAGATAGATGGTCTACACATATTGAGACAGAGGGCAGCTCTTTCACTCGCTCTGATACTTTATTGAAGATTTAGGCATCTTTCTGTCATCAAATAAAATATAAATATTCAATATTTTATGTGGACGGGCAACGAGGTACAGTAGGACGGGCCAGGCCCCCTAAAGCCTGCCCGTAACGCCAGCCCTGAAGAAGAGTATTGAAAATGAAGGGAGAAAAAATATATAGTGGATGGCAACTAGCTTGCTGAAACCCCTTGTGGGTCCAAATGCAAAAACAGGGAAATGCATAGGTAAGACACAAAGGGAAACCCACTGAAAACAGAGTACAGGAATGCTGATCTAGGATCAGTTATGTCATTTACGGAAAAATATTATATTGACAGGGAGGACCTGAACCTAGATGAGCACTCCTACTCTGAGATGCTTTGTGAGTATAAGCCCTACTGGTGACCAGTGATGATCACTGCAATTATCTTCTTTCCTTTACTTGAATTATTTCCTTGTTTTTTTCTATCACTATTTTCTATACTATTCATACATTTCTTTGGGCATTTTATAAATAAAAAGCATTTCTTAAAATGAAAGGGTTGTGTGTGATTTGCTTTTGTGAGACAAAGACTAAGTGTGTTTGATGAAAATATAATACTAGTGCACACCACGGAGTGGTCCACTGAACTCACTAGCATCAGCCACAGCAATGCTAATAGCTAGCCTAGACGTAGCACACTGCTACAAACCGCAGACGTAGCAGGCCCTCTCAGATCAGCCCAGCAAGAGGAATCTGATTTAAACTGATTTAAACTGTCATCTGTCAGAACGGCACATACGCACGCTGGCCAGCCACAATGTTTTATAAGTCTGAGTTTTTTAAAAGTGTGGTTGCAAGACACTCCCTCATGGCTGGAACTAGTGGTTCTGCTTAACTCTGTTTACCGTTTACCACTTAGCATGGGCTCAAACACCACATCAATGCAGCCTTTCTTTTAAGGGAGATATGATCTTTAGAACATATCTGAGTGCTGCCTTTGGACTGATAGGCAGAAGGAATGCTGGTGAGGAGAGGTAACTGGGCCAATACTAAAAAATACAGTCTCCTTGCTCACTGATCTGTAAGTGATTGTAAAAGTGAGGGTACGTTTCCACTGTATTGCTTTCAGTAATCCAACCTGGTCAGATCAGTAATTACCTCAAGGAAGGAAGAAAAGAAGGATGTATTTTGAATGTATTGAATAAGGCCATGTGTTTATGGTAGGGCAGCATCATGGCTGGATACCTTTCATTCACAAGCAGTGGATTGGTGGAGAGAAAAAGAGGGGAAAGGAAGGAAGTCACTTACATTTGGCTGTTAGCTTGTACCCTCCCAGGGGTGATGCGTGGCCGTCCACAGCATCGAATCCTGAAGACACCAGAACCACGTCAGGAGCAAACTCGTTGGCGATGGGCATCACCACCGTCCTGTGAAGGGAGAGAGAAAAAAAAGGGAGTGGGAAAGAAAGTGAGAATGAGCCAGTTAAATGCCACCATCCCCTGTAGTGACTCACCTAAACATACGTATTGACAGACACCACCTAGAGCAGGGATCATCAACTAGATTCAGCCCCGGGCCAATTCTTTCTTGAGCGGATTGTCAGGAGGCCAGAACATAATTACAAATCATTTGTAGACTGCAACAGACCGTTTCAAACCTTGCTTACATTTGTATACGATCACATACACTGAGTGTTGAAAACATTAAGGATACCTGCTCTTTCCATAGCATTGACTGACCTGGTGAATCCAGAGCGTTGGGCAAGTAACTGAAAGGTTGCTGGTTCGAATCTCGGAGCCAACAAGGTGAAAAAAAGTCTGCTGGTGTGCCCTCGAGCAAGGCACTAATTGTTCCTCTAAGTTGATTGGATAAGAGAGTCTGCTACAGGACTTAAATATAGCCAATGAACCACTTACAGTGCAATGTGCCTGCTCATTTAGCAGCCACTTTCATCCAAACAGTCAGTGAACAACACATAACAGTACACAACCTCCTATACAGGAATCAAAGACACATATCTGGTTTTGAGAACCACAAGCTCCAAAAAACGGAGCCATAGAAACCCCCGAACTACACAGTGAGAGAAAGGAAGAACTCAGGTCGCATGTCAGGGGAGCAGTAAAAGTGAATGGGAGGAATTGAATACACAATGATACTGTAGTTCTGAGGGGACGATTCGTCGTTGGTCTGTGTTGATGGCTGTGTGGGTGTGCGGAGTGAGACCTTAGAATCCACCCTCTCTCCCGCAGCTGGTGGAAGGAAAATAGATAGATAGTGAATGTAGTGTTTTGGTTCAGCAACCTGTGGTTGCAGTGACTTAGTTTGTCGAGGCTGTAGCGCGAGGATTTCCTTGCACTCCCAAGTCTAAGTCGTACTCATCAAGCTTTTCACTGAACCACATACGTGCATTGTGCATGTAACTGCGCTCATAATGCGTTATACACAGGTGACGCATAGAAAGTGATCAATCCTTTCCTCCTTATCACCACTGTTTTTAAATATGCTCTTCCCAGGTGTAGAAATACAATTTGGTTAAGTTGAATTTCTCTTTGGTGCCGTGGTTGTGTAGCTGTCACCGGGTTTATCTGGGATAGAAACAGCGTTGCATAGTTGTTCCTTTTACTGATAGGCTGTCAATATTGTGTCGGTGAAGTTGCAAAAAGGAATCTGCCTGCGATGTGTCAGCGTTGTGAAGTTGTCTGCGACAGTGACGGCATTGTGTAGATGTTTGTAATCATACTGTTTATTTGCTGTGGGACTCCTCTGATTGACAGTATGAATAGCTCCTCCAGTGTAGCTGTACACTGCCTGCTTTTTGGGGCCGGCAGTATTTGGGTATGCAGTGTTTTGGTGCGAGAGAGAGGTGGCTCAGGGCCGTGTTGTAGTAACCCTCTACTTTGCTGACCTCAGGAACATGGCGCTTGTCTCCTGCCTGCGGGCATGGCGGGTGAGCGGGCAGCATGCCCAAAGCTCATGAGCCAGCTTTCTTTCCATCCCGTTATCGCCGCCACAATTATAGGCCTCCACTGAGCAAACCACGCCCCCCCCCCCCCCCCCCCCCTCCCACACACACACAGCTGTCTGCAGTGGCGGCCTCCCCCCAAGAGAGAGAGGAGGTATTTTTAGGAGGCTCGGTACCTCAGGCTGCTGAGATACACAGAGGAGAGTGTGCGTCACTGACTGTGTCAGCATACCTCTGGCACTTGGGTGAAGAGAATGAGTAAGAGCACCCGAGTGGCGCAGCGGTCTAAGGCACTGCATCTCAGTGCTAGAGGCGTCACTACAGACCCTGGTTCGATTCCAGGCTGTATCACAACCGGCCGTGATTGGGAGTCCCATAGGGCGGTGCACAATTTGGCCGGGGTAGGCTGTCATTGTAAATAAGAATTTGTTCTTAACTGACTTGCCTAGTTAAATAAAGGTAAAATAACTAAAAAGTGACAGAGTGAGGAGGTGAAGGAGATAATGAATGAGACCAAATGAGACGATGAGTAGAGAATGGAAGCATACCTTGGTGGTAGAAATACATCCAAAGACATGCAACGAGAAAGTAGTACTGTTGTGGAACTATTTGTTCAGCTGCTTTAAAACACACACCACACACACACACGTCAAGCCTCGATCAAAAACTGCACGCATCATCAAACCCCCCCCACAACCCCTCTCTAAAACAGACGACAACCTTTGGAAAGCCACAGTGATCCATTAGAGAGCCAGTGTGAGTGGAAACAAGTTTTTTTTTTATAGGCCTGCTATGGAGTGAATCAGTGGATATCTATGTGGTAGATGAAAAAGGCTTGGTTAATAAGGCTAGTGGATAACGAGTTTTAACAAGATTTACGACGCCGTCTTAGCTACGGGACATCCTGGGTTTGTGGGGTGGGATCCAAAAACCTTCCTGCCTCCATCAGCTAGTTCCTGCCTGTAAAGTGTCGTCGCTGAGGTGTGCTTTCGATGTCGAGGGAAAATGTATACTGTTCTGCTCTGCCATGGCACGCAGTCGCACCGAATGGGTTTGTTCAGATTAAAGGCGCAATATGTAGCGTTGTGTGCCTTTTAACCAAATTCACATAAAAATGTGAGTTACTGTATACATCTGTCATTCTCATTGAAAGCAAGTCTGATAAGCGGTAGATCCGTTCTATGTGTACTATTTCTACATTTTGTTTTTGCGTCTTTTTTCTTTCGGTTTAGACGGTACAATGATTCTCCATTGCTTGTTTTGTCACAAACTGAAATTAGGTCAACGTTTCAGAATTTTGGCAACCATGTAATGGCAGAGCGATTTCGACACATTGTGCCTTTAAATAAAAAGAAAGTTGAATAAAAAGTTAGTACAACATGTTTCTGTATGACCTGTTGCACATTTAGTTTGTTCCTCAATGCATGGACCTTGGTTGGATTGTGTGCATGTGTGTCTGTGTATTGCTGTGAGAGTGTGTGTGTGTGTATCCCGACACTGTGTGGGAGCATGCTTGGGAGGACCTGCTAAGCCTCAGGGTTGAACACCTCTCTCCTGAGACAGTCAGGCCTAACATAAATCCCCCTGACCCACTGTAATATCCTCATCACACGCCAACACACATACTCAGACTCTCTCTCTCTCACACAAACACACGTATACGTACCACACACACACACACACACACACACACACACACACACACACACACACACACACACACACACACACACACACACACACACACACACACACACACACACACACACACACACACACACACACACACACATTGACTCGCTACCGGTACCCCCTGTATATAGCCTCGTTATTGTTATGTAAATTCATTATGTTACTTTTTGATTTAATAGATTTTTTACTTCAGTTTATTTAGTAAATATTTTATTAACTCTTATTTCTTGAACTGCATTGTTGGTTAAGGGCTTGTAAGTAAGCCTTTCACGGTAAGGTCTACACCTGTAGTATTCGCCGCATGTGACAAATACAATTTGATTTAATTTGTATCTCATCCTCTTTAGCATTTCTGCGACGATAACGCTGCCACCTCTGTGACTATTCAATGCGCCCGACCTATAAAGCTCCCCGAACCCACCGAAACCCCCTGAAGATCAGTTCCGCAGGTGGTCGCCCAACACTTCAACTTTCCCATAGAGGAGTCTGCTATTCCTTCTCCTCTGATCTTTACTGGGCCATTCCTGTAGCTATTGGATTTTTCACCGATATGAGAAGACGAGATGAGCCACGTCTCTCTCTCGCTTTCATCTGCACTGTTTTCTTTACCTTTTTCCCAGTGAGGTTGTGCGCTTAGAGTTTGGGAGAGAATAGACTAGACGGAGGTGGGAGATTTAGTCAGAGTGCTGCCGTAGATGAGCTTTCTTTGGGGGATTGAGACGTCTTTCTGTAGGGGACTTTGTTCACAAATAGTTCACCCAAGTTCTCAAAATGGCGTCCATTCTCTCATTGCGCTGAGTGATAAGATATGCAGACGCACTAACACTCAAACACGAGAGCGCGCACACACACCTCTTTCAGAATGGAGGCAGCTTTTCCCTCAGTGCCTGACAAGAAACAGGGAAACCTCCCTCTCTAGGAACTCTCTCCATCTTCCACTCCTCCTTCTCATCCCTTGTGTGTGTGTGTGTGTGTGTGTGTGTGTGTGTTGTGTGTTTTCATGTGGACTCCTAAACAGCAAATGAGGAGGAAGATGATATAGCTTGACTGGACACACATGACTTCAGTTTACGATTGCTAATTAGCAATAGCTCATGTACAGATTCCCCCTGCGATGGACTGAGACCGATTGCGGGAGCTTAGAAGTAGAACCGTCGACTGCCAGGCACCCGAAAAGAGATCCATCCTCACCGTCCGGCCTAATCTACCCAGGAGGGGCACGCCAAGACCGGCTAGGGTAGTAAAATAGACCCCCCCCCGGATACAATACCTCCCAAACCTACTAACCAACAAAGGGTTAACGCTAGCCATGCCTACAGGTTAGGCTCAAAGGCTTTCCCGACCGTTCACAAAAAAGCATGGGAGAGCAGGCAAAGAGACAGGGTAGAAAACACATACACAGACACAGACACAGACACACACACACACACCCACACACACACCCACACACACACACACACACACACACACACACACACACACACACACACACACACACACACACACACACACTTCAAAGCCTTGTCATCTGGCGTTGCGGAGAGCTGGTTTGAATTAAGCTCAATTCTCCTCTCTGTTTCCAAGTTCATGGTGAGAGAGGGAGCGAGAGGGAGAGAGAGAGAGAGAGACGGTGCTTCTGGTTTTCATTAGGGACCATTTTCTTATCTTTTTTTCTCTCTCTTTCTGGAGTCTGGCTCGAACCTCTGCAAATGCAACGTGGCACTGGCTGTGAAGAAATTAGAAGATGACGCCCGCAAGGCAGGCATCCTCTTACACAGAGAGAGAGAGAACGAGAAGGGAGCGAATATGCTGCTTACAAAACAAGAGACAAAATAAGGAGAGAGATGGGGAGGATGTGTGCGTGTGTGTGTATGGTTTGTGTGTGTGTGTGTGTGTGAGCGAGAGTAAGTGTGTATTTGTGTCTGTGTGTGTCTGTGCTTGAGAGAGAGAGAGAAAGACATAGAAAGAGACAGAGGGAGAGCGGATATATGGACTGTTGGGCTATGCTGGCCTTATTCCTCTGGGTTCTGTTAATCAGAGAGGCCTAGGAGAGACTCTCACTTCCGCACTGTGGGATTGATAAGCGCCAGGGGCCAGCTGAGTGACATAAGGGGAAGACCCACGTACGCCTTTTTAGTTCAATTCAAGAATATTTATTGACATGGAAAGTGTAAGAAATGTCATTGCCAAAGAAAACATATCAAATCAATTTCCCTCTCTCCCCATCAACTTGTGTAGATCTCATAGGTTTGGATAGGTGTAAGCAATATGGTGGAATTTCCACCGAGCCTTTCAGAGGTTGAGGTGAAGCTAGGATGTAAAGTTAAAGGTTGTATCAATCACTTACAGTATCTCATAAAGATCATGAACTTTGCTCGCTGTCAGCCTGTCAGGTCATTGCTAGAGGACTATATAACCAAATTAACATTTAGAATATCTGGCGTGGCTGAAAATCAACGTTTTTACATTACGTTTTTTGCTGTTGTGGGTAAGGGGAATTAACAAAGAGGCAACTCGAATTAACTCTGATGGCTTTTATTAGAATACATTACAAGCAGTGATAAAAAAAAATCATGCTGCGAGTGGTATCAGATCCTGGCAAATAGGTTCCGGAATGAAACTGTCCAAAACTGAGAGGTGTCGGATTCTGTTCCAGCAGGATCAAATTAAGCACTGGTTATACTGCTATAGAGAAAATTGCCAATGGATGCCAAGATACATGAGGCATGACAACAACGTGACCAGCGACAACATACGGTTTTCTGGCCTGAACTACTACAGTGTCACAGAGTATCAACAAACAAGATGTCTAACCCTTTCCAAACAGTTGGTCTTGCGGTCCTTTCCAAACAGTTGGTCTTGCGGTCCTGTCAATTGCAGCATCAACATAATGGGGCAGGATGGTTACTAACAATGAATTGCCAGAATCTTAAGAAGTATCCAAATGTAGCTTCCAAAAGATCCACTTTACACTGAGCCAACACGGGTAGGATGGAAGACATTTTGGCACCAGTACGCTGTAGTTTCCCAATTCCTTTACCAGAATGACTGGTGTTGGGTGGCACTGGCTTCTATACATTGAAGGGGGAGCTACTCTTCTTGCTTGGTTGAGAAAAAACAACAACAAAGGATAGATTTGAGTAACGCAGAACATTTTGCTTTGCTTTAAATGGCTCTACAACAACAAAAGAGACACTACCTGAAGACGGGCTACACGTGACTCAGATGGTAGGGGCACAGCGCTTGAGGGTTTTTCACATGTGTTGCATATACTGTATAATAATATGTCGTAGGTACATATGCGCCCTAATATGTATCATGTTCCACATCTCAAATGCTGCGTAAATCCATATGACATATATGATATTGCGGCTTGTACAGCACATGCTCCATCTGCCTTGGATGTGAGAGGGTCAGTTTGGGGTTAGGTGAGGAGCAGGGTAATAGTTGAAGTCGGAAGTTTACGTATACTTAGGTTGGAGTCATTAAAACTCATTTTTCAACCACTCCGCAAATTTCTTGTTAACAAACTATAGTTTTGGCAAGTCGGTTAGGACATCTACTTTGTGCATTTTTCCAACAATTGCTTACAGACAGATTATTTCACTTATAATTCACTGTATCACAATTCCAGTGGGTCAGAAGTTTACATACACTAAGTTGACTGTACCTTTAAACAGCTTGGAAAATTCCAGAAAATGATGTCATGCTTTAGAAGCTTCTGATAGGCTAATTGACATAATTTGAGTCAATTGGAGGTGTACCTGTGGATGTATTTCAAGGCCTACCTTCAAACTCAGTGCCTCTTTGTTTGATATCATGGGAAAATCAAAAGAAATCAGCCAAGACCTCAGAAAAATAATTGTAGACCTCCACAAGTCTGGTTCATCCTTGGGAGCAATTTCCAAATGCCTGAAGGTACCACGTTCATCTGTACAAACAATAGTACGCAAGTATAAACACCATGGGACCAAGCAGCCATCATACCGCTCAGGAAGGAGACGCGTTCTGTCTCCTAGAGATGAATGTACTTTGGTGCGAAAAAGTGCAAATCAATCCCAAAACAACAGCAAAGGACCTTGTGAAGATGCTGGAGGAAACAGGTACAAAAGTATGTATATCCACAGTTAAACGAGTCCTATATCGACATAACTTATAAGGCCGCTCAGCAAGGAAGAAGCCACTGCTCCAAAACTGCCATAAAAAAGCCAGACTACGGTTTGCAACTGCACATGGGGACAAATATCGTAGTTTTGGAGAAATGTCCTCTGGTCTGACGAAACAAAAATAGAACTATTTGGCCATAATGACCATCGTTATGTTTGGAGGAAAAAGGGGGAGGCTTGCAAGCCGAAGAACACCATCCCAACCGTGAAGCACGGGGGTGGCAGCATCATGTTGTGGAGGTGGTTTGCTGCAGGAGGGACTGGTGCACTTCACAAAATAGATGGCATCATGAGGACGGACAATTATGTGAATATATTGAAGCAACATCTCAAGACATCAGTCAGGAATTTTAAGCTTGGTCGCAAATGGGTCTTCCAAATGGACAATGACCCCAAGCATACATCCAAAGTTGTGGCAAAATGGCTTAAGGACAACAAAGTCAAGGTATTGGAGTGGCCATCACAAAGCCCTGACCTCAATCCCATAGAACATTTGTGGGAAGAACTGAAAAAGTGTGTGCGAGCAAGGAGGCCTACAAATCTGACTCCGTTACACTAGCTCTGTCAGGAGGAATGGGCCAAAATTCACCCAACTTATTGTGGGAAGCTTGTGGAAGGCTACACGAAACGTTTGACCCAAGTTCAACAATTTATAGGCAATGCTACCAAATACTAATTGAGTGTATGTAAACTTCTGACCCGCTAGGAATGTGATGAAAGAAATAAAAGCTGAAATAAATCATTCTCTCTACTATTATTCTGACATTTCACATGCTTAAAATAAAGTGGTGATCCTAACTGACCTAAGACAGATATTTTTTACTAGGATTAAATGTCAGGAATTGTGAAAAACTGAGTTTAAATGTATTTGGCTAAGGTGTATGTAAACTTCCGACTTCAACTGTATGTGGAGATTGAGATCTGGGGTACATTAGGGGGGCACGGTATCCTGGTTAGCATAGCATAGTGTGCAGCCAGCCATTGAGAGAGAGAGAGAGAGAGCGGCTTGATGTGTGTCTACTGGTACCGGCAGCTCAGACAGCTCATCTTCAAAGTGGGGCGTCGCGAATTGCCCTCTGTCCTGCATCCCACCATATGTCTGTGTGTGTGAGTGTGTTTATGAGTGTATGCATGCATTCATTCATTGGTGGGTGGGTGAGTGTATGTATGCACACATTGGTGCCTGTGAGTATGCGTGCATGAGTTTCGAGTGGTGTTTGTGTTTTCTTGTGTGTTTGTGTTGTGTGTCTATATGCGCTTGCTCGATATTATGTGTGTGTGTACAGTGCGAGTGTGTAGGTGGGTTATAAATAGCCCCAGACAGCGGACCTAATGGAGTTCAGCCCTGGCATCAGCCTGCTTGGCAGATAAAAGAGGCCGCCACAAAGCTTTGCCTCGGCCGTGCACTACAACACATCATACTTCATGTTTCATGGCCTCTCAGCCATATAGAACCCACTTACTGTTATTTTTGGAATGGCAGCTTTTCACACAGTCATGGTGAACCATGCATTTTTCCCCCAGATGAAATTCTCTCAGTACTTCTGCTCTGGATGAGATGTAACGTTGATGTAGTGTATCATATGAATAGATATTACTGTAAAATAGACAATGTGTGGACAATATGTACACTTTTGGGACTATTTATTTGGTTCCATTGTACAGGGCAAATTAATCAAGTGCACCTGAAACGTATGGAATTATTTGACATATGTATTTGACCGAGGTTTGACCCCAAATAATGTTAACGTGGTTGTATTTGTGAACATGACTTGTATTTTTGGCAGGGATATTTTACATTTGCCCAATCCGTTTTCGTAGTCCTTTTTATGCTTTCTTCCCTCTAAAAAAATCTACTGTTGTCCTGAGTCTGAGATCAACTATCTCTATGTACTACGTTCTAATCCTAACTGCTAACAATAGCTTACTGTATCCGTCACTTTGGCTTAAGTTGAAAGCTGTGGACATCGACAACATAGGGTATCATTTACAGGCAAGAAGGCAGTGGGTGATATCGGAGTGAATTATCCCTTTAATGAGCGTCTGTAGACTTGCGGCCTGACAGTAGGGTGTACAGTGGGGTCCAAAATTATTGACACCTTTGATAAAGGTGAGCAATAATGACTGTGTAAAATAGATTATTCAAATACTGAGCTATATTGCATACTCCAAAAAAGTGGGAATGGGTCAAAATTATGATAATAATTAAAGTAGTCAAAAGTTTAGTATTTGGTCCCATATTCCTAGTAGATTTGAATATAAATAAAAATAGAATATGTTTCTAAACACTTCTACATTAAAGCGGATGCTACCATGATTACGGATAATCCTGAATGAATCGTGAATAATGATGAGTGAGAAAGTTACAGAGGGTCAACGATCATACCCCCAAGACATGCTAACAACCTCTCACCATTACCAATAACAGGGGAGGCTAGCATGTCTTGGGGGTATGATCTTTGACCCTCGGTGACTTTCTCACTCATCATTATCTCATACTCTCAATGTAGCTCAGTATTTGAATTATTTATGTTATACACTCATTATTGCTCATCTTTATCAAGGGTGTCAATTATTTTGAACCCCACTGTATATGGTTCCAGAGGTGGGAACTGTCAGGACAGACGGACCACTGGGACATTCAGCCTTTTGAAATACAACCCTCTCCTCAGTCGAGTGCTCCCTAAGCACTCCACACTCCAACAGCCAACCCCCATCGCTGCAAATTCCCCACTAAACAGGCCCCTCATTTTCTCTCTTTTGATTTCATGCGCTGGTGTTCCCAGCTTAAGAAAACATCACCATACTCTGTGGTAGCTAGTCCGTGTTTGTGTGTTACCTGAAGGCAGCCAGGTACTCTGCGTCTCCCATGGGTGGTTCCAGTCCCCCGGTGAAAGCCATGTTCACATTGAAGCCCATGCCTGCCCCAGTGCCCACCTACAACACACACAACGCAACATAGGTTAGTCACGCACACAACAGGCACACACACGCAAAATTACACACACATACACCATAACCTCTGAACATTGATTGACCATTCCTCTGTAGATGGACCATATCGAAGCCCTTTCTGGTAATATATGTAGTATCTCTAGGAAAAGACTGCTGCGATTCCTGCTATTTACCTGTCAAAGATCAGATTACAGCTGCCAGGCAAGAGCACACACTAATATATGCACGCACACACACAAGGACACGCAACACACACTTTTACATTAAGTCTGGGCATTCTACAAACAACATCAATAATCTGAACTAAGTGGCGGTTGGCCTCATCATTAAGAAACATGTATCAGGAAATGCTACAATTGGACTACTGTCAATATTGTAGCAATTACTAGGGGAGAGCCAACAACAGTTGAGTTTCTTTATGTTGCCAATTTGACTGTGAATAACAGGAACATTTCCAAAAATCTATTTTCTGGTCATTATTAGTTATTGAGCCAGGGATGGCAGAAAGTATAGTGCCCAGTGTTTGACTGAATGGTGAAACACGGCCACCATTTAATTTGATGATCCGTTTTCAACTTAGTGAGTGGTCACCAAACGGCAAAATTGCTGTAACTTTCAAAAAATGTCAAGGTTCCCCCTCCTGATTCCGGGAAGATCCTGGAATCAGGAGGGAATAAGCCAGAAATCCTCCAACCAGAAATTTAGGAAAACCTGGGGATTTGGGGAAAGTGACAAGAATTTTGGAGCCCTACGCTTCAGTACATCGTTTTTCATTAGCAAGAGGAAAGCATTGGTGTTGAAAAAAATATATACATTTTCGGGATGGTAAAATGTTTTCAGTGTAAAACGATTAAAACCAGATATAAAGTATGTAGAAAATATAATAGAGCAATATATATATATATTTTTAAATAATACAAATCACCAAAATAAAAATGAGACATTCAGGAGAATCTTTTTTTTATTTTTTAGGTCAGGGGCCCCCAATTAATTTTGTTATAATGTTTGAGCATAAAAACACAGCATAAGCCTTGGCAAAATGAGTAAAATTGCAGAAAACTAACTTTAAAACTGCAAATGTTCTCTCTGCCCCATGGCAAAATGTGTAGAATTACAGGGAATTAGCTTTAAAACTGCAACTGTTCTCTCAGCCACATGACAAAATGTGTAGAATGGCAGGGAATTAGCTTTTAAACTGTAAAATGTTGTCTCAATGCCATTGCAAAATGTGTTGAAATACTGGAAATGTGCTTTCAAACTGTAAAATGTTCTCTCAATCCCATTGCAAAATGTGTAGAATTGCAGGAAATTTGTTTTAAAACTATAAAATGTTCTCTTAGCCCAATGGCAAAATGTGTTGAATAGCAGGAAATTTAGCTTTGAAACTGCAATTTGTCTCTCAGCCCCATGACAAAACGTTTAGAATTGCAGAAAACTAGCTTTAAAACTGCCATTTGTCTCTCAACCCCCCCACCCCTAACTTTGCCAATGCTGCTGAAAAAAATCATAGGGGAAACACCGCACACACACACTCCGCCACTCACCTCATCAGGCGCTCCACTGCCGGGGAAGAAGTTGCCATCGTCGTAGCGATGGAGTGACAGATAGAGAATGTTGGGGTCGCTGTAGAATGCTTGTTGCGTGCCATTTCCATGGTGAACATCCTGACAGACATGGAGAGTGGCAGGCTATGGTTACTTCCTGACTCTAACAACCGATTTAGGATCAGGTCTCCACATCCAAATCCTATCCATAAGCATTGTGCGCTAAACAACAAAATCAACCTTGAATCAGTCGTCAGATGGGCATAGAAGACTAATAGCAAGTGGAAACCAGAAAAGAATGCTCTCCATTGTCGTGCTTAGCCACTATCTAACATCCTACAACCTTTGTGACTAGTTCAGAGGGTTGTTATAAGAGTACAATTGGTTTTACAAATCCTATTGCTGCGTGACAATATCTATTACTTTCCATTTCATTTCAGTAGACCTTCCTACATAGACAAACATAAAAAAGTGACTTAAGCTTCTATATCGAGGCATTATCTCACACATGACAACTTTTAAAGAAGGTTATTTTTAAACTAAGTGCCTATTTCTTGACGGGACTGCTTTAGAAGTTTCTATAGAGACATTTTCTAATTCGAAAGGCCTTTAAAATGTAAAAATACGCTCCTCTTTCAGTTTCTGACCAACAGTTGAAGTTGGAAGTTTACATACACCTCAGCCAAATACATTTGAATTCAGTTTTTCACAATTCCTGACATTTAATCCTAGTAAAAATTCCCTGTCTTAGGTCAGTTAGGATCACCACTTTATTTTAAGAATGTGAAATGTCAGAATAATAGTAGAGAGAATGATTTATTTCAGCTTTTATTTCTTTCATCACATTCCCAGTGGGTCAGAAGTTTACATACACTCAATTAGTATTTGGTAGCATTGCCTTTAAATTGTTGAACTTGGGTCAAACGTTTCGTGTAGCCTTCCACAAGCTTCCCACAATAAGTTGGGTGAATTTTGGCCATTCCTCCTGACAGAGCTAGTGTAACTGAGTCAGGTATGTAGGCCTCCTTGCTCGCACACACTTTTTCAGTTCTGCCCAAAAGTTTTCAAAAGGATTGAGGTCAGGGCTTTGTGATGGCCACTCCAATACCTTGACTTTGTTGTCCTTAAGCCATTTTGCCACAACTTTCGAAGTATGCTTGGGGTCATTGTCCATTTGGAATACCCATTTGCGACCAAGCTTTAACTTCCTGACTGATGTCTTGAGATGTTGCTTCAATATATCCACATAATTTTCCATCCTCATGATGCCATCTATTTTGTGAAGTGCACCAGTCCCTCCTGCAGCAAAGCACCCCCACAACATGATGCTGCCACCCCCGTGCTTCACGGTTGGGATGATGTTCTTCGGCTTGCAAGCCTCCCCCTTTTTCCTCCGAACATAACGATGGTCATTATGGCCAAATGGTTCTTTTTTTGTTTCGTCAGACCAGAGGACATTTCTCCAAAAAGTACGATCTTTGTCCCCATGTGCAATTGCAAACCGTAGTCTGGCTTATTTATGGCGGTTTTGGAGCAGTGGCTTCTTCCTTGCTGAGCGGCCTTTCAGGTTATGTCGATATAGGACTCGTTTTACTGTGGATATAGATACTTTTGTACCTGTTTCCTCCAGCATCTTCACAAGGTCCTTTGCTGTTGTTCTGTTGATTTGCACTTTTAGCACCAAAGTACGTTCATCTCTAGGAGACAGAACGCGTCTCCTTCCTGAGCGGTATGACGGCTGTGTGGTCCATGGTGTTTATACTTGCGTACTATTGTTTGAACAGATGAACGTGGTACATTCAGGCATTTGGAAATTGCTCCCAAGGAAGAACCAGACTTGTGGAGGTCTACAATTTTGTCTGATTTCTTTTGATTTTCCCATGATGTCAAGCAAAGAGGCACTGAGTTTGAAGGAAGGCCTTGAAATACATCCACAGGTACACCTCCAATTGACTCAAATTATGTCAATTAGCCTATCAGAAGATTCTAAAGCCATGACATCATTTTCTGGAATTTTCCAAGCTGTTTAAAGGCACAGTCAACTTAGTGTATGTAAACTTCTGACCCACTGGAATTGTGATACAGTGAATTATAAGTGAAATAATCTGTCTGCAAACAATTGTTGGAAAAATTACTTGTGTCATGCACAAAGTAGATGTTCTAACCATCTTGCCAAAACTATAGTTTGTTAACAAGAAATTTGCGGAGTGGTTGAAAAATTAGTTTTAATGACTTCAACCTAAGTGTATGTAAACTTCCGACTTCAACTGTACATACCCTAGCTTGACAGTCTTTATAAGCAGCACTTTTTGACACAAATGTGTGTCGTACTGATAAATGACATGACGCACAGTGTCCAGCGCTCTTGCAAGATCTGGTACCAAGATTATTATGACACCAATTTCCCAGATTCTAACGCCAGACATATGTCTCATATCATGTTATACAGACAGGTACTGTATGTTGCCACTGAATAACTTGGTCTGTAAAAGCATTATATTACACTCGCAGAACTAGGGCTGACCCCATTTAGTGGACTGGTCGATTGTTTGGTTGTTAGGCTGTTGGTGGACCAAGATTGTTTTACTTGAGCGGTAGCACATATATATATACACTATACTGTATATACATAAGTATGTGGACACCCATTCAAATGAGTGTATTCGGCTATTTCAGCCACACCTGTTGCTGACAGGTGCATAAAACCGAGCACAGTCATGCAATCTCCATAGACCAACATTGGCAGTAGAATAGCCTTACTGAAGAGCTCAGTGACTTTCAACGTGGCACCGTCATAGGATGCCACCTTTCTAAAAAATTCTGCCCTGCCAGAGCTGCCCCGTTCAACTGTAAGTGTTGTTATTGTGACGTGGAAAAGGCTCAGCTGCGAAGTGGCCTCACAACCCCACAGAACGGGACCGCTGAGTGCTGAAGCGTGTAAAAAAAATCGTCAGTCCCTGGTTGTAACACTCACTACCGAGTTCCAAACTGCCTCTGGAAGCAACTGTTCGTCGGGAGCTTCATGAAAGGGGTTTCCAAGACCGAGCAGCCGCACACAAGTCTAAGATCACCATGCGCAATGCCAAGCGTCGGCTGGAGTGGTGTAAAGCTCACTACCATTGAACTCTGGAGCAGTGGAAACATGTTCTCTGGAGTGATTAATCATGCTTCACTATCTGGCAGTCCGACGGACAAATCTGTGTTTGGCAGGTGTCAGGAGAATGCTACCTGCCCCAATGCATAGTGCCATCTGTAAAGTTTGGTGGAGGAGGAATAATGGTCTGGGGCTGTTTTTCATGGTTCGGGCTAGGTCCCTTAGTTCCAGTGAAGGGAAATCTTAACGCTACAGCATACACTGACATTCTAGACATTTGTGTTCTTCCATCAAACACCTTTGGGATGAATTGGAATGCCGACTGCGAGCCAGGCCTAATCGCCCAACATCAGTGTCCGACCTCACAAATGTTCTTGTGGCTGAACGGAAGCAAGTCCCCGCAGTAATGTTCCAACATCTAGTGGACAGCCTTCCCAGAAGAGTGGAGGCTGTTATAGCAGCAAAGGGGGACCAACCCATGATTTTGGAATGAGGTGTTCGACGAGCAGGTGTCCACATACTTTTTGTCATGTAGTGTATATTCAAGGTCCCCAAAGCACACACATCCCTGGGTCGCTCCTCTTTTCAGTTCGCTGCAGCTAGCGACTGGAACAAGCTGCAAAAAACATTAAAACTGGACCGTTTTGTCTCCATCTCTTCATTCAAAGACTCAATATTGGACATTCTTACTTTACTGACAGTTGTGGCTGCTTCGCGTAATGTATTGTTGTCTCTATCTTCTTGCCCTTTGTGCTGTTGTCTGTGCCCAATACTGTTTGTACCATGTTTAATGCTGCTACCATGTTGTGTATTTTGTCGTCTTAGGTCTCTCTTTATGTAGTGTTGTGGTGTCTCTCTTGTCGTGATGTGTGTTTTGTCCTATATTATTTTTTATTCCCAGCCCGTCCCCGCAGGAGGCCTTTTGCCCTCTGGTAGGCCGTCATTGTAAATAAGAATGTGATCTTAACTGACTTGCCTAGTTAAATAAAGGTTCACTTTTTAAATATTTTTTATAAATATAACCACTTGGTGTGTGAAAGGGGGAAAAATGTAGTGCTCTGATCCGGTGGAAAAGTAATTAAATAGGCCTACCTGATTACTGCTTATCCCTTGCACAAATTACCTAAAGATCTGTCTGTCCGGAGCTCACTGGCCCAAAATATTTTATACAATGTTGCAAGTTCGCTAGCACCAGCTTCAGGCCAGACCAAGTTGATACAACGTTTCAAGTTCCTTGCAGACAGGCCATGTGTAGCCAATGTAATTTATAGGATATTTATTTTTATCAGGATATTTTCTACCTGCAGGCTGCAATGTTTCTTTTGGGGGCTTTATGCAGGCAATTTTGACATTGTTTGAAATGGCTATAGAAGTTATTTTTTTAATTTTGATTTAGCACATCATGATTTTGCAATACGAAGACTTTATTATAAATTAAATGAAACTGTTCCATGAAAATGTGTATATGAAAATCATAACTGGTGGTAGAAATGGTAAGATAAATTGGCACTACAAATGGAAAAGGTTGCCGACCCTGATGTAGCCCATTACCCGGCAACTTCAGGAGCTTAATGGCAGAATCTGTGAAGGCGGAGGAGGGTCGTTTTTTTTCTTCTCTCTTCCAGTTAGGCTATCTTGATCTCTGGCTCCCTCTTGAGTCATTTGTGTGTCTTAATTAATGCATCACAGTGTGCTTAAAGCATCAGATAAGCTCAGTAGCCTATACATAGTTATTTTTATTAACACATAGGGTGTGTCTATATAGGGAAAAATACACATTTAAAAATATGTTTAAAAAGGCGGCTCTCGGTCGACAAAGATTTTTTTTTGTCGGGGACATGCCCTACGCAGAACATTAACAAATGTTAATAAAGATTTATTTTTTAATTTTATTTATCCGTTATTTTACCAGGTAAGTTGACTGAGAACACATTCTCATTCACAGCAACGACCTGGGGAATAGTTACAAGGGAGAGGAGGGGGATGAATGAGCCAATTGTAAACTGAGGATTATTAGGTGACCGTGATGGTTTGAGGGCCAGATTGGGAATTTTAGCCAGGACACCGCAGTTAACACCACTACTCTTACAATAAGTGCCATGGGATCTTTAATGACCTCAGAGAGTCAGGACACCCGTTTAACGTCCCATCCGAAAGACGGCACCCTACACAGGGCAGTCTCCCCAATCACTGCCCTGGGGCATTAGGATATTTTTTAGACCAGAGGAAAGAGTGCCTCCTACTGGCCCTCCAACACCACTTCCAGCAGCATCTGGTCTCCCATCCAGGGACTGATCAGGACCAACCCTGCTTAGCTTCAGAAGCAAGCCAGCAATGAATGGTATGCAGGGTGGTATGCTGCTGGCAAAGACAGGTCACATTATTTTATATAATAATATATGTCATTTAGCAGACAATTGTATGCAGAGCGACTTTAAAGACATGCGTGCATACATTTTACGCATGGGTGGCATCAGCGGGAAACGAACCCACTACCCCCTTGCAAGCGCCATGCTCTAATGACTGAGCCCCACCTCATTCTGTGTGAAAGCACAGGAAGTCCAAGGTGAACTCACCCAATCCACAATCAGGATCTTACTGACACTGAGCCTCTGCTGCAGAAGTTTAGCTGCGATGGCCACGGAGTTGAAGTAACAGAATCCCCTATGTGATGGAGTGATGAGAGAGAGAGAGAGTCCAACAGGTATTGTGATTAGGGTTCTGATAATTTGATTTTGCTCGAAATCTCATACTGTTTCCATAACAATAAGATCTGATCCAATGAGAAGAAAGAAACATAAATGACGTGGGACTTACATAGGTGTGCTCTCTTCTGCGTGGTGTCCAGGGGGCCGGACTACAGCAAAGCCGTTCTGCCAATCAGAGAAGAGGGAGCCATGTTACCCATAAGGCCTTGATCAGTCACAGACTAACAGACACTCGTACTGTAATAGCACAGATAAACACATAACCCCATAAACACACACGAAAATACCTACTTACACACACACACACACACACACACACACACACACACACACACACACACACACACACACACACACACACACACACACACACACACACACACACACACACACACACACACACACACACACACACACACACACACATTCCAGTTTCTCCATGCAGTATTCAGTTCTCTGCCTCTATGACCCTAAATCCCCTTGTGGCTCACAGTTAATTGTTTTGCCATTGACAGGGAGGAGGGTCAGACACTGCCGATGACACACACACGCGGAAATGTTTATTCTATTCTACTGAGCCATTTACTTTATCTTGTATTATTTCTTATTGTTGTTGCATTGTCGAGAAGGAACCTGCAAGTAAGCATTTCGTTGGACAGTGTATACCATGTGTATCCTGTACTTACGACTAATAAATCTTGAAACCTGAAACACGCACGCACACACACACACACACACACACACAAAGGTATGGCTGACAGCTGAGAGCAGCAGTGCGAGGCGTGGATGTTGTGTTAATGTAGGGACCTGGGGGACTCCCGCTGCTCCCGCGCCGACTGTTTACAGTCCTGGTGTAATGTGGGGACATATGGGGACTGGTAGGGACGCCCAGTGTTTTTGGGGCCCTGACTGACTGTGGTATGTGTACGTGGTGAGGTGACCTGTGTCCCTGTAGTCCAGTCTAATGATGTTGAGGCAGCTGCTGTGGATTACTCTCCACCTCGCCTGGCCGCAGAGGATATTATTCTAGCAGAGGGACAGAAGGAACTCAGATTCCCTCTGACGATAGGGACCGCTTTCAAAGAGCTGTGTGTGCGAGAGAGAGCGAGTGTGTGTGATTTAAAGAGATTAATGGAATTCCATTGAGTTCTATTTTAGAAACATTGATGATGCAGATGCAAGGCTCACTTGAACAGGCACGAGGGGGTGGCAGGTGATGTTAGAGTCTGGTTTGCCTCTCTGGGGTTACGTGTGTGTGTGTGCGCGCGTGTGTGCTAAGATGGGGTTAAGGGGCAAGGAGGTCACTTCCTGTGATCTCTAACCCGTATGTAGAGCGCAGGCATTTTTTCATGAATCATTTCAGGTCCTTATTCTTAGAAAGAGAGCCATGCCCTCGATAAATCAATCGAGATAAATGGATGAACAAACGAGTTCATGAACGAATAAAACAAGTGAATAAATCTCAGTAACAACAACCAGTGCTGTTCAGTAAATGGCTTACATACTCATCAACAGATACACTCCAAACAACAACCTTCAAATAACAATAGATCACATCCATTTTACGGTATGCACTAACTGCCTCCCCAAACCAACGCTTCCAATTCCACTGGAACAAAAAAGAGAGTGAACATGCTAGTTGAAGCCCTAAGTCCTAGCTGAAACCCTCTGCGAGCGTTAGCAATTTAGCATCCTATGCCAACGGCGGAGAGAGGGATTATCATAAGTCTCCGTTACCTTACCCAGCTCTGCAGGTGGCTAAGGTGGGCAGGCTAATAAAGCCGGGGTGTTAGCGGGGACTATTAGCGTTAGCCAATTAGCGATGCCCACGCACTAGGCCGCCCCGCGGAGTTCAAACGACAGTCGGGCGCTGCCAGGAGAGGCCACAGACACAGGAAGGGAGGCGGGCAGCAGGGGAGGAGTGTCTGTCTGAAAAGTGCTAATGAGAGCTTTGCGGTAGGGAGGGGCGGCGGGCATTCCTACCGAGTCTGGAGGTGTTAAGAGAGAGCACGGCTAACAAGCCTAAATTAATAAAGCTAAGCTAGCCCTGTGCCTAATTCAAATCAAATCAAACTTTATTTGCCACACGCCCAGAATACAAGTGTAGACTTTACCGTGAAATGCTTACTTACAAGCCCTGCAGTTCAAGAAGAAGAAAATATTTACCAAGTAGGCTAAAATAAAAAGTAATAATAAAAAGTAACACAATAAGAATAACAGTAACTAGGCTATATACAGGGGGCACCGGTACCGAGTCAGTGTGCAGGGGTACAGGTTAGTTGAGGTAATCTGTACATGTAGGTGGGGGCGAAGTGACTATGCATAGGTAGCAAACAAACAGTGAGAGGCGGGGGGGGGGTTGTCAATGTAAATTGTCCGGTGGCTATTTTTATGAATTGTTCAGCAGTCTAATGGCTTGGGGGTGGAAGCTGTTGAGGAGCCATTTGGACTTGGCACTCCGGTACCAGTTGCCATGCGGCAAGAGAAAACAGAGAACAGAGAAAACAGTCTATAACTTGGGTGACTGGAGTTTCTGACAATTTTATGGGCTTTCCTCTGACACCGCCTATTATATAGGTCCTGGATGGCAGGAAGCTTGGCCCCAGTGATGTACTGGGCCGTTCAAACTACCCTCTGTAGCGCCTTACGGTCAGATGTCGAGCAGTTGCCATGCCAAGCGGTGATGCAACCCGTCAGGATGCTCTTGATGGTGCAGCTGTAGAACCTATTGAGGATCTGGGGGCCCATGCCAAATCTTTTCAGTGTGCTAAGGGTAAAAAGGTTTTGCCGTGCCCTCTTCCCGACTGTCTTGGTATGTTTGGACCATGATAGTTCGTTGGTGATGTGGACAGCAAGGAACTTGAAACTCTCGACCTGCTCCACTATAGCCCCGTCGATGTTAATGGGGGCCTGTTCGGCCCGTCTTTTCCTGTTTTGCTCACATTGAGGGAGAGGTTGTTGCCTGGCACCACACTGCCAGTTCTCTGACCTCCTCACTATAGGCCGTCTCATCGTTGTCGGTGATCAGGCCTACCACTGTTGTGTCATCAGCAAACGTAATGATGGTGTTGGAGTCGTGTTTGGCCACACAGTCGTGGGTGAACAGGGAATACAGGAGGGGACAAAGTACACACCCCTGAGGGCCCCCAGTGTTCAGGATCAGCATGGCAGACGCATTGTTGCCTACCCTTACTACCTGGGGGCGGCCCGTCAGGAAGTCCAGGATCCAGTTGCAGAGGGAGGTGTTCAGTCCCAGAGTCCTTAGTTTAGTGATGAGCTTTGTGGGCACTTTGGTGTTGAACGCTGAGCTGTAGTCGATAAACAGCATTCTCACATAGGTGTTACTTTTGTCCAGGTGAAAAAGGGCGGTGTGGAGCGCAATTGAGATTGCGTCATCTGTGGATCTGTTGGGGCGGTATGCGAATTGGAGTGGGTCCAGGGTGTCCGGGAGGATACTGTTGATGTGAGCCAAGACCAGCCTTTCAAAGCACTTCATGGCTAGCGACGTGAGTGCCACGAGGCGGTAATAATTTAGGCAGGTTACCTTCGCTTCCTTGGGCACAGGGACTATGGTGGTCTGCTTGAAACATGTAGGTATTGCAGACTCAGTCAAGGAGAGGTTGAAAATGTCAGTGAAGACACTTGACAGTTGGTCCGCGCATGCTTTGAGTACACGTCCTGGTAATCCGTCTGGCCCAGCGGCTTTGTGAATGTTGACCTGTTTAAAGGTTTTGTTCACATCGGCTACCGAGAGCTTTATCACACAGTCATCCAGAACAGCTGGTGTTCTCGTGCATGCTTCAGCGTTGCTTGTCTCGAAGCGACAATTTGGTAAAACTGATTTAAGTTTGCCTGTATTAAAGTCCTCGGCCACTAGGAGCGCCGCTTCTGGGTGAGCATTTTCTTCTTTGCTTATGGCCTTATACAGCTGGTTGAGAGCGGTCTTAGTGCCATCTTCGCTTTGTGGTGGTAAACGAATTATACAGATGAGAACTCTCTTGGTAGATAGAGTACCTTATGATAAGTTGTCGACCACACTATCTCAGGCGAGCAATACCTCGAGACCTCTTTAATATTAGACATCGCGCACCAGCGGTTATTGACAAAAAGACACACACCCCCACCTCGTCATACCAGAGGTAGCATCTCTGTTCTGCTGGTGCAAGGAAAATGGAAAATGTCCAGAAGTTCTTTTCGGTCATAAGAGACGGTAGCAGCAACATTATGTACACAATAAGTTAAAAAAACAAGTTACACAAAATGCATTTTTTTTTAAACAAAATTGCACAATTAGTTGGGAGAATGTAAAACATCAGCCATGTTCTTCGGCGCCATATTAATAGACCTCACTTGAGTGGGGCTAGCGTTAACGCCGTTAATGTGGTCTAATGATCAACGCTCCACTCTGCCACCTATTCACCTGAGATGGGCTAGCATTAGCATTCAGCGTCCGACGCGAGATGGCATTATCGTTGGTAATATAGGCATTCAGACAGACAGACACCTAGACAGACACACGATGACGAGGGACATGGAGCTAACCTTGAGCTCTCCAGCCGCCACTTTGAAGACCAGCTCCACCACGGAGCCCACAGCCAGACGAGCCGCGCTGGACGAGTGGACCTCGTTCCAAATGGTGTCGCTGTCCACCTGTGAACACGAACACACATGCACATTTATGTAATGCGCAATAGATACGTGTTCATGTATAATGCACAATGTAAACAGGGTAAAGCATACAATTAGACAATGTTGGACCAGGATGGCTGTGGTGCCATTTGTCCTCCCAGTCCCAACAATTCCAGAGGTAGAAAGAGTGAAGAAGATATGCGCACACAAGCTACAATACAAAAGCCCCTAACCACACTCACAATCACACAGAGTCTTTACAAATCCCTTGTATTGTATCAACGCTTGCACAGGAAGAGCGGGGGGGGGGGGGGGGGGGGGACGACTTGATTGCTGAGCAGAAAAGAGACTCTCAGAGTGAGTTATGGGTCAATCCAACTGACGTGAATGACTCCCCTTACAGACAGAAACTCAGTTTGGACAGCCAGGCTTAGTTTGTTGTATATGCGCACGCACGAATAGCCTGCTGGCACACACAAACACACACACACAAACACACATGCACAAAACATACACACAGTTGCACAAACACACACACAAAAACACACAAACACATGCACGTCCTGTACGTCAATCTAAAGGGTAGGGGGAACTAATTTGCTCTTCACACGTCTGTCCGTCTGAGTATGCTTCTGGTGGGATCCCATGGGGGAACACAAAAGCATGCTAGTAGAGGTGTGATGTTAACGTCCGGGAGAGAGGTGAGATGGCTTTTATTCACAGACGTGTGTCAATATTGAGCCATGGGAGAAGTTTGGGAGAGATGAGGGATATACTGTAGATGGAGAGAAATATTAAATATTTTAAAGGGGGGGGAGGCATGGAGAGTGATGTGGGATGGGGTGGGGGGAGCTGGCTAGTCCCGGTGTTGTGGAGGTGTGGGTGTGCATGTGGTCAGAGAGAGAGGCCAGGCATTCATCAGTCGGGGCTGATTATGCTGACACACGCCTGCTCCGTGGCCCCAATCACAGCGCACACACACAGTACTTCTACACACATCTTTACTTCTCTACACACCACTAGACTACATATTGTTGCACACATACACACACTCAGCATACATATAGGACTCTTAACTCCTTGTTGTAACACTGACTGCATGTAAAAAATAAAAAATGTTTTGTGGATAAAGGAACCAACTTGTGCTCTCTCTCTCTCTCACCCCCCCCGGGTTAAGGTTGAATTCTGAGATGGAATAACCTAAGGAGAAGAAAACAGCTGGCAGAGGGAAAGACAGGAGGAGAGAAATAGGGGGGATAGAGAGAGAGAGAGAAAGAGAGACCGGCTTCCAGTCGAAGCTCGCATCCACTACAAGCCCATGGCACTTGCCTATGGAGCAGCAAGAAGAACTGCCCCTCCCTACCTTCAGGCTATGTTCAAACTCTACACCCCAACCCGAGCGCCCCATTCTGCCACCTCTGGTCTCTTAGCCCTCTTGGCCCTCCAAGCTCTCCTCTGTCCTAGCACCCCAATGGTGGGACCAGCTTCCCCCTGAAATTAGGACAGCAGAGTCCCTGCCCATCTCCCGAAAACGTCGGAAACCCTACCTCTTCAAACAGTATCTAAAATAATCCCACAGCACCCCCCATTCACACTAACGCCTCACCCCCCTACCCCACTAGCTCTGACCTTGCTACTTCATTGATGAAAATGTACGTACGGTGGCTGTGATATATGGTTGTCTCACCTAGCTATCTTACGATGAACGCACTAACTGTGAGTCGCTCTGGATAGGAGCGTCCGCCGAATGACCACAATGTCAACGTAAATGTAGAGAAGGGATAGAGCGAGAGGGAGTCTGTGGGGGTCCTGCAGGGTTTCTGTGAACCTCGGGGTCGCTGATCGACTCTGGCGATCCCTGCCTGCTGCATTTGGCTTTTCAACGGCATGAACGCTCAAGGCTAGAGTTAGAAGAGAAAAGGAACACAGGGGGCCTTTTCAAGTCACGCCAAGAAGGACTTTGTCACGAATTGTGAGTCTGTGGTGCATTTACGATGCAAAGAAGACTGGAGGGTTGGGGGGAGAGGGCACGGGGGAGTTGAATGAAGAGTGACGGCTGCACCAGAGTGAGTGAGTGAGTGAGTGAGTGAGTGAGTGAGTGAGTGAGTGAGTGAGTGAGTGAGTGAGTGAGTGAGTGAGTGAGTGAGTGAGTGAGTGAATGAGTTAGTGAGTGAGTGAGTGAGTTAGTGAGTGAGTGAGGAAGTAATCAAGGAAATGAATGATAAAGTAATCGAGTGATAGAGATTTTAAAAAAAAATGGAAGAAGACGACAAAATGTGACAATGTACCCTGGGATGAACTGAGGAGTGTGTAAAAAAGTGAAAGAAAAGATTGAGCGAGGGGGGGAGGGACACAGCGCCAAAGTATGTCACTAGCCCCTAAAGGAGAAGAAAGTGCAACGTCGGAAGGGCAGAGTAGCCTTGACGAAAGCGACTTGCAAGACTGAGACTGAGTAAGACGAGGCGAAAGAGGCGCGCCAGTACGAGCGATAGGGGGATACGAGAGAGAGGAAAACGAGGGACCAGGGAACCAAAGAGAGTGAGGGAACGTGTTGGAATGAAAGAGTGGCAGTTCTGCTCAGGCTGACAGGGTAATTTGATGAGCCGAGGCGCTGTGCTGGGACTACAGGAAGACAACAATTTAGCCTCATTTCCATAAAACAGAGCAGAGCCCCTTCTGTTTCCCGCCGGCAGCAGCGGGCAGCACAACAGACCCAGCTAGACGCCCTCCGTGGAGAGAGAGATAGGTAAGGGGGAGAGGGAGAGGGATTGCAAATCAGACCTCTGTCAACATATTGATCTAGGGAGCAACAAGCACACAATCTGAGTTCACACGCTCCAATACACACTTCCACACATACAGTACGCAAGGGAACACACGCCCCATGAAGACAACGAAATGCAAGCATACAGACAGAGGGTCACACACATACACTAACCCAGCTGACCTTGTTCTTACCTGCCCCCCCCCCCCCTCCTCCCAACCTTCACACTGAAGGAACAGCACACACACACACATAGCATTGCCCCCCCAACCTCCCCCTTAACCCCCCCCCCCTCCAGTGTCCCCCTCAACACACAGACAGCGCCCTCCCACCCACTCTACAGAACACAGCTTGTTTATAGAAAACATATGGTCACAATTACCCACTCGACAGAAAGCAGAGCAACAGTTTTGGTTGCCTCTGGTGCTCCAGGGTGGTGTGTGTGTGTGTGTGTGTGTGTGTGTGTGTGTGTGTGTGTGTGTGTGTGTGTGTGTGTGTGTGTGTGTGTGTGTGTGTGTGTGTGTGTGTGTGTGTGTGTGGGATAACACACCACACCATTATTTAGACAGGGGAGAATAAGTAGGGAGTGACTTACCCCTACCCCTCCACAAGGCAGCCTCACGAACATGGGAGTCAATGAACCTGAGAGGGAGAGAGAGGAAGAAGGGGGGTGGAGAGAGAGACAGAGAGAGAGAGAGGTTAGAGGCAGCCGCCAGAATACTACCTTGTCACACAGTATGCCCGACCAGTCTCTCCAGTCAAGAAGCATCTGCAAGATGACTACAGCGTCAACTTAGACACGACATCCCCTTTGAGATATAAACGAATCTTGACCCGTACAAATTCGAGCAAAACGTTGTAAAGTGGAAACCCCACACCCTTAAAACAACACCCTGCGTGATTTGAGAACATAGGCTACACCTGTGTATGTGTGTATGATTTTTAGTGCAGTCTAATCGAGAGAGCAGCGTTTCACCTTTGGGCCTGAACATTTAAAATGTGTCTCGGTGACCCTTCACTATTCTTAGTGGGTCCTGAGTTGATCATTACACTTCTGCATTAATATGAATTCATATAGCAGACACTCCTAGAGCATTGACGCATGACAGAACATACAACATAATCACACATATTTGAAGTAAACACTTTTAAAATGGTGCAAGTGGAAATACGGAAAGTCCAACAGTCTCCTGCGGGTACTTGGGGGTCGTTCAGGGGTACTCCGGGCAGAGCAAAATGTACACCGTGCTACAGTAACTAAAAAGGTTGGGACAAAATGACTGTTCTTCGACAGGCACTGCTTGGTTCACTCCGATATGACAGCCAGGGTGGTCATAGTTCGATGTTTGAGCCAAGCCGTCAGTCATCCTCTCTCTCTCTCAACCAATAGGAAATATTTAGGTGATGGATCAGAACACTTTGGGTGGAGGGAGTAAACACAGAGGGGTGATGTCATGGAACATTGTTTGTGTGTGTGTGTGTGTGTGTGCGTGCGTGCGGTCATTATTGGCAGAGAGGTAGCGGCCTTGACCGAGCATAGGGACAGACTTGACCTAGCTCCAACTGTGGCGAGATAACACGAGAATGGAACGACAACAAATAAAATGGCGGTTGATTAGGTAAAAAAAAAAAAAAAACTCTGGAGCTTCCTGGCTTTTTCTTTACACAGAAGGCTATAATGCAGATAATAAAGTTGATAATGGTCTGGTGGAGGAACACTACCATTAGACCAGCTCTGCCCTGTAATAACAGACGGCGGAGGTGTGAGAGGGGGGAGATAGCAGTCTATGGGAGACTGTTATCGTCGTATACACTCTCATACTGTGGGCAATCTTGTTCATGTACTGTACTTTGTGCATGTAAACCAAATCAAATCCATTTGTATTTGTCACAGGTGTAGACCTGACCGTGAAATGCTTACTTTACAAGCCCTTAACCAACAATGCAGTTCAAGAAATAGATTTAAGAAAATATGTACTAAATAAGCTAAAGAAAAAATAAGAACGAACACAATAACATTTTCAATAACGAAGGCCATATCCATTCAATGTGTGGTGGTACAGGTTAGTCGAGGTCATTTGTACATATAGGTAGAGGTAAAGTGACTACGCATAGATAATAAACAGTGAGTAGCAGTATTGTACAAAACAAATGGGGGGGGGGGGGGGGGGGTCATTTGATTAATTGTTCAGCAGTCTTACGGCCTAGGGGTAGAAGCTGTTAAGGAGCCTTTTGGACCCATGACTTGGCACTCTTGTAACTCTTGCAGTGTGGTAGCAGAGAGAACAGTCTATGACTTGGGTGACTTGAGTCTTTGACTATTTTTTGGGCCTTCCTCTGACACAGCCTATAGAGGTCCTGGATGGCAGGAAGCTTGGCCCCAGTGATGTACTGGGCTGTACGCACTACTCTCTGTAGCACCTTATGGTCGGATGCCGAGCAGTTGCCATACCAGGCGGTGAAGCAACCGGTCAGGATGCTCTCGATGGTGCAGCTGTAGAACGTTTTGAAGATCTGGGGACCCATGCCAAATCTTTTCAAGCTCCTGAGGGGGAAAAGGCTTTGTTGTGCCTTTTTCACAACTGTCTTGGTGTGTTTGGATCATGATAGTTTGTTAGTGATGTGGACACCAAGGAACTTGAAATTCTCGACCCGCTTCACTACAGCCCAGTCGATGTTAATGGGGGCCTGTTCGGCCCTCCTTTTCCTGTGACCTTCTCCCTATAGGCTGTCTCATCATTGTCGGTGATCAGACACTGTTGTGTCGACAGAAAACTTAATGATGGTGTTAGAGTCGTGCTTGGCCACACAGTCGTGGGTGAACAGGGAGTACAGGAGGGGACTAAGCACGCACCCCTGAGGGGCCCAGTGTTGAGGATCAGCGTGGCAAACGTGTTGTTGCCTACCCTAACCACCTGGGGGCAGCCCGTCAGGAAGTCCAGGATCCAGTTGCAGAGGGAGGAGTTCAGTTCCAGGGTCCTTAGCTTATTGATGAGCTTTGAGGGCACTATGGTGTTGAACACTGAGCTGTAGTCAGTGAACAGCATTCTCACATAGGTGTTCCTTTTGTCCAGGTGGGAAAGGGCAGTGTGGAGTGCGATTGATATTGCGTCATCTGTGGATCTGTTGGGGCGGTATGCGAATTGGAGTGGGTCTAGGGTGTCTGGGATAATGGTGTTGATGTGAGCCATGACTAGCCTTTCAAAACACTTCATGGCTACCGACGTGAGTGCTACGGGGCGGTAGTCATTTAAGCAGGTTACGTTCGCTTTCTTGGGCACAGGGACTATGGTGGTCTGCTTGAAACATGTAGGTATTACAGACTCGGTCAGATACAGTCCAATCCTAACTTCTGACATGCATTGATGTCAATGGAAGACAATGTGAAAATTTGACTTGGGATTCGCCCTCACTATACTGAGAGCATCTACACAACTGATCCTGTATAGTGTATTAAGCACCAACACCCACTTGGGTATGGGCCATATCCACAAAGCATCTCAGAGTAGGTTTTCTGACCTAGGGTCAGTTTAGCCTTTTAGATCATGATGAATTAGATTATTTGGACAGATCCTAGATCAGCACTGGTGTAGGACTTACTGTCTAGTTTCTGTCGGAGTGGGTTGGTTCCATACAGAAGGACGTGGGCCTCAGAGTGAACCGTCTGCAACTCCTCCAGAGTGGCTTTCCGCCCTCGGATACACTGCCGAGAGACAGAGAGACAGAGACAGAGACAGAGAGACAGAGAGACACACAGAGACCGAGAGACAGAGAGAGAAAGAAAGAGCGAGAGGGGAGAGAGAGAGAGGGAGAGGGGGAGAGAGAGCGAGAGGGGAGAGAGAAAGAGAGAGAGGGGTAGTGAGAGGGAGAGAGAGAGAGAAAGGGGGAGAAAGAGCGAGAGAGAGTTGGTCACACTTACTATGACACCTGTATCTGTAATGCTTTATCCATTAGTTATAACACACTCCTGCTTTACTAATCCCCAAGGGTCACCTGAGCTTTTGATGGACAGGAGGGATGGAAAGATGAAAAGGAGGGAGTTGAGGAGGATTGGAGAGGAGGGGGGGGACAGGGTAACACCTGTAGCCAGGAATCTCCAATTAGTTACAGTGGTGGTCGTAAAGGAGGACCGAAGGGTGTGTGTGTGTGTGTGTGTGAAAGAGAGACAAAGAGAGAAAGACAGGAGAGTGAGAGAGGAGAGCAGAGGGGAAGGGAGGGGAGGAAGTCTGGGGACGGGACTTGTTTGTTTGTTTGTGCCATTCAGGAAAAACAGAGACGGCAGCTATGCAACCAAGCGTAGCGCTGACGCAGTGAACGAGTGAGATGCAGAAGAGGTCAGACACAAACACGCACAGCGCAGAGTGTGATGCAGGATAGATCATCCCCATTTAGGAACCATTACACTGTGTTTATACCTCTCAGATGAACAGTAAAGCATGTCTCTTGCTGAGCAAGTATGTGTGTGTGTGTGTGTGTGTGTGTGTGTGTGTGTGTGTGTGTGTGTGTGGATAGTCACAGAACAGGTGCAGCGCGTGATAAGACCCACTATGATAAGACCCACTATTAGCTCAAATTCAGCTTTAACCCACTAGCAGCTTTTTATCTCTACCAGCGCTTCAAAACAACAGACAACTTCAAAAACAACCCACTAAGCTAAACACTGGTCTAAGATCAGTTTAGAATTCCCCCCCCCCCCGAATGGTTATGGTTAGGATTTGTCAACGGTTTGCCCTACGGGCAACTTGCTGTGGGCTGTTTTGTAAAGAGGGAGGTTGGTTTAACACTGCCCTCTCCTGGTCAGAAATGGTCTGAAAGTGGAATAACGGCTCCATTTCAATAGTCCAGGTTGGATGAGTAAAGGCAGCCACTTTATACTATTGAGAAAGGTTGGCAAACACGCTTCCTCAGTTACTTTGACAGGGGACCTGAATTTATACTCCAGAGTGGATTCCTCTCCTTAGTCTCTGCACTGATGGAAAAAAAAGACTATATGGGTGAAACCACAGAGCAGGCCACACTTTAACCTGTCCTATTACTTTTGAGTCAGTGCTGAAATCAGGGATACAATGGAAGAAAAGGAGCATTTAGCAGATGTTTCTAAACCAGAGCGATTTACAATTAGTGCATTCATGTTAAAGGTACACGTCGGTATTTTGGCAATGAGACCCTTTATCTAATTCCCCAGAGAAAAGGGGGGGGTTTCAAGATACTCTTTAAAGAGTTCGTTTCAGACATTTTCGGAAGATGGACAGGGATGTTAGGGGAATCCTGATCCTCCAATGGGGTGCCAGGACAGAGAAGAACTTTGACTGGTGCTGAGCGGGACCTGCCCTCCCGTTGGGGTGGGAGGGTCACGAGACCAGAAGTGGTAGAACGGAGTGATCAGGTTGGGGGTGTAGGGTTTCCGTACCTCACACTTGCCCCTCAGTCCAGTCTCCTGCAGTCGGGACCAGATGCTCTGGATGCGTCCGGCGTGCTCTGGGTGTGTGTTGGTGTTGCCACACATACACTGGTGCTTCTGCATCAACGTGTCATACACCAGGCCTGGAGGGGAGGGGCGACGCACACACACACACACACACACACACACACACACACACACACACACACACACACACACACACACACACACACACACACACACACACACACACACACACACACACACACAGGGTTATGAAAGACAGTGTTAATAAGACTGTTTGGGAGACAGGTTCTGACAACAGCACACGCACACTGCACGGCTGAGCAGTATGCTGGACCATGGGGCTCTCAAAGTGGTTTAGGGGAGAAAGAGAGTCGAGGTACATTTTTTTTTGTTTTCACCGAGAGAGGACAGACTAATCTAAGAGAACAGGGAGTGTGTGTGTGAGTGAGATACAGACTACAGGTTAGAGAGAGAGTGTGTGCGTGGTGTCCCTCGTGACCAGTTCTAGTTACTCATTGTGTATTTATTCTTCGTGCTATTATTTTTCTGTTTTCTCTCCCTGCATTGTTGGGAAGGTCCCGTAAGCATTTGACTGTCAGTCCACCCCGGTTGTTTACCAAGCATGTGACAAATACATTTGCTTCGATTCGTGTGAGCGTGCTTGTGTTTCTGTGTCTGTGTCTACACATGCGTGTGTGAGTGAGTGTCTGTACGTATGTGCATTTGTGTGTGTGATACAGGGGGTGCTTGGACACTAACCAGTGGTGAAGCGAGGCTTGGTGGGCGGTTCCTGCTGTACCACAATGGGAGGGAAGCAGGCCGAGGCGGGAGATGATTGGGCCCTGGAGAGGGGGCGGTGTACTGGGAAGGTGACTGACAGGCCGGCTGACTCCATGGAAGCCTGGTAGTTCCTTAACTGGATCATCCTCTGCTGCTCCAATAACACAGCCTGCTGCTCACACAGATACAGAGACAGAGAGAGAGAGAGACAGAGACGGGAGAGAGACAGAGAGAGAGGGAGAGAGAGAGACAGAGAGAGGGGAGAGAGACAGAGAGAGGGGAGAGAGACAGAGAGAGGGGAGAGACAGAGAGAGACAGAAAGAGAGAGAGGGGAGAGAGACAGAGAGAGAGGGGAGAGAGACAGAGCGAGAGGGGAGAGAGACAGAGAGAGAGGGGAGAGAGATAGACAGAGAGAGAGAGAGGCAGAGAGAGAAGGGAGAGAGAGAGAGAGGGGAGAGAGACAGAGAGAGAGAGAGAGAGAGAGAGAGAGAGAGAGAGAGAGAGAGGACAAAGAGAGAGACAGAGAGAGAGAGAGAGAAAGACAGAGAGAATGTTACACACACGTAAGCTAATACACACACACCAAATTCTGCTTTTGTGTGCATCTGTTGAACTGCTGCAGGATATCTTACTAGCCAGAAGATGGCGCTCGATGCATATGAATCCACTATCATAAGCTAGACAGACATGTGGATCAGATGTGTGAGCGGCTTTAGGAACATTAAGATACAAATGGTATGCAAGTATGCATGCATTCAGTATCATTTCACTTAGAATCAGCCCAATTCCTGCGAAAGCCTTTGGTGGCACTGGCATGAACGTATTTAGTATGAACACTATACTATAGGTTTTTGCCGTAAGGTGCTATTGGGATCCAGATTCTGAAACTGTTCTGCCACTTAGTGAATTGCCACTACTGTAATTAACAGAGCAGGGTTAGACTGGAGTATCGCTCCTTGCTCTAACACTTCATTTCCCAGGGGCCCCCAGAGCTATACTTCCTGCCGGGGGATGTGGGGTGTGTGGGCGTCATGGTGACAGGAAGGACAGTGGATTTGGACCGACTGCAGGGCTGCATGTTAGACAGGGATGACATGGTGTTCTGGCTAAGTGTGTTTGTGTGTGTGTATGTGTGTGTGTCGGTGTGTGCGTGGCCCTCGGGAGACTAACTCAGGTTCAGCAGTAGAGAGGAGGCGTGAGGCTGACCTCAGCCATTCAGATAAAAACCTGCACGCTATTTCATTTTGTGAGTAGGAGTACAGCGTGTGTGTCATTATGTGTGCTTGCATGTGTGTGTGTGTGTGTGTGTTTGTTTGTGTGTCAATACAGCAAGAGTAAGCCATGTGTGGGTGTCGGTTTCTCGTGAACTGACTAAAAATGAAAATAGCCTACATTCTGTTCACTATCACACATGCAGTACACGTGTGTGTAGTCTTCTTTCTCGGTCTGTCCATTTGGATATTCCAGCTCTTTTCAAGTGTGTGTGTGTGTGTGTGTCTGTCTGTGTCCTCTCCTCTTCCCTCTGTCCTACCTGTCTGAAGAGCAGCTCCTGGTCGATCATCCTCTCTCGGTTGTCCCTCTCCTCTTCCTGAGGGTCCGGGGGCTCCTGCTTGACCGTCACCCCGCGCATGAGGACTCCTTCCTGGGGACACAGGGCTTGGTGTTCCCTTAGCTCCTCTTCTGTCTCCTCCGGGTGGCTCTCGTGCTGTCGACCCGGTCCTGGCTCGCTGGGCTTGGCCATCATCTGAGGAGGAGGAGGAGAGGGAGGGGGTTGAGGTCAAAGGTTAAAAGATCTGGCAGTGAGTGTGGATAAGTTACACACACCCGTACCAAACCTAAGTAACGATAACCGTTGCAATACATAGTTTGGGAAATGTTCTATTTCTGGGTGACCACAAAGAAAGCCCACTTCCTTCATGCCTATGAGGGCAGTATACTAATTTCCAGATTTAAAAAATGTTCAACGGAAATGGAGAGTTAGTTAAGTGCTTCCCAAAAGGTGCGTCGGGACCGTAAGAGTGGACCGCCACAGCCAGTCCCTCTTGGGTTTAAACACAATCAAAGACATTCAAAAGCCTCATGTCATCACAAAGAAAATTGGGGAACCACTGATCTAGGAAAGTTTCAGCAGAGCCATATCTAAACATAAGGATTCAACCCTATCCTTTATTCTCTTCTCCAATGATCCAAGTGTATTCCATCAAGTGCATCTGTTATGGTACTGTTAACAGTTAGACAGGTGTTTTGGCTTCCGGTATGATCGTCTATGTGTAGATAGGTGAGTTGATACGAGCTCAAAAAGAGGTTTCGCAATTACAATCTCTCTTTTGCAAACTTTTCCTTCGGAGCACAGAGAAATCCATAAATCCTCCGAGCAACATGTCTAAATTTAAACGCACGGTAAACAAACGTCACTGCTCATGTCCAAACCGCCATCTATTAGCTCAGATGACAAGCTGACTGGCTGGCTCTTATGACTTGTTGCCAGAAGCTGGTTTGTTTAGATTATAAAGGTTAGTCCACCCACGGTCTCCGGGTTCACACAGACTCGCCATGAGAAAAAGAAAAACAGAATGGATAGAATGAGAGAGAGAGAGAAAGAGAGAGAAAGAGAGATAGAGCGAGAGATAGAGGTGAAGCCTCATCATACAAGCAGAGAGAGAGAGAGAGTGAAAGAGAGAGTGTGAAGGAGAGAACGAAAAGAAAAGGAGAGAGGGCTGAGGTCTCACCATAACAGCAGGGAGAGGAAGGGAGAGCGAGAGAGAGAGAGAGAATGGGAGATTAGCCTCTATAAACAGGAGGACAAAGAGGGTACTTCTGTTCAAAAAACAAGTGCGGGAGAGAGGGATCAAGAGAGGACATCAAAGGGGAGAGAGAGGGGGAATGAAAGAGGGACTTTGGGTAAGGTAGAGGGTTTAGAGAGGAAGGCGAAGAGAGTGACAAGAGAGAAATCAGAAATAGAGTCAGAGAAGGCAGCCCAGAGAAAGTGAAAAAGAATGAGAGCCAGACGAGGGCAAGAGAACACGGAAGAAAATGAGACACAGAAATAGAGAAAGAGACAGAGAGCGAGAGAGAAACAGAAACAGACACAGAGATAGAGAGAGAAGGAAAGAGACAAACGAGAGACAGAAGGAAAGAGAAGTAAAGAGAGAGAGAGTGTAATTTCAAGACTGTGGTGGATGTCGCTGTGCCAGGCCAGCTGGGTCCATCCAGCTCGGTCGCCACGGGGATGTCCAGGGTAACCACTACACCCCCCCGTCCGTCCGTCCTTCACCCCCCTTTCCAGTGTCCCAGGTCGTAGCAACCATGTCTGGCAGACGCACGCACTGGGCCCTGTTGGCATGACGCCAGGGGAACCGGCTCATTGACGTCAGAGCACCAGTCTCTTGCCTCATCCCCCTCTAAACACAAGCCACTCTTTTTACACTCGCTCCCCCCACCCCTCTCTCTTTTATTCCCCCTGACTCACTCTCTCTTTTATTCCCCCTGACTCCATCTCTGTTTTTCGCGAAATTCTCTCTATTTTTTAAAGGGGAAACCCTCTTTTGGGATTTACACCAGCTACATAAGGGATGAGGTTGCTTTGAAGTTGGATGCTAAATAAACACATTTGAAAGTTTTGGAGAGAAAGTGGGAGCCTACTGTAGTTCCTTTAATGCTTAAATACTGGTAGTTAAACAACTCCTCGACACTTAATATCCAAATATACATTTTTTAAAGCTTTTCAGCTTTGCTGTACCTTTCATCCAAAACATGAAGCAAAAAGTATGTCTCTTCAAATATGAAACTTTTTGACAGGAGATGACAACAGTACCAATATGGAATTATTGATATCATGGAGACAGCTGATTCAAGTAGTAAAGTGACAAGTGACCTCTTATGGATCACCAGCAAACAATCAATGGATCCTGAAAGTCAGCAACCCAAAATATGACTGAGTTGTTTTAGCCGCATGCTAACCTGGATCCTACCACTCCCATTGCTTTTCAAGCAACAATGCTAATGCTAAAAGGTTGGGAAGTAAACAAAGCCATATTCTCCATATTCTTAATTGCTGACCACTGAGAATCCACATGGATCACTTGCTAGTTCTGAGGTAAATATCTGAGGTAAATATCTGAGGTAAATTTGTCATTTGGTTGAACTACCCCTTTAAAATAAAAACATTTATAGGCCCTATTCTTCATATTCTTAAATCGCTGACCACTGACAATCCAATTGGATTACTCGCTAGTTCTGAGATGAATTTGTAATGTGGTAATATCCATTGTTATAGTCCATTAAACACACAGTGATGTCAATGTGGCCATGTGTCAGTGAGGGACATAAGTAGGGGAAAACAACAGAGATTCAGAGGATAATAGCGTATAATCCTCAGGGAATGTCACGACACAGGAGAAATTCAGTAGGGAGAAAAAAAGAGCAATAATTATCTCTCTACGCCCCCACCCTGCTCCGGCCTTATAATTCTCTATCCTCCCTAATCACCACACACACGCAAACACACCGAGCTCCTTCCTGTGTGACCATATAAGGAGGCGGCTTCCTCCATACGAGCTAGTTGCTATGGCGACGGAGGAAGCAAGCACAGGAACATGCACGCAGGGCAGGCAGACTCTGGCAAACACTTAGCCGATGTACAGCTGTTGTGTTACTGCTGCTGCTGGTGGTGGTGGGGCTGTTGCTTAATTACATAGCAGACACACACACTTACACATGTACACAATCACGCACGCCCCCAACCCCTCCCACACACACCCGCCCCCACACCCACCACCTCCTCCCAGACACACACCACACACACCTTGTTGATATGCAGTTGCTGCTGCTGGAACTGCTGCTTGTGTTTCTCCAGGAACTGCTGGTGCTGCTGCTGGACCACCAGCTGCTGCAGGGCCTGGGCGTTCTGGGGCAGAGGGGCCGACTGGGTCCTCCCTAGGGGACGGTGCTGCCCACGCAGCTTGTGGATGGAGGGCGACTGCAAGGGCAGCCCGCCCAGGCCTGAAACACAGGAAACACCAACAACGTTAAGAGGATGATCCACAAGTAACATTGGGGACCTATGGAGGCAGGTGTGGAAGGACAGGCTGATTGGACGGGCTGGTTGTTATGGCTGCAATAGAACGAGAAGAATGGCATCAAACACATTCAATACACTGAAGAAATTACTATGAGCCGTCCTCCTTTCACCAGCCGCCAGTGAAACCACCCCGGAGGATGGTCTCTCAAAACCATTTTTTTGGGGATGATGTGTTTTGGATAGTGCCTGAGACGGAGTGGATATGCTTACAGCAGGACAGACCTAGTGGGTTCTGGGACTGCTCCAGGAGGACCATGTGCTGGAGGAGGGGGTTGTGTGCCGAGCCCCCATCAGTCAGGTAGGAGGGCAGGTGGGCCCCGGGGATGAAGGGAGTGGTTATGGGGACGCCCTGCTGCAGCCTCTCATGCATCGATAGCCTGTCACCATCCTGCTGGCCTGACGTCATCTGAAAGGAGGAAAACATATGCAGGTGCCAGGTGGAAGTTGCCCCTAAATGCAGACCAAGGAATCATCTAACTGTAGTGTATTTCCCTGTCATATATTACGGGGCAAAATACTGCATATCAGTGAACTAATAACTCTGCCTGACTTCACTTGGAAGAGTTGGAAACATGTAGAGAGAGAGAGAGAGATAGAGAGAGAGGGTAAAAAGAGAGGAAGGGGGGGACATTCCTTACAAAAAAACAAAAAGGTTGACTGGGCCATCTGAGGGGGTAGAACGTGCGTCACTGACCTACTGCTGGTCATTGTCTCTCAATGGGGCCTTTCTGAAATGGAAGTGGGGCTGAAAAGCCACATACGGCAGATGGACTAGGTCTAGACAGGGCCCCCGCTATGTGGAGTCTTCCACTGTGAAAGGGCTGTGTGCGCAAGCAAGCCCTCAAAGTGGAGGAGAGGAGAAAGGGAGAACAGAGCGAGCGAGAAGAGAGCGAGAGCTAGGGAGAGAAAAGAGTACATTGGGATGAGAGGGGAAGCCGGTGGAGAGAGAGAGAGAGTGTAGTAGGGAAAGGAAGAATGTGGGCGAGAGAAAAGGGGAGAACGTGAGATGTCAGGGTAGAGATACAGTAGAGTGCAGAAGAGGGAGAAAAAAGTATGAAAAAAAAGAGAAAATACTAACGAAAGAAAAACCAACGAACAACATACAGAAAACAAACAAAGGAATGAACCAACAAGACAGAAAGAAAGAACAGAAAGAGCGAGAGAAAGCAGGAGTAGGAACTCACGCTGGACGGGCCGGTGGCTGGCAGGCCCAGGGTGATGTTAGGCAGTGAGGGCGATGTGTACAGAGACAGCTGGCTCAAGGGGCCCTCTCGGCCGGCCAGCCTGTGGGCCAGGGAGGCCTGGAAACAGAGGAGCACACAGTCAGAGAAACACACACACTGAAACACAAACACTGGCCAGATAAATAGACCCCTCTGGAAAAATAAACAGCCCCCCGCGGCCTCCTGCCTACACGGGGCAGTCTGGAGCACATGTCGGTTACAGAGACACACACTCAGCGCCTCAAACACTGACAAGGATACAGAGATACACACACAGCCACTTGCATTTCCACCGCCACGTGCACAGACACGCAAACAAACGCAAGCACCCGTACGTACACACACAAACAAACAGTCACACCGGATCAAACAAGCACGGAAGCACACGCGCTCGCACGCGCACACACAGGCCTTATAGTGTGAGCCAACAACTAACAAGTAACACTTTATTTGGGTCTGGGCCATATGAATAAAACAGTCCTCAGCAATGTGACTGGGAGTCAACATCAAAGCAGATTGAGAGAAGAGTGTATCAGAGGTCCATGGTCACAGCAACCGAACAGCTTGATGCAGGTTCAAGTTATAGTGGCTGCTTACCTCTACTGGACTAGCGATGCCGTTCTCATTGGTGATGTTACTGGAGCTGTTGTTGGGCGAACTGGGGCCCGAGCCAGGTGCGCTGTTGCAGGCCGATTCTGCAACAACAAAAAAGACACAAACCACAAGACATGTGGCTCCCACACAACACGCATACTGATCAAGGTACCAGGTTGGAAACCTATCGATTTCAACCCACAGAACAGCACTAAAGTTACAGATGCAAGGGCTGTGCGAGTTTGATCGTGTTCCGTTTGGGCTGAGTGGTGCACAGGAAGCTTACCAGCCATGTCCAGAGAGCGCTTCTTGGCAGTAGTGATTATTGGACCATCCTTCCTACGTAGCAGTGGGCTACTTCTGCGCTCTGTCACCTTCTGTTTAAGCCTGGACCGGAGCTTCAAGTTGGGCTCAGAGGCTAGAGAGAGAGAGGGAGAGAGAGAGAGGAAGAGAGAGAGGAAGAGAGCGAGAGAGGAAGAGCAAGAGGGAGAGAGAGGAAGAGGGGGTCCATTAAAACACAACTTGAGAGCATAACATACACAACAAAGATTACAGAAATCTAAAAAGAAGAATATGCAGTTCTTAGTAAAGCCTTTTTACTGGCATTGCCATTGAGGGCATACTTGAGAGGAAAATGAATTGGGTTGAGAGCCACAGGAGGACAAGCAGCATTATATAGGTTGATCATGACACAGATGAAGAGAACGAGGGTGAAGGGGCCTGGATTCTAAAACATTCAAAGAGGAGAGAGTGGAGAGACACACAGCTAGTGTTACATTTTGCAATTCCACATGCATGACCTGCAGGATTCATTTGAATCAAACCAAAACATTCTGCTAAACATGAATGAACACAACACTGTAACAGGGACCGATGTGAAATTGTTCCACGTATTCTGTTCCGTCTTGCACATGATATAGTTAAATAAAGGTTCAATGAAAAAAAAAATATAAAAAAATATGCAGAAGTATGGAAGTGGGTATTAATCAAATGGCCACCCAGACTATTTACATTGACCCATACCCCTCCCACCCCCCTTTGTTTTTACACTGCTGCTACTCGCTGTTTATTATCTATGCATAGTCACTTCACCCCTACCTACATGTACATATTACCTCGACTAACCTGTACGCCAGCACATTGACTCGGTACCCCCTGTATATAACCCCGTTATTGTTATTTTATTGTGTTACTTTTCATTTTTTACTTTAGTTTATTTAGTAAATATTTTATTAACTCTTATTTCTTGAACTGCATTGTTGGTTAAGGGCTTGTAAGTAAGCCTTTCACGGTAAGGTCTACACCTGTAGTATGTGACAAATAAAATTTGATTTCGATAACATTCAGAAGCTATTATCTTTCTGAGGAGATTCTCACTGCTCTGGCTTCCCTGGCTGTCAAAGCCTCAGAGGGCTTTTGGGCTTCTAATGACGAGAGTTCTCTCTCTCTCTCTCTCTCTCTCTCTCTCTCTGCTGCAAAACAAGCACGTCACTCCGCTCTCGCTCTCCTATCCTGCTGTCTGAAACTGTCTGTAAACAAGAAAAAAAAACTCCAGACCCCAGCACACTGCCTCCCGCGGCGCGACTTCTGCTATGCCGCGCTCAGTAGAGACCTGAGGTGAGGTCACACTTCTCCGAAATGCCTTGGAGAAGAGAGCCTTTACTGGAGTGTTCACAATTTAGACACGATTAGTCTTAGATCGATGGCGCCAAACACCACACTGTGCCGCGGAGCCGAGAATGAAATGATCACTGCGAATGAAGCACTGCACACGACGCTCACCTGGCACCTCATAAAGGTTAGCCAGTTCAAGGCATTTAGTGCTAACAAGCTACTCCTTAAAGGGGCTACTTCTGGAAAGACTGACGGAGCAGATGAGAAACGACTTGATGAGACGAGCTCCAAAAATGTGACAAGGACGAGCAGCACTAGAGGGAAAGAGTTTTCCAGTCTTGGCAGCTCTTGCAGACCCCATTCTTAATCAAGCCTGTCTAAATGCCAAGCTAATGAATAGCTCTTGTTGTCAAACGCTCTCTATTAAACGAGTGTGTGTTTCTTGTGCCCTTTTTTTTCGGGTTTGCAAACAGTCGTTTTGGTTCATTCTCGCTTTCTGTGCAGAGAGGCGGATAGCCTTCCTCTCACTCCCCTTCCCTTCAGTTAGTCCGGACCAAACGTTCACCACCAGTTAACCCTTTGGCTTAGCTCGTAACCTCGTGTGAAATGGGTCTGGCTACAGAAGGCAAGCTACGCTCATTAGCGTAGGACTCAGGGCCATGTCTGCATCAACTTGGCCAAGGCCCATGGGACTCTGGGTTTTCAGTCAGTGGATATTTGGTCAGGGAATGTTTGTTGTTGGTTATCCCATCTTTTCCCTTCAGCGCCATGTATCCTTGAATGTGAAAAACAGGTATAAGAGTTGACCAGTTGACCTGTTTTAATGCACTCGGTGCAGACAGAGAACACCTCTGGCCCATTTGGGACGAGCGAGGGCTTTGAGTGCGCGGAATGTATCATTTATATGAAAGTGCACTTTCAATTTGAGGGGCTGAACTTGCGGTTGAACTTATACAACTTGATTATCAAAAAAAGAGCGGCGCTTCTTGTAAGTGGAGGGCACTTGTCCAAAAGGCTTCGTTAACAGGATCAGGGGAGACCCGGTCATGAATGTTGTGCATTAGCAGCTGGAGTGTATGGGAACACATTCAAAGAGACAATTCCTCTGAAGAATTATAATGCAATCTAGCACAAATTAGCCTGACACTTCCAATATGGCTGACCAAGTGAACAATAGTCTGAAGTAGTTGACCGTAAGGTGGTGCAGACTACGTGTATCCACAACAGCTGTCTTGAGGTAAACTAGCCATAGATGGGTGATGTGTTTATTTGTGGTTTTGTCGGCAGATACTGCAGCATAGGATTTTGTGAGTATGTGCAGGAGTGGGGGGGGGGGATCTCTGTAGCTCGGTTTGGTAGAGCGTGGGGCTTGCAATAACAGGATAGTGGGTTCAATTCCTGGGACCACTCATACGTAAAGAATGACTGTACTGTAAGTCGCTTTGGATAAAAGGGTCTACTAAATAGTATACAGTGTATTATTATATTGGTATCCGGGTATTAGAGAACGTACATTAGAACCTTGGATAAAAAAGGGGAGATAATTGGAGGACGATTCTCATGCTTGATGATGACGACAGTCGTATAATCGGGTTGTGTGACGGACTAGTAGCTTTATAAGTGAGACAGATGAAGGTGGGTTGAGCTACAGAAGCGTCGACACACTCGTTTGAATAACAGATTAGATGCAAACGCTGCATTAGAGTTCACATCTCTCCTGTCACGCTTCAGTAAAAATCTGTCTCGAACAGCCACCACATAAAACGCATGTCCCCCCTGTAAAACACTGCAACGCTGCTGAATAAATAATACACTCACTAAAGTTCCAAGGAAAGAGAGACATAAACTATGAGACGTCAAATTTGCCATTGGACCTTCAGCAATGAGCTTTATTTGCGGTGTGGTGGACTGTGGCTCAAGCAAACCAAGCGGGCCTAGGCTAAAGGACGTGGCTGGCAGCCAGGAGTGGAGAAAGGGCTGAGACGGGGATGGATGGGTGGATGGATGGAGGTTTGCGGCCGTGCCAGGGTTTTCTCGGTTCTCTCACGCTCAGAGGAGAGATGGTGGGGGTAAAGTGTTGATGCAGGCAGAACCAGGGGCTTATGGCCTGTCTGCTCTGCAGGCTGGAGGAGCCTGTGGGGGTTCACCCCGGGACGCGGTGACTTTGAAGGGTGTTAGTGCTGCCACACCAAACGACTCACTGCAGGGGCCCACTGCTGACTCTAGCAGTCTCTCTCTCTCCGGAATGTCTATCTATGTGAATGAAGTTTTAACATTACCTCAGAGGCAGCAACAATCACAATAAACAATATCGCTGTCTGTGAAATCAAACTCCACAGCTAGGCTTCAGTCATGGTTTCTCATTTCTTCAGTGTACATTGAAAGTTCACATTGAAACATCAAGGAAACAAGCCATTTTTCACTTCAGTTTCTCCACAAACATGGTGAAAATAACATAGCTCCAGGGACAGAGATGGTCCAGTCGCTATATTACCACAGACACGAATGAGTAAGACAGGCACAATCAAGTGAGTCAAACAGAGCTACTCCAGGAAACTGAAGGGGCTCCTCTTCACATTGTGAATGGGCTGTGATTATCGTACGGTTTGATGCCTGAATGAGCATCATTATCATGAAGATGAACATGGAGATGCTCATTCTACGCTAATTTCCTGAATTCTGAGTGGGTCTACGTAAAAGAAATAGACTTCTTTGGTGCTTTGTCTATTCCTCGTTAGGTTCTATTCCTGTCCGTGATATCTTCAAATCAGCGGTGAACAAAAGAACACAAGACCAGATTTTCGGTTTGATAACTTGAATCTGTTCGCTGAGGGTCAGTTGAAAATACTAAGAGATTGATGCATTACCTAAGATCTGATTTTACCTACTCTACAAAACTGAAAGAGTTTCACATATCCTTAACTGGTTCTAAGGTAACTAGCATCTCAATATGCTGAAATGGCCGCTATCTGTGTGATATTTGATCCGAATATAAGTTCACACAATATTAATATTTTATGACCAATATCTTGTTGTTGAATATATCTACTGTAACAAAATGTATATCTCAGAAGCTAGTTATTTAGCATGGGCATCGCTTATCAATGACCTCCTACACTACCAGCGAAGACATTTAAAATACAGTTGGGGGATTTTAGATTCCCCACGTTCCAACTGTAAATCTCCATATTAGAGATATGAGGTTGATACGAGGGAGAGAAGGAGACACGGATGAGCAAGGTGACATTTTCCCTCTGACATTAAAGACAGACGAAGCCTCCTCGGAAACGCGATAAGACGGCATAAAACATTTGCAGCCTCCGCCGGCGGAGCGGAGAGAAGTAGCGTCGCAAAAGGGGAAATGACACACGCCGCCGTCTTCACCCGTGAGTGGTTTAATAACAGCTGTGAGTGGTTTAAATAACAGCTGTGAGTGGTTTAAATGACAGCTGTGAGTGGTTTAAATAACAGCTGTGAGTGGTTTAAATAACAGCTGTGAGTGGTTTAAATAACAGCTGTGAGTGGTTTAAATAACAGCTGTGAGTGGTTTAAATAACAGCTGTGAGTGGTTTAAATAACAGCTGTGAGTGGTTTAAATAACAGCTGTCAGTGGTTTAAATAACAGCTGTGAGTGGTTTAATAACAGCTGTGAGTGGTTTAAATAACAGCTGTGAGTGGTTTAAATAACATGCAGAGGGCAATGAGGTTTCAATGGCTGGCTAGGAGAGAGATGGTGGTGGTGTGGACTGGGGTGGCGGTTTGGAGAAGACGGTGTTGGAGAGTGTGCGTGATGGGACTGGACGGGCAGGGGGTGTAAAGTACAACCCGACTACACTCGGTGATATGAGGAGATTCATTAGGAAAAGAGGGGGGGGGGGTGAAATATGTGGAGTATGCATATGGTTGTAATGTACACCTTTACCTAACATATATTACAAGCCTGGTACCTGAGCTGCTACGTGCTAATCACAAATTACCTATGGATTCAAATAAAGCACCTCAAATGTGGATGTACAGCACTTCTCCCTGAGTGAACAGCACAAGGCACACAGTAGCTAATCTTAAAACATTTCCAGTCCTTGGCCCTCTCCCGTTTCTGTCACGACGTTCCCGCTCGTCGCCAGGGGTGCTTATTTACGCCGATTCTGTTGCAAAACGTTTCTTAAAACGGAAGCAAACGGAACAAAAATGGGGAGCGACCTACCTGAGTTTGTCCAATAGAAAAACTGGTTTTAGTTGCACTAACGATTACACCACAGGATAATGCATTCCTGTCCACATCCCCACGGGCGGCAGGGCTGTCGGCAGCCCAGAGCACACAGAGGTTGATCTCCATCTGGGCGAGCCGGGACAGACGCGGCCAAACGAGCGCAGACGTCGAGTGAATAATCACCGCCTAGACCCCACATTACAGGCAGGGGACAACCAAGAGTTTCTCAAAGGCTTTGAAACAGGAAATCTCCAACCAGTGCTGCTGTGGTATCAGACTCTGTGTGTTCCATAGACAGCCTTTTCGTTTTCTTGTGATTCTCATGTCAACAGTGTTCTCATGTTGGTGATGATTTATAAAACCCTACTGGACTCTTGATCCATGTCTTTCTTCAATACAAATATATCCCCTTAACAACGGGAACCTTTATAAATATAGAATGGAAATAAGAAAAGGAACACAGCAGAAATGCTGAAATACTCTCCTTATAAGGTCACGAATGAGCTCTTGAATGTCAAAGATCATAGGTGAAACGTAGTAGTAACGTGGATTGATAATCTACCCCACTGTCATATATTATCTGCCCCAACACTACAATGCTCTACACACGACACTGCTAATGATCCCGAAGCAAAGGCCGCAGGGAACTAGGGGGAAATTGGCCTGCAGTGCGTCACTGGCGTCAACAGTTGTGTCACCCATGGCAACTGGCACAAGGTAACACAGTTGGCTACGTCTACTGTACATTTTTTTGATGTCTCAATATTTTGGACCCATTTCCTCTTGCTGATCCCGTCACCATATCGCTATTAACTAGCCACTATGACTTTAGCGAACACACTTTTAGATGAGTTACTGTGTGGAAAGAGGAAGTTAGAAAGGGAAGAGCTTTTTTTATTTTATATATTCAAACACAGCCAAGTGAAAGCAACAAAAAAAAACAGCGATAGTTGACTCCGAAGTGAAAAGCGATCAGGGGTCAGGTGACGGAGGCCTACCTGTCTTGCGGAGAGGAAAGTTGTCTTTGGGGTCGTACATCCCCAGGATGGCGTGGCTGTAAGGGGACATCCCTGTCTGGGGAGGGGAGCTCTGGTCCAGGGAGCTGTGCTGCGTCTTCCTACAGAGGGGAGACAAATACACATTTACAGTATTTCATTTGGCTCCTTCAAAAGGAGCAAAGGTCGACCTGACTTCTGAGGCAGAGGACGTCTGGTAATTGGAAGTAAGATAATTCCCCATTGTCGATAAATACATTTAACAATTGTACACAGTATGACGGATAATCATCAACATGTAATAAGATGTTGAAAAATCGAAATTCAGCTGTTCAATTATTTCTTGTCATCGTAAAATCTGCTCTTCGAGAAGCATCAAGGCACAATGCGCCCATTATTGAAAAGTCACACACACATACACGGATGAGCGTTACCACAAACACAGGATTCTCAGTTCCCTTCCCACCAGACGGAACCTGCTCTCAGGCAGACCTTTTTATTTATGGCCCGGCACTTTGCATGCCATCTCAGATTACCCACAATGCACGTGCCGAGCCTGAATTGGTGCGGCACCCTGTGTTTGTAAACAAACCTGCTCCGACAGGGCAATAAGTGGAAAGAGATCTGACGGAGCCATAAAAGCTACTACTGCTGCATGGACCTGCTAGTGTGTGTACGATCTGCTGACGTTGCCCGTCTGTCTGTGCCAGTCTCTCTGACTGGGTAACAATGGTCCGTGCCAGTTGATGTGGCTTCAGAAGTGTGAGGGAGAAACAGGCATCAGGTATCTGTCTGCCTGTCTGTCTGTCTGCTACTGAGTATCCATCTATCCTAAGCTACCATTAAAAAAGTGTGTGTACCTGTCTGTCTCTGTGTCCGTTTTCCATTTTATGTGGCTACTATTGATTTATGTGAATGCTGATTTTTACGGTAGGTGGGTAGCAAACAAGTAAAGAGTAAACAAAATAATGTAAAATTCCTGTAAAACCGTCAAGTGAAATTCATATCTTAGCTAAATCAATAGAGAACGTGTCATTCATCAATAAAATGGGCGGGGCTTCATAGTTGTTAATGGGAAGAGCAGATGTCGGCACTGGATGGCGCTGACCATTGATTGGACTAGCCACAGCCTCCCTTACACATAACTTTGACAAGGAAGACACCAATGGGGAAATAAACTTCTCTCCACGCTGTCCTCTCAAGGACTTAACCGTGACTACTGGTGTCAAAACTTAGGCCGTGGCTGACAGAGAACAATTTTTCACAAAAACACACTCATCAACCTATGGAAAAACAGAAGCCTACCACAAACCAGCACAAACACACACACACACCATCAAATGCGTTAGGGACAAGTCTATGAACACCCCCAACCCCTCCCACTCTCAGAGGAGTTAAGGAAAGAAAGAAAGAGAGAGAAATTGAGAGTCATTTTTCCATCTCCCGATCCACAGATCTCGCCTCATGAAAAGGTGCAGCAGTGCATGGAGGAAAGGTTGAGAGAGAGAAAGAGCAAGAGAGAGAAAGAGGGAGGGAGGTGGAACAAAAGAGAGGGGGAGTGAGAGATAGAGAAACAGAGAGAGAGAAAGTGTGGTGCCGGTGTGTTAATATTCATCAGGTGTTGCCTCTGAAAGCCCTTTCTGTGCCCCCTCTCATTCCCCCTTATCAGAGGGCAACAGCCGAGATGCCGGGAGATGGGTTAGGCGTCTGTGTGAGGACAGGTGAGAGAGCAGAGAGAGAGGAGGGGGGGCTGAGAGAGTTTGGATGGAGAGGTATGGCCGATGGATGAGGAAAGAGGGGGGAGGGCAGCAAGACAAAAAAATGGGGGAGAGAGAGAGCAGAGGTAGAGAGAGAGAGAGTGAGGGACCAGGGAGAGAAAGAGGATGGAGGGAGAGAAGGATAGGGTGCAAAATCCAGGATAGACATACTGCAGAGGGAGGCAGAGCGTGAAGGAGACAGAACAAGAGAGCAAGAGAGATAAGGAGAGTGAGAGAGAGAGGAAATGAGTCCTTTCCTGTCGTTTCCCATTCACCACCTTATCTTTTGCCTGAGAAAAACGTAGTGTTCAAATATTTACAGAGCGGAGAGGTGGCATCCTCTCTTCTCTTCCCTCTCTTCAAATGCACCAACTACTTAAAGACAGGAAACTGTCAATCACAAACTACAAACAGGAGCCCACGACTTTGTACAGAACCTCATTCCTTCAACAATGTACTTCATTTCAAACAAGTAGATGGGTTAAAAAGAAAAATACAGAATAGACTTTAAAGATTCTAAAAGTCTAATGAGAAAAGCACTAAATATTCAACTCGGGTGAAGGCACCCAGTCACGCACACAAGTCAGAATTCGGTCCTGAATAGTAGATTCGGTCAGTGGCACAGACAGTAGAACCTAATCCTAAATAGACCCTTAGCTCTTACCTCTTGTACACTTGTGTAGATCTGACAGGATTGCTTAAGCTGCAAGCAATATGGCGAAATTCTATAGTTTCCGATGCAAGATGGAGCTATTACCATATTGCTTATACTTATCCAGTGGCGACCCGTCATTCAGGGCAGGTGGGCCGGGCCCCAACTGTTTAGCTAACTTTTATTTAATTTTTAGATTTTTTTGTGTGTGCCTGTTTTGCATGTTATTTTGGCATTAATACGTGTCACATATCAGTTTGCAAACAATGTAAAAAAAAATCGAAATAATCATTGAGTTAATAAAGCCTCCATACAAACATGGTCTCTTTTGCAGGTGTTTCAGCCTAGCACAGTGCTTTCTGTGGTGGTGGGGCAGCCAGTGGAAAATACAGAGCGCAGGGGTTGGTAATGTTCTCTAGTTGGGCTGTGATTGGCTCGCAAAATCTATGGGAAGAAATCGAAAATTCAACCCACTTGGGTGCTGCCATAGAGTTACATTAGAAGTGCCCATCCAAGAAGGCTCAAGGTCATTGGCCACAGATAAAATGACGTCAAATCACTTTATATCTACAGTAGCTTTGATTGGACTCATACTTTCAAAATCTTAGGTAGCAAGCTATAAGTCATCATCATGAATCAAGTCGACAATCTACTAGCAAATCCTTCTCAAACTTTGTCATATGAACAGAAATAATGAAGAGAAATTATACATAAAACTTATCGGTGCTCATCGGCTATTGGACATAAAAATTACACAAGTTGAAAATTGCAAATTCAACAATGAGTGGTTTGGAAGGAATCAGTGGCTAACTGCAAGCATTGCAAAGCAATCACTAGCCTGCAATTTAGCGGAGTGGGCTTAACCTTTTATGGCTGCAAGGGGCAGTATTGAGTAGCCAGTTAAATCGTGCCCATTTCAAACGGCCTCGTACTCAATTCTTGCTCGTACAATATGCATATTATTATTACTATTGGATAGAAAACACTCTCTAGTTTCTAAAACCATTTGAATTATTTCTCTGAGTGAAACAGAAGTCATTCTGCAGCACACTTCCTGACCAGGAAGTGGAATGTCAGAAATCGATGCTCTGTTCAACTTCATGCCTATACATGGGCGTGATACGTAAGAGTCTACATACACTTCATACACCTTCCCCTGGTTGTCAAGAGGCGGTGAGAGAAAACATTTCGTGTTTATCTTGGTCTGAGGTGGAATTAAAGCTCTTTGTTTGACGTGACCGTCCATTTCCTGTTTCTGGAGCGCGCGAAAGAGGACATGAATTTGCCTTCTGTTTAGCTGTCGTTATGGACGACTAACATCTCCGTCTTAGATTTTATTTGATACATGTGACCATATCATCGTAACGTATGTTTTTTCAATATAGTTTAATCAGATTATTGAAATTTTTTCGGGAGTTTTGCCGTGTTCCGTTCTCTGACTTTGTTGACGTTGGAGTGATCCGTGCCACTTGGCAAGTGCCCATGCTAAATGAAGAGGGATATTTGCCGTTCCAGATCAAAACAACGACTGTTCTGGACAAAGGACACCTTGTCCAACATTCTGACGGAAGATCACCAAAAGTAAGAAACATTTTATGATGCTATTTCTAATATCTGTCGTGCATGTGAACTGGTCGTGGGCGCCCAAGTGTTTCTGGCTATTGTGGCTACGCTAATATAACGCTACATTTTGTTTTCGCTGTAAAACATTTAATAAATCGGAAATATTGTCTGGAATCACAAGATGCCTGTCTTTCAATTGCTGTACACTATGTATTTTTCAGAAATGTTTTATGATGAGTAATTAGGTATTTGACGTTGGTGTCTGTAAATATTATGGCTGCTTTCGGTGCAATTTCTGATTGTAGCTGAAATGTAAACTATGATTTATACCTGAAATATGCAAATTTTTCGAACAAAACATATGCTATACAATAAATATGTTATCAGACTGTCATCTGATGAAGTTGTTCCTTGGTTAGTGGCTATTTATATCTTTATTTGGTCGAATTTGTGATAGCTACTGATGGAGTAAAAAACTGATGGAGTAAGAATAGTGGTGTCTTTTGCTAACGTGGTTAGCTAATAGATTTACATATTGTGTCTTCCCTGTAAAACATTTTAAAAATCGGACATGTTGGCTTGATTCACAAGATGTGTACCTTTCATCTGGTGTCTTGGACTTGTTAATGTGTGAAAGTTAAATATTTTTAAAAAATATCTTTTGAATTTCGCGCCCTGCACTTGAGCTGGATGTTGTCATAAGTGTACCGGTGTCGGGCTGCACCCCAAACAGGTTAAAAGGATAAACATTCAACATTGGCCATGCTGTCAATCCATCATGACTTCTTCCACGTTCAAAACAACTGGAAGCTCAGAACTGGGAAATCTCAGACTTCAGTGAGTTCAAGACAACTGGGAACTCAGAAGAAAAAAAGCTCTGACTGGGAAAATAAGTTGTTTTTTTCAGAGTTCCCAGTTGTCTTGAAAGTAGCATAAATCCAGAGAATGACAGACTTTGATGACATGGTTTGATGAAAAGTTTTGCCCACGAAGGACCGCCGCGCCACCTTCCTGTTCAAGTGAGCACAGCACAACAACGTGAGTCAAAAAATGTATTGTATGCTGCTGCATAAATGATGCAATATGCCAGGGAGATTTGTATACTGTAGCTAAGAAAGAAATATTAAGTGTATGTTGTGTAGTAAGCTGTTAGTAGCCCATGTGCTACTAATTTGGTTCATTTTCCTCTCATAATTTAGCCTACTTTTCTGACTTGGTGGTGCACATGTAGCCTATAACCTGTTTTAGAGAAATGTCATCATTGAATATTGTAAGAGCTTTCATTGTCTGCTTATATGCCCCCTTTATTTATCCTACGGTTCTGACTTGCTGTACAAGGAGAATACTATAAGAATGGCCCATGTTCTGAACTCTGTCGCTGTACATTTCAAAAGTGTTGAACAAATAAGTTATATCGACTAAGTCCGTCCTATCGCGCTCATTAACGTCTTAATCGAAATGACGGATTGCCTCTTATCCGCTCGTCGTCCCCTTATGCCATAGTTTGTACATCTCAATTGTCAGTAGAAACCACATTTGTTTAAGCAAGTCAGACAGATCAGCTATGTTTTTTTAAAAGGCAGTAAATGAAGCTGAATGAACTGTTTCGCTGCCAGACAAGGCTCCGCTGATAGCCAGGTGTAGCAGTGGTAAGGTGTTGGGACTGCTGTTGTGACTCTGCTGTTGGGACAGATTTATGTAAGCCCTAAGTTTGTGGGCACCGTTTGTCACCGTTATAGTACAATTCATCTATTGTTTAGTGTTGTGGCATTGCTGGCATGCATAAAACATTTTTGGGGTGAGTTTGCCCCACCAAGATGCACATGCTAAATCGCCACTGAACATATCATATCCGTTAAGATTTACAGAAACACATAGGGGGTAGACAGAGGATAGAGGTGACTTTTGGGTTATAAGGCTTTGCAGCGTCCATGAAGAACAAAGATCTACGGCATGCCATCATTCGGCATCAGCATGGTGCCACCATAATCAAGTAAGGCTTATCCTATGGTTGGGTAAGGATGTGGGGTGTGGATGTGATACTCACCCGTACCAGTAGCGTGGGTCAGGGTTCATGCAGTGGTTGAGGCTGCGCTGAGCCAGGGCTTTCTTCTTGTTCAGGACAAACTCCTGCAGCCGCATCTTGACCTCCGTGCTGGCCACCGCACCTGGGAGAGATGATCGAGAAGCCAAGGGTTAGGGACTACAACATTTACAGGACGTGGACTACAAATACCACCTTCAAAACAGCCTGGAGGAACACGTGTCATTCTGTTTCCTTCTAACAAATATGGTTCCTCCTTAGCCTTGTAGAACCAGCCTGATCGCTGCACTGATATCCTTGTACTGTAGCAGAATCATTTCTATAAACTCGCAAGATCAGTGTGGTAGTATGAGGCTAATTCCTCCTGGCTTTGGATTAAACTTGAAGATAGATCTTCACAACATCTTTATGATATTACATTATGTATGGCATCACATTTGCAACTGCGACCTGGCCAAGATAAGGCAAAGCAGTTCGACACACACAACAACACAGTTACACATGGAATAAACAAAACATAGTCAATAATACAGTAGAAGAAAATAAAATAAAAAGTCTATATACAGTGAGTGCAAATGAGGTAAGATAAGGGAGGTAATAAATAGGCCATGGTGGCGAAGTAACGAATAGGGAACTGAATCTAACGAGGGAACAGAATCGAGACGACAACAGGATCATTCTGAGTGAGATACTAGAATGGATTTGATCTTCCCAGCTGATCTTTGTAGCCTGAAAGAGTGACTGAACATAATTGAAGTCTGTGGGAGCATAGAGTTACACAGAGTTTCCCTAGAAGGGAAAACGCACGCTTTTGTGGGAATTCCACCGAGACAGTGGCAGTTAAATTGGCAAAAATATTTCATGTCTTTTTTCTTTTCTTCAAACAAGGCATCACAAGGTGCGTTCTTTCACAGCGCTCTCTTCAATTACCACCTCGCCAACACAGTCAACACATCCCCGAGGGGAGCCTCCACACAGGGAGAGAGAGACGGAGAGAGAGAAATGGAAAGAAAGGTAAGAGAGGGAGAGAAAAAGACCGAGAGTAAAAAGAGAGAGCAAGGGAAGTGTTTCTGTGTGTGTGTGTGCATACAGTACTTCTGTAAAAGTGCCAAAGAGAAACACACAATTAGTGAAAGAAGACGGAGCTGGCAACAAGTGACTAACGTGTCAAGCGGTGAAGCAGTGCAGGGGGGGAGGGGGGTGGTACATAGGAGAATATGATGACTGCTAATATACACGCATTTTAAATCACATTGCGGGACCTAAGTGCTGACATCTCAATTTGTACGCCTTGCCAATGAGGCAAATAGGCTTTTATGAGACTGCCTTGGAGGCAATTTACTGCAGCACTTAACAAAGCGCCCGCTGTTTACCATCCAGCGTTACTCTAGATGCAAGCCTAGCGCCGTACATATACAGATTACAGGAAAACACAGTTTGAGATGTAGCGTTTCACGGACGCCATCTTGGCACCAAAGCACATACAAAGAAACACTTGGTGCCAATATGGCTGAGTTTTCCCCAAAATGGCTGCTTTGGTTCTGATAGTGAAGCAGTGAGGTGTTGGGTCGGGCTGCCCTGACTCCTTGTGCTTGAAAAGTTGTGACATTTACATCTGAAACTGTTATGGGGAGCCAAGGTGAGGGCGGTTCCAACGTCCGAGCTAGTGTTAGGAGAACGTTTGGGGAGCTTTAATGACATCTTTGGAGAGTGTGCTGTACTGTTTTACAAGAGGTTGGGTAAAACGTAAGTGTAAAAAAAAAAAAAAACATTTGCTGGGCAGCTTTAAGAGGATTTACTGCTATTTACCCAACTCCTGCTCTCATACTGCACCATCACTGATGCTAATGCTAACACTGTCCCACTAATACTATGATGATGTAGCATCAGCCATGATACTGTTGTGTTAGCCACAATGATAATACTCTTTAGCCACAATGTGATAATGTAGCATTGTCCACGGTATATGATAATGTCAAGATAACCACAGCATATGATTTAGCCACAAGGTGATAATGTAATGTTAGCTTGGGGTGTAAATGTTTAAACGTTAAAACTTTTAAACGAAATTGCAACGTTAACTGAAAAACATCCACAATTTTTTTATCACAGTGCAGTTATCACAAACCTGCTACTAACATCATAAAGGGGGAAAAAATGTACGTTCAGTGAGCTCAGATCAACCCTTAAAGAGATGGGTGGGGCTAAAGCTTAAGAGGGTGTGAATGATGCTGAATGGGTGGAGACAAAGAAGAGCTCTCCAGGTGGTACCAAAACATTCAAAGGTCATTTTCTCAAAAGTGAGATTACAGGTTTATCACCTTTCAAAGCAGAATAACTTTCCCATTGTTCCTCAAATGCAGTGTATGATATACCATTTTGTAGCTCTGTGTCTCCGCTTTTATCCAATGTAAAAAACAACCATTTCAAATGTTTCTACATAAGACTGAATCAAGGCGGTCAGTCACAAATGCTCTTATCTTTTTAACGGGAAAAAATATTTATAAAAATTGCTTTATAAAAAACATTTTTTTCTCCCTTTGTCACATCCCTAGTGTTAACCACAAAGAGATAATGCAGAATTGGCCACACTATATGATAATATAGAGTTGGCCACAACGTAGTAATGTAGCATTGGCCCCATTATATGACAACGTAACGTTAGCCCCATTATATAAATGATGTAATTCGGAGCAACTCACTCTCCTGGCCACGCTCCTTGTTCTTGAGCAGTAGGAGTTTCTGCTCCCTCTGCTGCTTCTCCATCTCCTGCTCTTGGCGGTGTCTCTCCATCTTCCTCTGGTGCTCCAGCAGCTCCTGCTGATGCTTCAGAGCCAGGAGGTCCTGCTGGTGCTGCAACACAATGTTACCACAACGTTACCACAACATTACTACAAGGGTGGTACAACCACCTGCTGATGCTTCAGGGCCAGGAGGTCCTGCTGGTGCTGCAACAACGTTACAACAACATTACTACAAGGGTGGTACAACCACCTGCTGATGCTTCAGGGCCAGGAGGTCCTGCAACACAACGTTACTACAACATTGGTACAACCGCCTGCTGATGGAGTAGAGGGAGAGGGATGGAGGGACGTGGGGGGAGAGGAGGAGGGAGACTAAAAGGGAGGGAGATGGGGAGAGGGAGAGACTGGAAGGGAGAGAGACATGGTCACAGATGATCTATATAAGGTGATATCAGACAAACAAAAAACACACGCTTGAACACACACTCTGACACACTTCCTTTCAATGGCAAATATGCATGTATTAGACAATCTAAAACCAATGGCTGACGTCAATATCACTCAATTCCAACAGCTAGCATCCCCTACAGATTTCATAGCTTGGAAACAGATTATTTGAATTTCTTCTCAAGAAAGGAAGTCAGCAAGAGTGAGACTAAATGCCTAAATGACTGAATGATAAAAGCCTCACTATGGACAGTGGTACAGGTGGGTGTTGACTGGAAGGGAGCAGAATAGAATACAGTCAGCAAGCTGTCAAGGCATAATGCAGAGCTAGTGATGTGTCGACTGGAGCTTTCCGACAGAGTTATTTTTAGCCTAGGTGCCTCGCTCCCATTGGCTGAAGCTGCGGCCTGTTTGCAGAGCGAAATGTTTCTCTTGTTGTCACACACATGTATGAGCCAGTACACAGTTTCTCAAGGACTGGAGATTTGAAAAGCAACCCAACACAACCGGCGGATCCAGTTACATCCAACACACACACACACACACACACACACACACACACACACACACACACACACACACACACACACACACACACACACACACACACACACACACACACACACACACACACACACACACACACACACACACACACACACACACACACAGGCATGTCCTCTCCTACACCCATTCTCTCTGTCCTTAAAACAGCACATTGACAATCTGTTGAGTCAGAATGCCCTCGAGCAAAGGCAATGGAGGGAGGTGGAAGAGCAGGGTGTCGGGGAGGGGGGGCGGGACAAACACACCTTAACATGCTCCTGTAGCTGGACCTCATGCTGGCGTGAGAGCTGTTCATGTTGCCGCTGGAACTCGGCGATGAGCAGCTGTCTCTGGATCTGCTGTTTGTGTTTGAGGGCCAACAGCTCCTGCTGCAGCTGCTGCTCCCGAAGACCTGGGACTTGTCCTTGGTGGCACTGGTTGTCTGGTCGCGGTGCCAGGCCAAAGGGCTGGTCCATGCGCAGGTCCATGGGGATGGCGGCCGGGGGCACCTGCATGGGCAGTGCCGCTCTCACGTCGACTGGGGAGAGGCAGAGAGAGAATGGGTTACTGACTGATTTTTCATGGTTGTTGTTCCTTTATGATGTAGGGTTCAATCAAAAGAGAAAGGATAGTCTTTCCCAAGGCTCTTTCTCACACACACACACACACACACACACACACACACACACACACACACACACACACACACACACACACACACACACACACACACACACACACACACACACACACACACACACACACACACACACACACACACACACACACACACACAAGTAATTGCAGGTCCTATGGTAGCCCATTGAATGACATTGAATGACTCATAGAATAGACACCCGAAAGGCTAACGAGTCTTCATTCTAGGACTACACGGCACGGATGCTAGTTTAACTATGGCAGTTTTGACACACTAGGGTACACCAACACACTGAGTGTGGTGCCAATGTAGCACAATAGGAGTTTTGTGATGTTGGGAGTGACGAAAGGCTGCAAACAAAAGGACAAAACCACTGAGAGCAACTACTATGTGTGTATGTGCAAGCATTACCACCATATGTGTGGACTGGGAATAGATGAAAGGGTGAAGTATGCTCACGAAGAGCAAGAGGAGGGGTGTGTGTATTTGTGTGTGTGTGTGTGTGTGTTTGCGTGTCTATGTGTGTGTGTTTGTGTTTCTGTGTGTGCTTCTCTGTCCGTGTGTATCCCAAAAAGGATCCCCACTCATTTCCACTGTGTCAGCTCACAGCAGGGCACTAATCTCAATGCCACGAGTTCAAGGGAAAAGAACAGGACTACAATGACCCTGGCCAAAAGAAGAGTACGGATGGGGATTAGGGACTAACAAAAGAGGTCCCCCTCAGAAAGGTCACAGAGTTTATCAATGCAGAGCACAGAATAGACAGCCAAATATTCTTTCCCCCTCCCCCCTATTAAATCTAAACTCTACTGTCCCCAAGTAAATGTCTTCTTTAGGAAGTAACGATAGAAGTAGCCGATGCCAATAAGCTACATGGACAGTGAAAAGACAATACAAAAGACAACATATGTGACTCCTTTCAGGAAACTAGGTGTGTCTCGCGTGTCACTACTTCACAGGAGAGGCATTTAAATGTAAACATTTATTTTTATCAAAATGCTTTCATGTGCCATGATAAAAAAAACTTGTATACCATCTGTAAATACAGAATTGTTAAATTACGAGCCTAGTTGGTTTAGCCACGGAAAAAGCCAGGAACCTTCCCGCTAGCCATGATTGCCTGAGATAATGGATGGGCTGGACATGCTGAGAGATGAGTTCGGATTGGTCTGCCATGTAGCAGGCTTCTGTCTATAAGATGAGCTGCTCACGTGGATTTTTTGAAAGATGCTTTCCACTTTCTGGAAGACCGATTTTTGAAATCAGTGGAATATCCGGTGGAAGCAGAGAATGATAGATAAGGAGATAGAGAAAATTCTGGCATTTGATTGCAAATATGCGGAGGGAGTCGAAAAGAGAACACACAGAAGGCTGTTATAAAACACCTGTCTCTGGATTACATCTTCAAACTAAGGGCAACCATGGCATCCGTGACAGAGAGGGAGAAGCGATCATCCATGTACTCGGGTAAGAGAGTCTAGCTAGCTACATTTTCAGATATTATACGTTTCTAATTCTGTAAGAAAGTCATTTTCAGTTATGGTTCATTGTGGTTCATTGTCTAAACAAAAGACTTCACTATGCAAGTAACCATTTCAATATACCGTTTATACCTTCTGCATCCTGTGCATGTGAAAAATACACTTTCATATAGTGTGTGTTTACCAGAGACGGTAATGTGAAAAACAACATGCCCTGCACCAAAGTCAAATTAGGATATAAAGTTAGGCCAAAGAGACAGTGTCCAAGTTCTAAAATTCTCCGGTAGATTGCCCTGCTTTAATTTAGTAATTAGCTTGCCTTTAACTTGTAAATAATGATCTTGTTGTGAGTTTATTTTCCTGTAATAATGAATACAAATTAGCTAAAGTTATAACGCTGTCAGCTATATGATATGGTCATTATTTGAACTAGCTAGCAAGCTAACCTAACATTAGCTAGCTAGCTAACAAGCTAGAAACGAACTAAAACATTGTTTATAAAGTTGCTTTTAGTTGCCTGGTTTGCTAGATTGACAAATACTAAATTCATTTTTAAACAGATGGTGTTAAAATACACCAGGTATGCTATTTTGGACCTTTATACTTTTACATAACAACAATAACAAGCTTGATGTCGGACGATAATAGAATGTTCATGATGTCACCGCGACAGCTGTCTACAGACATGTCGATAGACGTGGTATAAACCAGCCTTTAGTCTTGAAATCTTTGGTTGTTTACTAAACTACCGTACTCACTCTGTCTAGCACATGGCCTCAAATGTGAATCCAAACCATTCAAGGGCTATTTTCTCAAAATTGGGGTTAGAACTTTATCAACTTTCAGAGCAGAATGACTTTTCCATTGTTCCTCAACTGTAGTGTATGATATACCATTTTCTAGCTCTGAGTCTCTACTTCTGAAATTGTGTTTTTTACATTAGATAAATGTTGCTACATGTGTCTGAGAAGAAGGGAGGGTGGGAAAAGACGGGAGGTTGGGATAAACGGGAGGGCAAGGATGGGAGGGGGTGATAAGCGTGGCTTGGGTGGGGTAAAGGGGGGGAGAAAACTGTGTGGGGGGGGGTTGGCTTGAGAGAGGGAGAAGGAAGGATTTAACTATACTATAATGTAATTGTATTATAATTTATTTTACTTGCAAACCTGCTGTAAAAAGTGAAGAGTTCTGGACAGATTAGGAGAGGATGTCGAGTTATTATTATTCCTTGTTTGTCATTACAGTTAAGATTCAATGGTGGTTATTGGTGAGAGTGGAGAGGGGCTCTAGGGATTGTGATGGGGGGACTGGGAGGGCATCAGACACTTCTCTGAAGTCTTCCACTTCAGCCACTCTGTGGACCCACTCTCCCCAAGTAGACCCCACCAGCCACTATACGTTCATTTAATTTACAAGGTATGCTCTATATATGTAATGCATACAACAACTATGTATTCACACTATGACTCTCCCATTCCATGGAATGCCCACTGCCCTCATATGACATGTCTGCTAAAATGTTTTATCTGGTTATTCAATGATAGACAGAACAGACAAGGTTAACGTTGACTCTATACAAGTACAGACCAACAAAATCCAACGTATTACTAGAAACGTGCATGGGCTTCTTGATGGGGAAAAAAGCATATGGTTCTGAACACTTAAACAGATTGTCAGCAGATGTGATTTTCCTGCAAAAGTTACATAAAAAAAATAGAAATGTCATATTTAAAGCGAAGCTGGGTTGGAGAGGCCTATGCTGACACCTACTGTAACATCAGCAGAGGTGTAGGCATCCTGATAAATAAGAATACACCTTTTCCCTTATATCCCAGCACACGGATCAAGAAGGCCATTTTCTAAAGTTAAATTGTACCTTACTTGATGAAAAATGCACATTGATTTCAATGTATATCCCACCAGGGTCAAATGTGGTGTTTTTAGATTGGATTTGATCTAATATAGCTGGAATTCTGAGAGGAACTATTATTTTAACAGGCAATCTAAAATTATACATTCAATAATATTGACAGACGTAGTAAAAAAATATATATCTAAAAGTAAGAAAAGCTATTCAAGAATTGACTACATTTTCCCCCCCAAAAGTGCACTCAACAAAAAATTGGGTTAAAAAAACTCATGATATAGTGATATCGGATCATTCTTGGTATCATGCCTAGTTACACCAATAGAAAATACACTTAGAGAACAGAATATGGAGAATGAACAGAGTGCATCTTCAAGACCAGAAATGTATTAAATACTTTAATGAAAAAATAAAAACATTTACCATTACAAATGTAGACATAGAGGATAGAGAAAAGCTGACCATTAGGGGAATGATCTCATACTTGGGAAAAGTTAAGTTTGAGTTAGTGATTATTTTTCTTAAATGTTTATTTCTATCTTAGAAAAAGTCCATAAAAAAAATCTTTACAAGTTAAAAAAAGAAAATCTAATGTTTTACTTTTGAAAAGAGCCAACAGGTTGAACTCAAATAAAGCATACTACTTAATGGTAAATAAACCTGGTAAACATCTCGCAGCCCTCACAAAACGAATACACAACAAACCAGTTATAATCTTAAAAGATAAAGATACACAGATGCATTAATTAGAAACAACGTTGTAATTAATGACCATTTTAAAAAGTTTAGGAAAATCGATATAAATCAGAATTAAACAATAGTGGGACAGATCCTGCAGCCTTTATAGACTCAACAACCCTGAAGCAATTATGAGCAGACAATAAATAATCACTAAAAACAGAGAATAACCCAAAAATAAATATTAGACAGTTAAAACAGTTGCACGGAGAAAAGCCCCAGGAATGGACAGCTTTCTCATTGAATTCTATTTAACATTTTGGGACAAAGCAGCAACCCCTATTTACACAAATGACAACACTAAATTCCGTGTTTCCTAGTTCCATGTGTCAAACTGTTATTTCAGTAATATTAAAAGCAGCAGTATCAGGAGAGTCCCCTGCTGATTACTGACCCATACGTTTAATAAATTGTGACAATAAAATAATAACAAAGCTCATACGCAATAAAATGGCGAACGTTTTACCAGACTTGATACAGACCAATCAACCAGGGTTTACTGAAAATAGACAAACAATAGAACATATTTCAGTTTAATACAACACACTAAAAATATTGTTTATCATGGGTCTGAGAGTATTTTAGGTGCCTTTTGGCGAACTCCAAGCTGGCTTTCATTTGCTTATAACTGAGGAGTTGCTTCCGTCTGGCCACTCTAACGTGATGAAGATTTTTTGGGGTTTTAATCCATTTTCGAGTAAGACTGTAACATAACAAAATGTGGAGAAAAGGACGGTCTCTGAATAGTTTCCAAATGCACTGTAAATGCACCGAAGAGGAACAATGGGTACATAGAAGATGTGCATGCTCACCCCCAGAATCTTTTCATGTGTCTATTTTCAAAGGATAAAGCTAAGAACATAAACAACTTCATAGTTAACTTCTTGCGAATATAGGGGGTGCTGTTTCGACTTAGCATAAATCGGTCTTCAGATTAAACGGCTTCCTACTCAATTCTTGCTCGTACAATATGCATATTATTATTATTATTGGATAGAAAACACTCTCTAGTTTCTATAGCCGTTGGAATTTTGTCTCTGAGTGAAACAGAACTCCTTCTACAGCACTTTTCATGACAGGGAGTGAGATTTCAGAAATCTTTGCCCCTGTTCCCAGGTCGGTTGTAAAGTCCCTGTAAATGCTATGAAGAAACAAACACTGCCTACGTCTTCCTCTGGATGTCAGTACGTGGTGACGCTTTGAATGGAGTCGATTGCGCAATCAGGGCCTCTATAAAACACCAAAGACCGGAAGTAGCTTTCTTTTCCTGCCTGCGCCTGACGCACGACGGACATCGGACTTGCCTCTTTCCAAGCTGTTGTTTAGCCAGTAATATTTCTCCGGTCATGTTTTTACTCGTTATAGGTGTTAAAAACATCATAAGGTAGTTAATTTGAACCGTTTTATAGCAATTTATATCCGTTTAGGGAGATTTTATGGCATTTCTGTGTGATACACTTTGAGGAGCTGGGCACTTTTCGAGTGCATGGTGAACGTAATTGGCCATTTCGACGGGACAAGAGGACATCTTTCGACCAAAAGACGATTAGACCGGAGAAAGGATTCATTGCCCAAGATTCTGATGGAAGAACAGCTCATAGTAAGAACTATTTATTATGATAAATCGTGTTTCTGTCGAAAAATGTTAAACGCTTATGCCGCCATTTTGTTTGGTGTAGCTTCGCTTGGCGCAACCTGTATTGAAAAGTAAGGATAATTTAAAAAATGTAATTCAGCGATTGCATTAAGAATTAAATTGTCTATCAATCGCTGTCCACCCTGTATTTTTTAGTCAAGTTTATGAGTATTTATGTATAAGACTAGATCACTGTCTAATATGGCGCCCGACATTTTCTGACCAGCTTGCCTACTTTTCTCATTGTCTAACCATGATTTTGGTGGCTAAATATGCACATTTTCGAACAAACTCTATATGTATGTTGTAATATGATGTTACAGGAGTGTCATCTGAAGAATTCTGAGAAGGTTAGTGAAAAAATTAATATATTTTGGCTATGATAACGTTATCGCTCTCTTTGCCGTGAATCAATGCTGGGGTAATGTTTGCACATGTGCTATGGTAATATAACGATTTATTGTGTTTTCGCTGTAAGACACTTAGAAAATCTGAAATATTGTCTGGATTCACAGGATCTGTGTCTTTCAATTAGTGTACGCTGTGTATTTTTAAGAAATGTTTTATGATTAGTAATTAGCTAATACACGTTGCTCTCTGTATTTTTTCTAGTCGAGTTGTGATGGTGGGTGCAATTGTAAACTATGATTTATACCTGAAATATGCACATTTTTCTAACAAAACCTATCCTATACAATAAATATGTTATCAGACTGTCATCTGATGAGGTTTTTTCTTGGTTAGTGGCTATCAATATCTTTATTTGGCCGAATTGGTGATAGCTACTGATGCAGTAAGAAAATGGTGGAGTAAGAAAATTGTTGTCTTTTGCTAACAGTGGTTAGCTAATAGATTTACATATTGTGTCTTCCCTGTAAAACATTTTACAAATCAGAGATGATGGCTTGAATCACAAGATCTGTATCTTTCATTTGGTGTCTTGGACTTGTGATTTCATGAACATTTTATTTTATGATATCCCTGTAACTTTAGGCTAGGCTATGCTAGTCAGCTTTTGTGTTGGGGGGGATCCCGGATCCGGGTTAGGGAGGCGTTAGAGGTTAAAAACACTATAATAACATAGAAAAAAATGAAATGTATTCTACATGAACCAATATCACTCCCTAGAAACACACCCCGATGGAAAAATCCTTATTAGCATTTCAGAATTCACCAAATAATTGGTCCACATGACAAACTAAAAGCATAGAAACCGTAAATTACTTGGTAATAGGAAATAAATGTATTTCCATGACAGCATTAAAAAGCATGATTCGATTGACCAATGTAGATATTTTAAAATATATGCAACTTAAAAGTTTTATTTCACGAAATTTCGATTTGAAATCTTTTGGATTTCGGAGAAATCTTGAAGGAATCCTATTTGAGCCAGAAAAGGATACTCATTTGATAGGTAAGCTAAACAAAACCTTGCAGATAGCCTAACTGACAATCTCTTAAATAATATATATAAACTATTGAAACCAAGACTTAAAAAGAACTGATATTGGCGCAAGATGGAGGCAATATTGGAACATAACTAACAAATTGCAGTTAATTTACACTTAATCCAGTATAAAACATCTATAATTTATTTTATAAGAGACAAAATTCACAAATTCTACAGAGGCAGAGTCATGTCTTATGTGTAACACTAACAACGACTCTAACAATAATCCATGCCTTCTGGGAATGTTATAAATTCCAAAAGTTATGGGCAGAGTTATAAAGTTGGCAGTCAGAAGTATTACAATGTAAATGTACATTTAACCCGTCTGTCTGCATATTTCAAGACATGGCATATGGGGGTCCTGTAAGATACCTGATGGGTTGGATGATACTTTTCTCATCAATCATCTTGAAAAAAGTATACTTACAAACTGAAAATCAACCAATGCTCTGTTGTTAACACAATGGAAAGGTCAAACGCTTTACTATCGAAATGTTGTATGTGCGTGAGGCGACGGAGAGAAACAAAATGGTGCGGAGAGTGATGCGGGCGCTGGAGATGGGGGTGGGAGCATGTGGGTCTGGGCAGGTGTGATGTTGTTTGTATGTGTATGTTTTGTATTGTTTCTACATTTTTTAATCAAATTGTACAAAAAAAAGAATAGTCTGCCACCCTCATCACGGAATAGCATAAAAATGTGCTCTGTGACGGCATGGGTGTGAGGGGTGGAGGGTATGAGCACAAAGGCGGCATTGAGGGTGTACTCAGAGGGTAGGAGGGGGTAGCAAATGCTCTTCTGGACAGGAAGCAACTTTCTGTGTGGTGACTTTGAATAAGTAGATAAGAGCTTGTTCAGCTGGAGCCTTATTGCTTGGCATGGAGACGAAGACAAAGAGCTGCTACGTAACACATACACCATATGACGTAGACACACGCATGAACCCTCAACATAAATTCTCACACATTTGTATAACAGTCAGTGGTACAGAGTTGGTGGTACAACAGTCAGATCTAAGTGACTCCAGCGAGCACAAGACGTTGAGAAGACAACATCTTTTGCTCATAGGAATGAGTCTCCGTAACCAACATGTCTTTTCAACATCTTTTGCTCACAGGATAGTTCTGATATGTTTTATACCTTCAATTCAGACAGTAGCTTCAGTCCTCTGTAGGGCACAAAGGGACAATATGTGAGATGTTGGATACAATCCACACTTGGTCTACACTGTATGTAAAGAAAAAGTCATGTCTTTCTGTTGAGCCGTGTTTTACAGTGACACTCTTGGCCTAAACGCATGTTGCTGTCTGTCTTGGCAATGACTCCCTTTTGGTTACATAAAGGATAAATAGAATTACAAAACAGAAATGGGTCAGAACGAAAGAATTAGACTTGTACGGAGAGAAGCTTTGGGGCTGAGTGAAGTAAAAACCCCAATGTCCAGACAGTTGTTCTTAGTTATCTTTCACTTGATCCCTTCTAATCTGGGTTGGTTGGGACACTCCTGGTCATTGGCCTGCCCGAGAGGAAGAGGAGGTGGATGGCTCTCACACAAACACGTCTGCAGTCAAACAAACCCATACACATGTGAACGCGCACAAATACATGCACACAAAAACACACAACACACACACGGTGCCTTCGGAAGGTATTCATACCGCTTGATTTATTCCACATGTTGTAGTGTTCCAGCCTGAAATCAAAATGTACTAAATAGATTTTCTCTCACTCATCTACGCACAAAACCCTGTGATGACAATGTGAAAATATATATATATATATATATTTTTTTAAATGTGTGCAAAGGTATTGAAATACAGAAATCTAATTTACATATGTATGTCACACCCCTAAGTCATGCCTTTGTAGAAGCACCTTTGGTAGCGATTGCTCCAAGAGATTTCCACACCTGGATTGATCCCAGCCATGAAAGCTGCCAGAGTGCGTGGGGGACATTGCATACATCCGCTTTGACAGGCTCATTGTCCACCCTCCCTCCCAGAAGCCTGGAAGGGATGAGAGAGCCAAGCCTATGGCACATCTAAAGCCTTTTCTTGTGGGGTGTTACTATAGGCCACCAAGTGCTAACAGTCAGTATCTAAATAATGTGTGTGAAATGCTTAATAGTGTATGAGATGTAAACAGAGAGGTCTACTTTCTTGGGGACCTGAATATTGACTGGTTTTCATCAAGCTGTCCGCTCAAGAGGAAGCTTCTCACTGTAACCAGTGCCTGTAATCTGGTTCAGGTTATTAATCAACCTACCAGGGTGTTTACAAACACTACAGGAATAAGATCATCTACATGTATCAATCACATGTTTACTAATATCTGTATCCGTACCCATTGGATGCAGTGATCACAATATAGTGGCTATATCCAGGAAAGCCAAAGTTCCAACAGCTGGGCCTAAAAAAAGTATATAAGAGATCATACAAAAGATTTTGCTGTGACTCTTATGTGGATGATGTTAAAAATATTTGTTGGTCTGATGTGATTAATGAGAAGCATCCAGACGCTGCACTTGAGGAATTTATGGAATTGCTTCTTCCAATTATTGATAAACATGCACCTGTTAAGAAACTGACAGAACTGTTAAGGCTCCATGGATTGATGAGGAATTGAAAAACTGTATGATTGAAAGAGATGGGGCAAAAGGAGTGGCTAATAAGTCTGGCTGGACATCTGACTGGCTTACTTACTGCAAATTGGGAAATTATGTGACGAAACTCAACAAAAAGAAGAAGAAACTTTAATATGAAGCCAAGATCAATGATATAAAGAATGATGGAAAATAACTTGAGTACTTTAAATGAAATTATGGGCAGAAAGACAAATTCAACTCCATATTTCATCAAATGAGATAGCTTATTCATCACAAAACCATTTGATGTTGCCAATTATTTTAATGATTACTTCATTGGCAAAGTGGGCAAACGTAGGCAGGAAATGCCAACAATGAACAATTGTATTCATGCATAAATAAATAAAATATGAAAGAAAAGCAGTGCAAGTTAGAATTTTGAAAAGTTAGTTCGGGAGAGGTGGAAAAATTGTTAACGATCAATAATGACAAACCTCCTGGCATTGACAACTTAAATGGAAAGCTACTGAGGATGGTAGCTGACTCTATAGCCACTCCTATCTGTCATATTTTTAATCTGAGCCTAGAGGAAAGTCTTTGTCCTCAGGCCTGGAGGGAAGCCAAAGTAATTCCGCTACACAAGAGTGGTAAAGCGGCCTTTACTGGTTCTAACAGACCTATAAGCTTGCTGCTACCTCTTAGCAAACTGTTGAAAAAATTGTGTTTGACCAAATACAATGCTATTTCTCTGTAAACAAATTAACAACAGACTTTCAGCATACTTATAGAGAAGGTCACTCAACATGTACTGCACTGACAAATAACTGATGATTGGTTGATAGAAATTGATAAGAAGAAGATTGTGGGAGCTGTACTGTTCGATTTCAGTGCAGCCTTTGATATTATTGGCCATAACCTGTTGTTGAAAAAACGTATGTGCTATAGCTTTTCAACCTCTGCCATATTGTGGATTCTATCTATCTAATAGAACTCAGAGGGTTTTCTTTAATGGAAGGTTCTCTAATGTCAAACATGTAAAGTGTGGTGTACCACAGGGCAGCTCTCTAGGCCCTCTACTCTTTTCTATTTTTACCAATGACCTGCCACTGGTATTAAAACAAAGCATGTGTGTCCATGTATGCTGATGATTCAACCATATACACATCAGCAACCACAGCTAATGAAGTCACTGAAACCCTCAACAAAGAGTTGCAGTCTGTTTTGGAATGGGTGGCCAGTAATAAACTGTATTTGGTACAAATCATTCCTTTAGTTCTAGACCTCAGCTGAATCTGGTCCTGAATGGTGTGGCTGTTGAACAAGTTGAGGAGACTAAATTACTTGGCATTACCTTAGATTGCAAACTGTCATGGTCAAAACACAAAGATTCAAATGGTTGTAAAGATGGGGAGAGGTCTAGCCGTAATAAAGAGATGCTCTGCTTTTTTGACACCACACTCCAAAAAGCAAGTTCTGCAGGCTCTAGTTTTGTCTAATCTTGATTATTGTCCAGTCGTGTGGTCCAGTGCTGCAAGGAAAGACCTAGTTAAGCTGCAGCTGGCCCAGAACAGAGCGGCACATTTTGCTCTTAATTGTAATCAGAGGGCTGATATAAATAGCATGCCAGTCTCTCTTGGCTAAGAGTTGAGGAGAGACTGACTGCATCACTTCTTATAAGAAACATTAATGTGTTGAAAATATCAAATTGTTTGCATAGTCAATTTACACACAGCTCTGACACACACACTTATCCCACCAGACATGCCACCAGGGGTCTTTTCACAGTCCCCAAATGCAGAACAAATTCAAGAAAAAGTACAGTATTATATAGAGCCATTATTGCATGGGACTTCCTTCCATCTCATATTGCTCAAATAAACAGCAAACCTGGTTAAAAAAACAGATAAAGCAACACCTCACGGCACAATGCCTCTCCTCTATTTGACCTAGATAGTTTGTGTGTATGCATTTATATGAAGGCTACATGTGCCTTTTTAAAGAATTTATCTGGTTCTGTCCTTGAGCTGTTCTTGTCTATTGATGTTATGTATCATGTCATTCTGTATATGTTTCATGTTTTGAGTAGACCCCAGGAAGAGTAGCTGCTGCTTTTGCAAGAGCTAATGAGGATCCTAATAAAATACCAAATTGTGCAACATTTGCACATTATTCTTTTCAAAATTCCACCAGCTCTGTCAAATTGGTTTTGGATCATTTTCAGGACTTGCCATAGATTCTCAAGTAGATTTAAGTCAAGCCTTGTGTTTTAGGTTATTGTTCTGCTGAAAGGTGAATTAATCTCCCAGTGTCTGGTTGAAAGAAGATTCAACCAGGTTTTCCTCTAGGATTTTGCCTGTGCATAGCTCCATTCAGTTTCTTAACAATTACAAGAATACCCATAACATGATGCAGCCACCACTATGTTTGAAAATATGGAGAGTGTTACTCAGTAATGTGTGGTATTGGATTTGATCCAAACACTTTGTATTCAGGACAAAAAGTGAAACGTTTTGTCACATTTTTTCTAGTATTACTTTAGTGCCAGGTTGCAAACAAATGCATGTTTTGAAATATTTTTTATTCTGTACAAGCTTCCATCTTTTCACTCTGTCAATTAGGTTAGTATTGGGGAGTAACTACAATGTTGTTAATCAATACTCAGCTTTCTCCTATCACAGCCATTCAATTCTGTTTTAAAGTCACCATTGGCCTCATGGTGAAATTCCTGAGCTGTTTCCTTCCTCTACAGCAACTGAGTTAGGAAGGACGCCTATATCTTTGTAGTGACTGGGTGTATTGATACACAATCCAAAGTGTAATTAATAACTTCACCATGCTGAAAGGGATATTCAATGCCTGCTTTCTTTTTACCCATCTACCAATTGGTGCCCTTCTTTGCGAGGCATTGGAAAACCTCCATGGTCTTTGTGGTTGAATCTGTGTTTGAAAGCCACTGCTCGACTGAGAGACTTTACAGATAATTGTATGTGTGGGGTACAGAGATGAGGTAGTCATTTAAAACTAATGTTGAACACTATTATTGCACACAAAGTGAATCCGTGCAAGTTATTGTGCCTTAAGCACATTTTTTCTCCTGAACTTATTTAGATTTGCCATAACAAAAGGGTTGAATACTTATTGACTTAAGACATTTCAGCTTTTAATTTAGAATTAATTTGTCAAAAATATACCCCATCATTTTACATTATGGGGTACTGTGTGTCGGTCAGTGACAAAACATCTCAATTTAAAATTCAGACTGTAGCCACAAAATGTGGAAAATGTCAAGGGGTATGAACACTTTTTGAATACACTGTATACAGACAGATCAACACACGTATTCATGCACAAGCCCAATGAGCAGCGCACGTGCACGCACACTCACAGAGCTGCAGTTTGGGTCCACACACATACTGGGTTGTAATGATGCAACCTGGCAACAGAGCAGAAAACAATCCCACTGCAACATGAGTTTAGCGGCAGGGATTTGCTGACACGCCAAGCACTTACAGTGTGTGGGGTGGTTGTGAGTGTGAGAATGTGTGTGTGTGAGAGGCAGTATGTGTGTGTGTGTGTGTGCTCTGCAGAGGTGTCACTGACGGAAGGAGACATGCTGCCGTAGCTGATGGAGATTGATTTCCTGGGATCGCTGGGCGAAGCCCGTTGCATTGTGGGAAGGGACACTTGGGCCACCACTTGGCTATACATCACGCCTAAATCAGCCCCCAGAGGTCCTGCAGGTCTGTCTACACACACACACACAGACACACACAGTAAACACACAGTAAACAGCGAAGCTATTAACACTGTACTCCATTCAATAACTCTATGCGTCTTCTATCTCATCATGGGCGTATGCAAAACGAAGATACTCTGACCGTCTATCAGATCATCTCTATTTCCTCACATCTTTCATGAAACAGAGTGACTCAGTCAATAATGGGGACTGAAAACCATTTGTGTTCCATTAGCAGAACTAACCCAAGCAAGTGCTTGTAGCATTCAGAGTGCAATACATGTACAAGTGCCCTAGCACACGTCAGTTCAAAACATTTCCCTCCAAATGTAACTCACTGACTTGTTTATCAGTGGTTGTATGTCTGCAGACTTAGTTTGCCGTGGGCTTAAAACACTGATAGACTGTGGAAAAACAGCAAGCTTAACAACAGTATTACATCAAGGCATGCATACATAAGGATGCACATGGACCAGATGCATACACATTAGCAGAACCGTGCATGTGTCACACACACAAACTCCTGGGAAATTATGTGGATGCTTTCAACTCAAATTTTGAGTCCACAGTGAGAGAAAGAACACCACGGTATAGAATATCAGGCTCTTTCTCTAATCGATTTCTACTATGAGGAGTGCCACCTGGCACGGTCCCAAGACCAATGCCAGCTAACTAGATATCCTGTGCAACAAGAGCATTGAACAAGAGCATTGAAGTCTGCCCTATCAGAGGTGCCCTGGTCTCCCGACTGACCAATCACAGGGTGGCATGGTTGTGGACTATTTCTGAGATGACCAATGGCCTCTTTGGCACCGGGCGGATTTCAGCACGGGCTGCAACACTATACCTCCCTTAGGGCGGCATGCAGAGAAGGGTGGGGCTAAGACAGACTATAGTCGCATTGGGGATGATGTGTTCCAGTGATTTTGGAGCCTTGATGTATGGAGAGCTGTCGCACTGAGCGACACACCTATCTTGACCTCTGACCTTCTGTCCATCTGGTCAAGTCTGTCTGGTAGCCTTCAGAGACTGGATGCCCATGGCTTCTCAGGACCTTAACTACACATATCCAGCAGTTCCACAGTAGTAGTCACTGTTTCCCCAGGTTTCATGTCTACCAGTTCCAATCATCACCCCTTCAGTGTAATTGTCGTCCAATGACATGCAGTAAACTTCCACCCATGTGACGTGTGCAAGGACGCGCACACACAAAGACAAGCATTCTCACACGTGTCAGTGTTTCCACACACAAACAAGCAACAAACACAATGTCAAACCAAAGTAGGTCAAAACGGGGCCTTCGGAGAGAATCATTCCACACATTGAGCTCTTTCAGAAACGTCCAAGCCCCCTTGTCTGCACGCGGCACCCTCAAACATCTCCCATTTACGCACACTTACCCAGCCCTCCACTCTTCACAAACAGCTCAAAGTGGTATGTGTCCTCACCCAGAAAGGCATTGTTGGGAGAAGAGCCACCAAGCCACAACCCCCATCTCTCTAACTAACTAGGGCTCTGGTAATACCCGGACTTGTGGCTATTGATGTGTCAGGGCGATGGCGTGGCAGTGACGTTCGCAGGAGTCCATAGTTAGCTCGGTTCCACAGAGAGGGGTTTGTTCTCTGGGCCCTGACAAAAGGTTTGGTGGTAACCCTCCGATGCCACGGACGCCATGAGGTCGTATGGGAAAAGGGGAGTCGTTGACCCTGCATGCCCTCAGACTAGGGAGTAATAGAGTAATTAAGATTGACTACTCCACCAGTGTCAGAGAGAACAAGGACTGGTCTGAGCTGGAGAGACTGATCAACCCACACTCACTGGAATGACTGAGTGGCTGAACAAGACAGTTCAAATTATAGTCCTATATCGCGGTAACAATTTACTTTGACTACATTTCAAATGTTATAACAGCTCCCAACTGTACTATTAAAGGTTAATTAAATAGTGTATATCCATAGCATATCTATAGTGCATTCATGTACGAATGTAAGAGCTCATATTTAGGTATCTTAATAGATGCATCATTACAACGACAGCATAGTGTCATCATTATGGCTGTTCTCAAAAGAGTGCTTCTGCCATACCAGTGTTAGTGAATATGCCAAAAGGCCAATCCACGTTTTGAAAATGATGCTGGTATATATAGCCTGTTCAAGCCCCAATTTCCCCAAAGGCCGGTATAAGCCTGTGACTCACCAACTTCTTCGCGCTGAGGTCAATCGTGCATGAAGATCCCCCATAGGGTTCAATCCTCACTACATTTTACGGATCTAATCATGTAGTTGAAGGTCTATGAACTCGTTCGTAACTCATTACCTGCCCTCCTCCGCATCACAATGAAGTTGTTCATACTGGTCTATAAACGCACACGTGACGGGTCTATGTATTAACTCTATGCAGTCAATGTAAAGTCCAATCTATTTTCCCATTTACAAAGCATTTATAGCTAAGCACTTCATGGTAATTCACTTTGCAGTTTGCCACTCTGATCTATAACAGCAACATTAAAGGTCTATGTATAAATTATATGAAGTGAATGTAATGTCATTTCTACTTTCCCACTCATAAAGCATTTATAAACATGCCTCACGTATCAAAAATAATATGCATGATAACACAGAATGTTAAAGGAAATATATATATTTTTACATTTTCCAGGTGTACAGAACTGTAACACTTTAGAGTACTTAAGCATAATACATTGCAAGTTGGGGGATTGTCACAACAGGAGCCGGGTTATACAAAGTCTAATAGGAAACATTTGCATGATGGGCTACACCTGCTACAGTTGTGAAAAACAAGTGTTTGAAAACCGGTTTTCAAAATGCCTCCAGTTGTCCATCACTACTGTAAATAAAAACACAGCATCTTGTTTACATTCTTTATTGTGTCACACAATTTGTATTTACCTTTCTAATTACTTTTAGAGTTTGGGATTTACAAATGTGCGCTTTAATTATTAGTTATATTGTTTAGATCGAACGTGCAGACTTTTTTCCTTTAAATTATTGTTTTATGTAGGATGCTACATTTTTGACCAGTTGCAATTGTAAGTAGGTCTAATAAAGCCTCATAGCCTACCTCAGCCAGTTAAATTATTTTATATAGGTCTAGGCTCTGAAGAAATAGACTCCAATTAAGCCCTCTTGTTGTTTGTAAAGTCAAATTAAAATGAAGATTATTGTTGAAATGAATTGCTCGACTGGTGTAGGTTTTCTCCATCTGTTGGTGTGCAACACCGGCATAACAAGATAGCTATATTTTCAGCACCAGCCTACCCGAGCACCAGCCTACCCCGGCCAATGAAGGCCTACCCCGGGCCAAACCCGCTGGGCCAATAGTGCGCCGCCCTATGGCGCTCCAAACCACAGTCGGATGTGATACAGCCTGAATTCAAACCATATATACATATATATATATATATATATTTCTTTCCAGAACATTAACCGTGTGTAGGTAGATACGTGTGTAGGTAGATGTGGAAAGATACACAAATTATTTGTTGCAAGTTGGGGGGGGGGGGTCACACCTTGCTCAAGTTGGGGGGGTCACACCTAGCTCGGCTATTAGACAATTCTTTAGTAAAGGTTGAATAGTCTATTGTTCAGCTAATAGCCCATCCCGCTATGTGTGTGAAAAAAAAAATATATACTTTTCCCCCTTTCCACATGTTAAAGATTCCAATAGATAGTGTTTTTAGCCACAATTGGGCCCAACCCCAACCCCCATTTGGGCACAGTCGATAGCGTGCTGGACTTCGGGCTAGAATGTTGATGTTGCTCCCTGCTTGTTTCATTACATTATTATGCAGGTCTCAGAGCAAATAGCCTGGGTTGTTACTCCCATCTCATTCCTCGCTGTCTTCCACGCGTCATTCAGCACGCTTGTGGGCGTGCTGGCAGGATGTACTGTTTTTTATTCCGTATATATGAATTACAAAATCATGTTTCTAGTCTATTGCATAGTTACAATGTGTAATCATTGATATCCCAGGAGCAGGAGTGGTAAACACTGTTGAAGTGTATAATTGTAATACATATATGCAGACACAGCACCATTCACAGAATGGAGTTTGATACACCTGGTATTGGATATGACATAAAAAAACGTGAAAAATAGCGATTTTCGTAAATTAACTTTATGGCTAAAAAATATGCACAATCGTTTGTCTCTACATTAACTAACATATTCCTCTCAATTGTAATTTTTTTGCCTGACTCGTTATGACATTATAACTACTTACATTTGCTTCTCCGTAATGTTTTGTCAGCCATCTTTGCTGAAGAACGACACAAGGGAGGGGTGGCTCCGCGTCAAATTCGTAATTGGAACCACTCGATATGATTGGTCATATAAAAACCTTGGGACCCAAATGTATAATGAGTGCTCTAACTCCCCCTTGTGGTGGTCTGGAGCAATGATGCCGTGACGCAGGGTACCTCTAAGTCCCGCGGTGTAAACTCGCAACTTTTAAAGGAGGAACCACTGTAGCTAGCTAGCACAGAAAGCAATTTGCTTAGGACTTCGCCGAAGAGTCCTACTAACTATTGACATTTTTCTTTTGGACTTTTATTGAGTATATTTACAAGGATTTATATTCAAACCATTCAAATTCAATTCTCCATTTCAGACTCATAGGAATAAATATTTTAGTGAGCAAAACATATTAACACAGGGTGGTAAGATAGCTAGCATTTACCACTTTATTCACTAATGTTGCATCTACTAGCTAAGCCCCTCTCACAATGTCAACACCTTTTACAACTCATTCAATAAATGTTACAAAATCGTAATAAAATTCATTAAACATTTAGTTCACAATGTTATTTCACTATTTCCATTGTACTTTTGCACATTATGAACAGAAAACAGAAACCAGTTGCCTTTGTTTTGACTGCAGAGGAGAGGCGAAAGGTCAGTGTGAGATCAAAATCTGGGTAACAGCCCAGTGCTCTTGAGGCTTCTCAGCTATTTTTGTTATTTTAAATGTGCAAACGTACAATGTCAGTCATGGAATAGTGAACAAAGGAAGTAACATTTCACTGACCTCTCACACTCTCCTTCTGTGCAGCCAAAATGGAAAGAACGTCATGTTTCTGTCTCTTATTTTGTCATGTTGTTAGAGGTTTGTAACATGCAAAAGTACAATGTAAGTCTTAAAATAGTGAGATAGCTACCATTGTCAACTAAACATTTCATGAGTTTTATGATTTTGCAACTGTTATTGACCGAGTTGCCAGGGGCTTAGCTAGCTGCCAGCGAGCTAGCTAGCCAGCTACATTATCGAAATGCTAGCTAGGTTTAACACACTGTGTTAGTCTGAAATGGGGAATTGAATTTGAATGCATTGAATATAAATCTTTGTTAAATCCATTCAAGAAAAGTCATACTGAACATTTTTAATAGTAGGAATCTTGGCAATGTCCTCAGCATTAGTTTTCTGTGCTAGCTAACTTCCATCTGGAAGATCTAAATAAAATGCTCATATTTTCCTTTAGCATTCTGTGTTGTGTCTAGGGCTGGGCGGTATCCAGATTTTCATACCTTCATATCGTTCCTGTATCATACAGGGGTATAAGGTATTACCAGCAGTAAGGGAAGCTATTTCTTACCAAAGGTTAAAAAACATATATAAAAAAAAAAAAAATGCTAATAAATGTTAACAAAGTACTAGCGAATACCCATAGCGGATGCTAGCTAAACGAATAGCAAGGATAGACAACCCAGCTCAAAGTTATACAACTATCTCAAAAGGCTACTCACAGTTTGCTGCACACACAAAACAAATCTTAGACAGCAGGGATGTTGATCCAGGTCTCTGCTGTAACCAAGAATGTTGATCTCGCAAGCTACCCAATTAGCAAGCAAATTAGCAAACCAATGCATAGCTGGAGCCCTGAGCTGGAGATCATTTATTTGGCACATCTTAGATAGTTAACTTATTAGATATTTAGCTGTCAACCGTTAGTAGAGAGAGATTTTCAAGTGTCACTTGATCACCTGTCTTGCGCTGCACGACAGTGAATCATCACATGACAAAGCTTCAGTTTGCGCCATGTGCTCTTTGTAAAGAAAACTACTATGTGACAGGCTCAATCCGTTGCTTTGGGGAATGGCTTTACATTGAAAAAACAGGGGAAATTAAGAAGGCGATTTGCTTTATCTATTAACCTAGTGCAAAAGTTGACCGCAGGTATATATTTAAAAATAACTTCCACCCAAAAACGATCTTTTAGTATTTGTTTCATTAGTCCATCGTTGATATAGTCCAAAAATGTTTTGCATGTCAACAATCAAGTTTTCAAGATATATAACTTTCAAAATACAGAAATACAGCCCGTATCAAGTTTGTGGGTGGAGTTTTCCTTTAAAAAGCAAAAATTCACATTTATGTAAAAACACTGTGGGTATTTCAATACACCACGGTATATGGCATAGGCCTATACGGTATACTGCCCACGCCTAGTTATTTCCGTACTATTTTTGATAAGTGAGGCATGTTTATAAATGCTTTATAAATGGTTTATGAATGGTAAAATAGAAATGGCATTACATTGACTGCATGGAATTCATACATAGACCCATCATGTGTGCGTTATAGACCAGTACGGCCAACTTAAATGTCATGTGTAGGAGGGCTGTTAATGAGTTACAAAAGAGTTATGATATGACCCACAACTACATGATTGGATCTGTTAAATTCACTCTGAGGATTCATCCCTCTTGGGATCTTCATGAAGCACTGACCTCAGTGAGAAGAAGAAGTTAAGTCACGGGTGTATACTGGCCAGAGGGGGAAATGGGGCTGGTACAGGGCAGGCTATATATATCAGCATTTTCTAAATGTGGTGAGAACAGTCATAACGATGACACTGCGCTGTCGTTGAAATAACGCATCTAAATATGAGCTCTATAGATCAGATCTGGATATGTTTTATTAACCCTTTATATAGCCATCTTTTGTTATCAGTCATCAGGTAGTATTGCTTGTGTTTCCATGTCAGATGCTTCTCTTGTTCTGTTATCGTTCCATGTCCGTTGTTATTAAACCCACTAAGTGTATCTGCTTCCTGACTCCCTGTGTCTACGTTACAAATACGTTCCTTTTTAAAACGGCGAATACTATAACAACTCTGCTTTTCAAAGGGATTTGTTGAAGCCCAAGTGCAAGGCATCAGTAGACTGATCATAATTCCCCTCTTTATATGTTGGGCACCAGGGCCTTGTTCAAATACCTTTGGAATGTATCATTCCTTCCACTCTACAAATACACTCTACAACCTCGAAAGATCTGCGATAACTTCAAGGAAGGAAGCAAGGAAGGTTGTTTTTTTATCAAAGTATCTTAACAGGCCCATGTCAGCTAGATGATATCTAATTTCCTTCCACACACTATCCCTCTTGTCAAATAAGTGCATTTAACGTTTTAGTTATCTATTCGATCAACAGTAGGTATTCCGTGCATACAATATGTATTTACATCACATTAGAACTAACTCTCCCTCTACACTCAAGTGTGGTCCAACTAGCACAATAATAAAAAATAATAATAGGTATTTTCAATATATTTTCAACCAAAAGTACCTATTTTCAACTTCTTTTTTGACCAGAAATATATTTTCAACATCTTGTGCCCATAGGAGTAGCTCATGGTGCCCGCCTCTAAGACCTCTTCCTTGAGTATAGTCTGCAGCCTTGCACAGCCACAGATCTTTGCGCGAGCGAGGGTTCCTTTCATACCCAGAATGCCTGCTCTACCGTGCCGGCCAAAGAAGGGGTTCACCTCAGACTAAACACTGCTCTCGTTTACAGGAGACACGGCCGCCACGCGCTCCGTCACTTCTTCCACCCTGCGGCCGGCAATTTCCAGGCCAGGATGTACACACACAGAAGTGCACCCCCCCCCCCCCCACCCTACCCCATAAAGCAGAGAAAATGCATCTGTTATGACACTGTGGCACTGGAGAGGAGTGTTCGTGTTACAAGTGGCAGTAGCTAGCTGGCTCCATCCAAACTCATCCCATTAATACAAGTGCAGTAGAGGAGAGGCGCGGCAATCAATGGCTGGCGGTGCTAAGGCCAGGGCCCAGGGAATGAATACCCAATTACAGCCACTCATTCTCCCACTGTAGGGGCCAGCGAGAGCCACAGAGAGAGCCAGTGTAGTCACTGCTAAAGAACCAGGGCACTCAGGGGCTAACCACGCTACCACATTAGAACGCCAAAGAGAGCTTTATGGGCTAGAGGCTTGGGGATTGGGTTTAGCGAAACAAGCTAACGGGCTAACCCGTCTCGATAGCGCACGGCGGCGTCCTTTTCTAGTCACCTTTTCCTCTCGCTGCGTCGGCATGAAAGAACTGGAAAGATGGAGGCAGAGTATCAGTACATTTTCTCCATATTGCTTTCGCCTGGCCTGCGTTTTCAGATCAGACGAGAAGCCATTGTCGACTATTGAGAAGGACCCGAGGACGCAAGTGGAGACTCGCACAGGGCATTGTACGAGGGAAAGGCATACACAGAAAACATACACTGGCCACTCAAATTGAATGCCACCCAAAACACGTAGGCACGCATGCGCACACACAGACGCACGTTTAAGTACGCACACACACACACACACCCCCCAAGCTGCTTCATTCTGAATGCAGATTGTGGGTGAATAAAGTTCCAGTTGTTGGATATCCCCACTCTGGGTGGATTCCAATAGGAAGACATCACTTTGCAAGCCAACATAATGTGACTTGATGCTGGTTTTGTGGGTGACCAGCACGTGCTTTTTACAATTGTTATTATTATTTTAGAAGGGCGGCAGGTGGCCTAGCGGTTAGAGCGTTTGGGCCAGTAACCGAAAGGTCGCTGGTTTGAATACCCGAGCCGACAAGAAAAATCTGCCGATGTGCCCTTGAGCAAGGCACTTAACCCTCATTTGCTCCAGGTGCTCCGCACTACTACGGCTGACCCTGTAAAACAACACATTTCACTGCACCTATCCGGCGCATGTGACAATACATCTTTATCCTTGTTTTTTTACTCAGGCTAACACAGAAAACACACACTGGCCACTCAAATCAAATGCCACACAAAACGCAACCTTTCCCTCCACTAGCACAGCGTATACCAAACTCCCTCCTAGATAGGCAGTGCAAAGTGCAATCTCTGACGGCTGCGTTTAAACATGACATGTTGACAGTAAATGAAGCCTAATGTATAGCGCTGTCACTGAAACGCCGCTAGGAAGCAATTAGGCCAGCTAATAGGAGTCGTCGCTCGCTCTGTAATTGTTGCATTTCTGGTTAAACGCTCCCACACGACATGGCCCACACGCGCGCACGCACACAGACACATCTGAGGCACACAGACACATCTGAGCAGGCACACAGACACATCTGAGCACGCACACAGACACATCTGAGCAGGCACACAGACACATCTGAGCAGGCACACAGACACATCTGAGGCACACAGACACATCTGAGCAGGCACACAGACACATTTGAGCAGGCACACAGACACATCTGAGGCACACAGACACATCTGAGCAGGCACACAGACACATCTGAGGCACACAGACACATCTGAACAGGCACACAGACACATCTGAGCAGGCACACAGACACATCTGAGCAGGCACACAAACACATCTGAGGCACACAGACACATCTGAACAGGCACACAGACACATCTGAGCAGGCACACAGACACATCTGAGGCACACAGACACATCTGAACAGGCACACAGACACATCTGAGCAGGCACACAGACATATCTGAACAGGCACACAGACACATCTGAGCAGGCACACAGACACATCTGAACAGGCACACAGACACATCTGAGCAGGCACACAGACATATCTGAACAGGCACACAGACACATCTGAGCAGGCACACAGACACATCTGAGCAGGCACACAGACACATCGCTGACATTTTAAATAAGGAGTTACAGTCAGTACCAGAATGGGTAATTAATAATAAACTTATCCTAAATCCATCTAAAAACCAAAAGCATTGTATTTGGTTCAGAACATTATTTAAGACGTAAAGCTCAACTGGAGCGGTGCATAAAGAGAGTGACGAGGAAGCTGAACTCCTGGGTATAACATTGGACGGTCAATTATCGTGGTCAAGCCATATCAACAAAGTTGTTGTGAACATGGGGAGGGGTATGTCTGTTCTAAAAAGACCTTCTGCGTTTTTGACCCCAAAAATCAAGAGAAAAAAGGAAGAAAAAAGAAATCAACTAGTTGTTCAGGCTCTGGTTTTGTCAAGTGCAAAAAAGAAAGACCTAGCAAAGTTGCAGCTGGCTCAAAACAGAGCGGTATGCCCTTAACTGCACACACACAGCTACTGTAACAACAACATGCATGATAGTCCTGGTTGACTCTGTGATATTACTGTGATCAACATTTCAGATTGTTTGATACCGTTCAGCTCAGACGCCCGTACCCCACAAGACATTCCACCAGTGGTCTCTTCACAATCCCCAATCCCACAAGTCCAAAACGAATTCACGTCAACGCACAGTATTATACAGAGCCTTGATCGGCAAGGAACTTCCTTCCATTTCCAATAACTCAAGCAAACCGCAAAAATGACCTTTAAAAAAAACGACATCTCGTGGAACGGTGTGGACTGTGAGGGGACACGCACACAAGCACACAAACACACTAAACACAAATATGTGTTTCATTTCTAGCAGTGTATCAGTGTTCTGTTGCTTATATCAGTGTCCTGTAACCAATCCAAATATACAAATACATATATAATCAAATGTAGACGCACACAAACACCCTCACAAATAAGCATCCCTGTGTGTGTGTGTGTGTGTGTGTGTGTGTGTGTGTGTGTGTGTGTGTGTGTGTGTGTGTGTGTGTGTGTGTGTGTGTGTGTGTGTGTGTGTGTGTGTGTGTGTGTGTGTGTGTGTGTGTATGTTTGCGTGGAAGCACTATTGGGTGTACTACAGAGGACGGTACCACATTAAACTGTGCTGGGAGACTATGTGAAGAAACAGTGACACAAAACTGACCTTAGATCAGAAGAGTCTAGGGGGCAAGCTCCACCTACTCCAAGTGACCTCAATCAACAAACACATGAAGGATCATGGGAAAGATCATAGAAATGGGATATATTTCTAGCGCAGGTTAAACCACAGAAGCTACTGGACTGGTATCCCCCCACGGTAGGGATTAAGGATCGCCATTATATAACGGAGCCAAGGACCCACACAGATGCTTTAGAGGGGAAAGAGGTTCCCTGAAGACCCCTGGAGCGAGGCAACTGGTTGGCTGGAGGGGAAAGAGGGGAGTACAGTAGGTGGACGGACCAATCGTTTTTTGCCGTTAAGTCCAGTGGGTTGCGTTTGTGGTGGCGTGTTTGTGGTTACGGTCAGAGAGCACATGGTTGGTGAAGGGGTAGGTGGCTGAGAGTCGTGTGTCCTTCTCGTGCGTACATGTTACATTTGTCCAAGAGTGTATGCTGCCTCTCTCTCTCCTCTCTCTCTCCCACCTCCCACTACCTCTCTCTCCTACTCTCTCCCACCTCCCACTACCTCTCTCTCCTACTCTCTCCCACCGCCCACTCCCACTCGCTCCTTTCTCAAGCCATCTCCCTTCCCTCCCTTCTTTACACCCCTCTACCTCTTCTTCTCCTATCCTCTCTCTCTCCTGCCCACCTCTACCTGTATGCACGGTATGCAAACACAGTGATCACAGAGGTTCCACACACAGTGGATAAACCCACAGTCAAACATACCCGACTCAGCCCTTAGGCTCCATATTACTGTAACGTATCACTGATTTTACATGAGGCGCTACACTCCACCTAATCTCACTCAACCACAACCTGAATCCAACCGAACTCACACTCAACCCCACTCCATCTGCCAGTCAGCTAACAGACAGTTTAGAGTCATAGGTCAAATAAATCAATGTAAGGCTTTTAAAACATCAGACGACAGCGTAATGCCAAGGGAAAAGTCGTGTTGCACTCCTCTTTCAGCCAAAGCCTCAATATCATCCTTCCTCTATTCCTCCCTTCCCTGTCTCATTTTCTTCTCTCCATTTAGTTTCTCTCCATCTGTGTGTTTCACACGCTGCTCTGCTTCTCTCTCCCTGTCCCTTTCTTTCGCTCCCCGTCTCTCCCTCTCCCTCCCCTTCTCTCGCCCTCTCGCCATGTGGTGCAGGGCAGACACTCTGCGCCAGGACACAGTGAAGTGGAACACACACACACACAATTTATGCGACACACAGGAGCATTCACAAAAACACAAGACACCAACACTACACACTAAACACTTCCCGGTCCACGCGGTACACAATTTCAAGATTACGTGACACACATAATTCCCCCAAAATATTAAGAAGTTACGCTAACACAAATACACAAAAAATGAGAAAATCAATGAACTGCATATGGTAAGATACACACAAACACACACTTGCTCTCTCACATAAGAACACACAGGCCCACACATCCACGGCGCGCAGTAGTAGGTAGTGGCCACAGCCATCTGCTCCATTGAGTGCTCAAGGCTGCAGAGCAGAGCGTGCGATAACACATCACCACCATTCAACAAACACACAGTCTACTCAGCCTGTCCCCACACACACACACCAACAGCCACAGACAACCCCAAACAGACAAGCAAACACACACACACACACACACACACAGAGGACTGGGTACACACTGTACAGCGCAGAGCTCCTCTCACCCATCAGTTGTGCTGTCCAGATGGTGTGTGGCCAACGCGATCGCTAGATCAGCCTCACTGAACCAGAGCTAAACTCTTCACCACTGACACACCACACGCCGTAAAACACAGCCTCAAGTCCACAGCAGACGCCGGTACAGTGCTCTCAGTCGCCACCTCTCTGTTTTCTCTCTCTGTCGCTCTCCTTCTCTCACTCCGCTCCGTTTGCTCTCGCCCTCTGGCTGTGTCTCTTGCTCGTTCAGTCATCTCACTGGTCCCCTCCCCTCTCTCTCCCTCTCTCCAGGGGCTGGTGACATCAGAGGGCAGTTTTAGGCATGCTGAGTGTTTGTGCGCCTCTCTCCCCCTCTCCCTCCCTCCCTCACTCCTTGAACAGGCTGATTTTTACAGAAGGGACAGACCTACTGTGAGGAACTCTGCTTCTCACTGTCTATATCCATCTTCCTCATTCTTTTCTTTCTCTCTCTAACTCTCTCTTTTCCATATTTTAACTCTCTCTACATCTGTCACTCTCCCCCTCCTTTCCCCCTCTTCTTTTTCACCCATTTACTTCTATGTTCTTCTTTTGTACTTTCCGGATCATTCTTAATCCCCCATTTCACACCCTTTTCATCCCTCACTCGCTGTCTTGTCATTTTTCCCTCAGCGTCCCTCTCTGTACTTCTGTTCATGTCTACCTCTTTTCCTATACCTCCTTTGTCAGTCTTCTTGTCCTCCATCATTCCTCCCTATGGCGGTATCCGAGCGTGTCTGCTCGGATACCGCCATCGAAATGCTCTCCTTTTCCATTTCACCTGTTCTCCATCCCTTCATCATCCCTCTCATATCCCTCCATCTCCGTACCTTTCCTTTTTGTTTTCTTCCCTCTCTTCCCAATCTCCTTCCCAGCCTCCCTTTCTCTCGACCTCCCTCTCCCTCCCCCTCTCTCTCCCTCTCTCTCCCCCCCCCCCCCCCCCTCTCTCTCTCCCTCCCTCATTAAGTCCACATGGGTTGGGTGTGATTCCAGACTGCTATATGGCCAGTCAGTGCGCAGCAGGCTCCGGTCTACAGGGAAAGTGCTCGAGAGAAGATTTACAGATTAGCAAGTCACTGTGGCGGGGTGGCGCTGCCAGACGCCACAATTAGATTGCCTCATTTCTCTCTCCATCTCTAATTCTCTATCCATCTATCAATTCCCTCTCTACATCACTATCTTTTTCCTTTTCGATCCCTTCCCTCTAACAGTCTCTTTCTCTATCTATCCCTTCTGTCTCCCTACATCTATCTTACTTTATCTCTCTCTCCTACCCATCTCAAGTTCTCACTTTCTCTCTCTCCTTCATCTACACTCTTAGAAAATGTTTTGCTATCTAGAACCTAAAAGGGTTCTTTGGCCGTCCCCATAGCATAACCCTTTGAAGAACCCTTTTTGGTTCCAGGTAGAGTTCTACCTGGAAGCAAAATTGGTTCTCCTATGGGGACAGCTGAAGAACCCTTTTGGAACCCTTTTTCGAAGAGTGTATCCCTCAACGGTACAATCACCCCCCTCTCGCATTCTCCCTTTCTCCCCCTTGGGATCTCTCTCCATCCCTCTATAGCATGAGTTCATTCGCTGGACTAGCTGACGGATAGATCGGAGAGAAGAGAAACATTTGCCAAAACCTTTCCTCTGGGCAGCATCTGGTTTGCTTTCCCATTCATGCATGTCTCTTCACAGTCAACAGCCAGCTGTTGCTAATGCCATCAACATCTCTGGCTGTACATTGCGTAGCCTAATGGCCTCCTCTACTCGATCTCTCTCTGGTAACTGTAATGTGGATATGACTTTGAAGAGTACCCTGTCTACTGCTATAGCTCATTGAAATATACATATGCATATGTGCGCACCTATGCATGCATACACACGCAAGTACACACATACTGTACATGCACACACATGCTTAATGTCCATGCACTGCACACACACACACACAAGATTAGTCAGTCATATACATGCTTTCCCATATGATTATGCGGCCGTGTGTGTGCATCGTGAGTATGTACCGTGTGTCTGTGAGAGGTAACGGGGAGACATTGGACACACTGTTCCACTGAGAAGATCAATGTAGCATGTATTCCTCTGTGATCAATGCACTAAACGTATCAATAGCAGCCCTCACATATTATTATCAGCAGGATATGCAGGATATGTCACAAGGCATTTCAGAGTAGGCCTGCTGAGCTAGGATCAGGTCCTCCCTGTCCATATAATCCTATGATCTAGTTCAGGCTAAAGGCTAAACTGATCCTAGTTCAGCTTTCCTATTCTGAGACTCTTTGTGAATACTGGCCCAGGAAATACAAACCTATAGTTGGACAGCGTTCCTCCTCTGGTTGACTGGATAGAAGTTCCGAGGTCCTTTCGGGTAGAAAAGTTTTGTGTAAGGGCCTCCAGAGTGGCACAGGAGTCCAAGGCACTGCATCGCAGTGCTTGAGGAGTCACTACAGACCCAGGTTCGTTCCCAGGCTGTGTCACAACCGGCCGTGACCGGGAGTCCCATAGGGCAACGCACAATTGGCCCAGCATCGTATGGGTTAGTGGAGGGTTTGGCCTGGGGGGCTTTACTTGGCTCATTGCACTCTAGCGACTCCATGTGGTGGGCTGGGATCCTGCAGGCTGACTTCGGTCGTCACTTGAACGGTGTTTCCTCCGACACATTGGTGCAGCTGGCTTCCGGGTTAAGCGGGAGGGTGTTAAGAAGCGCGGTTTGGGCCTCCTGGGTGGCACAGTGGTCTAAGGCACTGCATCGCAGTGCTAGCTGTGCCACCAGGCCCTGTCGCAGCCGGCCGCGACCGGGAGGTCCATGGGGCGACGCACAATTGGCGACGCACAATTGGCCCAACGTCGTCCGGGTTAGGGAGGGTTTGGCCGTGGCGGGCCGGGCGCAGTGCACGCTGACCAGGTCGCCAGGTGTACGGTGTTTCCTCCGAAACATTGGTGCGGCTGGCTTCCGGGTTGGATGTGCGTTGTGTCAAGAAGCAGTGCGGCTAGGTTGGGTTGTGTTTCGGCGGACGCATGGCTCTCAACCTTCGCCTCTCCCGAATCCGTACTCTGGGAGTTGCAGCGATGAGACAAGACTAACTACTACCAATTGGATACCACGAAATTAGGGGGGGAAAAAATAGGTAAACATAAAAAAAAAATGTTTTTAAAGAAGCGCGGGTCATGTTTCGGAGGACGCATGACTCGACCTTCACCTCTCCCGAGCCTGTTGGGGAGTTGCAGAGACGAGGCAAGATCGTAATTGGATATCACGAAATTGTGGGCGAAAAAAAAGGGGTAAAATACAACAAATAATAATACAACAAAAAAAAGTGTTGTTTAGAAGCGACACAATGTTATGTAGAACAGGGAATCATGTCAGCTCTACTCCTTACATTTCCATCCGCAACGTTCTGAACATTTCAGTTTGCAGAATACTCTGACCACCCACCACCCTGTCCTGTTCTCCCCTGCACACACAAAACACCTGGATGTGATTAGGCCACCTTATCTTTGAGCTCAAACGTGCCTGAAGTCAATAACACCTAATGGCTCACACTGTCAATGGACCAAAACACAGGGGGGGAAAACCCTCCTCACACTCAGATGCGCACACACACACACACACACACACACCACACACACACACACACACACACACACACACACACACACACACACACACACACACACACACACACAAGGAAGTATATAGATAACCATGCATGCCTAGGTGGAAGTGCACATAAAAAATAAAAAAAATATTTAATAAATAAATAAATAATGTTTTATCTACCTCACTGATAACTAATTCAGCCATGCCCACTTGTGGCTAATATAACCCATAACGAAGTTTGGTTTCTTTCCATTTAACCTCCGCCCCACACACACACGCACAGACACCCACATACACACCACCCCCACATGGACCTCTGTGCGCACACAAACTCATATGTTTTTATTTCCACCTCTGGATTGAGGGCCACCTTGACGAGACGGAAATAGTGTCAACTTCCCTAGGCATGGAAGGTATGGAGACGATTAGGCATATTCATGAGCCAGCACCCTTCCAAATTCCATTCCATTATTACGGAGGAAGTCTAGAGTGACAGTGAGGTGTGTTTGTTAACTTTCCTCTCCTTCTCTGGGGTGGTTTTGGGTTGTGTTCTCCGTCTGCTGGCACGTGGGAGCCGTCTAAACACCTGCCAGAACAGTGTGCTGCGTGTGCCGTAAATAATGCATCGGCCGTAATGATGCAGTGCGAGTCTGTGTAGGAATCCGCGTGGCAGGCTGGCAGATGAGGCTGATAAATAAGTCATGTTGTCGGGAGTCCGCTCCAAAACAAGAAGCTCGGGAGGACAACGTCAACTCCAACTCCAACAGAGAGAGACTTTTACCCCTCCCTCTGCTACAATTTTTTCCTCCTTTCCCTTCGAGACACTAGCCTGACTCCAAATGTGTGAAATACACCCTAATTTATTATTGATTTATATTATTTATAATACCTCGTCTCCCTCTCTCTTTCATTCTCTCTCCCCCTCTCTCTACAAGTTAGCCAAGTCACGTTAGCCCTTTCTACAGGAGCCTGAGACAGACATACAATCAGGTCATCACGGCGAAACACGCTACATCGAGCGGGCCGGTGCCGGAGCAAGATGTGGTCGCCCCTTTGATTAATGCCGCAATGTTAATTGTACATAGAGCAAACGTTAAATGAAATGTTTGAGGAATTACGTATAGCGTTAGCTACTAGCTAGCATTGCCTTTCACAGAGAGAGTGTTTGGACACTGACAGAGGGGTTTGGTTCAGTCTGTGTGTGTTTCTGTGTGTGTGAACACGCATGTGTGCGTGCGAGAGAGACATTGTTGGAGACTGAAGGCCTTCCTTTTGCTAGGGTTTCAGGGAGCCAGCCAGAGGCCCTTTGCTAGAAGGGAGGAGCAATTATTATATTCCTGAAAACAAAGTTGATGCGGTGTTTGTTAGCTTGTTAGTTTATCCCCAGCACCTAATTGCAGCCATGAATGGCTGTTTCTTCTCATGTCAGCGCACAAGGCCTCACCGAGACAAAGGACGTTCATTCAGACACACAATTGGGCTTCTACGCACACACAAACACACAAACACGGACGCGCACAGCAGGCACAGACACACACAACCACACACACCTGAACACACATAGATAGACAGATTCAAGCACGGGAGGTTGGGCTCGTGGTAATGACTGGAGCGGAATGAGTGGAATGGTATCAAATACATCAAACACATGGTTTCCATCCTCCCCTCTGCAGCCTCCTGTGGATTCTAGGAATAACAATCAAAATGCACAACTAAGGCTGCCTGCCTGCCTGCCTCTGCTCTGCTAACAAGCACTGTGCCCCCTAACCCATTACTGAACTAAACCAACACACCAACAACAAATCTACTTGCCTTTGTTCTGAACAACAAACAGTCTTGGAAACATCAATGGCCCCCCTCTTGGTTTTAAAAACAATCGGCCGGTCTGAGTTTTTGGGCGCATGACGAGCACAAATCATCCATTTTTACTGACTCCCTCCCTCCCTTTTACTTTTCCATCCACCACTCCCTCAATGGTAATCAAGAGTGGTTGCAGTAGAGAGGGGGCCATTAGCCGTTAGCTATGCTAGCTCGCTAGCCCAGTCCAGTGCACTTTAAATCATGTGGATCAAAACCACGACCCTATAGTTAGCATCACTAGCACTATCAGAGGGGTACAAGAGTAGAAGCATATAAAATGGTATATATATAAAATGGCTATATACAGGGGGTACCGGTGCAGAGTCAATGTGCGGGGGCACCGGTGTCGAGGTAATTGAGGTAATCTGTATAGAGAGTTTAGAGTTTTAGAGTGACTATGCATAGATAATAATAGAGCAGCGTAGGGGGGGGGGGGCAATGCAAATAGTCTGAGTAGCCATTTGATTAGATGTTCAGGAGTCTTATGGCTTGGGGGTAGAATCTGTTTAGAAGCCTCTTGGACCTAGACTTGGCTCGCCGGTACCGCTTGCCGTGCGGTAGCAGAGGGAACAGCCTATGACAAGGGTGGCTGGAGTCTTTGACAATTTTTAGGGCCTTCCTCTGACACCGCCTGGTATAGAGGTCCTGGATGGCAGGAAGCTTGGCCCCAGTGATGTACTGGGCTGTACGCACTACCCTCTGTAGTGCCTTGAGGTCGGAGGCCGAGCAGTTGCCATACCAGGCAGTGATGGTGCAGCTGTAAAACCTTTTGAGGATCTGAGGACCCATGCCAAATATTTTCAGTCTCCTGAGGGGGAATAGGTTTTGTCGTGCCCTCTTCACAACAGTCTTGGTGTGCTTGGACCATGTCAGTTTGTTGATGTGGACGCCAAGGAACTTGAAATTCTCAACCTGCTCTACAACAGCCCTGTCGATGAGAATGGGGGGCGTTCTCGGTCCTCCTTTTCCTGTAGTCCACAATCATCCATCTGCTTTGTATTGACAACGTTGAGGGAGAGGTTGTTGTTCTTGCACCACACGGTCAGGTCTCTGACCTCCTCCCTTTAGGCTGTCTCATTGTTGTCTGTGATCAGGCCTACGTGTCATCAGCAAACTTAATGATGGTGTTGGAGTTGTGCCTGGCCGTGCAGTCATGAGTGAACAGGGAGTACAGGAGGGAACTGAGCACGCACCACTTAGGGGCCCCGTGTTGAGGATCAGTGTGGCGGATGTTTTGTTACCTACCCTTACCACCTGGGGGCAGCCCGTCAGGAAGTCCAGGATCAGTTGCAGAGGGAGATGTTTAATCCCAGGGTCCCTAGTTTAGTGATGAGCTATGGTGTTGAACTCTGAGCTGTAGTCAATGAATAGCATTCTCCCATAGGTGTTCCTTTTGTTCAGGTGTGAAAGGGCAGTGTGGAGTGCAATAGAGATTGCATCATCTGTGGATCTGTTGGGGCGGTATGCAAATTTCTGGGATAATGGTGTTGATGTGAGCCATGAACAGCCTTTCAAAGCATTTCTTGGCTACAGACGTGAGTGCTACGGGCCTGTAGTCATTTAGGCAGGTTACCTTAGTGTTCTTGGGCACAGGGACTATGGTGCTTGAAACATGTTGGTATTACAGACTCAGTCAGGGACAGGTTGAAAATGTCAGTGAAGACACCTGCCAGTTGGTCAGCGCATGCTCGGAGTACACGTCCTGGTAATCCGTCTGAATGTTGACCTGTTTAAAGGTCTTACTCACATCGGCTGAGGAGATCATGATCACACAGTCATCCGGAACAGCTGATGCTCTCATGCATGTTTCAGTGTTACTTGCCTCGACGCGAGCATAGAAGTTATTTAGCTCATCTGGTAGGCTTGGGTCACTCGGCAGCTCTCGGCTGTGCTTAACAGGCCTCAGGGCAGAAGCCTATCTCTTTTTTTTGCATCTTGATGTACAAGAACTAGCCTAACACTCCTTGTACAGGACACTAGTCTGACCCAGGGCCTTGATTTTTATATTTAACCTTTATTTAACTAGGGAAGTCAGTTAAGAACTAATTCTTATTTACAATGGCGGCCTACACCGGCCTTATCCAAGTCCGTCTCCTTAACCCGTTACACTCGTGGAAATTGGTCTATATGGACAGGGCCAAATTGAAATGTTTCTAACAGAAGAACTATAAAAAGCATGACCATGGTAGCAATTGAGAGAGAACACTTTTGGAGAAATGATCAGACCAAAGGTGAAGACACAGTTCACCTGACACAAGACTGAATCCAAACATTACACTTGATTTTATGTGCATTTTACATTTACTGTACTTTACACAGCATTGTTAATAACGAAATCTGAAAATACTCTGGATACATTCAGTAACACAATAAGAATATTCATTGATGTTTTGGAGTAGGTGAACGATATGAGTGAGTGAGAGGTCTAACTGGTGTCTCTAGCTGTATAGTTATATCTAAAAAAGTATCACTTTTTTTATGTTTCACTCTAGATTTGTATGAAATTCACTGAGGATGGTCCTCCCCTTCCTCATCTGAGGAGCCTCCACTGGAGAGAACCAATTTGTATTTGTATTTATTATGGATCCCCATTAGCTGCTGCCAAATCAGCAGCTACTCTTCCTGGGGTCCAGCAAAATTAAGGCAGTTTATACAATTTTAAAAACATTACAATACATTCACAGATTTCACAACACACCGTGTGCCCTCAGGCACTCAGGCACTACCACATATCTACAGTACTAAATCCATGTGTATGTGTATGTATAGTGAGTATGTTATCGTGTGTGTGTGTGTGTCTGTGTCAATGTTTGTGCTTCACAGTCCCCGCTGTTCCATAAGGTGTTTTTTTATCTGTTTTTTCAAATCAAATTTTTCTGCTTGCGTCAGTTACTTGATGTTGAATAGAGTTCCATGTAGTCATGGCTCTATGTAGTACTGTGTGCCTCCCATAGTCTGTTCTGGACTTAGGGACTGTGAAGAGACCTCTTGTGGCATGTGTTGTGGGCTATGCATGGGTGTCCGAGCTGTGTGCCAGTAGTTTAGACAGACAGCTCGGTGCATACAACATGTCAATACCTCTCATAAATAAAAGTAGTGATGAAGTCAATATCTCCTGGCTGAAAATGGAGAGATTGACTTCCTCACTACATGCATATTATTCATATTAGCTCTCTGTGTACATCCAAGGGCCAGCCATGCTGCCCTGTTCTGAGCCAATTTACATTTTCGTAAGTCATTTTTTTGTGGCACTTGACCACACGACTGAACAGTAGTCAAGGTGCGACAAAACTAGGGCCTGTAGGACCTGCCTTGTTGATAGTGTTGTTAAGAAGGCAGAGCATCGCTTTATTATAGACAGACTTCTCCCCATCTTAGCTACTACGGCATCAATATGTTTTGACCATGACAGTTTACAATCCAGGGTTACTCCAAGCAGTTTAGTCATCTCAACTTGCTCTATTTCCACATGATTTATTACAAGATTTAGTTGAGGTTTAGTGAGTGTTTTGTTCCAAATACAATGCTTTTTGTTTTATAAATATTTAGGTCTAACTTATTCCTTGCCACCCACTCTGAAACTAACTGCAGCTCTTGTTGAGTGTTGTAGTCATTTCAGTCGCTGTAGTAGCGGACGTGTATAGTGTTGAGTCATCTGCGTACATAGACACTCTGGCATTACTCAAAGTCAGTGGCATGTCGTTAGTAAAAATAGTAAAAAAGCAAGGGGCCTAAACAGCTACCCTGGGGAATTCCTGATTCTAACTGGATTATATTTAATAGGCTTCCATTAAAGAACACCCTCTATGACAAGTAACTCTTTATCCACATTATAGCAGGGGGTGTAAAGCCATAACACATACCTTTTTCCAGCAGCAGACTATGATCAATAATGTCAAAAGCTGCACTGAAGTCTACCAAGACAGCCCCCACAATAATTTTATCATCAACTTCTCTCAGCCAATCATCAGTCATTTATGTAAGTGCTGTGCTTGTTGAGTGTCCTTCTCTATAAGCATGCTGAAATTCTGTCGTCAATTTGTTTACTGTAAAACAGCATTGTATCTGGTCAAACACAATTTTTTCCAGAAGTTTACTTAGGGTTGTTAAAAGCTGATTGGTCAGCTATTTGAGCCAGTAAAGGGAGCTTTACTATTCTTGGGTAACGGAATGACTTTAGCTTCCCTCCAGGCCTGAGGGCACATGCTCTCTAGTAGGCTTAAATTGAAGATGTGGCAAATAGGAGTGGCAATATCATCTGCTATTATCCTCAGTAATTTTCCATCCAGATTGTCAGACCCCTGTGGCTGGTCATTGTTGATAGACAACAATTATTTCACCTCTTCCACACTGACTTTACGTAATTCACAAGTACAATTCTTGTCTTTCATAATTTGGTCAGATATACTTGGATGTGTAGTGTCAGCGTTCGTTGCTGGCATGTCATCCCTAAGTTTGCTTATCTTGCCAATGAAAAAGTAATTAAAGCAGTTTGCAATATCAGTGGGCTTTGTGATGAATAAGCCATCTGATTCAATGAATGAATGAGCCAAGTTGGCTTTTTTCCCCAAAATTTCATTTAAGGTGCCCCAAAGCTTTTTACTATCATTCTTTATATCATTTCTCTTTGTTTCATAGAGTAGTTTTTATTTATTTTATTTATGTGTTTAGTCACATGATTTCTTAATTTGCAGTACGTTTGCCAATCAGTTGGGTTGCCAGACTTAATTGCCATACCAGACTCATTGCACAATTTCTGAGCTAATATTGCATTTACAAACATCCTCCTTTCCAGACCAGTGTGGTCTCAAACAGCCTAAGACACTCTAAACAAAACACCACTGCGGTAGGGGGTCGGGACGTTAATGCTGCTAGCGCTTACCCTAGACATCACCTCAGAGGGAGGATGCTATACGCTAACATTAACCATTAGCCTCTGGCTCCATTTGGTTAGCTTCCCCATAATAGAGGCTCTTTCCCGGATCAGCTGACAGAGCTTTGGTCACAGTGGTCTAGTGTCCGGGAGCTGGAAGCCCCAACAAGGCCTTTAGACCATATGGTGGTCATGGATAATAGATGCAGTAAGCTATATACTGACATATATAACCTCAGTATGGCTTTTAAAATACTTAAAACAATAAGCCCTTTGCCTTAAGAGGTGAGACAGCAAGTTCAGAGGAAGAGTAGAGCGTATTAGAGGTGGGAGGAGTCTTACGTATACCGCCTTTCCACATAGCCACCTAACCCAACTATATCAAAGCTGGTACACATGTAAACATTTATATGGTGATTTAGGTGGTGAATCGAGGGTTAATGAAGTGTAAACAGTAAACTAATGTACAGTACGGGCAGACGTTGCTCTCTCAGGTCACAATCTCCAGATGTCTTTCTCTATGGTCACTGACTGCCAGACAGACGGCGTGCCTAAATCAGACTATGCCCTATACAACATTTATAACATGGTAAAATGGAGCCCCACCACACCCATAACCACGCATGCACACACCCGCGCACACACACACACACATACTCCTAGACAATAAACGCTCAACCTGATATTGCTTTCAGGATAATGCCACTAAGGCGGATAAAGTAGGTTAGCGTATTGCCCGCTCTGTCGGAAGACAAAAACAAGTCTGTGCCTCAGCTCCTTGCCTTACCCTTCACCAGATTTAATTTCAGTCTAGCCTGTGTGTGTGTGTTTAAAGAGGTCAGACTAAGATATATGGAGGGCATACCCTACGGCACGTCTGCAGTTATATCATTCTGTTTGTAACTCCATTTTGCCAGACTATCTACTCTTTTACCTCTCTCATCCCCTTCTTTATTTTACCCTTCTTTCTCTTGATTTCTCTCTCTCTGTCATCCCTTTCTCCATCTCCATTCACTCCTCCTCTCTATCCTAGTCTCTCTGCGAGGTCACCAGTCCCTGGGTAGGAGGTCAATGTCAACTTCATAGTGCCCTCCAAGCTCGTCACTAAGCTCGGGATCCTGCGACTGAACACCTCGCTCTGCAACTGGATCCTGGACTCCCTGACTGGCTGACCCCGGGTGGTAAGAGTAGGCAACAACAACTCCGTCACGCTGACCCGCAACATGGGGCCCTCCCAGGGGTGTGTGCTGTACTCCTTTTTCACCCAAGACTGTGTGGCCACGCACGACTCCAACTCCATCATAAAGTTTGCTGACGACACGACGGTGGTAGGCCTGATCACCAATGGCGATGAGACAGCCTACAGGGAGGAGGTCAGAGACCTGGCAGTGTGGTGCCAGGAGCACAATCTCACCCTCAACGTCAGTAAGACCAAGTAGCTGATTGTGGACTACAGGAAACGGGGGCGGATGCACACCCCCCTCCACATTGATGGGGCTGCAGTGGAGGGTCGAAAGCTTCAAGTTCCTCAGTGTCCACATCACTGAGGATTTAACGTGGCACTCTCACACCAGCACAGTTGTGAAGAAGGAGGCTGAAATGATTTGGCATGGCCTCTCAGATCCTTAACAACTTTACAGCTGCACCATCAAGAGCATCCTGACCCGGTTGTACCACTGTCTGTTATGGCAACCGCACACACCGCCCTCGACTGGAAGGCACTACAGCGGGTGGTGAGGACAGCCCAGCGTATCACTGGGGGTGAGCTCCCAGCCATCTAGGACGTAAATGCTAGGTGGTGTCTGAGAAAGGCCTGAAATATTGCCAAAGACTACAGCCACCCAAGGCATGGACTGTTCTCCATGCTCCGGTCTGGCAGGCAGTACTGGTGCATAAAGGCTCTGAGCAACAGACTCCTAAACAGCTCATAACCCCTGGCCATAAGACTGTTAAATGGCTAACAACTACTGCTCCCCTTCACACCTAAGCTGCTGCTAGATGCATTACTACCACTATGGTGCTGTTCATTGAATACTGATTATCATTACCATTAGTATCCATCTATTTGTCCTGCTACTGGTCAGTAATACTCCTGTTTACATGTATATGTTACCATTAGTATATTATCATAAGCATTTATATATTCCTACTACCAGTCATTTTTCAGCCCTGTTTACATGTACAGTACCAGTCAAAAGTTTAGACACACCTACTCATTATTCTACACATGGAATCATGTAGTAAACAAAAAAATATATTTTAGATTCTTCAAAGTAGCTACCCTTTGCCTTGATGACAGCTTGCACACTCTTGGCCTTCTCTCAACCAGCTTCACCTGGAATGCTTTTCCAACAGTCTTGAAGGAGTTCCCACATATGCTGAGCACTTGTTGGCTGCTTTTCCTTCACTACATGGCAGTTAGAATAAAAAATTTCACATTTGTACTCATCAGACCAAAGGACAGATTTCCACGGGTCTAATGTCCATTGCTTGTGTTTCTTGGCCCAAGCAAGTCTCTTCTTATTGGTGTCCTTTAGTAGTGGTTTCTTTGCTGCAATTCAACCATGAAGGCCTGATTCACGCAGTCTCCTCTGAACAGTTGATGTTGAGATGTGTTTGTTACTTGAACTCTGTGAAACATTTATTTGGGATGCAATTTCTGAGGCTGGTAACTCTAACAAACTTAACCTCTGCAGCAGAGGTAACTCTGGGTCTTCCTTTCATGTGGCGGTCGTAATGAGAGCCAGTTTCATCATAGCGCTTGATGATTTTTGCGACTGCACTTGAAGAAACTTTCAAAGTTCAAATTGACGGGCCTTCATGTATTAAAGCAATGATGGACTGTCATTTCTCATTATTTATTTGAGCTGTTCTTGACATAATATGGACTTAGTCTTTTGAATACCATCTAGCGTTGCAGATTTTGGGGAACTTTCAGAGGAGGAAACTTTCTGTGGAAATTAACGGGAATATATGAGAATTAACAGAAATATATGCAAATTAATATTAATACCATTTAAATGTAGATATTTTTTGCATTGGATATATTTACTACATCAGATGAAGACAAACAAACAAACCTTTTACGTTATCATACATAGACATAATTGCAAATGATTAAATCCATCCAATAGAAATAAAATACGTTTTTTTTTAAAGTTACGAATTGAACTTTAATTAAATGAGTTCACATGGGATGATTTCACTGAACAACAAAATAAAGGGAATATTGATCCCCAATGATCCATCACATCTCCCAAAAACATTTTCAACATACATCTATAAAATGATAGTCTAGAAACTAAAGCTTTGGTTGTCTTCCTCTCAGGCTTCCATGTCTTCTCCCTGGACCTCCTCAATGTACACCTCTTGAAAATCAGACTCTGAGGCCTCATCTTCCCTGTCACTTTCCAACCTTGTTGAGGATGGATCGTTGTCAGGCTCAAAAAGACTCAAATTTTCCCAGATGACCACCAATTTTTCAACCCTTGTATTGGTTGGCCTGTTGCGTGCTTGGTGTTTGTGTTCCCAAACAAGGACCAGTGGCGCTCTGAGGCGGCTGATGTTGGTGGGATTTGGAGGATGATGGAGGCAACAGGGGAAGAGACTCAGATCCACAAAGTCCCTTCCACCAGGTGGCTGATGAGATATTTTGGCACGACTGCCATATTGCATCTCCATCCCAAAGCCCTTGCTTGGAAGTGTACTTTGCCAGACTGCCAAGAACCTTGCCCTCATCCAGGCCACGGTGGCGAGACATGGTAGTGATGACACCATAGGCCTTTTTGATCTCTGCACCAGACATGATGCTCTTGCCAGCATACTTGGGGTCCAACATGTACGCTGCGGTGTGTATGGGCTTCAGGCAGAAGTCTTAATGCTTTTTGATGTATTTCAGAACTGCAGTTTCCTCTGCTTGGAGCAACAGTGAAGTTTCTTCTCCTACATCTGCAAGCAGAGTCTGAACATCAGACAAGATGGCATTGTCTCCCTCAATCCGTGCAATCGCTACTGCTATAGGTTTCAGGAGTTTCAGGCTGCTTGCCACTCTCTCCCAAAATGCATCATCCAGGAGGATTCTCTTGATGGGGCTGTCCATATTGGCACCCAACGGGTGTTGCTGAACAGCTTCAATGTGGTGCTCTTATTCTTCTCACTTTGCTTGGTGAGGTAGATTGCTGCTATAACTTGATGACCCTTCACATACCTAACCATTTCCTTGGCTCTCTTGTAGAGTGTATCCTTTGTTTTCAGTGCCATGATGTCCTTGAGGAGCAGATTCAATGCATGAGCAGAACAGCCAATGGGTGTGATGTGAGGGTAGGACTCCTCCACTTTAGACCAAGCAGCCTTCATGTTCGCAGCATTGTCTGTCACCAGTGCAAATACCTTCTGTGGTCCAAAGTCATTGATGAATGCCTTCAGCTCATCTGCAATGTAGAGACCGGCCTGTCTGTTGTCCCTTGTGTCTGTGCTCTTGTAGAATACTGGTTGAGGGGTGGAGATGATGTAGTTAATTATTCCTTGCCCACGAACATTCGACCACCCATCAGTGATGATTGCAATAGAGACCGCTTTCTCTATGATTTGCTTGACCTTCACTTGAACTCTGTTGAACTCCGCTTCCAGCAAATGAGTAGATAAAGCATGTCTGGTTGGAGGGGGTGTATGCTGGGCAAAGAACACTCAGACATCTCTTCCAATACACATTGCCTGTGAGCATCAGAGCTGAACCAGTTGCATACACAGCTTGAGCAAGACATTCATCAGCATTTCTATGACTACGTACCTCCATTGAGTAAAAAAAAATGTCTGATTCCAGGAGGACCATGAGCTGTTGCTATCGATAAGGTGTCTGATCCATCATTTTCACCTCGAATAGAAGCAGAGGGACTTTTGTCAGAGGTTGATTGGTGTGAGCAACGAGGGAACTTTATGCACTTGGCCAGATGATTCTGCATCTTTGTTGCATTCTTCACATGATTTGGCACGGTATTTGCAAATGTACACAGGTTTTCCTTCTACATTAGCTGCAGTGAAACGTCTCCACACATCAGATAGTGCCCGTTGCATTTTCCTGTAAAGATAAGAAAAAAAAATGTAAAAAAAACAAATACAATTCCATGTACAGATAAATAGTTAAGCAGTTAGATTAAACAACTCCTTTGTAAGATAAATGTTTTAAAATTAAACATGTATGGAAACAGGTGAATTAACACTCCTCAGTTAGCAAGCTCAAATCCACATGGTTGCAAAAACTAACTAGCAGAAATTGTTAGAAAGGTAGAAATGATTTAAACACACTTTGCTGTAGGCTACCATTTACTAGTTAACAAGACATCATGTATGTCATGTACAATATATTCACCCCACCCAGTATTGTAATAAAAAAACTTACCAGAAAGCATGTCATCCATGGCTCAGACAGTGTAGTAGTGTGGGCTCAATAGCATCTTTTTGTGTGCAAGATCTTGAGAATCAGCTGTACATGTGATGGGAGAGTGCACTGCACATGTGATGGAAGAATGCACTGTGCATGCAGAGGGTTGCAATTCCATTGAATTGGGGATAGTTTAACCAAAATATGCCACAAAACCTAGAATTGCCTTATGTGTATGTGGTTCACTGTTATAAGCTACATTTTTTGATGAATTTAAGCAAAATTCTGAAATTTACCGGCAAGTTTCCGATCCTTTGCAACCCTAATACCACCCCTACCTTGTCACAACACAACTGTCTGGCTCAAACACATTAAGAAGGAAATAAATTCCACAAAAGTACTTTTAACAAGGCACACCTGTTAATTAAAATGCATTCCAGGTGACTATCTCATGAAGCTGGTTGAGAGAATGCCAAGAATGTACATAGCTGTCATCAAGGCAAAGGGTGGCTACTTTGAAGAATCTCAAATATTAAATATATTTTGATTTGGATAACACTTTTTTGGTTACTGATTCCATATGTGTTATTTCATAGTTTTGATGTCTTCACTATTATTTGACAATATGGAAAATGACAAAAATAAAGAAAAACCCTGGAATGAGTAGGTGGGTCCAAACTTTTGACTGGTACTATATATCTGCCTATCACATTTGACATTGTAGTAATTTAGCAGACGCTCTTATCCAGAGCGACTTACGGTTAAGTGCATTCACCTTAAGATAGCTAGGTGTGACAACCACATATCAGTCATAGTAAGTACATTTTTCTTTAATAAAGTGGCTATCACGCCTACACTAACACCCACCATTTATGCTGCTGCCATACTGTTAATTATTATTATATATCCTGCTACCAGTCACTTTCTCCTAATCCCTGCCTACATGTACATATCTACATCAAATACTCCAGTATCCCTGCACATTGTACATTTGTACACATTGTACACATTGTACACTGACCCTGTATATAGCTTCCTCTCTTATTTCTTATTGATCGTGTTTTTATACTATTTGATATCGTTGGGCAGGGCTTACAAGTTAAGCATTTCGCGGTACTTGTGCATGTGACAAATCAAACGTGTGTTGCCCCGGGTCCATCTGAAGCAGTGTTTCCTAACTCCAGTCACGAGTACCCTCAACAGTAAACATTTTTTATTGTGGCCCAGGACAAGCACACCTGATTCAACTTGTCAACTCATCATCAAGCCCTCAATTAAATGAATCAGGTGTTTTTTGCCCGGGGCTACAACATAAATGAGTGCTGTTGTGGGTACTCATGGAATGGAGATGGGAAACACTGAGCTAAAGCTTAACATTGAGGAATGTATCTTGACTTAGGTCCTTTTTACTACCGGACATAATGTGTGTGTAGTGTATCCTCCTAGGGATAATTGAAGTAGGGATGAAACCTGTCTCAAAAAACTGGAACAACTGTTGAGTAAGCAACGAGAGAGCGTGAGGGCGGCCCTGGCATACGTTCTATTGATCAGCCACAAGGCCAGTTGGTGTAGTATTACAGCATTACTCTGGGCCAGTCGTTCTACAGCACTAAGTGCTAAGCTAGCAGGCTCCAGCGCCTAACAACATGCGTCTTAATGGGCAGGGCGTGGGCCTGACGAGATTGTTCCTATTCTCTCTCAGGGACCAGACTCAATGGACTGGGAAGCTGTGAGACTCTTGATACAAGGGCACACAAATCAATCAATCGTTCGATCAGTTTATTGGTAGGGTGATTTCATCGACAGGGAATATGAGCGATCAACTTCACTTAGTATGATGCATATGTAAGGGATAAAGGTTTTGAAAGAAGTGAGAAGTGGGAGGAAGAGAGAGATGCTTCCATTGTCATGCACTTCATGTAGAAGTCTGCTATTTTAAAAGGTAAAGGTACTCAAAAACCACCAGTTCATCAAGAGGTCAAGAAGACAAGTCCTTGAGCAATGATTGATGTGTCAGTCAATGTATGTGTGTGCGCACACGCGCGCCGCCACTTCCACAGCGTGTGTGTGTGTGTGTTGCGGTTCTCCAGAACTGAGGCAGCTGGCTCCCTGCTACCGCCCGCTTGCCCTGGCAGCACGACCGGGCACCGATGCCAACGCGGGGGACAGAGCAGGAGCCGTCAAGGCCATCTGTGAGGCTGGCACCAGAGCTCGAGTAGAGGAGGGGTGCCCCATCTGCAAACACATGTACAGCAGGCGGGTGGCCTTTCATTGTGAAAATGAACTGCCGCAAATCTCTCTGTGGACTCTCTGGTCCCTTAGTGGTTTAATCACTCTGCTAAAATTAGCTAAAAGGTCGGTTACTCTGTTCGTTTGGAAATCTATAACTTTTGTTATCGGTTTGTTTTATAAGATATGCACATAGACGGTGCATACCAAAATAGACATATACACAAGCAAGCATGGGTTTATTACACAAGCAAACGCACGCACACAGACACACAGACACACACACAGCGCACACACACCGGCACTGCGGTCTAGTGAGCAGAGTGGTCTCTGCTAACCCAGCGGTAGCTCTGCTGTAGCAGACGGCCCCCACGGAGGGGTCAAGGTGACCCGTGATGCCTGTCCTCTGGACTACTCTCCCCCGCTTCCTGTCCTCCTCTCCTGCTCCCTCTTTCCCCCTCCTCTTATCCGCCCTCCCTCTCTCCACGAGGCCAAATCCACAGCCAGTCATCACACAATGCCCCTGTCTGTTTCCCTCAACTACACTGCGCTATAGAGGCAATGCATTAAACATGGATCCCACCGCTGTCACCAAATGTCAAGTTTGGATCTAAATTGTATACAGCACAGACATTCTATATTTGTCTTGTTCCTTCAGTAATACAGTGCATTCAGAAAGTATTCAGACCCCTTGACTTTTTCCACATTTTGTTACGTCACAGCCTTATTCTAAAATTGATTAAATTATTATTTTTCCCCTCTTCAATCTACACACAATAATCCATATTGACAAAGAAAAAAATGTTTTTTAGACATTTTTTCAAATGTTAATTAAAATTAAATTAAAACAACTGAAATAATAAATGTACATAACTATTCAGACCCTTTACTCAGTACTTTGTTGAAGCCCCTTTGGCAGTGATTACAGCCTCGAGTCTTCTTGGGTATAACGCTACAAGCTTGGCACACCTGTATTTGGGGATTTACTCCCATTCTTCTCTGCAGATCCTCTCAAGCTCTGTTAGGTTGGATGGGGAGCGTCGCTGCACAGCTATTTTCAGGTCTCTCCAGAGATGTTCGATCAGGTTCAAGTCCGGGCTCTGGCTGGGCCACTCAAGGACATTCAGAGACTTGTCCCGAAGCCACTCCTGTGTTGTCTTGGCTGTGTGCTTAGGGTTGTTGTCTTGTTGGAAGGTGAACCTTTACCCCAATCTGAGGTCCAGAGCGCTCTGGAGAAGGTTTTCATCAAGGATCTCCCTGTACTTTGCTCCATTCACCTTTCCCTCCATCCTGAATAGTCTCCCAGTCCCTGCTGCTGAAAAACATTCCCACAGCATGATGCTGCCACCACCATGCTTCACCGTAGGGATGGTGCCAGGTTTCCTCCAGATGTGACGCTTGGCGTTCAGGCCAAAGAGTTCAATCTTGGTTTCATCAGACCAGAGAATCTTGTTTCTCATCGTCTAAGAGGATTTAGGTACCTTTTGGCAAACTCCAAGCGGGCTGTTATGTGCCTTTTACTGAGGAGTGGCTTCCTTCTGGCCACTCTACCATAAAGGCTTTGTGGATTTGTGGAAGGCTGCAGAGATGGTTGTCCTTATGGAAGGTTCTCCCATCTCCACAGAGGAACTCTGGAGCTCTGTCAGAGTGACCATTGGGTTCTTGGTCACCTCCCTGACCAAGGCCCTTCTCCCCCGATTGCTCAGTTTTACCACGCAGCCAGCTCTAGGAAGAGTCCTGGTGGTTCCAAACTTCTTCCATTTAAGAATGATGGAGACCACTGTGTTCTTTGGGACTTTCAACGCTGCAGAAATGTTTTGGTACCCTTCCCCAGATCTGTGCCTCAACACAATCCTGTCTCGGAGCTCTACAGACAATTCCTTCAACCTCATAGCTTGGCTATTGCTCGGTCATGCACTGTCAACTCTGGGACCTTATATAGACAGGCGTGTGCCTTTCCAAATCATGTCCAATCAATTGAATTTACCACAAGTGGACTCCAATCAAGTTGTAGAAACATCTCAATGATGATCAATGGAAACAGGATGTACCTGAGCTCAATTTAGAGTCTCATAGCAAAGGGTCTGAATACTTATGTAAATAAGGTATTTCTGTTTTATAATAGATTTGCAAAAAGTTCTATTAACCTGTTTTGGCTTTGTCAAAATTGAATCCATTTTGGGATAAGGCTATAACGTAACAAAATGTGGAAAAAGTCAAGGGGTTTGAATACTTTCTGAATGCACTGTAAGCATCTGCCAGGAAAGATAAAGCCTAACACAAAGACATCTACTCAGGCAGTTGATGTATACTCAGGCAGTTGATGCATTTGTAATCACGATATCGAATGGAAATAATAGTCGACTTAAATATAGCCTAGTCATAGCACAAAACACATTTTCCAACATAGAATGAGGCATTACTAAGGTTGGTCAATAACTAATAAAGTCAAACTAGGTCAAAATGGGTACTTTAGTAATGAGTACAGGTTAACGTTCAGTGTTTGTTCCCCATAAAGGGGACATGAGACCAACACATGATTTGACTGGATGGATCAAAATCCCTTCGACATAACGACCGACATGGCATGGCTGTTTAATCAGCCCCTGAATCGAACAATCTGACCACTGTATTTACAATAGAGGAACTAAGACTTCCACATGTCCACCGAGCAAAGAGGGAGGCAGATCTATTTTCCAACTTGTGACTAGGATGGTTGAGTGCTTTACATCACCTACACATCACACTGTAAAGACCTGAGCTACAGAGAGTGAGCTTGCGGCGTGAGTGAGTCGTTGAGCGAGCGAGCAAATGAGGGAGGGAGTGAGTTAGTGAATGAGTGAGTGAGCGTGTGAATGAGGGAGTGAGTGACTCAGTGCAAGAGAAAGATGGCAACAAACATCAAGAAATGATGTAGGAAAAAATGTATGTGGCCATCGGATGAGATTACTAAAATGACCGCCCCTACCCAGTGCAATACGACATAATACAGCGAGTGGAGGATACAGTCGGCTTTCTGTATGGGGGTATAGAGATGACATACTGCTGACATACTGCAAGCAGATGGCTCAACTAGTTCCCACTGCACCCCCCTCCCCCGCCCCCACCCAGTGGGCACCAGTATAGGTGCCAGACAGGACAGACTGACCGGGGGGAGGGTCCTGCCTTCCAGTGTGTGTGTGTGTGTGTGTGTGTGTGTGTGTGTGTGTGTGTGTGTGTGTGTGTGTGTGTGTGTGTGTGTGTGTGGTTTGCAAAACTTACCTTAGGTCAGCGTCTAGGGGGCATATTTATCTGCCTCTACTCTGGCCCAAAACCTAACCCAGGAAGCAGCTTTGAGTATAAAACAAATGGTAAACAGGAAGTTCATGGGCATCTTTTCCCGCCTATAAGACAGAGGACGCAACCTACATGGTGGCATAGTCCCTATATAGTGCACTACTTATGACCAGAGCCCTATGGGTCAAAAGTAGTGCACTACAAAGGGAATAGGGTGCCATTTGGGATGGGGCCAGAGCCTCAGTGCCAGTTGATCAGCTTGCAGCACGCATTAATGATGTGGCAGTGTGTCTGTGCATGCGGTATGAAGAGGACGGGTATGCTCGCTGCAAATGGAAAGATTGAGAGGGAATGTGAGAGAGAGGGAGAAACAGAGAGAGTAAAATAAAAGATGTGAATAGAAAATGAATGACCAAGAGGGAGTTAGAGAGAAAGACCGTGTAGGACTGTGAGAGAGAGAGAAAAACCGTGTAGGACTGTGAGAGAGAGAGAAAGACAGCGTAGGACTGTGAGAGGGAGAGAAAGACAGACAGCGTAGGACTGTGAGAGGGAGAGAAAGACAGACAGCGTAGGACTGTGAGAGGGAGAGAAAGACAGACAGCGTAGGACTGTGAGAGGGAGAGAAAGACAGACAGCGTAGGACTGTGAGAGGGAGAGAAAGACAGACAGCGTAGGACTGTGAGAGGGAGAGAAAGACAGACAGCGTAGGACTGTGAGAGGGAGAGAAAGACAGACAGCGTAGGACTGTGAGAGGGAGAGAAAGACAGACAGCGTAGGACTGTGAGAGGGAGAGAAAGACAGACAGCGTAGGACTGTGAGAGGGAGAGAAAGACAGACAGCGTAGGACTGTGAGAGGGAGAGAAAGACAGACAGCGTAGGACTGTGAGAGGGAGAGAAAGACAGACAGCGTAGGACTGTGAGAGGGAGAGAAAGACAGACAGCGTAGGACTGTGAGAGGGAGAGAAAGACAGACAGCGTAGGACTGTGAGAGGGAGAGAAAGACAGACAGCGTAGGACTGTGAGAGGGAGAGAAAGACAGACAGCGTAGGACTGTGAGAGGGAGAGAAAGACAGACAGCGTAGGACTGTGAGAGGGAGAGAAAGACAGACAGCGTAGGACTGTGAGAGGGAGAGAAAGACAGACAGCGTAGGACTGTGAGAGGGAGAGAAAGACAGCGTAGGACTGTGAGAGGGAGAGAAAGACAGCGTAGGACTGTGAGAGGGAGAGAAAGACAGACAGCGTAGGACTGTGAGAGGGAGAGAAAGACAGACAGCGTAGGACTGTGAGAGGGAGAGAAAGACAGACAGCGTAGGACTGTGAGGGAGAGAAAGACAGACAGCGTAGGACTGTGAGAGGGAGAGAAAGACAGACAGCGTAGGACTGTGAGAGGGAGAGAAAGACAGCGTAGGACTGTGAGAGGGAGAGAAAGACAGCGTAGGACTGTAAGAGGGAGAGAAAGACAGCGTAGGACTGTGAGAGGGAGAGAAAGACAGCGTAGGACTGTGAGAGGGAGAGAAAGACAGCGTAGGACTGTGAGAGGGAGAGAAAGACAGCGTAGGACTGTGAGAGGGAGAGAAAGACAGACAGCGTAGGACTGTGAGAGGGAGAGAAAGACAGACAGCGTAGGACTGTGAGAGGGAGAGAAAGACAGCGTAGGACTGTGAGAGGGAGAGAAAGACAGCGTAGGACTGTGAGAGGGAGAGAAAGACAGCGTAGGACTGTGAGAGGGAGAGAAAGACAGCGTAGGACTGTGAGAGGGAGAGAAAGACCGTGTAGGACTGTGAGAGGGAGAGAAAGACCGTGTAGGACTGTGAGAGGGAGAGAAAGACAGTGTAGGACTGTGAGGGAGAGAAAGACAGTGTAGGACTGTGAGGGAGAGAAAGACAGTGTAGGACTGTGAGAGGGAGAGAAAGACCGTGTAGGACTGTGAGAGGGAGAGAAAGACAGTTTAGGACTGTGAGAGGGAGAGAAAGACAGTGTAGGACTGTGAGGGAGAGAAAGACAGTGTAGGACTGTGAGAGGGAGAGAAAGACAGTGTAGGACTGTGAGAGGGAGAGAAAGACCGTGTAGGACTGTGAGAGGGAGAGAAAGACAGCGTAGGACTGTGAGAGGGAGAGAAAGACAGCGTAGGACTGTGAGAGGGAGAGAAAGACCGTGTAGGACTGTGAGAGGGAGAGAAAGACCGTGTAGGACTGTGAGAGGGAGAGAAAGACAGTGTAGGACTGTGAGGGAGAGAAAGACAGTGTAGGACTGTGAGAGGGAGAGAAAGACAGCGTAGGACTGTGAGAGGGAGAGAAAGACAGTGTAGGACTGTGAGAGGGAGAGAAAGACAGACAGCGTAGGACTGTGAGAGGGAGAGAAAGACAGCGTAGGACTGTGAGAGGGAGAGAAAGACAGCGTAGGACTGTGAGAGGGAGAGAAAGACAGCGTAGGACTGTGAGAGGGAGAGAAAGACAGCGTAGGACTGTGAGAGGGAGAGAAAGACAGTGTAGGACTGTGAGAGGGAGAGAAAGACCGCGTAGGACTGTGAGAGGGAGAGAAAGACAGCGTAGGACTGTGAGAGGGAGAGAAAGACAGCGTAGGACTGTGAGAGGGAGAGAAAGACAGCGTAGGACTGTGAGAGGGAGAGAAAGACCGTGTAGGACTGTGAGAGGGAGAGAAATACAGTGTAGGACTGTGAGGGAGAGAAAGACAGTGTAGGACTGTGAGAGGGAGAGAAAGACAGTGTAGGACTGTGAGAGGGAGAGAAAGACCGTGTAGGACTGTGAGAGGGAGAGAAAGACCGTGTAGGACTGTGAGAGGGAGAGAAAGACTGTGTAGGACTGTGAGAGGGAGAGAAAGACAGTGTAGGACTGTGAGAGGGAGAGAAAGACAGTGTAGGACTGTGAGAGGGAGAGAAAGACAGTGTAGGACTGTGAGAGGGAGAGAAAGACAGAAAGAGCGAGAGCAGAGGGACTGTGAGAGGGAGATAGCGAGAGAGGGAAGGTGAGGGAGAGCGCGAATGAATTTGATCCGGCTCACACACAGCACTCTCCTGATTTTCATGCTCAAGTTTTGAAATGCTAATGAATCAGGGTTAATTTGCATAGTGTGCCGCTCTTCCTCTCCTTCTCTTCCGGTCTTTCTCGCTCTCTCTCTTTCCCTCACCCTTCCATTAACTCTCTCCAATCCTCTGCGTCTCTCTTTCTCATCTTCCCCATATCTCTCTCTCCACCTTCTCTCTCTCTCTCTCCAGCACTTAAACATTCATCTATAATTCAGTATGCTAAATAAAGGCTGCTCAGTGAAATGACTGAGACGAGCAAACAGGGTCTGTCACTTACAGTATCCCCCATCTCGTCTCCTATCCTGCTCTCTCGTCTCCCATCCTCTTATCTCTCCGCTCACCACTCCTTCACTCCCTCTTCCACTCCTCCTCCCCTTCACCTATGCCCTCGCTCAACAAAAGATTGGCCCAACAGGACCTTTCCCTATGAGATAGAGAGAGAGGGAGAGAAAGGTTGGTTAGAGAGCACGAGTGGGAGAGATTTAAAAAGAGAGAAAGAAGGTTATTAAAAGAGAGAGAGAGAATGAAAGAGAGAGCGCACTGTAGCCAACCCTGGTCTGACAGCCCACTCAATGTGTGAGTGCGTGGGCTGGTGCTAATTTGTGTAGAGAGGGAGAAAGCTGTTTTGGCTGAGGGAGAATGGGCTGAGATTAATGGACTGTGGAAAACCGGCTCCACACACACACACACACACACACACACACACACACACACACACACACACACACACACACACACACACACACACACACACACACAAGCCTAACGCATAGTAATTAAACAAGCTACACACACACCATCAGGTGTGGGGTTCCACCTCCACTGCATCCCTCTCACCTCCCAGTTGAAGAAACGGGGAGCGTGTTACTCACACTCTATTAGTATTCACACATACAGTATCTGTCCCAACCAACCTACTCACCCATCCCTCTTCCTCCTGTTAAACATATCTGTCCCAACCAACCTACTCACCCATCCCTCTTCCTCCTGTTACACATATCTGTCCCAACCAACCTACTCACCCATCCCTCTTCCTCCTGTTACACGTATCTGTCCCAACCAACCTACTCACCCATCCCTCTTTCTCCTGTTACACATATCTGTCCCAACCATCCTACTCACCCATCCCTCTTTCTCCTGTTACACATATCTGTCCCAACCAACCTACTCACCCATCCCTCTTCCTCCTGTTACACATATCTGTCCCAACCAACCTACTCACCCACCCCTCTTCCTCCTGTTACACATATCTGTCCCAACCAACCTACTCACCCATCCCTCTTCCTCCTGTTACACACATCTGTCCCAACCAACCTACTCACCCATCCCTCTTCCTCCTGTTACACGTATCTGTCCCAACCAACCTACTCACCCATCCCTCTTCCTCCTGTTACACACATCTGTCCCAACCAACCTACTCACCCATCCCTCTTCCTCCTGTTACACATATCTGTCCCAACCAACCTGCTCACCCATCCCTCTTCCTCCTGTTACACATATCTGTCCCAACCAACCTGCTCACCCATCCCTCTTCCTCCTGTTACACATATCTGTCCCAACCAACCTACTCACCCATCCCTCTTCCTCCTGTTACACATATCTGTCCCAACCAACCTACCCACCCATCCCTCTTCCTCCTGTTACACATATCTGTCCCAACCAACCTACCCACCCATCCCTCTTCCTCCTGTTACACGTATCTGTCCCAACCAACCTACTCACCCATCCCTCTTCCTCCTGTTACACATATCTGTCCCAACCAACCTGCTCACCCATCCCTCTTCCTCCTGTTACACGTATCTGTCCCAACCAACCTACCCACCCATCCCTCTTCCTCCTGTTACATGTATCTGTCCCAACCAACCTACTCACCCATCCCTCTTCCTCCTGTTACACGTATCTGTCCCAACCAACCTGCTCACCCATCCCTCTTCCTCCTGTTACACGTATCTGTCCCAACCAACCTACCCACCCATCCCTCTTCCTCCTGTTACACGTATCTGTCCCAACCAACCTACTCACCCATCCCTCTTCCTCCTGTTACACGTATCTGTCCCAACCAACCTACTCACCCATCCCTCTTCCTCCTGTTACACGTATCTGTCCCAACCAACCTACTCACCCATCCCTCTTCCTCCTGTTACACATATCTGTCCCAACCAACCTACTCACCCATCCCTCTTCCTCCTGTTACACATATCTGTCCCAACCAACCTACTCACCCATCCCTCTTCCTCCTGTTACACATATCTGTCCCAACCAACCTGCTCACCCATCCCTCTTCCTCCTGTTACACATATCTGTCCCAACCAACCTGCTCACCCATCCCTCTTCCTCCTGTTACACATATCTGTCCCAACCAACCTACTCACCCATCCCTCTTCCTCCTGTTACACGTATCTGTCCCAACCAACCTACTCACCCATCCCTCTTCCTCCTGTTACACGTATCTGTCCCAACCAACCTACTCACCCATCCCTCTTCCTCCTGTTACATGTATCTGTCCCAACCAACCTGCTCACCCATCCCTCTTCCTCCTGTTACACATATCTGTCCCAACCAACCTACTCACCCATCCCTCTTCCTCCTGTTACACATATCTGTCCCAACCAACCTACCCACCCATCCCTCTTCCTCCTGTTACACATATCTGTCCCAACCAACCTACTCACCCATCCCTCTTCCTCCTGTTACACATATCTGTCCCAACCAACCTACCCACCCATCCCTCTTCCTCCTGTTACACGTATCTGTCCCAACCAACCTACTCACACATCCCTCTTCCTCCTGTTACACGTATCTGTCCCAACCAACCTACTCACCCATCCCTCTTCCTCCTGTTACACATATCTGTCCCAACCAACCTGCTCACCCATCCCTCTTCCTCCTGTTACACATATCTGTCCCAACCAACCTACTCACCCATCCCTCTTCCTCCTGTTACACATATCTGTCCCAACCAACCTACTCACCCATCCCTTTTCCTCCTGTTACACATATCTGTCCCAACCAACCTACTCACCCACCCCTCTTCCTCCTGTTACACATATCTGTCCCAGCCAACCTACCCACCCATCCCTCTTCCTCCTGTTACACATATCTGTCCCAACCATCCTACTCACCCATCCCTCTTCCTCCTGTTACACATATCTGTCCCAACCATCCTACTCACCCATCCCTCTTCCTCCTGTTACACATATCCCTCTCCACTCACTCCAGTACACTCTACCAACAGAAAGCGTACAAATACTTTGAGCATACGCTTGAGCTTGGAGTTCCAGATGGGCAAGTGTTGCACTTTTGGAGTTGACTAATAACCCACACACACAGTCGATACATTTGGCTTTGGCGGAGAGAAACCACCAACTATTAAAGTATGCATTTGGCGCCAGGTGCTGCTGACAAGCTGGAACGATGTTGATGAGAACAGCGCTGTGGTCTTCACGCAGTGTAATGTGGGCGTCTAACACACATCCCAGTGCGCCACATCTCCATATTTCTATTCATTTTCCCTCCCTCACGTTGAGTGATAAACAAACGGAAGTGGAGGAGTTTTAATACGGCCTGGCTTTGACCTGGGCTGCATCTCAATCATCAGAAGAGGCTCCCTCTCGTCATCTCCCCTCCCTCATCTGTATAGCCAAAAGAGGACTGGCCATCAATCAGAGCCTAGTTCTGCAATAAGGTTTCTTCCCAAGTTCCTGCCTTCTAGGAAGTTTTTTCCTAGCCCCTGTGCTTCTGTCTCTGCATTGCTTTCTCTTTCGGGATTTAGGTTGGGTATCTGTTCAGCACTTTGTGACAACTGGCTTTATAAAATAAAATTGATTGAAATTTGACACTGCTACCAACATAGAGGGTGGGTGAAAGCTATATTCTACTTATGTCCTATCAGTCTAAAAGTAAACAGTTAGTAAAAATGACATTAAGATGTATCAGGCTTCCACCACTACGAATCTAATCTTGTGACGTGTTATTGATGTGTTGATGGCGTGTCACTCCCGTGCTGGTGTTGGAATGGCGTTGGTTGGCTCATCCCATGTTCCTGTGAACCATGAGTGTGGCGCAAGGGCTTAGGTGACACAAAAACACAGGCACACGTACATGTACACACACCATTAATAAAACAGAGATGTCCTGCTAAATTCAGAGCGCTTGCAGAGAGCACCTCGCACACAAAGATAGGTGCGCAAACACACACAGACACATTGCACACAAAGAGGCTCCGACACACGCATTCTGTCTCACACACACACACAGCACTTTGACTGAGAACTACGGCGAGTGGAGACGAGACATGCAGTCCGGTGATGAAAGAGAGAAAAGAAGAGAGGAGCTCAGAGGAAGAGAGAGATTCATTAAAACTTGTGTGCAGGTTAGAGAGGGGTTACCTGGGAACAGTAAATGGATGGTCATGCTGTTTTCGCTTCTAGTTAGTGGCCTATCCTAGAGGAGAACAACGGGACACTACTGAGTACCCTCTTATACTGGCCTGACCTGCTGCACTCCTCGAGTGAGGGCTCACATGTGAACATTTACTATGGTTGTGGGTTCTTCGACAGCATTTGGAACAAGTTTAGGGGACTTCATTAGACTTTCCTTTGACGTTCTAGAAAGTGTTGTGGTGGCTAGATTAGATACGTCTAAGTATGTAAGAAAAAATACGCCACTGAAACCAGCCAGCCAACCAACCAGCTAGCAAGCTAGCCAGGCAGCCAACCAACCAACCAGCAAGCTAGCCAGCCAGCCAACCAACCAGTCAGTCCTTCAGCAACTCCAACTAACAAGCCAACCAACCAGTCAGTTAGTCAGTCAGTCAGCCAACAAACCAGTCCTTCATCAACACCAACTAACGAGCCAGCTAGCCACCTAACCAGCAACGCACACAAACAGTCAACCAACCAGCCTGCCGGTCAGCAATACAAAATAAGTCAATAAAATCAACCTGGCAGTGTAACGCCACCAACCAACACGCGTTCAGTCTAAGCAACATCAAACTGTTTTAGAGACTGACAGACAGGGTCTGGTAGTGCTCCAGTCCCAGCAACATCAAACTGTTTTAGAGACTGACAGACAGGGTCTGGTAGTGCTCCAGTCCCAGCAACATCAAACTGTTTTAGAGACTGACAGACAGGGTCTGGTAGTGCTCCAGTCCCAGCAACATCAAACTGTTTTAGAGACTGACAGACAGGGTCTGGTAGTGCTCCAGTCCCAGCAACATCAAACTGTTTTAGAGACTGACAGACAGGGTCTGGTAGTGCTCCAGTCCCAGCAACATCAAACTGTTTTAGAGACTGACAGACAGGGTCTGGTAGTGCTCCAGTCCCAGCATCATCAAACTGTTTTAGAGACTGACAGACAGGGTCTGGTAGTGCTCCAGTCAAAGCAACATCAAACTGTTTTAGAGACTGACAGACAGGGTCTGGTAGTGCTCCAGTCCCAGCAACATCAAATTGTTTTAGAGACTGACAGACAGGGTCTGGTAGTGCTCCAGTCCCAGCAACATCAAACTGTTTTAGAGACTGACAGACAGGGTCTGGTAGTGCTCCAGTCCCAGCAACATCAAACTGTTTTACAGACTGACAGACAGGGTCTGGTAGTGCTCCAGTCCCAGCAACATCAAACTGTTTTACAGACTGACATACAGGGTCTGGTAGTGCTCCAGTCCCAGCAACATCAAACTGTTTTACAGACTGACAGACAGGGTCTGGTAGTGCTCCAGTCCCAGCAACATCAAACTGTTTTACAGACTGACAGACAGGGTCTGGTAGTGCTCCAGTCCCAGCAACATCAAACTGTTTTAGAGACTGACAGACAGGGTCTGGTAGTGCTCCAGTCCCAGCAACATCAAACTGTTTTAGAGACTGACAGACAGGGTCTGGTAGTGCTCCAGTCCCAGCAACATCAAACTGTTTTAGAGACTGACAGACAGGGTCTGGTAGTGCTCCAGTCCCAGCAACATCAAACTGTTTTAGAGACTGACAGACAGGGTCTGGTAGTGCTCCAGTCCCAGCAACATCAAACTGTTTTAGAGACTGACAGACAGGGTCTGGTAGTGCTCCAGTCCCAGCATCATCAAACTGTTTTAGAGACTGACAGACAGGGTCTGGTAGTGCTCCAGTCCCAGCAACATCAAACTGTTTTACAGACTGACATACAGGGTCTGGTAGTGCTCCAGTCCCAGCAACATCAAACTGTTTTACAGACTGACAGACAGGGTCTGGTAGTGCTCCAGTCCCAGCAACATCAAACTGTTTTAGAGACTGACAGACAGGGTCTGGTAGTGCTCCAGTCCCAGCAACATCAAACTGTTTTACAGACTGACAGACAGGGTCTGGTAGTGCTCCAGTCCCAGCAACATCAAACTGTTTTACAGACTGACATACAGGGTCTGGTAGTGCTCCAGTCCCAGCAACATCAAACTGTTTTACAGACTGACAGACAGGGTCTGGTAGTGCTCCAGTCCCAGCAACATCAAACTGTTTTACAGACTGACAGACAGGGTCTGGTAGTGCTCCAGTCCCAGCAACATCAAACTGTTTTAGAGACTGACAGACAGGGTCTGGTAGTGCTCCAGTCCCAGCAACATCAAACTGTTTTACAGACTGACAGACAGGGTCTGGTAGTGCTCCAGTCCCAGCAACATCAAACTGTTTTAGAGACTGACAGACAGGGTCTGGTAGTGCTCCAGTCCCAGCATCATCAAACTGTTTTAGAGACTGACAGACAGGGTCTAGTAGTGCTCCAGTCAAAGCAACATCAAACTGTTTTAGAGACTGACAGACAGGGTCTGGTAGTGCTCCAGTCCCAGCAACATCAAACTGTTTTAGAGACTGACAGACAGGGTCTGGTAGTGCTCCAGTCCCAGCAACATCAAACTGTTTTAGAGACTGACAGACAGGGTCTGGTAGTGCTCCAGTCCCAGCAACATCAAACTGTTTTAGAGACTGACAGACAGGGTCTGGTAGTGCTCCAGTCCCAGCAACATCAAACTGTTTTACAGACTGACATACAGGGTCTGGTAGTGCTCCAGTCCCAGCAACATCAAACTGTTTTACAGACTGACAGACAGGGTCTGGTAGTGCTCCAGTCCCAGCAACATCAAACTGTTTTACAGACTGACAGACAGGGTCTGGTAGTGCTCCAGTCCCAGCAACATCAAACTGTTTTACAGACTGACAGACAGGGTCTGGTAGTGATCCAGTCCTAGCAACATCAAACTGTTTTACAGACTGACAGACAGGGTCTGGTAGTGCTCCAGTCCCAGCAACATCAAACTGTTTTACAGACTGACAGACAGGGTCTGGTAGTGCTCCAGTCCCAGCAACATCAAACTGTTTTACAGACTGACAGACAGGGTCTGGTAGTGCTCCAGTCCCAGCATCATCAAACTGTTTTAGAGACTGACAGACAGGGTCTAGTAGTGCTCCAGTCAAAGCAACATCAAACTGTTTTAGAGACTGACAGACAGGGTCTGGTAGTGCTCCAGTCCCAGCAACATCAAACTGTTTTAGAGACTGACAGACAGGGTCTGGTAGTGCTCCAGTCCCAGCAACATCAAACTGTTTTAGAGACTGACAGACAGGGTCTGGTAGTGCTCCAGTCCCAGCAACATCAAACTGTTTTAGAGACTGACAGACAGGGTCTGGTAGTGCTCCAGTCCCAGCAACATCAAACTGTTTTACAGACTGACAGACAGGGTCTGGTAGTGCTCCAGTCCCAGCAACATCAAACTGTTTTACAGACTGACAGACAGGGTCTGGTAGTGATCCAGTCCTAGCAACATCAAACTGTTTTACAGACTGACAGACAGGGTCTGGTAGTGCTCCAGTCCCAGCAACATCAAACTGTTTTACAGACTGACAGACAGGGTCTGGTAGTGCTCCAGTCCCAGCAACATCAAACTGTTTTACAGACTGACAGACAGGGTCTGGTAGTGATCCAGTCCTAGCAACATCAAACTGTTTTAGAGACTGACAGACAGGGTCTGGTAGTGCTCCAGTCCCAGCAACATCAAACTGTTTTACAGACGGACAGACAGGGTCTGGTAGTGCTCCAGTCCCAGCAACATCAAACTGTTTTAGAGACTGACAGACAGGGTCTGGTAGTGCTCCAGTCCCAGCAACATCAAACTGCTTTAGAGACTGACAGACAGGGTCTGGTAGTGCTCCAGTCCCAGCAACATCAAACTGTTTTAGAGACTGACAGACAGGGTCTGGTAGTGCTCCAGTCCCAGCAACATCAAACTGTTTTAGAGACTGACAGACAGGGTCTGGTAGTGCTCCAGTCCCAGCAACATCAAACTGTTTTAGAGACTGACAGACAGGGTCTGGTAGTGCTCCAGTCCCAGCAACATCAAACTGTTTTAGAGACTGACAGACAGGGTCTGGTAGTGCTCCAGTCCCAGCAACATCAAACTGTTTTAGAGACTGACAGACAGGGTCTGGTAGTGCTCCAGTCCTCCCTGTCAGAATAAGCAACAGAGGACTTGGAAACCATATCAACTCCAATAGAAATGGAACTATGGTTACTGTGAGTTACCTAATTCATGTTACTTTACCTCTGCCTTCTAGTGAGTTTATACAAACTGTCATCTCCTACCATTCTGATAGATTAGAAACTGTCAGAAAACGTGGTTGTAACGTTAATAAGTCGGTTGTTATTCCATGGGACTTTTCTCATTGAATATGGCACTTTTAAATGTTAGCGCAATCACTAGTAAAATCTTTCTTGCGAATGGCCTCATTACTGTGCGCAAAGATGATTGCATGTTTCTCACTGCCCCACTTTCTTTACTGATTTCTCTGAACTATTGTCTATTGTCCTTGAGAACTATGATAGAATAATTGTGTTGGGCGATTTTAATATTCTTATTGACAAAGAAACTAACTACAAGGTCATTGAATGTATGAATCTTTTGAGCCCTATGGACTTTATCGAACATGTTACTGGGTCCACCTATACTCTGGACCTGGTTAATACCAAGGGGCTTTCTGTTGACATATCCTCTATTGTTGATGTTGCTTTATCTGATATAACTGTGGATTTTTTGCTACCTTGTTGCCCATAGCGCATTATTAAGTAAAGCTATCTTAACTCCGAAGTTGGGCAACAATTGTGTGCCATAGCTCCAGTAAAGTTGAAAAAGGCCACATCCAAACAGAGTGAAGGACGAGTGAAGAAAATAATAAATGATAGAGAAATTGCAAAACGGCAGAGCGGAAGTGAAGAAAGTCAAAGTTGCATGTCCATTATGATATTCTGAGAGAGCAACTTGGCATATATAACAAGGCAATTAGAAATGCCAGATGGGCACATTTTTCTAACTTGATCACTAATAATCAGAATAATTAGAGAGTGCTCTTTTCAACCATTGATGGCCTGATAAATCCTAACCCCACAAACCTATGTGAACTTCCTCCACATCTAAATGTAATGAGTTTGCGGCATATTTCAGAGATAAGATAACAAACATTAGGCTGGGTATCAGCCAAGCAAGACGTGATGAGAAGATTGATGATATGTGCCCTGGCCTACCACGCAAAGGCACCATGGATTTATTTTCCCTGCTTGACACAGACATGCTCAGGAAAGTGATATCACAACTTAAGCCTTCTAACTGCCTTGTCGATCCTATCCCCACCACCTTCTTCAAAACAGTTTTCATTTTTTATTTCACCTTTATTTAACCAGGTAGGCCAGTTGAGAACACGTTCTCATTTACAACTGCGACCTGGCCAAGATAAAGTAAAGCAGTGCCACAAAAACAACAACACAGAGTTACACATGGAATAAACAAACATACAGTCAATAACACAATAGAAAAATCTATTTACAGTGTGTGCAAATGTAGAAGAGTAGGGAGGTAAGGCAATAAATAGGCCATAGAGGTGAAAATAATTACAATTTAGCATTAACACTGGAGTGATATATGTGAAGATGATGATGTGCAAGTAGAGATACTTGGGTGCAAAATAGGGAAAAAAAGAACAACATGGGGATGAGGTAGTTGGGTGGGCTATTTACAGATGGGCTGTGTACAGGTGCAGTGATCGGTAAGCTGCTCTGACAGCTGATGCTTAAAGTTAGTGAGGGAGATATTAGTCTGCAGCTTCAGCGATTTTTGCAATTCGTTCCAATCATTAGCAGCAGAGAACTGGAAGGAAAGGCGGCCAAAGAGGTGTTAGATTTGGGGATGACAAGTGAAATATACCTGCTGGAGCGCGTGCTACGGGTGGGTGTTGCTATGGTGAAAAGTGAGCTGAATTAAGGTGGGGCTTTACCTAGCAAAAACATATGGATGACCTGGAGCCACTGGGTTTGGCGATGAATATGTAGCGAGGGACAGCCAACGAGAACATACAGGTCGCAGTTGTGGGTAGTATATGGGGCTTTGGTGACAAAACGAATGGCACTGTGATAGACTACATCCAATTTGCTGAGTAGAGTGTTGGAGGCTATTTTGTAAATGACATCGCCGAAGTCAAGGATAGGTAGGATAGTTTTACGAGGGTATGTTTGGCAGCAGGAGTGAAGGAGGCTTTGTTGCGAAATAGGAGGTCGATTCTAGATTTAATTTTGGATTGGAGATGCTTAATGTGAGTCTGGAAGGAGAGTTTACAGTCTAACCAGACACCTAGGTATTTGTAGTTGTCCACATATACTAAGTCAGAACCGTCTAGAGTAGTAATGCTAGTCGGGCGAGCAGCAATCGGTTGAAGAGCATGTACTTAGTTTTACAAACATTTAAGACCAGTTGGAGGCCACGGAAGGAGTGTTGTATGGCATTGAAGCTCGTTTGGAGGTTTGTTAACACAGTGTCCAAAGAAGGGCCAGATGTATACAGAATGGTGTCGTCTGCGTAGAGGTGGATCAGAGAATCACCAGCAGCAAAAGCGACATCACTGATATATACAGAGAAAAGAGTCGGCCCGAGAATTGAACCGTGTGGCACCCCCATAGAGACTGCCAGAGGTCCGGACAACAGGCCCTCGGATTTGACACACTGAACTCTATCTGAGAAGTAGTTGGTGAACCAGGCGAGGCAGTCATTTGAGAAACCAAAGCTATTGAGTCTGCCGATAAGAATGCAGTGATTGACAGAGTTGAAAGCTTGGGCAAGTTGCTGCGGGGGGTGCAGAGCTTTTGGCCGGGTTAGGGGTAGCCAGGTGGAAAGCATGGCCAGTTGTAGAAAAATGCTTATTGAAATTCTCGATTATCATAGACTTATCGGTGGTGACAGTGTTTATTCTTATTCTCCATGGACTTTACAGTGTCCCCAAACTTTTTGGAATTTATGCTACAGGACACAAATTTCTGTTTGAAAAAGCTAGCCTTTGCTTCCTAACGGACTCTGTATATTGGTTTCTGACTTCCCTGAAAAGCTGCATATTGCGGGGGCTATTCGATGCTAATGCAGTACGCCACAGGAAGTTTTGGTACCTGCTCGCCTTTCTAAGGTGACAAAGAACCCGATGGTCACTCTGACAAAGCTCTAGAGTTCCTCTGTGGAGATGGGAGAAACTTCCATAAGGACAACCTTCTCTGCAGCACTCCACCAATCAGGCCTTTATGGTAGAGTGGCCAGTGCTTTGAGTGGCCAGTGTTTTAGGGAGCGTTTGACAGTGATTAGGGGTGGTCGTTTGACCGCGGACCCATTACGGACGCAGGTAATGAGGCAATGATCGCTGAGATCGTGGTTAAAGACAGCAGAGGTGTATTTAGAGGGTAAGTTGGTCAGGGTGATATCTATGAGGGTGCCCATGTTTACGGATTTATGGTTGTACCTGGAACTTTCCTTGATAATTTGTATGAGATTGAGGGCATCTAGCTTAGATTGTAGGACTGCCGGGGTGTTAAGCATATCCCAGTTTAGGTCACCTAACAGAATGAACTCTGAAGATATGTGAATTGATTGCCCCTCATCTATGGAGTCCAGGGCAAACTGTTTGGGCACAGACCTGGATAGTATGACAGAACTCTGCAGGCTATCTCTGCAGTAGATTGCAACTACTGCAACTCCGCCCCCTTTGGCAGTTCTATCTTGACGGAAAATGTTGTAGTTGGGGATGGAAATTTCAGAATTTTTGGTGGCCTTCCTAAGCCAGGATTCAGACATGGCTAGGACATAGGGTTGGCAGAGTGTGCTAAAGCAGTAAATAAGACAAACTCAAAACAGTTTTTAATTGCATATCTGAAGAAGTACAAGCTATAGTTAATCACTCCCTGTTCACAGGCACTTTCTCCACTGCACTAAATACTGCTATTGAGAAACACCTTCTGAAGAAACGTAATCTAAATTCTTCAGCTCTTAGCAATTTTCGTCCAATCTCTGACCTTCCATTCTTAAGTAAAATTCTGGAGATATTGATTTTCAAACAGCTAAATAATTTTTTGTTTTTGGGCCCACCACCGCACAGAGACAGCTTTAGTTAAAGTGTTAAATGATCTTAGAGCCAACACAGATGCCAAACAGCTCTCTGTCCTTGTACTCTCGCATTTAAGTGCTCCATTCGACACTGTTGACCATGATGTCCTTCTGGACAGACTGGAGAGGTGGGTTGGCCTCTCCGGTCCAGTTCTAAATGGGTTTAGGACCTATTTAACCGGTTGACAGTTTTCTGTCACCCTTGGTGAACATAACTCAGAGAAAATACATATCCCACGTGGCGTTCCACAAGGTTCGATTTTGGGACCATTACTGTTTATATACAGTGCCTTCAGAAAGTATTCAAACCCCTGGACTTTTTAAAATTATGTTACTGCCTTATTCTAAAGTGAAAAAAAATATATCCTCAGCAATCTCCACAGAACGCCCCTTAATGACAAAACGAAAACAGGTTTTCAGAAATCTTTGCAAATACAAAACAGAAATACATTATTTACATACGTTTTCAGACCCTTTGCTATGAGACTCGACATTGAGCTCAGGTGCATCCTGTTTCCATTGATCATCATTGAGATGTTTCTACAACTTGATTTGGAGTCCACCTGTGGTAAATTCTATTGATTGGACATGATTTGGAAAGGCACACACCTGTCTATATAAGGTCCCACAGTTGACAGTGCATGTCAGAGCAAAAACAAAGCTATGAGGTCGGGGGAAGGTTACCAAAAAATGTCTGCAGCATTGAAGATCACAAAGAACACAGTGGCCTCCATCATTCTTAAATGGAAGACGTTTTGAACCACCAAGACTCTTCCTAGAGCTGGCCGCCCGGCCAAACTGAGCAATTGGGGGGAGAAGGGCCTTGGTCAGAGAGGTGACCAATAACCCGATGGTCACTCTGACAAAGCTCTAGAGTTCCTCTGTGGAGATGGGAGAACCTTCCATAAGGACAACCATCTCTTCAGCACTCCACCAATCAGGCCTTTATGGTAGAGTGGCCAGACGGAGTCCACTCCTCAGTAAAAGGCACATAACAGCCCGCTTGGAGTTTGCCAAAAGGCACCTAAAGACTCTCAGACCATGAGAAACAAGATTCTCTGGTCTGATGAAATCAAGATTGAACAGTTTGGCCTGAACGCCAAGCGTCACATCTTGGGGAAACCTGGCACCATCTCTACGGTGAAGCATGGTGGTGGAAGCATCATGCTGTGGGGGTGTTTTTCAGCGGCAGGGACTGGGAGGCTAGTCAGGATCGAGGCAAAGAGGAATGGAGCAAAGTACAGAGAGATCCTTGATGAAAATCTGCTCCAGAGCGCTCAGGACCTCAGACTGTGGCGAAGGTTCACCTTCCAACAAGACAACAACCCTAAGCACACAGCCAAGACAACACAGGAGTGGGTTTGGGACAAGTCTCAATGTCCTTGAGTGGCCCAGCTAGAGCCCGGACTTGAACCTGATCGAACATCTCTGGAGAGACCTGAAAATAGCTGTGCATCAACGCTCCCCATCCAACCTGACAGAGCTTGAGAGGATCTGCAGAGAAGAATGGGAGATACTCCCCAAATACAGGTGTGCCAAGCTTGTAGCGGCATACTCAAGAAGACTCTTGGCTGTAATCGCTGCCAAAGGTGCTTCAACAAGATATTGAGTAAAGGGTCTGAATACTTATGTAAATGTGATATTTGTGTTGTTTATTTTTAAGAAATTAGCAAACATTCTAAAAGCCATTTTTTGCTTTGTCATTATGGGGTATTGGGTGTAGATTGATGAGGGCAAAAAATATTTAAATAAATTTTAGAATAAAATAAGACTGTAACCTAACAAAATGTGGAAAAAGTCAAGGGGTCTGAAAACTTTCCAAATGCACTGTATTTGTTATGCCCATCGCTATTAAAATCAGATCCAACAATAATATCAAAGGCCTAGAAATCCAGGGCTTAAAAACAAAGCTGTCATTGTACGCTGATGATCCATTTTTTTTAAATCCACAATTTGGATCCCTCCACAGCCACAGAGGATCTAGATACTTTTTCTAACCTCTCTGGATTACAACAAAATGATGCTAAGTGTACTATGTTATGTATTGGATCACAAAAAAATACAACTTTTACATTACTGTGTAGGTAACCAATGAAATGGTCTGACGGTAAAGTGGACATACTCAGTATTCATATCCCAAAAGAAAGAAATGATCTCACTACAATACATTTTCATGAATAAGTTAGCAAAAATAGATAAGATCTTGCAACCACGGAAAGGAAAATACCTGTCTATTTGTGGAAAAATCACCCTGATTAACTCTTTAGTCATATCCCAGTTGACCTATTTGCTTATGGTTTTGCCTACAGCTAGCGACTTGTTTTTTAAATTATATGAGCAAAAAATATTCAATTTTATTTGGAACGGCCTAAACGGGCCTATTTATATAATGAATATGAATTCGGATGGCAGAAATGATTAAATATTAAAGCATTAGACCTGTCACTAAAGGCTTCAGTCATACAAAAGTTATTCTTAAATCTGAACTAGTTCTCTAGCAGATTAGTAAAATTAATAATTACTTTTTCCCCCTTTATTCAGATTACAACCTCACACTTTCAGTTATTTGAAAAGGAAATAATCTCCAAAATATAGCTATTTTTTAAAACAAGCTATAGAAAGTTAGTTGCAATTTCAGTTTAATCCTCCAGAAAAGACAGAACAAACATTACAATAAATATTATGGTTAAATTCAAATATACAAATTATTTTTAAAAACAATATTTTTTGAGAAAAAAAATGTATGAAAACGACATAATCTTTGTAAATGATATCATAAATACGACTGGTGGAGTTATGTCACACATGCAGTTAACAAAAATATATGGAAATGTCTGCTCTACTCAAAATTACAATTAATTGCAGCTTTACGACAAAAATGGAAGAAGCAAGTGGAAGGGGGATAAAGTAAGGAACTTGTCTGTCGGCCCTACATTAAAGACCATAATTGGTTAAAGAAAATTGTGATAAATAAAAAAGTATACCAGTATCATTTAAGGACCCAAAAAATTGACAGCCGTTCCATATAGATTGCAAAATAGTTGGGAAGAGATTTTTGACATACCGATTCCATGGCACATGGTTTATATGAACTGATACGCAAAACGACACCGGATTCAAAACTTAGAATTTTTCAATTTAAATTATTATACAAAATTCTTGCAACTAATAGAATGTTATTTATATGGGGGGTACAACCTTCCCAACTCTCTAGATTTTTCTGCAAAGAGACAGAAGCATTAGATCATTTGTTTTGGTACTGTCCATATGTTGCTTGTTTTTGGTCACAGGTCCAGGAATGGCTGAAGAATTGCAATATTTACCTGGAGTTAACCCTGCAGATAGCACTACTGGGTAATCTGAAAAGTCATAGTCAATCGATCAATAATATAATAATAAATGTACAATCTGTAGAAACTATGAGAATAGAAAGGTTCAGAACCTTTGTGAAGCATCACAGCACAATTGAAAAATATATGGCAAATAGAAATCCAATATGGATGGTTTTAAGAGATATATGGGAGGGGATGAATGGAGCTGAAGGTTGGGACTAATAACAACAAGATAACTAACGTAAAACATACTGTGTCCGTAAAAAATACACTGCTCAAAAAAATAAAGGGAACACTAAAATAACACATCCTAGATCTGAATGAATGAAATATTCTTATTAAATACTTTTTTCTTTACATAGTTGAATGTGCTGACAACAAAATCACACAAAAATGATCAATGTAAATCAAATTTATCAACCCATGGAGGTCTGGATTTGGAGTCACACTCAAAATTAAAGTGGAAAACCACACTACAGGCTGATCCAACTTTGATGTAATGTCCTTAAAACAAGTCAAAATGAGGCTCAGTAGTGTGTGTGGCCTCCACGTGCCTGTATGACCTCCCTACAACGCCTGGGCATGCTCCTGATGAGGTGGCGGATGGTCTCCTGAGGGATCTCCTCCCAGACCTGGACTAAAGCATCCGCCAACTCCTGGACAGTTTGTGGTGCAACGTGGCGTTGGTGGATGGAGCGAGACATGATGTCCCAGATGTGCTCAATTGGATTCAGGTCTGGGGAACGGGCGGGCCAGTCCATAGCATCAATGCCTTCCTCTTGCAGGAACTGCTGACACACTCCAGCCACATGAGGTCTAGCATTGTCTTGCATTAGGAGGAACCCAGGGCCAACCGCACCAGCATATGGTCTCACAAGGGGTCTGAGGATCTCATCTCGGTACCTAATGGCAGTCAGGCTACCTCTGGCGAGCACATGGAGGGCTGTGCGGCCCCCCAAAGAAATGCCACCCCACACCATGACTGACCCACCGCCAAACCGGTCATGCTGGAGGATGTTGCAGGCAGCAGAACGTTCTCCACGGCGTCTCCAGACTCTGTCACGTCTGTCACATGTGCTCATGTGCTCAGTGTGAACCTGCTTTCATCTGTGAAGAGCACAGGGCACCAGTGGCGAATTTGCCAATCTTGGTGTTCTCTGGCAAATGCCAAACGTCCTGCACGGTGTTGGGCTGTAAGCACAACCCCCACCTGTGGACGTCGGGCCCTCATACCACCCTCATGGAGTCTGTTTCTGACCGTTTGAGCAGACACATGCACATTTGTGGCCTGCTGGAGGTCATTTTGCAGGGCTCTGGCAGTGCTCCTCCTTGCACAAAGGCGGAGGTAGCGGTCCTGCTGCTGGGTTGTTGCCCTCCTACGGCCTCCTCCACGTCTCCTGATGTACTGGCCTGTCTCCTGGTAGCGCCTCCATGCTCTGGACACTACGCTGACAGACACAGCAAACCTTCTTGCCACAGCTCGCATTGATGTGCCATCCTGGATGAGCTGCACTACCTGAGCCACTTGTGTGGGTTGTAGACTCCGTCTCATGCTACCACTAGAGTGAAAGCACCGCCAGCATTCAAAAGTGACCAAAACATCAGCCAGGAAGCATAGGAACTGAGAAGTGGTCTGTGGTCACCACCTGCAGAACCACTCCTTTATTGGGGGTGTCTTGCTAATTGCCTATAATTTCCACCTTTTGTCTATTCCATTTGCACAACAGCATGTGAAATTTATTGTCAATCAGTGTTGCTTCCTAAGTGGACAGTTTGATTTCACAGAAGTGTGATTGACTTGGAGTTACATTGTGTTGTTTAAGTGAGGGTCGAGGAAGGACAGAATTAATAACAAACAAAACATAACTATTGTAAAATGTGCATAGTATGTATAAGCTGGAAGTAGAGGCCTAAGCGTTGTTGTTCACTAGTTTACTCCAATTAGGGGAAGGGTTGTAGGGTCATAAAGTAATATTTAAAAAAATTATGTGTATGTATTTATATGTATGTATGTGTATATATTTATATGTTATGTGTATGTGTGTATGAATGAATGTGTACAGTACCACTCAAAAGTTTGGACACACCAACTCATTCAAGGGTTTTTCTTTATTTGTAGCTCAGACTGTCCGCAAAAGGCTGAGAGAGGCTGGACTGAGGGCTTGTAGGCCTGTTGTAAGGCAGGTCCTCACCAGACATCACCGGCAACAACGTTGCCTACGGGCACAAACCCACCGTCGCTGGACCAAAAGTGCTCTTCACTGACAAGTCGCAGTTTTGTCTCACCAGGGGTAGTCAGATTCACGTTTATCGTCGAATGAAGGAGCATTACACCGAGGCCTGTACTCTGGAGCGGGATCCATTTGGAGGTGGAGGGTCCGTCATTGTCTGGGGCGGTGTGTCACAGCATCATCGGACTGAGCTTGTTGTCATTGCAGGCAATCTCAACGGTGTGCATTGCAGGGAACATATCCTCTTCCCTCATGTGGTACCCTTCCTGCAGGCTCATCCTGACATTACCCTCCAGCATGACAATGCCACCAGCCATACTGCTCGTTCTGTGCGTGATTTCCTGCAAGACAGGAATGTCAGTGTTCTGCCTTGGCCTGCGAAGAGCCCGGATCTCAATCCCATTGAGCACGTCTGGGACCTGTTGGATCGGAGGGTGAGGGCTAGGGCCATTCCCGCCAGAAATGTCCGGGAACTCGCAGGTGCCTTGGTGGAAGAGTGGGGTAACATCTCACAGCAAGAACTGACAAATCTGGGGCAGTCCATGAGGAGGAGATGCACTGTAGTACTTAATGCAGCCTGTGGCCACACCAGATACTGACTGTTACTTTTGATTTTGACCCCCCCTTTGTTCAGGGACACATTATTCCATTTATGTTAGTCACATGTCTGTGGAACTTGTCCAGTTTATGTCTCAGTTGTTGAATCTTATGGTCATACAAATATTTACACATGTTAAGTTTGCTGAAAATCAACACAGATGACAGTGAGAGGATGTTTCTTTTTTTGCTGAGTTTTCATTGTAGAATGATAGTGAATACATCACAACTATGCAAGAACACACACTGGACACAACACTGGTGGCTTTGGGCTGGGGTCATATACTCACAATTGTTTTTTTAGGGGGTAGATCAGCTTTAACATTGCAGATAGATTTTGGCTTACATCAATGTAATTGTCTGCATCATTTACCATCCCCCATATATATATTTTTTAATATATAAAATAGATATTTTTGATATATTATCCCTTATTGTCCCCTAACCCTAAAAGCCCTCGCCTAATTGGAGTAAATTAATGGAAAACAACAGGCTTCTACTTCCAGCTTATACATAATATATATACAGTTGAAGTCGGAAGTTTACATACACTTAGGTTGGAGTCATTAAAACTCATTTTTCAACCACTCCACAAATTTCTTGTTAACAAACTATAGTTTTGGAAAGTCGGTTTGGACATCTACTTTGTGCATGACACAGAAGTTGACATACACTAAGTTGACTGTGCCCTTAAACAGCTTGGAAAATTCCAGAAAATGATGTCATGGCTTTAGAAGCTTTTGAAGCTTCAAGGCTTACCTTCAAACTCAGTGCCTATTTGCTTGACATTATGGGAAAATCAAAATAAATCAGCCAAGACCTCAGAAAACAAATTGTAGACCTTTACAAGTCTGGTTCATCCTTGGGTGCAATTTCCAAACGCCTGAAGGTAACACATTCATCTGACGCAGCCGTCATACCACTCAGGAAGGAGACGTGTTCTGTCTCTTAGAGATGAACGTACTTTGGTTACGAAAAGTGCAAATCAATCCCAGAACAACAGCAAAGGACCTTGTGAAGATGCTGGAGGAAACAGATACAAAAGTATCTATATCCACAGTTAAACAAGTCCTATATCGACATAACCTGAAAGGCCGCTCAGCAAGGAAGAAGCCACTGCTCCAAAACCACCATAAAAAAGCCAGAATACGGTTTGCAACTGCACATGGGGACAAAGATCGTACTTTTTGGAGAAATGTCCACTGGTCTGATGAAACAAAAATAGATCTGTTTGGCCATAATGACCATCGTTATGTTTGGAGGGAAAAGGGGGAGGCTTGCAAGCCGAAGAACACCATCCCAACCGTGAAGCACGGGGGTGGCAGCATCATGTTGTGTTGGTGCTTTGCTGCAGGAGGGACTGGTGCACTTCACAAAATAAATGGCATTGTGAGGACGGAAAATTATGTGGATATATTGTAGCAACATCTCAAGACATCAGTCAGGAAGTTAAAGCTTGGTCGCAAATGGGTCTTCCAAATGGACAATGACCCCAAGCATACTTCCAAAGTTGTGGCAAAATGGCTTAAGGACAACAAAGTCAAGGTATTGGAGTGGCCATCACAAAGCCCTGACCTCAATCCCATAGAAAATTCGTGGGCCAAACTGAAAAAGCGTGTGCGAGCAAGGAGGCCTACAAACCTGACTCCTTTACACCAGCTCTGTCAGGAGGAATGGACCAAAATTCACCCAACTTATTGTGGGAAGCTTGTGGAAGGGTACCCGAAACATTTGACCCAAGTTAAACAATTTAAAGGCAATGCTACCAAATACTAATTGAGTGTATGTGATGAAAAAAATAAAATATTAAATAAATCATTCTCTCTACTATTATTCTGACATTTCACATTCTTAAAATAAAGTAGGGAATTTTTACTAGGATTAAATGTCAGGAATTGTGAAAAACTGAGTTTAAATGTATTTGGATAAGGTGTATGTAAACGTCCGACTTCAACTGTACATTTTACAGAAACAGTATATAGAGTACCAGTCAAAAGTTTGGACACCTACTCATTCAAGGGTTTTTCTATATTTTTACTATTATCTACACTGTAGAATAATAGTGAAGACATTAAAACTATGAAATAACGCATGGAATCATGTAGTTTACAAAAAAGTGTTAAACAAATCAAAATATATTTTAGATTTGAGATTCTTCAAAGTAGCCACCCTTTTCCTCGATGACAGCTTTGCACACACTTGGCATTCTCTCAACAAGCTTCATGAGGTAGTCACCTGGAATGCATTTAATTTAACAGGTGTGCCTTGTTAAAAGTTAATTTGTGGAATTTATTTCCATCTTAATGTGTTTAGGTAGGGCTGGTTCAGGTAGGGCTGGTTCAGGTAGGTAGGGCCATTCAGGTAGGGCTGGAATACAGAAGATAGCCCTATTTGGTAAAAGACGAAGTCCATATTATGGCAAGAACAGTTTAGATATGCAAAGAGAAATGACAGTCTATCATTACTATCATTAAGACATGAAGGTCAGTCAATCTGGAAAATGTCAAACACTTTGAAAGTTTCTTCAAGTGCAGTCGCAAAAACCATGAAGCGCTATGATGAAAATGAGTAGGTTTGTCCAAACTTTTGACTGGTACTGTATATGCTGTTTCTGTAAAATGTATATATTATGTATAAGCTAGAAGTAGAAGCCTGTTGTTGTCCATTAATTTACTCCAATTAGGCGAGGGCTTTTAGGGTTAGGGGACAATAAGGGGAAATATATATAAAAATATATATATTTTATATAAAAAAATATATTGGGGATGGTAAATGATGCAGACAATTACATTGATGTAAGCCACAATCTATCTGCAATGTTAAAGCTGATCTACCCCCTAAAAATAACTATTGTGAGTATATGACCACAGCCCAAAGCCACCAGTCCAGTGTGTGTGAGTGTGTGTGCGTGCACAAGGGTGCGTGTGTGCGCGCATGAGTGTATTCGCATGTGCATGTGTTGGTGTGAGTGTGTGCATTCATTCGTGTGCATGGTGTGTGTGCGTATGGTGAACTAACATATTGTCCCACTGAAATAGTCATTACCAAGTGTCATGCTCTGAGGGACGATTGTTGTGTCGGGTTGACCTCACCGCACGTTCCCTGCTCCATCTCGCAGCCACTCTCGCAAAATAAAATGACCCCTTAGCCAACATGCAGGTGATGATGATAGTATTTGACGGTGAAAGTAATCCTAGCATGTAGCGACACGAGCGGTGTGTGTACGTTTACATGCACGTGTGTTCTACCATAGACTCTGTGTATGGGATTGTGGGGGTAGTATGGGTTGCATGTGCGTGCAGACATGTTGCTTAGTGACGCATTCTTCCTCTGGTCTCTAGCCTTGAGCCAGACCTGCAGGGACACACATGGTAAGGCATGAGCCCACAGCAGAGCCAAACACACACCACACAGACACACAGAGGGAGAGAGAAAGAGGTTAAGAAAGAGCGGGAGAAAGAAAGAAGGAAAGAGAGCTAGAGATAAACATTGAAAGAGAGAGAGAAAGAAAGAGATAAAAAGAGGAGAAAGAGAGAGGCAAAAAAGAGAGAGGGAAAGAGAGAGGGAAAGAGAGAGACAAGAAAGAGAGGGGAAAGATAAAAATATATAGAAAGAGAAAGATGAGAAAGAGAGAGAGAGAAAGAGACAGAGAAAGAAAGATAGAGAGAGAAAGAAAACAAGAGAGCTTGAGAAAGAGCGAGAGAGAGAGAGTCATGGTGCTCCTACCAGATTGGATGTGGTTGAGGCCAGATGGCTTCAGAAGTTCCAAGGGCTGCTCTTTCCTGGGCAGTCCATCTGCAGGGGAGAGAGAGGAAGGAGAGTCCGTTTCAAATATGGTCCGCAGCATCGATAACAAAGGGGAATGTGTATAATCTACTGAGGCCCAGCTAAAAGACTACATATCCCAGAGAGAGAGAGAGAGAGAGAGAGATAGAAAGAGAAGGAGGGAGAGGGGGAAGCCAGGGATGTACAGCAGTAGAGAAAACCAGTTGAATGAGGAGAGGAAGAGCAGAGGAAGAGGAGGCTTCTGCCTAGCCTAGTGCTGCAACACAGTTGAAGCTGCATGTGCTCAGCGTTCTGTTATGACTTCAACGTGATTGGTTCAGTGTCTGCACAGAGAGAGAAAGGGGGAGGGAGCGAGGGAGGGAGAGAAGAGAGAAAGAGGCATGTAAAAATAAACTAATGTGAATCGAGTATGCAGGCACCTATGTATGCTTCTACTGTTTAAACAAACACATGCATTTCTCGCATGTTTGCACGTGCACACACACGCACACAGACAGACAAACACGCACACAGACATACGGGTGCGTGCACACACAGTAGGGTGCGTCTTGGTGAGGATGATAATTATAGTGGTAACATGAAAAGGCTTTGGATCAGCTCAGGGAGGACCCGGCTATAAATAGACCAGTGGGGGAGAGTGGGAGAAACACACAAACACGCACACACACGCACACGCACACACACACAACTTGACAATCACACACATATAAAATGACATGATTCTCAAGCAAGCCAAAAACACACGTGAGCATACACATCCACAAACACACTGATTGGCTAACAAAAACGAGAACCCGTAAAACATTGTTGGGCTTTCCTGCATAAAGATAGAGACACACCTTCCCTACTCACACAGCTCAGTGGAGCTTATATACTGTATATAGAAGTGAATAACAAGTCTATGGACTCACTATCACCAGACTGGTGGTGACACATACGCCTTCCCTGCTGGCTCAACACCTGTCACAGCAGCTCTCCTAAACAAACCACTGTCCCCCTCGTTTCCTTCTCCTCTATCCCTCTCTCCATCCCTCCCTTCATCCATCCATCCACAATGACGGGTAAATCATTGTATATTGACCCGAAAGCGTGAAAGTAAGTGCGAAGGGACGTGCGAAGGGACGTGTGATGCCAATGCATGGGCTGACCGAAAAGCAGTCTATTTCTGGGCGTACTAGTCTATCAGAAAGGAAGGAAACACTCCCACTTGGAACCTGTTCCTCCTTCTCTCTCTCTCTCTCTCTCTCTCTCTCTCTCTCTCACTCTCTCTCTCTCTCACTCTCTCACTCTCTCACTCTCTCACTCACTCACTCACTCTCACTCACTACCACTGCTCCAGTCTCATTGCTTTGACTAGCCCATCAAAGCACCTTAGCAGGAGGCCGACAGCCGGGGGTGAATCAAGTGAACAGAGAGCTAAATACAGAACCACTCTAGGAGTTTTTAATGGGGGGGGGGGGGGGGTACTGGGGCACAGTGTTTACTAAGGTAGACATCCGGTGTGATTCTCTTGTCCCCCGAGCCGAAGCATCTGGAATATATCAGCTTATGACATTTAGAAATGTCTATGTGTACACAGACCCACAAACACACACACACGTGGCCTGTGTGGTCCAGCGGTTACAGCCACGGACCCCCGGGACATGTGTATACTAGATTCGGGATGGGTTCTAATCCAGCTCACTAGTGCCCTTTCTTTTCAACACTTTACGATCTACTCCAAAAAAAGAAACAAAATTGCAAAAGTAGCGACTACACAAAAACAATATATACAACAGCGGAAACAATTGCACATTCACATACAGGCCCACGCACTGTAACTGACACTCCTGCATTGAGACGTGAGCAGAGCCTCAACAACGTGTGGATAACAGTGGGAGATAGCCTGGCTATAATGGCTGGACAATGCACAAGTAGAGTAGGCACACACACACACCCACAGCTTTGTTTTTCTGGGTTGCACGGCGCTATTTTCAGCCCATCCAGACTGGGGTCATGATTAATACATGATGGAGGGCGAGGAGGGGGGATTAAACATTCATATCACACACACACACTCACGCTAAATTACTAATGCACACACATCTCCAAACACACACACCCACTCTCTCAGACAAATATGCACACGGACACACACACACACACACACACACACACACACACACACACACACACACACACACACACACACACACACACACACACACACACACACACACACACACACACACACACACACACACACACACACACACACACACACACACACACGTTGCATGCCTTCCCCTCTGCTGAAAAAGAAGGATGGTGGGAAGACGAACGCAAAGAGAAAGAGGGGAGACAACAAAGAGCTGGGGTGTGTGTGTGTGTGTGTGTGTGTGTGTGTGTGTGTGTGTGTGTGTGTGTGTGTGTGTGTGTGTGTGTGTGTGTGTGTGTGTTGGCAGGGCTATTTTTGGAGGGGCTGGTGGAGCAGGCGGGCCGTGATGCCTGCGATGCCATAATGGCATTTTAATTAGCCAAGAGAGCAGAGAGGGGACGCGCCACGCATCACTAACCAGCAGCCAACGCCAGGGGACACAGGCAAATCAGGAAGCGCTCGCTCGCTCGCACACACACACACACACACACACACACACACACACACACACACACACACACACACACACACACACACACACACACACACACACACATGTTCTTGCATGCACGCCACACACACACACAAACATGACATGATACACTACTTTACGGTACTCAAGATGTTCAAGTGACAAACTTAACTTCTGTCTCACTGCAAAAAGATGCATCTTATTGTGTGTGTGTGCGCGCGCGCGTGTGCACAAGTGTGTTTGTCTGCCGCAAATATAAGTCCTAATGCAGTGTCGTTACAGAGAAGGATTAGACACATTTGGATGGCAGAGATGTAAGAATTGTCGATGGGTAGCATTTGTGTGTGTGTGTGTGTGTGTGTGTGTGTGTGTGTGTGTGTGTGTGTGTGTGTGTGTGTGTGTGTGTGTGTGTGTGTGTGTGTGTGTGTTAGTAGGGTGGCAGTGGCAGATGGCAGAAAGATGACACCAAAGCCTGATGGGCCGGAGGAGGACTGGCCCGTCTGTCTCTCTCACACACAAACACACACACACACACACCCTCTCTCTCTCAGACAAATATGCACACACACACACACACACACACACACACACACACACACACACACACACACACACACACACACACACACACACACACACACACACACACACACACACACACACACACACACACACACACACACACACACACCACTCCCAGAGAAGCTCCTAATTGTAATCTAACTGCACTTCTGTCCCTCCCAATGCCTTCCATTCCCTTTGTGAGAATGTGTTACAACTACACCTTATGTGACCCAAAGGGGAGAGGGAGGGAGAGAAAGGGAGAGAGAGAGAAAAAGAGGGAGAGAAGAAGGTACGACGAAGAGAAAGAGAATGAAAGTGTGAGAGAAAACAGAAAGAGACCATAGAGAGAGAAAGAAATGGAGAGCGAGAGAGAGAGAGAGCACATAAGAAATAGAGTGTGTGAGAGAGCGAGGGAGAGAGAGCACATAAGAAATAGAGTGTGTGAGAGAGAGAGAGCACATAAGAAATAGAGTGTGTGAGAGAGCGAGGGAGAGAGAGCACATAAGAAATAGAGTGTGTGAGAGAGCGAGGGAGAGAGTTATGTGCGTGCCACAAGGGGAAGCGAGGCGGCAGGGAGGAGGACGCGTTTTCTTTTCATTAAAGCGGTGGAGTGCATTTGAACCTTGACCCCTGACAGCCAGGGAAAGAAGAGAGGGCCGTGAGGGGGCAGGTGGCCGACAAACAGTACAGCCGGCTGAGAGGACATCATCTTCTCCACAGCAACCAGAGCAAACACAGACCAGAGATACTGGTGTGTCCTCAGGAAGCCTCACACTCAACCTCTCTCTTTAATGAAATATCAAACAGAAGGCCTTCTGGGAGGGAGGGAGGGGATGTGGGGGGAGAGACAGAGAGAGAGAAAAGACAAAAGGGTGAGATAGAGAGTGCCAGGACAAGAAACAGAGGGAGAGAGAGGTGGCGAAAGAGAGAGAGAGAGAGAGAGAGAAAGAGAGAGGTATAAATAGCCCCCTCCAGCCAGCCAGAGAGAGAGAGGTATAAATAGCCCCCTCCAGCCAGAGAGAGGTATAAATAGCCCCCTCCAGCCAGAGAGAGAGAGAGAGAGAGAGAGAGAGGTATAAATAGCCCCCTCCAGCCAGAGAGAGAGAGAGAGAGAGAGAGAGAGAGAGAGAGAGAGAGAGAGAGAGGTATAAATAGCCCCCTCCAGCCTTAGGATGGGACCCAGTGAACCGTGGAGAGGCTCATCACTACATGTTTAGAGCAGACAGCAGCCTTTCAAGAGAAAAGCCCTTATCTGCAGCTAAACTGAAACAAACACATACAAATCACACACACAAACACACACACACTGTTTGGACCTCGCTAAGTATCCGATGGACAGATGGATTTCACTACTCAAAATAGAAAATAACAACCTATGTAAAGCTGAGCTGACCTGGAGCTCAGTCCTGACCTGGAGCTCAGTCCTGACCTGGAGCTCAGTCCTGACCTGGAGCTCAGTCCTGACCTGGAGCTCAGTCCTGACCTGGAACGCAGTCCTGACCTGGAACGCAGTCCTGACCTGGAACGCAGTCCTGACCTGGAACTCAGTCCTGACCTGGAACTCAGTCCTGACCTGGAACTCAGTCCTGACCTGGAACTCAGTCCTGACCTGGAGCTCAGTCCTGACCTGGAGCTCAGTCCTGACATGGAGCTCAGTCCTGACCTGGAGCTCAGTCCTGCCTGGAACGCAGTCCTGACCTGGTGCTCAGTCCTGCCTGGAACGCAGTCCTGACCTGGAGCTCAGTCCTGACCTGGAACGCAGTCCTGACCTGGAGCTCAGTCCTGACCTGGAACGCAGTCCTGAACTGGAGCTCAGTCCTGACCTGAAGCTCAGTCCTGACCTGGAGCTCAGTCCTGACCTGGAACTCAGTCCTGACCTGGAACTCAGTCCTGACCTGGAACGCAGTCCTGACCTGGAGCTCAGTCCTGACCTGGAGCTCAGTCCTGACCTGGAGCTCAGTCCTGACCTGGAGCTCAGTCCTGCCTGGCTACCCAAATTCCTTGTTCCGGCCAAACGTTAACCACGCCGACGGACGTTAGTTTCTTCGACGCAATGAGTCTGGATCTGAGTACCTCCCTGATGATTTCTAGAACGCAAACACATTCTAACCGTTCTGATTGGTCCCAGGGCACGTGGGTAAAGTGGCAAATAGGAATTCATCAGTGGCTTTGAGACTCTTGATTGGTTAGAGAGTATCCAAATCGCTGAAGACTTTGTTATGTAAAACACGCCTCATTTTGACATCAACATAAATCAAACTGTATTTGTCACATCCGCCGAATACAACAGGTGTAGACCTTACCGTGAAATGCTTACTTACAAGCCCTTAACCAACAATGCAGCTCAAGAATTGACTAAATAAAGTAAAAAATACATCTAATCAAAAAGTAACAAGAAAAGTACATAACAATAACGAGGCTATATACAGGGTGTACCGGTACAGAGTCAATGTGCGTGGGTACAGGTTAGTCCAGGTCATTTGTAAAGTGTAAAGTGAAGATGCGTAGATAATAAACAGCGAGTAGCAGCAGTGTAAAAACACGGGGAGAGTCAATGTAAATACTCCAGTACATCCCCGGGAACACAAACAACTTAAATGATCGTATGTAGCTAACGATAGCGGAAGAATTCAGCTCGAGTCGTCAGGCAAGTCCCACATACAGTGGGGCAAAAAAGTATTTAGTCAGCCACCAATTGTGCAAGTTCTCCCACTTAAAAAGATGAGAGAGGCCTGTAATTTTCATCATAGGTACACTTCAACTATGACAGACAAAATGAGAAGAAAAAAAATCCAGAAAATCACATTGTAGGATTTTTTATGAATTTATTTGCAAATTATGGTGGAAAATAAGTATTTGGTCACCTACAAACAAGCAAGATTTCTGGCTCTCACAGACCTGTAACTTAGAGGCTCCTCTGTCCTCCACTCGTTACCTGTATTAATGGCACCTGTTTGAACTTGTTATCAGTATAAAAGACACCTGTCCACAACCTCAAACAGTCACACTCCAAACTCCACTATGGCCAAGACCAAAGAGCTGTCAAAGGACACAAGAAACAAAATTGTAGACCTGCACCAGGCTGGGAAGACTGAATCTGCAATAGGTAAGCAGCTTGGTTTGAAGAAATCAACTGTGGGAGCAATTATTAGGAAATTGAAGACATACAAGACCACTGATAATCTCCCTTGATCTGGGGCTCCACGCAAGATCTCACCCCGTGGGGTCAAAATGATCACAAGAACGGTGAGCAAAAATCCCAGAACCACACGGGGGGACCTAGTGAATGACCTGCAGAGAGCTGGGACCAAAGTAACAAAGCCTACCATCAGTAACACACTACGCCGCCAGGGACTCAAATCCTGCAGTGCCAGACGTGTCCCCCTGCTTAAGCCAGTACATGTCCAGGCCCGTCTGAAGTTTGCTAGAGAGCATTTGGATGATCCAGAAGAAGATTGGGAGAATGTCATATGGTCAGATGAAACCAAAATATAACTTTTTGGTAAAAACTCAACTCGTCGTGTTTGAAGGACAAAGAATGCTGAGTTGCATCCAAAGAACACCATACCTACTGTGAAGCATGGGGGTGGAAACATCATGCTTTGGGGCTGTTTTTCTGCAAAGGGACCAGGACGACTGATCCGTGTAAAAGAAAGAATGAATGGGGCCATGTATCGTGAGATTTTGAGTGAAAACCTCCTTCCATCAGCAAGGGCATTGAAGATGAAATGTGGCTGGGTCTTTCAGCATGACAATGATCCCAAACACACCGCCCGGGCAACGAAGGAGTGGCTTCGTAAGAAGCATTTCAAGGTCCTGGAGTGGCCTAGCCAGTCTCCAGATCTCAATCCCATAGAAAATCTTTGGAGGGAGTTGAAAGTCCGTGTTGCCCAGCAACAGCCCCAAAACATCACTGCTCTAGAGGAGATCTGCATGGAGGAATGGGCCAAAATACCAGCAACAGTGTGTGAAAACCTTGTGAAGACTTATAGAAAACGTTTGACCTCTGTCATTGCCAACAAAGGGTATATAACAAAGTATTGAGATAAACTTTTGTTATTGACCAAATACTTATTTTCCACCATAATTTGCAAATAAATTCATTAAAAATCCTACAATGTGATTTTCTGGAATTTCTTTTCTCATTTTGTCTGTCATAGTTGAAGTGTACCTATGATGAAAATTACAGGCCTCTCTCATCTTTTTAAGTGGGAGAACTTGCACAATTGGTGGCTGACTAAATACTTTTTTGCCCCACTGTATATCAAAATGTCCGCCTGGTCAATTTTGTGCACTGTGAGGGCTATCTAATGGACAGAAAATGTCCCCCTGAGGTTCAAATGTCACGATTCCACATAGTGGAATAGTAGAGCTCTACTTGTCTCGAACTAGCATGTAAGAAAAGGACAAGTGTGTATAATGCAATGGTAGGTAAAGTAACCGTGACGCCTAGGAACCATGGACAGTAAGGTTTAAAGGGAAAAGACGGATTCTGTGATGTTCCAACTGCATACGAGGTGAGGCATGTTGACAATCAGCCACTCAGTGGAGCAATCAGCCAAAACAAACCAGGTCAGCTTCTGGCTGAGTGGACAGATCTTCATCTTGACAGGACAGAGAGCCTGCAGCCTGAAGACTCCAATAGCCCCCTTGAGACGGCAAATTACAAGCAAATAAATGAAGGTCAGGATTCAGGGAAAAGGCGGAGACGGCCGCGTGTGTTGTGTTGTGTTGTGTCAGAGAGCCCATAAAAGGGAGCTAGTGGCGGGACCCTCAGCGGTCACCTTGATCAATGAATAGCCATAGTCCTGAGGCTTGACTCATAGGGAGGGGGTAGAGGATGGATGCTTTAGCTGAATAAACATGGGTGTGCTCCGTATGGTCAGTGAGGGGTGTCTGTGCCAAGTTGACCACACTGACAGGACACAGGCTGGTCGAGCAGGAAGTAGAGGGGGAGAGGGCACTCCTGCCAGGCGAGACCACCCCACTGGGCACACAGCCGGTGTAGTTCAAGTGGAGCCCCCCGATCCAACACACACAGACAGAGACACATGCACACACAAACATGCATGTGTGAACGTACAGGTTGTACACTAACCCACCCACACATAATCTTAACACTCCAACAGCTCACACTTACACCTGATAGACCACTGAACAGAAGCCAAGCTGCCCCTCTCCCCCTCCCTCCCTCCCTCTCCTCCCTCCCAGCCTCAACCGGCCTCTACTGTATAACCTACACACGGTGGCCAAACTGTCTTCCCAGCGCAGACCAGACTGGAAAACCCAGCCATGATGGCTGGCCTGCCAGCCAGACCAATCTACACACAGTAACCAAAACTCGGGCACCGGACAGGTGTAATCAATATGGTGATAGCGCCACTCTGTCTTCCATTCATATTGCTGCGAGGTGGTTTAGATTCAAAATCAGCACACCCAGCCTCACTACATCTCATCACTGCTCCCCTCTAAGATGGGAGGGGAACGTAGGCTAGGAGGAGGAGCTACTCAATCCCCCTGCACGATCCTAACCATCCCTCTCCCCCCAGAAGCCCCATAACACACCCTGCCGTTAGAACGTACAGTGAGTAGATAGTCAATATGGAGTAGCGGCAGAAGGCTTGTCTCCCCGAAGGAGCAAAGGGATCCCTCCAAAAGAAGGGCGTCCATCAAAAAGGATCACGGGATGGTGGGGCGTCTTTAAAGCACCCTGGAGAGGATCTGCCAAGGAGTCGGGGACACTGGAGGACTTAATGGGCTATTAGGAGGATAGGGGTGTTCTGTTGGTCGGGAGGCTGAGGAGAAGGCTCCTCTAGCAGGCATCCATCAGCCTCTAGGGAGGGGCTAGCATTAGCACGGGCTAACGGAGAGGGGAGAGAGAGCAAGGGGACGGTGAGAGGGCACGTGTGGGTAGAAGGGGAGGGGGGTGAGTGGAAGGAGATGGAAGAGGAGATGGGATGAGGAGAATAGAATCCCATGTTAACAGTAAACCTTGGACAAGGACACTAATACATGTCTCTAGGATTACTTCTCCTAGCTACAGAACTTCTCTCCCGCTCTCTCCTCTCCTCTCCCTCTCTCTCCCCTCTCTCAGAAAGAGGGGACCAGAGATCACTGAATGAAAAGGAATGGACATGACCACTGTGGTTACAAAGCACTTTGCACTGTAAAGCTAAATGCACCTCCTTTTGCAGATGATAACCTATATTTAAAACAAGCATCGCTATCTTTCTAAAATTGTGGTTGGATGCCAGTGTGCGGGTGTGATTTCCTGACATGTCACATCATGCAGAAGTGACGCTTCTGAAAGTCATTTATCGTCACACTCAACTCCAGGCACAGTCTAAGGCAGAATAGCATGCCTCTAACATGCTGCAAATCATCTATTCAGCATATTAACACATGCAAAAATGTACCGACATATGTAGACACACACACGGACAAACACAGAAAATACACACCCACACACACAGGTGTTAGTTCTGCGGAAACAGCTCACAGTCTAAACATTACCTTTACTTAGTATTGATATTCCTAGAATGTTGTGTGCTGTTTTTTACTGAAGGGCACAGAGAATGGAGTGGATATACAGTGTGTTCTGTGTGTGTGTGTGTGTGCGCGTGTGTGTGTGTGTGTGTGTGTGTGTGTGTGTGTGTGTGTGTGTTTTTGCGTGAGTGTGTGTGTGTTTTTGTGTGTGTGTGTGTGTGTGTGTGTGTTTTTGTGTGTGTGTGTGTTTTTTTGTGTGTGTGTGTGTGTGTGTGTGTGTGTGTGTTTTTTTGCGTGAGTGTGTGTGTGTTTTTGTGTGTGTGTGTGTGTGTGTGTGTGTTTTTGTGTGTGTGTGTGTGTTTTTGTGAGCGTGCGTGCGTTTGTGCGTGCATGCAGTGAATCATGTCTGTAGGCAGGTTCACGTCGGTGAGACAAACAGAAAGTGTGAGTCACTGCCTCTGTTCCCTGGGTGAACACGCCTTTCAGCTGGTTGAAACACACACCAATCATCCTCTCAGTCCGCGCTAGATGACACACACACACACACACACACTTTACATTCACAAGAATATTGCACATTCACAACTAGTTTGAACTAGCATATACAGTTATATTTCTTAGGAATGTGACTCATGTTAGATGAAAAGGCACGAGCGGTCAGAACAGAAAGGAACTCAATCAAGTAAAGGTTCAACAAGAACACTGTTCAGTTCAGTGTGTGTGTGTGTGTGTGTGTGTGTGTGTGTGTGTGTGTGTGTGTGTGTGTGTGTGTGTGTCTCTAATCTACATACATTTATCAGGAAAGGATCCACCATCTGGCATCCAAGCAGAGTTGTGATTAAAAGACATCCACTACTTAGCCCGTGTCCCCCCAGACAATGAACAGTGGGATCGTGCTTTCCAGGCATATACACATGTACCAGTTACTAATCACCAATACCACCTTTCACCACACACAGATGTGCAAACATTCAATTCTCATGCATATCTCACACTGCGCAAACCACACAGACACCTCTTACATACATGAACCTCAACCAGGAGTGAATGTGAAAAGCTTTATTGAAATGTGCTTTATGAAATGAACAACAAGTTCACACACACACACACACCACAAATATACATCACACACACCACAAATATACATCACACACACACACACACACACACCACAAATATACATCACACACACACACACACACACACACACACACACCACAAATATACATCACACACACCACAAATATACATCACACACACACACACACACCACAAATAAACATCACACAAACACACACCACAAATAAACATCACACACACCACAAATATACATCACACACACACACACCACAAATAAACATCACACACACCACAAATATACATCACACACACACACACACACACCACAAATATACATCACACACACACACACCACAAATATACATCACACACACACACACACACACACACACACACACACACACACACACACACACACACACACACACACACACACACACACACACACACACACCACAAATATACATCACACACACACACACCCCCCCCAAATAAACATCACACATCACACACACACACATACCATGTCACTCTGGAACAACACTACCAACAGTTAATCTAGGCTCTGGGTTTAGACACAGTCTGTGGCTGTCTCTCTGTCTCGACTGTGAGGGAGCAGACCAAGTGGGGGGGAAAGGTGAGGAGATGCGCTGGGGGGGGACTCTGCAACACAGCAACCCACAGCCCCAGGTGTTCGGGGAAGAAGAGAGAGACTTGCGCCCCAGATCCTCCAAGAATAGCTTTGCATGCCGTGCCGTGGTGCCCAGCCAGGAGGCAGAGCACAAACAACTGGCCTCCAAGCCATCTGGATTAAACAACATGCCCTTAGCCTGGCACTCCCTGACACCCCAGGGCTGACTGGCTTTTGTTCCTCTTTTAACCCTCCACCATGCACTCCGCATTGCTACCGTACAGAGCACTGAGGATATGGTGGGTAATGCTGAGTATGGATGAGATGCTAAATGCAATTCCTATACTAACAGTAAAGAGATAGTGTTCAGTGAAACAACACAGCCTTAGCTTCACTAGAATGTTCTAGGGAATATCTGCAAAACGTACAAGAGGAGGATTGCTAAAACCCCAGTGTTGGGTCTCTCCCCCCCACTGTGGAACGATCAGGGCTGGCTTTCTAATGGCGTGCGTCCAGGGGGAGAACTTTAAAGCCATTCGTAGCGCCGACACAGAGGCCTCTGCAAATCCCTGGGTACCACCCAGTCTCTACTAATCCAACCTCCCAACCACCACGTCAATCCAACGCACGTTGGACAGGACGGGGGAGAACACGCTGAGCTTGACTTTGTTTCCAGATGGCCCTCGCTACCATTTCAGCTCCCGTTCACTTCCTGACAGACTTCCTAAGAAGGGAATATCCAAGGGTGTTTCACAGAGTTCCTATGTTCCCCGCTGTGGCATACTTCTGCCACTGCTACAGTACCTGTAGCGGGTTGTTGCCCACCTGTAGCGGGTTGTTGCCCACCTGTAGCGGGTTGTTGCCCACCTGTAGCGGGTTGTTGCCCACATGTAGCAGGTTGTTGCCCACCTGTAGCGGGTTGTTGCCCACCTGTAGCGGGTTGTTGCCCACATGTAGCAGGTTGTTGCCCACCTGTAGCGGGTTGTTGCCCACATGTAGCAGGTTGTTGCCCACCTGTAGCGGGTTGTTGCCCACCTGTAGCGGGTTGTTGCCCACATGTAGCAGGTTGTTGCCCACCTGTAGCGGGTTGTTGCCCACCTGTAGCGGGTTGTTGCCCACATGTAGCAGGTTGTTGCCCACCTGTAGCGGGTTGTTGCCCACCTGTAGCGGGTTGTTGCCCACCTGTAGCGGGTTGTTGCCCACCTGTAGCAGGTTGTTGCCCACATGTAGCAGGTTGTTGCCCACATGTAGCAGGTTGTTGCCCACCTGTAGCAGGTTGTTGCCCACATGTAGCGGGTTGTTGCCCACATGTAGCGGGTTGTTGCCCACATGTAGCAGGTTGTTGCCCACATGTAGCAGGTTGTTGCCCACATGTAGCAGGTTGTTGCCCACATGTAGCAGGTTGTTGCCCACATGTAGCAGGTTGTTGCCCACATGTAGCAGGTTGTTGCCCACCTGTAGCGGGTTGTTGCCCACCTGTAGCAGGTTGTTGCCCACATGTAGCAGGTTGTTGCCCACCTGTAGCGGGTTGTTGCCCACCTGTAGCGGGTTGTTGCCCACCTGTAGCGGGTTGTTGCCCACCTGTAGCGGGTTGTTGCCCACCTGTAGCGGGTTGTTGCCCACCTGTAGCGGGTTGTTGCCCACCTGTAGCGGGTTGTTGCCCACCTGTAGCGGGTTGTTGCCCACATGTAGCAGGTTGTTGCCCACCTGTAGCGGGTTGTTGCCCACATGTAGCAGGTTGTTGCCCACATGTAGCAGGTTGTTGCCCACCTGTAGCGGGTTGTTGCCCACATGTAGCAGGTTGTTGCCCACCTGTAGCGGGTTGTTGCCCACCTGTAGCGGGTTGTTGCCCACCTGTAGCGGGTTGTTGCCCACATGTAGCAGGTTGTTGCCCACCTGTAGCTGGTTGTTGCTGTGAACTTGAAAATCGGAGTTCAGTTGGAGTACTTTTGTTACTTTGAATCCTCTATTCAGAGCAACTTCAATGGAGTCATCTTACTGCAGCAAATTCTATTCATAAAGCCAGGTGTTGCATACAGATTGGACTACAGTATGTATTAATACTCAACAGTGAACATACCGGCATCAAAGATTGACAGTGTTCTGATTCTCCATGGTTCTCCTGAAGTGTGCACTTGTACACTATACCTCATTGATTGAAAAGGAATGGACTGGTGTAAAGGCGAGTGAACAAGTGCACACTTTGGGAGAAGGGTAGCCACTGACTTTACTCCAGAAGCAGACTGGAGTCCAACAAAAACCTCTCATTACACATCCCGTTGTTATATCTACTCTTATAATTTTGACAAAATAAGCTTGGAAAGAGGATACGATACAAACAAATGTAAACTTTAGTATGGCCACCTTATCAGTTGCCTCCAAAAATGATGTGGCCCAGTTGTGTTTCAATTTGACAGATTGTGACGCAATCCACTTTCCATGCAAAATGCGCCAACATTTCAAACGCTCCATCTTCGGATGTCAAGGCCCTAGCTAATAGCAGGAGAGGGGGATTCCAGGCACAGCAACAAGTCCAAAGGGTATGAGAAGGAACCAAAACAGGCCTGCCGTCTCCACTCTATCTTGCACTGCTGCTTCCATAGGCCAGATATGATCAGGAAAGAGAGGGAGTAGAGCGGTGTGTGAAAAAGAGGGTCTGGAGGAGAAGAGAGGAGGAGAGGTGAAGAGAGGACAGGAGAGCAGAGCAGAGAGTGGCTAGAAGAGGAGAGAGATTGCCAGGCCAGAAAACGCACCTTTGGAGCACGCCACGCAAGCTGGAGCATTTTACAATAACCCAGGACATTCCAAGTAATTAGCCAAGAATTTCTTACATGTGGCTCTCTCTGACGTCAATCATGTACTTTCCAAGATTTCCCTTCTTTTTTTTTTTTTTTTTTGCAAATGGCATTGCGTAACGCTGCTTTTGTGAGCTGCTCTTGGCATGGGTGTTACATTGGTTCAGGGGGGTGGGCCATGGTGGGAGCTCCCACAGTGGGTGGGGGGGGGGGCACACTGACCTCAATCTAACTGACCATTTCATTTAAGAGGCTGGTGTGTGTGTGTGTGTGTGTGTGTGTGTGTGTGTGTGTGTGTGTGTGTGTGTGTGTGTGTGTGTGTGTGTGTGTGTGTGTGTGTGTGTGTGTGTGTGTGTGTGTGTGTGTGTAGACTCTTGGTGGGTCACTTTAACATGAGAGATACTGTACATGACATGCCCAAACATACCTTCTCTGTGAAATTCATGACAAGCTCTTATCCTTGGGGAATTCGGTAAAAACAAATAACTCGGCACAAACACAACGGAAGTTACAGAGGTTCAAATAGATCCCGATTGAACATTCAGACTGTGTCATGCCATTGACCTACAGTGTGCGCCTCGGGGGTTTTCAAATGGATGTGTCATAATTAGGGTTACAAAGGGTGGGAAATTTTCCATGGGAAGTTAAGCCCTGAAATGTGGAGAATTTTGCTTAAATTGATAAAAAATGTCAGCTTGTAACAGTGAATCTTTTTTTGTGGGATACACATGAGGTAATTATAGGTTTTGTGGCATATTTTGGTTAAACTATCCCCAATTCAATGGAATTGCAACCCATCACATGTGCAGTGCACTCTTCCATCACATCTACAGCTGATTTTCAAGATTTTGCACACTAATGAGATGCTATTGAGTTCACACTACTACAAAGTCTGAGCCAAGGACTACATGCTTTCTGGTAAGTTTGGATTACAATACTGGGTGGGGTGAATAGATTTTATATGACATACATTATTTTTTGATAACTAGTAAATGGTAGCCTATAGCAAAGCGTGTTTAAATAATTTCTAACTTGCTATTTTCTGCTAGTTAGTTTTTGCTACCATGTGGGTTTGAGCGTGCTAACTGAGGAGTGTTAATTCACCTGTTGCCATACATGTTTAATTTAAAAAAGATATCTTACAAAGGAGTTGTTTAATCTAACTGCTTAACTATTTATCTGTACATGGAATTGTATTTGTTGTTTTTTACAGATTATTTTCTAAACTTTACAGGAAAATGCCACAGGCACTATCTGATGTGTGGAGACGTTTCATTGCAGCTAATATAGTTGGGGTGGCAGCGTAGCCTAGTGGTTAGAGCGTTGGACTAGTAACCGAAAGGTTGCAAGATCAAATCCCCGAGCTGACAAGGTACAAATCTATCGTTCTGCCCCTGGACAAGGCAGTTAACCCATTGTTCCTAGGCAGTCATTGAAAATAAGAATTTGTTCTTAACTGACTTGTCTAGTTAAATAAAGGTTTAAAAAAGAAGGGAAAAAAGGAAAAGCTGTGTACATTTGCAAAATCATGTGAAGAATGCAACAAAGATGCAGAATCATCTGGCCAAGTGCATAAAGTTCCCTCATTGCTCACACCAATCAACCTCTGACAAAAGTCCCTCTGCTTCTATTCGAGGTGAAAATGATGAATCAGACACCTTATCGATATCAACAGCTCATGGTCCTCCTGGAATCAGAAGGTTTTTTACTTAATGGAGGAACGTAGTCAGAGAAATGCTGATGAATGTCTTGCTCAAGCTTTGTATGCAACTGGTTCACCTCTGATGCTCACAGGCAATGTGTATTGGAAGAGATGTCTGAATGTTCTTCGCCCAGCATACACCCCCTCCAACCAGACATGCTTTATCTACTCATTTGCTGGATGCAGAGTTCAACAGAGTTCAAGTGAAGGTCAAGCAAATCATAGAGAAAGCAGACTGTATTGCAAGCATCACTGATGGGTGGTTGAATGTTCGTGGGCAAGGAATAATTAACTACATCATCTCCACCCCTCAACCAGTATTCTACAAGAGCACAGACACAAGGGACAACAGACACGCCGGTCTCTACATTGCAAATGAGCTGAAGGCAGTGTCATGACGTTGCCCTCTTTGGGTACAGCGAGCACCATCCCCCTCTCTCTGTCTCCTACACTCAGGCTGCTGCGACCTCAGGTCGTAAATTCCTGGAGGAGATTATCTCCTCATGGCCACAGTATAAAGAGAGAGTGAGTTTTCATAGAGAGAACAAAGGAATTTCTTCCACCTCACAGAACTGGAGGTCCGAACAGTATTTATGTTCTGGAGAACGTATAAAAGATTGGTGAAGAATCCAGCTATGAACTGGTCCGTTTGGTACAATTTTGTGAAACTCATGGAAGCCAATACGGCCACATTACCATAACGCTGTTTATACAATAGCCTCAGATATGAGGCTTACATATAATTGTTGTATAAGATGAATGAGTGAGGATGATCCTGTTTGTGAAATTGTGTAATGTGATATTGGACTGTTTAATGAAGGTAACTCCAATTCCCTTTGGAGTTTAACTAAATCAGAGGACCGCCCATGAGCACAGTTATGGTCTTTCGTCCTGGGACAGGCCCTTTTCTGCTCTTCCGAATAAAACCCCCACCCGGGTTTTCTGTCAGCAGACCAGCTTACCTCGATAACGAGAGGGCCAAGGTTTGAGAGGAGACCGAGCTTACTTCAATTACGAGATGGCTAAAGGTTGCAGACCGATACCGACAGAATAAGAACAAGTCTTTGATATTAATTACTAGTCTGCAGCTAGGAAATCGGTATCATTGAACGTGAAGACCGACAACCGCCGAAACATCTATTCTATAACAACATGAATGACTGTCACTCTGAACTATCCATTCTAACCAGGACAGAGAGAGAGCGGACAAACTCTCCAACAGAAACAAACTTTTCAACAGAGATCCCTACGACACACTGAGCGTAAATATATATATTGATTGCAATTGTTCCCGAATGAGTGAGCGTTCATGTGCAAAGGATTAGCATTTCAATTGTTATAATTATCACTCTGTCTAACAAGCCGCCATACCGGTTTAGCCCACTAGGGCACATCCCCCTATCATTTCTTTGTAAACATATCTTGTTTGTGTGATGCATTTCTGTGAATTACTTAGTTAGTAAATAAATTATTTTAAGACAATTGATGTATGGATGACTCATAGTGAAGACTGGGTTCGTGCAGATAACCAGCAATTTACGACGTTTGGAATGAGACTAACGTGAGGTAAAATAATATTTCATTAATCAGAAGACTAATTGATCAGATATTAAAACATCTGAAAGTTATATTAGGAAAATTATAACTTTGTAATCTGAATATTTTCCTTGGTGCTCCGACTTCCTAGTTAATTACAGTTACATGATTAATCAGTTTAATCGCGTAATAATAATTATACAGAGTTATTTGATGAATGAGTCTTCAGTTTTAATGATGCCAAAGACACGACAGCAGTCATCAATGACCTTGGACCACAGAAGATATTTGCACTCGTGACAGACAATGCTGCGAACATGAAGGCTGCTTGGTCTAAAGTGGAGGAGTCCTACCCTCACATCACACCCATTGGCTGTGCTGCTCATGCATTGAATCTGCTCCTCAAGGACATCATGGCACTGAAAACAAAGGATACACTACAAGAGAGCCAAGGAAATGGTTAGGTATGTGAAGGGTCATCAAGTTATACCAGCAATCTACCTCACCAAGCAAAGTGAGAAGAATAAGAGCACCACATTGAAGCTGCTCAGCAATACCCGATGGGGTGGTGTTGTCATGTTTGAACGTCTCCTGGAGGGGAAGGAGTCTCTCCAAGAAATGGCCATATCACAGTCTGCCAATATGGACAGCCCCATCAAGAGGATCCTCCTGGATGATGTATTTTGGGAGAGAGTGGTAAGCAGCCTGAAACTCCTGAAAACTATAGCAGTAGCCATTGCACGGATTGAGGGAGACAATGCCATCTTGTCTGATGTTCAGACTCTGCTTGCAGATGTAGGAGAAGAAATCTGTACTGCCCTGCTCACTTCACTGGTGCTCCAAGCAGAGGAAACTGCAGTTCTGAAATACATCAAAACACGTGAAGACTTCTGCCTGAAGCCCATACACACCGCAGCGTACATGTTGGACTCCACGTATGCTGGCAAGAGCATCATGTCTGGTGCAGAGATCAAAAAGGCCTATAGTGTCATCACTACCATGTCTCGCCACCGTGGCCTGGATGAGGGCAAGGTTCTTGGCAGTCTGGCAAAGTACACTTCCAAGCAAGGGCTTTGGGATGGAGATGCAATATGGCAGTTGTGCCAAAATATCTCATCAGCCTCCTGGTGGAAGGGACTTTGTGGATCTGTGGCTCTTTCCCCTGTTGCCTCCATCATCCTCCAAATCCCACCAACATCAGCCGCCTCAGAGCGCAACTGGTCCTTGTTTGGGAACACACACACCAAAGCACACAACAGGCCGACCAATACAAGGGTTGAAAAATTGGTGGACATCCGGGCAAATTTGAGGCTTTTTGAGCCTGACAACAAGCCATCCTCAACAAGGTTGGAAAGTGACAGTGAAGATGAGGCCTCAGAGTCTGATGTTCAAGAGGTGTACATTGAGGAGGTCCAGGGAGAAGACATGGAAGCCTGAGAGGAAGACAACCAAAACATTTGTTTCTAGACTATCATTTTACAGATGTATGTTGAAAATGTTTTAGGGAGATGCGATGGATCATTGGGGATCAATATGCCCTTTCTTTGGTTGTTCAGTGAAATCATCCAATGTGAAGAGTCAACTCATTTAATTAAAGTTTAATTCGTAACTAAAGAAAACAATTATTGGAAGGATTTAATCATTTGCAATTATGTCGACATATGATAAGGTAAAGGGTTTATGTTTCTGTCTCCATATGATATGGTAAATATATCCAATGCAAAAAACATTTAAATGGTTTTAATAATTGTTTGCATGTATTTCCGTTAATGCCCATATATTCCCGTTAATTCCCACGGAAAGTTTCCACCTCTGAATATTCCCCAAAATGTGCAACCCTAGTCATAATACGTAGCCTAGATGTGGAGGGTGGAAACGGAGGCAATAAAACAATGATCTGTGTGTCGGACGGTAGCGGCGAGAAGCGAGTGGGAGGGTTTGCTCTATTGCTCTCAGGCTCTAGTGCTGATGTCATGTAAACCAGGAAGGGGGATTATCAGTAATCACACTCACTCACTCAGGTTTTAGGGAGAGTTTGCAGAGGATTACTTCCCCATCTGATGCCGAGTGGATTGCTGCCTTATCATTATGATTAAATTCCTTATGCAGGCTTGTGTATGTGCGCCTGCTTCTTTCACTGCTTGGGAGGAAAAAGGATGGGGCAGGTTCACAGGCAGAGAAAGATTGTTGGCATGAATAACGGCACATGTACCGTAGCACATCTAGCCGATTCGATAAGGACAGGGTAAAGACACTTTATTTGACAGTGTCACTATGACATGGACATGACAGTGTCATAAACATAAATTTAACTGTCAATCATATGAACTTGAGTACACCCGAAAACTGTTAAAATGGTCCTTAAGTAACGACATTTCAACTCCAGTGGGTCTAAAACTTTGCTTTAGCCGAGCTCATTTCACATCATAAAAATGATGTCATTGACTTTTGTACCATTTGTGAACCAACATTTTAAATTTACTCCCTCACTTCATTCAAAACGTACATAAACTCAGCAAAAAAAGAAACGTCCTCTCACTGTCAACTGTGTTCATTTTCAGCAAACTTAACGTGTAAATATGTGTATGAACATAACTCGATTCAACAACTTAGACATAAACTGGACAAGTTCCACAGACATGTGACTAACAGAAATGGAAAAATGTGTCTCTGAACAAACGGAGGGGTCAAAATCAAAAGTAACAGTCAGTATCTGGTGTGGCCACCAGCTGCATTAAGTACTGCAGTGCATCTCCTCCTCATGGACTGCACCAGATTTGTCAGTTCTTGCTGTGAGATGTTACCCCACTCTCCCACCAAGGCACCTGCCAGTTCCCGGACATTTATGGGGGGAATGGCCCTAGCCCTCACCCTCCGATCCAACAGGTCCCAGACGTGCTCAATGGGATTGAGATCCGGGCTCTTCGCTGGCCATGGCAGAACACTGACATTCCTGTCTTGCAGGAAATCACGCACAGAATGAGCAGTATGGCTGGTGGCATTGTCATGCTGGAGGGTCATGTCAGGATGAGCATGCAGAGGAAGGGTACCACATGAGGGAGGATGTCTTCCCTGCAATGCACAGCGTTGAGATTGCCTGCATGACACCGCCCCAGACCATGACGGACCATCCAGCTTCAAATCGATCCTGCTCCAGAGTACAGGACTCGGTGTAACGCTCATTCCTTCGACGATAAATGCGAATCCGACCATCACCCCTGGTGACCACGACTCGTCAGTGAAGAGCACTTTTTGCCAGTTCTGTCTGGTCCAGCGACGGTGGGTTTGTGTCCATAGGCGACGTTGTTGCCTGTGATGTCTGGTGAGGACCTGCCTTACAACAGGCCCACAAGCCCTCAATCCAGCCTTTCTCAGCCTATTGCAGACAGTCTGAGCACTGATGGAGGGATTGTGCATTCCTGGTGTAACTCGGGCAGTTGTTGTTGCCATCCTGTACCTGTCCCGCAGTTGTGATGTTCGGATGTACCGATCCTGTGCAGGTGTTGTTACACATAGTCTGCCACTGCGAGGACGATCAGCTGTCCGTCCTGTCTACCTGTAGCGCTGTCTTAGGCATCTCACAGTACAGACATTGCAATTTATTGCCCTGGCCACATCTGCAGTCCTCATGCCTCCTTGCAGCATGCCTAAGGCACGTTCACACAGATGAGCAGGGACCCTGGGCATCTTTCTTTTGGTGTTTTTCAGAGTCAGTAGAAAGACCTCTTTAGTGTCCCCTAAGTTTTCATAACTGTGACCTTAATTGCCTACCGTCTGTAAGCTTTAAGAGTCTTAACGACCGTTCCACAAGTGCATGTTCATTGATTGTTTATGGTTCATTGAAAAAGCATGGGAAACAGTGTTTAAACCCTTTACAATGAAGATCCGTGAAGTTATTTGGATTTTTACGAATTATCTTTGAAAGACAGGGTCCTGAAAAAGGGACGTTTCTTTTTTTGCTGAGTTTATATTTACTCGGCAATGGCTCAGTTTACTGTGTTGATTCTGAATCATACTTATTGTTCTCACTCTGGAGTTGCAGAAGAATGATTGCCAGAGTGGGGAGCTGGTTTACGTGTTTGCTCTCCCTCGTATAGATGTGCTCAGAGCAGGATTGGCTGGATTTCTGCTTGAGCCCCATTTGTTGATGCATATATCCCATGCCATCTGATGTCAACAAGCTATTCAGACGATTTAATCCACTTGTGTGAATAGACGTAAGTCCTCCAAATCGCGATTGTCATTGGCACTGCTTAGAAAGAAAGCCACCAGACGGCCAGATGAGTTGGTTTAACAGTACAATGACACGGTCAACATTTCGAATCCTTGTGCGTCACAGGAGCACGACGTAAAATATATATTTAGGAAAACAAACATTTCTTAGATCTTCTCCTGAGTGCAATGACAAAGAGATTGTCCAAAATCCACTCTCCACCGGTAGGAAAGGTGTTACCGTTAAACCACCCAATTATTTTTTTTAAACCAATGGTAATGTCTCAGCCTTCATTTGCAAACCAGTTTCTCCTCCTAAAGCTGAACCTCATATGGCTGAACCCAGTGAGGAGGGGGGAATGTGGAAATGATAGGGCTGTCACGATTAGCTCTCTGACAAGCAGGACCATAGCCATTAACATCATGGAGGAGATGCTTTAATTATAAGAGTTGCTTTATGAAACGGAGCCTTTCCTCGCTGGAGAACTCAAACCGGTAATTATGGCAGATATCGGGTGTTATAAACACAGGGTGAAACAGGTAGGACATCTCTTGGATTCTCTCATATTTTAATGTTGTCTCAGTGTAGGCATTCTAACTAAGAGGTTCACATTATCATGATGTTGAGGAGTCAGCCGTAAGACTACAGCAAGGTGCTCCCAACTAGGCCCTCAATAACTAGTTGGTTCTCATCTAGTCTTGACGCAATTCCTTGCATCCTCTCCCCTCACCTCCTTCTCAACTGCATCCAAGGTCCCTCCACTCTGACCTTCTTCTCCAGGTTGCGTATAACCAAGCAAAGATGAATTGCGAAATAGGCTAGCCTTAGGGACCAGAGCAGTATTCAAAAAGCTTCCCAGAGTAGGAGCGCTGATCTAGGTTCAGGTCTTCGCTGTCCGTGTTGTCCTATTCATTGTGATCTACAAGATAAAATCTGATCCTAAATCAGCACTATGACTATGTGCTAGCTGGGGGTCAGCCACAATTCGAAGAGCCATTCAAGCAGCCTGTCGTAACAACAAGGCATACTGAGACATTGTATTTGAACCGTCAAAGCCCTAATCAATGCCCCTGGTTAGCACTGAAGACACACCACCTGGGCTCACACAAAACAAAAAGAACAACGGGAGCAAAGTGAGAGAGCCTCGCTTCATGTGATTCGCTCGCTTCCTACGCCAATTAAAATCTGCACGCTTGCGTGCATGCTCCGAAGCCAACGCTCCAAAGAGCCTAGAATGGCTTGTTTGTTTACTGCGACCTGTTACGTTCCCCAGTTTCTGTGTTGTATTTGAGTGTGTGTGTTTCAGGAGATAGATTCCTGAAAACTCCCCAAGCAGCTGACTGGTCGACCCCAGGCTAATTGATGATTGGAGAGCTGACCCCGCCCCCTCGTCAAGAAGCAGCTGACTCTAATCACCATTGCCACCTGAAGATATAAAAGCCAGTGTTCTGTTCAGAAAAGGAGGTTAGAGGGAGATTGAATGTTTTGGAGAAAAGGTTAGAGGGAGATTGAATGTTTTGGAGAAATCATTAGAAAGAGTTCTGTGTTTGTTGCTTTGTCAAAGCTTCTTTAGTGGCCTGAGTTAGTTTACTCAGTTTTGTTGTAAAGTTTTGTGAAATTGTTAATAATTATTCTGTTTCATTTGTTCCCAGGGGGGAAGGGGAAGGCACTTAGGGAGTGCTTAGGCAAGAGGCCCGAGGGCATACATATACCCGTAGTATATTCAATGTCTAGGCACACTAGGTAAGACCTGGGCGGACCACCCCCTGTATTTTGGTTAGGGCACCAGATGGTGGTAAGTAGTGGGTAGGCAGGTTAGATAGGAGAGGGTGAGCTTTGATATTTACTTTCTTTGCTTTGGTTCCGTCCAGCCCCTTTTCCCCATATTACCGTTTAAGGAAATAAATCCTAGTAAACTGTAAATTCTGCCTTTGTCGTCCTTTCTCGCACCTACGGTCCATACCTCTTTCGCTTCACGGAGAGTTGAGTTGCAGCAGGGAGTTGCGTTCCCTCTTTTTAGAGGCGTGCGTAACACGACCCCATTGACAAAAAGGGGCTTGATCGTAGCAAGCTCAGGGTCAGAGTCTTTTCTCAAATCTTCTTTCTCCCAGCAAAGAGTTTAGTCTTGCTTTCCCAAGGTATGGAGAGGGAACCTGGAAGGGACCGTGCCTAAACTGGAGGTAGTGGCCATCCTAATGGGACAACTCTGAGAGGACGTAGAGGAGGGACCAGAAGTAAAGACCAGAAACATGGCTCCACATAGAAACGAACACACACACATGCGCACGCACACCCACACCCAGACTCCCACAAACACCAATTGGTACACACATGCACACGCGCACACAAAATATTTGCTTTACATTCCCTTCAGAGCCTGAGGTTTTAGACCCAATATGACCGCTTCTCCGCCCCGCTTGACGTCAATGGGGGCAGAGGGGCCAGGCGATTACACAGTGTAAGCGGCGTAAACCAGGGATGATTGTTTACGCAGGTCATCACCGTTGTCGTTATTATCAAGGCATTACTTTATTAGATAATGGAAGGGTCTTGATCCTCCATGGATGTAATAGTGTAGTAAAATGACGCTGGTGATATGATCTTACAGATTAGATCATTCCCTGATTCCCTTGGTGTTTCTTTGGGGAGCATGGCTTTGGATTTCTCTAATCCATTCTTTTACATTTTAGTCATTTAGCAGACACTCTTATCCAGAGTGTCTTACTGGAGCAATTAGGGTTAAGTGCCTTGTTCAAGGGCATAGACATATTTTTCACCTAATCGGCTTGGGAATTTGAACCAGAGACCTTTTGGTTTCTGGCCCAATGCTCTCTTTTGGTCCATGGCCCATGGCCTCTTCTGGCCAACACAAGCTAAACACATGACTATGAAAACATGCGAATGACACGCAACTCAACCCAATCGCAACAGCTTTTTAAAAATGTTTTCCCCACCACATCATGAGTAACAAAAACAAAAGTGAGTCACTTGTGCCAAGCACAATGCTGCGTTACTCTGTCGACTTCAGAGGGGGTCTGCTGTGTTCGGTTGACAGCTGCTATAGCGTGGAGGGTTAGTGAGATGCTGGGCTGATGAAACACATGGAAGGGGACTCTATTAGTGTGGTGACTATGGTCAGATCAGTGAGGGGGAGGCTCAACAGTCGCCCTCTTTGTGCATCTGAGCACATGTATGAGTGTGTGTATTTGTGTGTGTGAGAGAGAGACGGAGAAAGCCTTGTGTGTCTATAAATATCTGCATTTCACCCCCCAATGCTCTGGCAAGGGTAGCTCTCAGCACGCCCCCCCCCCCCCCCCTTCTCTCTCCAGTCCACCCGCACTTAACCCTTTCAGGCCTGGTCCGCTCCCACACAAAAAGGCTATACCACAATGGTGAAGTTGTTATAGGTTAATCCTGAAGGAAGAAGAGGGGATGGTTTATAGCGCTAATGGTTGGTAGCCAATGGGGATGGATAATAAGGTACACTACATGACCATAAGAATGTGGACACTTACTCGTCGAACATTCATTCCAAAAGCATGGGCATTAATATGGAGTTGGTCCCCCCCTCGCTGCCAAAACAGCCTCCACTCTTCTGGGAAGGCTTTCCACTAGATGTTGGAACATTGCTGCGGGGACTTGCTTCCATTCAGACACAAGAGCATTAGTGATGTCGGGCACTGATGTTGGGCAATTAGGCCTGGCTCGCAGTCGGCGCTCCAATTCATCCCAAAGGTGTTTGATCGGGTTGAGGTCAGGACTCTGTGCAGGCCAGTCAAGTTCTTCCACACTAATCTCGATAAACCATTTCTGTATGGACCTCGCTTTGTGCACGGGGGCATTGTCATGCTGAAACAGGAAAGGGCCTTCCCCAAACTATTGCCACAAAGTTGGAACCACAGAATGTCATTGGATGCTGTAGCGTTAAGATTTCCTTTCACTAGAACTAAGGGGCTTTGCCCGAACCATGAAAAAAACTGACCCAGACCAGTATTCCTCCTCCACCAAAATGTACAGTTGGCATTATGCATTCGGGCAGGTAATGTTCTCCTGGCATCCGCCAAACCCAGATTCGTCCATCGGACTGCCAGATGGTGAAGTGTAATTCATCACCCCAGAGAATGCGTTTCCACTGCTCCAGAGTCCAATGGCGGCGAGCTTTACACCACTCCAGCCGACGCTCGGCATACCACGTGGTGATCTTAGGCTTGTGTGCCTCTGCTCAGCCATCGAAACCCATTTCATGAAGCTCCCGACGAAGAGTTCTTGTGCTGACGTTGCTTCCAGAGGCAGTTTGGAACTCGGTAGTGGGTTCTACAACTGAGGACAGATTATTTTTACACACTACGCGCTTCAGCACTCAGACGGTGCCACGTTGAAAGTCACTGACTTCTTCAGTAAGGCCATTCTACTGCCAATGTTCGTCTATGGCGATTGCATGGCTTTGTGCTCGATTTTATACACCTGTTACCAACGCATGAGAGGTTAACACATGCCAGTTCTAAACATAGCTTAATTTGACCCCCCAAAAAACTGTGATTCCTGTGCTTTTAAAGCTCATGAGAGTTTGGAATATGTCAACATGTGCATGTTAAAGTGATTGGGAGAAAGAGAGACTGAAAGACAGAGAGCAATGAACTCAAAGAACTCAATTTCTCCTTCAGTCGTTCATTCATCAACCCGCTGCTTGAGAACCCTATGCTGTCCCCAGAGCGTTGGCACGACGTTAGCGGACCGGCAGTCTCCCCAAAGCGACATTTCTCATTAGCCGGCGCTACCCCCGCTAGCTCATTAATCTGGCTAGCGGCTAATGGGCTGCAGCAGCATCGCAGGCGAAATGAGAGAGTGGGCGGATGACAAATCTCCCCTCCACTCGCCCGGCACAACATACAGGTTGTTGCCTCTCACACAACCTGGGACGTGTTCAGTGGGGCGCACATCGTACTAAAATGCAATTGAAAAAATTCTGCTTTGATAAGTTACGGTAGTACCTGCCCGTTTTACATTGTCAAAACACTTTATGTAGTTGTTCTTATCTCAGAAGTGCCTGAGACAAGCTTATTCTCAAAATGTCACAAAATGCCAAATCACAGTGAGATGGCTATCTCAATGGGTTTATGAGTGACATATGGGAGGGGTCATGGTAGGGTTGTTCTCTGACTAGGCGGGACTTTAAGCTAGCGGCCAACCATCAAAAACGGCGTAAGTTTTTGAGATGCTCCTACGGAAGTTATAACAAAGCACAACCATGTTTTTCCATATCTCTACGGTCTCCCATATATGAAAGGGATGGTTGTGTAAAACTATTTAACTACAAAAGTGGTTGAATTGATATATATTGCAAGCTCTGATATTGCTCAAATGTGGAATACAACTAGTCAGTTGTCTGCCCTACATACACAAACAAACGTTAGGCTCTCTTAATGCATCTTAGAAATACAGACCTGTAAACAGATACAATAGGAGGAAATATCAATATTTATGATAAGCTTGACTTTTTGGTAGCTGTTCAATAAACAACTTTATAAGTTGTTTATGCTGCAGTAGTTTATGTGTCGGGGGGCTAGGGTCAGTTGGTTATACCTGGAGTACTTCTCCTGTCTTATCCAGTGTCCTGTGTGAATTTAAGTATGCTCTCTCTAATTCTCTCGTTCTCTCTTTCTCTCTGAGAACCTGAGCCCTAGGACCATACGTCAGGACTACCGGGCATGCTGACACCTTGCTGTCCCCAGTCCGCCTGGCCTTGCTGCTATTCCAGTTTCAACTGTTCTGCCTGCGGTTACGAAACCCCTACCTGTCCCAGACCTGCTGTTTTCAACTCTTAATGATCGGCTATGAAAAGCCAACTGAGATTTATTCCTGATTATTATTTGACCATGCTTGTCATTTATGAACATTTTGAAAATCTTGGCTCTCTCTAATTTTCTCCTTCTCTCTTTCTTTCTCTCGGAGGACCTGGGCCCTAGGACCATGCGTCGGGACTGCCGCCCGTGGTGACTCCTTGCTGTCCCCAGTCCGCCTGGCCTTGCTGCTATTCCAGTTTCAACTGTTCTGCCTGCGGTTACGAAACCCCTACCTGTCCCAGACCTGCTGTTTTCAACTCTTAATGATCGGCTATGAAAAGCCAACTGAGATTTATTCCTGATTATTATTTGACCATGCTTGTCATTTATGAACATTTTGAAAATCTTGGCTCTCTCTAATTTTCTCCTTCTCTCTTTCTTTCTCTCGGAGGACCTGAGCCCTAGGACCATACGTCGGGACTACCGGCCGTGGTGACTCCTTGCTGTCCCCAGTCCGCCTGGCCTTGCTGCTATTCCAGTTTCAACTGTTCTGCCTGCGGTTATGGAACCCCTACCTGTCCCAGACCTGCTGTTTTCAACTCTTAATGATCGGCTATGAAAAGCCAACAGATTTATTCCTGATTATTATTTGACCATGCTTGTCATTTATGAACATTTTGAAAATCTTGGCTCTCTCTAATTTTCTCCTTCTCTCTTTCTTTCTCTCGGAGGACCTGGGCCCTAGGACCATGCGTCGGGACTGCCGCCCGTGGTGACTCCTTGCTGTCCCCAGTCCGCCTGGCCTTGCTGCTATTCCAGTTTCAGCTGTTCTGCCTGCGGTTATGGAACCGCCACCTGTCCCAGACCTGTTGTTTTTCAACTCTTAATGATCAGCTATGAAAAGCCAACTGAAAATTATTCATGATTATTATTTGACCATGCTTGTCACTTATGAACATTTTTGAACATCTTGGCATAGTTCTGTTATAATCTCCACCCGGCACAGCCAGAAGAGGACTGGCCACCCCTCATAGCCTGGTTCCTCTCTAGGTTTCTTCCTAGGTTTTGGCCTTTCTAGGGAGTTTTTCCTAGCCACCGTGCTTCTACACCTGCATTACTAGCTGTTTGGGGTTTTAGGCTGGGTTTCTGTACAGCACTTCGAGATATTAGCTGATGTACGAAGGGCTATATAAAATAAAATTGATTGATTGATTGAACTTTATAAGTCAAATTTGCTCTCATTCAGTGCTGTATGGTCCTGCCTGACAAAAACGCATAATTACACGTTTTTTTTATGTTGTGGCTATTGTAATCGTCTAAGGCAAGAGCACTCAAACACTGAAAACTGTCATTTTTTCTAGTCCGCTGGCTCACTGCATTTGTGTTGCACATTGGGATGATCCGGTGCACTCTTATCCTGATCAGGTTGAGCTGGCAAATTGATTCTTCCAGACAATCATATCCACAATCCTGGCAGTCTGCCCTGGAGTTGCCTTATATGTTGACTTTAAATCAAATCCAATGTTATTAGTCACACGCGCCGAATACAATAGTTGTAGACCTTACAGTGAAATGCTTACTTACGAGCCCCTAACCGACAGTGCAGTTTCAAAAAATACGGAAAAGAATAAGAGATAAAAGTAACAAGTAATTATGAGGAGCAGTAAAAAATAAAAATATATACATCAGGGTGCCGTTACAGAGTCAACGTGCGGGGGCACCGGTTCGTTGAGGTAGTATGAACATGTAGGTAGAGTTAATGTAAATGACTATGCATAGATGACAACAGAGAGTGGCGGTGGTGTGGAGAAGGGGGGGGGGGGGTCAATGTGAATAGTCTGGGTAGCCATTTGACTAGATGTTCAGGAGTCTTATGGCTTGGGGGTAGAAGCTGTTTAGAAGCCTCTTGGACCTAGACTTAGCGCTCCGGTACCGCTTGCCGTGTGGTAGCAGGGTGGCTGGAGTCTGACAATTTTCAGGGCCTTCCTCTGACACCGCCTGGTATAGAGATCCTGGATGGCAGGAAGAAAATAATATAGATGAAAACTCTCTTGGTAGGTAATGTGGTCTGCAGCTTATCATGAGAAACTCTACCTCAGGCGAGCAATGGCTCCAGACTTCCTTAGATATTGTGCACCAGCTGTCGTTTACAAAAATACATAGACCGCCGCCCCTTGTCTTACCAGACGCCGCTGTTCTATCCTACCGGTACATCGTATAACCAGCCAGCTGTATGTTGATATCGTCGTTGTTCAGCCACGACTCCGTGAAGCATAAGATGTTACAGTTTTTAATGTCCCGTTGGTAGTTTCATCTTCCCAATAACTTGCCCATTTTATTGTCCAAAGATTGCATGTTTGTGAGCAGAATTGAGGGGAGTGGGGGTTTATTCGTTCACCTCCTACTCCTCAGAAGGCAGCCCGCCCTCCGGCCTCTCTTTCTCCGCCTCCTCTTCACGCAGATCACTGGGGTCGGGGCCTGTTCCCGAGGGAGCCGTATATCCTCCGCCTCAGGCTCGTCAGAGTCGTGAAAGAAGAAAAAGGATTCTGCTAGTCCCTGGTGAGTAATCGCAGTCCTGATGTTTAGAAGTTATTTTCGGTCATAAGAGATGGTAGCGGTGTACAAAAATAAGTTACAAACAACGCAGATTAACAAACAAAAAAACACAATCTGTTGGGGGCAGGTAAAACGTCTGCCTTCTGCTCCGGCGCCATCTTGCATCATGACTTGGTGACATTATGGGGTATGAGGAGGATGCAACCATGACAAGCTCATAAGGCAGGTGTTCACTACAATGAACCAACACAACCTGACATTCATTGACAAGAAATGCCATCAACATTGGCCTTCACATCATAGAAAGTGGACCTCTCCAATGTCAATGCCATCCTGAATCTCCCAGAGCTGTCCTGGATAGACCCGCTCAAACATCAGTTCTCCCCTCAGGCAGTTACTACAGACAGAGACATCATAGAACTGGGCTGCCACATGTCAGGAGGCCATTCAACAGCCAAAATGCCATCTGGAAATTGCCATACCTATTTTGCTACCAACCATAGCTGGCCAGCACATGTGACACCTGAACTGGACTCGTATATGAAGAATGAGCTCTCATGCTGGGGTGATTCATGCATGGGTCTTGGAAACTGTGCAGTAATCCCAACATCCCATCAAGGACATATGCCATTTATGTCAAACAAGAGGCACCTTACGATGGTAAAACCTGCTGTATGTGATTATTTATGGTGGTTGGGGATTGACTGTGAGAGTGGTCTTTGTGCACAGTGATTGATCAGCTCAGCCTCCTCTGCAACCCTTTAACCGTCCATCAAAGCCCAGGGATCATCTTCAAATGTATGTGTGCGGAGCTGTGCTATGTCCCTCACAACCAATGCTTCTTAGTCATAGCCTATGACCTAGCTACACTCTAACCTCTCCAAGTAAGCTGAGGTCAGCCCTCATAGGTTCTATCACTTTCCACATCTACTGCTGGGCGTGGCCCAGTCTGTAATTAATGCCAACCGCCCACAGTTCATATCTGCCAAATTACCATCCTACCCGACTTCCAAAGGAATATCAAAAAATATGTTGGATGTGACCTGCTCGATTTTTTGCCATATTCAACATAAAAAACTCCACACACAGGCCAATTGGGCCTCTAAAGGCAAGTCTGTGTGGGACAGCACTTTCACAGATTTTCCGTCACAATCAGACAACCAAACATTTCACTACTGGAGTATTCCCAGCATCATTTAGGCTGGGATAACATGCAGTTAATCAATGGGTCTCATTGGCATGCAAGCTGCATCTGCTCACTGCCTATAAAGAACTGTAGAAATTGAAACTGATCACCCCACAGCCTAAAAACCCCCACCAGTCATACAGGAAGGATACTGTGTAAGCTGGTCAGGCCCCAGAACTACAACCACCACTAGTAAGTTAGCCACTGATAGCGGTCATCACCGTTAACTCGGACATCAGCCAGCCTCAGCCCGGTCAATTCCTGCCAGTCTGCACAGTACGATATCAACCCAGAGCATATCGGAATGTATTTCTCTACCTCATCTCTGGATTCTTACCACAAGATCTGAAACTTTACAACGGATCATCGCAGCTAGCTAGCTGCTATCCGAGTGGCTACTCCTGGCTAATGTCTCTGTCCCGAAGCAAGCACCAGATAGCCAGGAGCTAGCCTCGAGCTAGGCCCATCTCCCGGCTAGCTGAAGAGGTCTATCAGCCAATTCTTGGGCTACAATACCTATTTTTCCTATTGGCCTGGACCCTTTTACTGCCGACACGGAGCACCGTCGATCCATCACGACTGGTCTGCCGACGTAACCGTCCGAGAAGGTTTCAACAGGCTCTTCTGTTGCGATGTCCCGAGAAGGCCCATCTACTAGTCTGCTAGCCCCGGCCTGCCAGCTGTCTGAATCGCCATGTCTCCAGCTCGCCTAGCTACTCACTGGACCCTATGATCACTAGGCTACACATGCTTCTCCCTAATGTCAATATGCCTTGTCTATTTTTGTTTTGGTTAGTGATCATTGTCTTGTTCCACCCCGCACACATGCAGTGACCTCACCTGGCTTAAATGGTGCCTCTAGAGACAAAACCTCTCTCATCGTCACCCAATGCCTAGGTTTACCTCCACTGTATTCACATCCTACCATACCCTTGTCTGTACATTATGCCTTGAATCTATTCTTCCACGCCCAGAAATCTGCTCCTTTTACTCTCTGTTCCGAACGCACTAGACAACCAGTTCTTATAGCCTTTAGCCGTACCCTTAACCTACTCCTCCTCTGTTCCTCTGATGATGTAGAGGTTAACCCAGGCCCTGCAGCACCTAGCTCCAATCCCATTCCCCAGGTGCTCTCATTTGTTGACTTCTGTAACCGTAAAAGCCTTGGATTCATGCATGTTAACATTAGAAGCCTCCTCCCTAAGTTTGTTTTATCCATTGTTTTAGCACACTCCGCCAACCCGAATGTCCTAGCTGTGTCTGAATCCTGGCCTTGGAAGACCACCAAAAATCCTGAAATTTCCATCCCTATCTATAACATTATCCGTCAAGATATAACTGCCAAAGGGGGCGGAGTTGCAATTTACTGCAGCGACAGCTTGCAGAGTTCAATCATACTATCCAGGTCTATTCCCAAACAATTAGAGCTTCTACTTTTAAAAATCCACCTTTCCAGAAACAAGTCTCTCACCGTTGCCGCTTGTTATAGACCCCCTTCAGCCCCCCAGCTGTGCCCTGGACACCATATGTGAATTGATTGCACCCATCTATCTTCAGAGTTAATACTGTTAGGTGACCTAAACTGGGACATGCTTAACACCCCAGCCGTCCTACAATCTAAGCTAGATGCCCTCAATCTCACACAAAACATCAAGGAACCTACCAGGTACAACCCTAAATCCGTAAACATGGGCACCATCATAGATATCATCCTGACCAAATTGCCCTCTAAATACACCTCTGCTGTCTTCAACCAGGAACTCAGCGATCATTGCCTGCGTGAGTAATGGGTCCACGGTCAAACGACCACCCCTCATCACTGTCAAACGCTCCCTAAAACACTCAGCGAGCAGGCCTTTCTAATCGACCTGGCCCGGGTATCCTGGAAGGATATTGACCTCATCCTGTCAGTAGAGGATGCCTGGTTGCTCTTTAAAAGTGCTTTCCTCGCCATCTTAAATAAGCATGCCCCTTTCAAAAAATGTAGAACTAAGAACAGATATAGCCCTTGGTTCACCACCAGACTTGTCTGCCCTTGACCAGCACAAAAACATCCTGTGGCGTTCTGTATTAGCATCAAATAGCCCCCGCGATATGCAACTTTTCCGGGAAGACAGGAACCAATATACTCAGTCAGTTAGGAAAGCAAAGGCTAGCTTTTTCAAACTGAAATTTGCATCCTGTAGCACTAATTCCAAAAAGTTTTGGGACACTGTAAAGTCCATGGAGAATAAGAGCACCTCCTCCCAGCTGTCCACTGCACTGAGGATAGGAAACAGTGTCACAACCGATAAATCTACGATAATCGATCATTTCAATAAGCATTTTTCTACAGCTGGCCATGCTTTCCACCTGGCTACCCCTGTCCCGGACAACATCTCAGCACCCCCTGCAGAAACTTGCCAAAGCCCCCCCCCCCCACTTCTCTTCACCCAAATCCAGACAGCTGATGTTCTGAAAGAGCTGAAAAATCTGGATCCCTATAAATCAGCTGGGCTAGACAATCTGGACCATCTCTTTCTAAAAGTATCCGGCGAAATTGTTGCAACCCCTATTACTAGCCTATTCAACCTCTCTTTCGTATCGTCTGAGATCCCCAAAGATTGGCAAGCTGCCGCTTTCACCCCCCTTTTCAAAGGTGGAGACACTCTAGACCCAAACTGTTATAGACCTATATCCATCCTGCCCTGCCTTTCAAAAATCTTCGAAAGCCTAGTTAAACAGATCACAGACCATTTAGAATCCCACCGTACCTTCTCCACTATGCAATCTGGTTTCCGAGCTGGTCATGGGTGCACCTCAGCCACGTTCAAGGTCCTAAACAATATCATAACCGCCATCGATAAAAGACAGTACTGTGCAGCCGTCTTCATCAACCTGGCCAAGGCTTTCGACTCTGTCAATCACGGCATCCTTATCGGCAGACTCAATAGCCTTGGTTTCTCAAATGACTGCCTCGCCTGGTTTCTCTATCTCAGGTGTGTGTGCAAGAGCAAACCATTCCCAACACCCCTACCAATTTGCACCAGTGGTTGAAGTTCCTGCACTTGTAAAAACAAATATTAAAAAATGATGTTTTCTTTTTTTTAAAGTCCCTGAATGACCGTGGGGAAACACACACTAATAAAATAGCAATTCAGCAGTACTCATCAACATTACAACTCCTGAATGCTTGCAGAAGCTCTGTTCAATACTGACAGTCCAGAAGGCAAAACGTAGCATCTGACGTCTTCATGACGTCCTCTTCTGGTTGTAAAGTCGTTTTCTGGTTGAGAAGATTTCAGAAGACGTCATAATGACATCAATGTAACAATTGTTGCCTGCTGGGAAACACGGCAACAAGTGGGAAGGCAGCTCTGGAAACAGGTAGCCTTGGGGATGGTAGTTGAGCAATGAGCAATATTACTGACGTCAGAGGTGGCCTGCTTGTAGCCTATTTGTTTGGATAATGCCCATCCCAGATTAAAATACATCACAATCCACGGGAGAGATGGAGATAATCTGGTAAAGAGCAACAATGACCGAGGCAGAAACCTTAGTCTGAAGGGCTAGAGTACTGCTTGGTTCCTTTCTCCCTCTTTGGCCAATCCACTCAAATACGGAGTAATGGATTGATAGATTAGCATCTCTTTCTAGGCTACAAACTTCTTTACTGCATAACTGGTAGACTACATAGAAAGAGACGATTCCACGCCAGCATGGAAGGAACATATTTTTGTTTTGGCAATTCTCACAAAGAAACTTCATTAGGAGGAAGGATGTTTGATATTCTTTTTAAATGTGTGTGTGTGTGTGTGTATATATATATATATATATATATATATATATATATATACAGTTGAATTTGGAAGTTTACATACACTTAGAGTCATTAAAACTCATTTTTCAACCACTCCGCAAATTTCTTGTTAACAAACTATAGTTTTGGAAATTCGGGTTAGGACATCTACTTTGTGCATGACACAAGTCATTTTTCCAAAAATTGTTTACAGACAGATTATTTCACTGTATCACATTTCCAGTGGGTCAGAAGTTTAAATACACTAAGTTGACTGTGCCTTTAAACAGCTTGGAAAAATCCAGAAAATGATGTCATGGCTTTAGAAGCTTCTGATAGGCTAATTAACATAATTTGAGTCAATTGGAGGTGTACCTGTGGATGTATTTCAAGGCCTACCTTCAAACTCAGTGCCTCTTTAATTGACATCATAGGAATTTCAAAAGAAATCAGCCCCAAAAAATTGTAGACCTCCACAAGTCTGGTTCATCCTGAGAGGCAATTTCCAAACGTCTGAAGGTACCACGTTCATCTGTACAAACAATAGTACGCAAGTATAAACACCATGGGACCACGCAGCCGTTATACCACTCAGGAAGAAGACGCATTCTGTCTCCTAGAGATGAACGTACTTTGGTCCGAAAGGTGCAAATCAATCCCAGAACAACAGCAAAGGACCTTGTGAAGATGCTGGAGGAAACAGGTACAAAGGTATCTATATCCACAGTAAAAGGAGTCCTATATTGACATAACCTGAAAGGCCGCTCAGCAAGGAAGAAGCCACTGCTCCAAAACCGCCATAAATAAGCCAGACTACGGTTTGCAACTGCACATGGGGACGAAGATCGTAGTTTTGGAGAAATGTCCTCTGGCCTGATGAAACAAAAATAGAACTGTTTGGCCATAATGACCATCGTTATGTTTGGAGGAAAAAGGGGGATGCTTGCGAGCCGAAGAACACCATCCCAAACGTGAAGCACGGAGGTGGCAGCATCATGTTGTGGGGGTGCTTTGCTGCAGGAGGGCCTGGTGCACTTCACAAAATAGATGGCATCATGAGGCGGGAAAATGATGTGGATATATTGAAGCAACATCTCAAGACATCAGTCAGGAAGTTAAAGCTTGGTCGCAAATGGGTCTTCCAAATGGACAATGACCCCAAGCATACTTCCAAAGTTGTGGCAAAATGGCTTAAGGACAACAAAGTCAAGGTATTGGAGTGGCCATCACAAAGCCCTGACCTCAATCCCATAGAAAATTTGTGGGCAGAACTGAAAAAGCATGTGCGAACAAGGTAGCCTACAAACCTGACCCAGTTACACCAGCTCTGTCAGGAGGAATGGGCCAAAATTCAGCCAACTTATTGTGGGACGCGTGTGGAAGGTTTGACCCAAGTTAAACAATTTAAAGGCAATGCTACCAAATACTAATTGAGTGTATGTAAACGTCTGACCCACTGAAAATGTGATGAAATAAATAAAAGCTGAAATTAATCACTCTACACTATAATTTTGAAATTTCACATTCTTAAAATAAAGTGGTGATCCTAACTGACGTAAAAGAGGGAATTTTACTAGGATTAAATGTCAGGAATTGTGAAAAACTGAGTTTAAATGTATTTGGCTATGGTGTATGTAAACTTCCGACTTCAACATTGTGTATATATATATTAAATATATATAACACTCAGCAAAAAAAGAAACGTCCCTTTTTCAGGACCCTGTCTTTCAAAGATAATTCGTAATAATCCAAATAACTTCACAGATCTTCATTGTAAAGGGTTTAAACACCGTTTCATACTTGTTCAATGAACCATAAACAATTGATGAACATGCACCTGTGGAACGGTCGTTAAGGCACTAACAGCTTACAGACGGTAGGCAATTATGGTCACAGTTATGAAAACTTAGGACACCAAAGAGGCCTTTCTACTGACTCTGAAAAACACCAAAAGAAAGACGCCCAGGGTTCCTGCTCATCTGCGTGAACGTGCCTTAGGTATGCTGCAAGGAGGCATGAGAACTACAGATGTGGCCAGGGTAATAAATTGCAATGTCCGCAAACGCCTAAGACAGCGCTACAGGGAGACAGGACGGACAGCTGATCATTCTCTCAATGGCCACATGTAACAACACCTGCACAGGATCGGTACATCCAAACATCAGACCTGCGGGACAGATACAGGATGGAAACAACAACTGCCCGAGTTACATCAGGAACGCACAATCCCTCCATCAGTGCTCAATAGCCTGAGAGAGGCTGGACTGAGGGCTTGTGGGCCTGTTTTAAGGCAGGTCATCACCAGACATCACCGTCGCTGGACCAGACAGGACTGGCAAAAAGTGCTCTTCGCGGTTTTGTCTCACCAGGGGTGATAGTCGGACTCGCGTTTATCGTCGAAGGAATGAGCGTGACCCCGAGGCTTGTATTCTGGAGCGGGATCCATTTGGAGGTGGAGGGTCCGTTATTGTCTGGGGCAGTGTGTCACAGCATCATCGGACTGAGCTTGTTGTCATTGCAGGCAATCTCAACGCTGTGCGTTACAGGGAAGACATCCTCCTCCCGCATGTGGTACCCTTCCTGCAGGCTCATCCTGACATGACCCTCCAGCATAACAATGCCACCAGCCATACTGTACGTTCCGTGCGTGATTTCCTGCAAGACAGGAATGTCAGTGTTCTGCCATGGCCAGCGAAGAGCCCGAATCTCAATCCCATTGAGCACGTCTGGGACCTGCTGGATCGGAGGGCTAGGACCATTCCCCCCAGAAATGTCTGGGAACTTGCAGGTGCCTTGGTGGAAGAGTGAGGTAACATCTCAAGAACTGGCAAATCTGTTGCAGTCCATGAGGAGGAGATGCACCGCAGTACTTAATGCAGCTGGTGGCCACACCAGATACTGACTGTTACTTTTGATTTTGACCCCCCCTTTGTTCAGGGACACATTATTCCATTTATGTTAGTCACATGTCTGTGGATCTTGTTCCATTTATGTCTCAGTTGTTGAATCTTGTTATGTTCATACAAATATTTACACATGTTAGGTTTGCTGAAAATAAACGCAGTTGACAGTGAGAGGATGTTTCTTTGTTTTGTTGAGTTTATATATATACACACACACACACACACACACACACACACACACACACACACACACACACACACACACACACACACACACACTATACAGTACCAGTCAAAAGTTTGGACACACCTACTCATTCAAGGGATTTTGTTACTTTTTTTAAAACAATTTTCTACATTGTAGAATAATAGTGAAGACATAAAAACTATGAAATAACACATATGAAATCATGTAGTTTCCAAAAGAGTGTTCAAAATATATTTTATATTCTTCAAAGTAGCCACCCTTTGCCTTGATGAAGGCCTGATTCACGTAGTCTCCTCTGAACAGTTGATGTTGAGATGTGTCTGTTACTTGAACTCTGTGAAACATTTATTTGGGCTGGTAATTCCAATGAACTTATCCTCTGCAGCAGAGGTAACTCTGGGTCTTCCGTTCCTGTGGCGGTCCTCATGAGAGCCGGTTCCATCATAGTTTGATGGCTTTTGTGACTGCACTTGAAGAAACTTGAAGAGTTCTTGAAATGTTCAGTTTTGACTGACCTTCATGTCTTAAAGTAATGATAGACTGTCATTTCTCTATGCTTATTTGAGCTGTTCTTGCCATAATATGAACGTTGTCTTTGACCAAATAGGGCTATCTTCTTTATTTGTATTATTTTTTTTATTTCACCTTTATTTAACCAGGTAAGCCACTTGAGAAAAAGTTCTCATTTACAACTGCGACCTGGCCAAGATAAAGCAAAGCAGTGCGACACAAACAGCAACACAGAGTATACCATCCCAACCTAGTTACACCACAACTGATTGGCTCAAATGCATTAAGGACGAAAGACATTCCACGAATGAACTTTTATCAAGGCACACCTGTTCATTGAAATGCATTCCAGGTGACTACCTCATGAAGCTGGTTGAGAGAATGCCAAGAGTGTGCAAAGCTGTCATTAAGGCAAAAGGTGGCTACTTGGAAGAATCTCAAATATAAAATTAATTTTGATTTGTGTAACACTTTTTTGATTACTACATGATTCCATATGTGTTATTTCATAGTTTTGATGTCTTCACTATTATTTTACAATGTAGATAATAGTAAAAATAAAGAAAAACCCTGGAATGAGTAGGTGTGTCGAAACTTTTGACTAGTACTGTATATATAAAAGCAAGTGAACACCACTTGAAATTAGTGGATTCGGTTATTTCAGCCACACCCGTTGCTGACAGGTACATAAAATCGAGCACACAGCCATGCAATCTCCATAGACAACCATTGGCAGTAAAATGGCCTTACTGAAGAGCTCAGTGACTTTTAAAATGGCACCTTCATAGGATGCCACCTTTCAAACAAGTAAGTTAGTCAAATTTCTGCCCTGCTAGAGCTACCCCGGTCAACTGTAAGCACTGTTATTGTGAAGTGGAAACGTATAGGAGCAACAACGGCTCAGCCGCGAAGTGGTAGACCACACAAGCTCACAGAACGGGACCGCCGAGTGCTGAAGCGTGTAAAAAAAATTATCTGTCCTTGGTTGCAACACTCACTATCGAGTTCCAAACCTCCTCTGGAAGCAACACAAGAACTGTTTGTCAGGAGCTTCATGAAATGGGTTTCCATGGCCAAGCAGCCGCACGCACACAAGCCTAAGATCACCATGCGCAATGCCAAGCGTCGACTGGAATGGTGTACAGCTAGCCGCCATTGAACTCTGGAGCAGTGGAAACGGGTTCTCTGGAGTGATTAATTATGCTTCACCATCTGGCAGTCCGACGGATGAATCTGGGTTTGGCAGATGCCAGGAGAGCGCTACCTGCCCCAATGCATAGTGCCAATTGTAAAGTTTAGTAGAGGAGGAATGATGGTCTGGGGTGTTTTTTCATGGTTCGGACTAGGCCCCTTAGTTCCAGTGAAGGGAAATATTAACACTACAGCATACAATGACATTCCAGATGATTCCGTGCTTCAAACTTTGTGGCAACAGTTTGGGAAAGGCCCTTTTTCAGCATGACAATGCCCCGTGTACAAAGCGAGGTCCATACCGAAATGGTTCGGTGTGGAAGAACTTGACTGGCCTGCACAGAGCCCTGACCTCAACCTCATCGAACAATTTTGAGGATTAATTGGAACGCCGACTGCAAGCCAGGCCTAATCGGCCAACATCAGTGTCCGACCTCACTAATGTTCTTGTGGCTGAATGGAAGCAAGTCCCCGCAGCAATGTTCCAACATCTAGTGGAAAGCTTTCCCAGAAGAGTGTAGGCTGTTATAGAAGCAAAGGGGGTACCAACTCCATATTAATGCCCATGCTTTTGGAATGAGATGTTCGATGAGCAGGTGTCCACATACTTTTGGTCATGTAGTGTATAATTATTGAATCACAAAGCATAACACTGTACTGTACCTAATATTATAGCTGGATGCATTGTCTGTGGTGATCATGAGGCAAAATCTCTGCCTACCACCTAGCTAGCTAGCATTATCATCAACAAACAATAGCTACATACTGTCATGTCAACAATCTGCACATCTAGATTTAGCGTAGCTAGCAAACTTTAGTTGAAACAAAGCATTAGGGCATCTCGTGAGGTTCATGGATTTTAGAAGATGTCGATACCTAGAGTATACTCCTTATTAGGTACAAAACAATCCTAATACAAGCTGCAAGCCAGCTAGCTAACGTATACTTATAGCTACATTGTCAAACACACAAAGGTTAGCAGCTAACATTAGACAGCAAGTAGCTAGCCGGCTAACTTGATTATAAAGGCAACAATGTCAACACTGACCTGAACAGGAGAACTTTGGCCATATATTTGTGACTTTGATACTTGTCAGTGTCTGTTGTGAATGAGTCTGGCAGCAGGTGTAGCAGCTAGAGAGGCTTCCTCTCACTCCACTGGCTCCCAGAGCAAAGCACAATGATTGTTCAAGTGGGTGGGATTTAGCGCAAAGACACAAAATGTATCTCTCACAATACAAGCTGTGCATTCTGTTGAGAAAAGCAACTGCGGATCGGGGCTTTAAAGGGATACCTCAAGATTCTGGCAATGTTGCCCTTTATTTACTTCCCCAGAGTTAGATGAACTCGTGGATTCCATTTTTATGTCTATGTGTCCAGTATGAAGGCAGGTAGACGTAGTTTCACAGACTAACGCTAACTAGCTTTAGTGCAATGACTGGAAGTCTATGGGTACGTGCTAGCATCCTGGTAACGGCTCCACGCCGGTGGTGAAGTTCCTCATAAACTTCATTCACCATGGAGTGGAGTTTTAGTCCATTATGATTAAGACTGAAATTCCCAGGAAGGACATTCTCTCATTCTTGATTGAAACTTTTGACATTCATTTCACTGGAAAATAGAGATGTTTCCCTTGGAGAGGGCTGTTAGAATGGCCCCTTTGCCTAGCATAACCCTGTCTGGACTGAGATGACACAGGGCACTGACAGAGTTATCCAGAAGAGAGGCAAGAGAACAGACCGATTACTATAGAGAGCACTAGAGGACAGCTCCGAGAAATAAAACAGACCCGGCAAATTCAACCCATATTAAACGGTGTGTGTGTGTGTGTGTGTGTGTGTGTGTGTGTGTGTGTGTGTATGCAACGCAGCCAACACTACTCCACAGAGCCTTTTAAAAGTGTCAGACATAGCTACGTGTTTCCTCCCATGAAAGTGGGATAAACTGAATTCCAAATTCTCAGCAGAAGGGTGAGACGGAGAGAAGAAAGAGAGACGAAAACGCTGCTGCATTCATCTTAAAAGAGACCGCGTTCTCCTGAAAGTATTCCTGTCTTCTCCGTATTGCTGAGGTGGGGAGAGAAATCCCATCAGAGGGGGAATGTCAAGAGCTGGGAGGGAAGGTAGAAGTGACTGCGATAGAATGAATAAAGAAGACTCGGATAGTCATTGGGATAGAGAATGTGACAGAGACTTTGAGAATTCTGGTTCACACTCTGGTTCAGTGGGTCAGAGAAAGAGCACATTAGCAGACAGGCCAAACCACAGGTCACTACTTCGGCCTACTGGGAAGTACCAGAGCACTGGCCTTAGGTCTTCCCACACTGTATGTTGGATTCAGTCTTTTACCATTATCACATGTCACACTGTGCAATGTTACCAAATTAAAATCTTCATAACAACCTTGCAAGGCTACGTCAACTGACATAGGCTACGTCAACTGACATAGGCTACGTCAACTGCAGCGGTGTATTTGCTCTGCGCATGTGCCAGCACCAGCAGCGCAAGCCTCCCTCTATGCTTATGCCCGAGTGAAGTGATTTTGGGGAAACTGAAAGCATGTATCTTAGAAATACACAGAGTACAAAACATTAGGAACACATGCTCTTTCCATGACATACTGTAGACTGACCAGGTGAATCCAGGTGAAAGCTAGGATCCCTTATTGATGTCACATGTTAAATCCACTTCAAATCAGGGAAGATTAAGGGGAGGAGACAGGTTAAAGAAGGATTTTTAAGCCTTGAGAAAATTGAGACATGGATTGTGTATGTGTGCCATTCAGAGGGGCAAGACAAAATATTTAAGTACCTTTGAACAGGGTATGGTAGTAGGTGCCAGGCACACCGGTTTGAGTGTGTTAAGGATTGCAATGCTGCTGAATAGTTTCCTGTGTATCAACAATGGTCCATCACCCAAAGGACATCCAGCCAACTTGACACATCTATGAGAAGCATTGGAGTCAACATAGGCCAGAATCCCTGTGGAATGCTATCGACACCTTGCAGAGTGCCCCAACGAATTGAGGCTGTTCTGAGGGCAAAAGGGTATGCAACTCAATATTAGGAAGGTGTTCCTAATGCTTTGTATACAGTGTAGTTTTCACATAAACTTTATATATCAGAACTCGGAATCAAATAGGGTTCCCAAAAATAACATGGTCGCTGTGGTAGAAAATGTATTTTGATTGGAGATTCTGTGCATTTATCAAAAGCAGGTAGCCTGATTTCAGATGTGTCATGTAAACAAGATTATTAAGGAAATCGTTCTTCTTGCAAACCATGTAAACTTTGAAATCAAACTATTATATTAAAGGAATAATTCTGGATTTTGGCAATTATGCCCTTTATCTACTTCCCCAGAGTCAGATGAACTCATGGTAGTTTCGCGAACCAATGTTAACTAGCATTTGCGCAATGACTGGAAGCTTTCTTGTCATTTCGTCTTTGGGCGATTCCACGGAAGCATGGATGGGAAATATTTTTGGTATCTCAGATTGTTCTGCTAATTCTCACATAGAACCTTCATTGGGAGGAAGGATGTTCGATATACAGTAACTTTTACATTGGTATCACACATTTTTGGAGGGAAATCATGATGAAGTGGCAATTATAAGCTCCTTTTAGACCTACACATTCCTCCTGTAACCATACATGATACAGAAAAAAATATTGTTTTCAATATACTCCTTATATTGTGCTCTAAAATATGGAGTATGTCTAGATTCTGAAATACAATTTTTCACATTAATTTATTCAACATTAATAATATTAATATGAATATCATTTTTAGACAAATTGTTTAAAACAATATACTCTACAAGTATATCACATTTCCAAGGTGGGCAGTCTGGTACTTTTGAAAAATATTACCAATTTTATACATAGAAATTTACATTATAGGTCATTGAAGGGATACTTTGTGATTTTGGCAATGAGGTCCTTTTTTACTTCCCCAGAGTCAGATGAACTCGTGGATACCATTTTTATATCTCTGTGTGCAGTTTGAAGGATGTTGCTAACTAGCACTTGCACAATTCCCTACTAGCTTTAGCACAATGACTGGAAGTCTATGGGTATGTGCTAGCATGCTAACGCTTGTGAGCATTTGCTCGCAAAACTACCTCCAGCTTCCTTCATATTGAACAAAAAGACATACAAATGGTATACAGAAGTTCATCTGACTCTGGGGAAGTAGATACAGTCTCAAAGTATCCCTTTAATCTGACTATTCACAATAATTAAATCGAGCCTCCCGAGTGGCACAGTGGTGTAAGGCACTGCATCGCAGTGCTAGCTGTGCCACTAGAGATTCTGGGTTCGAGTCCAGGCTCTGTCGCAGCCGGCCGCGACTGGGAGACCCATGGGGCGGCGCACAATTGGCCCAGCATCATCCGGGTTATGGGAGGGTTTGGCCGGCAGGGATATCCTTGTCCCATCGCGCACTAGCGACTCCTGCGGCAGGCCGGACGCAGGGCACGCTGACACGTTCGCCAGGTGTACAGTGTTTCCTCTGACACATTGGTGCGGCTGGCTTCCGGGTTAAGTGGGCATTGTGTCAAGAAGCAGTGCGACTCTATTAGATTGTGTTTCAGAGGACGCACGGCTCTCGACCTTCGCCTCTCCCTGTCCGTACGGGAGTTGCAGCGATGAGACAAGACTAACTACCAATTGGATACCACGAAATTGGGGAGATAAAGGGGTAAAAAATAAATAAATAAAAATATTGTATTATTGTGCGCATACTCAGTGCCCGCTGTGTTCTTATTGGTCAGTCACAGGGATCGGCTCGTAACACCAACTACACTACACGATAAAGACTTCATTTCTGACACTGCCAGAACTTTGTCAAAGCCTACGACTGCACATAGTGGTACTTAATTGGCAGACCTAGACCCTGTCACACTGAACGAGCCAAGGCACCTGACAATCATTTACGACCTAAGAATTTGCCCATGACGTAGACATTTTGTCTGGGATGACAAAATCGTGGCATAAGACGGCTAAAATCGTAGTCTGTGCGGGCCTTTAGGAGAGGGATAGGGAGGGAGAAGGAGGAAGAGAGAGATCCCTGGGTAAAGACAACAGTGGTGCTGGCGCTCCACCCTGGGGCTCCCATGGACAGAGGGGGCCCGCCGAAGCCGCTGGTGCCCAATCAAAACACACCCAGGCAAGGGGAGAGCAGAGGAATGTGGGGGTTTCATGGTGACCATACGGACAACAGCTGTGACAGCAAAACGCCACACACACACGTACAAGAAACACATAAAATCACGCAGATGCAAGGAACAAGCGAGTGGAGGCAGAGAGCCCACGTCGACCATACCCTAGACACACTGAAAAAAATGATATGAGCACCATGCAACATAAAACACGTATGCAATACAATCCACTCATGCAAGCAAGTGCATGTGTGTGCATGTCAGGATGAGTATGGACGATGAGGCTTCTGTCACTGGTTGCTCTGCTGCCAGTGGTATTGTTCTAGTGCTTCAGAAGGAAATGGCTCCATCATTGAAACAATGGCAAACCCTGCCAGCTATTTCACCATTTCCCTTCCAACTGTTTATGTTGATTTACCTTGAATTGAGCTGAATTCTCCATCAGAGATGTTTCCCAGTTCTCTGTGCGATCCATTTAAGACACATTCAACTGAGTAGGAACTACTCATGGTGGTGGGCTTAACAGGGGAAACACTAACAAAAAAGGATACAGTTCTCCAGGCTGCCAGGAGTTTGAAGGTCTTCGTTGCGGGGCTATCCTTGGGATTAGTACCTGGAAATGTTCGAACCCAGAGTGCCGTGAGCCTAGCCTATTGAGATTGTGTAACCGGAGTGGGGAAGGGGGGTATTTTATTTTCCACAAGAAGCCTAGTATTATGTCCTCACCCCACCTGCTCCTGCCACAGCTCCCTGTCCCGGTTTGAACCCTATCCCAGATTCCACCCTCGTTTCCTGAGGTAACCAACCTGACTGGAGGTCAATTTTGATTGTTTACTATACATGGTGGGGGATGGGAAATTAAGAGACAACAAGACATGGGTTTAAATATATATCTTTTTTCAGATGCATTTAGCTGCACTTGATTGAGTTTGCCTGGCACAATGTAGCTAGTGGAATAGTCCCAAAAGTACAAGCCTGCCCATATTGTCAATTTCCGCCGAAATTGGTGCCTCTCCGCGTTCGGCGGTCGACGTCACCGGCTTTCTAGCCGCCACCGATCTACGTTTCATTGTCCATTTGTTTTTGTCTTGATTGTACACACCTGCTTTCAATTACATTATTATTTATTCCCTATTTAACCCTCTGGTTCCCACTTTGTTTTGTGCGTGTTTGTTTGTTGTTAAGTGTTCGCTATTTCTGTGAGCTGGAGTATTTTCCCTGCGTGGAATTAATTTGTGGTTTATTCGCGTAAAGTACGTTTTTTTTACTCAGTTCTGTGTCCTGCGCCTGACTCCGTCCTACTCGCTGCACACTGACACTTGACACATATGGCACTCCAAGCAGGTAGGAAAGGCTCACTGTATTTGAAAGAAAACTATTTGAACCCTGGTCTGGAGACAAACCGAACGTTTGCACTTAGTATGCTTTAAAACAGACGTCAGTCCTCATGGGTTAGTCTGAAGTTGTTGCCTGTTCCTAACTGCCATGTGTGATGGGTAGTTTCTGCTGTTGCAGCGCTGGGGTGGGCTGCATCTGTGCTAGCCTATAGCTGGTCTAATGAACAAACTCTTCTTTTAAACAACCACAAAGGAAGATTAACCGCATCCTAATACTTATTTGTAACAATAGCACACTGAATCTTGAGATTTTTTGAAAAATGATTTAATTGTAAACTTCCCTTTTGGCATAGCAGTGCCTTGAGCATTCACTAAATTCATTACAAAGACAATATGCCTGCTTGGTTCATCCTCCAATGAGATTAGCTGAATGGAATATTATGGAAAACTGTAAGAGAGGGACTATGATGAGGCAGTATAATCTCAACTCCACAGTCAGCTCCATTGTTCTCCAGAGGATTTGTTTAGTCTGGTCCCACTCTTACTATGCCTTCATTTCCATCTTTCCATTGAGAACATTTTTCCAAAGTAGAGGATGAATGAGAATCAAAATATTTTTGTGATGTTCAAACGATCTACTCAAGATACAAGGGAACGCTATTTCTATCCCTCGAGCAGTTTTGAAAAATCGGTCGATACATGAATTATTTGCTGGTTGAAAGAAACCAAGAAACTGAACGTGAGGCATCCGTAAAAGAGGAAAAAAATAGTTCAAGGTTTGATATATGAAGCCGCCTCCTTGATTAACTTCAATCATATTGAAGCAGTATTTTAAACCTCTTCCCTGAATTATATCAATTAACATCGGGGAGCCTTTTCTTGGGCCTTTGCCCCAGTGAATGAGGACTCTTCTGGGAGGGGTGGTGGAGGTTAAGCCCCTCTTTTGAAGATAGCGCTTGGCTTTCCAGTCGCACGGCCCAGAGACTAGACAACCACTGTAATCCACCACTGCAGGCTTTTGATTGCTCCCAGAGCAAGTCATTATTCGATTAAAAAGAAAGAAAGAGAGAAAGATAGAAAGAGAGAAAGATTGAGAGTTAGAGTGACAGACAGAGGAGATTTAGTTTTTTGGGATGCAGTGAAGGAGCAGAAACTAAATTCTAAATGCTCCAACTAAACTGGGGTGACCTAGTGAAATGGATTAACCGCGTCTTTCCGATGATGAGGTGACACTTTGAAAAGACGTCAAAACTGATGTAAACTCTCCCTATGTGGGGTATTATGGGTAACTACTGTACATTTATACCACTATATTATAAGCTATTGTCTCAAAATCAATAACAATATACTACTCTTGTGAAGCTGCTGTCACATGGCAACGAAGGGTAGTCACATATCAGTGTGGGGTAAATGGGGCTTGAAATGTCACCGGACCCAACTAGTTGATTGCTACATATACTTATGTACCCAGCTCCATGTATCAGCTGTGTCTTTGCCAAACCCTTTCTGTAGATAACAACTAGCCTCACCATCTCCTTACCCTTTTAACCCCTACAACCGCTAGTTGTTTGATCCTCTCCCATACCACCTCTTTTTGTATTTGACTAAAACATAAAACACTAAAACACTTTAGAAGCAAAACTTCCCATTCTCTTTTGTTTTTTTGTGTGTGAGCAAATGTAATTTTAAAAAGCAATTTGTAAAACACATTCTACAGTACAAGTATCTTCTTAATGTCGTAAAGGGAGCAAACGGTGTTGACATCCCAAAATCGTGCTTCTAAAAATAAATGACTAGTCTTGTGATGCCAGTGATGGTCCCCCAAGTTATTCTAACATGGAACGGAAAGTATCAAACTCCTCCAAAAAAGATTTTAACAAACTGGTACTCAATTAGCAGCATTCCCTTTTACTTAATATTGCAGAGTGAGATTACAGGAGTCAGTGTTCTTTGCTATTCGTTGTTTACAATTCCTTGTAAGATTAGTCCTAAAAAGTCTCTGAATCATTTTCTCTCTCTGATATGGAATAATATTGAGGATAAATCTGCACTTGGCCGTGCACTTCCCACAAACTTGACATTAATTATTTACAACCATCTGCCACAGATCGAGAGTCAAAACAGGACTCAAGGTGCTTAACGAACCGTCATTCTCTTGGTTATCCCCCAAGCTGATATACTCTCCGAAAGACCTGGCAACCCAAGCTGACTCGTCTCAGTCTATCCAGTGTACTCTCTCATTCAGAACTGGCAACCCTTTGCTGGTGGGGAGCAGGTGGAACATTGATTGATTTAGATTTATTTATTTTATTTCAGTGTCATACACCAATGGGTGCACAGCGCATATGTGCGTATCAAATATGGCATTGGTGACAGAAGTGGGATCCTGCGCAAAGAGAAGTGGCAATGTTCTTTTGGGGGAATAACAGTGAATTGTCGATCAGCATCGACAACACTGGCAAGGTTACAACTTCAAAAGCATTGGATAAAACGTAGGCCTTGCTTGAATCACAACATTTAAGGGGTCCTACGAGCATCCAAATCTAATAAAAAAACGTTATGTTCTGCACTTAAAAACAGATAAAATATCAGCTCAGATCTACCCTCACGTTGGACCACACATCTGAACCGTCTCTGGAACAGCTTCTTCACAATGTATCCACACCCAATAAAACCAGCACGCTCATATTTCACATACTATGTAAGTTCGTAGGCCTGCGAGGGCCTTTAACTAGGGCTGGCTTGGGCCTCTCTTCTCAGCGCTTCGCCCTCTCTGTGTTTGTGTTCTAGGCAGGGGAGTTGCCCTTCATGTCGATTTATTGACGCAAGATCCCCCCGGCTTGGCCTGCCAGCAATTACTCACAGCGGGAGAGTGGAGAGAAGAGGGGGGGGGGGGGGGGGGCTGGCTCAGACATGTGCGTATGTGTGTGCATGCTGGATCGACATGAGTTAGCTCGACCTGGCCAGGGATGCAACCCAGTTACAAAACGCCAAGCAAAACGTACATGTCACCCAGCCAGGCATCGCCACCCAAGTCTAACATGGACAAAGGCCTTCAAGTGGAGACTGTTGCACTTGAAGTATGTAGAGAGTAGGGTGCCATTTCAGATGCAACCTAGGACTGTTCTAGAAATGGAAAAGGATTAACTCTAAAGAAGTGGACAAGGTTTCCGCTATCTTTCAAGTTGACCAGTGAAAAGTCTTAGCTCCTGGCTCCTAGGGGGAACAACCTGTTGACCGAGGAATGGCTTGTTCAAATAAAAGACCATCCCGATAACATTATCAAACGTTATGTGGCCCTTTATCCAATATCGAATAAGGTCAGCAAAGACCTGCATTATCATGGGTCATACAGAAGGTCTGTAGAGAATCCCTTTCCCAATATGTAGGACTGTGTTGTCAATCCGATCTCATTGCTGTGTTAACCTGTATTGGTCAAAGGTCACATCCACAGCAGTTCAAAGCTGACCCATGCTTGATGGGTTTCGATCACCTGTTTGCTGTTGACAAGGATTCATCTCCGTCTCAGTTTGGTAAATGTTACAACTGGGATGACTTCACTAAATGTCACTGAAAAAGACCGCTAGTTAAAAAGCTTCTGGTTTATTGTCATTTCTTTTTTGCTCCATTCGCCCTGGGAGCACATTCCTGCCGCATGCCAGTGTGATGAAGCAACGGTGAAAAGAAGCAGAAAATAACACGCATGCCTCAAGATCGACGACACTGAAATTCTAATCCGGCCTCATTAATTCTTTGACGACTTTCAACAACTTCAGGGAAAAGCAACGGGTCTTCAGCCAAAGCACATGAGACAGCGAAGCAAAATAAACACGCCAGGGAAAGCATGATCAGAACTCAAATGAAACGTACAATGTGGCCTCCTTCCACAATCCATTTATATAACCAAACTTACAATGGCAAAGAAAAAAAGCCGGGACCCACTCTACCAGAGAGAGAGAACGTAATAGATAACTTCGGCCTGAGACAGTAAGGCACTGCAGTGTCCAGGCTGACACATAATCCCTTGGATCCAGAACCCGAGAGAGGTCGCGCCAGTGTTCCAGAATGCCCTGACCTGCACTGGGTCAATAGCGCAACCATAAACAATGAGTGCCTAGGACCTCAGCTTGTTAGACACGGTGAAGATGGCCAGAACATTTGGGGTGAGGCACAATTGGCCTTTCATGGGGAGGCTAACATAGCAGGATGTTTGTTGGATAAAATATACCCAGAAACTTTCATCCAGTTTGGAAAAAAAATGTTTTTCCAAGAAGGGTATTACAAAGACATACAGTGCTGTGAAAAAGTATTTGCCCCCTTTCAAATTCTCTACCTTTCCATATTTTTGATACTAAATGTTATCAGATCTTCAACCAAAACCTAATATTAGATAAAAGGAACCTGAGTGAACAAATAACACAATTACATACTTATTTCATAAACAAAGTTATGAAATACCCAATGCCCCTGTGTGAAAAAGTAATTGCCCACTTACACTCAATAACTGGTTGTGCCACCTTTAGCTGCAATGACTCCAACCAAACACTTCCTGTAGTTGTTGATCAATCTCTCAAGTCGTTGTGGAGGAATGTTGGCCCACTCTTCCATGCAGAACTGCTTTAACTCAGTGACATTTGTAGATTTTCAAGAATGAACTGCTTGTTTCAAGTCCTGCCACAACATTTCAATTGGGATGAGGTCTTGACTTTGACTCGGCCATTCCAAAACTTCAAATTTGTTGATTTTTAGCCATTTTCATGCTGACTTGATTATGTGTTTTGGATCATTGTCTTGCTGTATGATCCAGGACCGCTCCTGTCAATGTTGAGTAAGGACACGCACCTGATTACACATAGAAATAGGCCTAGGCTACCTGGCCTGCGCACAAATGTAGGCTTCTAAATGTGCCCATTTGGGGATCTGATAGTATTTCTGATTGTCTTAACTCATCACTACTATTGAGGTGTGGAGCTTCTCAAAGTCATTTCTTCTTCACCTCAAATAGCAAGTAAACAAAGTCTGTTTTACATCCGTTGAGAATGATAATAGTTCCTCAATGTAGCCTATTTGAAAAATCTTTCAAGTTCTCTCCCTTCCGATAACCACTTGGCGTGCAAGGGGAAAAGAATGTTTTGCTCTGGCTCGGTGGAAACGTCATAAAATATGCCTACCTGATTACTTCTTATACCTTGCACAAATAGCCTACAGTTGTGTCTATCCAGAGCTCACTTCATGGGGAAACTGAGGGTCCAGAATATTTTATACAAGATTGCAAGTTTGTTAGTGCAAGCTTCTGGCTGGACCAAGTTGATAGTTGATACAATGTTTCAAGTTCCTTGCAGACAGGTCATGCATAGCCAATGTAATTTATTTTTATCAGGATATTTTCTACCTGCATGTTGCAATGTTTTTATTTATTTGTTGGCTTTATGTAGGCTATTTTTTACATAGTTGGCAATTGCAATAGAAGATACTTTTAGAATTCTATACATTTTAATTTAGATATCATTTTTATTATTCACACGACAATGATTTTGAGATAGGAAGACTTCATTATAAAATAAATGAAACTGTTCCACAAAAATGTGCATATGAAAATCATAACTGGCACGCAGATTGGTAGAAATTGTAAGATAAATTGGCACTCCAAATGGAAAAAGTTGTTGACCCCTGGTGTAGCCTATTACCGGCAACTTCGGGAGTGTAATGGCAGAATCTGTGAAGGCCAGCAGCTGCAGGAGGAGGTTCGGGAACAGGTATATTTCTTCTGGTTAGGCTATCTTGATCTTTGGCTCCCTCGAGTCATTTGTGTATCTTAATTATTTAATTAGTGTGCTTAAATCACCAGACAAGCTCAGTAGCCTTCATATAGAAGATGTTATTAAAACACATTTGTAAAAATACACGGTTTAAAATATCGACCAGTCAAATAGTCGAAGGAACACTCCTCTTGGTCAACCAACTTTTTTTTTTGTCGGGGACAGCCCTAGATCCAAAACAGACAATCAAGTCTACATGAAAATGGTTAAAAAGCAACAAATTTGAAGTTTTTGAATGGGCTACTCAAAGGCCAGACCTAATCCCAATTGAGATGTGGCAGGACTTGAAACGAGCAGTTTATGCTTGAAAACCCACAAATATCACTGTGTTAAAGCAGTTCTGCATGCAAAAGTGGGACAAAATTCCTCCACAACGATGTATGCGACTGATCAACAACTACAGGAAGCATTTGGTTAGTCATTGCATCTATAGGTGGCATAACCAGTTATTGAGTGTAAGGCGGCAATTACTTTTTAACACAGGGGAATTGGGTTTTGCATAATTAAATAAATAAAATATTATACTTTTTTGGGGTTATTTGAAAACGCAGGTTCCCTTTATCTAATATTATGTTTTGGTTGACGATCTGATAACATTCAGTATAATAAATATGGAAAAATAGAGAAAATCAGAAAGGGGGCAAATACAACAGTGCCGTGAAAAAGTAACTAAACACTGGTGATGCTCGGTATTGGATTGACAGCTCAACACCATTCCGAGCAACAGTAACATCACTGAGCAGTAGAAATGTTGGATATTTGGGCTGTGTTTGTTGGCATATCTCAACCAAAGCTCATGCTGAGTGAGCTCAACATCCTACTGTGGGTGTGGTTGGAGCTATTTGCTATTAAATGCTAGCATACTCCATGCAAAGAACACTGGAAATAAAAGAGAGAGAGGGTATGATGAAGGCCTTAAGCTCTCCACAGCCAAGCTAAATCACTGTTCTTTTTAGTTGTCCTCTCCGAGTCCCCTGTTATGGCATTAGAAAATATCTTACAGAGATGTGGTTTTAAAACACTTAGGCAATAGAAAACACACTGAACTCAAGAATTCATCCTGCAATAAAGTCTCTTTGGTTTTGGTACTGTATTGACAACTTCTTCTAAATGGAATTCTCCCCAACGATGCCATACAAAAGCAAAAATGAAAGCACTTGAGGGCATAGCCTGACTGTCTTGGGCTGCATGTCTCCATATGACTTCAGTCAATGTGATGCAGCTGAGTAGTGATGCAGTCTAGGAAGACCGGGAGAGATGTTGGTGGGTTGTTCTTGAATTGCGGTGGCATTTGGGCAAGACATCGATTTAAATGTATTTGGGTACATCTTCTCATTTTAAATCAAATAATATGAAAGCTTAATGACTTTAAATAATTTTTACCATCAGGATAACATTGTACCACCAGTAGGAGTAGTAACACCTATGTGTGATCAGCTTCTAATTTACTTGTATATAGACCACTCCCCCGATAAACGTTTGCCGCTGGAATGCTCAAGGTAATGAGTGATTGTAATGAGTGATTTTCAAGGCAGTAACACCAATGACATAAAACAGAGGGACAGACATTAGTTTAAAAAAAGGTATTTTAATAGCCTTCTTTGTATTTATAGTTCTATACAATATAATAATAATTTTGCTCACTTTCTAGCATTCAAAATATTAGATTGCTAAAGCCCAAAGAATGTTGCTATGTCACTCCCTAATCCTGCTCCCCCTCTCCAGCACTCGACATCACTGGTCTACTAACCACCGGTCCTGGCACCATCAATACGCAGATCTACTCCCCATTATTACGCATACTTGGACCTCATCATCACCTTGATTAATCTCCCACCAAAAAGAGCTCCAAGGTTGCCACGGTCATTTCCCTACTGACCGGGTGGGCGTTGGAGTGGGCTACAGCCATCTGGGAGAGAGGGTTCCTACGAGAGGTTCGTGGCTCTGTTCAGGGCGGTCTTCGACAATCCACCGGAGGGAAGAGGGAGGTTAGCGACTATTCCAACTCTGGCTGGGTGCCCAGACCACTACGGAGTACACCCTCACCTTCCGGACCGTGGCAGCCTCCAGCGGATGGGATGAACCAGTGCTCTGCACCCTATTCTGTAGAGGACAGCACGAGGAGGTCCACACGCTGTTGGCGTGCCGGGACGACAACATTTCCTTGGACGCGCTCATCGCGATGGCCATCTGTATTGACAACCTTCTTCAGGAGTGCCGGCAACTCCCCCGCCCTCCTCCTTTAGCCGTCCTGAGGCAGAGCCTGATCGCATGGAGACACACCTCTCCATGCAGAGCGGCGTCACCGGAGACAGCTGGGGCTGTGTTCCTATTGCGGCCAGGAGGGGCACCTCCAGCGGTGTCCAGTGCATCCCAACCCGAGGTCCACTGGAGCAGAGGGACGGCCCCGTGATCATCTGTTTCCCAGGGTAGGCGTGAGTATTCCTTCATCATCGTTTTCCAACAAACCCTTCCTGGTTTCCATTTCACTGGCTGGCTGTCCCTCGGGTGTTGTCGCTACAGCTCTAGTGGACGCCAGTGCTGCGGGGAATTTCATCGACCAGGCCCTCGCCTCCTCCCTAAACATCACCTCGTACCCTTTCTCCTCTTCTTTTCTGGTCCAAGCCCTGGATAATAGACGATTGGGATCTGGCACAATCACACACATCACAGCACCACTCACCCTCACCGTGGGACCCATGCACCAAGAAAGCCTTCCCTTCCTCATCATCACCGCACCCGTACACAAAGTCATCCTCGGCCTCCCGTGGCTCCAACGTCATAACCCCACCATCTCCTGGTCGAGGATGAAAATCACCGCCTGGTCACCAGGATGCCGGAGGACATGATTTCCCTTACCCTGTGGTTCCACGTTGGTTGAGAGTCCTGTAGGTGTCCTCCAGCTCATCATTCCAGCCTCCCATATCGTTGGCCCCGTGTTTTGGAACGTAGATGTGGACATCCACCAGGCTCCAGAGAGGGAACCTGTGCCTGCCCTCCTGAGCGCATCTACATCCCCACAGGGGTAAGGGATCGGATGTTGACCTGGGCGCTGGACACCAAGGTATCACCTGCACCATTCAATCCATCCCTGCGAAGTACTGGTGCCCCACCTTGGTGCAGGATGTCGCCCCTTATGTCAACTCCTGCTCCGTATGTGCCCAAAATAAATCTCCCAGGCACACTTTAACAGGGAAACTCCTTCCCCTTCCCGTGCCTCAGCAACCTTGATACCATCTGTCCATAGATTTCGTTACTGATCTCCCTCCGTCTGATGGTTATGGTTGTTGTGGTCAGATTCTCTAAATCCTGCCGTTGTATCTCTATCTCTGGTCTCCCTCCAGCTCTTCACGTCACTGAGGCACTGTTCCAAAAGGTCTTCCGGCACTATGGCCATCCGGAGGACATAGTCTCCGACCGTGCCCCCGATTCATGTCGCGGGTATTGAGAGTCTTCATTGAGAAGCTGGGGGCCACGGCCAGCCTCACATCCGGGTACCGGCCTCAGTCCAACGGACAGGTGGAGAGGACCAACTAGGAGCTGGGGAGGTTCCTTAGGAGTCACTGCCAGGACTGGCAGGGGGAGTGGGCCCGGTTCCTTCCCTGGGCCAAGTATGCCCAGAACTCACTTCCTCACTACTTCTCTGGGCTGACTCCTTTCCAGTACATGCTGGGATATCAGCCGGCTCTGGCCCCATAACTCACCACTAACAACCGGATCTTTTCATGTTTCTCTCCTCAGGCCGGTGGTTCCTGGTCTCCTGGCTGATGCCATCACCCACGACACCCCTCTGCCTCCCCTGGACATCGATGGGACCCCCGCCTATGCCGTCAGGTCCCTACTGGACTCCCAACGTCATGGGGGTCGGCTTCAGTACCTGGTGGACTGGGAGGGGTACGGTCCAGAGGAGCGCTGTTGGGTCCCGGTGGCCAACATCCTGGACCCCAAAATCATCCGGGATGTCCATCTCCGCAGTCCGGACTGGTCCGCTCCTCGCCCTCTGGGGCCGCACTCCTGGCCGGCCCCGAGGGCGAGGAGCGGACCAGTCCAGGACACTGTCACGCCTCTCCAGTGCTCGACATCGCCGGTCTTTTAACCACCGGTCCTGACACCATTATTACGCACACCTGGACCTCATCATCACCTTGATTACTCTCCCTTCATTTAGCCCTCAGTAGCCTCAGTCACCAGGCAGTATTGGTTTTGGTCACATTCAGTACACTTCTCCTGTTTTGTTTATCTGCCTTCCCTCTTCATCACTAAATTATCCTTCTGCACCTGCTTCCTTTTATTTATTCATGTTTTATTTCACCTTTATTTAACTAGGCAAGTCAGTTAAGAACAAATTCTTATTTACAATGACGGACTACACCGGCCAAACCCGGACGACGCTGTGCCAATTGTGCGCCGCCCTATGGGACTCCCAATCACGGCCGGTTGTGAAACATCCTGGATTCGAACCAGGGTGTCTGTAGTGACGCCTCAAGCACTGAGATGCAGTGCCTTAGACCGCTGCGCCACTCGGGAGCCAAAGCGTTCCAAGCGTATAAGTTACACACACTACACATCACCAAGCGTATAAGTTACACACACTACACATCACTACGGGGACAAGCTAATTTGCTTTAAACAATGCAAACATAATGTTTTACAGTACATTATGTATCATCATTGATACACAGTTTATTTTAAACAAAAACATGTATGATGTGTAACTATTTGTCATTTTAAAGTGTTTTTCATGGTTGCAAAGGCAAGGGATGTAAATGCCACCGCAAATTAAAGAATAACTCTGGTGCAAGTTTATTGCTGTATCCCGCTACAGCCTTGGTATTATCAACCTCGGTATTGGGGCTATGTAAAGTGCTACATTGGTTCAATTAGCTGGGGAGCATTCTGGGCAGAAGTGCTAAGTACCGTGGCTGACAGTCTTGGTGGACTGTTCAAGCCCTAAGACCAGAGCACTACTCAGAGGGACAGACGTTTTAATCTGTAAAGGCGTCCACATGCTTTCCAGACGAAACAGTTCGGAAGAGTTTTGTGACGTTTTTGTTCCTGTTGGACCGGCGAGTTTTTTCCCCCGCCTGTTCGGGCACACAACATTTTTTCTGGAGGCAGGCTGAAGTCAGTAGTCGAAGTCTACGTCACTTCCTTGGTGATTGGTCAACAGTAGGGATTCTTCAATAAAGTCTTTGTTGTCATTCAACGAGAGATGACTCGTTTTCATGCAAATGAGAGAAATACTGCACCAAACAGCTTAGGTAGATGTAAAATTGCGTGACTAAGATCTCCTCTGCAAAAATTAAAAAATTAATGACAGATTTCTTGAGTTATCTTAGATTAATTCGGACTATTTTGAGGACTCGTTCGGTTAGGCGCCAGCCAAACTGAATAATGCTGATGCCTTAATAAGGGCTTCATTGTTTGTAGTAAGACACCTGCCAGATGCTTAGAGGGAAAGTAGGATAGACATTAACAGGCCAAATAACATAAAATAATAAAATAATCATGAAAGGTTGGCTGCAAAACACCCTGACACTGAAGACCCAACAGCAAAACACATACAAATATGAAGCCAACATTGACAGCTTACAAGTTAAAGGGTGTTATTCTGTGTTAAAGGATAACTTTTGGTTGACCATGAACTGTGGAAGTGTGTATTTGACAAACTCATAAAAAGTATGTCAAATGTGTGAGAAACGTGTGTCAACAGGGTTCCGATTTTTAAGACAGCTAGGCACCTAAATGACTGGGATCCCTAACAGCCTAGAATCTCATTCAAAAACACACCTAAGCTTGTTACCATGAGATCTTCAACCAGACACCACAATATCTGCACGATAGCTTCCTAACTTCTAGGAAACCTGTACAAATGTGAGAGATATGTGATGTGTAATCTTTCATCTAACTAGGCAATACTACAAGCAAAAAGTCAGAAGAAAAAAAAAACTGTAAAAAGGAAATGTCGGTAGTTAATCTGAAACATACTTTCCTGTTGCAAAATGTCACAGAATTCTGAAAATTACTATAATGATTATTGTAGATGTATTTATGTATGTATTTATTTGATTCTTTATCTGTGTGTCCATAAGTATTGTTAAGGAAAAACATTAAAAAGCAAACTCATCATGTTGTTTGAAAGCATTTAAAAAAAAAAAAAAAGGTATTTCTGCCCAGCAGTGCTCTCATAAAACATTTACAACAAGACACATTCACATATGAACTTTGTCGAGACAACTCCACATGTCAAACAGAAACGTTGGCACTGCTCTGAACTGGAGTGTCATACAACAGACTTTTGTTCCAGCCCAGCTGGTCCACACCTGATTAACACACCTGATTCACCATTGTCAATTGAAACCAAGATTAGTTGAATCACGTGTGTTATGGTAGATCTACACCTACCAGAAGAGCCCTGTAAACAGTACAGCTATGCTGTTGGGGTTTCCATTTCAACGCTGTTTACTTCACCCAGAGGCATGTGCACCACATATTCCTCAGACAGAGAGACAAGAGACAGGCACATGTACACACTCACACACATGAACAGAAAAGTATTAGTAAACCTGACCCCATCATTGTTCACTCAAATTGTGTAGTCATAAGCAATGTTCCCTCTAAACTGGGCACCTCCTCACCGACTGCAGTGCAGAAGAAATGCCATGCTGCGCAGAGATGCAAGAGATTGAACTTCACTGAGTTCACCCCATTAGTTTGCATTATATAGATCAAAACATTTTCTGTACTCGAAGCAACATTATAGCAGCCCCTTTTCAAAGCAACAAACCAAAACAAATCTAACTTTGCGAGATTGAGCCTGTGATTTTGCTGTAGGCAGAGCCAGAGCGCAACGTAGTAGAATTCTATTGGCGGGGTAGCCCACTAGCGATCTTTCAATCACCCATGAGTTAATGCGCTTTTCAGATCAGATCAGAGCGCAGAGCGTGTGCACATTTGTTGATATTCTTTGCTAGTTAGCGAGTTGTTAGCCCAGTTATAGATAAGTAACGTTATAGGTCAGCAATGCGGAGTAACTGCTTCCTACAAGAGCACATAAGTGTAGGCTGCATTAGAAGCTGTCTTTGAAAAGACAGTCAGGTAAAACGCTTATAGCCGTGTTCGAATATCCATACTAACATACTGTATACTACATACCATAAGTATATTTTAGTATACTGTAAATGTATCCTTTCAGTTGAGCGTACTAGCGCTTTGCCTGTCTACCGGAAGTTGATGCCCTCTTGCTATTGTAGCGACCCGCACAGACAGCTGTGTGTTATGTGTTAGGCTAGTAGATGGTTGTGTTGTATCTACCAGTACCCAGTGTTCGCGGGGTCCGACATGTCAATCAACCTGCTATCTGCCAATCACGGGAATGCCTGGAATGTTCTGATGCCGGGCATCCTGGCGGTTGGCGGAGTGGCGTGGAGGGGGGTTGTCCAGGGGGATGGAGCATTGGAAGTTAAGACCAGGTTTCGCCTTTGTTCTCTCTCTTTACGTCTGGGCTTCACAAGAGAAGTTCATGATTGGCTTGTGGATTATCTTTCATTTATTTGGCGTGGGCTACGGCCAAACAGTAGCCTGTGTAAAGTTGGTTTAATAAACCGTCCATTCGTAAACTCAATCCTCTGTCTGGACAGTTGTTCTTTTATGATCTAGTCAGGTCATTACACTATCATGTTAGCATAAATTACTAACTAGACATTTTACGACTTCGAAACTTCTAGGAAACCTGTACAAAATGTACAAAATAGTAAAAATAAGGAAAAACCCTTGAATGAGTAGGTGTGTCCAAACTTTTAACTGGTACTGTATATACTTAATTTACATCACAAATAGTACGGTTAGTAGGAGTATTTGAACACAGCTTATGTCTTAATTGAAGGGGCAGTGTGTATTTTGAGTCAGGCTTGAATATGCAAATAAGCCAATAGGCAGAGGGGTAGCCTACATTGTCTAATTCTCTGGATGGTAATAATAATTAGTTGTGAAGTGGTTTCTTGCACCATACAACCCAATACAATGTACAGTCACTTATTGGGCCCATGGTGTTACAGACCAAGTAAAAAATCATGAATTAATGTAAAGCCCTTCATAATGTACAAATGTTTTAAAAGTCTCATGCAATATATACCTGCATAGAACACCATATATAGTCTACTGTAGGCTATATCATAGAAATCAAAAGCTATTTCCATGTGAAAATGTTATGGGATTTGCTCCATTGGTTTTGTTGGTAGGCCTACATTATGCTCAAATAGCCACAATAGCCTATTGGCTACTGTTTAAAACTGTAAGGGTACAGCCTCAGTGTTCACTGTAAATGTGCATTGGAAGTTGCACATAATTCACACAACGTTCCAGTTTCCAATCACAAGACCAACATTTTGCTCAGTGCCCCAAACAATTGGAGGGAATATTGGTCATAGCCAGGTGTGGCGGTGGTATTTCCTCATATATAAAGTTATAGTGCTTCCCCTAGTTAACCATGACCAGGCATCAAAACGAACGCAGCCCTGCGCACAACCAGCACAAGGTTGCCAGGAAGTTGCAGGAACTATGGCTACGTCTCAAATGGCACCCTATTTTCTATATTTCACAGTACTATTTTCTTTACCGTAAAACATGACATCATCTCCCTAAATATACAACTGGGAGGCTGTAATATGTTTTACAGTAAGGAAAATAGTACTGTGAAATACATTACAGCATCTCTGCTGTAAAGCAAAATTACAGTACTAAGCTGCCAACTCTGGTGCCAGAATAATGCTGTAAATTTACAGGGGAAAGTTTGACAGTGTGGGGCTTGGACAGAAAGCCTGACAACAAACCATCAGGCTATCACAATAAATAAATGTGATACTTAGGAAGACAAACACACACACACATACATACACCTTCCAGCCTTAATAGTGTGAAAACTGTGGGAATTTAAGAGAATGACACCCTAAAAAGCATAGAGAGGAGAGAAGAGAAGATTTCTCAATTTCAGAGGAGTGAGAGGGATTATTGCCTCTGTTCCCAGTGTAAGACTGCAGCGCCTCGATTAATAAATCATTAAGACATCTCAATTAGGGGGCCTACCGTGTCCCTCACTGTGGCATCATAATCCTCCACTGCTGCTACTACTGCTGCTGCTGCTTCCGGCATGCTTGGGTTGTGTTCCCAGAATAAGCTTACCCAAGCAGTCTGGCACAGGGACAGATTTACCGGAGGGGAGGGGCAGGCACTAGAGGATTGTGTGTGTTTGCGTGTGTGTACAGTACCAGTCAAAAGTTTGGACACACCTACTCATTCAAGGGTTTTTCTTTATTTTACTATTTTCTACATTGTAGAATAATAGTGAAAACATTAAAACTATGAAATAACACATATGAAATCATGTAGTAACCAAAAAAAGCGTTAAACAAATCAAAATATACTTTATATTTGAGATTCTTCAAAGTAGCCACCCTTTGCCTTGATGACAGCTTGGCACACTCTTGGCATCCTCTCAACCAGCTTCACCTGGAATGCTTTTCCAACCGTCTAGAAGGAGTTCCCACATTTGCTGAGCACTTGGTGGCTGATTTTCCTTCACTCTGCGGTCCAACTCATCCCAAACGATCTCAATTGGGTTGAGGTCAGGTGATTGTGGAGACCAGGTCATCTGATGCAGCACTCCATCACTCTCCTTCTTGGTCAAATAGCCCTTACACAGCCTGGAGGTGTTTTGGGTCATTGACCTGTTGAAAAACAAATGATAGACCCACTAAGCACAAACCAGATGGGATGGCATATCGCTGCAGAATGCTGTGGTAGCCATGCTGGTTAAGTGTGCCGTGAATTCTAACTAAATAAATCACAGACAGTGTCACCAGCAAAGCACCCCCACACCATCACACCTCCTCCTCCATGCTTCACGGTGGGAACCACACATGCAGAGATCATCATCATCCTACTCGGCATCTCACAAAGATGCGGTGGTTGGAACCAAAAATCAAAAATTTGGAATCATCAGACCAAAGGACATATTTTCACCGGTTAAACATCAATTGCTTGTGTGTCTTGGCCCAGGCAAGTCTCTTCTTGTTATTGGTGTCCTTTAGTAGTGGTTTCTTTGCAGCAATTCAACCATGAAGGCCTGATTCATACAGTCTCCTCTGAACAGTTGATGTTGAGAAGTGTCTGTTACTTGAACTCTGAAGCATTTATTTGGGCTGTAATTTCTGAGGCTGGTACCTCTAATGAACGTATCCTCTGCAGCAGGTAATTCTGGGTCTTCCTTTCCCGTGGCAGTCCTCATGAGCGCTTCATCATAGCGCTTGATGGTTTTTGTGACTGCACTTGAAGAAACTTGAAAAGTTCTTGACATTTTATGGATTGACTGACCTTAATGTAATGATGGACTGTCATTATTATTTGAGCTGTACTTGCCATAATATGGACTTGGTCTTTTACCAAATAGGGCTATCTTCTGTATACCACCCCTATCTTGTCACAACACAATTGATTTGCTCAAACGCATTAAGAAGGAAAGACATTTCACAAACTAACTTTTAACAAGGCACACCTGTTCATCGAAATGCATTCCAGGTGACTACCTCATGAAACTGGTTGAGAGAATGCCAAGAGTGTGCAAATCTGTCATCGAGGCAAAGGGTGGCTACTTTGAAGAATCTCAAATATTAAATATATATTTGACTTCTTTAACACTTTTTTGGTTACTACAAGATTCCATATGTGTTATTTCATAGTTCTGATGTCTTCACTATTATTCTACAATGTAGAAAATAGTAAAAAGAAAAGAAAAACCCTGGAATGAGTAGGTCTGTACAAACTTTTGACTGGTACTGTATGTGCACATGTGTGTGAAAGACAGTGCGTCTTTCCATCTGTCTGTACATGTAATCAAAAGTGAATGACGGTCGGTCAGACAGGCAATTAAAAAGCTTGACCTCACCCGGTGGAGACAACCAGGATCTTTGTGGTGTTAAGTGTTGGGTGGGTGATCCCTGCTGGATCATGGATGGTGAAACAGTTGGGGGTCCCTGGCTGAAAGTTCCCTCTCTCAGATCCTGTTTCTTTAAAAGGATTAACAGGTCGAGGCAGCAGAAGGTGACACCCAGGTCTCCAACCAGACCCATGGTGAGGGGAAAGCCCTTTACATTGTTAGATCATTCTACAGAATTAGTGGGGCAACACCACCAGGGATCTTGCTCTCTCTCTCTCAGACCTGTGATCAGGGATCTTTGGCCAGAGGCTCATAAAGGACTCAAGGAGCACGGTTACATACACACAATAATACAATTGTATATCATTGTATAATACAATTGTATTATTGTGGATAGTCAGATTAATATAATACTCTGTTTAAAACGTTTACATACTTTGCAAGAAGAACGATTTCCCTAATAATCCTGTTTACATGGACACATCTGAAATCAGGCTACCTGATGGGACTTTTGATGAATGCAGAACACACTTCACTCGCGCACAGGGTTGGGTAGGTTCTAGGGATGCACGATATACCAGTGAACATATCGGAATCAGACAATATTAGCTAAAAATGCCAACATCGGTACCGGTCCATTTTAACGCTGATGATGAGAACATCTTTGTTTAAAGTAGGTACATGAAATAATGACGCTAGAGGTCGACCAATTATGATTTTTCAACGCCGATACCGATTTGGAGGACCAAAAAAAGCAGATACCGATTAAATCAGACGATTTGTATATGTATATATTTGTAATGATGACAATTACAACAATACTGAATAAAAACTTTTATTTTAACTTAATATAATACATATATTAAATATATTTAGTCTCAAATAAATAATGAAACATGTTCAATTTGGTTTAAATAATGCAAAAACACAGTGTTGGACAAGAAAGTAAAAGTATATATCTACATCATTTTCCGTCCTCATGATGCCATCTATTTTGTGAAGTGCACCAGTCCCTCCTGCAGCAAAGCACGCCCACAACATGATACTGCCACCCCCGTGCTTCACGGTTGGGATGGTGTTCTTCGGCTTGCAAGCTTCCCCATTTTTCCTCCAAACATAACGATGGTCATTATGGCCAAACAGTTCTATTTTTGTTTCATCAGACCAGAGGACATTTCTTCAAAAAGTACGATCTTTGTCCACATATGCAGTTGTGGCGGTTTGGGAGCAGTGGCTTCTTCCTTGCTGAGCGGCCTTTCAGGTTATGTCGATATAGAACCCGTTTTACAGTGGATATAGATACTTTTGTATCTGTTTACTGCCTACTCCCGACCGTCACGTTGTACAGCGCCATATTTTCCGTTCCCTGAGGGTTTCGTTTTTCTTGGAATAGAAACACCATAATATTAATCAAATTAATGAACCTACATTTCTTAAAATCAATTCCATATACTATGTTCTTACAAAAAACGTAATGCCAATATTGAAGACTATCAAATGATTCTCAAAGATGCCCTCTGGTGGTCAAACTAGCACTAATCAGCATTAATGGTAAAAATAGCTTACAATTAAATAACGTGACATAGAAATCTGTAGCAGCCCTCAAGGTGTGCTGCAGTATGATGCAACTTTTAGGCTTCTAACCCATTGCTTTCTACTACATATAATAATACAATTAAATTATATCTTTACGTTAAAAAACGATAGCCTACCACTTCATCTTCAAGAATAGGACTTGGAAATATGGATGTATAGATTAGCCTAATTGTTTTACCTGAGCATAACCCAAAAACGAAGGACTTTTTTGCCAGCCCTACTCTGTTGGTTATGATTTTGTTGTCATGGAGGACTGATTGGGCTCGTTGATTCAAGTTGAAAAATAAATTCTGCGCTCATGGAATGGTATGCTTTGAGCACTACTGAAAAGAGCTATTTACATGTGAAAAATGAATGCCATATGCTGCATTTGCTATAGGCCTATTGTTTACCTTTTTGTTGGTGACACTTTGATATCTTGATAATATGCAGCTGTTTAAAGGGCAAATCCACAGATGAAACAACAACAAAACGGCCACCCCGCCTCTGTTTTGGTAAAAAGCTGAGGAATGGGTCTGGAGAAATGTAACCACTCTCAGATTAATAGACAGAGCTATGGATGCAAGGACTGACCATCCATATATTTTTTAACAATGTTATGAGGCTATACAGTGTTAACATTTATAATGTTTACAAACAGAGAAAAACAAGCTTATATTTTGGGTTCTCATGGAGTGTGACAGTTGAACTAAGCTCATGAAGCATTTCTAAGTTATATTCTTCAAGAATCAATGGATATATATATATATATATATATATATATCAATCCAGAAATGGATGTAGCAACTACAGATTGCCCCTTTAAGTCTATCAAAAGTGTGCGAGTTTCAGCATGTGTCCATTAGGCCTATGGATAATTTTTTTCATCAGCATGAATTGGATTGAGCAATAAAAGCCCCACTTTTATTCCATAGGCTGGGATCCGCACTGTGCAGCTGTTGCAAGAGCGCATATTTCACAGGCTGTCCACTGGTTTCGAAAACAAAGATTGATAGGCAGGTTAAACTTCTTGAATTCAACCATTATTGGGATCAAATACACATTTGGATATGTGAACAGCCATCCACAACAACCACAATCCATAAGGCGCAAATACTGTAGCTAAAAATGAGAGAGCAGCAGTGTGATTCACAATCACATCAATGCGCTATGTAAAGATCAATAATAACTGATATCCGTATCGCCGTAGACTACACCACTGCTGTCATCCTTACCTCCAAGTGTTTATTCAAATTGGATAATCTTTGGATGCCGACAGCAGTCACACCATTGGAAGACATAGCTTGGACTGTATGTAGCCTACAAAAGCCTATTCCTGCTCTTTTCCCACAATCCATCAAACACATTTGGTATATCATCATAGTGGGCTCTCGCTCAGGTGGAACAAACTTAAACTTGCACCTTTTTTCAACCCTGATTTGAATGTCATTGAGAAAATTTCAAAGATTTTTTTCTCTCGCAAACATCCTTTACGAATTTCAAAGTAATCTTCAAAGTAATCATCTAGTTTTTCAAAAGTATCTGTAATCTGATTACAATATTTTTGTAATCCGTTACTCCACAATCCTGCTCGCACATAAGAGGGAGGCTTGTGCTACAGCTGCTGCCACATACACAGATCAAATACACCACTGGAACGCCGACTAAGCTGTTTACATGTCCTAACAATTCTAAACATTGCTCAGAAAACCAGGTATTTTAAATCGCATATGCAAACTTTGATTATGAGCTTACGCTCATTAGTATGGCCTTCTGCCATAATCAGTTTAATGTTGCATTATTCGTGTACATGTAAGCATACTCATTGTTTCCCCCATATGCATTTAGCAGAAATATATAATGTAGATATATGGATGTAGGCCCCAGCAATGTAAGCCCCAGCAATTTTCTTTATGCAAAACCATCTAAGACTCAGATCATACAAAATAATGTTACAATTACATCTAAACTGTTTTAAATCGGAATTTGATCTATGGCCTTAATATTGGGTCAAATGACATTCATTAGGCCCGTGATTCATTATTCATTACAGCTAAATAATTGAATGTATTAACTTAATAGTTTAGTTAAAAAAGCACTTTGAAGCTCATTTCTGAAGCTTCTATCTTGCAATAGGTCTACACACCATAGAAATACAATTGCTTTTACACAGCACACTACGATTCCCAGAGTGCATTTCAATTCCCAGGGTGCTAGAGCTGCTCGCTGGCTACTGTTAGCAAGCCCAGACAAACTCTTACCTTGTCGACTGTAGGAATTCATCGTAGGGTACCACTCCTGAGAAGCGAAACTGATGAAGAGGATGAGGACAATGGCCTCAGTACTCCTCTTGGGGGTGTAAGATGAACACCATCCGCCGTCCGGCTGGATGGACACTGCGAGGAAGACTATGACGAAGGGGGGGGGGGGGGTCTCAAGGGCTCATTCTAGACAACGCAGCTTTCAGGGTATTGCCGTTGGCTTGCTTCTTCACTCCTGTGAATTCAACCTGTCAAGGGCACATGAACACACAAGTTTGAGTGAGGTTAGTCATATGTGGACCAAGTATGCTCCCATTAAATAAATACTATATAGGCATATTACTTCACATATAATGCACCTGTACAAGCCTTTGTACAGTGCCTTCGGAAAGTATTCAGACCTCTTGACTTTTTCTGCATTTTGTTACATTACAGCCTTATTCTAAAATAGATTAACATTTAATGAAACTATGTCAATCATTATTTGAATATGTTGGTAACCCGTTATATAAAAGTGATAATGCCCTCGAAGCCGGTGTTTGGAGGATATATTTGCACGGTTTGCCATCCCTCGACCTCATCTCGGGCCTAACAACACCCGTGCCAATATATCCACATTTATAAAAAAAATAAAAAATACAGTTAACAGTGCATGTCAGAGCAAAACCAAGCCATGAGGTCGAAAGAATTGTACGTAGAGCTCCGAGAAATGATTGTGTCGAGGCAAAGATCTGGGGAAGGGTACCAAAACATTTCTGCAGCATTGAAGGTCCCCAAGAACACAGTGGCCTCCATCATTCTTAAATGGAAGAAGTTTGGAATCACAAACACTCTTCCTAGAGCTGGCGGCCCGGGCAAACTGAGTAATCGGGGGAGAAGGAGGTGACCAAGAACCCAATGGTCACTCTGACAGAGCTCCAGAGTTCCTCTGTGGAGATGGGAGAACCTTCCAAATGGACAACCATCTCTGCAGCACTCCACCAATCGGGCCTTTATGGTAGAGTGGCCAGACAGAAGCCACTCCTCAGTAAAAAGCACATGACAGCCCACATGGAGTTTGCCAAAAGTCACCTAAAGACTCTCAAATAATGAGAAACAATATTCTCTGGTCTGATGAAACAAAGATTGAACTCTTTGGCCTAAATGCCAAGAGTCACGTCTGGAAGAAACCTGCACCATCCCTACGGGGAAGCATGGTGGTGGCAGCATCATGCTGTGGGGATGTTTTTCAGCAGCAGGAACTGGGAGACTAGTCAGGATCGAGGGAAAGATGAACGGAGCAAAGTACAGAGAGATCCTTGATGGAAACCTGCTCAGGACCTCCGACTGGGGAGAAGGTTAACCTTCCAACAGGACAACGACCCTAATCACACAGCCAAGACAATGCTGTAGTGGCTTCAGGACAAGTCTCTGAATGTCCTTGAGTGGCCCAGCCAGAGCCCGGACTTGAACCTGATCGAACATCTCTGGAGAGACCTGAAAATAGCTGTGCAGCAACGCTCCCCATCCATCTTGACAGAGCTTGAGAGGATCTGCAGAAAAGAATGGGAGAAACTCCTCAAATACAGGTGTGCCAAGCTTGTAGCGTCATACCCAAGAAGACTCTAGGCTGTAATCGCTGCCAAAGGTGCTTCAACAAAGTACTGAGTAAAGGGTCTGAATACTTATGTAAATGTGATATGTTTTTTATGTTCAATAAATTAGCAAAAATGTTTAAAGAAAACTGTTTTTGTTTTGTCATTATGGGGCATTGTGTGTAGATTGATGAGGGGAAAAAACAATTTAATTAATTTTAGAATAAGGCTGTAATGTAACAAAATGAGTAAAAAGTCAATGCACTGTATAAGTGCAGACGGTCTCTCTTTCAGTCCTGTAGACTATTAGATATCATCCTGTACAAAAATAGTCAGTCTCAATTCTAACAGATTCTTCACTACAAGGGCAGTTTGGGTTACACATGCTAACACTGAGATCGCCTCCAGTCCTTCCCTGTACACAAGGTGCCTAAAAGGTGCCAATGCTGTCCACAGGCTAGGGCAAACAATGAGACAGTGACAGAATCACATACAGGCAGTTACACCCACACGCGCCACACACACACACACACACACTGCCCTTCTCAGTAGAGAGAGGTACTTAACAATGAAAAGGTCAGTCCTGTATTTAACCACAGAAATAATAACAGCCAAATATGGCCTTCATTGGAGTAGGTTAATAACTTATTCAGAAGACTGGGCCTGGGCAAAACCCTAAGCCTCGGCTGCAAAAGCAGCATCAAAGCCTGTCTTACTGCTATTATACAGCACAATATTAACATCACCTCCGACATTCTAAACCACAGTGTTTACTTTCCGGTGTCAACGATGCACATTAGTTCCATTGCTTTGGTGAGGCCACACGACACATTGTCTCAATCTACCCCCTCTGCTCCAATATAATAGTCCAACCTGTCAAACAAGACAGCATTTAGTTGTCTTCACTCGCTATTTGACACACAACACATAATTTCCACTCTTTCTGGCATGGCACACATCCCTAAAAACAATACACATCTGTGCAACACTCAACACTCTCAGGCTGCCCTCCGATTCGCCATACTCCCCCCCCCCCGAAGTGTGCACTTTCATGGATTTACAAGGAATGAACAGGTGTGAGCAATATGGTTAAACACATGCTTATACCAATCCAATGGTTTGAAATCAATGAGGGAGCGTGAACAAGTGGACACTTGGCTAAGTAAGGTAGAGATTTGGACTGCAGCCCTTGAACTGGAACATCTGCCCTTCTGTTTCCTCAATGCAAAAGGGTTCCAAGGTCAAGCAATTATTTGACACCAAATGAAAATCAGATTCGTGTTCAGCAGGGAGAAAACGTTTAGAAACGAGGAGGTAACTACTGAACTTGTGCAATAGGAACACAGATGTTCATTTACAAAAGGCCCTACTTAGTTTAATACCACTCAGGAGGAACGGGTCAAAAAGACTTACCAATACTACAGTCTGTGCTGACGAGATCTCCTCAGTGTACGTGTGCATGCGTGCGCGTGGAATAACATATGGCCTGGAGGGATCCAGTGACATAATACTCAAAGTGACAATCTGGTAAGGGGGAGTGTTGGCTTGTCGTCTGATCTGCCGCGCCATGAGAGACTTCCCAGCATACGTTTGCGCTGCTATAGTCAACCCAACCATATTTTTAAAAATCAGGGGAAGTTGGGGTCTGTCGCATATAAATGTCGTAACACATAAATGTCAAACCAAAGCCATAGCATGTTGAGCATTTGTGAATAGACTAGGGTTCTTGACAAACAAGGTCATTATTTTACTGTAAAAGGCTAATTTGTTCATAATGACTAACCTGGATAAATGAAGGTTAAATAAAATTGTCAACACTCCATTAACGGCTCATATAACATGACTACTCATATCAATATACATGAATATGATAATTAATAATTATCTAATAATTATCTTGCAAATCTGTCTTAACATCTCCATCTTAAAGGCCCAGTGCATTCAAAAACCTGATTTACCTGTGTTTTAGATATTTCCACACTATGAGGTTGGAATAATCTTATGAAATTGGGAAAAGTATGATAATACCCTTTTAGTGTAAGAGAGATTTCAAAAGACCGCCTGAAATTTCAGCCCATTTTGGTGAGATGGAGTTTATCACCAGGCGGTAAATGAGTTAATAAACCAACAAGAAAGAGTTCCAAACCTCCCTGCCAATAACCGCTAGTTTTCAGCTTGCCCTCCCCACTGAGACCACTCCCAGACAGTCCTGGCAAAAGCCTTGCTTTAGAAATTGCTTTTTTCTAAGAAGCTCTTTTTTGTTTATTTTTCAGCATTTTAATTTAAAACAAATCACAGTACGGTATTTAATTGTTACCCAGAAATGATTTGATATTAAGAGCAAAACGACTGCATTGGACCTTACTGTTTCCAGTTGTAGGCCCTTTTGACCGACCGATTGGATAAGAAGTGCACATCAAAAATATACAGGTCTGAAAATGTCTCCTCACTTGACAGAAATGTGTCTCTTGCAGCCAATAAAATAATTCATTTCCCCAGTGCTCCGAACTGTACCGAAGGTAATCATGTCTGCATAAAAATAACACGGGGCCGAGATTGCCAGCGGTAAACAACAATTAGGGCCGTGCCGCGCGCAAAATTAATCACTGAAATGTACTTCTGGTGTTCGACAGTTACTGCCTGCCTCTCGAGCCTAATTGAGTATGAATAATTCACTCAGGGACCACAATTAACGGTAGTGTATGTACATCCCTGCACGTATGTATCGGAAAAATTACGCGTTATTGTGTTTTTGTTGTGGTTTAAATTTTTCTTCCATTTATTGACAGAGGCTGCTCCTGAAAGTTTTTGTTAAGGCAGGTGATGGCTGGGGTGGAGTGGAACTTATAGACTTCTATACAAGGCCTAGATAAGAAATCTAAATGATAGCTCTTGTCTAGAAGGGTCTGGTGTTCACAAAGGCTTGGATAGGAACAGGTGAGCATTTAGGGTGCAAAGCCCCTCCCCAAAAATATTGTCTGGTGTGAGGACCCCATGGTTGTCTGAACTCATTGGTGCTGATGGCAGGGCACTTGGGAGACAACAGGGGAGAGGAAAGGGAGAGAAGGGAAGGCGGGAGAAAGTGGAGCCTGGCTGTGCTGAGAGAAAAGTGACACCTTATCTGACATGACAGAACCCTCCCCATGTTGACACAATACTCGCTGCTGCATGCTCATGTTCTCAGAGAAAAGAGAGACGAGCCGTAGCCCGCAGGTTTCACATCAATCAGCAGTTAAAAAAAAGGACAGGCACAAGCACAGACAATCGCTGGGATATTGCTCAGTGTGATGTTGGAGTTCTCGTAGGGGCAGGGAGTGTGGTATGTGTTGGCTAGGAGAGCGTGGGGGCTGGGGAGGCTCGTATCTCAAAACTGAATAGGTAGAAGTCTTGACCCTTTCAATGAGTAATAGACAGCAATGCCTCAAAACTGACAGTTCTGTCGAAAAGTTAAACATTCTCAACAGTTGACAAGAACAAAACAGCCCTTGGAAATCCAACTGACTTCCCAGTTAAGGATTTAGTCCGGCGTTAGGCAGTAAAAAACGCTTCTGACTCTACCTGCACTTATTTCAAGTTATTATACTAAATGTCTGCCAAATATTTTATGGTGGAATGCAAACAGAGGTAACAAAAATATTATTCCATGTTCTCGACAAAGCTTCCCGTAATCCACAAGTCTGAGATGAGACAATTAAAACTACATTAACATTCAAATCTGGCACTGTACTATAATTGGTGCTGTTCACAGACTAAACTACTCTTCGCGTTAGGCTTTCTGCCATTTTGTTAGCTACAAGTACCCTGACACCGATGTCTGTCAGCTTTAAAGCTTAGAACTGTCAAACTTTGTGAACACCAGACCCTTCTAGACAAGAGCTATCATTTAGATTTCTTATCTAGGCCTTGTATAGAAGTCTAAAGTGGTGAAGACACTGTCATTTATACAACGGGCGGGTCTAATCCTGAATGCTGATTGGTTAAAACCACATTCCAGCCGGTGTCTATTACAAAAGTTGCCACTGGCTAAATCTATGACGTTAAAATGCCTATTTAATGTTCCATCTGACTGTGCAATCCACTGTCTCATCAGCCCATCCAGGCAACTTATAAACTTGATCTCCACTATAAAAAGCAGCCAGTATGGCAATGGAACATTTAGAACGAACGACTGGGTTGCGTCCATAGATACAGAACAAAAAGACTGAACGACTGTCTCTAGTAACCCTTGATTTGTGTCGGGACTATATCTTGTGGAAGGATGAAATAGTATGAATAAATTTATCAAATTAACATTTAATGAAACTATGTCAATCATTATTTGAATATGTTGGTAACCCGTTGTATAAAAGTGATAATGCCCTCGAAGCCGGTGTTTGGAGGATATATTTGCACGGTTTGCCAGCCCTCAACCTCGTCTCGGGTCTAACAACACCCGTGCCAATATATCCTCCAAACACCGGCTTCTCAGGCATTATCACTTAAATATGGCTTTGTGGGCTTGAATTGTTAGTTGCTGAGATTTGATGTTTTGAGGTTATTCTGTTGTGGAACTTTAACATTCGCTGTATCCATTATGTTATGGACTGGCTTCATATACAGTGCATTCGGGAAAGTATTCAGACCCTTTTACTTTTTCCACATTTTGTTAAGTTACAACCTTATTCTACAATTGATTCAATCATTTTTTTCTCTCATCAATCAACACACAATATCCCATAATGACAAAGTGAAAACAGGTTTTTTGTAATGTTGGCAAATTTATTAAAAATAACTAAATGAAATACCTTATATACATAAGTATTCAGACGCTTTGCTATTAGACTCGAAATTGAGCTCAGGTACATCCTGTTCCCATTGGTCATCCTTGAGATGTTTCTACAACTGTCTATATAAAAGGTCCCACAGTTGACAGGGCATGTAAGAGCAAAAACCAAGCCATGAGGTCGAAGGAATTGTCTGTAGAGCTCCGAGACAGGATTGTGTCGAGGCACAAATCTGGGGAAGGGTACCAAAACATTTCTGCAGCATTGAAGGTCCTCAAGAACACAGTGGCTTCCATCATTCTTTAAAGGAAGAAGTTTGGAACCACCAACACTCTTCCTAGAGCTGGCCACCCGGCCAAACTGAGCAATTGGGGGAGAAGGGCCTTGGTTAGGGAGGTGACCAAGAACCCAATGGTCACTCTGACAGAGCTCTAGAGTTCCTCTGTGGAGATGGGAGAAACTTCCATAAGGACAACCATCTCTGCAGCACTCTAGCAATCAGGCCTTTATGGTAGAGTGGCTAGACGGAAGCCACTCCTCAGTAAAAGCACATGACAGCCCACATGAAGTTCGCCAAAAGGCACCTAAAGGACTCTCAGACCATGAGAAACAAGATTCTCTGATCTGATGAAACCAAGATTGAACTGAATGCCAAGCATGAATGCCAAGTCACGTCTGGAGGAAACCTGAAAGCATCCCTACGGTGAAGCATGGTGGTGGCAGCATCATGCTGTGAGGATGTTTTTCAGCGGCAGGGACTGGGAGACTAGTCAGGATCGAGGGAAAGATGAACGGCACAAAGTACAGAGAGATCGTTGATGAAAACCTGCTCCAGAGCACTCCGGACCTCAGACTGGGGAGAAGGTTCACCTTCCAACAGGACATCAACCCTAAGCACACAGCCAAAACAATGCAGGAGTGGCTTTGGGACAAGTCTCTGAATGTCCTTCAGTGGCCCAGGCAGAGCCCGGACTTGAACCTGTTCGAACATCTCTGGAGAGACCTGAAAATAGCTGTGCAACGACGCTCCCCATCCAACCTCACAGAACTTAAGAGGATCTGCAAAGAAGGGAGAAACTCCCCAAATAAAGGTATGCCAATCTTGTAGAATCATACCCAAGAAGACTCAAGGCTGTAATCGCTGCCAAAGGTTCTTCAACAAAGTACTGAGTAAAGGGTCTGAATAGTTATGTAAATGTGGTATTTCCGTTCCTATTACTTTATAAAATTAACTGTTTTTGCTTTGTTATTATGGGGTATTGTGTGTAGATTGATGAGGGAGAAAAAATATTTAATCAATTTTAGAATAAGGCTGTAACATAACAAAATGTGGAAAAAGTCTGAATGCACTGTATGCAGTCATTTCTCTCAAACGTTTCCTTGTAATCTTATAGTGCAGAGTTTACTTCCTGATGCTGATCAACCATGTGGTAAAACAAACATTATTACAGCATAAAATAACAAATCCCCAAAATAATATAAGCACATAACAGGTAGTGATGGGGGAGGGGGATTTGATACAGTTACATATATGATATATCGTATTGTATTAGCAATATCGCAATATTATTTTTGTGCTGGTTGGCTTAGGGAATTTTCCTTCATAGCTTGTTCTCCGTCTTCTTTTTAAATAGGGAGCCAATTTATTTTCAGCACTTTTATTTCTAGGACTGAACAAAACCTGTCTTCTCATGGCTCTCTCTTGTCCCTCTGCAGCAGATATATGGTGAGCAATATGTTTGGAATCGCAATAAAATCACAGTATCAAATCGCAATACATATAGAATCGTGAGAATTGCAATACATATCGTATTGGCACCTAAGTATTGTGATCATATCGTATCGTGAGGTCCCTGGCAATTCCCAGCACTAATAATAGACCTACTCATTAGTCCCTGTCTAGTTTAGGCGGAATCAGCTTTTTCAGTACAGTGAAGGACTAACTGTCAAACAAAGATAAGTTTGCATTAAATCCTATTTTACTTTTAGGTGGCAGCAACGCTGACAGACATCTGGTTAATAAAATAACATCTTATCCAGTTCTATAAATGTTAGCAGCAGAGTTAAACGTCTCTTCAACAGTGCAATACTATGTCAGAAATGTGCTATTTTAGTTTACAAGTTCAGCTCACTGGAGAAGAAAAGACATGGGAAATGTAAATTCTGTCATGTGTAGGCTAAGTTCTCATCCAAGCCTCAGCATTGAGTGGTTACGTACTCAACATTGACAATGAACTCTGCTCGGCGTGTCTCTATAGTTGAAATCCTGACACCCCGCCTTGTGCCGCGGCCACAAAAGCCAGTCAATTTTCAGCCAAACAAAAAGCAGGAAGTGAACACTTTCCCTGCCATCTACCGAGCCTTCTAAACGACATCCGTGTCAACTTGCCCTCTCTACCACCATTTTACCATCACTTTCTTTCGCTGTCTCTCCTTTTATTTTCTCCTACCTTCCCTCCGCAATGTCATTAACCTGTTCTCTGCCATTCTCAAAAACTCACGTTACCACACTCACTCCATCATTTGTCCTCCATTTCTTCACATCTCCATAGTCGCTGCAGCACTTTAACAAGCAGTAGAATGAGGGAGAACAAGGCAAACTCTGTTTACTGTGCCCCGCTGGTGAGGCGTAGGCGTCATGTCACCTTGTCTCCCTGACATTAATGGACCATTAGCATTCATTAGAGCGACAACGTCAACAAACAAGACCGTTCTAATTGACAACTCTGCATAATTGCCAATTCTTGGGGACTTTTTTAAACCGTCTGGAACAGGCCAAATAAACAACAGCAGGGTCTGAGTTCCGAGCCGCTCAATGGGATGCTAAACTGTTTGTTAACAGGGCTGAGGGGGCAATGGGTACAGGAGGGTGAAGCCAGGCACAACGGTCTGAGAATTCTTCTATTGGCTGAGTCATGTTCAGTGGGGAGAAAACGTTTTGAAATAGAGTGAAACAGGGAGTTACTAACTGAACGTATCTAATAGGTTAATTTTTGTTTTCTGTTGCAAAACATTTGAAAAGTTTGCTATGATGTGCACTACTGAACACGACCCTGGTATCAAAGCATGTCCTGTGAAATCAGATGAATCTGGCCAGGTGTTGTTACGGAAAATACACATAAGTTTTAAAAAATAGAGTACAAAAAATATTGCACCACCTCTCTTAAAACGTACCATACAATACAGCAAACGCGTTGACTATTTGACTAAGCTTATGAGGCATTTATGTGTTTTATTCTTCAAGAATGAATGGGTAAATATCATTCATTTATACAGTAAGTCGAAAAATGAATGTAGCAATTATGGATTCTGGCTTTAAACAGATTTTTATTCTCAGCAGTAGAAAACTTGGGTTGTTACACCATTCAGTCCCTTTCCCTGAGATCGAGTTGTCATTAAGGAGCGGTCCTCTGTCAGTGCCAAGTTCTTGAAAGGCTGCTATGACCTTCTTCCTGTGAGGATTGGAATTTACGAGTCAGGAACGCCAGTCCTTGAGAACTGGAATGTGGAAAAAATTGCTTCAGCTAGACGCTAGGCGCAAGAGCACAGATTAAAGCTTGTATGTTTACTACTTAATTTGAGGCCTCTGGGAGAATCTCAAATGCATTTCCTTGATTCCTCATGTCCTCTCTCCTCGCCTCCTTCTCAAAACCCATTTGATGAGAAGGTCAGAGGGCCTTCCCCTTTGACCTTCTCATCCAATGGATTTTGGGTAGGACGCGAGGAAAGAGAATGCAATGAATAAAGGCAATGCAATCGAGACTCTCCCTCTGACTCCAGTTTAGATAACCCTGATTCACTGATGTCACCTCCTCACCTCATATACGAACTCAAACACAGACATAGGCCTACAAATACCATACCAACACATAACCCCAATAAGTCAAGTTCAACACATGCAAAAACCAACAAACTCTGACATGCACATTTGAACAATAACTAACAACATCATTACATGATTAAAAAGGAACAGTGCATATTCTACTAATTACACAAACTACCTCAATTCCATGTATATGCAATAGCAATGCATATAGCCTGCAAAACAAGTATTGAAATGCTATAAAGTTAAAGCTGCAATATGAAACTTTTTGGGAGAAAAGACCAAATTCACATAGAAATGTGAGTTATAGATCTGTCAGTCTCATTGAAAGCAAGCCTAAGAAGCAGTAGATATGTTCTATGTGCGGCATTTCTATGCTTCCCATTTTTAAGTTTAGTTTTTGTGTCTTTTACACCAGCATCAAACAGCTGAAAATACTATATTTTGGGTTATTGAAAAAATATTTCACAGCTGCTTAGATGGTACAATGATTCTCTACACTTTACATTGCTTGTTTTATCAAACTGAAATTAGGCTAACTATTCGAATTTTATGGCGGAGCGATTTCAGCATATTGCGCCTTTAATACAATGTTACAGGTTTAAGAGAAACTTAAAGGGGAAATTTGCAGTTCAAACACCAACAAACACCAACATATAAAATTATGGAGTAGCCTTCCACGAAGCACAAGCCAATTTTTAAGCAAATATGACATCGATGCCATGGAAAATTCTGGCAATTACTGGTCTACTAATTGAAGTAAACAAGATGTCACTAAGTAGCGTAAATCGATGTGAACAGCAGGATTTGTTAAATGTCACCTGAAAACATTGTGGGGAATCCAATATGGTAAATAGGGTCCACCCTCTCTGCCCAGAGTGGGTGAAAACGCACTTTGGTGATGAAATTTCACTTCCTATGTTATAAACTACATTTTACCAAGACAAATATGATTATTTGTTCTGAATTGTTCAGTGAGGTCTTTCTCTTACATATGATTCAGAAAATATCCCAAAGTCGGATTTCATAACATTATTCATCCGGTAATAAGCACCGAGCTCTGCTGACAGAGTGGTGCCGCTTTCTCGCAGCGACGTTTGAGGATTTTACATGTTGTGGTGGTTGTCTGCAAAGTTGTCTCCGCGGGTTGTAAAAAACGAAATTAACATGACAGGAGCGGAATTAAATGTAAAAGGCTTTGAAAATAAAAGGTGCTTTGCTGACATTTCACAAAGATATGCTTGTTTTTGTGAGAAATCTTCTAAAAATAACAGGAATTTCGCATTAATATAAAAAGCATATATTAAAATACTACATGTCACGTCTCAAAATCGATATCTATCCTTACCAGTATTGGTTTGGGTGTAGTGGACTACATATCATTCAACTAGTAATTTAACTACATTTTGCAGTAGCTTGGTGGGAGTTAAACTAAATTAAAATCTTTGTAGTGTTTTCAGTTGTTAATTACTTTTTTTTGCCATGTAGAAGTGTAGCTAACTACTGGAAGTACACACTACTTTTTTGCTCAAATAAAATATGCAAGAAGTAATAGGCAAGAATTTCCTTTCTTTTTCAGCATCAGACCTGCCTAATTCTTTCATAAAACATATATTTTTCGTTTTATAGGCTAAATTACACATTCTGCTAACATCTGACTCCAGAGTGATCTGTTCTTTTAATTTGTAGTCTATGACATTTCACATTTAGATACGATAATTTGGTAACACTTTACATGATACCCAGCGCTATAACACGTTATGACACGGTCATAACCAGGTCATAACAGCTGTCATAACACTATCCTGACCCATATATTTACACCTGCAGTGACATATATTGCGTTATTTTAGGACACCTACATAAGTCTCAAAAACCCACATTTATTCAAATGTGTTTTTTCCCTGCCAAGAAGTTTCCTTTCGTTTTAAAGTTTGTTTCTTAAGTCCTTTGTTGTTGTTGTAATGAATTCTGTTAACAGTCATGTTTTTCCCATCATATTTTAAATAACTTGCAGAAAATACACTTTATGACACTGTCATGAAGCATTATGGCCATCATAATCATATAAGCCAGATAGGCCTATCATGTACATGCCCTTATGTCACTAGTCATCAGTCAAAAAGAGGGTGTCTTGTCCTGCTCCTTAAATCTGCTCATCCCAGTCATCAGTAACAGAGTATTGGGGTAGGTGCATGTCTGACATCAATTTGTGGGCAATGATCATTTAATATGGTCAGTTTCAGAAAATGTTATATAACATAAACAAGTAACCATGAAATAACTAGTGTGGTAGGTTTTGACTCTTATGTAGGTGTCATAACCAGCCATGAAATGATGCAATATCCTGTGTGTCACAACAGGTCTAAATACAGTGCACTTGGAAAGTATTCAGACCCCTTGACTTTTTACGTTACAGCCTTATTCTAAAATGCATTATAGTTTTTCCCCCTCATCAATCTACGCACAATACACCATAATGACAAAGCAAAAACAGGTTGACAGAAATGTTTGCAAAATACCCCCTGAAATATCAAATTTACATAAGTATTCAGACCCTTTACTCAGTAATTTGTTGAAGCACCTTTGGCAGCGATTACAGCCTCAAGTCCTCGACACACCTGTATTTGGGGAGTTTCTCCCATGCTTCTCTGCAGATCCTCTCAAGCTCTGTCAAGGTTGGATGGGGAGCGTCGCTGCACAGCTATTTTCAGGTCTCTCCAGAGATGTTCAATTAAGTCCGGGCTCTGGCGTGGCCACTCATGGACATTCAGAGACTTGTCCCAAAGCCACTCCTGTGTTGTCTTGGCTGTGTGCTTAGGGACGTTATCCTGTTGGAAGGTGAACCGTCGCCCCAGTCTGAGGTCCTGACCGCTCTGCAGCAGATTTTCATCAAGGATCTCCCTGTACTTTGCTCCGTTCATCTTTCCCCTCAACCCTGACTAGTCTCCCAGTCCCTGCAGCTGAAAAACATCCCCACATCATGATACTGCCACCACCATGCTTCACTGTAGGGATGGTGCCAGGTTTCCTCCAGATGTGATGCTTGGCATTCAGGCCTGAGAGTCCTTTAGGTGCCTTTTGGCAAACTCCATTCGGGCTGTCATGTGCCTTTTACTGAGGAGTGGCTTCCGTCTAGCCACTCTACCATAAAGGCCTGATTGGTGGAGTGCTGCAGAGATGATTGTCCTTCTGGAAGGTTCTCCCATCTCCATAGAGGAACTCTAAAGCTCTGCCATAGTGACCATCGGGTTTTTGGTCAACTCCCTGACCAAGGCCCTTCTCCCCCGATTGTTCCGTTTGGCTGGGGCGGCCAGCTCTAGGAAGAGTCTTGGTGGTTCCAAACTTCTTCCATTTAAGAATGATGGAGGCCATTGCTTTCTTGGGGTCATTTTTTGTTACCCTTCCCCAGATCTGTGCCTCGACACAATCCGTCTCTGAGCTCTACGGACCATTCCTTCGACCTCCTGGCTTGGTTTTTGCTCTGACATGCACGGTCAACTGTGGGACCTTATATAGACAGGTGTGTGCCTTTCCAAATCATGTCCAATCAATTGAATTTACCACAGGTGGACTACAATCAAGTTGTAGAAACATCTCAAGGATGATCAACAGAAACAGAATGCACCTGAGCTCAATTTTGAGACTCATAGTAAAGGGTTAAAATACTTATGTTAATAAGGTGTTTCTGTTTTTTTATACACTTGCAAAAAATATATACAAACCTTTTTTTGCTTTGTCATTATGGGGTATTGTGTGTAGATTGATGAGACATTTTAGTTTAATCCATTTTAGAATAAGGCTGTAAGGTAACAAAGTGTGGAAAAAGTCAACGGGTCTGAATACTTTCCCGAATGCACTTTATATGTGTCATGACAGTGTAATGACACTCCGGATTAGAGAAGAAAGAGTTCAACAGCTAAATTCAACAGCTAGCCTTTCAATATCCAGCCTAGCTGACGCAATGCTATTTTCCATATTTTTTACCACTTTTTTTCTGTGGCCTTATTTTACTCATTGGTCAAAAAAATGCGTTTATGATTGGACACCCTCGAATTAGCAACCAATACCAACTCAGCTGTGAAAAATTGTCACTTGCGAATTAACTCCATTAACTACATGAAATAACATACAGGATTTCACGAGCTACAGATTTTAAAAAACGAATTCACACAAAAGTGCAATAGTGTCAATTTGTAACATGCATAATCAGCGATAACCCAATAATCTTACTTCAACTAGTTACACACTGGGGAGCTCGAGTGATAATGTAACAGTTGTGTTCGTGGAATCTTACAGGACTAACGTTACATGTTTATCCGATTTGAGTATTGGACCATGGAGATCACTGTATTGCTTCAAAATATCGCCCGTGTAAGTAATGTAGCTACTCATGAAATACGTTATGACATTAAGATGTTATCTGACATTAAGATCCTACACACCCACCACTTCCCAAAGATATATGTAACTAGGCGATACTTGAATTGAAAAAGAAAGTCAAAACCATAGCTACCAAGAAATAGATCACGATAACAACTTCACCTCGGTCTGAATAGTGTTGCAAATTTTATCAAATCAAGCAAACATGGTTTAAATTGTCCAATCTCACAACTGCTGTATCAGATTGTCGTATTTGTGTAAAAGAAAGCTACCTGAACAAACGCCCTCCTGAATGTTGTGATTTCTATCCAGGCTCCGTATGCAGCAGCCCCACTCTATCGAACATGTAGAATTTAGGACCCGTTGGAGAAAACGCCAGTGAGAGAGTCATTCACAGATTCCGCCATACTGGATTTTGGCTAACCAATAAATCACGTGTCGTGCACTATACCTCAGTGGTCGCGCTCTCCTGCATTTCCTTAGGAGGCGGGTTCACCGAATGATGTCGGTCGGCTTGTTTGACACTGGAGTAACTTCATGTTGCCACAGAATGCTGTTCAGGGTTGAGTAGCTTACTTTCTAAATGTAATCTGTAACAGTTACTAGTTACCTGTCCAACATTGTAATTAGTAACGTAATTTTTTTTTTAACCCAAATTACTTCCAATTACTATCCCCTTATGGCTACACGACAAAATCCTAATTTCGTTGCCTACTCGGGACGAGAGGCCGTGACCGACGCTAGTTTAATGTGAGCGGTTCGGGAGATGCAATATGAGGGTGATCAGCAATAGCCAATAGCCAATGAGAGCTCGCAAGAGAAGCCAGTGAGATGACGAAGTTGTTTCGCATCACCCAGAATGTGTAGACGCTCGAGCAGGAGCGATGACTAGGACAACTACTAGTATGCGTTTGTGCTTGCCAAAGTGTCAAATCGTTACAGCTCTGACGTTCACAAGCAAGCAATGTTATTCAATTCAAAATGTTGGCTAGATACAGTATTTCAACTCTGTATGGCAATTGTGAATGTCTGACTGAAAACGTGTATGAGGCTGCTTTGAGCCACAGCTCGTAGCTAAATTACATTTAATCACATCATTGTTTTCGCGAGACAGCGTGGCATCACACGACCAGGGTTGGGTAGGTTACTTTCTAAATGTAATCCGTTAGTTACTAGTTACCTGTCCAAAATTGTAATCAGTAATGTAACTTTTGGATTACCCAAAATCAGTAACGTAATCTGATTACTTTCTCCTTAAGAGGCGTTAGAAGAAGACACAAATGTATGTTACCAATTAAATGACATTTATTGCAGGATAAAACCATGTTAAAGTTTACATAGCTGGCCATATATGGATGTTACATTTTACTTCATGGGTTGATTATGTAGGCTTCGTCTAACCCATTGCTTTCTACTACATATAATACGATTTAATTATATCTTTACATTAAAAACAAAGTCTATCAGAATTCCAGTAATTCCAATCAATGTTTATACCCCTTGATCTTCAAGAATAGGACATGGAAATATGGAAGTATAGATTAGCAAAATTGTTTTACCTGAGCATAACCCCAAAACTAAGGACTGATTAGTCAGCCCTAGTCTGTTGTTTATGATTTTGTTTTCATGGAGGACTGGTTGGGCTCATTGATTTGAGTTGGGGAAAAATGCTGCGCTCATGGCATGATTTGAGCACTATTGAGAAGTGCTATTTACATGTCAAAAATTAATGTCATATTCTGCATTTGCTTTAGGGCTATTGTTTACCTTTTTGTTGGTGACACTTTGATGTCTTGATAATATGCATCTGTTTATAGGGTAAATCCACAAATGAAACAGTAACTAAACAGTTTCCCCGCCTCTGTTTTGGTAAAAAGCTGAGGGATGGGCCTGGAGTAATGTAACCACTCTCATATTAATAGACAGAGCTATGGATGCAAGGACTGACCATCCATGATATAAAAATTATTGTTTTAACAATGTTATGAGGCTATACAGTGTTTGTTTACATTTACAATGTTCTCATGGAGTGTGACAGTTGAACTTAGCTCATGAGGCATCTATAAGTTACATTTTCAAGAATCACTGGATATACACTACCATTCAAAAGATTGGGGTCATTTAGAAGTGTCCTTGTTTTTGAAAGAAAAGCAATTTTTTTGTCCATTAAAATAACATAAAATTGATCAGAAATACAGTGTAGACATTGTTAATGTTGTAAATTACTATTGTAGCTGGAAACGGCAGATTTTTTATGGAATATCTACATAGGCATACAGAGGCCCATTATCAGCAACCATCACTCCTGTGTTCCAATTGCACGTTGTGTTAGCTAATCCTAGTTTATCATTTTAAAAGGCTAACTGATCATTAGAAAACCCTTCACAGCTGAAAAATATTGTCCTGATTAAAGAAGCAATAAAACTGGCCTTCTTTAGACTAGTTGAGTATCTGGAGCATCAGTATTTGTGGGTTCGATTACAGGCTCAAAATGGCCAGAAACAAATAATTTTCTTCTGAAACTCGTCAGTCTATTCTTGTTCTAAGAAATTAAGGTTATTCCATGTGACAAATTGCCAAGAAACTGAAGATCTCGTACAACGCTGTGTACTACTCCCTTCACAGAACAGCGCAAACTGGCTCTAACCAGAAAACAAGGATCTAAGTAACCCCAAACTTTTGAATGGTAGTGTATATATTTTTGATTTATTTAACCTTTATTTGACTACGCAAGTCAGTTGAGAACAAATGCTTAATTACAATGACGGCCTACCCCGGCCAAACCCTAATCCGGACGACGCTGGGCCAATTGTGCGCTGCCTCATGGGTCTCCCAGTCACGGCCAGCTGTGACACAGCCTGGGATCGAACCCTGATTTGTAGGGATGCCTTTGACCGCTGTGCTACTCGGGAGGCCCCCGCAAATTGATTTTAACAAACAATTGGTCCCCCAAAAAATGCGGCCCTCCGTTGAATTTCAAAATCCCAATGTGGCCCTCGAGCCAAAAAGTTTGCCCACCCCTGTTGTACGGTGACCCCGTCTGTGCCACATCTTTTAGTGTGAGCGACACTATGTTGGCTAGACAAAAAAAACTACAGGAAAGATGGTCATCATCATAGTGCTCTCTGACTTGTGGTCAGACTCGCTCAGGTGGAATAAACTTAATCTTCCACATTTATTCAAAGCTGAATTGGTATCATTATGTTTGTTTTTTTCACAAACATCTTTTCTGAATTTAAAAGTAATCATCTATTTTTTCCAAAGTATATGTAATCTGATTAAAATATTTTTTCTGGTAACATAACTGATTAGTACTTTTTTTGTAATCAGATTACATGTAATCAGTTACTCCCCAACCCTGATGCTATTATATGGCTTTTTAAAATTGCCTATTAAACTGTGGTGGGTCCACTTTTACAATTCCCAATATGAAGTAGCTATTCTGATTGTGTTGGCAACATGGCAATTGTATCAATAGCAAAACAAACAGTCACTCATAGGTTGTTTTGTTTACAAAAATATTGATTTGATAAAGACTTTCAGGATCTGCTCCTACTTAAGGCGCCAATCATCTTGAAGTCATGACATATTTACATTAAGGTAGGCCTACTTAAAACAGTATTTATCAATGGGTGTATAAGTAGTTTATAAACTGTTATTAATTTATAGATAGTTTATTTTGTGTCATAAACCATTATAATACATTTGTTGAAATTGTGTCATAAACCATTATAATACATTTGTTGAAATTGTGTTAGTCATTTGGCTGCTTGCCAAGTACTGAGTTTATATATGGCTGCACTGGCAATAATGACAGTAATAATCAATAACAGTGCAGTCAAAAATAATAATGACAGTGGCTAGAAGCAGTTTGAACTAATGAACCCATTCCTCTTTGTCGTCGGGGTCATTGACGTCAGTCATTATCTGACGATTTGCTGCACCACTCAAAAAATGACGTATTGGCGTGGATTAACAAAAATCACAAGTTAAAAGGAGATTTGGAATTTGTTCACTGCATGTCATAATCCCATGGAAAGCCAATGCATTTTCATGTGGTGGGGAAACACATAAGTATGCACGCAGAAACACACGCACACTGACACACATACACACTCTTTGCGTTCAAAGACGGGAAGACTGCCAAGAATGATGCACAATCATCCAATCTAAATAGTAGTGTTATGAATAATGAGAGGTTCTGTCAACATCCCATTATTTCGATATTTACTATCGAAGAAACAGATTTCTGGTTCATATGTTTGCAAATTACCTGCATCTACATGATTATACATGAAAATGCCGTTTTGCCTAATGCAGCAGAAGTATTTGAATAAGCGATACCATTACTGGACGGACTAACTCTACAGCATCTGATGGGAGCTGTACTCAACAAAGAGCCTATAGCATCATTATTTCCAGCACATTGTGGAAAAGGCAGGTGGAGCCATCGACATCTACATTCATATATTTTTACATCACTACTGACATATTATAAATTACGATTTTAAACTACTCTGATTGCTAAGAGGAAAACTCTGGGTCGATGGCTCCACCAGCCTTTTCCATTCACACTGGGCCTCAGTTATCAAGTGTGAGCAGCACACATTTGTGCAGATATCATTTTTATGAGCAATTTCACAAACATTACGGCATTGACCAAAGTTTTCATAGCTCTGTTTAGTTATGAATTCAAGTGATCAATTAGAAAAAATGTGCATAAACAAATCATGTCACTGGTACAACAGGCTGTTTACCCATCACATGGCATTGTTTGAGTATTTGAGCCATACTTCCCGAACATTTCCTCTTCAAAAAGAAAATGATCTTATATCACTAGCTCTTCCTCTCGAGCTACAAATAAACAAAAAAGTTACAAAAAAAAAACACTATGTACACCACACTATAGCAGTCTCATCCACTCACAGGATAATGTCCACTAAACTGTTTGGCAAGGCAATTTCCCGCATTGTAAGTCAAGAGACAACACATCCAATCCCCTCCCAAAATAATGGAAAGGACTCAGTTTTGCTCATGAAGAAACCAGCTTCAGTGGATTGCTCAGTGAATGCACATCACCGTGAGGATATTACACTCTCAGTGAAGCAAAGGAGAACCGAGCACAGCATTAAACATCAAGCTTCTCTGCTTCTGGCAATGGATGGATGGTTGGATGGATACGGAGATGGATGTCACTGAAGGGAATGGAGGTGTGTTGAGATCTGGAAGTGAGGCCTATTTTGTTCTGTCGGAGGAAAATATTATGATTACGTAAAGTATTTCCCTGCAAGGCTTCTGCTTTCTATACCAGGGATACTATGCCACCAAAGGCCTCCCATCCACTAACACTATCCAAACCCTGCTGATGTAGACCAGCATACGGTACATTTCAAAGCTGGTCCATGCTGGTCAGATTCTTGTCAAACTGGTCTGACCAGCATGGTTTAGCTGGTCAAGCTGGTCTGACCAGCATGGTCTAGCTGGTTCTGCTGGCCGACCAGCCCTCTTTGTGTTTTTGCTGGTGACCTGCCTTCGTTTGTGTTTTCGCTGGTGACCAGCCTTCACTGTGTTTTGGACACTGGTGACCAGCATAAGCTAAAGTAAAACTATCATCATATCACATGCTGGCTTGCAAAGCAATGTTTAATTCCTATTGGAATCCAGCCAGAGTGGATTCCCACAATCTGCATTCAGAATGACTGCCAGGGTCAGAAAGATGAATAAGTAAGACTTCCCTAACCAGAGGTATTCAAACTTTTTCAGCGGGGACCTCATTTTCTTTTCACCAGAATTTCTGGTGGTCCCACCCCTTCCTCAACTATAATGACACAATCGTAAAATCGATACGTTTCGATTTTTACATCAACAAATAATAAATAACCTTCAATTCATAGGGATAAATAGAACGGACTTCTAAGCTCTAACCCTGGCAATTTGACTGGTAAACTCATGGGTTCACTCGCAATTGCTGCCTGGTATTGTGATGCATAATAATTTCCATGGTATTTTGAAATGTTCTATCAACTGATGCTGGACTGCCATGGTAATGTATACTGAACAAAAATATAAACGCAACATGCAAACATTTCTACGATTTTACTGAATTCATATAAGGAAATCAGTCATTTGAAATAAATTCATTAGACCCTAATCTATGAATGTTTGTAAATGTCTGTAAATTTTGTCTTTTCAACTTTCATTCAGAACTGAAAATGTACCTGAATTCAACGTCCGGAAAATACATATTTTCAACTTTAATTCGGAACCGAAAAGGCACCTGATTTCAGCATCCGGAAAGGATGTATTTTCAACGTCCGGAAAATACGTCTTCACAACTTTCATTCTGAACCTAAAATGAACCTGTCTGGAAAATATGTATTTTTAAACGTGATTTTGCTTACTGGGAAGTGCCTTTCTTAAGGGCACAACAGCAAGAGATGGTACATGGGATCAGAGACCAGCAGCCCTCTAGTTGCCAGTTGAGTTCCCATTTTTTACACTTGCACGAGGCTTGAACAGCACACTTCTGTCTGCTGGCCTCAAGGCTAGAGGGGTGAATATACAGAGCACTAATATGGTACAACCACTCTGTTCAAAAGAAGCACAAAAGCTGTATCTTCTTGTATTCTATTCATTCATATACAGATTCGCAACCCCTGGATTTGCCGCGAGTCTCTCCTTTGAATGGTGTTCCAGTGTTTTAGTATTGACTTGTAAGCCACTTTTTGTCCCTGTTCTTTCGTTTGTTGTCTGCTTGTACCTCTCTGCTTTGAACCTGTTGGCTAATTACGAGCTTGGCTCATGCTAACTGACACGTCTAAAGGAATGCCAGCAGTAAATCAGATTGATAGCATTTGATTAAAATAAGAAGATGCAGCAGGGAGGCAGGCAGAGAGACAGAGAAAGTGCCAGGAAGCCTGTGGCTTTGAGATTTTTGAAAAGGGTGCCATAGTGGCGTAGTGGGAGCTTTCACACTGCTGAACCCACTACTGCTACTCTGCCTGCTTGGCTGTGCTTAACAGGCTTGGCTGCCAAGTTGTGGTATACATGTCATTAATCCTGCTTATCCACTTACAGCACCTTACAATGTGGAGGAGGGATAGCTGGTCGCTGATGTTGCCGCCATTGCCACTTAGCTTCCCCTATGCTACTAAATCTAACATAGTCCACCTATTATAGCCTTGCTTTTACTTCAAATAAACCCTGTCATTGTTTTGATCATCCCAAGGCCTACAAATATACCCCCCTCCATATGTATTTGGACAGTGAAGTATTAAAGAAAAAAAATTGTCTCTGTACTCCAGCATTTTGGATTTGAGATGAAATGTTTCATATGAGGCGTCTACAGAATGTCACTTTTTATTTGAGGGTAGGCAACATTACCTCCGACATGCTGACCCTCAAAACTGCGGCCCCACAGGGGTGTGTGCTAAGTCCCCTCCTGTACTCCCTCGCCATCCACTACTCCATGGCCGTGCACGACTCCAACACCATCATCAAGTTTGCTGACGACACAATGGTGGTAGGCCTGATCACCAGTGACAATGAGACAGCCTACAGGGAAGAGGTCAGTTCAAGTTTATTTTCAAGTTTATTTTTTTATATAGCCCTTCGTACATCAGCTAATATCTCGAAGTGCTGTACAGAAACCCAGCCTAAAACCCCAAACAGCAAGCAATGCAGGTGTAGAAGCACGGTGACTCCCTAGAAAGGCCAAAACCTAGCAAGAAACCTAGAGAGGAAGCAGGCTATGAGGGGTGGCCAGTCCTCTTCTGGCTGTGTCGGGTGGAGATTATAACAGAACATGGCCAAGATGTTCAAATGTTCATAAATGACCAGCATGGTCAAATAATAATGAGGAATAAATGTCAGTTGGCTTTTCATAGCCGATCATTAAGAGTTGAAAACAGCAGGTCTGGGACAGGTAGGGGTTCCATAACTGCAGGCAGAACAGTTGAAACTGGAACAGCAGCAAGGCCAGGTGGACTGGGGACAGCAAGGAGTCATCATGCCCAGTAGTCCTGACGTATGGTCCTAGGGCTCAGGTCCTCCGAGAGAGAGAAAGAAAGAGAGAAGGAGAGAATTAGAGAGAGCATACTTAAATTCACACAGGACACTGGATAAGACAGGAGAAGTACTCCAGATATAACCAACTGGCCTTAGCCCCCCGACACAAACTACTGCAGCATAAATACTGGAGGCTGAGACAGGAGGGGTCAGGAGACACTGTGGCCCCATCCGATGATACCCCCGGACAGGGCCAAACAGGAAGGATATAACCCCACCCACTTTGCCAAAGCACAGCCCCCGCACCACTAGAGGGATATCTTCAGCCACTAACTTACAATCCTGAGACAAGGCCGAGTATAGCCCACAAAGATCTCCACCACAGCACAACCCAAGGGGGGGCGCCAACCCAGACAGGAATATCACGTCAGTAACTCAACCCACTCAAGTGACGCACCCCTCCTAGGGACGGCATGAAAGAGCACCAGTAAGCCAGTGACTCAGCCCCTGTAATAGGGTTAGAGGTAGAGAATCCCAGTGGAGGGGAACCGGCCAGGCAGAGACAGCAAGGGCGGTTCGTTGCTCCAGAGCCTTTCCGTTCACCTTCACACTCCTGGGCCAGACTACACTCAATCATATGACCTACTGAAGAGATAAGTCTTCAGTAAAGACTTAAAGGTTGAGACCGAGTCTGCGTCTCTCACATGGGTAGGCAGACCATTCCATAAAAATGGAGATCTATAGGAGAAAGCCCTGCCTCCAGCTGTTTGCTTAGAAATTCTAGGGGCAATTAGGAGGCCTGCTTCTTGTGACCGTAGCGTACGTGTAGGTATGTACAGCAGTACCAAATCGGAAAGATAGGTAGGAGCAAGCCCATGTAACGCTTTATAGGTTAACAGTAAAACCTTGAAATCAGCCCAAGCCTTAACAGGAAGCCAGTGTAGGGAAGCTAGCACTGGAGTAATATGATCAAATTTCTTGGTTCTAGTCAGGATTCTAGCAGCCGTATTTAGCACTAACTGAAGTTTATTTAGTGCTTTATCCGGGTAGCCGGAAAGTAGAGCATTGCAGTAGTCTAGCCTAGAAGTAACAAATGCATGGATTAATTTTTCTGCATCATTTTTGGACAGAAAATGTCTAATTTTTGCAATGTTACGTAGATGGAAAAAAGCTGTCCTTGAAACAGTCTTGATATGTTCGTCAAAAGAGAGATCAGGGTCAAGAGTAACGCCGAGGTCCTTCACAGTTTTATTTGAGACGACTTTACAACCATCAAGATTAATTGTCAGATTTAACAGAAGATCTCTTTGTTTCTTGGGACCTAGAACAAGCATCTCTGTTTTGTCCGAGTTTAAAAGTAGAACGTTTGCAGCCATCCACTTCCTTATGTCTGAAACACAGGCTTCTAGCGAGGGCAATTTTGGGGCTTCACCATGTTTCATTGAAATGTACAGCTGTGTGTCATCCGCATAGCAGTGAAAGTTAACATTATGTTTTCGAATAACATCCCCAAGAGGTAAAATATATAGTGAAAACAATAGTGGTCCTAAAACGGAACCTTGAGGAACACCGAAATGTACAGTTGATTTGTCAGAGGACAAACCATTCACAGAGACAAACTGATATCGTTCCGACAGATAAGATCTAAACCAGGCCAGAACTTGTCAGTGTAGACCAATTTGGGTTTCCAGTCTCTCCAAAAGAATGTGGTGATCGATGGTGTCAAAGGCAGCACTAAGGTCTAGTAGCACGAGGACAGATGCAGAGCCTCGGTCTGACGCCATTAAAAGGTAATTTACCACCTTCACAAGTGCAGTCTCAGTGCTATGATGGGGTCTAAAACCAGACTGAAGCATTTCGTATACATTGTTTGTCTTCAGGAAGGCAGTGAGTTGCCGCGCAACAGCTTTTTCTAAAATTTTTGAGAGGAATGGAAGATTCGATATAGGCCGATAGTTTTTTATATTTTCCGGGTCAAGGTTTGGCTTTTTCATGAGAGGCTTTATTACTGCCACTTTTAGTGAGTTTGGTACACATCCGGTGGATAGAGAGCCGTTTATTATGTTCAACATAGGAGGGCCAAGCACAGGAAGCAGCTCTTTCAGTAGTTTAGTAGGAATAGGATCCAGTATGCAGCTTGAAGGTTTAGAGGCCATGATTATTTTCATCATTGTGTCAAGAGATATAGTACTAAAACACTTAAGTGTCTCTCCCGATCCCAGGCCCTGGCAGAGCTGTGCAGATCCAGGACAGCTAAGCCCTGGAGGAATACGCAGATTTAAAGAGGAGTCCGTAATTTGCTTTCTAATGATCATGATCTTTTTCTCAAAGAAGTTCATGAATTTATTACTGCTGAAGTGAAAGCCATCCTCTCTTGGGGAATGCTGCTTTTTAGTTAGCTTTGCAACAGTATCAAAAAGAAATTTTGGATTGTTCTTATTTTCCTCAATTAAGTTGGAAAAGTAGGATGATCGAGCAGCAGTGAGGGCTCTTCGATACTGCACGGTACTATCTTTCCAAGCTTGTCGGAAGACTTCCAGTTTGGTGTGGCGCCATTTCCGTTCCAATTTTCTGGAAGCTTGCTTCAGAGCTCGGGTATTTTCTGTATACCAGGGAGCTAGTTTCTTATGACAAATGTTTTTCGTTTTTAGGGGTGCAACTGCATCTAGGGTATTGCGCAAGGTTAAATTGAGTTCCTCAGTTAGGTGGTTAACTGATTTTTGTCCTCTGACGTCCTTGGGTAGGCAGAAGGAGTCTGGAAGGGCATCAAGGAATTTTTGTGTTGTCTGAGAATTTATAGCACGACTTTTGATGCTCCTTGGTTGGAGTCTGAGCAGATTATTTGTTGCGATTTCAAACGTAATAAAATGGTGGTCCGATAGTCCAGGATCATGAGGAAAAACATTAAGATCTACAACATTTATTCCATGGGACAAAACTAGGTCCAGAGTATGACTGTGGCAGTGAGTAGGTCCAGAGACATGTTGGACAAAACCCACTGAGTCGATGATGGCTCCGAAAGCCTTTTGGAGTGGGTCTGTGGACTTTTCCATATGAATATTAAAATCACCAAAAATTAGAATATTATCTGCTATGACTACAAGGTCCGATAGGAATTCAGGGAACTCAGAGAGGAACGCTGTATATGGCCCAGGAGGCCTGTAAACAGTAGCTATAAAAAGTGATTGAGTAGGCTGCATAGATTTCATGACTAGAAGCTCAAAAGACGAAAACGTCATTTTCTTTTTTGTAAATTGAAATTTGCTATCATTGCTGCCAGTGACCTGGCAGTGTGGTGCCAAGACAACAACCTCTCCCTCAACATCATACATATCTGTTTTACCGTTTAGAAATTAAAGTACTTTATGTATCTAGTACCCCATTTGAAGAAGTCATAAGTATTTGGACAAATTCAGTGTATTGAAGTAGTCAAAAGTTGAGTATTTGGTCCCATTTTCCTACCACGCAATAATTGCATCAATCTCGGGACTCTAAAAACTTGTTGGATGCATTTGCACTTTGTTTTGGCTGTGTTTTGCCCAATAGGAACTGAATTGTGAAGAATGAATTGTGTAATTTTGGGGGTACATTTTATTGTAAATAAGAATAGAAGATGTTTCTGAACACTTTTACATTAATGTTGATGCTACCATGATTACGGATATTCATGAATGACTCATGAATAATGATGATCATACTCCCAAAATCACAAATAAACATTCCAAAAAATGCTAACCTCCCCTGTTAATGGTAATGTTGAGAGGAATATTTTTGTTTGCCTCTGAACGGTATCTCACTCAGAATTATTCATGATTCATTCATGATTTTTCTTAATCATGGTATTATCCAGATTCATTTAGAAGTGTTCAGAAACATCTTATCTACTCACTTTGAAAGGAAATTAGTTAAGACGCAATTCATTGTTCACCATTTAGTTACTATTGGGCAAAACATAGCCGGAAACAAAACCAAAACAAATTGCAAATGCGTCTAACGAGTTTGTACGAGTCACAAACTTGATGTAGTCATTGCGTGCAAGAAATATGGGACTAAATACTTAACTTTTGATAACATTGATACACTGCCTTCAGAAAGTAGTCCCACCCCTTGACTTTTCCACATTTTGTTGTGTTACAGCCTGAATTTGAAATGGATTAAAACAAGAATTTGTCTCAATGGCCCATACAGAATTCTCCGTAATGTCATAGTCTAGTTATGTTTTTAGAAATTTTACACATTAATAAAAAATGAAAAGCTGAAATGTCTTGAGCCAATAAGTATTCAACCCCTTTGTTATGGCAAGCCTAAATAAGTTCAGGAGTAAAATGTAGCTTAACAAGTCACATAGTATGTTGCATGGACTCCCTATGTGTGCAATAATAGTGTTCAACATCAATAACATGATTTTTAAATGACTACCTCATCTCTGTACTCCACACAAACAATTATCTGTAAGGTCCCTCAGTCGAGCAGGGAATTTCAAACACAGATTCAACCACAAAGACCAGGGAGGTTTTCCAATGCCTCGCAAAGGGAAGCTATTGGTAGATTGGTAAAAAAAAAGCAGGCATTGAATATCCCTTTGAGAATGGTGAAGTTATTAATTACACTTTGGATGGTGTATCAATACACCCAGTCAACACAAAGATACAGGCGTCCTTCCTAACTCAGTTCCCGGAGAGGAAGGAAACCGCTTGGGGATTTCACCATGAGGCCAATGACTTTAAAACAGTTACAGAGTTTAATGGCTGTGATAGAATAAAACTGAGGATGGATCAACAACATTGTAGTTACTCCACAATACTAACCTAAATGACAAGAAAAAAGAAGGAAGCCTATTGTCACGAACGTCGTCAGGGAAATGACCGGACAAAAGTGCAGCGTCGTGAGCGTACATTTTCTTTTAATGATATAAATGTCGCCAACAAAACAAGAAACAACAAAAACGAACGTGAAGCTGACTAGGGCTATACAGGCCACTAACACAGACAACTACCCACAACTAAGGTGGCAAAACAGGCTGCCTAAGTTTGATTCCCAATCAGAGACAATGATAGACAGCTGTCCCTGATTGAGAACCATACCCGGCCAAAACATAGAAACAGAAAACATAGAAATAAAGAAACTAGAATGCCCACCCTAGTCACACCCTGGCCTAACCAAAATAGAGAATAAAAGCCTCTATGGCCAGGGCGTGACACCTATAGAGAATACAAATATTCCAAAACATGCATCCTGTTTGCAACAAGGCACTAAAGTATAACTGCAAAACATTAACAAAGAAATTTACTTTACTTTATGTCTGGAATACAAAGTGTTATGTTTGGGGCAAATCCAACACAACACATCACAGAGTATAACTCTTCATATTTCAAGCATGGTGGTGGCTGCATCATGTTATGAGAATGCTTGTCATCGGCAAGAACTAGGGAGTTTTTTTAGAATAAAAAGAAACGGAATAGAGAAAAGCACAGGCAAAATCTTAGAGGAAAACCTAGTTCAGTCTGCTTTCCAACAGACACTGGAAGACAAATTCACCTTTCAGCAGGACAATAACCTAAAACACAAGTCCAAATACACACTGGAGTTGCTTACCAAGAAGACAGTGAATGTTCCTGAGTGGACTAGTTACCGTTAGGACTTAAATCGGCTTGAAAATCTATGACAAGACTAGGCTGTCTAGCATGGCTGTCTAGCAATGGTCAACAGCCAACTTGACAGAGCTTGAAAAAAATGTAAAAGTATAAATGTGCAACTATTGTACAATCCAGGTGTGCAAAGCTCTTAGAGACTTACCCAGAAAGAATCACAGCTGCAATTGCTGCCAGAGGTTATTCTAACATGTTTTGACCCCGGGGTGTGAATACTTATGTAAATGAGATATATCTGCATTTAATTTTCAATACATTTGCAAACATTTATAAAAACATGTTTTCACTTTGTCATTATGGGGTATTGTGTGTAAATGGATGAGAAAAAAAAAGATTTAATCCATTTTGAAATCAGGCTGAAACACAACAAAATGTGTAATAAGTCAAGGGGTATGAATACTTTCTGAAGGCACTGAGTTACAATTTCAGTTTTTTTTTAAAGAAACATGGGGGATTTAACCTGCACTCTTCGGATCTGCAGCCAGATCATTAACACTCTGCACCACCAGGGGATAGATGTGGCCTTGCGGGTTATTTTCGGTCTAACATCGTCAATCAGGACAAAACACAATTTCCGAGTTATTAAAATGTTCCTGTCCTCTTCATGTGCTGTGTACTTGTAACACTGTATTTTATTGATTTTGCTATTGATCTTTTTTGGACCCTTTTAATTGAAAACGACCTGGAAATATGTTGTGAGTGGATGAATGTGCTCAGGTAGCCTAGTAAAGGAGCCCTTTGAAAAATCCAATGAGAAATCTTTACGACTAGGCCCACAGAGATCCTATTGAATTAATAGGGATTCTATATGGAATTCTATGATTAGGCCCAACCACATACAGTAGGAGGTCTGGTACCGGGATTTTTTTTTAAATCTACTTTTATTCCTGACTGTCCTGTGCTGTACTGTTCTGTCCAAAGTTGTGAAACATTGACGTCTATGATTGGTTCCGATTTGGTCCAGACCGCACCAAAAAGACAAACAAAAGACGTCCGGATCAGACAGGACCAAAAAAAGACCAAAAGACGTTGCTTAGTGAGTTAACCCCTAAACTGCTCCCTTCTCGGGTGCTGCTCCGGCTTACCATGTGTTAGTATTCTGTTTCTCACAAAATGGCCAATAAAGTATCTATTCTATTTTCTGCCCACACACACACGTCTGCCACTATCCCAGGGTGTTAATGAAACACCATATACCCCATATTGTTACTGTGCTCAACTGCACAGCCTCTCAATTCCTGGGACGTAGTGGAGTTTATCCAGGCATACTCGATTTACAGCTGTGGACATGTAGTTTCACATGTTTGTCAAGTACACTGTGTTTTTCATAACGTTTGGCTTAACGACTCAGATCGTACTGAAAGAGGAGTACGCTTTTCAAAAGGTGTGAGGTTGTTTTTGCTTCGGACAATAGTATATAAACCCTTTTTACATCAGGGTAAATCTTATACTCTCTGGTTCTGCACACCTACAAGAAAGCTTAATGGAGCGATACAGTCCATTCTGTGCCTGTTATGTGGTGAAATAATTTTTCTGTGTGCATTGACGAGGTGAGCTCACTCAGAAGCCCAGAACGCGTCCCTCGGGAACATTGAAAGAGACAGAAAAATGTGAGCGCACAGCCAACCGAGCCAAAGTACCACGAAAGGCTTGCTACACCACACACACAGGCAATACCCACAATACCCTTCTAATCCACCGTCGACGACACCAACGCTTCCTGGCAGGACCAGGAAGAGGGCTTTTGTAGAGTGAGTGAGGGCTTAGATTTGTACCTTCCTCGCAGCGAACGCCAAGTCAGTTGGGAGCGCCGTCTCCATGGTAACGTAGGATTATCATCTCTTACATAACAACGGCTGGGCATCTAAACCCCCTAAATTAACCACAACAGTCAGTGCACTAGTTTTGTTACCAAGATGTGTGTGTGTACAAGGCATCCGCTGTAAAAGTCTATAAGTAACAAATGTATAGGCTTTGTCAATAGCACAGACGTGCTGGCACTCAGGTTTTTGAGTGACGTGATTTTTCAATCATCTACATCTAGATTGGCAACACCAAACGGGTCCTAGATCATATGTAATCACCTATCATCTGAATCAAATTCTGTTGAGCGCCAGACCAAAGGATTCTTCTTAAAAAGATTGATCTCGACCCCGACTACAAATCCTGATATGAACACTTTGGAAAGCCACCATGGCTTTTACACCTCTCTAGAAACTGAGGGCAAATAAAAGGATATTTCACCAAAACAACAATCCTCTGTGCTTCTATTCAACAACACAAAACAAAATGTGTGTTACTCCCAGTATATATTACAGCATCTATTTTAAAACCTTTTATTGTATGATGAAATAGTGCAGATGCATGTAATACAACCATACTCCATTTCAAATTTGATGTACTTTTGCACTCAAAATGCAGCATTCTGAATGTGTGCATTGTATTTATTAAACAGTTAAACCGCAACATTAATTTAGCACTACTTCAGAAAAAGTAGGTTTAACATCTACCACAGTGGTAAGAAATGCCAAGGGTTCCCAACCTTTATTTTACAGTTGCGTAGCTAAAAACAGCTTTTAAAATCACATTTTTCTGAACAAAGACTTTAATATGCATATTTCCAATTTTATGAAGACGAGAAGTCCTGAGATATTAAACATTCAGGCAGAGTTTAGGAAGACAGCAGTGCTCCCCATCAATAATGATCTGGGAGCAAGAGTTAATCTACCAGTCGCTCACTTCCAATTAGAATGATCTAATTTACATATTCAGCTGTGGAGCGCAAAATCGTCCCGTCCTCAAATCCGGCATGTGATTAAATCATAGCAAGTTTCCATTTAATGAGGTTTCCGGAAATCACTGTTTTTCAAAGGTTCAAATACTTAGACATCTTGTAGGAATGATCGCCATGCTTGAATAAAGATGTCTTCTAACTTTCCTCGCTTTAAGAGGAAGACCAGATATCTAAGGTATCATCGCCCCCTCCACCCCACCCTGAACTCCACCCTGGCTTGCCTCTCTCCCATCACTCCCCCAGGTCATCAGGCCCCTAATGCCAAGATGGCTATCTTCTTCACCTCCTCCCTGTTGTTTGAATTAAACTAAAATAGGATTCATTAATAAAACTGAAATAGGGGAATGAGGATGTCCGTTTTGCATTACAACTTGTAAGGAGTCATCATGAAAAACAGAGTGAGAGTGATGCTTTGTGCTGTGAAATACAGACTCTAAAAGGTTGGTGTTGTCTTTCACCGTGTTATTAGAGTGTTATCAGATATGCTCACGCTGTAACCAAACACGGAGAGGGTATAAATAACCCTTTCAGGCTCGCGTACATTGCTAAGTGAAATTAAGCAAAGAAATTGGGCATTAGCTTAGCTGGAATAATTTGATAGTCCACCAATTATCAATCTTTGTGAGATCAATTGCCTTAAAATCTAATCTCTTGAACGTCTCCCCATAAAAAGCCTTGGGTTTACCACTTCAGTAGCAGTGGATAGATAAATATCTCTTTTTCACTCTGGTCAAGTCATATTATGAGCTCAGAGACAGCCCAACGTATGGTTCCACCCAATCTCCAAGTAAAACACACATTCGTGGCGTAACTGCAGCAACAGAATTATGGCTTGATGCTTTAATTACACCATGTTGTGCCGTATCTTAGCTGCCAGTCAAACTCCACAAAAGTTCAACTAGAACTTCATCTTACACATTCATTCTGAATGGTTAAGGGTTAGGGAAAGGGTTCAACTTAAGTTGAGTCATTAATTCTAAGGGTTAAGGTTCGGGAAAGGTTTAAAACAACAATAACACCACTGGGAAACCTGAACTTGCGACCCTCGGAGCCTGAGGCTTAAACGCCCATCCACCATCCCCATCCACACAAGCCTACTAGGTGGTAATAGGTGCTCACGTTGCCCCTAGTGGACGTTAGTTGGTGGTGGCTGGTATTTTTACTGAAAGAACAATGTTTCACCAGCACATTTAGTAATAATGCTGTCTGTTCTCAACCCTGTGGCCCTTACCCAAAGCTCAATTTTATCCTCAGCTGCATGCTTACTTTCAGCGAAACTAGACAAAATGTACACATTCGCCAGCATATCCTTAGATCTGAAGTAACACCTAATGGTGCTATCAGTCTCTTGTTCTCTCTGTGTGGATGGCACCTTAAACAGGGTAGGACCTGGCACCCTCTAACAGAGAAGACACCCTAGCACAGTCGGTCTTGGGGCACCCCTTGGTGCACGTTTTGGTTTTTGCCCCTAGCACTACACAGCTAATTCAAATAACCAACTGATCAAAAACCTAAATCTGCACCCAGGGGGTGCCCCAAGACAGAGTTTGTGAAACCCTGCCCCAGCATAATGCAGCTTTCATTCTTAAAAGAGGGGAAGGTCCTAGCAAGGGGAATGACGGGACACCTCCTGTCATGCCGGAGGACTAATTAATAGTTTCCGGAAGAGCAGCGGCACACCAGAAAGAACCAGACAGCACTTTGTGCTAATTGCAAGCTGAAAAGAATGCATCTGTCAGATAAGGATCACAGGTTGTGTAAGATATAGCACCATGGGAATGGGGTTTGATGGATGACTCAGCGATGATCTTGTTCATAATGAGAGATAAGTGTCATAAATACTGTATATCAGACAAGCAAAGAGCCAACCGCAACGCTGATAGCTAGTTAGTGTAAACAACGGTAGTTATGGTAAGAACCTGGGTTTGGTCTTTTTACTGGATTTTTATTTTTTCTTGCAGCGTGTGAAGCGTTGTAGGACTCCAAATGTCCGCTGGGCCTCTTTCTTTTCTATTTTTACAAGAGGTCAATCAAAGCCAGGCTGTAGAGTGTAGGGACAATCAGTTAAATAGGCAAATGAACCTTTTCAACAATAATCTGACGAGTGAAGGTGAAAGGGACTGGAAGATAAGACGAGGAAGAGCACAAGGGAGAGGAGATGCCTGTTCATTAGTGTAGCAATCAAGTAGCGAGAGAGCTGAACAGGGCCGCAGTCATCAGAACAAATTGAATGACACATGCCTTTCTGAAAATATCTGGAAATGATGGAAATAAAATTCAGCAGAGGGTGTGTGGACGGATAAGGGTTTAAAAAAATTGTGCTTCAAACAGTGTTGAAAGTTTGAGAATTTGAGGTTGAAGTGTAAGGAAACTGTTTTCGGTAGCCTGACACATTTACACTTTCCAAAAACACAGACTCAATGTATCCTCCTCGTCTACCTCCGGAGGTAGTCAGCAAGATATGATTACAACCAGACCACAATTCGTCTTTGGGGTGTCTACCTCCACCATCCAATTGTGTCTAATGTGGCAATGATCCAATCACGTCGTACTTTAATATTACATGTAGTTCTAAACAGGGTCTTAGATAAGGCATCAGCCCTGTCCACAGATCCCCCCCAGCTATCTGATCCATTTACTCAAGCTGTGTGTGAGGGTTCCCCCCTACCCCTGCTCAATCAGTGCCCCAGTAATGAGTCTTGTAAAACTTTACACACAGCACCACTCTATCCAACCTGGATTCCCACATCCAACGTTGCTAGGGATACCAGACACAATACTCTAACATATACAACCTTAATTCCTCCCAGATGCTTAGAAGACTACATTGAAACTCACTATACATGCTACATTTCTGTTTCACACTGTTTAGAAGAGCTAAAGCTAAATTAATATTTTTTGGTATTTCTTTCATGTTGTACAATTGTGGGAAACCAGGTAACTGGAGATGTTATCCTGCTTTGCTGCCTCCTCACCGAAACCTTTTCTCCTTGTGAAATCGAAGCTGTTGCTTGTGTAAACCACGTTCCCAGGGGCGAGATCCTGAAAGCTATCAAGAGAAATTGGGTGAATTGGTTTTCACTCCATAAGACACCGCTCAGGGACTTCTGTACTCTCATCTAAACAAAGAACCTTCTAACGTGTTCGACTTCAGTATACACTATCTGTGTGGATTAGTTGATAAGGTTTCCACCTCCCTTGGTTAATAAGGATCTGACCCTTTTTTTTCCAATTCTCCCCTAAAATGACATACCCAAATCTAACTCAGGACCTGAAGGATATGCATATTCTTGATGCCATTTGAAAGGAAACACTTTGAAGTTTGTGGAAATGTGAAACTAGTGTAGGAAAATATAACACATTAGATCTGGTAAAAAATAATACAAAGAAAAAAGCATGTTAAGATGTTGGCAGTGTATGTGTAAAGTTTTAGACTGATTCAATGAACCATTGCATTTCTGTTCAAAATGTTTCATCAAGACTACCCAAATGTGACTAATTGGTTTATTAATACATGTTCAAGTTAATTGTGCACTCTCCTCAAACAATAGCGTGGTATTCCCCAAGAACACAGTGGCCTCCATCATTCTTAAATGGAAGAAGTTTGGAACCACCAAGACTCTTCCTAGAGCTGGCGGTCCGGGCAAACTGAGCAATCGGGGGAGAAGGGCCTTGGTCAGGGAGTTGACCAAGAACCCGATGGTCACTATGGCAGAGCTCCAGAGTTTCTCTATGGAGATGGGAGAACCTTCCAGAAGGACAATCATCTCTGCAGCACTCCACCAATCAGGCCTTTATGGTAGAGTGGCTAGACGGAAGCCACTCCTCAGTAAAAGGCACATGACAACCCGCTTGGAGTTTGCCAAAAGGCACCTACAGACTCTCAGACCATGAGAAACAAGATTCTCTGGTCTGATGAAACCAAGACTAAGCTATTTAGCCTAAATGTCAAGCGTCATGTCTGGAGGAAACCTGGCACCATCCCTACATTGAAGTATGGTGGTGGCCGCATCATGTAGTGGGAATGGTTTTCAGCGGCAGGGACTGGGAGACTAGTCAAGATCGAGGGAAAGATGAACGGAGCAAAGTACATAGAGATCCTTGATGAATACCTGCTCCAGAGCGCTCAGGACCTGAGACTGGCGCGAAGGTTCACCTTCCAACAGACAACGACCCTAAGCACACAGCCAAGACAACGCAGGAGTAGCTTCGGGACAAGTCTCTGAATGTCCTTGAGTGGCCCAGCCAGAGCCTGGACCTAAACCTGACCGAACATCTCTGGAGACCTGAAAACAGCTGTGCAGCGACGCTCCCCATCCAACCTGACAGAGCTTGAGAGGATCTGCAGAGAAAAATGGGAGAAACTCCCTAAATACAGATGTGCCAGGCTTGTAGCGTCATACCCAAGAAGGCATGAGACTGCAATCGCTGCCAAAGGGGCTTCAACAAAGTACTGAGTAAAGGGTCTAAATACTTAAGTAAATGTGATATTTCAGTTTTATATTTTTTATACAAAATTTCTAAAAACCTGTTTTTGCTTTGTCATTATGGGGTATTGTGGGTAGATTGATGAGGTTAAAAAAAACAATGTAATAATTTTTAGAATAAGGCTGTAACTTACTAAAATATTGACATTGTCAATGGGTCTGAATACTTTCCGAAGGCACTGTAACAGTTGGCCCTAAAGGTTTTTGTATGAAGCCAAGGAAAGCAAATAATGCCAGTATCAGTGATGGACACTAGCTAGAATGTGATCAAATACATTTATAGCAATATAGCTAGCTACTAATACAATAGCCTCACTTCACGCACATTGTTTTGATGTTAGAATGAGGCTGTCACTTGGTCAAATCATAAATCATACTCTGTACCAAATGTATCACCTAACAATAAACATCGTACAATGTATACAAAAAATTTGATATGTATATTCCGAATTATTTACTTAGTTTTATCAAACGTCATCCAGATGTTACGCTGTTGATGTGTATGGAGTACAACATTCCTAGTTACCTTGTATTCTCCCCAAAATAATAACAAACATAACACCAGTGTTCCTGTAACAGAATGTGTATACTGTAATATCGGTTATACCCAAGAGAGGAGGATGTGATGGCTTGTTAGAGCACAGACATGGTTCTAACTTCAGTGGCACTCATGAGGACCCCCATAACAATTGACATTTAAATGTGTCCCCCCTAGAACATATAGTAACACTGGGAACCTTCAGTAGTCAATGTGTGATATTACGCTGAGCGCAGGAGTAGACTATAATGACGTGTGCTTTCTGTACATTGTAATCATTTATTTTCCATTATATTGTTTGCTCAGCTTGTTATATGTGTACATTATCAGAACAGGTATTGAATGATCAATCAAACAAAATACGGACCTGTCATGACGTTGGCCTGGGGGTAGGTTTATGACAGTCATAAATACCTCTTTCCCCCTTTTTCTCTCTCCCTACTATAACTGATGTGACATAAGAAAACCCATTGGTTAACATAGAGATTCTGGGAACATCAGAAGTTGGGGGGGAAATGAACTATATTCTGGTAATCCGACCAACTGAACATATGCGGTGGTACTTAAGGTATATTATGTCAGTTCGGTTGCCCTCTGACACATTCTCATCAATGATAGAATGACATAAACTCTACTGTGGAAAGTCTAAACGTCAGAGGTATCAGATTCACATGGAATTGTTGTTTAATTCAAATGTTTGAATATGAAATTATTTGTGAAGAGATGAAATGTAATTTTAGCTTCCAAATGAGAGATTTGGGTTTTCATAAGCTTGGCTTCTGCTCAACCAGGGGCCCGCCCCTGTGAAGAGACATGGGTTATAAACTTTTCAGACACACCCCTCTCCCTCCACTATAAAAGCCATTGACAAAAATATAACTTCCTGTTCCGGGTACATTTAGGATGACGATCCGATGTCAGAATGGTTCAGATAATAACTACAGAACTAAGCCAACATCAGCATGGACTTTGGTTGCAAATGGTATGAACTTTGAACTCGTATTCACTACAGAAGTGATACCTCCTAGCCGTTGAGTTAGCAACAGCTGCTACAAACGCAGGTTAGGAAGGACAGTCAGAGTATCCCGTCTACTACACATCGACGCTACTCCAACGTATCCAGTGACCACCAGAGACATTCTTCAAAGGACAGAGGACTCGGTTTGGCAAGACGGTCTTCCATCTACCACCAACCTACTGAAGCGCAGCTCAGAGTAAATATTTATTGCATTTTCCTTTTCAAATGGGCGGTAATTTAGAATGCATAAGATACTGTATTTACAATAGCACAGCTTCGCCTATGTTCCAGTCTCCCGCTCTTTCACTAAAATCATGCCCCTTTTCTTTGTGTAACAAGTTGTCATATCTGTAACGCCCGCTAGGGACGTTTGCCTTTATGACGGCACTTTGTAATCAAGTTATGATTTAATTGTGTATGTGTGATTCTGTGTGATTAGTTAGGTATTTAGTAAATAAATAATTAAACCCAATTTTGTATTGCTGATTCAACTTGTTAGCCAGGATTCTTGCAGATAACCAAGGATTTACCACTTTCAGATGAGACTGAATAAAATGACGATGAATGTGACTGCTATGGATGTAAAATATTACTAAATCTTTAAGAGTTTATTCGAAAGATAACAGCTCTATAAATATTATTTCGTGGTGTCCCTCTCTAGTTAATTACATTTACATGATTAGTTCAATCAGGTAATATTAATTACGGAGAAATTATTTTATAGAATAGCATGTCATAGCAATTAATCTGGCATAGCCAAAGACACGACAGACCCATTCTGTGATATATATACAGTGGGGAGAACAAGTATTTGATACACTGCCGATTTTGCAGGTTTTCCTACTTACAAAGCATGTAGAGGTCCGAATTTTTATCATAGGTACACTTCAACTGTGAGAGACGGTATCTAAAATCCAGAGAATCACATTGTATGATTTTTAAGTAATTAATTTGCATTTTATTGCATGACATAAGTATTTGATCACCTACCGACCAGTAAAAATTCCAGCTCTCAGACCTGTTAGTTTTTCTTTAAGAAGCCCTCCTGTTCTACACTCATTACCTGTATTAACTGCACCTGTTTGAACTCGTTACCTGTATTAAAGACACCTGTTCACACACTCAATCAAACAGACTCCAACCTCTCCACAATGGCCAAGACCAGAGAGCTGTGTAAGGACATCAGGGTTAAATTGTAGACCTGCACAAGGCTGGGATGGGCTACAGGACAATAGGCAAGCAGCTTGGTGAGAGGCAACAACTGTTGGCGCAATTATTAGAAAATGGAAGAAGTTCAAGATGACGGTCAATCACCCTCGGTCTGGGGCTCCATGCAAGATCTCACCTCGAGGGGCATCAATTATCATGAGGAAGGTCAGGGATCAGCCCAGAACTACACGGCAGGACCTGGTCAATGACCTGAAGAGAGCTGGGACCACAGTCTCAAAGAAAACCATTAGTAACACACTACGCCGTCATGGATTAAAATCCTGCAGCGCACGCAAGGTCCCCCTGCTCAAACCAGCGCATGTCCAGGCCCGTCGGAAGTTTGCCAATGACCATCTGGATGATCCAGAGGAGGAATGGGAGAAGGTCATGTGGTCTGATGAGACAAAAATTGAGCTTTTTGGTCTAAACTCCACTCGCCGTGTTTAGAGGAAGAAGAAGGATGAGTACAACCCCAAGAACACCATCCCAACCGTGAAGCATGGAGGTGGAAACATCATTCTTTGGGGATGCTTTTCTGCAAAGGGGACAGGACGACTGCACCGTATTGAGGGGAGGATGGATGGGGCCATGTATCGCGAGATCTTGGCCAACAACCTCCTTCCCTCAGTAAGAGCATTGAAGATGGGTCGTGGCTGGGTCTTCCAGCATGACAACGACCCGAAACACACAGCCAGGGCAACTAAGGAGTGGCTCCGTAAGAAGCATCTCAAGGTCCTGGAGTGGCCTAGCCAGTCTCCAGACCTGAACCCAATAGAAAATCTTTGAAGGGAGCTGAAAGTATGTATTGCCCAGCGACAGCCCCGAAATCTGAAGGATCTGGAGAAGGTCTGTATGGAGGAGTGGGCCAAAATCCCTGCTGCAGTGTGTGCAAACCTGGTCAAGAACTACAGGAAACGTATGTTCTCTGTAATTGCAAACAAAGGTTTCTATACCAAATATTAAGTTCTGCTTTTCTGATGTATGAAATACTTATGTCATGCAATAAAATGCAAATTAATTACTTAAAAATCATACAATGTGATTTTCTGGATTTTTGTTTTAGATTCCGTCTCTCACAGTTGAAGTGTACTTATGATAAAAATTACAGACCTCTACATGCTTTGTAAGTAGGAAAACCTGCAAAATCGGCAGTGTATCAAATACTTGTTCTCCCCACTGTATATATTTTACAATTTCCTCCACATCCTCACTTTATGTCAATATTGTAATTTTGCTGCGTGCTCAGCCTTGGTCTACATCACTCAACTTGGGAGTCCTGTAAGCCACATGAAACATATCGGTAGGTTGTTGAATTGTCATTATGTTTATCATGGATCCGATCCATACAAGACCATTTTGCTGTTCTCAGTTTAGCCCAGAGACTGAGAATCGGGCAGGGATTCTCTCTTTACATACAGTTGAATTCGGAAGTTTACATACACTTAGGTTGGAGTCATTAACACTTGTTTTTCAACCACTCCACAAATTTCTTGTTAACAAACTATAGTTTTGGAAAGTCGGTTAGGACATCTACTTTGTGCATGACACAAGTCATTTTTCAACAATTGTTTACAGACAGATTATTTCACTTATAATTCACTGTATCACAATTCCAGTGGGTCAGAAGTTTACATACACTAAGTTGACTGTGCCTTTAAACAGCTTGGAAAATTCCAGAAAAATTATGTCATGGCTTTAGAAGCTTCTGATAGGCTAATTGACATCATTTGAGTCAATTGGAAGTGTACCTGTGGATGTATTTCAAGGTCTACCTTCATACCACGTTCATCTTTACAAACAATAATACGCAAGTATAAACACCATGGGACCACACAGCCGTCATACCGCTCAGGAAGGAGACGTGTTCTGAACGTACTTTGGTGTGAAAAGTCCAAATCAATCCCAGAACAACAGCAAAGGACCTTGTGAAGAAGCTGGAGGAAACAGGTACAAAAGTATCTATATCCACAGTAAAACGAGTCCTATATTGACATAACCTGAAAGGCCGCTCAGCAAGGAAGAAGCCACTGCTCCAAAACCGCCATTAAAAAAAGCCAGACTACGGTTTGCAACTGCACATAGGGACAAATATCGTACTTTTTGGAGAAATGTCCTCTGGTCTGATGAAACAAAAATAGAACTGTTTGGCCATAATGACCACCGTTATGTTTGGAGGAAAAAGGGGATGCTTGTAAGTCGAAGAACACCATCCCAACCATGAAGCACGGGGGTGGCAGCATCATGTTGTGAGGGTGCTTTGCTGCAGGAGGGACTGGTGCAATTCACAAAATAGATGGCATCATGAGGGAGGAAAATTATGAGGATATATTGAAGAAACATCTCAAGACATCAGTCAGGAAGTTCAAGCTTGGTCGCAAATGGGTCTTCCAAATGAACAATGACCCCAAGCATACATCCAAAGTTGTGGCAAAACAGGCTTAAGGACAATAAAGTCAAGGTATTGGAGTGGCCATCACAAAGCCCTGACCTCAATCCTAGAGAAAATTTGTGGGCAGAAGTGAAAAAGCATGTGAGAGCAAGGAGGCCTACAAACCTGACTCAGTTACACCAGCTCTGTCAGGAGGAATGGGCCAAAATTCACCCAATTTATTGTGGGAAGCTTGTGGAAGGCTACCCGAAACGTTTGACCCAAGTTAAACAATTTAACGGCAATGCTACACTAATTAAGTGTATGTTAACTTCTGACCCACTGGGAATGTGATGAAAGAAATAAAAGCTGAATCCTTCTCTCTACTATTATTCTGACATTTCACATTCTTAAAATAAAGTGGTGATCCTAACTGACCTAATACAGAGATTTTTTACTAGGATTAAATGTCAGGAATTGTGAAAAACTGAGTTTAAATGTATTTGGATAAGGTTTTTGTAAACTTCCGACTTCAACTGTACAGTTAAGACAGTCTGTGGGGTTTCTACCCACTGTGTACATCAGCACCCGGGTCAAGCCATCCATGATTGTCCAGCATAGTTGTAGTCCTGGCTCTACTATTCTTCACCTAGGTGGTGTAGGGATTTTAGCAGGGTTGGATAATCATGGACGGTGCGTGACCTGATTACCATTTTTTGTGTGAGATCCTCTCTTTCTCAGTTTTCTGGGCATGTGTGAGTTATGATGTTACTTACAGTGACATAGGCCTACCTTCACAATAAGCTACTCAAATGAATGTGTACATTTTTCTAAACAAACTTCCGTGAGGCTGAATTGTTGTTGTCTGTTGACTCCTGAAACACAGACACAGAGGTGGAGTTAGTGAATAGCCTAAATTCTATAAACTTGATAATGACATACAATGACCTACTCAAGAGGAAGGTGTCTGTCTGGCCATGGTTTCACTTCTGTGGCCATGCAGAGCAGAGGGGGGCTGGGATGGGTAGCCTAAGAGAAAATGGCATATAGGCAAATGCAATATTAGTTCTCATATTTGGTGCCTGTTGGATGGGACAGAATGCTACTCTGATGAACACAGAAGTGCAAAATTGAGGGATGAACTAATTGCATTACCTACAGTATGTGTGAAATTAGTTTAGACATCATTTTGGTGTAGTTTCAATGGGCCATTGTCAGATGGCAGCCAACTGCTGAGTGAAGGAAGGGCAGGGGGGAAAAAATGACATGTCCTCCTAAAACTACACAAAACCTGTTTGTGATATCGAAATTCTAACAACAACAGTTGTAGACTTATTTAGGAAAAGTCATGGATGGAGCGACATCCCACTGTGCAAAAACTGATTGAATCAGCGTTGTCTTCACATCATTTCAACAAAACAAATGTCATGTGATGATGTTGAATCAACGTGAAAAAGGGAATTGTATAAAAAAAACGATAACCTTTAACCTAAATCCAATGACATGGTGTCATTTTTTTTCAGGGTGAATTCAGGTTAGTTGACAACTCAACCAAATGTTAATCAAAACTACACGTTTGAACTGATGTCTGTGCCCATAGGGGTGACTTTAAAAATGGCAGAGTAGTTAAATTCATATGACCTCAAAATGATCCTAGTTAGTTTTTAGTTTGTTATCTATGATTAATTTCTCTTCATTCATCTTTTAAATACTCACGTGGGTTTGTATGCTCCTGAAAGCGAAGGATTAGATGGGAGAGGCGGGACTTGCAGCGCTACGCAAACGCCCGTTGACGTACGGTAGTGCATGTACATTTATTTTGCAACGCTGGCGCATACAAGGTGGCCGATCTGGTTTGGGTGTAACATATTGACTACATCGGCCACGCGCCTGCCTTCACGTGCGTGTAGATTTTTTCCATCCACACAGGTTAAAGTATCAAAACCAACTGTGAATCAACTATATTAATTTGGGGGCATGTCGAAACATTCATGGACATTTAGCTAGCTTGCTATTGCTAGGTAATTGGTCCTATGAGATTAAAATGTATTATTATTTTACCTGAAATACATATGGTCCTATTTTTTGCTGGATCTCTGTAGAAGTTTGCCCCGAAGTCATATACAATCATGTTTCTCTACAATAACAATTCATCCACAGATAAAAAGGAAAACCTAGTTCGTTTTTAGTTAATTATCCGTAATTAATCTCTTCTCGTTTGTCTTTCAAGCATCCACGTCGGTTTGTATCTTCCTGATACCCTTTATGGGGGGGGACTTGCAGCGCATGGGAGGCTCTCAAATAGAAACCAGTTCAATTTTAGGCTTGGCTATGTAGATGCTCATTCACATGCGTAACATGTATGTGTAAATGTCTTTTGCAACGCTCGCGCACGCAACGTTGCCGATGTGGTTTGCGTGTTAGGCAACGTGGTAATGTTATTATGGGTAAAGCAGTGATTTACTCACTGAGCTATATGTTAAATTACTTCAAATGGATTGACCTCACCACACAGTTAGCCATGCTAGCTATGGCTAACTAGCCAGCCAAACTTGTATAGTTAGCGAGCAACTGCTACACTTTTTGTAGCGCAGCCGTGCACGTCTCCAGAATCAAAGTGGTGTCCCAGCTGTGTTGACATTTCACCTATCCACTACATCCACTCATCAGAATAATTTAGCTATTTTCTTACTCACCGTTTCACCAGCGTCAGCCCATCCCACATCTCCCAAGAGTCGAAGTGCATTGCAGACGCATTAAGCCACAGTAGCAACAGGTTGTAAACAGCAATGAGCCCACACGTGTTAGGTCTAGGGTCTAACATGTTTGTGGGTAGGTGGTTCCAAATTAACTAATGCCAGCCCTATAACTGACACGTAAATCAGAAATAACTTAGCTACATGTCATTGACACTGATTTCCACAAAGTTCCCACTTTGGATTTCTCACTTCAAGCCCAAATATATCATACTTTGACTAAAATGATGACTTACAGACTTAAATCTTTGTGCAACATCATGGGTAAGCTTTTGGTGAATTTTTGGCGGGTGTGGCGTTAAAGGCTCTTCATTTTGATCGCCCTGTCCCAGCTGGAATCATTCTTCCAGTATCATGTTGCCATTAATGAAGTGAAAATATTCCCGCTTGGTTTGAGGCTATCATTCCGTGTCCCACCCCACACCATTCCTTTACAATAATGTTTTCCTGCTCTAGCGTTTTAAGTGGCAAGACCTCTGCCTCTTTCCTGGAAAGGGAGTTTGTGAGCCATCCAGCTCTGTGTAACGGATGTGAAATGGCTAGCTAGTTAGCGGGTACGCGCTAGTAGCGTTTCAATCAGTTACGTCACTTACTCTGAAACCTATTAGTAGTGTTGCCCCTTGCTCTGCAAGGGCCGTGGCCTTTGTGGAGCGATGGGTAACGATGCTTCGTGGGCGACCGTTGTTGATGTGTGCAGAGGGTCCCTGGTTCGCGCCCGTGTCGGGGCGAGGGGACGTAGTAAAGTTATACTGTTACATTGATGCTGTTGACCCGGATCACTGGTTGCTGCGGAAAAGGAGGAGGTTGAAAGGGGGGTGAGTGTAACGGATGTGAAATGGCTAGCTAGTTAGCGGGTACGCGCTAGTAGCGTTTCAATCAGTTACGTCACTTACTCTGAAACCTATTAGTAGTGTTGCCCCTTGCTCTGCAAGGGCCGCGGCTTTTGTGGAGCGATGGGTAACGATGCTTCGTGGGCGACCGTTGTTGATGTGTGCAGAGGGTCCCTGGTTCGCGCCCGTGTCGGGGCGAGGGGACGGTTTAAAGTTATACTGTTACATCTTTACAGGGAGCAAAAAGAAACAAACTCTCACACAACCCCTCACTGCTCTGCACACTTATTTTAGAGAGATTGTATAAGATGTGTACTACAACTACTACTATTTTGCATGGTTTACCAACTTGCAACCTACAATTCAATAATAGCAACATATTCAATGTAAAAAAAAGAGAAACCAATATGAAATCATTGGAAAAATCATATTGTCATGTTTTTGCAAAAATGTCAATACACTGCATTCAATGGGAAAAGATGAGGGTCACACGGTTGACGCTTATGCTAATACAGTCCAGTTAATGGAAAAATATGAAAAGATGAGACTCACAGACAGAAAGACATCTCTCTTTCGCTCTATTCTCTAATTGCCCCTTCTCTCTCTTCTCTCTCTCTCTCTTCTCGCTCTCTCTCCCTCCCTCCCTCTCTACTTATTTTTACCTCCCTGTGTCTCTTTCTCTCTACCACTTTATCCCCCTTCTTCTCTTTTCCTCCCCCTTCTTTCACCCCTCCACCCTCTTTCTCTCTCCCTCCTTCATCTTCTCCATTTCTCTCTCCCCTTTTCTCTCCATCCCCCATTCTCTCTCCGTTCTTATTTTCCTCCGTCCCCCTCTTCTCATCCCTCTTTCCCTCCTCTCTCTCCCTCCTCTCTCTCACCTCCACAGACAGGATACTGACGCACAAAGATGCGTCAAGGGCATTGATGTATAAAGTCAATACATTGCATTCAAGGCAAGATAGTTGGTGATACAGCTGCAATGGACAGACACAGACAGAAAGAGAGGCAGGCAGGCAGGCTGTGGTGGTGGTGGTGGGAGAGATTATGGAGAGAGAGAGAAGAGAGAGAGATGAGAAGGGGGAGGAAGGGAGGGAAAAAATGAGTGAGAAAGAATGGTGGGGGGAGGGAGAGAGAGAAAGGGAAAGGAGGGAGGGGGGAAAGAGTGAGGAGGGAGGGGAGAGAGTCAACAGACAAAAAGGTGGGAGAGAGGAGGGAGAGAGAGAAATGAGAGGAGGTGGAGGAGAAAGAGGGAGAGAGAGAGAATGGGAGAGGGAGGGAGGGGGAGAGAGAGGGAGAGGGTGAAGGAGGGAGGGAGGGAGGGGAGAGAGAGAGAGAATATTTAAAAAATGCTATAGATGGAAGGAAAGTAGTGTGGAAACCTACCAAAAAACAATGAGGCAACAACAAATTCAATCCCTTTTAGACAACTTCCTGGACAAAACGTTTCACTGTAATAGTGAAGTTGTAAACTTGGTTGTAGAAAACCTAAACTTCTCAGCTTTCCTTTAAAAAAAAAAGTCAAGCAGAAAACATAAGAAAATTAACAACAATGACAAATGGTTTGATGAAGAATGCAAAAAACTTAAGAAAGAAATTGAGAAACCTATCCAACCAAAAACATAGAGACCCAGAAAACCCGAGCTTACGTCTTCACTGTGGTGAATCACTATAACAATACAGAAATACACTACGGAAAAAGAAGGAACAGCACATCAGAAATCAGCTCAATATAATTGAAGAATCCATAGACTCTAACCACTTCTGGGAAAATTGTAAAACACTAAACAAACAACAACACGAAGAGTTATCTATCCAAAACGGAGATGTATGGGTAAACCAGTTCTCCAAACTGTTTGGCACTATTTATTTATTTATTTATTTTATTTCACCTTTATTTAACCAGGGAGGCCAGTTGAGAACAAGTTCTCATTTACAACTGCGACCTGGCCAAGATAAAGCAAATCAGTGCGACAAAAAAAACAACACAGAGTTACACATTGGATAAACAAAAGTACAGTCAATAACACAATAGAAAAATATATGTACAGTGTGTGCAAATGTAGTAAGGTTAAGAAGGTAAGGCAATAAATAGGCCATAGAGGTGAAATAATTACAATTTAACATTAACACTGGAGTGATATATGTGAAGATGATGATGTGCAAGTAGAGATACTGGGGTGCAAAAGAGCAAAAAATAAATAACAATATGGGGATGAGGTAGTTGGGTGTGCTATTTACAGATTGTCTGTGTACAGGTACAGTGATCTGTAAGCTGCTCTGACAGCTGATGCTTAAAGTTAGTGAGGGAGATATGTCTCCAGCTTCAGTGATTTTTGCAATTCGTTCCAGTCATTGGCAGCAGAGAACTGGAAGGAAAGGCAGCCAAAGGAGGTGTTGGCTTTGGGGATGACCCGTGAAATATACCTGCTGGAGCGCATGCTACGGGTGGGTGTTGCTATGGTGACCAGTGAGCTGAGATAAGGCAGGGCTTTACCTAGCAAAGACTTATAGATGACCTGGAGCCAGTGGGTTTGGCGACGAATATGTAGCGAGGGCCAGCCAATGAGAGCATACAGGGTGCAGTGGTGGGTAGTATATGGGGCTTTGGTGACAAAATGGATGGCACTGTGATAGACTACATCCAATTTGCTGAGTAGAGTGTTGGAGGCTATTTTGTAGATGACATCGCCGAAGTCAAAGATCGGTAGGATAGTCAGTATTACAAGGGTATGTTTGGCAGCATGAGTGAAGGAGGCTTAGTTGCGAAATAGGAAGCCGATTCTAGATTTAATTTTGGATTGGAGATCCTTAATGTGAGTCTGGAAGGAGAGTTTACAGTCTAACCAGACACCTAGGTATTTGTAGTTGTCCACATATTCTAAGTCAGAACCGTCCAGAGTAGTGATGCTAGGCGGGCGGGCAGGTGCGGTTAGCAATCGGTTGAAGAGCATGCATTTAGTTTTACTAGCATTTAAGTGCATTTGGAGGCCACGGAAGGAGTGTTGTATGGCATTGAAGCTCGTTTGGAGGTTTGTTAACACAGTGTTCAAGGAAGGGCCAGATGTATACAGAATGGTGTTGTCTTTGTTGAGGTGGATCAGAGAATCACCAGCATCAAGAGCGACATCATTGATATATACAGAGAAAAGAGCCTGTAACAAAGAACAAAGAACAAACAGCAAAAACATATACATGATCAAACACAAATCAAGAGAATCAACTATTGAAGACTGCCAGAACCCACTGGATTCTCCAATTACATTGAATGAACAACAGGACAAAATACCAACCCTACAACCCAAAAAGGCCTGTGGTGTTGATGGTATCCTAAATTAATTGGCTAAACTTAAACTCTTACTCATCATCCTTAGCTCTGGCATTTTCCCCAATATTTGGAACCAAGGACTGATCACCCCAATCCACAAAAGTGGAGGCAAATTTGACCCCGATAACTACCGTGGGATATGCGTCAACAGCAACTTTGGGAAAAGACTCTGCATTATCATTAACAGCAGACTTGTACATTTCCTCAGTAAAAACAATGTACTGAGCAAATGTCAATTTGACTTTTTACCAAGTTACCATACGACAGACCATATAGTCACCATGCACACCTTAATCGACAAAGAAACAAACCAAAACAAAGGCAAAGTCTTGTCTTGATCTGTTGATTTCAAAAAATATTTTTACTCAATTTGGCATGAGGACCTGCTATACAAATGGATGGAAAGGGGTGTTGGGGGATGAACATACGACCTTATAAAATCCATGTATACAAACAACAAGTGAGCGTTTAAAATTGGAAAAAAAACACACACATTTCTTTCCACAGGGCTGTGGAGTGAGACAGGGATGCAGCATAAGACCCAACCTTTTCAACATATATATCAACGAATTGGTGAGGGCACTAGAACAGTCTGCAGCACCCAGGCTCACCCTACTAGAATCTGAAGTCCAATGCCTACTGTTTGCTGATGAGCTGGTGCTTCTGTCCCCAACAAAGGAGGGCCTACAACAGCACCTAGATCTTCTGCACATATTCTGTCAGACCTGGGCCCTGACAGTAAATCTCAGTAAGACAAAAATAATGGTGTTCCAAAAAAGGTCCAGTTGCCAAGGCCACAAATACAAATTCCATCTAGACACAGTTGCCCTAGAGCACACAAAAAACTATACATACCTCGACCTAAACATCAGCGCCACAGGTAACTTGCACAAAGCTGTGAACGATCTGCCATCAAAAGGAACATAAAATTCGACATACCATCTGGCTAAAAATACTTGAATCAGTTATAGAACCCATTGCCCTTTATGGTTATGAGGTCTGGGGTCCGCTCACCAACCAAGAATTTAAAAAAAGGGACAAACACCAAATTGAGACTGCATGCAGAATTCAGCAAAAAATATCCTCTGTGCACAACGTAAAACACCAAATAATGCACGCAGAGCAGAATTAGGCCGATACCCGTTAATTATCAAAATCCAGAAAAGAGCTGTTAAATTCCACAACCACCTAAAAGCAAGCTGGTCCTGGGGCTCTGTTCACAAACACAAACAGACCCCACAGAGCCCCAGGCATGCTGGTCTTCGGGCTCTGTTCACAAACACAAACAGACCCCACAGAGCCCCAGGACAGCAACACAATTATTACATTTTTGAATTTAACTAGGAAAGTCAGTTAAGAACAAATTCTTATTTACAATGACGGCCTAGGTTAAGTAGGTTAACTGCCTTGATCAGGGGCAGAACAACAGATTTTTACCTTGTCAGCTCGGGGATTCTGGAAACCTTTTGGTTACTGGCCCAACGCTCTAACCACTGGGATACCGAATCATGCGAAAACAAAAAGATAATTCATTGACACAGTGTAAAGAATCAACAAAGAACAGCGCAAACTAGAATGCTATTTAGCCCTAAACAGAGAGTACTGTACACAGTGGCAGCATACCTAACCACTGTGACTGACCCAAACTTAAGGAAAGCTTTGACTATGTACAGACTCAGTGAGCTAGCCTTTGCTATTGAGAAAGGCCGCCGTAGGCAGACCTGGCTCTCAAGAGAAGACAGGCTACGTGCACACTGACCACAAAATGAGGTGGAAACTGAGCGGCACTTCCTAACCTCCTGCCAAATGTATGACCATTAGAGACAAGTATGTATATCCCTCAGATTGCACAGACTCACAAAGAATTTGAAAACAAACCCAATTTTGATAAACACCCGTATCTATTGGGTAAAATACCACAGTGTGCCATCACAGCAGCAATATTTGGGACCTGTTGCCACAAGAAAAGTGCAACCAGTGAAGAACAAACACCATTGTAAATATAACACATATTTATGTTTATTTATTTTCCCTTTTGTACTTTAACTATTTGCACATAATATGACATTTGAAATGTCTTTGTTCTCTTGGAACTTTTGTGAGTGTAATGTTTACTGTACATTTTTTTATTGTTTATTTTACTTTTGTTTATTATCTATTTCACTTGCTTTGCCAATGTAAACTTATGTTTCCCATGCCAATAAAGCCCTTAAATTGAAATTGAACTGAGAGATAGGAGGGGAGAGAGATAGGGGGAGAACGAGAGAGAGTGTGGAGGGGGTAAAAGAAAGGAGAGGGAGAGAAAAGAGGAGGGGGTATAAAAAGGAGAGAGAATAAGGAAGGGAGGGAGAAAGACAACATTTTCTTTTACCTTTGACTGCCATGTATTGACATAAGCTTCAACCCTTTTGACACTCATCTTTTTCCATTGAACGCAATGTATTGACATAAGCATCAATTGGTTGACACTCATCTTTTTCCATTGACTGCAATGTATTGACATGAGCATCAACCCTGTGACACTAATCTGTTCCCATTGAGTGCAATATATTACCATAAGCGTCAATAGGTTGAAACTCATCTTTTCCCATTGAATGCAATGTATTGGCATAAGCGTCAACCCAGTGACACTCATATTTTCTATTGACTGCAACATATTGACATCAGCATCAATTGGTTGACGCTCATCTTTTTCCATTGGCACCACAAAGCTTGCTGGGAGCATGGCCAGTTGACATAAGCATCAATAGGTTGATGCCTAACTTTTAGCAAAAACATGACAGGGTGTTTTGCGGCTGATAATGGGCTGGAGAAACAGTGGCATGTCCAAGAGAAACAGTGTGCTTTGTGTGCTTGTGAAGCAGTTAGCTGTTAGGCAAAGAGGAGTGCCAACTAGGGAGCAATGCAGGCATGTGGCAGTTTGCAATCCCCATCACTCTCTCTGTGGCAGAGAGCGGGCACTTACACCCACTGAGCATTTTATTAAAACCACAAAACAAGAGCTATCTTAACAAGAGCTATTCTCATCTTCCTAGTTGATGCAGGTGTCACACTTGGGGTAGAATGGTGGCAGGGTTTTTTGTGTACAGTTTCCCTGTGTGGCTGCCCTAGTGATTTAACATTGTGTCACTGACGAGCATTGAGGTATATTCCCCAAAATACTGACCAGTAGAAAAGCAAACAAAGATGGTCAGTGGCAGGAATCTATTATCTTAGCCAGGGGAGTTTGAAAAAAATCCCTAGAGTTATGGAAACAATTGGGTAAATCTTAAATGTCACAAAATATGACAGGAAGAATAGCACGCGAGATTCTTCCCGATACAAAACACTTCCTTACCGTGGACTTCCATGTCACATCAGGTAAGAGCACACCCTACGTTTTCCAAGCCAACTTGATAAGAGGTGAACTGCATCTCCCTGGAGCTATGGTGTGTGTGCAGTATCTGAGCCTTTCCAATCCACAGCACAGAATAACTGATGTAACACTGCCACATACTGGACGATTGATGACAATGACCATAGACGTGAAAAATGCTACAAAGCTTAGCCTTTACATCAGAGGAGGCTGGTGGGAGGAGCTATAGGAGGACGGGCTCATTGTAATGGCTGGAATGGAATCAATGGAACGGAGTCAATCGCGTTGTTTCCATGTGTTTGGTACCATTCCGTTGATACCATTCTAGCCATTACAATGAGCCCATCCTCCTATAGCTCCTCCCACCAGCCTCCTCTGCTTTACATCCCATGAATGATACAAAGTGACGGTGCCGCACTACAAATAGGTGGAGTAGTTAGCCACCATGCCCAAAATAGGGGAGGGTTGCGTGTTTTTTTTATTGGGCACGGGAGGGTAGTGCATTTTATCCCTGTTTCATTCGTTCTTTTGCAGGTTTTCCTGTATAATTTCTTCCATCCTAGCCACATTTCCTCATCTGCTTGCATGCACCATCCCTATATCAAGGTGTATCCTACCTCGACTACCCTACAACACCACAATGCAATGAATAATTGAATTATTGTTTTCAAGTGAGTACAAAATTCTACTTTAGGCTGCAGTGAAAATGTCATTTGTATAACGGCGCAAAAAATGTTTCATTCCATTTGGATCAGCTGTGGGTCTCCTCTCCACAGTTCATAAGGTCTAGGAAGGCACCGTAGCAGGCCAGTCTGGCTGTATTTCTACTTCTGATACTGAGATACGCTGTCTGTTGCAGATCATAATTCTCCCAAGTCGTCCTATAATAATGTGGCAACATATGCTCCCAGCAGACCCAGTTGTTCAGGAAAGCTTAAGGAGCGCTCTGCCTCCTCTCCAATCCGAGCAGCTATTCCTTGCTCACCTACAGTTGCAGTCGGAAGTTTACATACACTTAGGTTGGAGTCATTAAAACTAGTTTTTCAACCACTCTGCAAATTTCTTGTTAACAAACTATAGTTTTAGCAAGTCGGTTAGGACATCTACTTTGTGCATGACACAAGTCATTTTTCCAACAATTGTTTACAGACAGATTATTTCACTTATAATTCACTGTATCACAATTCCAGTGGGTCAGACGTTTACATACACTAAGTTGACTGTGCCTTTAAAAAGCTTGGAAAATTCCAGAAAATGATGTCATGGCTTTAGAAGCTTCTGATAGGCTAATTGACATAATTTGAGTCAATTGGAGGTGTACCTGTGGATGTATTTCGATTCCTACCTTCAAACTCAGTGCCTCTTTGCTTGACATCATGGGAAAATCAAAATAAATCAGCCAAGACCTCAGAAAAAAAATTGTAGACCTCCACAAGTCTGGTTCCTCCTTGGGAGCAATTTCCAAATGCCTGAAGGTACCACGCTCATCTGTACAAACAATAGTACACAAGTATAAACACCATGGGACCACGCAGCCATCATACCGCTCAGGAAGGAGACGCGCTCTGTCTCCTAGAGATGAACGTACTTTGGTGCGAAAAGTGCAAATCAATCCCAGAACAACAGCAAAGGACCTTGTGAAGATGCTGGAGGAAACAGGTACAGAAGTATCTATTTCCACAGTAAAACGAGTCCTATATCGACATAACCTGAAAGGCCGCTCAGCAAGGAAGAAGCCACTGCTCCAAAACCGCCATAAAAAAGCCAGACTACAGTTTGCAACTGCGCATGGAGAAATGTCCTCTGGTCTGATGAAACAAAAATAGAACTGTTTGGCCATAATGACCGTCGTTATGTTTGGAGGAAAAAGGGGGAGGCTTGCAAGCCGAAGAACACCATCCCAACGTGAAGCACGGGGGTGGCAGCATCATGTTGTGGGGAGGCTTTGCTGCAGGAGGGACTGATGCACTTCACAAAATAGATGGCATCATGAGGAAGGACAATTATGTGGATATATTGAAGCAACATCTCTAAACATCAGTCAGGAAGTTAAGCTTGGTTGCAAATGGGTCTTACAAATGGACAATGACCCCAAGCATACATCCAAAGTTGTGGCAAAATGGCTTAAGGATAACAAAGTCAAGGTATTGGAGTGGCCATCACAAAGACCTATAGAAAATTTGTGGGCAGAAGTGAAAAAGTGTGTGCGAGCAAGGAGGCCTACAAACCTAACTCAGTTACACCAGCTCTGTCAGGAGGAATGGGTCAACATTCACACAATTTATTGTGGGAAGCTTGTGGAAGGCTACCCAAAACATTTGATGCAAGTTAAACAATTAAAGGCAATGCTACCAAATACAAATTGAGTGTATGCCAACTTCTGACCCACTGGGAATGTGATGAAAGAAATAAAAGCTGAAATAAATAATTCTCTCTACTATTATTCTGACATTTCACATTCTTAAAATAAAATGGTGATCCTAACTGACCTAAGACAGGAAATTTTAACTAGGATTAAATGTCAGGAATTGTGAAAAAACGGAGTTTAAATGTATTTGGCGCAGGTGTATGTAAACTTCCAACTTCAACTGTAAATATTTATAATTGAACTTTTAAAATGTATTACCTTATATGTGGCATAAACAGAACCAGTCACAATGTGCTGTTATCAAGGGAAAAAATGTCAAGACATCATGGGAAAGCATGCAGTTAATTAGGCTACAGATTCAATAAATAATCAACTTCACAGGGTTCTGAAAGTGCACAGTGATGAGCTTGATGCTCCTTTCAATAATAATTGGAGGTCTTACGCTGGTGACATGATGATCAATGATTGGCTACCTTTTGACAAATAAAAGTAATCTCTCACTTTTGTTTATAATAATCTCATCGTGTATAGGCTATACCCACACTGTATCTACAGGCTGTTGGCTAGAACACACCAGAGTGGGCACATTCACTACACCTACAGTATGCAGCATTTTTTGGTGACAAAACCATCACTAGGCCTAGAGTTGAAAATATGATGGAAACCCATTTAGCTTGTATTTTTTATTCAGTACAAGGGAATTTTACTGCAGAAGTAAATTGTATGTGCGCTACGTATTTACGCACAGATTTTTATCCTAACAAGTCAATTTGATGAAACACAAATCTGTTGTGTTTTTATGCCAATTTTTGAATAATTCGCATGGAAATCTGTTGCCAATTGGATGGAAACCTAACTATAGACACCTTAAAGACTGGCAAGTGCTCTCTAAACTTGCAACTGGTGAATCTTCTTCTGTGAATAAAAAATACATACAGTTACAACTTGTAACTTGTGCCAAAATGGTTGTAGTTGTAAATCTGGGGTTACCTGTGTTTGTGTCTATGCAAGAGAAGACATGATGGCTCTGGTGCGGGCAGGGCTTTTTCTTCCGACCAATCACGTGAGCGCATTGCCTTTTCTTCTGACCAATCAGGTGAGGGGTTGTCATTCTGCACCCGCGTTTCAACCAATTATGTATATAAACTCTGGATTGCTGATGCTATGTATTGCCCATTGAGAGGCTTTGAAGCTACCGGTTGGCTACACTGGCACTCCCCAGTGGGAGCAGTCCTCCATAGGAATGAATGGAATTCTACAGTATTTCAATTAATGGACAAAATTACAAGTATTTTCTTTTCTGTTGTAGTGGGGACAGTAACATTAGTACTCTAAACGAATATATTTTCCTTAAAAGTATGTTTTTTTCATGTTTAGCTTACATAATATAATTTAAAAGTATGCATTAAGGTGTCTGTAATAGAATAAACATGCCAAAAAGTAATGTAGACATTAGCTTCCAAAACCTTTTTTACAATGGAGGAGTACCAAGATGGCTGCTTGGTGACTTCAATACAGCGCCCCCCTGTCAGTCAACTTGGAGACAGATGGGGAAAAAGCATGGATGATCGAGATCCATCTCTCCTGCCTATGCGGAGTTTCTGACATAATAACAAGCCTTTTAGTTCATTGGAATGTGAATATGCATGTGTGAAGCAACACAAGCAGATTGTGATTGTGCTTCTACACCTGCATTGCTTGCTGTTTGGGGTTTTAGGCTGGGTTTCTGTACATCACTTTGAGATATCAGCTGATGTAAGAAGGGCTATATAAATACATTTGATTTGATTTGATTTGAATGTGGCTATACTCGGCCTTGTCTCAGGATGGTAAGTTTGTGGTTGAAGATATCGCTCTAGTGGTGTGGGGGCTGTGCTTTGGCAAAGTGGGTGGGGTTATATCCTGCCTGTTTGGCCCTGTATCGTCAAATCATGTCGTTACTACCATGCATGAATATTTGTATTTGTATTTATTGTGGATCCCCATTAGCTGCTGCTACTCTTCCTGGGGTCCAGCAAAATGAAGGCAGTTTATACAATTTTAAAAACATTACAATACATTCACAGATTTCACAACACCACTACCACATATCTACAGTACTAAATCCATGTGTATGTGTGTGTATAGTGCGTATGTTATCGTGTGTGTGTGCATGTGTCTGTGCCTAAGTTTGTGTTGCTTCACTGTCCACTCTGTTCCATAAGGTGTTTTTAATCTGGGTTTTTTAAATCTAATTTTACTGCTTGCACTGCTTGCATCAGTTACTTGATGTGGAATAGAGTTCCTCCCATAGTCCTCCCATGTTCTGGACTTGGGGACTGTGACGAGACCTCTTGTGGCATGTGTTGTGGGCTATGCATGGGTGTCCGAGCTGTGTGCCAGTAGTTCAGACAGCTCGGTGCATTCAACATGTCAATACCTTTCATAAATACAAGTAGTGATGAAGTCAATCTCTCCTCCACTTTGAGCCAGGAGAGATTGACATATTATTAATATTAGCTCTCTGTGTACATCCAAGGGCCAGCCGTGCTGCCCTGTTCTGAGCCAATTGCAATTGTCCTAATTCCTTTTTTGTGGCACCTGACCACACGACCGCACGACTACAGAACAGTAGTCAAGGTGTGACAAAACTAGGGCCTGTAGGACCTGCCCTGTTGATAGTGTTGTTAAAAAGGCAGAGCAGCGCTTTATTATGGACATACTTCTCCCCGTCTTATCTACTGTTGTATCAATATGTTTGACCATGACAGTTTACTCTCTAGGGTTACTCCAAGCAGTTTAGTCATCTCAACTTGCTCAATTTCCGAAGATTTATTACAATATTTAGTTAGTGAATGATTTGTCCCAAATACAATGCTTTTAGTTATAGAAATATTTAGGACTAACTTATTCCTTGCCATCCACTCTGAAACTAACTGCAACTCTTTGTTATTAAGTGTTGCAGTCATTTCAGTCGTTGTAGTAGCTGACATGTATAGTGTTGAGTCATCCACATACATAGACACTCTGGCTTTACTCAAAGTCTGTCACGATCGTCTTGACTTTGAAGAGAGGACCAAAACGCAGCGTGTGAGAAATACATTCTCTTTTTATTAGAGAAGAGCAACGAATGAAACAAAACAAACTGACGACCGTGAAGCTATATAAACAAAATGGTGCTGACACTGACCACTACACACTGACATAGACAATTACCCACAACCAGCTAAAGCCTATGGCTGCCTTAAATATGGCTCCCAATCAGAGACAACAATAACCAGCTGTCTCTAATTGAGAACCAATTCAGGCAACCATAGACTTTCCTAGACACCTACACTGAACACTAAACCATCTACTCTACTTAACCCCCTAAACCAAACAACACCCTAGACAATACAAAAACACATACTTCACCATGTCACACCCTGACCTAACTAAAATAATAATGAAAACAAAGATAACTAAGGCCAGGGTGTGACAAAACCCCCCCCTTAAGGTGCGAACTCCGGGCGCACCAGCATAAAGTCTAGGGGAGGGTCTGGGTGGGCGTCTGACCACGGTGGTGGCTCAGGCTCTGGGCGAGGTCCCCACCCCACCATAGTCAATCCCAGCTTACGTCTCCCCCTTAGAATGACCACCCTCATTTTACACCCACTTAATTTAGATGGTAACCTTAAGATAAGGAGCAGCACCGGGACAAGGGGCAGCACCGGGATAAGGTAGCTCAGGACAGAGAGATAGCTCAGGACAGAGAGGTAGCTCAGGATAGAGGGGCAACTCTGGACTGAAGGGCAGCTCCGGACAGAGAGACAGCTCTGGACTGAGGGGCAGTTCTGGATAAATGGCAGCTCTGGGCTGAGGGGCAGCTCATGACTGGCTGACGGCTCTGGACGCTCATGGCTAGCTGACGGCTCTGGACGCTCATGGCTAGCTGACGGCTCTGGACGCTCATGGCTGGCTGACGGCTCTGGACGCTCATGGCTGGCTGACGGCTCTGGACGCTCATGGCTGGCTGACGGCTCTGGACGCTCATGGCTGGCTGACGGCTCTGGACGCTCATGGCTGGCTGACGGCTCTGGACGCTCATGGCTGGCTGACGGCTCTGGACGCTCATGGCTGGCTGACGGCTCTGGACGCTCATGGCTCGCTGACGGCTCTGGCAGATCCTGTCTGGTTGGCGGCTCTGGCAGATCCTGTCTGGTTGGCGGCTCTGGCAGATCCTGTCTGGTTGGCGGCTCTGGCAGATCCTGTCTGGTTGGCGGCTCTGGCAGATCCTGTCTGGTTGGCGGCTCTGGCAGATCCTGTCTGGTTGGCGGCTCTGGCAGATCCTGTCTGGTTGGCGGCTCTGGCAGATCCTGACTGACGAATGGCTCTAGCGGCTCCTGACTGACTAACGGCTCGGGACAGACGGGCGGCTCTAATGGCTCGGGACAGACGGATGGCTCAGACGGCACTGGGCAGACGGATGGCTCAGATGGCGCTGGGGAGACGGATGGCTCAGATGGCGCTGGGGAGACGGATGGCTCAGATGGCGCTGGGGAGACGGATGGCTCAGATGGCGCTGGGGAGACGGATGGCTCAGATGGCGCTGGGGAGACGGATGGCTCAGATGGCACTGGGCAGACGGATGGCTCTGGCCGGATGAGGCGCACTGTAGGCCTGGTGCGTGGTGCCGGAACTGGAGACACCGGGCTAAGGACACGCACCTTCAGGCTAGTGCGGGCAACAACAACAGGGCACACTGAACTCTCAAAGCGTACTATAGGCCTGGTGCGTGGTACCGACACTGGTGGTACCGGGCTGAGGGCACGCACATCAGGGCGAGTACGGGGAGAAGGAACAGTGCATACTGGACCCTGGAGACGCACATTTGGCCTAGTGCGTGGTGCCGGAACTGGTGGTACCGGGCTGGGGACACGCATCTCAGGGCTAGTGCGGGGAGGAGGAACAGGGCATACTGGACCCTGGAGATGCACATTAGGCCTAGTGCGTGGTGCCGGAACTGGTGGTACCGGGCTGGGGTCACGCATCTCAGGGCTAGTGCGGGGAGGAGGAACAGGGCATACTGGACCCTGGAGACGCACATTAGGCCTAGTGCGTGGTGCCGGAACTGGTGGTACCGGGCTGGGGACACGCATCTCAGGGCTAGTGCGGGGAGGAGAAACAAGACGTACTGGACTCTGGAGACGCACAAAAGGCTTGGTGCGTGGTGCCGGAACTGGAGGACTGGTACAAGGGGCTGCCACAGGAGAGTTAGCACGTGGAACTGCTACAGGAGGTGCAGGACTAGGGAGGCGTACAGGAGGCCTGGTTCGTGGGACTGTCATTCCCAGACGGTTAGCAAGCACCTCAGGACGAGCATGGAGAGCTGACTCAGGTAACATCACTTCCCGCACACGCTCTGTCGGGTGGATTTTGTGCCTCACGCACCAACACAGCAGCTCCCTCATTTCACTCTCCTCCAACCTCCCCAATAAATCCTTAACAGTCTCTGTATCATTCCCATTGCTCACCTCCAATATCAGCCCGACTGGCTCAGGTTCCTTCTTAGGGTCCTCACGGGTAGCACGGGAAGTTGACGCAGATCTCCTATCTGGACTCGCCACACTCCCCATGAGCCCCTCCCCAAGAAATGTTTGGCGTTTCCTCGAGGGCTTCCTACCGCGTCTTCGTGCTCCTTTCTCCAGCTCCATAATCCTGTAACCCTCCTCGCACTGCTCCAGCGAATCCCAGGCAGGCTCCGGCACTTTCTCTGGATCGCACGCCCACCTGTCTATCTCTTCCCAGGTTGTTCTCCACTCATCCTTTTCCCGGGTCCATTCCTCCACTAAGCGCTGTTCCATCCTTTCACGCTGCTTGGTCCTGGTTTGGTGGGTAATTCTGTCACGATCGTCTTGACTTTGAAGAGAGGACCAAAACGCAGCGTGTGAGAAATACATTCTCTTTTTATTAGAGAAGAGCAACGAATGAAACAAAACAACAAACTGACGACCGTGAAGCTATATAAACAAAATGGTGCTGACACTGACCACTACACACTGACATAGACAATTACCCACAACCAGCTAAAGCCTATGGCTGCCTTAAATATGGCTCCCAATCAGAGACAACAATAACCAGCTGTCTCTAATTGAGAACCAATTCAGGCAACCATAGACTTTCCTAGACACCTACACTGAACACTAAACCATCTACTCTACTTAACCCCCTAAACCAAACAACACCCTAGACAATACAAAAACACATACTTCACCATGTCACACCCTGACCTAACTAAAATAATAATGAAAAATAAAGATAACTAAGGCCAGGGTGTGACAAAGTCAGTGGCATTTCAGTAGTAAAGATTGATAAAAGCAAGGGAAAATTAAAAATTTTAAAAATTTAAAATTAAAGAACACCCTCTGTGTTCTGTTAGACAAGTAACTCTTTATCCACATTATAGCAAGGGGTGTAAAGCCATAACACATACGTTTTTCCAGCAGCAGACTATGATTGATAATTTCAAAAGCTGCAGTGAAGTATAACAAGACAGTTCCCACAATCATTTTATCATCAATTTCTCTCAGCCAGTCATCAGTAATTTGTGTAAGTGTTGTGCTTGTTGAGTGTCCTTCCCTAATAAGCGTGCTGAAAGTCTGTTGTCAATTTGTTTACTGTGAAATAGCATCACGCTTCAAACAAATAATTAGATAGGAGTAATTGCACAGGATCTTTGAGGTAAGCTGCCAGATAGGGCTTATCACAATTTATCACTCTTTAGCTAGTTACGCTTGAGAGCTTGCTAAGCTAGCTGCTTGGTAAATATCTTTAGAACAGAGGCCCAGTGCAGTCAAAATTATGTTTTGTTTCATATTGTACAACAGCTGGTGGAAAAAAGTAGCCAATTGTCAGACCTGAGGAAAAGTAAAGATACCTTGATAGAAAATGAAGTAAAAGTGAAAGTAACCTAGGAACATACTACTTGAGTAAAAATATAAAAGTATTTGGTTTTAAATATACTTACTGATAGTTGTTGGTTGAAAATACAATATACACAGGACCTTCTCATCAGCAGGTTTGCATGCTGGGAGTTTTGGCTTTGCATGGTGTCACCACCATGCTGCAAATTGGTCAAAGGTGCAGTATGCAGAAATCTCTCCGCCATTTCCTGGTTGCTAATTTCTAATAGTTAGCCAAATTCAGTTCATGTGACAAAACAAGCAATGTATAGCATCTTCCCCGGTTTCCCCAGTGTATTTATACCTGTGTTCTCTGTTTGTCTGTTGCTAGTTTGTCTTCTCTTGTCAAGCCTACTAGCGTTTTTTCCCGTTTTCCTGTTTTTTCTCTAGTCCCTGTTTTCTAGTTTTCCTGGTTTTTGACCATTCTGTCCGCCCTGACCCTGAGCCTGTCTGCCATTCTGTACCTTTCGGACTCTGCTCTGGATTACTGACCTCTGCCTGCCCTTGACCTGTTGTTTGCTTACCCCTGTTTTTGTAATAAACTGTTATTACTTTGAACTGTCTGCATCTGGGTCTTCTCCTGAGCCGTGATAGTAACAGAGGCTAAATCAATTAGATTAACTTGCTGTTACGATTTGCCGGTGAATTTCAGCACATTATCTCACAGCCCTCTTTCAGAGACAAACTTTCAGACTCACATTAAGCATCTCCAATCCAAAAATAAATCTAGAATCGGCTTCCTATTTCGCAACAAAGCCTCCTCACTCATGCTGCCAAACATACCCTCGTAAAACTGACTATCCTACCAATCATTGTCTTCGGCGATATCATTTACAAAATAGCCTCCAACACTCTACTCAGCAAACTGGATGTAGTCTATCACAGTGCCATCCGTTTTGTCACCAAAGCCCCATATACTACCCACCACTGTGACCTGTATGCTCTCGTTGGCTGGCCCTCACTACATATTTGTCGTTAAACCCACTGGCTCCAGGTCATCTATAAGTCTTTGCTAGGTAAATCCCTGCCTTATCTCATCTCACTGGTCACCATAGCGACACCCACCCATAGCACGCGCTCCAGCAGGTATATTTCACTGGTCATCCCCAAAGCCAACACTTCCTTTGGACGCCTTTCCTTCCAGTTCTCTGCTGCCAATGACTGGAAAAAAATGCAAAAAAAATCACTGAAGCTGGAGACTTATATCTCCCTCTCTAACTTTAAGCACCAGCTGTCAGAGCAGCTTACCTGATCACTGTACCTGTACACAGCCAATCTGTAAATAGCACAACCAACTACCTCATCCCCATATTGTTACTTATCCTCTTACTCTTTTGCACCCCAGTATCTCTACTTGCACATCATCATCTGCACATCTATCACTCCAGTGTTAATGCTAAATTGTCATTATTTCACCTCTATGGCCTATGTATTGCCTTACCTCCCTACTCTTCTACATTTGCTCACACTGTACATAGATTTTTCCATTGTGTTATTGATAAGGGAATTATATGCTTAAAGATAATGATTAAAATATTCCACCCTGAAACCATATAATTGTATGAAATGTATTAGAATCATAAATGTATAATCTGATGATGTGTGAAGTTTTAGTCAGAATTAGAACAAGGACCTTTTGTTCCTTTTTAGTATGTAAGCAGGGTGCAAGTGGGAAACAAATGATAAGAGGAGCTATCGACAGACAAGTTGTACTACTGTGTTCCTTACAGGACATTCTGTCTCCACCCGTGGAGGGGAGAAACTGTTAGGCTGGCATAAGATTATGAAACATGTTGCAGATTAAAGAAACAATGTATCTGTGTAGTGGAAAAACACCGACTGTCTGAGCAAGGCGTAGCTTAAGATTTGAACTTGTTTGTGTGTGTGTTATAAAGACTGTGTTTGTGTTATGGACTTCAGAGCGCTCTCGTGAATAAACTGTATGAGCCTTTTGCATAAGCTGTGTCACGAGAATTTTGTTCTCAGTGTTCATAATACCCAATTGAATTAATTACTCAGCCTGAAACCCATAATTTGTAAGAAACTGGTTGAAATGAATCAGACGGAGGCCCAGCCACAATAGTCAGAACATTTATTTACGAGAGCGCTCTGCCAATCATTACATGTACATTGGTTTATATACCTCACATTTCGTCATAAATGCTCCTCCTCCTCTAATACAATGACAATATAGTTCACAAGTCTTCTCCTACTCATACATTGCCTGCCACCTGTTATACAATCTACTACAAGCCCAAGGTTTCCCCCCTCCCTAGGTGGGGAGACTTCCTTCCCTGTTATCAGTTCCACAGTGGTCACAAGTTGTCTGCCACAGTTCCTTGCCTGCTAACAGTCCCTCTTTCTTATGGACAAACATTCTTCATCAGACAGGATATAATTCTGTTAGTTATAGTTCCACGTTAAATGTATACATCATTTAGTCATTATTCATAAAAATCCCATAACAGCTGAGTCTTTGCCTAATTATTATTAAACCCATGGTCTTACAAACCTCGGGGATTGGTCAAAGCTATTGATTGTTAGTTATTATCATTGGGATTGAAAATTCTCGTGACAGTTATTGACTGTATGTTTGTTAATGTGTAACTCTGTGTTGTTGTTTTTGTCGCACTGCTTTGCTTTATCTTGGTCAGGTTGCAGTTGTAAATGAGAACTTGTTCTCAACTGGTGTACCTGCTTAAATAAAGGTGAAAAAAAATAAAAAATGAAATACTCTATAACTTTCTAACTACTGAAGTAGGCTCCCCTCCCCCACTGGAGCCAAGCAGGCCAGGAGGGTCGTAAACTTGCCTTTCACACCTAGGGCCCTGGCCACCGATTGGTTGTTACGGGCCTTATCACACTATGGTGTCAGCCAATCACAGGCGGGTAACTTGGGTCCCAGATCCCCAACTCCTGCCTCCCCTCTCAGTCTCCCTCAAGCAGTGACAGAGAACAACATATCTGTATCTGCCCATCAAATCAAATGTTATTTGTCACACGAGCAGAATACAGCAGCAGGTATACCTTATCATGAACTTCTTACTTTCGAGCCCTTATCCAAACATGCAGGTCAAGAAATAGATTCAAGAAAATATTACTTCATAAACTAAAGTAAAAAAAAGAACAATAACGAGGCTATATACAGGGGGTACCGGTACCGAGTCAATGTGCAGGGGTACAGGTCAGTCGAGGTAATTTGTACATGTAGGTAGGGGTAAAGTGACTATGCAAAACTGGACTCAATTATATCTCTGGGATGTTGTGTGTGTATAAAGTGTTTTATTTTACAGCTTATACAACATACAGTGGCCTTACAAGATCATTCTTTTGACTGCTTCCCATGTGTACCCAGCAGGTCAGTGTCTTATGGCAGTAAACAGAGATAATAAACAGGCAGATAAGAATATAGCTTCTTTTTGGAACCCTGTTAAAATGACAACACACCTACTGTAATTCAAAGTACCACATGTTTATGCCTGATTGTGGACAGGGGTTACCTTTCAGGACACTGGCGAGTGGCTGGAATTAGTTGAAGATATATAAGATCATGGGAATATTCTTATCTGCCTGTTTTGTGTGTGTGAGCGTATGTAGTGTGTGTGTGTATGTGTGTGTTGGAATGTCAGATTAAGTATGTGTGTGTGTGGGTAGAGTCCAGTGAGTGTGCATAGAGTCAGTGCAAGAGAGTCAGTGCAAAAAGTCTAGGTAGCCGGACAAAATTAATGGACAAATATAATGTTCAATATAAAGACAAAACAGGAAAAAGCATTAGTTATAGGCTACTGATTAGGCTACTGTGCACCTCTGCTGGCAAAATTGATGCCATAACCAATTGCGTACCGCTAAGACCTGCTTTTGGTGAGTCTTAACCATCACTAGTAGCACTGCTTGAAATTGGCACATTGGTGCATGTTTTTAGGACACACCTCAAATATTTCTACCCCTCCCACGACACACTTAAAATAGCGAGCTGATATAAGACAGGTAAATTACCAACCCTGGCGCCAGTGTTGGAAAATAGCAGAGTGCTGGCTTTTACAAGTCAAAATTGCAAAAGAGTGTGCATTGAAAATAGGTGAAAATAACTGAAAATAGGGCCCTGTGTTTATAATTCATTAAATGTTATGAAATGTATGACCTATTTTTTTGTTCAAGAGAAATGCTCACAGGAATATCCATGTACTTAAGATTGCACCTTGCAAATAAATAGCATTGCACTATACATTTTCATATTATATCCTGTTAACATCCTAAGTATGAAACATGTATCAGTCATCTCTTTGAATTCTAAAATGTGATCAAAGAAAATATGTGATACATTTACTGCATTGATAAAAAATACCACTCTATATCTCTTTTATATTTTTTTGGGGCCATGTGTCCTTCATACTATTTCAATAATCAGCTCTTACTGTACCTTTGCCAGGAAACAAGCGATGGAAGAGATTTTACACATTGGCGTGGGCATGGAGGGCATGTTTTTGCTGGAGCTGCCCCGTATCCCTCAGCTCTTCAAGATGACTCAGCGTCACCCAAGTGTATGCCAGTTCTCCATATGCCAAAACAACTAATTCCGCATATTGCTCAAAGACCTCTGGCAGCTCTGGGCTTTTCTAGCCCCATATCTGGATCTAAGGACCTCTGTTAAAGAAACAGAGTGATGCAAGACCACAAGGGGTTTGAGGCCAATTCCATTCGCTGGTCCAGGAGGGTCTGATAGCAGGACAATGCAGGCTGACTGTACTGGCTGAGTTCACCTGTAGGCAAAAGGTGAGCCCAGGACAGGGGCACTTTAAAATGAGTTACTACTCGACTCTGAAGGTACTGGAAGTAGTCCCTGGAGCCCATGGGAAGGGATCGTATGCAGTCAAAGGCATCAATCCCTGATGGAATGGCTAAGGGCTTGCTGCTTAGGTCCCTTACTAAGTGATTGCATCAAGTCTTGTGGGTGCAAGAAGCATGAAGTCTTGTGGGTCATCCTCCTCTTGACATTATCAGCCATAGAGACACAGCACAAACAGAGAGAGAATCCTCCCCATGGATCCCATCTTGGTTATAGTGGAAGTCCACACAGTATAAGCCTTTTATAATGGTGTTATTTACTAACTTGAACTCTCTCACACACACAGACCCTGTGCGTTTCAAAATCATGACATTGATGCGATGGTTTATGATGCTTGTAATGATGGTCTCCACCTTGAGTGCCTCTGATAAAGTCAGAGGGTTCACACAGAAGACAGAAGGGCCCCACAAGGACATATCTGAGCAGAGGTAAAAATAATAGACTTTCAGCACTACTACATTGTAAACACACATTATTTAATTAATTAGAACTTCTAGAATTTATAAACATGTCGAAAGCATTAAAACATTTATAAGCATTTATAATGGCTTATTCGTTAAAGTTATTATTAAGTGTTACATATTAAATGCTTTTTTAAATGAGGACTAATTTCAAGACAATGCCCTCTGTTTTACAATCATCATTTTAAATTGATATCATGTATAACTTGTATACCATTGTCAAGTAACGAAATGTTTAATATCACTATGCAGGACTGTTTTGCAGACAGAAATGTCACCCGTTAAATATAACTTTGAATAATGGTCTAACTGATACGTTTCTCGCTCAGAGATTAATTGTCTGATAATAACAGCATTTCATAGAATTTTTTTATTTACCCTTTATTTAACTAGGCAAATCAGTTAAGAACAAATTCTTATTTACAATGATGGCCTACCCCGGCCAAACCCTAACCCGGATGACACTGGGCCAATTGTGCGCCGCCCTATGGGACTCCCAATCACGACCGGTTGTGATACAGCCTGGAATTGAAGGGTCTGTAGTGTGATACAGACTACAGGGTCTGTAGTGACGCCTCTAGCACTGCGATCCAGTGCCTTAGACCGCTGCGCCACATCAAGGACTACAGTATTTTCATGATGCATATCTCACTTCACCTTTAAGAGGTGGTGGGAGGGGGGCCCTGGGACTGCATGATGTCACTAACTATAATGCATTCTGATTGCATTGAGGAAAATTAGTATACACTGTGACCTAAAAGGAGTAAACACTGCATTGTAAACCTTTGTTCTAACCCAAAGACCAGAGGATCTGATGCAACAGCTTCCTCTATTGGACAACTGATGACAATAATCACAGACTGGAAATGCTACAAAAGTTAGTGTTGCCTGTATTTCTCAAAAGAACAAGTGATGGCACTGTTTGGGGAGGATGATTTATTTTCCAATTTAAAAACACAATTCAACCACACACGGATAATACATTTAAACATAAAAGAGGATAATCCAACAAAGTTTAAAAAGAAAATGGTTTCCATTGTGTCCCTTTTTATGCAGATGGAGATTGAAAAGTCTCTCTGTGGTCTGTGAAGCAGACACCAGTGACAAGTCAGGTATATAATCAACAACGCATTGTCATATTCCACAAATAAACAGTCACTTTTCAAGTACAGTATTTGCAGATTGTTTAGAAACTATGGGGCCATACTTGCGAACATCAGAAAAAGTTTACGTTTTAGTTTAAGTTTAAGCACCAGACAATTAAAATGTACATTGACGTAGTTACACGTGATCTGTTCCCGTCACAAAACCTGGTACATTTAGCGCTATGCTAATCTCACCAGGTGGCCGTGATTATATAAGGTCAAATTTGAGCAAATGTATGAAAAATGAAATGCAGAAATATCTCATTTACGTAAGTATTCACACCCCTGAGTCAATACGTTGTAGAAGCACCTTCTGCAACAATTACAGCTGTGAGTCATT